>NC_136380.1:311473784-312723784 GCF_965140285.1 Lepidochelys kempii
CCTCTAGGTGTTTTATGTAGAGTGAGGCAGGTGCCTGAATGCATTCACACAAGAAATAACTTAGCAGTCTAAGCCACCTGATTGCAGGAGACAAGTTTCTGGCTGTGGATTGCTAGCCTATATAGGCATCTCCCTGCAGCCTGGACATAGGCAACTAACTCAGTGAGGGGGGCAGGGCTTAGGACACACCCGTCTCATTGGCATCTCCCATTGTCTTCTCTAGGTGGTTCTCCCACCTCGCATGCTGGCTTTTGTAGATTCCATTCTAAGGTGCCTGTCTCTCCCCATTTATTGTGTAGGGAAACTTCGCACCTAACTCAGGCTTTGTGGATCCCATTGTTGTTCCAGTGGTTTTCTAGAAGCCTAAAATGTTAGGCCTAAATCCCTTCATGGAGCTGGGCCTTAGCTTCCTTTTATCAGGGAGCTAGGAGAGGATAGGTAGAAAGCTCCGGCAAAGCCCTCTATTCTCCATGAAGGACTCTCCCTAATTTGAATGCTGCCTCTTCTCAGACTTTTACTCCCCCTGGTTTTTGTATATAAAATCCCTGGCTTCTTACTAATTCAAAAAGTGTCTGGTGGTCATTCAGACTCTCTCAGAGTTACTTTCTGAAGAGCTGAGCTCTCATTATTTGTCTCATTTGAAGACAAAACCAGTGCTCTGATCAGAAAGTTTAGAGGATCATTTATGTGCTGGAGTTACTGTTGCATGAGCACACATTCCCACAAGAGCACACTGGCTCTGTAGAGGAAGAGTGGCAGGGTTTACTGAGAAGTGGTATACACCACAGAGTTATACCAAAAATACCATTCCCCATCAGAACTGGATCTTAATGTACTGGTTTAAAGTTTGCCATAAGAATATAGTGACTTTATATTAAGCTAACTACACAGCTGGTCAACTTGGGCCATGTCTACACATACAGCCCTGCAGCTGTTCTGATACAGCTGTGTCACTGCAGCACGTCTGGTGAAGAAGTTCTATGCCGACAGGAGAGAACTCTCCCGTTGGCATAAAGAAACCACCCCTGTGAGTGGCATAAGCTATGTCAGCGGGAGAAACTCTCCCACTAACATAACACTGCACACGAGCACTTTAGTCAGCGCATGTTGCTCGGTGCGGGGAGGGGGTTGAATATTCACATACCCGTGAATGACATAAATTTTGCCAACAGAGGCAGTAGTGTAGACATAGCCTAATAGTATGTATTATGGCATGTAATAATAAAAGAGAGAGTGGAACAAATTATTTTAACTGTAGTTTTTTCTTTTTAATGAGAATTAAAATTCAATGTGGATCATTACACTCACTAAGTGGTAGCTACAAAACCCACTAATCTTACTTTATACATTTAAAATAATACATCCTCCTATCTCAAGGATAAAACATGTAAACATACTTTCTCCTATTACAATAGACATTTGTGAGTTCCCACTTTATTCTTTGTGCAGCTGGTTGTTGCTCAGTTATGACATATAAAAAATAATGTAATTAAAAATAAAGTACTCTGGTTAATACGAGCTGATCCAAAGCCCACTGAAGTCAGTAGGATTCTTTCCCTTGGTCTCAATATGCACTGAATCAAATCCTATGTGCATGCCTGAAAACTATCCAAACATGTGCCACCAAGTGTCCTTGTTATTTTCATGAATTCCTCTCTTATTTTCTTGCTTGAACTCTTTTGTAATAGATCAGCTGCAGAATCACATAAAATTGGGGGAAAAATAGGATTTAGAAAGTCTTACTGATTTCTTAAGGACATTTATTACAAAAATATACAAAAATACTTTTTTCCTAGTTATCAAAGTTGTCAGAAGCCTTGACAAGATGCTTAAAAGGATTATAATAGCTAAAAATTATGTATTAGAGCTGGTATTTGAGAATATTTATTGATTTGTGCCAGACAACAAAATAACCATAATTATTGTTTCATTTATCTAGGAAGTGAACAACTATTGAACAATCGGCATAAAAACAGCATTTAACTCCTTAATTATTGAAACAGTCTGGCAGAGATCTTCTGTATGCTCAGCCTGCTAGCAAAGGTAACCAAGGTTATTAAAAAATGGTTTTGGGAAACAGAATGCTGAGGTTTAGATCAGAAGAGATGGGAAAAATCTGGGCAGAGTGTTGTGATGTTGTTATCAGAAAGAGATATTCTCAGTGTCTTTTATTCTACATTCTAGTCCTTGTAGCGAGAGATACTCTGATATTAGCTCTGTCTTTAATTTGATTTAAAATTTCTATTTGTGGTATCAGTTATCCCTTAATTCAGACATGCAGTCCAGCCTTGCCCACTTGTCCAAGCTGAATAAAATGCCATTAGTTTTTTCAATTTCCATCATTGTGGTAAAAGGCAGGGGAGCAGATGTTTGAGCCTGGAAAATTGTTCTAATCATGTTGCAAGGTGGGGTTAATAAATGTGGGTCTTGATCCTTCAACTGGATTTGCTCAGGCAGAGTCGTGCACACACATAGACCTAGTTACCGGATCAGGGCCTAATAATAATGGGGTAGGCAGTCACTCAAATACATAGTGGTCAAATACTGTGAAAGATGTAACTAAAGATGCAGACATGTCAGCATGTCAGAAGACAGAGTCATTCATTCTATTTCAAAAGACTATTTAAGTATTCAAAATGGAAGTGCTTCAACAGGAGACCCTGAGGGAGTTTTCTTCCCCCACCCCATCGCCAAGTGGTTATGGTACTCTCCTGTGAAACAGGAGACCACTGTTCAAATCCTTCTCCTCCTGAGGAGGGAATTGAATACAGGTTTCCCACATGCTGTGTGAGTGCTCTTATGCTAGGTGAGTGATCTGACTACTGGTCTAATAGCTACAAGGGAGAGTGCTCCTCCTTCTGGATCAGACCTCACGGGGGTGATAGGATGCCTATCCTCAACTGGTTTGAAGATAGCACTGGGGCTTAGGGGTGAGATAGGCACCCAAATGCCTAAAGTGAGGCAGCAGTGTTTGTGCACAGAAGCAGAAATGCAGGTGCCTAGGGAATTTTTACAGCAAAAGTGTAGGTGCTGAGTGAGTTTAGGCACCAGCTGAACTGGGATTTTGTGGATCATAGTAGCAACTACATCTGGGGTTTAGACACCTAAAGCCCTTTGTGGATCTGGGCCTATTTTCCTCCCAACTACTACATCAGGGTGCTACTATATCTTCTTGATTTAAACAGTTAAACTGGCTAAATAATCAATTGAGAGTTACAGGTTTTTCTTCACTACTCATCCCTTTTGGCTTGTTTGGATGTGGGCAGCAGAAAAGTTTAGCAGGAAATTAATCCCAAATTATGGGTGCTCTGGCAAGGCTTTTGACGCATATCAGTTTAATAGTCAGATACACAATATAGTTGCTCTGTCTTAATTTTTCTGGTTGTGGTGTGGCATGGGTTAAAACATTTTTATTTATACTGTTTACACTGAGATTTACTACCCTGATTTATAGTACAATATGTTATAGTCACATGCAATAATTTAATCTCAGCTGCTACAGAATACTGGGTTGAGGGGGTGCAGGAAATTATATATCCCATTTTTTAGATTCCCTTGCCTGTACTTCAGCCTAACTCTTTACTGGAGCACAAGCCAGAGCTCTGTCCTTTCTGAAAAAATTACAGTCCAACAAACCTATTATATTTAAACCCTAAACTCATGATTTATTAATAACTTTGAATCTACAAAGGGCTCACCTAGGGCACTATCTGTAACTGACATGCCCAGCTAAAATCAGATAGAAGACATCAGAGGTGACATAAGCTGGTATGGTATGGTACAGTGTACGGGACTGGCTCTCCCAGGCTGGTGATTTAAAGGGCCCAGGGCTCCCTGGGCCCTTTAAAGTGCCACCTGAGCCCTGCTGCTGGAGCCCCGGTGCAGTGGCTGGAGCCCCGGTCCCTTTAAAGCGCCACCCGAGCCCCGCTGCCAGAGCCCTGGGGTAGCAGCGGCAGGGCTTGGGGGATGACTTAAAGGGCCAGGGGTTCCTGGCCACTGCTACCGCAGTGGAGCTCGAGGCCCTTTAAATCTCCGCCTGAGTTCTGGGGTAGCGGCGGCAGCTGAGAGCCCCTGGGACTCTGTTGGCAATTTAAAGGGTCAGGAGCTCTGCTCTGGTAGTGGCAGCGGGAGCCCCAGGCCCTTTAAATTGCCCCTGAGCTCCCAGCTGCCTCTGCAGCTGGTAGCTCTGGGTGTGATTTAAAGGGTAAGGGTATTAAAGGCCCCACCTCTTCCAGTTGAGGCCACGCCCCCTGCTCAGGACTCCGGCTTACTGGTAAGTCCTTTAAGTTACTTTCACCCCTGGAGGACATACAAACCTTTACCTAATTGAGCTTTGGCTCTTCTCTACCATATCAAGACCCTGAGCCTGCAAGACAATGGGTCACGCAAACTAATCTGTGACCACAGTTGGTACTCTAGACAGATTTCTTATTTAAATCAACTAATTAAAATCTAAACGCAATCTTCATAATATTTAAAATTGTATATATAACAAAGGATTATAGGTGTGGGACCCAGCCTTGTTCTCTTGGAGCCTCAATTTTCCTTCCATTCTTCTGGCTGGGTAGTCCTTATATATAACCTTTGTCCTTTGTCCGCTCATTGGTAAATATAAAGAGAGAGAGGCCAAACCATACCCAACCCCAGACTCATGTAATTAGGGCAGTCATGTGGGAGACATAGGTTCAAGTCCCTGTTCTACCTGATTTGGAGCAGAGATTTGACCCTGGTTTTCCCACAGCCAAGCTGAGAGCCCTGTTTATTCCGGTATTTAACTAGCTCTTCTTTTGCTCTTATACAACAAGAACAATATGAAGAAACCAGACAGGCAAAGTTGGAACGGAAACAACTGTGTTTACTAAACATACACAAAGGTGAGGCCTAGCTACATGTATACTGCTCTGATGGGATTCTGGGGGCTTCTGAAACATAGAACACTGTGAAAACTTGTCAAGGTTCCTCCCCCACTCTGAACTCTAGGGTACAGATGTGGGGACCTGCATGAAAAACCTCCTAAGCTTATCTTTACCAGCTTAGGTCAGAACTTCCCCAAGGTACAAAATATTCCACCCTTTGTCCTTGGATTGGCCGCTACCACCACCAAACTAATACTGGTTACTGGGGAAGAGCTGTTTGGACGCGTCCTTCCCCCCAAAATACTTCCCAAAACCTTGCACCCCACTTCCTGGACAAGGTTTGGTAAAAAGCCTCACCAATTTGCCTAGGTGACTACAGACCCAGACCCTTGGATCTTAAGAACAATGAACAATCCTCCCAACACTTGCACCCCCCCTTTCCTGGGAAATGTTGGATAAAAAACCTCACCAATTTGCATAGGTGACCACAGACCCAAACCCTTGGATCTGAGAACAATGAAAAAGCATTCAGTTTTCTTACAAGAAGACTTTTAATAAAAATAGAAGTAAATAGAAATAAAGAAATCCCCCCTGTAAAATCAGGATGGTAGATATCTTACAGGGTAATTAGATTCAAAAACATAGAAACCCCTCTAGGCAAAACCTTAAGTTACAAAAAAGATACACAGACAGAAATAGTTATTCTATTCAGCACAATTCTTTTCTCAGCCATTTAAAGAAATCATAATCTAACACATACCTAGCTAGATTACTTACTAAAAGTTCTAAGACTCCATTCCTGCTCTATCCCTGGCAGAAACCAGCATAAGACAGACACAGACCCTTTGTTTCTCTCCCTCCTCCCAGCTTTTGAAAGTATCCTGTCTCCTCATTGGTCATTTTGGTCAGGTGCCAGCGAGGTTACCTTTAGCTTCTTAACCCTTTACAGGTGAGAGGAGATTTCCTCTGGCCAGGAGGGATTTTAAAGGGGTTTACCCTTCCCTTTATATTTATGACAATACTGCTAGAGGGTTCACAAACCAATTAAAGGGACACTACCCTATTCATATATGCTACAGCTGCCAATACACAGTTAGATTTTCTTTCTGAGTACTGGTACAGTAGATGTGTTTCCTGCTCTACTCCATGCACTAGTACACAAACACAAATGATTACAGCAGATCCTTTGCTTCTCCCAGCTAGTGCTCTAGACCTTTCTGTAGGCGTTAAAAAGTAATAAAAGCTATATCAGGAAAGGGACGGATAGGAAAAACAGGCAGCAGTATTACCCTCTTTCGTTCCCCCCAAAGCCTTGCTCAAAACTGTGGTTGTTAGTAGAAGCTGGGTGTCCACGTCCCAAAGTTTGTGGAGCCCAGTTCTGTGCTGTGCTCATACTATCTAGACTATGCCTCCCTCTGTTATCAAAAAGGACATGATGATTCTGGAACATCATAGAACTTTCCCCTACATTCTAGAACCTTTTGTTATACTTCTGCCAGGGCCACATAGCTTCTAGACTTTGAATTTTTATTACAATAATTCAGTCTTAAATATTAAGAAGTTGAACACTGAAAAGCAAAAGTGAAAAGTGGAAACCAACAAAAATTCAACAAATGTACTATGCTGCTTCCAAATAGATGACATGCAATCTTGATGGGGCTTTTGAACGCCACAAAGGGACCAAACCAGCTCCCATTGAAATTAATGTGAATCTTTTAATTGGTTTTGATGGGAGCTGGATGGAGGCGTCACTTCCATGGAAATTATTAAAGACTGTACTTACCCTTCCCCCCCCACCGAAAACAAAACAAAACACACTGGAACCCCAGAGAAGGGCCCAAAATGCTAAATTTGATTCTACGTTTCAACCCCCATTCCCAGAACTCAGGGTTGGTAAGTCCTGTTTTTGAAAAAAACTTCAGCAGTGTCTTCAAAGATATTTCTATTTATTTTATCTGTATTGCAAGAAATGTTTTATGTCAGAGAATATTGTGAAGAATGTTCTTTATTTCAGACACTTCCCATTTTGTCCAGCTGTTTGATATAATATAATATATCAAACACCAGTGCTCAAAACTCCTACTGAGTTTTTAAGCTCTTTGAAAACTATGGATCAGATTCCCAGCTGGCGTACATCAGAATAGCACCACTAAATTCACAGGAGCATTTCTGATGTACAACAGCTAGAGATCTGACCCTGAATGTAAAAAAACCAGGCTAATGACCAATCAATAGTTAAAACTTAAGGCTGGTTGGTGTTTACAAAATAGAATTCAAGTGCCAATTCAGTCCTTGGCCTCTCTACTGAGCTCTTCAGCAAGTAATGAAATAGTAATGGTGGTGTGATGGGTTCCCTCCCCTCCCCCCTTCAGGGTGCCACCTGGGACTGGTGTACCATTGAGCCTGTCTGACCCACCAGCTTGGGCTCCCTTTACACTGTATTGCTGAGGCAAGCCAGCCAAGCCCTCCGTCAGGCTTCAGACTGCACTTTACCAGCACACATACAGCTAGGGACACCAGCTTCAGCTATACACACAGATGCTGAGATCAGTTCTGTATGGGAAGGCTCAGCTAAGGAATTGCCTAGTTACTCAAGTGTACACCCCCCTCTGGAGTGTAAACGCAAAATTACACTGCCTTGCACTGTACAGAGAACTGTACAGCATAAGATCATGAAGTTTACCCTCTCCCTCAATATGGAGAGAGCTATGCAACAGCTTTCTGCCCCAAGTTGTAATTTCTACACACTGGTTTTAGACAAAACAAAAACAAGTTTATTAACTACAAATGATAGATTTTAAGTGATTATAAGAGATAGCAAACAGTTCAAAGCAGATTATTTTAGTAAATAAATAAAACCACAAACTGATCTTAACACACTAGATAGGTAGGATATGAATTAGCAAATTCTCACCCTGAGTGACAAACAGGCTGGCAGATTCTTAAGGCACAAGTTGCTTTGGCTTTCCCAGCTTTTCATACACAGGCTAAAAGTCCCTCTAGCCTGGGACCATCACTTCCCAGAGTTCAGTACTTGCCCCTCAGGTGTTTCCAGGTGTGTTGTTGTAGGGAGAGTGAGATACCATCATGATGTCATTTCCCCCTTTTATATCTTCTTCCCACTTGCTGAAAAGCTCTTTTGCTGTGACCTGGGTCAAACAGTTCCCATTGTATAATGCTATCTCTGAGAGGTTTCTATTGTACACAGTTCTTGGGGTAATCCTTGTGCTTGTGTGCATTTCCTCAATAAGCCATTAATATTGTTTGGCCTTTTTATTGTTGTACCTGAAAGGCTGCTTGTGGGTGTTTTCAACCTCATAACATGTTTCAGTAACACACACATATGATGGTAGCACATACAATCCAATGAGATATTAATGTTGAGAAGATCATAACTTTTAGAATCATAGAATCATAGGAAGACACCTCCAGAGATCATCTAGTCCAATCCCCTGCTCAAAGTGGGACCAACACCAACTAAATCATCCCAGCCAAGGCTTTGTCAAGCCAGGCCTTAAAAACCTCCAAGGATGGAGATTCCACCACCTCCCTAGGTAACCCATTCCAAGGCTTCACCACCCTCCTAGTGAAATAGTGTTTCCTAATATCCAACCTAAACTTCCCCCACTGCAACTTGAGACTATTGCTTCTTGTTCTGTCATCTGCCTCCATTGAGAACAGCCTAGCTCCATCCTCTTTGGAACCCCCCCCCTTCAGTAGTTGAAGGCTGTTATCAAATCCCCCCTCATTCTTCTCTTCTGCAGACTAAATAACCCCAGTTCCCTCAGCCTCCCGTCATAAGTCATGTGCCCCAGCCCTCTAATCATTTTCGTTGCCCTCCGCTGGACTCTCTCGAATTTGTCCACATCCCTTCTGTACTGGGGGGACCAAAACTGGACACAGTACTCCAGGTGTGGCCTCACTAGTGCTGAATAGAGGGGAATAATCACTTTCCTCAATCTGCTGGCAATGCTCCTACTAATACAGCCCAATATAGCATTGGCCTTCTTGGCAACAAGGGCATACTGCTGACTCATATCCAGCTTCTCGTCTACTGTAATTCCCAGGTCCTTTTCTGCAGAACTTCTGCTTAGTCAGTCAGTCCTCAGCCTGTAGTGGTGAATGGGATTCTTCCTTCCTAAATGCAGGACTCTGCACTTGTCCTTGTTGAACCTCATCAGATTTCTTTTGGCCAAATCCTCCAATTTGTCTAGGTCACTCTGGATCCTAACCCTACCCTCCAGTGTATCTACCTCTCCCCCCAGCTTAGTGTCGTCTGCGAACTTGCTGAGGGTGCAATTCATCCCATCATCCAGATAATTTATAAAGATGTTGAACAAAACTGGCCCCAGGACTGATCTCTGGGATACTCTGCTTGATACCGACTGCCAACTGGACATTGAGCCATTGATCACTACCAGTTGAGCCTGACAATCTAGCCAACTTTCTATCCACCTTATAGTCCGTTCATTCAATTCGTACTTCTTTAACTTGCTGGCAGAATACTGTGGGAATTATACCTTACAAGGCATACTTTGTACAAAACATATCCTAATTACATGAGAGCGGTGAATATTGGGGTGCCAGGGTGTCACAGGTAGTTTCTGTGCACAGTAAAGTGTGCATCTCATCCTCCCTCTAGTGGCTGGTCCACACCAAGGATATCAGCCTACTCCTGTTACCAGTTCTTCCATTAGTTCAGGTGTTAGAGGTCTGTGGGTCAGTGCATGCTCTACCCCTCCCACCTGAAAAATCTCACAATTACTTCCATGAGGAGTCCCAGTGGGTTTTGAGGAGGAGGTAATGCCATTGAGGTGGCACTCCTCCTTTTCATGAGCGAAGGGAAGATCCCCCTATACTTGGTCCCTTCTCTCTGTACAAATTGAAGGAATGCCATGGCTCATTATTACATCTATTTCTGAGGTGCTGACCTCTGTCGTATCTGGGGGTACTACAGAACTTTATAAGAACATCACTTTTCTCCAAGGAAAACAAAGCTCTCCTTCCTTTCCCCACAGATTAAAGCCATTGAAGTAGAGGAATGAAATCCAAATGGGCCAATTTCCTAGAACATGCAGTCATTAGTTACTGTTGGCACAGCACATTGAAGATGGAAAGTGCGATACAAAGAAGCAGTACTATTACTAATAAGTCCTATTACAAGGGCTATGAAAATACAAAGCTGTATTCAGTGACATTTGTTTCATTAAATAAATAGCAGGACTAATGAACCCAGCAAGGTAGTTCCTTTGCAATACTGGAGGACACAGGAGCTTTAAATGAATATCTTTGCTTTTGAATTTTGTAATGATTAAATTGCAATATAGCAATTGTTACAGGAGAGATTCGAAAGAAAAGCACTAGAGGGCAACAGTGAGATGAAATACAAAGCTCTTTTAGCTTGAAGTTGGAGCTGGGAGCTGAAAACTGAACATAAAGCTTTTGCTTCACTTACATATCTCTGCATGACTGCCTTCCACATTCGCAAACCCCTTTGAGCAAGTAAGAGCAATGCAGTGCTAGGCTCTGGAGATCTGTAGTTGCATTCAGACAAAACATTTGGAGGCAGGAAGAAGGAATATAAAGAGGGGAAAGGAAAGACATACCATATGATTCTAGCTTGTAGCTTGTTATGATATGGAGGTGAAACATTGACAACTGAGCTTTCAGATTGGTTGATGACAATTCCAGGCCAGATCCTCAGCTGGTGTATATCAGCACACAGTGATATCAACCCTTCTGATTTTATGATCAATTTTGTTACATTTGGGGGGTTCCTTAAAGCATCAGCTGATGGAGATATGTGCTTGCATGAGAATCCCAGCTTTCATTTATATATAAAAAAGTAAGCATCTGGCCCGCATGCTTGTAGAGAAAAGCTTGAAAATGTGAACCCTAAGGGCTCAAAACCCAGAACGCTAATAAAAACCCAGTCCCATAATTCTTTTGAGGTCTAGTTCATGAGTTTTGAATGCTTGGGGTTGGCTACATGTTTTAAACAGCAGTCATATAGGGGTCAAGACTTCTGTGGAATTTATTGCCACTTGAAGTGGAGAATTCTGAACCTCCCACTGCTTTTAAGACTTCTTTCTCCAGCCTAGTATGTGGTAGATATTTATTTTGATTGTGTACTTATTGGAACAGCACTATTGTATATGCAGTGAACACTGTGCCCTACCTATCTCCTGAATATTTTATTGCTTACAGTGAAACATGAACAAGAAAAAACCTCCTGTCTGGAGAGACATCCCTAAAATATCACCAGAGGTACTGAATACAATTCTGCTCTATCTTTAATAGAAGACAGTCTCCATTAAACAACCAGGGTTTGCCTGTCCTTTGCGTCATCACACGTTTTTATTGTGTCACAATATATCTGTATTTTTCATTAACATCGTTCAATTTCAATTCATGTTTCATAGAGGTTGTCAGATAACTCATAACCTAATATAGCCAATGGATTTGTGCCTCTTTCTGTGATTGGACTCCCAAGTAATGTGGTGCCTCTCTCTTTCCTGACTGGATGAATGTAACTCTTAAAATCAAGTTTCCAGTGCAAATGCTAAGGGGAAAAGAATTTAAGATTCACTTTTTGAAAATAATTCTCCAGTTTTTACTTAACATTTCCTGTTTCCTCAAAGATTGCTGTCAATAAACAGAATATTCATGGGAAGCCAACACAAAAGTGGCATGAACAGTCACAAGTATCTTGAAAAAAATATAGGTGGAAAATTTCAATGGTGCAAAACTACTAGAAAGAGAGATAGAAGCGGCTGGGATTTTCCATGATGGCAGATAAAACAGCAGGATTAGCTAGTATAATTATGGGATACCATGGGATACATGGGATATATAATGGGATACCATGCTATACAAGGATACTGTGTGTGCGGCACATATGGTGGCTCCTTCCAGAGGGGAAGGACCCCAGACACAGGAAGTAACCCTGACAGAAAGGTCAGAAGGGGTGCTCCCAGCCAGGGTGAGGCAAAGTCAGGAGGGAATTTGCCTAAATACCTTCTTCCAGTAATAAACACATGGTCTTTTGTTCCTGAGTTCATGCCTATGTCATCATTCCAGGGATTCTGCCTGGTGTGCTAACCCAGGGGGAGGAGGCTGTGAGGCCACACAATACAATTAGCCAGGATAATCATCTTACACATATTATAGGAAGGGCGTCCTGTTTCCACCAAACTGGTTGACACCCATTAATTTCCCTACTGAACTCACCAGCGTTGATGTTTAAATCTGAAAACAACCAGGCAAGATTTACATATCTGCTCATCACCAGTTTTGCCATGCTCCCCTCATGTCCTAGACTGCTGACAGGACTTTTGAATAACTGGAACACTGTCCCAAACAAGTAATCTCAGCTTTTACAGGAGACCTCACATGCTGGAACAGGGCTTTAGCAGTTTTGGCTAATGATATTTGGATGACTTTGCAGTGAAGACAGTCAATAAAGCTGGTAGTTGCTTTAGTGCATTAATTAAAGAAACGTCCAGTAAATGAAGATACTCCACTTCTCCCCTAAAGGAGCCACCTCAAAGGACCAGTCTCCATGCTTGTCCCCACAATCCTCAATTCCATGCCTACGCTTAACCTTGTGTAACTCCTGTTTCTTTTTCATATTTCCTAGTGTTCAACCAACAACATTATTGCTGTAATTACAGCTGCTATTTTTACTTGCTCTTAGTTAAAGGAAAACATTCCCAGACAAGGTGGCAGTATGGGATGAGTGACTGCAAACAAGCAATTGCTATTACAGCACACTAGAGAGAGTGCAGGAAGCTGTTAAACATGCTCAGTAGCTGTTCTAAAGCTGGTGTGGAGGGCTTCATTAATGGCAGACATTCCTGCATGTACACACATGCCTCCCTTCGTTAGAAGCTGGAAGCTCCTGAGCAATCAGTAGTAAGTTTTATCAGGAGTAGAAAACTGGAAGCCATGTTGAGCACTGGTCAGTTCCATCCCAGCCCTTCTGAACGAATTGATAGAGCTGAAGACTGAATTTGTGGGTTGGGATCTCAATGCAGTTTCCTGTAGGTCAGAAGAGACCCCACCTCCCTTAACAGATTTCTTGGTGTGTTTGGGGTGGTTACTGGATCTGTGATCTCCAGCTAGGAACTCAGATACCACACTATATGGTCTGAGGAGAAAATCCTCCTGGACTTAGAATACACCTTAACACACTTAAAGCTGCCTTCATCAAACAAGGTCAGTCCACTAGAGAAATAGATCGCATGTGGAATGGGTCACACCCAGAGAGAATCTGCTTCAGTAGGAAATAAAATCCCCTCTGATTGCACATCCTACCCTGGGACCAATACAGAGTATCATTAAACAATTACAACCCATATCACCCCACACTGGAACCAATATGGGGTATCATTAAACAATAACAACCCATACTCTGTGGAGACCACATCCTGAAAGAAATCTTTCCTGAACTCTTTATTCTGGTCTTCAAAGAACCCCACAATTTCTCCAAGCCATCATCAGAAGTAAGCTCCCCACAGACCATGTACCACCAACTCAAAGTGGCACCAGACACGACCAGAACAACACATCCAAAACCTGTAAACATCTTCTCCAGCTATGTTGATCAAGATCCCTCACAACACAACTTACTAGATCCATGGCTTCTCCACATACCTCTCAGAACACATGGTGTGGTCCATCTAGTGCACTAAATGCCCCAACAACAACTACATGGGTGAAACCAGACAATCACTACACTCTCGAATGAACTCACACCGAAAAATAACTTAAGATAAAAAGACCATATCATCTCTGGGTGAACACTTTTCACAAAGTGATCACTCTATATCTGATCTCTCAGTTCTCAGAGGAAACCAGCATAACACCTTCAAAAGACAAGTGTTGAAGCTTAAATTCATAACTTTGCTAGACAGTAAAAATCATGGACTGAATAGAGACACTGGATGTATGGTTTATTGCAACAATCTTTTACCCACTAAATTTCCCTGTCCCCTGCCTTTTTTTCTCCTTTCCCCCCGATGACTGGAGAGGTGTTTACTGGCCATTTCACCTTGAATGGTCCCTTGAAATATGTTAGCTAGTTATGCCAAACAATCTGTTCTATCTTGTATTTAGCTGTGACTGTTGGGGAATATTTCCCAGGCCTGAAGAAGAGCTTTGTGTAAGCCCAAATATTTGTCTCTTCCACCAACAGAAGTTGGTCCAACAAAAGATATTACCTCATCCACCTACAGTAATTGTCAATTTCTCCTTTCTGAAGTTGTGTGGATGATGAAACAATTGGTTATGTAGCACAACTAAATGTTTTATTTAATTGTCAATATAATTCCGAAAGTGAGAAGCAGAAGCTCTCTAATTGTCAGAAGCCCCAATCCTTGTATTTATTTTGTGAGGTATAAATATCTATATTTTAGGGCTCGTGTTATATTCTTCATTTTAAAGGAAAACAACAAATCTGTAGTTAGTTATGTTAGTCTAGCTAAGGTGCATTGAAACGGCTGTGCTGTAACGGTTTATCTTTGGAGTGCCAGTTAAAAAAATGAAATTTGATGCTGCTAATTGTGTGTGGATAACTTTCTTATGGTGAAGACTGTTACCGGATTCCTAAGAAGAGAAAGAAAGTCAATCCCCTTATAACTCCCACTTTTAGTATTTATAGCGTTCCTGTAGAAAACCCAGTTGTAGTCTCTTGCAAGAATAGGAATTCATGATCAGTGCAAATATTTTAAGTCAGATAGCGGAGTTCTGTGGTAGGTAAGCTGACTTACTCCCCTTTATGTAAGTTACACTTGCACAGCTCTTTATCTGGGAACTTTCCCTCCTAACTTTGCATCACTCTTCATTCCCTTTGTTTCACAGACTAGGGACCCAGTCTTGCAGAGCACTGGGATCCCCTGACAACGTACCCTCAACTCCCACTTAAGTCAGAGAGTGTTTAGCACCTTGCATGAGTCAAAAGGCCTTAGGTTAGCACCACTCTGTTGATTTTGCTTGCTTGAGCAGTGTTTAGTAGACCCGAGGAGACACACTTATGTGGAGTACCATGAACACATAGTAAATGACTGGAAAAAGTTGGATTTCTGCCAGTATAGAGGAAATACCTGTCGGGAACACACAATATTATTGTTTATCTTTAATTGAGCAACATAGCAGCAGCAGATTGCATCATAACATCTTGTAGCATTCCAATCATTGCACTGCATCCTGTACATGATATTTCATCCTCTTAGCCCTGATTTACACTTGGACTTTAGGTCGAATTTAGCAGCTTTAAATCGATGTAAACCTGCACCTGTCCACACGATGAAGCCCTTTATTTCGACTTAAAGGGCTCTTAAAATCAATTTCCTTACTCCACCCCTGACAAGTGGATTAGCGCTTAAATTGGCCTTGCCATGTCAAATTTGGGATACTGTGGACACAATTCGATGGTATTGGCCTCCGGGAGCTATCTCAGAGTGCTCCATTGTGACTGCTCTGGACAGCACTCTCAACTCAGATGCACGATTGTTTGCCGTTGCTCTGACGCAGGGAGGGGCGACTGACAACACGGCTTACAGGGTTGGCTTACAGGGAGTTAAAATCAACAAAGGGGGTGCCTGTACATCAAGGAGTATTTCAGGCAGGACTTCACGGAGGGTTCCAATAAGAAATGGTGCACCTAAGTTATTGTTCTTATTGAAACAAGGAGGTCAGTCTGGCCTCTGATTGATACATGGCTAGATTTACCTCGCTGCACCTTCTCTGTGAGTGATTGCAGTGTGACCTAGAGGAATGAGTCCCCTAGACGGGGGGCGGGGTGGGGTTTGCAAATGAGTACAAAACAAATCTGGTCTATTTCTTGTTTTGATACACTCCATCTACCTTTTACATCTTTGGCTGGCAGCAGACGGTGCAGAAGGACTGCATGCCATCCACATCTCATGGCTGCTCAGCAGAAGATGGTTCAATAGGACTGACTGCAGGACTAAAGAGAATGACCTGATCAAGCCAAATTTAGTCCCTGCACCCGTCTGCCCAAGCGCTCCTGATCGACCTCACAGAGGCGACCAGGAGCACCTCGGACATGACGATGACGGCTACCAGTCCTATTGCACCGTCTGCTGCCACAAGGCAATGGGTTGCTGCTGCTGTGTAGCAATGCAGTACTGCGTCTGCCAGCACCCAGGAGACATACAGTGACAGTGAGCTGAGCGGGCTCCATGCTTGCTGTGGTATGGCGTCTGCACAGGTAACTCAGGAAAAAAGGCGCGAAACGATTGTCTGCCCTCACTTTCATGGAGGGAGGGAGGGAACGGGGGCCTGACGATATGTACCCAGAACCACCCGTGACAATGTTTTAGCTCCATCAGGCATTGGGATCTCAACCCAGAATTCCAATGGGCAGCGGAGACTGCGGGAACTGTGGGATAGCTACCCACAGTGCAACACTCTGGAAGTCGACTCTAGCCTCGGGTACTGTGGAAGGACTCCACGAGTTAATGCACTTAATGCACTTAGAGCATTTTCTGTGGGGACACACACACTCGAATATATAAAACCGATTTCTAAAAAACCGACTTCTATAAATTCGACCTAATTTCGTAGTGTTGACATACCCTTAACTTATTTTGATTTAAACCAGGCTTAAATCTGTTCCTAACTGACTTAACCTAAACCAAATCAAGCCACTCTTAAACCAAAATAAGAGTGTCCACACACAGGTTTGCATTAAGCCAGTGCAACTGTGTCTGTAGACAAGGATAAGCTATCTCCTGATGAGTTGGAACACTATACATAGGTGCTTAGTTTTGCTAGAACCTATTAATATCTGGGTTAATCACACAGTCATGAGACTGATAAAAGTTATAACTTCCTGCCTCTTGTGCCAGTCTCATTGCTTTCCATGCCCTTCTGCTACAGACATCACCCACAGAATATTATACAAGGTGCTGCCTGATGAAATGTTGTGAATCCTTAGTAACGATGTGATAAAATAAAAGAGTTACTATTTCTGAAATATCACAATGATATGGTAACAACATGACTTACTTTGTACTTACAATATGCTATTCATCTGATGAGCTCAGAGCCTGTGACTAAAGTGGGCAGGTCTATGAACCTCATTTTAAAAATGGAGAAACCAAGACACAGAGAATAAGGGATATATTTTCAAAAGCAAACAAACACGAGATTCTTTGAAAATGATGACATAGGGAGCTTGCCCAAAACCTCACTGTGGCAGGAATAAAACCCAAGCCCTTAACTCCCAATAACCTGCTCTTTTTTTCTGGAGGAAAGAGGGGTTTCGGGGCTTTTTGGACCACAAAATAATAATGCTTAAAGGAGACCTTGCAGAGAAGACAGTGTTGTCTAGTGGCTAGAGAACTGGCTTAGGAATCAGGAAACCTAGGTTCTATTCCTGGCTATCTCCCTGATCTGCTGTGTGACTTCAGGCTAGCCTCTGTTTCTCCATCTTTAAAAAGATGCTTTTTTTCCTTTGTAAAGTCCTTTGAGATCTGTGGATGAAAATACAAGCATTGTATATTGATAATATAATTTACTATTCTTCAGGTAACTATATTTTACACACTTATTGAAATATCCTCTTCCTTGTTTAATTTTAAATGTGGAAAGAGAAGGTTTAGAAAAGTAGAAAAACAGAAATGCAAGGAAAATTAAACAGTGATTTGGGGTAACATCATATACTTAAAGCATTAAGCAAAAAGACAATTCCACCATAGAGGTGTCAAAACACTCATACTGTCTCTGGTCTTATAGTCTACATGATCATCAACACCATCCACCATATCAGAGCCTTGTGATATGTTTTTTCCTCCTATTCTATTTGTATATAGACAATGATGTTCTGCACAGTCCTTTGTTCATAAACGTTGTTGGAAGTAGTTTTTAAAATATTCTAATTGGTTTAAAAAAAATCAACAACTACACACTCAGAAATAGCAAATAATTTTAAAATATATTTTAATTCCTTTATTGAGAGTACTTAACTCTGAAAGGATCACCCACTAAATGCTATTCTGGAACAGATCAAATAGCCATTCACAGTTATATTGCTGTACCTGCCACATTTATTTACATATGCCCAAACAGCTGTCACAATCATTAAAGTGTTGGTAACTGCTTTTAACAGTGTTATTATTGATAAAAAGATGACAGGTATGAATTTTATTGTCAAGGCATTGCACGTAGTAAAATATTGATTTAACAAACGTGATGGAGTATTGAAAGCAATTAAGAAATGCTGCCACTTACGCTCAAGGTGATGTCTTTCTACTGAAATTAGTGGAGAAATTAAATGATAGCAAGATTTCAAAAATCATGTTCACTTCACGGAGCAATGAAAACAGGAGACAAAGTGATAAGGAAAGAATATGATGCAAATCTCAGATGCTGAGAAGTAGATAAACTAGATCAGAGAAGAGCCAATGCAAACAACAGGGCCTGCACTTCCTTTTCATCTCATCCAAGCTATGTATGTAATAACAATAATGGAGAAAAAGGTGCCATTGGTGTGTGTGTGTGTGTACTAAGCTAGAACATTGCTTTTTGTGTAGTTGAACAGAAATATATAAAGCAAAAAAAACCACCCCAAAAACCATTACCTGCTCTTATTATAATAAATGTTTATTGCATACAGCAACAGTTTACTCTTATTAGAGCAAGACCTTTTATGTGCAGATTCATCACCACACCAGGAGTATTGACCTAAATTCAGCTGTGTCCATTTTTACCATCAGTGTGACCAGGACACCACAGAAAATAACTATAAACTAACTATAACTATAAAATAACTATAATACCACAGAAATAAATCCAAGAAGTCTGAGATTTTACAAGAAAGAGAGAGAGGAGCATTTTTTGTCTAAAGCAGAAACATCTTCTCTGGGAGGATATTCTATCTCCTCAGACGTAAGAAAGGTTTCCCCCCTCCTTTCCCCTTAATAGAAATTAAGAGTGCTTACCAGCTGGAGGGGAATAGCTAAACCTAGTACCACCTGGATGCAAAATGGTCACTTTAGGGATACAGTTCCTTACCCCGCCAGATAAAAAGAAAAAGCTACTAGAAGAGCATGTTGGGAAAGGCTCCTAGAACAAGGTGAACCCAAATTAGCATTTTCAGCAATGCCAAAGAAAGTAGGTCTGAGGGAGAGGTCTGAGTTCCACCTCCATTCCAAGAGTGGGATTTTCTAAAACACTGAGTATTGACTGAACTCACAGAGTTAGGCCAATGCTGAGTGATTTTGACAATCCTACATCTAATCTTCTGAAGTTAGTATGCTGAGGTGTTGAGAGAGATCCTCATGTGCTTTCAAGTAGTTACATCTTTTTGTTTTCTGATACATTTACATAATGAAAAACAGATGCTTTTGCGGCCATCACTTGCTTCTGGTTAGAGCTGTGTGGAAAATGGAAGTTCTGTATAGGGGAAACTTTAAAGATCTCTTTCAGATTCAGAATAAAACCTGAAAATCTGGAAGTTCTTTGCAACAGAGAATTTAAAAAAATTCAGTTCAGATTGATCAGTGTTTCACTTTGATAAAATCATTTTGATTTTAACTTTAAGTTTAACCTAATATTAGTACAGGAAAATTAAAAATGAGCAGTTGTTTTGAAAACAAAAGTTAAAACACTTCATTCCAAGAATGTGAGAAGTCCCATTTCAACAACATTAGAACTCCCTCCCCCTGACTTTTTCTCTGAAATTAAATTTCAGTGAAATCAACACAGTTTCATGAAGCATTTCATATTTTAATAGAACTGCATATTCCGCTGGAAAACTATGCTGTCAATGTTTTTCTGATCAGCTCTACCGCCAGTGTTTGAAGTAGACCACCAGCTCAACCCATTCTCCAACATATTTCTAATAAGCTACAGTCCTGCAAGGTGCTGAGTGCCATCACTTGTAAATTTCAATTGGTACTGAGGGTGCGCAGCAACTCACAGGAGGTGCTGTAAACCTTTAAGACCTAGGCTGCTAGTAAGTATGCAGGGATGAAAAGGAGAGTATTTTTCTAATACCTATGGGGCAGATTCTACCACCCATGCATTTAATACTTTACACCATGAATAGTCTTGTACCTTACATCATACATAGCCCCACTGAAATCAACACTACTAGAAATTCATAGAATAAGGTATTGATTAATGGTGGCAGCATCTGGCCTGTAAGATAGGGTCAAAATTATAACAATCACACCTAGCTCTTATCTAGTGCTTTAAATCATTACATCTCAAAGCCCTAATCCACAAAGGTACTTGGGCACCTAACTCCCAGATTTAAGTGCCTAAATCCTGTTTTTGGGCTCTACTGTGATCCACTAAGCCACTGCATAGCTGCTGCCTAGCCCTGTAAGCACCTAACTCACTTGTACCTAAGTTTTTGCAATAAAAGTATGCTAGATACCTATGTTTCTGCTTCTAGGTATCCAGGTACCTCTCCTGACTAAGGTCCAGAGCAATCCATGAACTGTGGGAGGATAGACACGCAAATGTCTATCTTGCCAATTAGGCCAAATCTGGAAGTCGTGCTCAGAAGTTGCCTATCTGCATACAAAATAGCTGGGAGTGGCACAGAAGGAAAGGAGGTTTAACCTTTAGCCCAGTGCCTAGAGCACTCATCTGGGATGTGGAAGAGCACCAGTTTCAGTCTGTCCCCCCTTTGCCTGGTAAGAAGCAAGGATTTGAACAGGAATCTGCCACCTCTCCTGTGAGTGCTCTAACCACTGGACTGTAGAGTGAGTCTCACCCTCTTTGGCCCAATTAATATTTAATTATTCAATTAAATAGTTAAAGTGGAATAACTTCAATAAAAGAGACGGAGACGCACATCAGAATATCCCTCCAGTCCAGTGTTTAGAGCACTCACCTGAGAGGTGGCAGATCCCTGTTCAAGTCCCTTTGCCTCACCAGGCAGAGGGGAGACTTGAACTGGGGGTGGCCCACATCCTGGATGAGTTCCCTACCCAGTGAGCTAAAAGTTATCAGAGATATCTTCCTCACTTCCTTACCACTCCAGAAGTTACATATGGCGTTAAACTGCCCCTGAGCCCACCTACTGTATGAGGCCCCACCAGGCATTCACCTGCCTATCTTTCCCCTGTTTGTGGATTGCAAGTGGAGATAGACACCAAACTCTGAGAGGGGCGGGCTTTACAATACACCCCTCTTGTTAGAATCTCCTATTGGTTAGTTAAGGCATCTCCCCACCAAGCTAGCTGGCTTTGTAGATTGCCTTCTAAACTGCTTGTCTCTTCCCATTAATTGAACAGGGAGCCTAGGCACCTAACTCACTCTCTGTGGATTGCTGTGTTGAGCCAGTGATTTTCTAGGTGACTAAAAGTTAGCTGTGGCAGTGCTCAGTATTACAATGCCTAAAGTCCCCATGTGGATCCAGGCCAAAGTATTTTACAAATGTCAGGATCATCATCAATTAAGGCTATACAGACTGGCTAATTTAAAGCATGAACCACCCTGAATCTTTGCTCACAGCGTGATTAAAACTAAATGCACACTGTTCAAAAATCTGGAAAAGATTAATTTTTTATACAAAAATAAAAATTTGTGCAGCTTTTGACACTTTTTGATTTAAACCAGGAACAGAAGTGAAAATGCCAAAATACCATGAGAAACACTGTTCTGGTAATATTGCCAAACTCACTGAAACAAACAAAAAAACACCAGAAATCTCATTAGAAAGCCTGACCTCAGAAAGAAAAGGAGTACTTGTGGCACCTTAGAGACTAACCAATTTATTAGAGCATAAGCTTTCGTGAGCTACAGCTCACTTCCTCAGATGCATATCGTGGAAACTGCAGCAGGCTTTATATATACACAGAGAATATGAAACAATACCTCCTCCCACCCCACTGTCCTGCTGGTAATAGCTTATCTAAAGTGATCATCAGGTGGGCCATTTCCAGCACAAATCCAGGTTTTCTCAGAAAGCTTCTTGGCCCAAGGGGCTTGAGTAAGTTCAGCTAAACTTCTAACCTTGTTCAGACTGAACACAAACCTCTGAATCTTTGAAGCTTCTTATGAGAATATTGAAATCTTTTACATACTTTGGAATTTGAATATTATCCAGTTTCAACAGTTTAGGCAATCTGGAAACTCATTTAATAATGTAAAAGAGCCTTAAAGACAAAGTTTACACAGGGCTTGGTCAGAACAAAAGTCTCTCTCCCCCCAGGGGCTTAAATGTATCCAGTTTTCCACAGAACAAGGACATTCCTTTCCAAGGGTCGCAGATCAGGTGTTCCTTTCACCATATGTATATCGGAATTCAACAAAACGTTGCTATCACCTCCTGCTTGGGGAAGAGGCTTTCCTGCAAGTTCTCTGTGAGGCTTCTTATTATTCCTATCAGGAAGTAATATCCATCTGAGTTAAATGGTAGGCAGTGGCAGATACTCATCAGCAAACAAAACTGTTTCTTAACCACGATAGGATTTAAATATAACCTACATTGTGGGCAAGTATAATAAAGTTTTCTTCCATTTACAAGATGGGAGAAGTGCGGGAGGTGTTTTGTGTCAACTGGGTGGTCCCCCTGAAGAACTAATCTAGCCCATGGCAGTATTGATAACAGGAGTAATAAACAATAGGACATTGTGTGTATGTAGTGATTTACATAATGAAAGACCTGTTCAAATGTTAACTAGTTAATCCAGGAAAAAAGAGTCTGAAATGGAACATACCCATGCCCTCACGTGAAACCATAAAATAACATGTTGAAAAAGTTTGTGTAATTATTTTGTAGTAAAAAAAGATTAAGAAACAGGTTAAGGGCAGAAAAACATAGAATTGCTGTTACTGTGGTTGTAAAATCTAGCATTCAAAGCGAACTATCCAAGCCAAATTATAAAGTGACCTTCACTAACAATCCCACAATTTTCAGGCACCTTCAGTTGAAAATTCAGATGTGTGTGTACAAAGCTTCAATTATATATCTAACGACTCTGTCTGTTCTTGAAAACCGATTTGTGGATATATTAGTTGGAGACCAGTGACCCAAAAATTGAAAATGTGACCCAAAGAGGAACTCAAATATAAAATTGCAGAACTGCTAATGGTGGTATGTAACCTATCACGTAAATCAGATTCTGCCAGATGATTGGAGGTTAGCTAATTTAACACTGATTTTTTAAAAAAGGCTCCAGAGGCAATCCTGGCAATTATAGACCAGTAACTTAAGTACCAGCCTAACTTCAGCAGCAGGCAAATTGGTTGAAACTATAATAAAGAAGAGAATGATGAGATACATAGATGAATGCGATATATTGAGGTAGAGTCAACATGACTTTTGCATGGGCAGTGGGTGAAACTTTCCCTAGGGAGGCTAGCTCCCTGTCCCACCTCTTCCCCGAGTGACTCCACTCCCACTCTGCCCCTGGCCTGCCCCCTCCCCGCTCACCGCATCCCACCATGAAACTGCCACATCCTGCCACAAGACCCGCCCCACCACTTGCTGCTTGCCTCCTCTCCGGCCCGCCTGCCATGAGAGCCCCCACACCTGCTGTTCGCCTCCTCACCTGCCCTTCGTGAGACTCCCCCCCCACCTGCTGCTCACCTCCTCACCCATCAGCTGTGAGACACTTCCCCGCTTGACTCCTCACGCCCCTACCCCCGCAGGCAGCAGGGACCACAGCAACAGGCAGTGAGGGCCTTGGGGAATGAGTGAAGCAGGAAGGGAAAGGGGCAGGGCCATCATGGCCAGGATTAACTCAGGGGCTTTAGGGCTGCAGCCCAGGGCCTCAGGCTAAGGGGAGCCCCGCACACCGAATGCAGCTCACTGCTTCTTTTCATCCGGCTCATGGCAAGTCTCTGTGCAGTGGGCTGGACACCAATCCCCTAGCCTTGCTCTTCCCCCAGCCCATGAGACTGGAGCCACAAGCACGGGCTCGCCAGCATGCCCTTGCGGCCCCTAGGTGAGGGGCGTTTAGAGAATCTCATTGCCACAAAATGTTATGAAGGACGAAAATATAACTTGGTTCAAAAAGGAATTAAATACGTTCATGGAGTCTAGGTCCATCAATGACTATTAGCCAAGTTGTTCAAGGACACAACCCCATGTTTTGAGGGTCCCAAACCTTCCAACTGCCAGAAGCTGGGACTGGATAACAAGGGATGAATCACCCCAAAATTGCCCTGTTCTGTTCATTCCCTCTGACGCATCTAGTAATGGCCACTGTCAGGAGCCATGATACTGAACTAGATGGACCATTGGTCTGACCCAGTATGGCTGTTCTTATTCTGTATCCTGAGTGACAGCTGGCAAGCATATGCATGTGTAAGAGCTTTGAATGTTTGCGGGTTTAGGCATTTTGCTATCACATCTCCTGCTTCACTGACCCAAATTCAATGTGCCCCAGTTGCTTTAGAGCCATAAATGACTCCACATTTATAGTGAAACATTCCTACTCTGATGCTCACCACTTTGCACTACATAAGATGAACTTTGTCTTGGCAAGAGTAAACCAGCAGGCAAATTTGCATGTTTAAACCCTTTTTCACTTGATAGAAATGTGTTTTGAAACATACAGCTACACTGATTTTATTTCTCTTCTGTGTATTTCTTGATTAGATACTTGCTTGTTTTGGTAGAGTCCTGTAGAATCCTTCTATATCCCCTCCATCGATGGAGCAGTGACTACCCCTTAGGCAAGGGAGGACTGACTGTGCCTTGCTCTGGGGCCTTAACTGCTCTGGGCATAGGCCTAAGCAGTAGGTAATGTAACAGGCTGTTTGTCTGCAGTCTATTAGCAGTTAGTCAATTTGTAGGTTATGCCTTACATTTTCTTGTTTGGGGGTGTACAGAGCTGCTCTCCTTCACCTTGGATAGAAGGGTCATCTCTCAAGCTGTTCTTTCAGTGGCCAATTTGTTCTTTGAACACACCCACCGATATTCCTCCATTTCTTCCTGGTCTCCGGCATAGTCCATCCTCATCATTGACTCTGGCAGCCCCTTAGGAGAACTGGCTCAGGCACTAATATTTCCATATGTTCATGTAATAGATGTGGGCCTGGCTGCACAGCCCCCTTTGCTTGGCTAAAGATACCACTGTTTCTACTCCCATCTGCCTGCCTTTCTTCCATGCAGCACCTTCCATGCTGCTCCTTCAGAGGGCTTCATAATAAATAAATAATAATAATAATAAATAAAGCACTCTGAAGATGAAAATGATATAAATGATTCAAACTATTCTGATCATTTACACACTAATTACTGTTTCAATATAATATTATATATAATACTGTATAATATAGTAAAGTCAAATTGATAAAGTCAACACAACACATTTTGACCTTTTCAAAACAAAACATTTTGATAATTTCCCATTGAAAATTTGTATGAAATTGATACTTTCCTGTAAAAAAAAATTCCAACATTGTCGAATCTGCGTTTTCTGATGCAAAAATCTTCTGTCTAAACATTTTTGACCAGCTCTTGTTCCAGCTGATTAGGTCATTTAAACGATTGATAAAAGTAGATGTTCTTTTCCCAGATCTTGGTCACTAAACATCTAAGCCTGCTATTCCCTACAGCTCATGGAAATATTTTAACTCTCAACATCTACCAGAAGACGTATCTGTTTGGTGTAATTATTCCTTTGATCCAATTACAAAGTATTTCTACCACTGGTCTTGTGGCAATTTGAACAGTCATGTTTCATTACATTCCTTACATTACAGTTAAAATATCTAGATTTAGAGACTGAACCTACTCCCATTAAAGTCGATGGCAAAATTTCCATTGACTTCAGTGGTGCAGGATCAAGCCCTTAGACAACTGCAGGCTCCTTTTTAGAATTAAAAATAAATGGCAAACAGCAACAAAAGTAAATAATTACATTACTCCCCCAGTACCTGAGTTAATTTAACCAGTTACAGGTGTCATTTTTTATGGTCCCTCTTCATCAGCTACCTGGAATTTTTATGGCTTTGCTATCTCTTGTTTCCCTCTCCTCCCATCTTTGGATTACTCCTCCTCTTTTTGCATACAGACCATAATTTTCTTTCCATGAGAACACCTGTGGCACAGTAGTGTTTTCTGATACCCACACCTCACACATCTCTCCTGCTCTGCCGTCTTCCAGTTTCCCTTGCACAGCTCACCTCAGAGCTGCTCACAGGAAAAAAAAACCCTTGGAAATTCCTTTACATGATTCTCTCCTGGAGACAGCCGGAGACATCTACAAGGTAAGTAAAAGCAGTTGAGCATCACAGTGGGCTTTCTGGGGTGACAGCAGTTCTCGTGGGGAATGTTGCAGAAACTTCTGAACAAATTTCATAAGTCATTTTGGGCCTTGGGTAACTTTAACAGTGACCAATCAGAAACAAACAAACAAAACTCTGTTTTACAGGGAAAGAAATACCACTGGAGAAAAATAATCTTAAACATATACTTAGGCTGAGGGAGAAGTCTGGGGAAATGTAATGCTGAAAGAGACCAAAGATCTCAGTGGCCAGCAAATTAGATAGAAGCTAGTTATGAGATGTGGCTGCAGAAAAGACCAATGCACATTATGGAGCAGGAAGGAGCAACTGCACTTGGCATACTGCATTCCATTCTGACTACCTCATTACCACAGAAAAAATAGAGGCAGTTCAGAGAAGAGCAAAGTAAATGACCAGAGCACTGGAGGGACCGGCTTGTAGGTAAAGATTAAGATGGCTTGTTCAGCAATGATTAAGGGGACAGGGGAACATAATAACAGACTACAAATAAATTATGAGCGTCAATGGCAAGAAGAGAGAGGAATTATTTACTGTGGTATATAGAGGGTATAGCTAGCTGAAATGGTATAAACATAGGAAAGGGAAAATTAGGGGAAATATTAGGGAAAACTTCCTGGCATGAGATGTATTATGCTGTAGATTAACATCCTATGGGAAGTGGTGGAAGACCAGGCTTTTGGGTCTTTGCAAACATTAGAAAGTATAATGTAGGGAATAATTCTGCACTGATAAGGAGATGGCTTATTAGGTTACCCAGTTTTTTTCTTCATCTAACATCTATGATGCTGTTGGCCATATTCAGAAGATGGATTTCCATTAACTGCACTGGGGTTGCACCTCTTTACAGCAGAGATTAATTTGGCAGCTTGATGCTATGAAAGGAAACAAAACTCTTTTAGTTAAATAAAATTTAAATCTTTGCCCAAATTCTTTCAGGTCAGTATAGGTGAGCTGGTTCTCTTGGGGTCCTATATACATTCTGTGGCTTCCTAGACTGTACATTGTGATTGTAGAACCCTAAAATATTAAATCAAATGTGTTCACCACTATCTATAAAGCAATTATTTGCAAAAAATGTCAGACAAACAATTTCAGGTCATCCATCTGAGACAGACTGAGCAGAAGTTAAAGTTGTTCTCCCTTCCTCTCTATACAGATGGTGAAAGTGAAGTACACAGTAAATCACCAGTTACACGTGCAACTAGATTTTCTGGGTCATAGCCTCAGCTGGCATAAGTACACAAGCAGAGAACCTAGGAAAAAAACATTTTCTATAATGCTCATATATGGTGAAGAAGTCAGTAACTAATGCTCTTGTATTATAAACAATAGCAGTACTTTACATAACCATTACCTCAAGAGTAGGTTAGTCACAGAGAAGGTTATAAAGGAGGGTAGCACAAGTGAAGCATAGAACCTGTTTGCTTTCCATACAGTTGGTCCAGAGTTCTGAGTTAAATTTTAAACAAAAAATCAATTGTTAAACTTTATTTCTGTAATAGCTGTCTGTGATCCACATGGGCGTACTCTGTTTCCAGCATTCCATAGTGTAAATTATTCTTTGGAGGAAGGGCTCAGCTGAATTTTCTTTGGAAGCTTGTCTGGCTTCTATTGTCTTGATGTGTTTCACTGAATTTTGAGATTAATGGTTCCAGAAAACAATTCACAGTTTTGCTAAGTATAACAGGGCAAATTTTATTCCTGTTTTGTGGTTACAATCTTTTATTGTGAGAAAGGCAGCACATTTACACTGCATTTCCAGGCATATGTTGGAAAAGGGACATATAGTACACAAGATAGTTTCTTCCTAGATACTTCAATACTCTGGATTGCTGTAGCACCCAATTCCTTTCTTGGAAGTGAATTAATTTAATGGTGACCAGTCATTGTGGTTTTTCTCCTTGAAGGATGGTTTGTAGGCTATATTTATGCTATCAGTCTGAATCTAGTTCTGCGAGGTCTCCTCCAGCCAGTGTCACGCTGAGAAGTTATTCAGCACCTACCGACACTGCTGAGATTCTGAAACTAGCTCTCTAGGTCTATTACTCTGTCCAATAAAGTTTGGAGTTTTAAAACTGTGAATTATTTATGTTACCACTGATCACTAACTTTCATCCTCTAGATCCTTTATTCTCCAAGAAGTGACTGCCACTCATTGCTGAATATTGCCAAGCTTGCTATGTAGACTTATAATGATCATGTTGCTGTCCTGTATTTGTTCTTTACAAATGTAACTTGCATTTTTAATCTCCTGCAGCAATATTTCAATAGCTATTTTATGCAGTTGGATCTAGTAGAGCCAATTTGGTATGGACAGAATTCCTGTTATTGCCTGGTGCAGCGCAGTCTTTGATTTTCATTTTGTTGATCTACCGTTTCATAGTGCCATTTGAGTTGATGATTTTTTATTTATCTTGATATAATTTTATTGAATTTTAGGATATACTATTAAGTATTCAACAATCTCGGGCTTGGCAAAAATTTATATGAGCTCCACTGGAGTCTTTCTGAGGGCTTGTCTACATTTAAAATGCTGTAGCATTAAAAGGGCATGACTGCCGCCTTCCACGCTGTTCCTTTGCACCACTGTCTATCTACTATCTGAAATAGCGGGGAAGGTAGGAGGCTCATGGAATTCATAGATTCCAAGGCTAGAAGGTTTCAGAGTAACAGCCGTGTTAGTCTGTATTCGCAAAAAGAAAAGGAGTACTTGTGGCATCTTAGAGACTAACCAATTTATTTAAGTGAGCTACAGCTCACTTCATCGGATGCATACCGTGGAAACTGCAGAAGACATTATATACACACAGAGACCATGAAACAATACCTCCTCCCACCCCACTGTCCTGCTGGTAATAGCTTATCTAAAGTAAAAAGAAAAGGAGTACTTGTGGCACCTTAGAGACTAACCAATTTATTTGAGCATGAGCTTAAGCTCATGCTCAAATAAATTGGTTAGTCTCTATGGTACTCCTTTTCTTTTTGCGAATGCAGACTAACACGGCTGTTACTCTGAAACTTATCTAAAGTGATCATCAAGTTGGGCCATTTCCAGCACAAATCCAGGTTTTCTCACCCTCCGCCCCTCCACATACAAACTCACTCTCCTGCTGGTAATAGCCCATCCAAAGTGACCACTCTTTTCACAATGTGTATGATAATCAAGTTGGGCCATTTCCTGCACAAATCCAGGTTCTCTCACTCCCTCACCCCCCTCCAAAAACCACACACACAAACTCACTCTCCTGCTGGTAATAGCTCATCCAAAGTGACCACTCTCCCTACAATGTGCATGATAATCAAGGTGAGCCATTTCCAGCACAAATCCAGGTTTTCTCACCCCCATACACACACAAACTCACTCTCCTGCTGGTAATAGCTTATCTAAAGTGATCATCAAGTTGGGCCATTTCCAGCACAAATCCAGGTTTTCTCACCCCCCAACCCCCATACACACACAAACTCACTCTCCTGCTGGTAATAGCTCATCCAAAGTGACCACTCTCTCTACAATGTGCATGGTAATCAAGGTGGGCCATTTCCAGCACAAATCCAGGCTTTCTCATTCCCCCCCCCCCCCCCGGAACACACACACACACACAAACACACACACAAACTCACTCTCCTGCTGGCAATAGCTCATCCAGACTGACCACTCTCCAAGTTTAAATCCAAGTTTAATCAGAACGTCTGTGGGGGGGGGTTAGGAAAAAACAAAGGGAAATAGGCTACCTTGCATAATGACTTAGCCACTCCCAGTCTCTATTTAAGCCTAAATTAATAGTATCCAATTTGCAAATAAATTCCAATTCAGCAGTTTCTCGCTGGAGTCTGGATTTGAAGTTATTTTGTTGTAAGGTAGCGACCTTCATGTCTGTGATTGCGTGACCAGAGAGATTGAAGTGTTCTCCGACTGGTTTATGAATGTTATAATTCTTGACATCTGATTTGTGTCCATTTATTCTTTTACGTAGAGACTGTCCAGTTTGACCAATGTACATGGCAGAGGGGCATTGCTGGCACATGATGGCATGTATCACATTGGTGGATGTGCAGGTAAACGAGCCTCTGATAGTGTGGCTGATGTGATTAGGCTCTGTGATGGTGTCCCCTGAATAGATATGTGGGCACAGTTGGCAACGGGCTTTGTTGCAAGGATAGGTTCCTGGGTTAGTGGTTCTGTTGTGTGGTATGTGGTTGTTGGTGAGTATTTGCTTCAGGTTGCGGGGCTGTCTGTAGGCAAGGACTGGCCTGTCTCCCAAGATTTGTGAGAGTGTTGGGTCATCCTTCAGGATAGGTTGTAGATCCTTAATAATGCATTGGAGGGGTTTTAGTTGGGGGCTGAAGGTGACGGCTAGTGGCGTTCTGTTATTTTCTTTGTTAGGCCTGTCCTGTAGTAGGTGACTTCTGGGTACTCTTCTGGCTCTGTCAATCTGTTTCTTCACTTCCGCAGGTGGGTATTGTAGTTGTAAGAATGCTTGATAGAGATCTTGTAGGTGTTTGTCTCTGTCTGAGGGGTTGGAGCAAATGCGGTTGTATCGCAGAGCTTGGCTGTAGGCGATGGATCGTGTGGTGTAGTCAGGGTGAAAGCTGGAGGCATGTAGGTAGGAATAGCGGTCAGTAGGTTACCGGTATAGGGTGGTGTTTATGTGACCATTGTTTATTAGCACTGTAGTGTCCAGGAAGTGGATCTCTTGTGTGGACTGGACCAGGCTGAGGTTGATGGTGGGATGGAAATTGTTAAAATCATGGTGGAATTCCTCAAGGACTTCTTTTCCATGGGTCCAGATGATGAAGATGTCATCAATATAGCCCATCTTTGTGTGGAATGTTGGTGTAGAGGGCTTCTACATCCATAGTGGCCAGGATGGTGTTATCAGGAAGATCACCGATGGATTGAAGTTTCCTCAGGAAGTCAGTGGTGTCTCGAAGGTAGCTGGGAGTGCTGGTAGCGTAGGGCCTGAGGAGGGAGTCTACATAGCCAGACAATCCTGCTGTCAGGGTGCCAATGCCTGAGATGATGTGGCGTCCAGGATTTCCAGGTTTATGGATCTTGGGTAGTAGATAGAATATCCCAGGTCGGGGTTCCAGGGGTGTGTCTGTGCGGATTTGATCTTGTGCTTTTTCAGGAAGTTTCTTGAGCAAATGCTGTAGTTGCTTTTGGTAACTCTCAGTGGGATCAAAGGGTAATGGCTTGTAGAAAGTGGTGTTGGAGAGCTGCCGAGCAGCCTCTTGTTCATATTCCGACCTATTCATGATGACAACAGCACCTCCTTTGTCAGCCTTTTTGATTATGATGTCAGAGTTGTTTCTGAGGCTGTGGATGGCATTGTGTTCCGCACGGCTGAGGTTATGGGGCAAGTGATGCTGCTTTTCCACAATTTCAGCCCGTGCACGTCGGCAGAAGCACTCTATGTAGCCTATGAAGGTCTGCTGTTTCGACCTTCAGGAGGAGTCCACCTAGAATCCTTCTTTTTGTAGTGTTGGTAGGGAGGCCTCTGTGGATTAGTATGTTGTTCAGAGGTATTTTGGAAATATTCCTTGAGTCGGAGATGTCGAAAATAGGATTCTAGGTCACCACAGAACTGTATCATGTTCATGGGGGTGGAGGGGCAGAAGGAGAGGCCCCGAGATAGGAGACCTGCTTCTGCTCGGCTGAGAGTATAGTTGGATAGGTTAACAATATTGCTGGGTGGGTTGAGGGAACCATTGCTGTGGCCCCTTGTAGTATGTAGTAGTTTAGAAAGTTTAGTGTCCTTTTTCTTTTGTAGAGAAGCAAAGTGTGTGTTGTAAATGGCTTGTCTAGTTTTAGTAAAATCCAGTCACGAGGAAGTTTGTGTGGAAGGGACACTTGTGATCATCTTGTCTGACCTCCTGCATAACACAAGCCATAGAAGTTCTCCAAAATAATTCCTAGAGCATTCCTCAAAGAACAACAGTTACTGTACAGATAGGTAACTTTATTTTCTTCATTAAGTGATTGTGCACATATACATGCCACTGTATGTGACTAGGGTTGCCAACTTTCTAATCACTCAAAACCAAACACTCTTGTCCCGCCTCTGCCTCACCCTTTCTTCAAGGCCTCGTCCCCCGCTCACTCCATCCCCCTCCCTCCATTGCTCACTCTCCCACACCCTCATTCACTTTCTCCAGGTTGGGGCAGGGGGTTGGGGAGGGGGTAAGGGGTCCAGCTGGGATTGCAGCCTCTGGGGTGGGGCCAGGGATGAAGGGTTTGGAGTGGGGGGGGGGGGAAGGGAGGGATTCAGGGCTGTGGCAGGGGGTTGAGGTGCAGGGGAGGGGACAGGCTCCAGGAGGGAGTTTGGGTGCAGGAGGGGAACTCAGGACTGGGGCAGGGGGTTGGGGTTCTGGCTCTGGGAGGGAGTAAGGATGCAGGAGGGGATTCCGACCTGGGGCTGGGGGTTTAGGTGCGGGAGGGATTGAGGGGTGCGGGCTCTGGCCTGAAGGCACTTACCTCAGGCAGCTCCTAGAAGTGGCCATCATGTCCAGCTCCTAGGTGGAGGGGTCAGGGGGCTCTGTGTGCTGCCCGCACTTGCAGGTGCCGTCCCCACAGCTCTCATTGGCTGTGGTTTCCAGCCAATAGGAGCTGCAGAGCTGATGTTTGGGGAAGGGGCAATGCATGGAGCCCCCATGGCCAGCCCTGCACCTAAGAGCCGGACATGCCAGCTGCTTCCAGGAGCTGTGCGGAGCCAAGGCAGGCATGGAGCATGCCTTAGTCCCTCTGTGCCACCAACCAGACTTTTACCGATCCAGTCAGCACCAGTGCTCACCGGAGCTGCCAGGGACCAAGTCCTTTTCGACTGGGCATTCTGGTAAAAAACCAGATGCCTGACAACCCTAGGGTGACTCATCAGCAATTCCAGCATTCTAACAGAATTAGAATTATATATGTTCAGATGTTCTTGTCAACTGCTGGAAATGGCCCACCTTGATTATCACTGCAGAAGGGTTCCCCACCCCACCCCGCTCTCCTGCTGGTAATAGCTCACCTTACCTGAACACTCTCATTACAGTGTGTATGGTAACACCCATTGTTTCATGTTCTCTGTGTATATAAATCTCCCCACTGTATTTTCCACTGAATGCATCCGATGAAGTGAGCTGTAGCTCACGAAAGCTTATGCTCAAATAAATTTGTTAGTCTCTAAAGTGCCACAAGTACTCCTTTTCTTTTTGTGGATACAGACTAACACAGCTGCTGTCTGAAACCTGTCATAATGCAAAAGATTCATAAAAGATTTTTTTCTGACCAGCACCACTGCAAACATTTTTCTGAGTTTCTGCCCACTGAATTTAGATGCCAAATGAACCCTGGAATATAATGTAAAACTCAGCAAGAACCATGAAATGTTGCATGTTTTCAGGTGAAAATATAAAATGTCTCAGGTTTATTCAGAACTTGTCCAGGCTGGTTCAATGCTCGGTACAAGTTCACTGAAAGGTTGATTAAGCATAGCAAATGTGGCTTGAGTTTCAGATACTGTTTGGAAAGTTTCACACAGCTCTGATTATAAACCCTCCAAAAATAATTAATGTCATAAGGATTAGTGTTTATAGTACTACCTTAAGAATGTGTTTCAGGCAAATTGTTTCCAGGCAACTCTTAAAACAAACCATTACTCACACAGAAGAATATATTTGTCCAGAGAGATAAGTCTCTATTGGTGCGGTTGTTAGAGACATTTAGAGAGATGTTTACCTTACTTATAATAAGGCAGAAATCTTCCCTTGTTTGTTAAGATTAAGATTAAGAGTGAGCTCTCTAGTAATTTGGGCCTGAATTTTCAAAAGTTTTCACTCATTTTGGGTGCCTCAGTTTCTGAGTGCTCAGTTTCAGACACCCACAGCTTGACTTTTAGAATGGCTGAACTGGTGTTGAGTGCCCTCTGGAAATATACCTGGCCAAAATTAGAGGGCTTCAGTAAATATATACTCCAGTTTTAAATAAAGCTGCAAGCAGTCATCAATGTTATTAATGTTCTTACATTTACTAAACAGACCAATGAATAGTGATGTTTCTTATCTGATGAAGTTTTATATGCATTGTTTTGTCTCCCATCCAAGTATTGATTCCATTGGATTCAGTGGAATAGTAATTATTTTCCAGAGGTATAGCTGAGCTCAGAATCTGGACCAATGCCTGCAGCAGGACTGCTCATGTGAGTAAGGCAAGCCAAGATTTGGCCCTATGAGCTTTTCACATGTACCAAAATTAGAAATATATTAAACGTAAATAAATAAAGTATTTTATGATCATTCTGTGGTTTTCCCCTTTGAAATCATTGGGAGTCTTTCTATTTACTTTAGTGGGCTTTTACACTATAAAAAAAATCTACAAAGTTTATAAATCGATGAATGTGGAAATCCAAAGAGAATTGTATGAAGTCAGTCAAAACTAAAATCCCATCTGGGAACAAAATTAAAATGTTATAGTAGCTTATTGAACTTGGAAGATGAACCTGTGGAGTTTGGTAGGCTTTGAAATGGACTATGTGAAGGAAGACAAAAGAACTCAACAACATTATTCTAGTTTTGTTAGTTCACTTAAGTGATATGACTGTGTCTAGACTAGATTTTCCCTTCTAAAATATCCCAAGGTTGCTAACACCAGTGCAGCTCCACCAGTGATAGTAAAATGGGATCACTAGTGTAGACAAGACTCCAGCAACTGGCAGTGTTTCTATGGCTTAGTCTATACCTAAAACTTAGTCTGGCCTAGCCACATAGCTCAAGGGTGTGAAAATCTCAAAACCTCCCCCCCCCGCCCCCCGAGAGATGTAATTAAGCCCCAGTATAGACACCACTAGGTTGATGAAAGAATTCTTTCATTGATGTAGCTACCGTCTCTTAAAGGATGGATTTACTACAATGATGAAAACCCCTTTCCATCACTGAAACATGTGTCTACATTAGAATGCTACAGAGACATAATTGCAGTGCTGGAGTATTTGTAGTGTAGACACAAATTTTTATCACCATCTTTTCTAGACTTGCATTTATGTCATCTAAATCTGACCAGTGCAAGTCTAGAAAAGACGGTGATAAAAATGACAGTGACAACTATCATCTTAAGAATTCCTACTGTTGCTACCACTTGTGGTGCTGCATCAGTATTAGGAATGATTGGAAATTTTAGGGGGGAAAACTCGAGCGTAGACAAGACTTCAGAGTAGTGATCTGATCTGTAACTTATATTTGGACTTGGTTTATCTTAAAAATAATAAACTGATGAAAGAAATGAGAGTATTCTCTAAGACCAAAAAGCAGCTAGCCTTCGGAATCAAGACAGGACAGTGGGGAGGTTTTAAAGTAATATTCTTATACTTTGATTACCATAATGGAAAATGTGTTTCAGAGTAACTCTGGGGGCATTCTTCCAAAAAAAAGATAACATGGGTAAAATCTGCAGAAAATGCATAGGTCAGTATTATATAGGTATTCATGTTTTCCTATCCTAATAATTGCCACTGACATAGTTCAATGTGTCTTCAAAGCACCGTACAAACATTTCCCCCTGTGGAAGTAGCAGCAGGTAATTAAGTGGGTGGAGGAGGGAAAGAGCAAGGTGAACATTAACTGATTCCAATCAGACTCTTGCAAAACCTAACATGAGTTTTTAGATGACTATGAAATTGAACAGGCTCTCAGCGTGGTAATTTTGAGCTGAGCATAAGGAAGCTATGACTAAAAGGCAAATACAGCTGGCTGCTGTATTGAAATGGATGTGAGTCCCACCAGGTATTTGAAGGGACCTAACGTTGTGAGGCTTCTGGATAACTTTGTAATGCTGTTATGTGGGTACGTGCTTTTCTTACTAAAGGTATCAAGTATTTTCCTTGTGCAAAATGTGTGTCTTATCATAATGATTTTTAAAGTTTTACCAGATTCAAAAAGTCTTAAATATTTTGAAAACAATTAATTTCACAATCCTTCCCAGAGAAACTAAAATGAGAGAGGAAATCCAGCAGTGAGTGTTGATTTCTAATCTTCTTCCATTAAATTCCTTTTTAAACTTAACTTGGTAAAATTTAACTAAAAATCATTGTGACATGAGAGGAACAGATGTTTCCCAACATTGTTAGCAGTGTTTTTCTCCTTTTGGAAAGAACAGGTGTAGCATGAAGTAAGCATCAGATTTATCCTCTGTTACAGGATGTCCTGAATTTGTAAGGGATGCACTAGAGCTGTGGGCCTAAATCTTTTTCCACAAAAAAATTTGCAAATTTGGAGCAACATGAATTGTTTTGGTTGGGGAAAAAAACTAAAAGAAATTCCCAAAGAGTTAAAATATTTTGCTTTGACATTTTTGAAATACAACATTTTGAATTTTTGATCTGAAATGACCTTTTGTTTCAAAATTTACTTCAATTTTATTTTAAAAATTATAAAATGTTTTCTTTTTTTAAAAAAGCAAAACATAATGTTTCTTTTTATTTTGAGGTCCAAGTGTTTCATTCAACCCTAAATAAATATTTTGGTTTGCCAAAAATTTCAAATGGAGTGGCCAGTGAACTGAAAAATCAGTTATTCACAGAGCTCAATGATACAAACAGGCTAGTGGGTCTTGCCCCTCTAATTACATTGATCTTGTCTGTTGCAACCTTCATACACAAACATCTCACAAACATTGCCCCTTCCTGCCCTAATAAAAACCCCCATCACAATACGAAAGAAATGTGGTGTATTGCAATCCCAAATAGTGTTTTATCTTTATGCCTTACCGTTATCTCCTCCACCTCACACTTCTGTTCGTGTGACACACAGTGGTCCAATTACACGTTATTAGGCTAGCAAGTTCAGATCCATATTATTGGCCTCTCATTACAAAAGAGGAAGGAGCTAAATGGATCAGCATTTCTGTATTTTACTCAACCATTTCAGAAATTCTCATATTGTCTTCATATGGAGAAATTCACAGTGGAACCAAGCATAGAGTAAACTGAAATACACTCATTTGAGAACTATCAAAAATCCCCTCTAGAAATTCCATTCATATGTTGCAAAGAATTAAACTACCAGAAATCAAATGCAATCAGAATACAGGATTCTCACTGAAATTGACATTTCCCAAAGCTATTTTCCAGGGCCTAAAAAAAATTGGGCAATTCTGTATTAAAATGCAGTGTGGTTTTTATAAAGTATATTAGTGTTTTAGTAATAGGCACAATAAATAACACATGTAATCTGAGAATCAGCATCTCATTCTCTAGTGACCCTTTAAGTTTGTTTTGGGACTAGTATGTTAAGCTCTGTGAAGTTCTTGTATCTCTTTAATATGTAGATGTATTGCTTGGGAAGATTCTTACTGTATCTTTGCTGCTTTGCAATCCAAATGGCCTGTCACTTTTGCTACTGTCAGAATCCTTTTTTCACGGGCACTGTTTCACAAACAGCTGAAACAATTCTGGAGGTAGTTTATAAAGCAGATTTTCTAAGAGGTAATATTCTAACTGCATAAGCAGAGCAGAGGTGCATTAGTATTAGTCCTGGCTCAGAACCAGTCTTTCCATCCCATGAAAAAATGTGAAGTTTTCCAAGAATGTTCACCCTGGGTTGTGCAGCCCAGAGAGCCAGCTGTTCAGGGAGTCAGGGAGCTGACCCAAATTTCCATTCACCTCTAATTAGTATATTTCTCCAGCAACCTCTTTGTAGAGATAGGTTTATGAAAGATCGTGATTTGGAGTCGCTCCCTGACAAGGGACTGCATTGTGAGTGTGTGCATTTGGAGATGTGCCCTGGAGGTAGGGGTTCAGAACACCATATGGCTGTATGCAGCAGTTCAACCGATATGCTCTCTGGTTTGTTTTCTGAACGTTTTATTCCTTTTTCATTCATTGGTTTGTTATTTAATGCACCCCAAGATGGTTACATGGTGCCAGAGTTACTGAATGAGGAGGAAACTGCAGTCATCTTGAAGTTAACTCCTGTGTTTGCAATGGGAAGCAGAGATAAAGGGAGGCACCAGAGAAGCATGCGGAGTCCAGGCACAGAGACTTTTGCATGTATCTGGTGAGCACAGTAGCATCTTGACTAGCTTAAATAGAGGGGAAAAGCCAAAAATAGATGTGTTGCAACCTCCATCCAGTCTGCAGTTGTCAGACAGTAATTTTTTTAAAAAAGCAAAACATAAAAACTGGAACTGGAAAAACTGGAAAAAAATCAGAGATTTGAATTGTATTTAGCAGCCACAGGGGCACAGGAGAAAAATGATAAAGTGAAATCATCTATCTTTTTGCATATTGTTGGGGAGGAAGCATTGGATATTTATAACAACTTTAAGTTTGAAGAAGGGGAAAGCATGAAGTTAAGTAAAATACTGACTAAATTTGAGGAACATTGCATGCCAAAAAGGGATGAAACCTTAGAGAGAGACAATTTTTTTTACATGCATACAAAAAATTGATGACACCATAGAGCAATATGTTACAGAATTAAGGAAACTCAGTAAAACCTGTGACTTTGGTACAGACAGTCACAGGGAAGGTGTGGATCAGAGCAAGGTCCCAAACTGTGTGTTACCTTTGGGAAACTCTATCAAAAATGTGGGAAACATAATCATTTTGCAAAATGCTGCAGATCTCAAATGCAGAAAAGTCAAGTGCACTCAGTTAAAGACAATCTGGTTGAGGAGTTTTTCATAGACGTACTTGGACCTAGCAAGACTGATAAGAGGGACTGGATACTGACAGTAAATGGAACAATTATTCCACTGAAACTGGCCACAGGCTCTCAGGTTAATATTCTTTCTGAACAAGATTATGAGAGACTAAAAATAAGACCCAAACTGGGACCAACAAAAATAAAAGTAACTGATTATTCTGAAACAAATATACCAGTGAAGGAGAGGTGCAATTCTAGGATCAACCATACAAACATCATGTACAGGCTCCCATTCATTGTGCCAAAAGAGGTGACACCAATTTTAGGCCTGGTTACATGTGAGAAACTCAGTCTGGTAAAATGGGTGCTCTCACTATAAGATCATACTGACCCTAGCTATGAGGCAGTCTTTCGGGAATATCATGACCTGTTTCCAGGGTTGGGTTGCTTGCAGGGTGAACATATAATCCAGATAAACAAGCAGGTTCCTCCAGTTATCCATCCATTTAGAAAGGTGCCATTTGTACTCCATGATAAACTCAAGGCTGAGCATGAAAGGATGGAAGTAATGCAAATAATACAAAAAATTGAGGAGCAAACAGAATGGGTGAAATTCTAGTCTTTGTGGAGAAAAGTAACAGCCAGCTATATATGCTTAGATCCCAGAGACCTCAACAAGACTATACAAAGAGAACATTTCAAACTACCAATAAGAAGAGAGATTATGACTCAATTTGCGAATGCTCAATATTTCAGTAAATTGGATGCATCCTCAGGTTTTTGGCAGCTAAAATTAATTGAAGAAAGCTCAAAACTATGCATATTTAATACCCCATTTGGAAGATACAGATTCTTATGCATACCCTTTGGCATAGCCTCAGCACAGAAGTGTACCACAAAACCATACATATAATCTATGAATGTAATAATGGTGTTGAGACCTCAATGGATGACATCATCATCCGGGGCTCAATGAAAAAGGAGCATGATCATAGACTTCAGGAAGTCTTGGATGCAACTAGAGCTGCAAACCTCAAACTAAATAGGTAGAAATATGTTTTGAGAGTTACAGAATTGACTTTTGTTGGGCATATTTTTTTCAATGAAGGTGTAAAATCTGATAAGGGGATGATTTCAGCCATTGAAATGATGCCATGTTCCCAATCAAAGAAAGATGTCCAATGGCTCCTGGGAATGGTTAATTATCTTGGAAAATTCATACCTAATTTATCTACCAAAGCAGCAACTTTGAGAAAACTCTTAGAGAATAAAAATGAATGGCATTGAGGTGCAGAACAGGAAGAATCATGGGAAGGTTTAAAACAACAACTGATACAAGAACCAGTGTTGAAGTTCTATGCATCAGGAAGGCCTGTTAAAATCTCAGCAGATGGTTCACAGTGTGGATTACGTGCAGTGATTTTACTGAAGCATGAGGATTGTTGGCAACCAGTGGCATATGCATCAAAATCCCTGACTGAGGCAGAAACCAGATACACACAGATTGAGAATGAGCTTTTAGAAATATTATTTGCTTGTGAGAGATTCAATTGGTATATTTATGGACAGATAGTGGAAGTTGAAATGGACCACAGGCCCCTGATTTAGCAAATTGCTAAATGACTGTACCTTAAAGATTCAAAGAATGATGATAAAGCTGCAAAAGTATGATTTGGTTGTGACCTGTATGCCCGGTAAATTCATGTTCACCACAGATGCACTTTCCAGAGCAGTGGCTTCCACGAAACCAGAGAATACTTTAGAGACAGAGATGCAAGCTTATCTAGATCTGATTGTAAATTCAGTTGCTGTAGCTAACAGGAAATTACAACAAATAAGAGAGGAAACGGATAAAGGTGAATAATTGGGAATCCTTAAAGAAGTGATAATTAAAGGGTGTCCTGAAGAAATATGCAGTTCCTGTCCAAGTATAAGAGACTATTGGAACTGCAGACATGAACTTACTGTGATAGATGGGGTGACTTTCAAGGGCAGTAAGGTTGTCATTCCAATGAGCCTCCAAAAAGAAATGCAAGAGAAGATTCATGAGGGTCATTTACCAATTGGGAAGTGCAAACAATGGGTATGAGAGGTGATGTATTGGCCACTGATCAATCACAACATCACTAATGTGGTAGAAAACTGCTTTTTCTGCTTGAAATACAAGCCATGCCAACAAGCAGAGCCACTGAGACCTCATCCAGTTCCCCAAAGGCCTTATGAGAAGGTCAGCACTGATTTATTTACATCGCTATCAAAGGATTATTTAATAGTCACAGATTATTATTCTCTGTAACCAGAAATTTGCACACTGCACAGTACTAATAGTAAGTCAGTGATAGCCAGCATGAAGGAAATCTTCTCCAGACATGGAATTCCAGATGCTGTCTTTAGTGATAATGAGCCACAATGTTCCAGCACAGATTTTAGGCAATTTGCCAGAGATTGGGATTTTCATCATAAAACATCAAGTCCAAATTACCCCCAACCAAATGGACCTGTGGAAAGGTTAATACAGACAATAAAGAACCTTATAAAAAGATGTTTGACCATGGGAGTGATTTGTATAAAGCTTTATTGGTTTACTGAAGCACACCTCTGGAAAATGGTTTTTCTCTAGCTCAGCTGTTAATGGGTAGAAGGATCAGATCTAATTTACCAATTACTGATAACCTGCTGAAATCTCATAACAATGAAACCATACAGAAGATGAAAGAAAATCAGAAGTGGAAGCAGTAATATTACTTTGACAAAAGGGCCCATGATCTCCCATCTCTTAACCCAAGTGATAGAGAGTGCCCGAGGAATCACATCTCTAATACTTGTGGCCGAAGGGGTAACATTAAAGAACAGCTGCATCCAAGGTCTTATGTATTCCAGATGGACCAGGGGGACACATTTCAACATAATTAAAGGGATCTACAAATAATTCCAGAAAGTTCCAACACATTAACAGCTGATGTGGACTCTGGCATTTCCCATTTAACTGATCCTTTATCATCAACGCACAAAGGAGAAACTGCCAAAGAATAAGAGAACAACTTAGACTCTAATGAAAGGCTGATACTGAGAAGATCAGAGTGGGAGATTAAACATCCTGAAAGACTCATAGACTTGCTAACTTGCCTGGAGAAGGAGTATTTGAGGAAAGTGCGTGGTAAAGACTCAGTCGAGAATGATCTGCTGGTAACCTTTCCTCTCTAGGTAGTTGACACATTGGGTTTATAGAAATGTACTAGATGGGTTGAGAATTTGATGCATGTGTTATTAGATAGTTAACTGTTAGTGTGTATCTATATATATGTATATAAGAGTTAATTCATTTTTCTTTAAGAGGGAAGATGTAGAGATATGTTTATGAAAGATTCTGATATGGAGACAGTTCCTCATAAGGGATTGTGTTGTGAGTGTGGGAATTTGGTGATATGTCCTGGAGGCGGAGGCTGGGAACATATGGCTGTGTGCAGCATTTCACCAGAAACGCTCCAGATTGTTTTATTAAAGTTTCATTCCTTTCTCATTCACTGGTTTGTTATTTAATGAACCCCAAGATTGTTACACTCTTCATAAAAGGAATGCCCAATTTATTGTGTAAGAAAAACAGCCAACTCTGTTTCCTCAGGCATTCAAATATACCACAGATTAACAATCCTTCCTTCTTTACATAAAGAATGTCTCCTTTTCTAAATTATTCTGCATGTGATTGTTTTCAATGCACTGAACAAAGCTTTTGAGATACATCTGATACACAGATTTCCATCATTAAATTTAAATCAGAAATCCAACAAAAATCCTATCAGCCTGATTCTCCTCTCACATTGGTGAAAGTAAATGAGTAACTCAGTTGAAGACAATAGTGTCTAACAAACGTGAGAAGACCATCAGACCCTAATATATTTTTCTTTAAAGAATACCTATATATTGGGCCTATTTCATTTACACTAAGGCCCCTTGCATTAGTCTGACAGTGGAAAAGGGCCTTAAAGTGGATATAAATGCAATTATAGCCATTCTAAGGCCCCTTTAAACCACCAGATCAGTGAAAAGAGCTTTAGTGTAAATGATAATCAGGCCATTGTAGCTGGTTAGAACAGCATTTGCCTGACTGATATTGGAAAACAATAAAATCATCACCCTGCAAAAAATGCTCGACATCCCAACCACAGCCAGGTAAAATAAAATAACAAATTAAAAGTTAACTAAGCCTCTGGAAGTTTTTTGGACCTCTTGTAGAGCAAGTGGAGATTTTCATCATTGTTAACTTCGTGGTCTCAGGCCTTCTTCCTAATCTAGTTGCCCTGAAGATGCAAGTGCTAATGAAGATATGCTCTCCTCTTGACTTCATAGCCTCCGAGTAAAAGAATGAAACCTCAGTAGGAAAGATTGGAATGTTCAGAAAATGTACCTGATCTAATCACCAGAAGATCTCAGAGGAAAGTTTTGACTTGGACTTCAAAGGTTAAGCTCCATAAGCGCAAATTTGAAGGAAACAAAACAAATTGATCAAACAGACTGTTGATTACATGATCAAAGATAGACACGGGATAATGCCAATCAGTGATCAGTCAAAATAACGAGGAGTCCTTGTGGCACCTTAGAGACTAACAAATTTATTTGGGCATAAGCTTTTGTGGGCTACAACCCACTTCATCAGAAGCATGGAGTGAAAAATACAGTAAGAATAATATATATTATAGCACGTGATCAGTCAGTATTTCATACATTCACATTCCCACCTGCTGCACCAGTCAAATACTTCTTTTTGTTTCTTTAAATATTAATGTAGAACAATATGTTTAAAAGATAACATTTTAATACATGTTGTATTCCTAGGGTAATAGTAGAACAACTGCTTCTAAATAGCAACAGTCTTTTAAAAAATTGTAAACAGGGGATCTTACATAAATGTATAGGGCCTAATTCTGCACTCAGTTCCACTCCTGCCACACCAGTGAGCCAGTGGAGTTCCATGGGTGTAACTGGTAGAAGAATTTGGCCAGTAAAATACATATTTTAAAATAAAGTTCTGCACTAAGGAGCAAATCCTGCTCCTACCTCTTACAGACTGAGAGAGGGGGCAGCAGAACTGGTGAGAACCAGGATTTGGTGTGTCCAGACCTCTTGTATAGCAGGAAGCTCAGCTCTTTGGGGGCTCCTTCAGTCAGTGGTGCACAAATTTTTCCATTCACTCCTCCCTTACTATTTACAGAAGTTGTGATGGGCACCTCTCCATTACTTGTAATCTGCAGCAGCGCTGCCTCCAGAGGTGGGTGACTAGAGAGAGGTATCTGCTGACTGGGGTGTTCATGATGTTTGTAGCACAGGAGGATTAATTTTTTAACCCTGCTCCCATCCTGCCATGCAATACCACTCTACTTTTATCCTGAAATACCCACTCTATTTTTATCCTGCTATTACGGCAGTGGGTCCTGCGGGACCTGTGGAATCCCAGTTTCTTCGTGCCCCCGCCTCCCCCCAGAGAACTTATTCTGCCCTCCCTAGTTTGCAAACCATTGCCTTAAGCAGTAGTGAGTGGGGGTTTGCCTGAGGTGGAGGTAGTGAGAAGGCCAGATAATCTGTTGTTATTTGTATTCTCTGGCCTTTGCTGTGGAACAATATGCGAGGGCCTTTAAACTGGAGGAATTTCCACAGAGCAGTTCCACTCTAACCTGTATCTGAAGAGTTCTCTTTTACTCTCACTGAAGAGCCCCAGAGACTAGCCGATATATTTACCCAACATCTGTGCACAAAAATAGACAAGTGGCTTCTGCTTTTTAAAGATGTGGCCTCAAATGTCTACTATATTAATGAATATGGGCCAACTGGTATAAGTCGCCCTAAGTCAGTGGTGGACAGCCTGCAGACCATGTGCGGCCCATCAGGGTAATCCGCTGGTGGACCACCAGACCCTTTGTTTACATTTGCATGGCCGTCTGCAGCTCCCAGTGGCCACAGTTCGCCCACCACTGCCCTAAGTCCATTGAAGTTAATGGTGATTTACACCAGCTAGGGAGCTGGTACTATACATTCTTCAGTAGGGTGACTTTCATCATGTGCATGGGGTGAACAGAAATGTATTTTATTTGACATAAAACCAATTTTCACTCAACTTGCTCATAACTTCCAGGACAGAAAAAGATGGTTGGGGAATGGCACTCATCGTCATGATTTCACATTTCATGAAATATGACATTCATGTTTCAATGTAAAATATATATTTCCCCTCTAAGACTTTGCACAACACTATCCTTTCTAACATCAAAATAAAGAGAAGTTCCCATGTCAATATTTGAAAAGATCTAGCCCACAAAGATCCTGCTCTTACTTCTGGGTAAACACATACACATGTAAAAACAAGTCTCATACCTATTTCTCAGAGTGAAAAGGCAGCTGAATATGGATCATGTGCATCAGGCAAGCTACACAGAAGATGAGCAGGGAGATGATTTATTTTGGATTTTTTTTTGCACTCCAGCAAAGATTGATATAAGAGACAACAAGAGGTGAAGGTCTGTCAGGTAAATAAGACATTTTTATTTACGATTTTGAAAGTGTCTATTGCCTATTGGTAGCCTGGCACTGAATTAAAAAGATTCAAACACAAATGAGAGGTGCCATTCTCAAAAATAAAATCAGTAAGTCGTTAAAATGCTAAACAAAATAAATGAGCCTTGTATGGTGGCTAAAGGTCACTAGATTCATGTTCTGGGCGTCTGCTGTGAGCAGCAGGCTTTACTGTAGCAGCCCTCAACTGAGAAGGCTTTGCTGCCTGCCATGGAGTGATCAGACATATCAATTGATGACAGTCTTCCCACCCACTTTAACTGCTGTGATGAGTAGAGAGCAATGGTGCTTAGATACTGTACCTAGAAGGTACCTGGAAACATCTACATTTAGCAAGATTAGATAGACATCAAAGAGGGAAGTGTTATCAGATAACCAGGTCCCAGATCATATGGGGCTTTGAAGATCTTCACCAGCACCTTAAATTGCCTGGCAAGCAACTGCATGTGAGCATGTGTGTTATGTGTAGGGCCCTACCAAATTAACAGCTGCGAAAAATGCATCAAATGCGCCATGAAATCTGGTCTTTTGTGTACTTTCACCCTATACTATATAGATTTCACAGCAGAGACCAGTGTTACTCAAACTGGGGGTCCTGACCCAAAAGCGGCTCGGGGGGGGGGGATTGGAAGGTTATTGTAGGGGAGTCTTGATATTGCCACCCTTATTTCTGTGCTGCCATCAGAGCTGGGAGGCTGGAAAGTGTCAGCTGCTGGCCAGGCACCCAGCTCTGAAGGCAGCATCGTCAGCAGCCACGCAGAAGTAAGGGTAGCAATGGGTAGCTGGAGAGCGGTGGCTGTTGGCTGGGCACCCAGCTCTGAAGGCAGCAGTGCAGAAGTAAGGGTGGCAATACCATACCAGGCCACCCTTGGTGGTGGTGCTGCTGCCTTCAGAGCTGGGCTCCCTGCCAGCAGCTGATACTCTTCGGCTACCCAGCTCTGAAAGAGTGCCACCAGCAGCAGCAGAGAAGTAAGGGTGGCAATATCATGACCCACCTACAATAACCTTGTGACCCCCTCCGCCCCCCACTACCCCATTTTGGGTCAGTTCCCCTACAGTTACAACACCGAGAAATTTCAGATTTAAATATCTGAAATAATGAAATTTATTATTTTTAAAATCCTATGACCGTGAAATTGACCAGAATGGACTGTGAATTTGGTAGGGCCTTAGTTATGTGCTTGTGATGGTCCAGACCAAATAGGAGGTGAGTGGCTGCATTCTGCACCAGCTGGAGATTTGGGATGGAATTAATTGGTAACTCTAAGTACAGCACATGCACTAGTCTAGCCTGGAGATGAGAAAGGTGATATGTGGAAAAGCTTTGCACAACCTCTGATAGAAATCAACAAAGTCCCCTTGTCCATTGCTGATCATTAAATACACTACTGGGGCATTACTGGAAACTGAGAGTCCAAGAGGAGTGAGATTCAGTGGACCCTGGAATAAGTTTGGTAAAAGACATGGCGTAAAAAGCACTGTAATGGTTTGTACAGGTTGTTCATTGCTTCCTAAAGGAGGTCCCCCATCCCTGTTGTACCTCGCCTCATGGGAGGCACCCCCACTGAACCAGACAACTGTTGAGTACTTTGGGTTAAGAAGTCTGGGATCTAAGCTAGGAATGCATTAGCATAGTGTGTCGGGGCAAGGCCAGATGGCTACAGAAAAGTAGTGGGAGATAGATATATTAGCTCCAGGCTAAACAAATCCCTAGCACCAGGATAAGTGAAATGGCAGCTGCTCTAGGTCAATTAAGACATCTGGGGCCAATTAAGAACTTTCCAGAAGGCAGGGAGAAGGCTAGGTTGATTGGGACACCTGAAGCCAATCAGGGGCTGGCTGAACCTAGTTAAAAGCCTCCCAGTTAGTCAGGTGGGTGTGCATGTCAGGAGCTGTGGGAGGAAGTTGCGCTGTTGGAGAGGCTGAGTAGTACACACCATATCAGGCACAAGGAGGGAGGCCCTTGAGGAAGTGAGGGCTGCTGTGGGGGAAGTAGCCCAGGGAATTGTACATGTTATGTTTCTAAAAGGTCAGCTACCATAGCTGATACTATTAGGGTCCCTGGGCTGGAGCCTGGAGTAGAGGGTGGGCCCGGGCTTCCCCCCCCCACCTTTGCCCCCTGATTAATCACTGAGACTGGGAGACAACAGAGTCTGTGCAAGGAAGGATAACTTCTCCTCACCTCCCTTGCTGGATTATGATGAAAATGGCTCAGTAGACTGTGACCCTTGTCTCTAGAGAGAGAATGGTTATGTGCAGCGTCACAGTGAGCCTCTGAGGCTAGAGAAATCTGCCAGGAAACGCGGGACCCACGGAGGCAAGGACAGAGCTTTGTCACAACAGATACACACAAACCTTAAAAAAGAGCTGAACCATTGTCATGAGAGGGTGAGTCAGAAGAGCTGCCCTATTATGTTGATCTTACACTGTTTGTTTTGAGTTTACAGAGTGTCGAGACACATGAAGGGCATGTGGCCCGAGACTTGGCTGGCTTCTGGCTAAGCAACAAACCAGATAAACCAGAAACCCTAGAGAGGGTTTTGTTTTTCTTCAGTTGGGCCTCTTTCTCTTCAACTATTCAGACTCTGGGTGGGCCATGCAACTGGAAATTGTCAGAGTAAACATTTATAGTATGCAATGGACTGATTTGTATCTACTTGTTATATTACACACATTTCAAAAAATCCCTCTGCAGAGATGTACGTGACTGATCATGACAGTGTAACACATACAATACTGTAGGGGAAGGTAAATGCAGGTACACATAGGTCTGGGCTTAAAACTATTTTATCAGCAGAGGTCCGTCAGACTGCACTAAGCTAAATGACTAGCAAGGCTGTGTTTCTCAGGTTACAACAGCCTGATGGCTGTTCCAACGGTGAGTTAGGACATCTTTCAATTTGCAGTCTACAAAAAAAAAAAAAACAACAACAAAAACCCAGGAGCTTAACAGCAGTTCTGGATGGTTCAGGGGAGCATAGAAACACTTAGCACCAGGTCATTGGTTTGAATCCAGCTCATTGGGATAGTAGCTAAAAGCTGTTGGCATCTGATGGCAGACTGGCAGCTGTGGGCAGTGAGCGAGGTGGGCAGTGAGCGAGTCCAATTCCGAACATACAGATGTCCACACCACAAAACACACAGCTTTCACTGACACCCTTGTTGGCAATCTCAGTAGACAGACCATGGATTCAATGGGCCATCCAGGGTGTCCTCAATCCTAGGAGGTTCCTGCAGAAGAAGGGATGAAGTGCAGAACACTGGGGTAATGTGGAGGGCCCTGCTGTGCCTCTTCAGTGGAAGCTTTCCATATCCAAGGCTGCCGGGCAGGCATCTTTCCAAATAACTTAATTTTTTTTGAAAGGAGCAGTTTGATAACAGTGAACAAAGGTTAAAAGACTCTCAGCCACAAGAGATGGCTATTGAAAGCCACAGGCAGACCAATAGTTTAATGATGTCTAAAAAGGGGTTTTGGTGTTGGCCTGGACATACCTTTCTACAGTATTTCATTTACAGCAGGGTGGCTACTAACTCCTCTTTAATGCTTTCCCCATATAGCTCAGGAACAATCTCTATAGCTCATCAGACTCATGTCTCATTTTCTATTCCACAGATCACCACCACTGCCACCAGGTCCATTAACTCTTATGTCTCATTAAAAGAATTATATAGAGAGCATATCTTTTTTTTTTTTTAATTTAAAAACCCTATCCAATAAAAAGCCTCAAGCTGTAGGTAAACTAGTAAACTTCTGTTGACAGTAACGAGGAGGCTAATGCCACAAGAGAAGAGGAAGGCTCCTGCAATATAGAGATAGGTTGGGGTGGAAGGAGATGGGGACAATTAGTTACTTACAGCTCACTGGCAAGTACATGCTGCCTTTCTAACTATCATTGGTCCTTCTGTCCTTAATAATAACATAACCTACATGTGTTCTTGATTGTACATCTAATTTTTGTTTATCTGAGCCCTGATCTAGTGCACACTGAAATCCAAAGAAAGATTCCCATTGAATATAGCGGGCACTGGGCACTGCATCAAGCCACAAAAAACCCAAACAACCCCCAAAAAACCTCATTTGAAACAAAATAAGTACAAACCTGTATATTGCTTTAAACTATTTGATTTAATTCTACACTCCAATTGCTAAAGTAATACCTATAGCAGAAGAGTGAGGCAGAGTTTTGTTGCACAATTTAAACACACTCAAGTGTGACAAAATAGTTTTGCTCATTCACCATGTAATTGGGATTAGGGTCATAGCCTAAATGTTAAATTCTGATTGGTTGTGTCATAGCCCTGCCCTTCTTGACAGGGCAGATTAAACTGCGTAACAATACACCCATTCATTGCAGCAATTCCTGCCCTCCAGTATCATGCAGGTGAGCACTTACAATTGATTTTCCAGCCCTTTATATTTTTGTAAAGTATTACAATTTCACCTCTGATCATTGAAACCTTTTAGTCAGATTTTCCAGAAAAACTGAAGATTAGTTATTAGTTAGATAAGTAAACAGTATAATATACCATGTAAATACCTTCTTCTGTGAATAATACCGACTATCACCTGTTTGCGATTTAGAATGTTTTTATTTTCCTTGTTCCCAAATTAACAGGCATCATGACAAATACGCATAGGGCTATTTATATTTCATATGTTTTCAGCTTGGAAAAGAGATGGCGGGGTGATATGATAGAGGTCTATAAAATCATGACTGGTGTGGAGAAAGTAAATAAGGATGTGTTATTTACTCCTCATAACACAAGAACTAGGGGATCTCAAATGAAATTAATGGGCAGTAGGTTTAAAACAAACAAAAGGAAGTATTTTTTCACACAATGCACAGTCAACCTATGGAACTCCTTGCCAAAGGAAGTTGTAAAGGCCACTATAACAGGATTCAAAAAAGAACTAGATCAAATTCATGAAGGATAGGTCCATCAATGGCTATTAGCCAGGATGGGCAGGGATGGTGTCCCTAGCCTCTGTTTGCCAGAAGCTGGGAATGGGCAACAGAGAATGGATCACTTGATGATTACCCATTCTGTTCATTCCCTCTGGAGCACCTGGCACTGGCCACTGTCAGTAGACAGGATACTGTGCTAGATGGACCTTTGGTGTGACCCAGTATGGCTATTCTTACATTGTGTAAGGATTATTGAGTAAAGTGCATATATCCAGACCTACAAAATGTGCCAAAACAAACTTCTCAAGTAACTTATTTAAATTATATTAGCTTGACCTAAAATTTTCTCTGGACACTTTCACTTATAAGTGAAGGAAGCTATTAAGTATTTGCCCTGTTTTAGGAAGCTACTGGAAGGAGCTATGTTTGGGAGAAAAGTTGGTGAAAAGTTATTTTGTCCCTATTAAAGAGTGAGGTTACTATGATATTTCTAGTAAAGGGTGGAAGGAAAGACACATCAGTGTCTCTAACCTGCTGATGCAGGTAAATGATGTGTTGTAATGAATTAATTATTACTTACGAAGAACCATTGACGGCATGACTTGCTACAAGCAAATAAAAAACTAAGGTGTTAGCCTCAGAGTTGCTTATAAGTTAAGGGCTAGATTGTAGCCAGCTGCTGTGTGAGTGCAAAAAGGGAGGCGAGGGCCTGTACAGGGGAGTACAATTGCTGCTACCTCCCACTGCCCCCAATGGGTGTTGGTGTCTGAGAGAGGGTAGGGAGAAGGTGGGCCATAGCTTTATCCATCATGCACCATCCCAAAGAGCTCCCTGGACTGCACACTGCTTAAGGTTGCAGGGGCTCCAGAAGGAAAGTGGTCCCTCCAGTGCAAACAGAGGTGACATGTGGAGGGTGGGCACACAGGGTTGCATCCCCACCCCCCACCCCCAGATTTCTGCTTTCCATTTGGCTCTACTTCATGAAGTTCTGATGTACCAGGGCACTCAGTCCCCTGCCACCTCTAGGTGCTATGGGCTAGGTGGGCTCAGTCCTGCTTAACTCCTAACAACTCAGAACCTTTCCCTCTCTGCATTCTCTACTTGGACACGATGCAGCCAGTCTAACAGGACCACAGCCCATGCTGAGCTCCCTTCTTCTTCCCATTGTTCCCTCGCCCGGACTCTTCCACCGCCGCTTCTAGGCTCACACTCACAACCACAGCCTCGCCCACCTCCCGCAGCCAGCCCACTAGCCAGGCACCCTGTGGGATGGGGCTTCTCACCTGTGAATGGCTCTGCTTCAACTGCCAGCAAAAGTCCAGTCAAAGTCAGCAGGCAAGTTCAATTTTCCCCATGTCCCCCACCTCCCAGAGGCAACACTTGGGGCGGTCAAGTGTCTCCCAACCTTTAAATTTTACCCTCCACCCCCACTCCCATCAAAAGGTATGTGTTGTCTCTGACAAGGGTAGAATCTTACCCTAAAAGACAGATGAATTTATAAGAATACTGAAAGACCATGGGGATAATGGAGAAAGGGAAAGACAAGAGAAGGCCTGACCGAAAATAAAGGGAAAAGGAAACTACTCTTGGGAGAGATGAGTTTCTGTGTTGCAAGTCCATGTTCTCCTTGGCTTTATTTATTCTAATAATCGGGGTGAGGGAAGACACAGCTAATGCCTGACAGGAAGGCAAGCTTTAAAAAAACAGTGAGGTTTGATCTTTAACAAACAATAAAAGAAATCACCTACAGCAGAAAAGAGGACAGATGCAAACTGGCTCTGAAATCAGTGAGTACGTATTTCCCAGGATCACTCCGATGTGAGACATTTCCCTGTTTACTCTCCCATAGCCCTACAGGTAAATCGCTGCTATTAAAGATCCTGGAACAATTTCAGCCCTGGTGTAACTATTGCACAATGGAATTACTCCAGGAATGAATTTGGCCCATTGCTTTCAAAAGTGACCACCACTAAAAAAGCTGCATCCTTACTGAAAGACCCAGTTATCAAAAGCTGTAATATAATTCCGTGACTGAAACCAATTAATAGAACAGTGAACTTTCTGATGCTGAAATGGCAGCTATAATAATTTTGAGTCTGTATTTCTTTAAAAGATCAGGGTTCTGAAAAGCCCATTCTGCCTATTTCATTGACATTTTCTTGAAAATTACTCTCCTATCTAAGGCACAGCAATTTTCGAAGAGTCTGGATCATTTCCCCATATAATCGTCAAAATTGGGCAACACTTCCCCTCTTAGGAGAAAAAAAAATAGATGTGGAAGTGCCCTCTACTTTAACCAGAATTGTGCTTTAGATAGGTTTCTGTGCTGGCCTGGTATTTGAGAAAGCAAGTTGTATTTTTTCTGAGCAGAGATTAGGAGTCAAGTTTTCAAAATCAAGATCCTGGTGGGGAAAAAAAAGTTTGCTTATGAATACAGTATTTGTGCATATGGACCAAGTAACTTATAGCGTTTCATTTGCACTGTCATAGTTCTACTGCCTTCTGTTAGGAAGAGCTCTTTCAAAAGAACTATTCATCAGCTTGGGAAGTCTGTCTTTGTACAGCAACACAAAGTAAAACAGATTGTACACTACACTACAGCCCTCGTTTTAAAATTGCTACCCAGAAAATTTTACTGTGACATGAGAATGCAGAACACAAAGACAGAGGAAAAACACACTGAGAGCATCAGATGGGAGGTTTTATGGAAATACAAAGCATTATTACAATGCAATACATGTATTCAAATATTAATGTATTTAACTTCACAGCCCCTTTGAAAGAGGGAGGTGGGTAAGTATTGTTTCTACCCATTTCACAGATAAGGAAACTAAGAGGAATTAAGGCCATTTTTCCAAATAGCCACCGATTTGCTGTGTTTCGGGTTTTGGGGGCCTAATCTGAGACACTGTAAAGTGCATCACCAAAAGAGAGGCCATGAAAATCTGTGGCCGCTTTTGTGATTTGCCCAAAGCTTTTGTGATTTGCCCATGTAGCCTGTTGTAGAAATGTGAACAGAATGGACCCCCCCAGTCTGATCTGAGCCTCAAATAAAGCCACTTTTTACGCTATAGTGTAGGAGCGAAGTTTTAAGTGAGATTATGGCTGTATTTCTTTCACATAATGTTAACTTCTAATGTGCTTTTTTGGATATGGACACTTCCCAAGAGGTTTATAAAGCAACTTTAATGAGCTTGAATTCTCTGCAGAGTGAGTAACAATAGATGGGCTTTTATCTTGTCCTCCTTCTTATTTTGAAAGCCATGGACACTGTCATTGCAGCATTTGGGTACCACCAAGCATAATTATATACAGCAAGGCAAAGGTGTTTCTCCAAATACTTTTAGAAATATGTTCAGACAGTTCATTTGGCTAACATGCTGAAAAACAAATTGGAACATCAATAAATAGGCTCCTAGGAAATGATGCTGTCAGACGAATCTTTACAGATTTGAGAGTTCGAACTCCTAACGGGAAAATCATAGAACAGGAATTGGGAAAAGAATTCCTAACACTCCAAGTTGGTCATGGAAAAATAGAGTAGTCATGGGGAAAATGTCAAAAAATAATTGAAAATATTAGGAAAGTTCATTTAGAAAATCCCTTGTTTAATATAAGTAAATGGTAGTTTAACTAGCCTTTTCACATTTTTTATTTAATATGTAAGTTTTTGAGGGAAACATGTCCCCTGTAAGTTCAGGTATTGACCATTTGACCCCCTGAAGGATGGACAAATTCTGTCTTCCGTTATATACAAAAAAACCTCAGGATCAATCAGGAAACACCAAAATCTGAGAGCAGAGCTTGTCTTATAATTTCCGTTAGGCTTCTTTCATTTCCACTCCTCCTCATACAACTGTCCTATGTTTAAATATGGGACTAAACCAGAGTGAGAATTCAACTATCTCGGAACAGAGCCCTTGTCAGCAGCCCATGGTGACTGCAGAAGCTACAGCACAGGCAGGTGGCAGTGCAGCATATTTAACTCTGTCCCATCAATGTGCCTGAACCTTGACAACGGCCACCTCTAAGGATGCATGTTCAACCTCACTGCTCTTTCAGTCTGTGGCATATCAGTTCAGCCTGCCAACACATGTGCTACTTAGATCCTTTTGATGGTGTGCATTTATATGTAGCACTTTCAATTTAAAGAACTCAATATAATTCACCAGTATTAATTTGTCTGTTAGTGTTAGGTCAGTTCCATTCCACCCTGTTTTACAGGCAACGAAACTGAGATAGAGCTAGAAAGAGAACCCACATCTCAACTCCTAGGCCTGTGCCTTAACCACAAGTCTATCCTTCCCTCCCTTTTGAGGTGGCTTTATGACATCGATACCCATTCACTAGGAATAGAACTAAGACATGGGTCAAGTCACACAGGACACTGAACAGCCATGATTCCGACCTGAGCTGGAAATGGAAGTAAAAGGTTCTGTATTCTATTAACAATCCCTGGGCCATCTGATTTGTCCCAGTTTAGGTGATATCATTTCATATACCACAATTCTTAGCACTAAGATGCAAAATATTCTCTTTGTTCTCTTTTCAAATACTATAGAATCATAGGACTGGAAGGGACCTCAAGAGGTCATGTAGTCCAGTCCCCTGCACTCATTGCAAGACTCTAAGTATTATGTAGATCATCCCTAACAGGTGTTTGTCTAAAATGCTCTTAAAAATCTCCCATGATGGAAATTCCACAACCTCCCAAGGCAATTTATTCCAGTGCTTAACTACCCTGACAGTTAGGAATTTTTTCCTAATGTCCAACCTAAACCACCCTTGCTGCAATTTAAGCCCATTGCTTCTTGTCCTATCCCCAGAGGTTAAGGAGAACAATTTTTATCCCTCCTCCTTGTAACAACCTTTTATGCACTTGAAAACTGTTATCATGCCCCCTCTCAGTCTTCTCTTCTCCAGACTAAACAAACCCTCATAGGACATGTTTTCTAGACCTTTAATCATTTTTGTTGCTCTTCTCTGGACTTTCTCCAATTTGTCCACGTCTTTCCTGAAATGTGGCACATAGAACTGGACACAATACTCCAATGAAGCCTAATCAGAGTGGAGTAGAACAGAAGAATTACTTCTCGTGTCTTGCTTACAACACTTGTGCTAATACATCCCAAAATGATGTTTGCTTTTTTTTGCAACTGTGTTACACTGTTGATTCATATTTAGCTTGTGATCCGCTATGACCCCCTGATCCCTTTCAGTCGTACTCTTTCCTAGGCAGTCATTTCCCATTTTGTGTGCAACTGATTGTTCCTTCCTAACTGAACTACTTTGCATTTGTCCTTATTGAATTTCATCCTATTTACTTCAGACCATTTCTCCAGTTTGTCCAGATCATTTTGAATTTTAATCCTATCCTCCAAAGCACTTCTATACCATCCCAGATTGGTATCATCCACAAACTTTATAAGTGTACTCTCTATGCCATTATCAAAATAATTTATGAAGATATTAAATAGAACTGGATCCAGAACTGATACCTATGGGACTCCACTTGACATGACCTTCCAGCTTGACTGTGAAGCACTGATAACTACTGTCTGGGAACAAGTTTCCAACCAGTTATGCACCCACCTTATAATAGTTCTATTTAGGTTGCATTTCCCTAATTTGTTTATGAGAAAGTCATGCAAGACAGTATCAAAAGCCTTACAAAGTCAAGATATACCACATCTACTGATTCCACCCGTCCACAAAGATGTTATCCTGTCAAAGAAATCTATCAGGTTGGTTTGACGTGATTTGTTCTTGACAAATCCATGCTGACTGTTACTTATCACCTTATTATTTTCTAGGTCAGCGGTTCTCAAACTGTGGGTCGGAACCCCAAACTGGGTCAAGATCCTGTTTTAATGGGGTCACCAGGGCAGGGTTAGACTTGTTGGGGCATGGGACTGAAGCCAAAGCCCGAACCCCACCACCCGGGGTTGAAGCCTAAAGGCTTCAGTCCTGGGCGGCGGGACTCAGGTTACAGGCCCCTGACCTAGGTCTGAAGCCCGTGGGCTTTAGTTTTGGTCAACCCCTGCTCCGGGGCAGTGGGACTTGGTGTTTGGCTTTGGCCCCGACCTGGGGCGGCAGGGCTTGGGTGGGCTCAGGCTTCAGTCCAGACTCCTGGGGTCGTGTAGTAATTTTTCTTGTCAGAAGGAGGTTGCGGTCCAATGAAGTTTGAGAACCCCTGTTCTAAGTGTTTGCAAATTGATTGCTAAATTATTTGCTCAATTATCTTTCCAGGTAGTGAAGTTAAACTGACTGGTCTGTAATTCCCCAGGTTGTCCTTATTTCCCTTTGTATAGTTTGGCACTATTACCCTTTTCCAGTCCTCTGGAATCTCTCCCATCTTCTATGACTTTTCAAAGATAATCACTAATGTCTCAGATATCTCCCCAGTCAGATCCTTGAGTATTCTAGCATGTATTTCACCAGGCTCTGGTGACTTGAAGACATCTAACTTGTCATGACACATCTAAACTTTCAACATGATTATTTGCTGCACCTACTGGTCAACAGCTATATAAAACAGAAGTTAATACGAGGATTCTCAAAGAAAGTGGGACATTTGCTGTGCTTAATGGCCCACCAATGCCTTGAATGCTCTTTCAATTTATGAGACTGGGCAATAAGATTCAAATGAACAAATTATTTTCCCTAGTTTGAGGCCATCTAATGTTTACTCAAACAAAACAGTTATCAGACTACCCAAATTATGCATAATCTGTCCTTCAGTGATCTTCTGAAGTTATATGGTTTCTCTCTTAAAATGGCTTTTGGGCCTTAGTTGTCTTTTTACCTCACAAGGCTGCAGAATTAATGACTCTTCAAATACAAAACTTGCTCACACTTGTTTTGGTCTGTTTCCTCCTCAGCAACTATAGCTGTTGTTTACTCCTCAGGCCTGGTCTACACTACCGAGTTAGGTCGACATAAGGCAGTTTATGTCGACCTAACTCTATAGATGTTTACATTACAATGGTGTTCCCACCGATGTAAGCTGGCCACTACATTGACCTAATAGCTCCACCTCTGTGAGAGGCGTAGAGCTTAGGTCAATGTAGACACTGCATTACTACCACTGCCTGTTGTCTGTCAGATACACAGGGCTGACAGCCCGGAGCCTGGACACTGGGGCTGACAGCCCAGAGCTGCGCCACCGCCTTCCAGTGAGGGACTGGGGAAGGAGAGCCCAAGCTTGGCCACCGCTCGGGCTCTCCTCCCCTGCAGTCCCTCACCGACAGGCTGCCAGGCTTGGGATCTCCTTAACTCCCTTCCCAAATCCCTCACTGGGAGGCTGGCAGGCTTGGGTTCTCCTTCCCTTCCCCCCAGGTCCCCACTGGGAAGTAGCAGCAGGACTCCAGGCTGTCAGCCCCGGCAGGCACTCTGGGCTGTCAGCCCCGGAGCAGGGGGCAGTCCAGCTGTCAGTACCTCACAATGCCCCACTTCAGTCAGTAGAAGCACTCTTGGTGAGGAAGTGCACTGCAGACAGAAAGGGCCAGGGTGGACATAAAAAAATGCAGTAGTTACTGCGATGGCTGTATGTCAACCTAACTTAGGTCTACTTAATTTTGTAGTGTAGACAAGGCCTCAGTAACTGCTGAACGGCTTTCTCTTTCCAGTAGGTGGAGTTGAGACTTCAGTCATTTTTTCATTGTTTCTACTATGAGCATGAATACAAATGAAGCAAGATCTATACCACTTTGTTCCACAGAGTTACAAAGGGCTAGAATCTCAAGTATGGTATGTTCTTGATAGTGTGAATAGCTATTTTAGAGCCTGGCAAATCTGTGGATATCCACTTTACATCCACGAATATGCATGGACCATACGGATGCAGATACAAATTTTGTACCCATGCAGGACTCTAGCTATATTTCACTAAAAGACTAAGTTCCGATGTATACATGCACTCTGTGTATGTAATTATGGAGTTTAGGAATTTAATCTTTATGTTTTTGAAAAAGGAATATCTCAGTAACTATATTAAAATGAATTCCCCAATATCATTAGAGTCAACTTACATGCAAAGTTTTTATTAATAGTTTATAAACTATTAATCAAAAAGGAAACAACAGAGTGAAAAGGCCCAAAGTTCTGGTTCCTACTAGACATCAGGAAGTAGCCACATCATTCCTAACAGCTTTAGACTGATCTAAACAAATGGCCTAGTCCTTCCACTTCCATCTTAACCAAGGCCCCAATTCCAAAAGCTGATTCCTGCACTCACAGGATTTTACTCTTAGGATCAGGGCCTAATTTGCTTCATTGATCATTGTTTGTATTACTAACACTGTCATTAATTATTCAAGTGACTCAGGCTAGAATGAAGTAAAGAAATAATAATCACTAGGCTAGCAAACTACGCAAAAAATGGCCCAAACATTCTGAACTATAGATAAATATATCCATGGTCATAATCTTAGAGATGTTTCTGTATACTCAGGCAGACTAATACAGGTTATACAAGTCACTCAATGTATGGGATTCCATGAAGGGCCATTATGAGCCATCCAAATCCATGAATTCAATGACTTTTGCATCAAAATTGAGGCATGTGGCTAAGAGCATTATTGGCAGTAGATGTCAGATGCTTGTAGCACTTACTGGGTCAAACTTAGTTCTGATGTTAGTGGACTCAATGATTGAATTTAGACTCTCACATCTAATCCTAGTAAAATAACGCTGCCCGATACTTATAATGCTTAGGAGCACTTCCTGGAGCTAATCCAAGCAGCACTAGCAGTGACCCCTGATGGGACACACATCATTCTGTACCAGTGGAATAAGAAATGTGAGATGTTGCATTGGAGTAGTACACTCAGATTTTCAACCTTTCTATTCATTTGCAATCTAGTTTATGATATAAAAATGAGAAAATAATTAAACAGAGAAAATTGATATGATATTTTCCAATATATAACCTTCACAAATGTCAAATTCAGGAAAATATAAAGTAGTAGCTATTTCCCTAGACTCAGGGCACTTAGATCCATCAGTATATATTCCCAGATAACTCTAGAGCAATTAGTGTTAATATATTCTAAAGATATTGACTTTTTGACAAAGACAAGGGCAGCTTTATTACTTAGCTCATTTAGACCCACATTCACAACAGGAGACTGAAAAGAGAAACATTTATTAGACCTGTCATCATTAAGCTGGGCCAGAGGCAATCCTTTTAACTGAAAGCTATTATGTGAAATAATCTATTAACTTTAACACACAAGAATAAATTACCGTAAGATCTGGAGGCAAAAGTTTCCCAACAATCAATTGAACAAATCTTAGTAGGATTGGCAAAATCAGCTGAGTTTTAGATAAGCTGATAAATGTAATATACAGTACAATGATTTATATTTTTCCTCCACATCCATGGCCTTCCAGTCAAATTCACTTACAAGTAAACTTAACAGAGTGGAAAGTCAAATTTGTACTCTCTAGTGCTCCAATTTGATTTGGGGGTAAGAATTCCTCCTTAACCATGTGATAATTTCCTTTCATCTGATTAGTTGTTCATGTATAAATGGAAGATATTCTCCTCCCCCCCTCATGATTTCTGAGAAGAGTTCCTTGTTCTGTCTCTACAGCCCCAATATAAACTTGTCACTCCATCAGAAAACGTCACCTTATTTGGTTAATGTGAAGAAATTCTAAGTTACAGTGGTCAACAAAACAGAAAAAATCAGGTTAGATCAGAGAGCAGGTTTGCAATATGGCGGGTCAGCTTTTTGCACATTTTCGGCTTGATCCCACTCACGGAAGTCAACAACAAATACAGAGTGGACGTCAATGGTGCAGGATCAGACCCTTTCTCAAGAATACATGGCTATTAAGTAGGAGGTTCTATAACATTATATTATCGTGATGCTAATTGGTGATAGGTATTTCATTGTATAATATCCAACATGAAGTGTGTAATTGAATTTTTCTATTTGATCACATTCTCCTTATTCCCCAATACAAAATCCTTATTCCCCAATACAAAATTCTATATACCTGTGTAGAAGACAGACTTGACAGAAGAGTCAAAGAGACCAAGAAAAGCTCAAAAAACATTCTTCTTCTCAAAAAACTCAAATGGAATCATATGAAACACATGCTCCGTAATTACCATCATCTTTTACATATGATCAAAGCAGAATTTATATATTAGTATTTTCAGTATTAGTATGGCATTTGTATCGAAGCACTTCTTTATTCACATAGCCTATTATCCAGGAGTGAAAGTAAGATAAAAGACTTACTGGAAGGGTCAGGGCTTCGGGCAGAAGAGGCAGGGCTGGGGGTCAGCCTCCCCTAGCCAGCCCTTCCATGCTGCTTGGTGCTGCCCAGGGCTCTGGTGGTAATTTAAAGGGCCCGGGGCTCCAGCCAGGAGCCCCGGGCCCTTTTAAATCACCGGACCACAGGGCAGCTGCCCCTCCCCCCCCGCCACTGTCTCCCCCGTCAGCGGCCCGGGGAGGGGGCGGGGAAGGGGCAGTGACGTTAAAGCGTTGCCGTGGCAGCGCTTTAACATCAGCTGTGTACCGGCCAGTACTGGCAACCACTTCTTACCAGTACACCGTACCGGCCCACTTTCACCTTTGCTGTTATCACGGTATGTATTACAACCACACTCTGGAGCACTGAAATGAATTATGCGGATATGACCCATCTGTAACTTGATATCAGAAATTATTTTATAAGAAGATTGTGGTTGGGGTCAGTTTCCTCATGTTCCTGAGATACCGGAGCCAGAGGACAGCTCCAAAATAGAAATGTAAGCCAGGGATGATAAAGACCTCACTCAGGATGAAGCTCTCCCACTCAACCAAGGGTATCCAGAGGACAGAGAAGACAAAGCAAAGCCCACCCATGACTCTTCCAATCCTCCCACTAGCTAATTTTTTGGCCGTATGGGAAAGCCCCTATCCATGGTCCTCTGTGGTTTGTCCCTTTTCCTCTGCTTTCCTTCTCACCTCCCTCTTTTAGGGTATGTCTACACTGCAATAAAAAACCTATGGCACAGTCTCTGAGCCCAGGTCAGATGACTTGGGTTCACAGGGCTCAGGCAGAGGGGTTATAAAATTACAGTATGGACATTTGGGCTTGGCCCTGGGCTTTGAGACCCTCCCCCCAGGCAGGGTTTCATAGCCAGCGCTCCAGCCCGAGCCCAAATAGCTATAATGCAATTGTATGGGTCTTTTATCGTGCCATGGGTCTTTTATCACAGCATTGACGTCCCCTCTCACATACAGGCTGCCCAGGACTGTAGTAACTTTTGTGGTCCCAGCAGAGGGGGGATAGATGAGTTGGGATCTACAGAGCGCTGGTTGAGCTGCTGGGGACTCATGCCCCTTCCAGAATCTCTGTGAGATTTCTATAACAGAGTTTCTGCATAGCCTCTTTGTAGTCCATAATGTGCTAGCCTTTGATCAGAAGCAGGCAAAGCTTCCTGATGCAGGAAGTTGACATGTACCCCAAAATCTGGGTTCTCATTTCCCCCAAGGAGAGACAATCAATTGTAAATAATTAGTAGTAATGTAGTAATGGACTGACTACATAAGTAGTTTCCCTAGCCATTTTAATAATGCTTTCAGTTACTGCACATACCATTACAAATGTCAACACCCTCAATAATGAGACTATTAGCAATATCAGCCGGAGATAATGCCCTATAAAGGATCCAGCCTTTTTTTTTTCAGTTCCATCTCCAACAGCTGCCCCCTTCATTAAGTATGGGACACATTTGTTTTGGATACCAGTTGCATAAAATTGTTATCCAGAAGGCTGCTGATAAAATGTCTCAATTTGCATAGGCATTCAATGCAACTTACATCGATGATAGGTCACTACTTTGGGAGAATAAAGAGAAGCTGCACTGCTCCAGAATAGGTCCTTAACCAGTCAGAGATGAGAAAGTACAGCTGTCTAGAGGTAAGGTAAGAATTTTACTGTTAGTACATCACCATCCTCCTTACCCTTCCCTAGCGGGTTGGGTAGTACAGTCGCAAATCACAAGGGAAGGAACTTACCAATAGCATAGTTACTACAGCTAGCAGATTAATCCATAGCCCACTTCCACCCTCATCCACTCAAAATTCATTCTCCCAAGAAAGGCCTGTCCTTACACACCATCATACCATTAACATACAGTGTGTGTTAGATAGAACCATACAGTGTGTTAATATAAAGCTCCACTGTAAAACAAAAACTCCTGAATTCCATAATAAATGTTGCCTGCATTATTAAGGTTTAAATTGCATAGCACATGTGCATGCAGTATGCCTGCCCTTACAAATGTAGGGTTTCCCCTACACTGGCACAGACATAGCTTCATCGGTCAACCTCTAGGAAGAGAGGGCATGGCATATAGTCCTGATTTTTAACTTAAGCAAAGAAAGGACAGAGTTAGTTTAGATCTCAGAAAAGACTTCTCTCATAGAGTTACTGGGATTTGAATCTATTGAAGGTTCTAGTGGAAGCAGGTAGTATTAATGAGTGTAAGAAAAGGATGGATATTCACTTAGGGTAAAGTTATGGCAGGCCCAGGCATAATGTGATTGAGGAGCATGGACACTGCATGAGGCTATCAGTGGCATCATTCGCCTTCTCAAAGGGGACAAGTGAGGAAAACACAATGATGCAAAACCCTCTGCAGAAGCCAGCAGAGCTGATCAGGCACAAGAGGGGTAGGAATGCACTGAGCACTTGTTTAAATGGTTGCAGAGAGTCTGTGAAAAACAACACGGGGACCCAAATCTGGGGTCTAGCTGAGCTGTACTTGGCACACGAACAAAGGAAGAGGGGGTAAATGTAGCTTTACTTTAGTGTTCCCCTGATCTTAGAGCTGGCTCAGGGCTGATTTGGCCCCTCATATGACTTAGGGTAGCTTCCAATTGACTCTTAATTCCACATGGCTGCCCAAAGCCCCAAGCAGCTGTTCTGGCAACCAGGATAGCCACAGAACTGCAGTGCTTCAGTCTTTGCCTAGCCACATCCACCATGCTGGGGGCTCAGACTGTGCTGGCTTTATAACACCTGGCTTTCCTCTACACTGGGGAAATATTCAGGGGGCATTTAAATCAGTTTTACAACCCACTTGCACAGACAAAGCAGTGCAGAGAAGCTATTGCAGACCAAGAACTGGGCTCTTTAGATCTGAACAGTGTCCATATTATAAACCCATATCTGCATGCAGCAGAGACCCTCGTCCCTGGAGCCCTGGTGGTCCAGTAAAGTGCCACCATTGTGTCTTTGCCTAGGTTTCACTGAGTGAGGGGTTTTAATAAGTCCCATGAGGCTTGTATATTGAAAAACACCCCTTCAGGTGTCTAGTTTATTGAACCCGAAAGGCAGAAGCTGACACAGCTAAGCCTCCTCAGTTTCTGTGGCACATGCCAGCCTATCTTTCAAACTGCCCTTATGGTTTCCCTCATTTAGATAGGAGTTTCCCACAGTGCTCCTCCTTGGAACTGGGTTGTAGTTCAGGCCACTGGCAGGGCTTTAACCAGCTTCTCTTCCAGCTGGGCCCTTTTCCCCACTTAGTCCATTCACCCTGAGGCTGGCAGGGTTCAGTAAGCAGACCTTCCCCTACTGCTGTCTTCTCCCTGCTAACTCAGGGCCCTGCAGGAGCCTATTAGGGGGCTTATTCCTTCACCCACTTACTTCCCTGGTCCTTCTCACATGAACAGAGAGCAACAATACCCGAAGTCCAAAGGTGTGAACAATTTGATCTTTATTGGGGTGAACTTCCAGCAAGCATGATTCCAGTTTCCTTCCTTAGTGTCCCCCTTCCCAGCTCTGACACCACAGAGCCTTACACCTGTGTCCCTGTTTCCATTCCTGCCCTTAGCCAAACATGATTCCAATTTCCCCACTCCCATTCCCTGTTCCCATTTCCACCCCCGTCCCCACACACACTTCCTGATTGATTGCAGACTATGTAGTAAAACTTGAGTTCCGCTTAGTTATACCTTAACCAATCATTTTACTGAAATTTAAGTAACAAATCCTAACATATTGTAACATGATTATGTAACCAATTATATCCCACCACCTTAATTAGTTTACACCCAGCAAAATTAATTATACAGCAGATAGAAACAATCACAGAACCAGACAGAGACTATACAGACAAACAATAGCAAAGTGGGAACTATAATGACAAAACAATACAGAAGTGAGGATTTCACAACTGCAACTATAAAGACATAAGGGTTTCCCAGCTGTGTCTATTGATAAGTGAGTTCTAACAGAAAACTATCAACCTAAATTTCCTTTTATATCTTCTAGGCTCTTCCCTTTCTCTGGAGGTGATAGATCAGATCACCTTCCTAACAGCCCCAGATTGACGAGTTTGGAATGTGAGGATGTGACCATTCGCTTTCCAGCTTATGGCTGCCTCTGCTGCTTAGCCAAAGGCCTTAGCCTAAGAACAAGGCCTCAGACTGTCACAGTAAGAGAAGGACCTTACACCGGCAGACAGTGATTTTGATTCTTTCTTCTGTAACTCTATAACTAGCTAAGTGATAAGAATACACCTAAATTCTTAGAGTAGAGGCCTTTACAGACAGGCCTGAATATCTATATCCTAACAGAGCCTTCTTGCTCCCTGTAGTTTCTACAGGTATCTGACTTGCTTTGAAGGTGGAGGCAGCATTTATGCTGGCCCCTTCTCCCAGCTCATTCCTTACTGTCTGGGTGAAAAAGGGAACCCTACCTCACCCTCTCTTCAAGGCTTCAGGTCCCAGGCTGGTAAAAACACAGTAACAGGATTCCTTCTATCTGCTACTCTTCATAGGACCCTTTACCTCTCTTCCCATATCTCCTCAGGTCTTATATATCAGACCGCCCAATATTCTTAAAGACCATGACACATGATGGGGAGGACTGACCCATAGGCAGTCCTGCCCTTAAGGGGCAGACTACCCCATCGCACTGCAATAACAGGGCTATTGCTTCATACTTCTTTTCAAGCAAAGTGTTTAGTTATGGTGAGGAGGTACCCTGCCCCAGCAGGAATGCTGAGTCCTAAAGTCATTGGGCCTGGCTCAGGCATAATGCATCTTTGAGCTCTTAAGAGCGTGGCCACTGTACCAGGTGTTCCAAGGGTGCAGTGTGCACTCATTCCTGCCTCACACAGAGTTCACTCTTCTAGCCTGTGGAGAGGAGTGATACAGGGCAATGTCCCACCTCCTTCACACCCATTTGGGAAGGCTAGCACTACCAAGGGAACCTGCACTGGGGAAGTCATATGCTCTCGTTGTGTGCAGCTAGGGCAGGAAAAGTAGCCTTCCAAACCCACATAGGTCTGGGCATAATCAAGCCCACAGATCACAAGCTTTATTTTGATGGATTCTGTATTGTGAGATCTTTCCTACTGCAAGTCACTTGCAAATACGATTACCATATTATTTTGGCAAAAATAATTCAGCAGGAAGGATTTTCACAACAGCGTAAATTATGAAAAAGCACTGCATTTTTAGCAAAGCTTGACTGATAGGCATGCAGTCATGATTACCGGGCTCAGAAGTGGAAGACAAACAGAGCTACTATATCATAGTGCTTATGCTGCAACAGGGGTATGGTATATTGCATTAAAAACAGGAATGCAACAGGAATATGAGACAAGAAACTTATGGAGAAGAAAATAGCATCCACATTTTGTCCAAGGGCAAGGACATGATCATAACAATTGCATGTATACAGCATCTTTCATCTGGAGATCTCAAAGTGCTTTGTAAAATTAAGAGCTTCACAACAATCTTGTGAGGTAGGTAAGTAATATTATACCCAGATTACTACTGAATAATTAGAATAAGTAGAGGCACCAAGTGCTTATGTGAGTTTGAACAAAGTCACACACTTGAGTTGCTGACAGAATCAGAAGTAAGACAGGAGGTATCAACTCTGTTCCATGCTCTGACCATTAGAAACCACTTCCCTGGCCATCTTATATCTTCTCTAAGTATTGTATTGCTTCTATAATGCTATGCTGGTTTTTCACTCAGTAGGAGTAGTCTCTACTCGTTGAAAAATGGCAGTATTTTCCTAGCTACAAACTATATCTATTTATGTTTTAAGGATACTCTGAAAAAAAATCCCACCAGGTATTATAATGATTTCAATCTCTTTTTTGCATTAGGTTGGGCAACTATTGGGAAGCTTTCTCGGATGTGCAATAAAGAACATCGGATAAATGACACACATCTTTTACCCTTAAGGAATATTGCTGAACGTGTACTCTATTTGAAGAAATATATTATTTTACTAAAGACTTTGTCTGACTACCATGGCTGTGAGCATCTTTGGAGCATTTATTTGCAGCTTGATTACAAACAGCTAATGGCATTGTACATACAGAGCCATTCACTAACTGAAATGGAAACCCTAAGGCAAGTCCAAAGCTTTGGTAGCTTTGTTGCCTCTATCAGAGCATCCTGGCTGGTGTTCATCATTATTCTAGTTACTTACAGCTCATCTTTGCATATAAGAGCCCGTCCTCTCATCCCCAATTCTCCTTTCCTCTCCATATGGAATGCCCCTACAGAGCTTTGCACTGAGAAGACTGGAGTGCAGCTGGATTTGAGAACCTTCCACTTGGTAGGAAGCACACTGAAGACATCCACTGAGCAGAGTATTACTATATTCTATGCAGACAGGCTCGGCAATTATCCTTACATAGATGAGAACACAGGTGAGACATTTAATGGTGGGATCCCCCAACTGTGTTCCATGGAGCATCATTTAAAGAAAGCCAGTGATGACGTTAATTTTTACATCCCTTCAGATGAACAGGTTGGCTTGGCTGTCATCGACTGGGAAAACTGGAGGCCACTATGGATACGGAACTGGGGATCGAAAGACATTTACAGACAGGAGTCTGTTGAGTTTGTTCAGCAAAAAGATTTAAGCATATCAGAAACCCAAGCCAGGACTTTAGCCAAAATGGAATTTGAAGCTGCAGCAAAATCATTTATGTTGCAGTCTTTAAAACTGGGAATATCAATGAAGCCGAATCAATTGTGGGGATATTACCTTTACCCTGACTGCTATAACTATGATTACAACCAAAATCCCCACAATTATACAGGAAGCTGTTTAGATATTGAAATAGCAAGAAATAATGAGCTTAATTGGTTGTGGGAGGAAAGCACAGCACTTTACCCATCTGTCTATCTGGAAACGGCCTTGAGATCTTCCAAAAATGCACCACTCTTTGTTCGTAACAGAGTTCAAGAAGCCATTAGAGTTTCTAATGTTTCCAATTCCACCTGTCCACTTCCCATTTTTGTATATACACGTCCAGTATTCACAGATTTCAATCAGGAATATCTCTCTCAGGTGAGTGAGGCTTGGCTAGCTCTTAAATATTTGTAATGTAAGGTGTACTAAATACATAGGCACAAAGCATTTGCAAGATGATTAAAGTATCCTACAGGGGGTTTGGATGTTTACTTAACAAGTAAATGAAATTGTATTGAAATGGAAGTGTACAGACAGACTCACAAAACTTAAGTTTTTTCAGCAACTAAATTTAGCCAAGCCAAAAGGATTGAATTCTTCCAAACTTCCTCCCAGTACCTTATGAGTAGTACTATATCTAACAAGTAGTGAAATACTATGGAAGTGGAAAGAATATTGTAGCATGTTAATTGAGGGAAAATATGAATAAGCTGTTGTTCCAGCCTGACTGGTTAGGGGCTATTAAAATTAACTGGGGACAATTTTTTTTATGTGATGTAGAAAGAAAGTATGAAGATTACTTTTTAAAAGATGTTTCAGTTGAGTTTTACCTCAAGAAGGATTAGGAATATGAAGTGTGGTCTGCCCTGGTTTTGTTAGAGCAGTGGGTCTCCACCTTTCCAGACTACTGTACCTCTTGCAGGAGTCTGATTTGTCTTGCTTACGCCGAAATTTCACCTCACTTAAAAACTGTTTGGTTATAAAAATCAGACATAAAATGCAAAAGTGTCACAGTACACTAGTACTGAAAATGTGCTTACTTTCTCATTTTTACCATATACTTATAAAATAAATCAATTGGAATATAAATATTGTACTTTAATATGTATTTAATCATTTCAGTGTATAGTATATAGAGCAGTATAAACAAGACGTATGAAATTTTAGTTTGTACTGACTTTGCTAGTGCTTTTTATGTCAGCCTGTTGTAAAACTAGGCAGATAGCTAGATGAGTTGATGTGCCCGCTGAAATACCCCTGCGTACTCTCAGAGGTACATGTACCCCTGGTTGAGAGCCACTGTGTTAGAGGACCATAGAGCTCTCAGGGATGTCTACTGTGAATTCTAACTCTGTAACTGAAGAAGCAAGTTTCTCAAATCTTTAAGAGAAGCTTCCTTTCTCTAAAATGTTAAATACCCATTGTTGATTAGGTGTTAATAAAACAAACAAGAAAATTAGAGGTTTTTTTTTTAAACAGTAAACCCCTATCCCACCCTGTTGCTCATTTTTTGTTCTCTGGGCTCTTGTGATGTCACCATTTCACTAGTTCTGCTATCATGGAACTTGCTTGTCTAGAGCAGGGTCAGAATTTCTGATGTGAAAAAAGAAGCAGAATTAAAAAAAAATCAAAACAAAACTTATTTACACCATAAAGAGGCAAAAATGGCACAAGTCCACTGAGTGTTGCCTTTATAGGTCAATCTTAAGTATGATGGACAAATTCTGCTCCCATTTATACAGTATAATTCTGTACATTTGGAGAAACTCCACTGAAGTCAGTGGGGTTACCTGGGATTAGACCTGACTGAACAATATATAAACAAATATTTTAAATTCACCTATGTGTAAAGCCCAGGATCACCCTGTGTCTTTGCCTTTCCTGATGGCAGAGTGTCCCAAAGCGGTTGACTCTTCCCCCTGCTGCTTTTCTGCTTTGGCTCCCCTTGCTGGCCAAAGTTAGGCGAAGCATTGCCTTGAACCCGAGGTCTTTCATGTCCCAGCCTCAGGTAGCACTTTTGAACTGGGACACCATCAACTTTGATTAGCCAGTCGAGGTGAGAAGGGGGTGGGACAAAATGGTGATCAGCTTGGAGAAGTGCCAGTGTGTCTCATGAACTTTTACGAGCTCAATTTGAGTCTTAGTTCTGTGATCATAAGACATACTCAAAAGGGTGTTAGGTGGCAACGTTGTTTTGCATTATCTGCTCAACTCTGTTCCAGAATCCACCAGCATAACTGAGAGCAGAATGTGGGTGTAATGTTTGTTTAATTATTTACCGCTTTCAAGGTGGTTATTCTGTTTATGTAAAACTTATTGTATGTACTGCATATTACTGAAGCATACTTACTTTATTATTCATCCTTGCATGTTTGCTTTCAGGATGACCTTGTAAATACCATTGGAGAATCTGCTGCATTAGGGGTGTCTGGAATTGTAATCTGGGGAGACCTGAATTTAACACTGAGTGTGGTATGTCAGATTAATTACATTCAATTTTTTAACAAGCAATACATTCTTTTTCCTTAGAGATGAAAAGTTTTAGGTGTTAATTATTATTATTTATTTACTCCTCTCAGAATTTCTACTTTAAATAATGACTAAGTAGTTTTCAGAAGACCCAGTGTCTTCTCTGAGAAGAAAGCAAACACCTTTAAGGCTTGTTGGCATCATCTGCCACTATACTTAAATAAAACATCATCCCTTCAGAAGTCTTTTTATATCAGTGTTAGTACTTAGCTTTTAATCTGATATATGCTGTTAGGGATGAGTGGCTAGACAAGCTACTATGCTAGCTGCTGGCAGGTTGGCACTTGTTTAGTCAGTTTAGGAGTTCTGAAATTTCTTCATAGCATTCCATCCTAAGGCACAGAAAAATATTCAGGCCTTGTCTGATGCAACTATTTTTATGATCGTCCTCACGGATTGTTGTTTTTTTTAATGGTACATTTAGGGAAAATATTTTAAACATTAAGAGGGTGCAGCCTGTTACATTTCATGATTAGTCTGTTCTCTATTTTGTATGCAATGGATGATAATACCTAGACTGACTCTTACAGGAGAAAGATGCATGACAAAAGAGGGGAAAAAAATCTTTTCCCCCCTTCATGTACTTTAGGAAGATCAGCCACAGTTTGAGAAACACTGTTCTAAGGATGCTCCAATAAATCTTATGAACTAGACCATTTGTATACAGTCAAGTCACTCCATATAAAATATTGTTTGTGCAGTTATTGTACTTTCACCCCCACCCACAGTCTACTAAAAGGAAGGAATTGGAACTGTCCAGCACTGTTGGTATCTCCTGAGCAGAAAGCATGCCCACATAAATATTTATAGTTCTTTAAGGACTGAATTTTCAAGAGAGTCTGAACATGGACTCCATTTCTACATGCTTGATTTTGATATGAATATCATTTGCATCTGTAATTTGTGCACACAATTATTATGACAGAATTTACATTGGCAACAGCCTTTAAAATTAAATTTGCAAGTGATTAGTATAAGCAAATGAGATTTTGCATAAACAGATTGTAACATTTATCTACACAGTTGTGCAAGTTTTTACATGAGTAAAGCTGTGTGTTCATGGAACAACCTTCCAGCGGGGATATGTCAAGTCATTACCCTCTTCATACAAATCTCTCCACTAGACCCACTTCTGCCACAACTCCTCCAAGAAATGAATCAGCTAAGAATTGCTAGCTAAAATATCTTTAGCTGTCCTCTCTTTATATAAAACAAAACAATACTTGTACCACTCATCACTCTGACTACTTTAATGGTATATTATATCCTTTCTCTCCACATTTTGTATGTTTTTCCCGCAGGTGCTTTTGAAAGTGTTATCTTGTGTGCCTCGGTCACTTTGGGTGCCACTGCAATCAATATAAGTGACCTAGAGTAACTGACAGAATCAGTAACAGTAAAGTCCTGCAGCTCTTCAGAAGAGTGGAAAGATAGTAGATTGTGTTGTTCAAAGGCATGTGCTCTAAATTGTCCAAGAACAACACAGCCTGTTCCATAAAAGTTAAAAATAAATAGACAGATACAAACTGGATTGCTTGAATTAAAAGAATCCTGTACTAAGGAGTCTTCCAGACTCCTAGAAAGGTCACAGGTTGGCATAACGTAAGTGATAAAAATCGAGAGATTCTAGAAATGGGAGGAAATATCTATAGTTGAAATAAAAAGAAGTATTTTAATTGGTTAATGTTACCTAGATGAGGTGACCATAATGGACAATGTTTATCTGGGCTTCACCAAATGGGAGTGGGAAGGATGCATGGACTGGAAGGAGCAAGGTTGACCATCTTGACTGCCACTCCCACTGTCTTCTGGCTGAGATCCACACTAACACCACTGGGCCTACATCATCCTAATCCTGAAAGGCATCCTGACCAGACCAGATCAGAGAAGAGAGAGAGGGAACCAGATGACATTGCTACCTCTACCAGCTTTGGCTAAATCCTAAACAAGGCCTGGAACATGAGATTTTGGTTTCTGGTGTCACCCCCTCGTGTGTAATTTTCCTTCCCTGCCTTATTCTTCTCTTTCCTTGCTCACTCCTCTTGCCTTCTGTCTAAAAATAAAGAGTGTGGATAAGCCAGCCAACACAACTCTTATCTTTCGTAATATAGCTGTGAGCTTGTGACCAGAGAGGCCGCTTAAAACAATGCCTAAGACAGACTGACAGTGGTACAAGTTCGACAGGTCTTGGAGTGGCTGATAATGCAATGTGCCTGTGCTTCTCCAGCAGAGAGGCTGCAAGTACAAATCAGCACCTAAAATAGAAAAAACAGCTTCCATCTTTACTGTTCTGTCCTCTTCTCTTTCATGTGTTTGTTTTGTTTTGTCTTAAAGAAAATGGGGCTCAATTTCAACAACAGCTCTAGACCATCCAAACGAACTTCTCTTTTCCCCAGAAGACCAGTTAACACCATCTAAAAGGCTGTCAGACAGAGCTGTCTCCTATAAAAGACTGTTTCCAGCTAAAGGGAAAGGGAATAATGGTTACCGTTAAAATGAAAGTCTTATTCAATACTTCACATTTCAAATGCTCAAATGCTTTAACTGTTTCCCCTTCATTTTCTATATCTTTAATAAATGAGTTATAAAGATTTTTATAGTGGAGTGTATTACAGTATAGTAAGCAATAACTTGATATGAAATCCCAGACCACACTTAACTCTTTAATGTTTTAATAGTAAATAAATGTTTCATCTTAGCCTTTGCTAGGTCCAAGACATACCCTTTTCAACATAACAGGTGGGAAAAGATAAAAAGCAGAGAGATCTCTTAGGCTTTTTCTACACTGGGTTATTATCCTGATTTCAGCCATTGGTGGGCAGCCATTGATGTAGCTGTATCAGTACAAACCCTAATGCAGACAGGGTAAACTAACTGCTATCAGCTGTGTTATGTTCTGGTACAGTTTATCCCAGCAGTAAGCTGCACTGGTGCAAATAGTAGCTTTGCGGGTCTACACTAGGTGTTTGGTGTCTAATCAGGGTAAATTCCCAGTATAGATATAGCCTCAGAAACAAAACATACCAAAAACCAACCCCTGCCCCCAGCCTCTAATTATGAAACCATGCCAAGGAAACAGGAAACCCGTGCCAATTACACAAGAATTTCTCAGTCAATGAGGCATGTTTTGAAGATATTCCTCAATATGAAGAAGTTCCCAGAACTCTTTCTGTTCCAAAGGCAGAGCCCTTGGAGTGTTCAGTTCAAGCCATAAAAACCCCTGTCTTCTGCAGCTGACGGATAGTCAGCTCAGCGGAAAAAATTAAGAGTTTCATAGGGACAATAATTAGAAAAAAATGACCATTTGTGAAGACCTAGAATTCTTCAGGATCCCCTCAAAATAAAAGGAATTTTGATCTCTCTTATAACTTCATTAAGCACATCTGACTCAAAAAAACTACAGGCTAACCTTACATAGATAAAGTGAAAGCTTTAATTCCTTTGCTTTCTGATATTTGAATGCTTTTAATAAAATCTCCAGCATCTACCTAGCATAATTTTTTCATAATTATTGCACTGTATAATAATTTAATAAGTGTGCTTGCTTCCAACATCCAATGATAACTGGCTGTCTGCATTTGCAATACTTCAAGAAAAACATTGATAATTAGCTATGACAATGTTGTTATTGAAGTGACAACCATTTTCGTATTGAAAATGTTTTTAATATGATTTTCTTTTCACAGAACACTTGCAGGACTCTGGACAGCTACCTTAGGCACACTCTGAACCCTTACATCATCAATGTAACCATGGCAGCCAAAATCTGTAGTCAGGCATTATGCCAAGACTCTGGTGCATGTGCACGAAAGAACTGGAACTCCAGTGACTATCTTCATCTGAACCCAGAGAATTTTGTCATTCAGATGTCAAAGAATGGGAAATATGCCATACAAGGGCAGCCATCCTTTCAGGATCTGCAGCGATTTATAGAAAAATTTTATTGCCGCTGTTATGCAGGCTACAATTGTGAACTTAGAGTTGATATAAATGACATCCACTACATCAATGCCTGCATTTCAGAAGATATTTGTGTTCACGTATCCTTAAATTCACTTTCTAATGTAGAAGCCTCTTCCAACACGAGTATATTTTCATTTATCCCACAGAGAAACATAACATTACCTGCACATAATGCAACAAAAGATTTTCAGCAGACTATCTGGAATAACACATTCAATGTATCTACTGCAGGACACATCAACGTCCCAATTAACAGCAGTGGTGATTTAAAGATAACTGATACGCATAGCTTCAGTGGCTCGTCTTCTGATGAGATGAAGATACTGGATGTGGTTTGTTTAATTCTAATTTTGAGAAACCTAATCTAAATGGCACAACTGAAGAAAAAGAAAGAAAGAAAGAAAGAAAGAAAGAAAGAAAGAAAGAAAGAAAGAAAGAAAGAAAGAAAGAAAAGGCTACGTTCAGCATTCTGGAGTTTTTATTCCCACAAAAGGACTATTCTTGAAAGGAGATAAGTAGCTGCAATTTCTGCGGATTTATCTGGATCAGTCCCATTTTCTGTGCCTCATACTGTACATCAGCTTTTCAGTTTAGTTCTATAAACTACTATTTGTGCCAGAGAAATACTGGTCACATCTTTGTGTAACAGAATAATCCAAAAAAATGAACATTTTGTAACTAATTTTTATATATAAAAAAAACATTTGTATGGTTGAGGGAGCTATTTGTAATAGAAGATTTTATGTGTCAAAATAAGCATATGAAATTCACTTCAAACTGAACTTAAATGGGTCTTGACTAATATATAGACTTAGTGATGGTTCTCCTTATGGGGTGAATTTTCATCCAGTGTGAACATAAATACTAGTTCCTACAAATACCTGGATTAACTTTAGAGTGGAGGAAATAATTTGAAGCCAATTTCTACTTTTAGAACATATGCAAGGACTTTGCTATATATCCCTTATTTAAATGTATTCAAAGACTTTTTAAAAGTTATTAATTTTATCCTATGGAATGATTACAAACAAATCACCTCAAGAATCTAATATTCAATATTCCAAATTTGGTCTGTATTGGCTAGGTGTGAGTGGTCACAAAAGTCATAGAGTATTTCTGTTCTTTCACTGAATGAGTTAAACTCCCACCATCTGAAGGAGGTATTGAAGAAGCTACTGGGGTTTGAATTTCTGGGGAAGAGAGCAGTTGAAGGTTTTAAGGGATCACAGCTCTTGAACCTGGGCCTGTGGGTCCCCATGTAGTCCTCAGACCACAGCCACTCTCCATCAGCTTGATGGTATCAGCAGGGAGTGTGGGCTGCTGGACCCTAGTTCATCATAGGCACTGCCCACAAAGATCTCAATTGGAGAAGCTGTATGACCTCTCCCGTTGGCTCAGACTACTATTTAAGACAGAAGGAGTTTTGGGAAGTTGTCTGAGCAACTCAGCAAAACCCTGGCTGGCTGCTACATTGGTCCAGTGCTTAATTTGTGCCAGGGCTGAGCCACGGCACCTCTGGGCTTGCTGCATCAGTCATGAATGTAAAACAGTTGCTGGAGCCCTGGCAACTACTTGCTTGAGCCCCAGAACTTTTTTCATTACAAATTAAGCACTTACCCTGACTTTTTGCCTGACTCCTGGGACCTGTCTTGTTCCTGATGTCTGCCTTGTTCCAGATCTCTGCTTCTATGCCTTGCCCCAGGCTCTGATCCTTGGCTCAACTCCTGACTCTAACCCTGACTTTGACCTTTGGCTCTTGACTCTTGCTCCAACCACCACTGCTCTAACTGCCTGTTCCGGTCTATAACAAAGGTGAAGTAACAAACAGGATTAGGAAATTTTTTGACAATTATCTCTTTTCACACGCTTTGCTTGATGCAACATTCTTAGAAAAATTGGGGGACTAACATTTAATGGCTGGGTGAAGAATTTAAATTAAATTTTCTCTTCATATGTACATATACAGTCCTACTTCCAAAGAATGTGAATTGATCTTTGTCTGGTTTATTAAATTGCTTCTTTGCCAGAGCTCTGGTGAAGAGTTTTGGGATCCCGTGTGCCCTGCTTTGTCAAAAGGGGATCCCCTCTATATAAAATATACCATTTACGAATACTTGCACATCTCAGTTTTAAACATATTTTTTCACGAAAGTTCACATGAGTATAACTCAACTATTTGAAAGGTGGAAGAGGGTGAACACAAAGGGGGTCTGGCCAGCACTTAAACATATTCATTTTGTTAAACACTTGCAGATAATGCTTTATGGTACTCACCAAGCTGTAGTTAACATTAAGGGCAGCCTAAACTTACAGTGCTGCAGCGGCAGAGCTGTACCAGTACGGCTGCACCTCTGCAGCACTTGTGGTGAAGATGCTCTATACTGATGGGAGAGAGCCCTTCCATCCGCATTAAAAAAAAGCTACCCCCTGAGTGGCAGAAGCTGTGCACACTAGCACTATTCCAGTGTAACTTATGTTGTTCCGGGGGTGGAATAGTCACACCCCTGAGTGACACAAGTTTTGCTGACAAAAGTGGTAGCATAGACATAGTCTATAAACTAATGATTGAGGCTATTAAACACAAAACTATGTCCAAAGAACATTAAGGTTGCAAAGTTCAGCACTCAAAAGTTAAGGAATGCCAGCACTTTGCAACATTAATTCACCCCTCCTATGCACGTGCATTATGGTATAGGATTATACTGCTTTTTTCCATAGGACCTCTGACTCATTCAGCGTGCAGTATGGATGGTGCTCAATGAACGAGCAGCTATTCAATATTTTGTTTTATCCTCGTTCCATGCATGGCTCTAGGCCCTATTTACTGCACATTATTCAAACCCTGCTCTGAAGAAAAAAATATTGTCATCTTGGGCTTTACTATGGTACCTGAGTGCTTCACAAACAATTGATTTTCACAACAGGTCTAATGCTATTATCCCCATATTACACAGGGGGAGCTGAGGGTCAGAGATTAAGGTCAAAATTATCCACCAACTTTGTATGTCAGATTTGATTCACCACGACCTGAATTTTTAGAATCCTTAGCATAACAACAACATTTGATACATTCAAAGCACAGCTCCCATCAGTTGCAGCTAGGAGTGCTAACCATGCCAGCAAATGACAACCTCAGGGCTTAATTGCACTCTATGTTCATAGCCACATGTTTGGGGCAGTGTGGAGCTATATAGGCACATGGATTTGTCAAGAACAATCATTCCAAACCAATCTAATTTCCTTCTTTAATAGGTTTATTCACCTAGTGGATGGGATGGGGAAGTAGGTATGATTTATCTTGATGTTTAGTAAGGTTTTTGATACAGTCCCTCATAGGCAAACTAGGGAAATGTGGCCTAGATTACGTTACTATAAAGTAGGTGCACAACTAATTGAAAAACCATACTCAAAGAGTAGTTATCTATGTCTCACTGTCAAACTGGGAGGATGTATCTAGTGGGATCAGCAGGGCTCTGTCTTGGTTCAGTACCGGGTACAGTTTAACACTTTCATTAATGACTTTTATAATGGAGTGGAGAGTATGCTTATAAAATGTTTGGATGAAACCAAGCTGGGAGGGATTGCAAGCATTTTGGAGGAGAAGATTAGAATTCAGAATGACCTGAAGAATTGGTCTGAAACCAACAAAATGAAATTCAATAAAGACTAGTGCAAAGTACTATACTTAGGAAGGAAAAAATCAAATGCACAGCTACAAAATGTGGAATAACTGGCTAGGCAAGAGAACTGCAGAAAAGGATCTTGGGATCTTAGTGGATCACAAATTCAACATGAGTCAACAATGTGATGCGGTTGCAAAAAGCTAATATTCTGGACTGCGGTATTAACAGGAGTGTTGTATGTCACACGCAGGAGATAATTGTTCTGCTCTGCTCAGCACTGGTGAGGCTTCAGCTCGTGTGTTATGTCCAGTTTTGGGCATCACACTTTAGGAAAGATGTGGATAAATAAGAGAAAAAGTCTTGAGGACAGCAAGAAAAATGATAAAAAAGTTTAGAAACCCAGTTTTTTTAACCTATGTTTAATCCTGAAAAAAAGGCGGAGGGACCTGGTAACAGTCTTCAGATGTGTTACAGGCTGTTACAAAGAGGACGATGATCAATTGTTCTCCTTGTCCATTGAAAGGAGGACAAGAAGTAACTGGCTTAATCTGCAGCAAGAGACATTTAGATTAGATATTAGGAAAAACTTTCTAACTGTCTTCTGGGAATTGACATACATATGTCCTTACCCCATATTTTTTTTCCTATTGAGGTATCAGCATAGCTAGAGATGGAAGACAGCATGGGCAACGTTTTCAAAGGGGTCTCAGCCTAGCTAGTATTTGTTCATGTGCAACATTGTACATACAGTCAGCACTCACTTGTGCATAAGAATAGAATGTATAGGCACAAAGCTAGGGGATTTACCTGTGTGAATTCTAATCTTTGACAGTGACTGAAGTGAATGAGGACAAAAATTGCTCAAGCAGATGATTGCATAAACAAACTTGCATATGCATGGAAACACCATTTTGAAATCTGATCTCACATTCAAAAGCCAAGGTGAAATGAAAGATTACTGCCTTCTACATACTGCTTCAAGCTGTGAAAAGCAGCACCAATGATTACAATTTTTTTTTTATTTTAAAAGGTGTAAAAATTACAGTGGTATTGCCAGTTCCCTCATTCATTGATGTTGGTGTCACACTGTTTGAAGTGGCTCATGACCAAGAGTGCCAAATTCTGGAGTGCAAATTGGATACTATTAATTTAGGCTTAAATAGAGACTGGGAGTGGCTAAGTCATTATGCAAGGTAGCCTATTTCCTCTTGTTTTTTCCTACCCCCCCCCCCCCCAGATGTTCTGGTTTAACTTGGATTTAAACTTGGAGAGTGGTCAGTTTTGAAGGGGTTTTACCAGCAGGAGAGTGAGTTTGTGTGTGTATGGGGGTGGGGGGGATGTGAGAAAACCTGGATTTGTGCTGGAAATGGCCCACCTTAATTATGCACATTATAGGGAGAATGGTCACTTTGGATGAGCTATTACCAGCAGGATAGTGAGTTTGTGTGTCTGGTTTTTGGGAGGGGGGTGAGGGGGTGAGAGAACCTGGATTTGTGCAGGAAATGGCCCAACTTTATTATCATGCACATTGTGTAAAGAGTTGTCACTTTGGATGGGCTATCACCAGCAGGAGAGTGAATCTGTGTTGGTGGGGGTGGAGGGTGAGAAAACCTGGATTTGTGCTGGAAATGGCCCACCTGGTGATCACTTTAGATAAGCTATTACCAGCTGGACAGTGGGGTGGGAGGAGGTATTTTTTCATATTCTCTGTGTATATATACAGTCTGCTACAGTTTCCACGGCATGCATCCGATGAAGTGAGCTGTAGCTCACGAAAGCTCATGCTCAAATAAATTGGTTAGTCTCTAAGGTGCCACAAGTACTCCTTTTCTTTTTGAAATTCTGGGCAGACTCAAGAAGCAGATTTCACTAACCCAGTAACAAAGGTGAGCTCCCAGAGTACTACAATATTATAATGGAATAACAGACAGTCCCCTTAGACACTCTAGTCTATCTTGCCACCCAGGGAAGTTGGACTTAATGATATATTGTCACTTACATATTTAAACACACAAAGCAGTCAGGTTGCTCCCAATCCCAAGAGACTAGTCACTTCACCCCAGATCAATTTGTACCTTAGATCTCACACCAAAGACAACACTGCTAGCCAATCCAGTAATAAACTAATCATGTATTAACTAGGAAAAAGAAATGAGTTATTTACCAGTTAAAGCAGGCAACATATACACAAGTGAGTTCAGTCTGTGGTTTCAAGAGCAGACAGATCTATTAGGATTGAATATTTTTTTCAGGGCTAACCCATGCTAAGCAGCCTGAGGATTTCTATGCTTATGTTTAGGAATCCTTGCCCATCAGAATCCAGACAACATAAAAGAACCAGTCTCCCCTTGTCAGGTATTTTTTATCCCCTATACCCCAGAGTTCAAAACCGATGGGATGAGTTCATGTGTAGGTCTCTCCTTCCTGGAGGGAGTTAGGAAAGCAATCAACAAAGTCTCTGTCCTTTGATTCTACACAATGTGTCACGGGTCATCTTGGGTGCTTGTGAAGCACTTTACCTTAATCAACACTCCTTTTCATATTTTTTGAGTTATGCAATTATAGAGGTTTACAATGCAAACACTCAATATAACTTTATATCATGGGCTACAGAGGTTATCAATGAGATTAATACATGCAGGATCCTACAAGCATTGTATAAAGTCTAAATACTAAACATTATTTTTAACTTATCAATATCTATTTTGATGATGCTAACACAAGTGAGCTGGACTGGTTTCCACCTATGCATTTGTAAGTGCTCAGTGAGGCCTTGCGTGGGTTATCCCTGAAAAACAAACATTTGATTCTGATAGATGTCAGCTTTTAACACCATAGACTTAACTCAGCTGTGGTATAGGTTGCCTGCTTTAACCTATAAATAACATTTCTTTTTTCCTAGTTAATAAATCATTAATTTTATTACAGGACTGGCTACCAGCGTTATCTTTGGTGTGAGAGCCAGGGTACAAATTGATCTGAACACTGGCATTATCTGGCTGGTCTGGCAGAGTCACAGTTGGCATTTTGGGCTTCTAAATAGGAGTTATTTTTAAGAATCGATAAAAAGTTTCACTGGCTTCTGTGTATTATTTGGAACTCAATACACCTGCTTTTAAATGCTGTATTTGAGCAGCTGCAACAGATGTTTGCTTAAAGTTCTTACCCCTTTCTTGGCCAAAGAAATTTTTAAGGTTTAATATTTGAATATGTAATAACCCCTTACTAATTCTATATTGTGAGTTTGTGATCTATTTTTACTCAATCTTAACATTAAAGACAAAGAACAATGCAGTTCACCTTATAAAATAACCTTCTGAATTGTTATGCCAGATGCTTGTTTGATTTAAGTAACTGATGGATGGAGAAAGCGGGACTCGTAGCATCAATGGGTTAATAGATTGCAGGTGTTCCTAGAGCTAACAGCAACCTCTGTAAATCGTCACTCCCATTGATACAACTTTCCTCGCTAATGGAATTTTCAGTGATTTTGATATAGTAGCCCCTTTATGTTTTTTAAAGTTAATGCTTAAACCTAACAGAAAGCACATATAATATGTCTTGCAATCCATTATCTTCACATTTTCAGGTTGTCAGTCCTAATAGACATGTGCAGAAGAGTGTCTGAAGGTCTTAGATTTATTATGGATAAACAATGTTCTGATGGATTTTGGATAGCAAGTTATCATGAGCAAGTGACAACTTTTCCATTGTAGCTATAGACTTGAGTCCACCAGGCAAAGGGATTTCAGCCATTAATGTTTCAAGTTTAATCATGAATAATAATAATAAAAATAATAAAAATCTAGTGTACTGCTGGGCAGTCTTGATCAGCTTCAATACAAATACGTACGTCACTGCATCCCTGATAAAGGTCATTAGACCTTGAGTATACAGCCGTCACAAGACACCAGAATTTATGCATGTTTTTCTGCAACTGAGCCACCCCCTGCTCCCCTTCACATTAAGCAGCCCATATAGACACAATCCTGGTTACTCTTCACCTCTATATTTCAGAAACAGAGCTGAAAATAATCCAGGCATCCCCAACCACTGGAACCTCCCCTGTTAATATTTTATAAGTGGTAGCCTAGAGTTTCGGCACGCCCATAAGTATGTCAAGGGTAGGCTTTTTTCACATTTGAAATTATATTAGCTTGTGCAAGTTAATGACCAAACAAATCTCTGTCGTGAGCTAACATATGTTGTCAAAACTTCTTGTGCATGTGTTTGTTTCTGTCTAGCTCTCAGAGTTGTACTGCACTGGCAATCCTTTGCCACGAGAGAACTCTCAGGACCACAGGCAGGAGAAGAGATGGAGACACCAGGAGGAGAGAAGGTTTCCCAGAGAGAAGTGAAAAGAGTTTGGAGGCACCATGAGCTGAGATCCCATAGTGGGAGAAGTTGGAGAGGGGAGGGAATTGGAGGCACCAGGGGAGTGTGGACAGATCACTCTCTCTCTCTGTTGTGTTTGAGATAGACCTTCCCTTTCCATGGAATGTACCTGTGATGGAGCCTACCTCCATGGTGCCCTCTTGTGACCTACTCCTTGCTCCATCATAGCACCATATAGACATAGGAACATAGGGATCAGACCAATGGTCCATCTCATCCAATATCCTGTCTCTGACAGTGGCCAGCACCAGATGCTTTGGGAAAGTGCAAGAAATCTTATAATTGGACAATTATGCAAAAGCTCATCCACAGAGATTTTCTTCCTAACCCCCATCAATGAGTTCTCTGAAGTAAAATGGTTTATATACCTTTCCCAAACTCCTGGCTAATGTAACATTTTGATGTTTACATGATTTACTGTTTATTAATAGAGTCTTAGCCACAGGCCACTGCACATAATACAACATTTTAAATCAACACAACTCCAAAAAACAGATACAAATTTTAAAAACAAATTAAAAATGCAAGATTAACCCTTCCCTAGAATCAGTTACAACTTTAAAATCACCATTCTAATATGATCTATGAAAATAAGATAAAATATTAGGAGTACATAATTTCATTTAGGTCAAAATTAGCCAGTCTTTCACATACTTTTTTTCTTATTCTCTGACTAACCAGGCCAACAGGGTGACAATCTGTATTACTGAAACATTCAGTACACAGCAAGTATTCTAATTTCTAAGCTGATGTGGTAAAAGGCATCTGGGTTGGGAATGGGGAGAACCACTTATTTCGTTGACAGTGCAAATTACAAGACAATAAATAGTGTGGTAAGTCTTCAACCTGGCCAGACCTGCATGGGCAAAGACTTCTAGTGCCAATATACCTCCCTTCCAAATAGGTGGTCTGCATCGTTTGGAAAAGGAGACCTATAAAGGCCCTCAACATATTGTTCAAAATAGCCAAATATATCTCATAACTATGGATATCTTTTAGGTGAGAAAACCAAGGAGACATAGTTGTTGTATGAACAACTGCCATATCCAGTTGTTTGAGGATATCTTCTGCTCTGAGCTTCACTAACATTTTCACACTTTTGCCTACAGTCCTAAGCAAGTCAAGTTCTGAAAAGCCCGAAGAATGGAGAGAACAGTGAACTTGCAAAAGCCGAACTTCCGGGAATGTATCTTGTTAATTTGTTTCTCTAGACATAACCTTGGAAGGAGTGTCCATTCATATGCTGAATATGGAGCCAAGAGTTAATATAGAGGAGATGAAATTTCACATTCCCTTACCTCTGGCCTGAGTAAAGCAGCGGGAATGTAATTTGGGAGGCCAATGTTCTCCTTAAATATTATTGTTTTTCACAGCCTCTAATTTACTATGGTTCTTCCAGCCCAAAGTTTCACACCATCTAATATTTGGCCACAGACTTTAGCCCTGAAAACTCTCAGAGTTGGGATTATAAAATTGCGCCCATGGACCCAAGTGAAACACAGCACTGTTTGAATAGAACTTAGCTTTCTTTTTTACCTCCTCTACATGTTTATCCCATTGGCCATTTTATGTAAAACAAATATCCAAATAGGGGAAAAATCTGGCCCATTCTACATAATAGCCATCAATTGTCTATTTATGTAGCCTTGGTCAGCAACCAAAAACAATTACTTCAATTTTCTGGTAGTTTATGATTGAGTGCACCTGCTGGCAAGAGGAGCTGAAGTCCTTTAAATATGCTTCAAGCCTATAGGCGTTTGAGACAGAAAATCTGTGTCATCTTCATAAAGGACAGACACAAATCAGTTCAGAATTTTGGGAGGGAAATACTGCACCTCTTCTAAAGCCACCACCTCATTAATATAAAAATTAAAAGGAAAGGGTCCAATAACTAGCCCTGACAGACCACCTTTTGTGATAGATGTAGAGTCAGTTACCTCACCTTGCTGCCTTACCTTAACCTTGGCCACTGTTAGGCTATGAATGGTTCTCATGAGGTAAAGTAGTCCCTACAAGTTTCCCCCAGAGATGACCTCTGTCAACAGAACCAAAAGCCAATTTCAGGTTGACAAAGGGTGCATAACATTTTTGCTACTTGGGGAAATAGATATATTAATAAAATGAGAGGACAAAGTAGATATCAATGGTAGAACAGCCATTCCAGAAACTGGCTTACTCCTTAGCAAATAAATTACAATTCTCTGCCCAATCCTATAATCTCCCCAGGAGAGATCTGGTGGTAAATTATTTTTTTAAAAAATTTAGAGGTTAATTGGGTGATAATTCCCAGGATCTTTTCTGTCACCTTCATTTATAAATTCATTCCTCCTTCTGTAACTATATGGGCTTTTCACCACTTTGCTGGCACGTAACTGGTAGGTGCCTCTATGTGGGGGAGGAGCAGCCCAGATACCACATATCCTGTAAACACAAGAATCTCACAAATCAAAAGGATAGTTGTGGAGAGAAGAAATGGCATCTGAAACTTTACAATAAATCATCCACAGTGTAAGGGAATTTCTCCAGTACTTAGAGGTGGGGGGCGGGGGGAGGGGGGAAAGTTCTCACTTGGCAGGTCATTCAGCCGGACACTCCTGTTTTTAAATGGTTTGTCTCCTGTCTGGTACTGACACAAAATTGGACATGGTTTTTGTCTGGTATAATGGATGTGTGTGTGGTGGGGGGGAACCATTTTGAAGAGCATGCTCTTCTACCCCACTGCCACCCCACTGCCATGACCTTGCACACACCATGCATGTGAGATCTTGCCAGCAGCGGTAGGGTAATGTGCTCTTCAAAACAGCATCCTCCAGGTGGCACGACCTCACATGCACTGCGCATGGTGTGAGGTCACACCAGCAGGGGAAGAGTCACATAGGCAGAGGTGTGCCCAGGCTGCTCCCAGAAGTGCTGGAATGTTTAGTATTTTGGGGATGCATGCGTGACCACACTAGGTCTCTCTCTCTCTCTCTCTCTCACACACACACACACACACACACACACACACACACGTTCAGCTTCTGTCTTGGCCAACTCTGCCTTCCAGCTCATTGCAGCCGATTCCCAAGTCCTTGCACCTCCTCTTACTGCTCTCGCCTTGTTGACTCTCAGGGCCCCGTATATATTAACCTGCTGATTAGTTCTCCATTAACAGCCAGTATTCAGCTGGAACAACTACTGCTGGTGCTCCCACCTCCAGCTGTATCAGCCAGCATGACAGGGAGGGGCAGGAGGGACTCCTCCTCAAGCAACATCTCTCAGCTTCACTCACATCCCACATCTAGATCCTTGGCTTCATTCACTACTTCTCGCAACTGCCTCTCCAGCCACTATGTACACTAACCTGCTCCTGCCACCCTGCTCACTCTTTGTCATTGGATCTGCTTCAGCTTAGGGCTGCTGCTACTGCAGGTCAGCTCAGGCCAGTCTCTGCAACACAAGGTGCAGCCCATCAGATCACTCACCAAAGTAGCCACATTCCTTTCTGTTTAGCTAGAAAGTAGGGAGTTACAGCCTGCAGCACTTGGAAGCTAAAGGACAACAATCAGCAACCAGCCACCAATGGCCAGTACCCTTTGGCAGTGCCTAAAGGTAGTCAACTCCAGGCCCAGCTTATTATCCTGGAGAAGCTCCCCCCCCCCAGTATAATATATATAACAAATCATTTTCTGACTCCTACTACACTTTTGGCACAACAATCTTTGTGGCAATGAGTTCCAAAGGTCATTTTTATTCATTTTTACATTTGTTTTTCTATTTAATTGACTGGCTCCTTATTCTTGTATCCTGAGAGAGAGTAAATAGTATAGGAGCATCCATTCTACCTTCATTACCCTTCATTACTTTGTACACCTCCCCTCCAGGCACTTTTCAGATGGCAATGCTCAGGGACATGGGAAAGCTGGGTTTGAGTTGGCAAGGTGCCTTAATGAACACCTCCCTCAGTGCACATAACTATTAGATTTCTTAATCTAAACCTGCCTCTCTGAATCACCTGCATCTGCTCTGTAGTGCTGTTCATTTCAGGGCAACTCAAAGGTACTGGCATACCTGAGAGGCAACTGCTGGCACTTAGCCCAATGTGAAAAGAACCTAAAATCGTAGGCCTATGCGTGCCAAATGGCCTCTTGCCTATCAGTAGTCAAATAAAAACAGAGACGGACAGGTTTGGAGAGAGACAGCCAACAAGAGCATTTTGAGGACAGGCTGAGATGTGGGTAGCATTCCAAGAACCCCAGAACAGTTCTCTTTCAGTATTTGCATCATATTAGTATATCTTGTTATACATAAAGCAGAAAAGAAACAGGAAAAGAAAATAATCCAGAACCTAATGTCATGCAATTGAAATTAAGATCCTGACAAATTCCAGAAAATTAGATAGGTGTACAAATTAAACCAGATCAAAAGTATATAGAATCATAATATTTCAACACAAAAAACAATATGAAAAACAGGCTAAATTCTTTTTAAAAAATCAGATTATAAAGAAGCATTCAGTCATGTAAAAATGCACTTACATTATTAAAAATGCTTTGAAAGGCATTTTATGCCCCAATTCTGCAGGCTGCTGGAAGACAAGTGCCCATGCAGAGCAACTTGCGAGATTAGGCCCTTAGGTTCCAAAACAGTGTTATAATGTTCCACATTCATGCACTTTTACTGCAGTACTAACAAAAATCATCACTTTACTAAATAATTTGGATAAAAGATTTTGAATACCTGCCAATGTTCTGAAACACCCCCCCCAAATAAAATAAAAAAAACAAAACAGGTGATACTAAGACAAGTATTTAAGGAGTGGATCCTCCCTTAAGCTGGCAATAACTGTGGTTCAACCTTAGAGACTAACCAATTTATTTGAGCATAAATTTATGCTCAGATAAATTGGTTAGTCTCTAAGGTGACACAAGTACTCCTTTTCTTTTTGCGAATACAGACTAACACGGCTGTTACTCTGAAACCTGTGGTTCAACCCTTACTCACCTAAACCTGTGCAAACCCACTGTCATCAGATCAAGCCTTCAGTGACACCTGCACAATCCCTATTAACCTTCAATGGGTTTGCACAGATATCACTGAGAGCATATGCTGAAAACAAGGGGCTGCACATATATAGCTAAGAGCAAAATTTAACTTTCCAAGGGCATGTCTACATTATGAAATTAGGGCAATTTTATAGAAGTCAATTTTTAGAGATCAATTTTGTACAGTTGATTGTGTATGTCCCCACTAAGCGCATTAAGTCAGCGGAGTGCGTCCTCACTACCGTGTCTAGCATCGACTCATGGAGCAGTGCACTGTGGGAAGCTATCCCACAGTTCCCGCAATCTCAGCTGCACACTGGAATTCTGGGTTAAGGTCCCAATGCCCAGTGGGGCAAAAACATTGTCGCGGGTGGTTTTGGGTAGATGTCATCAGTCTCCCCTCCCTCACTCCCTGCGTGAAAGCAACTGCAAAGAATCATTTTGAGCCTTTTTTCCTGGGTTACCCGTGCAGATGCCATAGCACAGCAAGCATGGAGCCCACTCAGCTCACCACCACTGTTGCCAGCATTGTAAACACCTCACGCGTTATACTGCAGTTTGTGAAGAACCTGGATAAGAGACAGCAGCACGAGGAGGATTGTGAGGAGGACATGGACACAGACGTTCCTGAAAGCATGGGCTGTGGCAATTGGGACATCATGGCAGCAGTGGGGCTGGCTGATACAGTGGAATGCCGATTCTTGGCCCGGCAAACAAGCACAAACTGGTGGGATCGCATAGTCTTGCAGGTCTGGGATGATTCCCAGTGACTGCAAAACTTTCGCATGCGTAAGGCCACTTTCCTGGAACTCTGAGTTGCTTTCCCCCGCCCTGAAGCACAGGAATACCAAGATGAGAGCTGCCCTGACAGTTGAGAAGTAAGTGGCGATAGCCCTGTGGAAGCTTGCAACAACTGACTCCTACTGGTCAGTTGGGAATCAATTTGGAGTGGGCAAATCTACTGCGGGGACTGCTGTGATTCAAGTAGCCAATGCAATCACTGACGTTCTGCTTTGAAGGGTAGTGACTCTGGGAAATGTGCAGGTCATAGTGGATGGCTTTGCTGCAACGGGTTTCCCTAACTGTGGTGGGGCAATAGATGGAACCCATATCCCTATCTTGGCACTGGAACACCTTGCCAACCAGTACATAAACAGCAAGGGATACTTCTCAATGGTGCTGCAAGCACTGGTGAATCACAAGGGATGTTTCACTGACATCAGCGTGGTATGGCCAGGAAAGGTGCATGACGCTCGCATCTTTAGGAACTCTGGGCTGTTTGAGTAGTTGCAAGAAGGGATTTACTTCCCAGACCATAAAATTACTGTTGGGGATGTTGAAATGCCAATAGTTATCCTTGGAGACCCACCCTACCCCTTGCTCCCATGGCTCATGAGCCATACACAGGCAGCCTGGACAGTGGTAAGGAGCAGTTCAACTATAGGCTGAGCAAGTGCAGAATGGTGGTAGAATGTGTCTTTGGATGTTTAAAAGCTCACTGGCTCTGTTTGCTGACTAGGTTAGCCCTCAGCGCAACCACTATTCCCATTGTTATTACTGCTTGCTGTGCGCTCCATAATATCTGTGAGAGTAAGGGGGAGACGTTTATGGCAGGGTGGGAGGTTGAGGCAAATCGCCTGGCATCCAATTTTGAACAGCCAGACAACAGGGCAATTAGAAGAGCACAGGTAGGTGTTCTGAGCATCAGAGAGGCTTTGAAAACCAGTTTCATGACTGGCCAGCCTATGGTGTGACAGTTGTGTGTGTTTCTCCTTGATGCAAACCCGCCCCCTTTGTTGATTTTAATTCTCTGTAAGCTAACCACCCTCCCCCCTTCAATCACAGCTGGCAGAGGAAATAAAGTCACTATTGTTTTGAAACTATGCATTCTTTCTTTATTAATTAAAAAAAAAGGAAGATGACTGATAAGGTAGCCCGGGTGGGGTAGGGGAGGAGGGAAGGACAAGGACACATTGCTTATTGTAGCCACACTACAAAATAACAGCCTTCTGCTGCTTGGGCCATCCTCTGGAGTGGAGTGGCTGGGTGCCCGGAGCCGCCCCCCACCCCCGCATTCTTGGGCCTCTGGGTGAGGAGGATATGGAACTTGGGGAGGAGGGCAGGCGGCTGTACTGTGGATGCAGCGGCGATCTGTGCTCTTGTTGCCTTTTCTGCAGCTCCACCAGACGCCTGAGCATGTCCATTTGCTCCCCCATTAGCCTCAGCATTGCATCCTGCCTCTTCTCATCGCACTCACTTAATGCTTTCCTGGACTCTGCCACTGAATGCCTCCATGCATTCAGCTGTGCCCTATCAGTGTGGGAGGACTGCATGAGCTCAGAAAACATGTCATCACGAGTGCGGTTTTTTTGCCTTCTAATCTGCGATAACCTCAGGGACGGAGATGATATGGGGAGCATAGAAACATTTGCACCTGGGGGGAGATAAAAAGGCCGAGTAAAATTTAGGATGATACATTTCTGAGAACAAAAGAGAGACTCTTCCACAGTGAATCAAGCAATGCACAGCAGACAGCACATGTGCTTTAGGTACAAGGTCGCATTTTGCCTTTTATATTGAGTGCCTGCCGGTATGGTGACACATCACACATGGCTGGGCAACAGAATTCTTTTTCCAGGCAGCCATGGTAAGCCAAAGGGTACGCGGGTTTGGCTTCTAACGCCTTCATAACATGTGGGAATGTTTTCAAACTGCAGCGTCCTCCTTTCCCATAGCAAACAATGCTGGTTGGGTTTGCCATTTAAAAGGAGGGGCTGCGGTTTTCAGGTGGATGTGCAGCACACACCTTCCCCCACCCCTCCGCGTGGCTATTTGGGATGATCCCTTCACCCCTCCCCCCATCGTGTGGCTATGGGATGATCCCTTTTAGCCAAGCGCAAACAGCCCAGCATGAACGGGGTCCTTTTACTGTTCCCTTACAAAAATTCCCCTATTTCAACCAGGTGACCATGAATGATATCACTGTCCTGAGGCTTACACAGAAAGATAAAGACTGAATGTTGCTTGAATGCGACCAAAACCCAGAACCATTTGCTGCCATGCTTGTGCTGCAATGATTCCACACTACTTGCTACTGGCTTGGCATGGTGAAGTGTCCTACCGTGGAGGACGAAATAAGGCAGCCCTCCCCAGAAACCTTCTGCAAAGGCTTTCAGAGGACCTCCAGGAGAGCTTCATGGAGATGACCCTGGAGGATTCCCGCTCCATCCCCAGACGCGTTATCAGACTTTTCCAGTAGCTGTACTGGCTGCGAATGCATCCCAAGTCTTCCAGGCAAATCAAACATTAAACACTATTGCTTTTAAACCCTGTGCTGTAGTTACAAATGTGCACTCACCAGAGCTGCCTTCTCTGCCTTCAGGGTTGGGGATCCTGCCTTGGGAGGGTATTGGCTCCAGGGTGATGAAAAGGTCCTAGCTGCTGGGGAGAACAGATTCACCGCTTGCCTGCTGCGCATTCTCCTTCTCCTCCTCTTCCTCATCCACAAAATCCTCCTGTGTTGTGAGAGACTCCCCCTTGCAGGTGTCCACGAACAGTGGAGGGGTATTGGTAGGGTCCCCTCCTAGAATGCCATGCAGCTGATCATAGAGGCAGCATGAATGGGGCTCTGATCCAGAGAGACCATTTGCCTCCTTTTGGTGGGCTTGCCTGAGCTCCTTGACTTTCACACGGCACTGCTGTGTGTCCCTGTCGTAGCCTCTGTCCATCATGCCCTGTGCAATCTTGGCATATATATTAGCATTTCTTCTTTTTGATCGGAGTTCGGCCTGCACAGTTTCTTCTTCCCATACAGCAATGAGATCCCGTGTCTCCCGTTTGCTCCATGCTGGAGCACATTTGTGATTCTGGAGGGACTGCATGGTCACCTGTGCTGCTCGGCTTGCCATGCTGACCAAACAGGAAATGAAATTCAAAAGTTCCTGGGGCTTTTCCTGTATACCTGGCTAGTGCATCGGAGTTGAAAGTGCTGTCCAGAGAGGTCACACTGGAGCAGTCTGGACTGCTCCATAACATTGATTTGCATCCTCACTACCCCAAATTCGACCCAGCAAGGTCAATTTTAGCGCTATTCCCCTCGCTGGGGAGGAGTACAGAAGTCGATTTTAAGAGCCCTTTCGGTCGACTCAATGGGGTCGCTTGTGTAGATGCATTCATTATAAAATCTACCTAAAGCGGCTAAATTTGACCTAACCCTGTAGTGTAGACCAGGACAAAACCTTTTCAACTGCTGATAGTGTGAGAGAGAGAAAGTTGTGCACTGCTATTCACATCAATGTATTGTGTCTGCACTGCAGGGCAGTGTAGGCATAGCCTTAGGCCTTGTCTACACTAAAGGGAAAAGTCGATCCAAGCTACAAAGTTTGAGTTAGATGAATAGCATAACTCAAGTCAATGTAGCTTAGATCTACTTACCATGGGGTGTGCGCTACGCGATGTCGATGACATATGCTTTCCTGTCAACCCTCCTTACTCTTCTCAAATCGGTGAAGTATAGCAGTTGACGGGTAAGCAATCTGCGGTTCAGGGGGTTCTGTACTCTTCCCCCCTCCCTAGTGCAAAGTCTCACTTTCCTGTTAGTTTTAGTTTTGCAGCCAGAAGGAGGCAAAACTAAAGGGAGCACAGCGCACAGCTAGGTTTCCATCAGCTGTCTCTGAGTCTGTTTATCTAAATGAGACACTTAGTGACCATGGAATCTCTTGATATCATGTTTAGAGATTCACTTTTCAGGATAGAGTTTAAACTTAATTAAAACATAGCGGGAAAAATTTCAAAAGCAACATAGGCACTTAGAAGCCTTGATTTCATTGAAAGTCTATAGGATTTAGGCATAGGCTACCAAGTCACTTAGCTGAGTTTAAAAATGTTGTCCGGTATTACTGACCCTTGTGATGACAATATTTTTCTTAAAAAAATAAAAAAACAAAACAACCACAAAGATTTTGGTGACAGACTTTCCTTTAAATATTCATACCCTTGACAAGTTTGATATAATCTTCACTGTTGGGATAGGGAGCTCACCAAATATCAACAGTCTTTCTGGTGGGAATCTGTAGAGAAGCCAGCTTATACAAAAGGATTGCCTGGAGCATCCCAAGTTTTGACTCACAAAGGGCTAGATTCAAATACTCTATCTAATACTATCTTACTCCATGAGTAGCCCCACTGAAACCAGTGTAACTACTTGGTAGCAATAAGGATGTCAGAATCTGACCTATCATGAGCTCTTTCATCTTCTTCTTGATCCCAGTGTACTCTTTGACCTGTCCCCTTTTCAGTGGTGCAAGGTCAAAGAATACACCACTGTTCTAAAAGAGTGTGCTGTTCTAAAAGAGACTCAGGAGTGGGGATCTTGAAGCCAGATCCTGAGCTGATTTAATTCAGTGTAGCTCCATGATGCGATTATAGGGCTTGTTACACCTTTGTCCCCTTTCTGCTCTCTCTGAGTGCACCCTTAAGGTGGTTAGCCTCATGCCTTTACATATTCTGGGGCAGAATGTTGCATGTCTCTCCGTCTTAGACTAGTGACCCTGGACTATAATGCCCTGTGTAACCACCATTCTCAGTCTGTAGGCTTGACTGAGTTCAGGCAGTTGCAGTTCTTCCCTTCATAAGCCTGTGACTGGTGGCATACACTAGTGATCTGACAGCCTTTTAAAACAAAAGTATTTATTTTAGCAATATGAAAAACTTATACAGAAAAAGGATTTTAAAACAATGAACAGTCTATACCTATGTCTTCCTTACCTAAAGCCCTACCATCCTTTGATGGAGACCCCAGGCAGGCCTAGCTTCTTCAGACACTACAGGGGGTTCTGGTGTCTATCTGGGTCCTCTGAACAATTATTCCCTCTCTTGGGGGAGGGTCCCTTTTAATCCTACCATAATGCTTTTGTTCTTGTGTTCAGAGGCCTTTTTCTTGTGCTGGTCAAGACTGGCTGAAGACAGAGGCAAAAAACATCAAAGCTAATAGCTCTGGTTCTGTCCCTTAACAACTTTTCAGTGCTCATTGAGAGATGGCTTATCTTGAGCCATTCTTTGCCAGCTTGCCTGTTTTCCAGATCCAATCCTGTTGAGTTAAACCACTATAGTTATTCAGACAACACCCAATAACCAGGCCAACATATAGTTGTATTGGGGTATAAAACCCTCACAATGGCCAGGAGGGGGTTGCTGAGGGCCTGTGGTACCAATCAACTCTGTCCCACTACACCAGCACTAGGTGTTAGGTGCAGCAAGGAGTGTTAGAAAGAGAGGACTTAGTTAGGTCAGTTGAGTGCTGACCAGGAAGGAGTGCTGACCTCTGCTTTGACTTATGTGAGAAAAGCCAAGTTTTAGCCAGGAATAGGAGACAGCCTGTCAACTAGATGACCCCCCTTGTGGATGGGCAGACTTGTCCCAGGGAAGCTGACCATGCGTTTGAAGACAGGCTCTTGTCGTGAGACATAAGCTGGGCCCCTCTGGTTTCTGCTCCCACACTCTGAGCCGGCTGCGCACCCTGCAGCTCATCTGGTTTTGAACCGCGCCCAGAAACCATCTGTACACGCTCGTGCTCCACACACTGCACTTCCTCACCCTCACGTCCCGCCCTGACACCAAATGGCAGGACTATCTTCCACCTAAAGAGGGTGAGGCGCCCCGGTGGGCCAGCCTTTATTCCACCTTGGTCCCTCAGCCCGCCGGGGACATCAGTTGGTGGCTCCTTCACAGAGCTGTGAGCGCGGGCGTGCACCTGGCACGGTTCACCCCTATACCCGAGGCCTGCCCCTTTTGCAGCTTGAGGGAGAACCTGGCGCACGCCTATCTTAAATGCGCCAGGTTGCAGCCCCTGTTCTGGATCCTCCAGAACCTCTTCTTGAGGTTCTGGCTGCACTTCTCCCCGCACTTGTTCCTCTTTGCACACCCTATCCATGGCCCCACGAAATCACGAGACCTCCTCGTCAACCTTCTCCTGGCCCTGGCCAAAGTTTCCATCTATAATACCAGGAGTAGGATGTTGGACGAGGAGGTGCTCAGGGACTGTGGGGTCTATTTCTGTTCCTCCCTAGTTTCATGCATCCAGGCAGAGTTCCACTGGGCAGCGTCCGCTTGCTCCCTCTGCAGCTTTGAGGAGCAGTGGGAGCTGTCCAGGGTTCTCTGCTCGGTGTCCCCATCCGGTATCCTCATTTTGAACCTATGACCTTCACTCCAACCCCTGTTTTTCATTAGTTGTCCCCCGCATTTACTTGGTCCCTGGGTCCAGTGGTCCCTCCCGCTAGGCTGGCGGAGGGGCCTTTAGAAGTAGGTGGGCTTGTGCCTGCCCATCTCCCAGATTTTCCAATAAGACTGGGACATGGGTGAGCGCTAGGTTTCTCCTTGCACATCCTCTTCTCCCTCTGCCAGGGGGGTGTTATTCCAGGCGTGTCTCTCACCTGCCACTGGGTGATCTCTGGGGTTGTCCTTGCAGGGTTTGTTCATCCCCCACCCGCAGGAGAACTCACACTTGCTAGGGGGTGGACAGCCCCTCACTCTGCTGCTACCACAGATCTTCACACCAGTCACAACCCCAGGTCTGTCCTCCAGGCTGCCCCCGCCCTTTCCCTCTGGCAGGGGATCAGGATCATTCTTGACCACCCCAGGACACTCAGGGCCTCGTGTTCTCCTACCCTGTCCAGTGAGGTCCAGGTTTGTTTTCCTGGGGGCTCTATTTTGGGGCACTCCTTAGGCCCCTCCCCCTCTACTCCTTTGTCTTCCCCTTTCGGACTCTGTTGTCTAAGATTTTCTTCTGGTTTTTCATGAGGACCTTGGTCTTCCCCCTCATTGGGGTCCACTAGTGTAGGGGGTTTCCCTCCCCTCTTTGGGGTCCCTCCCCTTTTCCTTCCTGTGGATCTCCTCCCACTGCCTCCTTTCCCTTTTGGAAAGGGGTCCCAGTCTGTCCCCAGTACCACTGGGTACAGTAACCCCTCCATTACCCCAATCTGTTTCCAGAAAAACCTGCCCCGGGCTTCCAGGGGCACCTGGGCCATTGAGCAGTGCTTCCTATCCCTGTGGACTCACTCAAGTTTCATCCTCGCCTTTGGGGAAAGCCAGTGTGGCTTTACCAGCCCCCTTTTGATGAGTGAGCAGGCCAAGGCCACGTCTACCAGGCCCCTCTGGGGCTTCCTCCCCACTGGCACCAGAATGATGGCTAGTCCTCACCCTTTCCCCCGCCCTCCATCATTAATCCAGCTGCAAAACTCAGCTAGGCCACATTCCATCTCTGGGCAGTCCCCCCTTTTATGTCCTGGCTGCCCTCACTGCCAGCACATGAGCTGTCCAGGGTGACTGGGGGCTCCCCTGGTCTCCTTCTCCTGAGGCCCTTCCCGGGGGGGGTGTTTCTTGGGGTCTTTTCCCCCACTCCAGGTCCTGGCATGTCCAATCCTCCTTCCAGGGGAACCGTGCCTCTGCATACTCCCCAGTTAACTTAATGGAAGCCTCCACAGTGCTCGGCTGGTGTGGCCTGACCCAGACTCTCATGCTTTCAGGGAAGCCCTATAAAAACTGTTTGAGGATCACTCAGTCCATAATTTCTCCCACCGTTTGGGGCTGAAGTGGCAGGGGGCTGATTAAGCCCTCCTTACTCAGCACCCTGTCACAGCCCTAAAGAGAAGAGTGGGGCTCTGCTGAAGAATTGTTGGATGACCCTCTTTTAAGTTCCTCCTTTTCTTTTGTTTTGAGTCTTTGATACCCTACAAGGGTGGATCTGGAAAGTGTCTTAGCTGGAGTGCTAAGGCTCCAAGCACCGGCACCTATGTTAGGTGGTGGCTGACTATAGGTGACCCTGAGGCAGGGACTGCCATGCTGGGCCACTGGTGGGCACTGCAGAGGTCAACCTTGCCTCAACTATATTAATAAATTATCATGGAGCAATCCCAAACCTGCCACACTCCACTGAAGTCAACAGAGCTATGCCTGTTTACACCAGCTGAGGATCTGGCCCTTGGAGTCAGATCCCAGAAGCTCTCAGGATTTGTAAAAGAACAGTTGTTTTCCACAGCAGGTGTCTTGAAGATCAGACACTATCTTTCTCTTGTCAAACTGTATGCCCTTAACATTGCAAATACTTCTGATGTGGAGTGCCACCCCTTACCTCTTCCCCTTCTGATTCTCCTCTATAAACCATCTATATTAGCATTCTAGTTATGAATAATCTTACCAGGTTTCATCATACTTACTAACTCATTATCATATTGCTTCTAGCTCTTCATGTCATAATTGGATGTCAATTTTCAATTTATCCACACCTCAGTTTACAAATATTTGCATAGTATTTACTGATTGATAAATTAGGCACATACATACCATATGCAAATCAGTGTGGATGACTCATTTATATAGACAGCATATACTTCATTCATGATTCAGTTCTATTTTTACATTCATTTTTTTAAAGCTGTAGCACAATGTGTAGCTATATGCATACAGTCACCAATTAGTATGTACATAATTACATACTGTATCATGTATTTTCAACTTATAAAATCTCAGCTGATCTCTCTGATATCTCTTTGTGGATGTCTGTCAGCTCAAGCTCAACAGAGTTCTTAATCTTTCCACTCTAGCCTTCCCCAGCCACCTCCTTTCTCAATCACTGTGAATAACACCACCACCCTGTTTGTCACTCAAGCCAACAACCGGGCAACAACTTCAACACAGACCTCTCTCTACATCCTCACATCCAGGCTATATTTAAGTCTTGAAGACTGTTGCTGCATAACATCTCGAAGGGCTTGGCTACATTTGCGAGTTAGAGTGCATTAAAGGAGCCCTGGGTGCACTAGCTCACTACCCGTCCACATTGGCAAGGCACGTAGAGCGCTCTGACTCCGTGGCTAGAGCGCTCCTGGTACTCCACCACGGTGAGTGGAATAACATTTTGTGCGCCCCTACTGGAGTGCCGCAGCACCAGTGTGGACGCCCTGGTCTGTTAGTGCGCTCTGATCAGCCTCCAGAAGTGTCCCATAATGCCTGTGCTGGCCAGTCTGGTCATCACTTTGAACTCTACTGCCCTGCCCTCAGGTGACCAACCATCAGACCCACCCTTTAAATTCTCTGGGAATTTTGAAAATCCACTTCCTGTTTGCTCAGCCAGGCGTGGAGTGCTCTCAGCGAATCTTTCCAGGTGACCTTGCCTCCACACGCCAAGCGATCCCCAGTATGAAGCAATGGCGAGGTGCTGGACCTCATCAGTGTTTGGGGGGAGGAAGCTGTCCAGTCCCAGCTGCGCTCCAGCTGTAGGAATTACAATACCTTTGGGCAGATATCAAGGGACATGATGGAAAGGGGCCATGACCAGGATGCACTGCAATGCAGGGTTAAAATGAAGGATCTGTGGATGCCTACCGCAAAGCCCATGAGGCAAACAGCCGCTCCGGTGCTGCCCCTGTGACCTGCCATTTCTACAAAGAGCTGGAAGCGATACTTGGGGGCGACCCCACCTCCACTCCGAGTACCACCATGGACACTTCAGAGCTCAGTTCAACAAGGTGGGAGGAGGAGGAGGAGCAGGAGAAGCAAAGCAGGAGCGAGGGTGCTGAGGCGGAGAAAGACACCCCGGAATCCCTAGATGCATGCAGCCAGGAGCTGTTCTCAAGCCAGGAGGAAGGTAGCCAGTTGCAGTGGCTGGTGCTTGAGGAAGGACAAAACAGCAGAGGAGGTTCCGTGAGCGGCTTTTATTTTGGGAAGGAAGTTATTCAGTGCGGGCTCTTGGGGCAAGGAGGGTTAGGGCTGCATGCATGCCTAGATGCAGAATAGGGTGTTGATGTGCTCTCTCACATTGCGGTAACTAGCCTCAGTGATCTCTTCAAAGGTCTCTTCCAGAACTTGGGCAATGCGCTTGCGCAGGTTTCTTGGAAGAGCCACTGTGGTCCTTGTCTCAGTAAGTCTAATTTGTCCATGCCACTGTGCCACGAGGGGCGGGGGAATCGTTGCTGCACATAGGCAAGCTGCATATGGGCCAAGATAGAAATTGCATTGGAGTAGAAGACCCTCCCTTGCTTCCCAGGTCACCCTCAGCAGCGAGATATCTTCCAGGATGAACTCCTGTGGAAAATGTGGGGACAGTGTTCAGTACAGGGGCCCCTGCAGCTGTTGGCTGTCCCCAAGGCACAGAAGCCCAGAGGACGGTACAGCCGTGAAACAATCAGTCACGCTTGACCCTGTGCTTACTCACCATTTTGGGGCTCCTGTGGGTTATGTGAGCTCGCTTTGGGAGGGGCAAATTATGCTATTGTGTAGACTGTGCTTGTCTTTAAGTACAGGGAAATCATTGCTCTGTCTGGTGTAAACAATGCTGCCTCTGTTAAGGGTTGCATTTTGCCTTTACAGATGCAACCTTGAGATCTCAGACGTACATGTTATCACCGGCCGAAAGACTCCAAAGAATCAGAAAGAGGCCATGTAGAAGCAAGGAAGACATGTTGCATGAAGTAATGCAGCATTCAAGTAATGAAAATCAAAAAGTGCAGGAGTGGCGGGACAGTGATAGGAGGATCCACCAACAGAATGAGGAGTGCCAGCACAAAAGCGCGGTGCTCTGGAAGCAAAGCACGGATCGGCTGATAAGCATAATGGTACGCCAAGTGGACTCTATCCAGGCACTCGTAGCCATGCAAGCGGAGCACTACCGCACCCGCCCCCCTCCCCCGGCAGCCCTTGTCCCAAAACTCTTTCCCTTGTGCCCCCATGTCACCTCCAACCCACTTTCCCCAACATCTGGGTTCTTACTGCCACCAGCTGCCTCCAACACCTGTGGCTTCACAGCATTCCAGACAGGACAGCGAAGTATGATAACAGGACAAATGCAAATCTGTGATTGTACCATTCCCCACCCCACCCCCTTTCCCTTTCTGTTTCCCAAGCAGTTGTATTTCTTTTCAATAAATGAATTTTCTTTTCAATAAATGGATTTTTTGGCTTTGAAAACATTCTTTATTATTGCATAAAATAAAAGATACCTTAGCCCAGGAAAGAAACAGGCACTGCAAGTCAGCGTAGCAAACACAGATTCCTACTAACATTGGAACCACTGCACTTCACTCCTGTGTAAGCCACCAGACATTACTGGTGGCTTTCAGCCTCAAATTGCTCCCTCAATGAATCCCTAATCCTTGCAGCCCCACGCTGGGCCCCTCTAATAGCTTAATCTCTGACTGTTCAAATTCAACCTGTAGGTGTTGAACCTTCGAGTTCCAAGCCTGCGTGAATTGTTCACCCTTCCCTTCACAAATGTTATGGCGGGTACAACACGGGGGTATAACGGTGGGGATGCTGTCATCGGCCAGGTCCAGCTATCCATACAGAGAGCACCAGCGGCCCTTTAAACGGCCAAAAGAACACTCCACAATCATTCTGCACTGGCTCAGACTGCTGTTGAACCGCTCCTTCCTGCCGTCAAGGCTCCCTGTGTAGGGTTTCATGAGCCATAGCATTAAAGGGTAAGTGGGGTCTCCAAAGATCACAGTGAGCATTTCAACTTCCCCTATGGCGATCTTCTGGTCTGGGAAAAAAGCCCTGGCTTGCAGCTTCCTGAACAGGCCAGCGTTCTGAAAGATGCGTGAGTCATGCACCTTTCCGGGCCAGCCTGCGTTAATGTCAATGAAATGCCCACGGTGATCTACAAGCGCCTGGAGAACCATCGAGAAATACCTCTTCCGATTAACGTACTTGGAAGCTAGATGGGCTGGTGCCAGAATTGGAATATGCGTGCCATCTATCGCCCCTCCACAGTTAGGGAAACCCACTTCTGCAAAGCCATCCACAATGTCATGCACGTTAGCCAGAGTCATGGTTCTTCTCAGCAGGATGCGATTAATGGCCCTGCAAACTTGCATCAACATGATTCCAACGGTTGACTTTCCCACACCAAACTGGTTAGTGACCGATCGGTAGCTGTCTGGAATTGCCAGCTTCCAGATTGCAATAGCCACCCGCTTCTCTACCGTCAGGGCAGCTCTCAATCTCATGTCCTTGCACTGCAGGGTGGGGGCGAGCTCATCACAAATTCCCATGAAAGTGGCTTTTCTCATCCGAAAGTTCTGCAGCCACTGCTTGTCATCCCAGATTTGCATGATGATGTGATCCCACCACTCAGTGCTTGTTTCCCGAGCCCAAAAGTGGCATTGCACAGTGGTGAGCATGTTTGTGAATGCCACAGGCAAACTCGTGTCATATGCGTTACTCGAGTCGATATCATCGTCGGAGCCCTCACTGTCACTTTGGATCATAAGGAATAACTTGACTGCCAAATGTGACATGCTGGCGAGACTCATCAGCACCCTCCTCAGCAGTTTGGGCTCCATTCCTGCAGACCGAAAGGGAAGACAGAGCATGCAGTACAAAAAACGTTGAAAGATGGTGCCAAATGTGGATGGAAGCACAGGGATTGCTGGGATGCAAACCGATGCGAGCGTTGGGACAGGACCCAGAATGCCCCGCACTCCCTGCCTCCTTCCCACAAGCCACAGAGCCAGAATGGGAAGAGATGCTCTGTGGGATAGCTGCCCATAATGCACTGCTCCCAATGCCGCTGCAAGTGCTGCAAATGTGGCCACGCCTGTGGACAGACTGAAGAGCTTTCCCTACTGCGCTCACTGAAGGCAGGTTTAACTCAAAGCGCTCTACATCTGCAAGTGTAACCATGCCCTAAGATACAGCTTTATTCTATTCATCTACACACCTAAAGCTCTTATCCAGGTTCTCATCTCACATCTTGATTATGGCAACATTCTTTTTTCTAGCCTTGCAAATGCAATCTTGCCCCATTCATATCCATTCTGATTGCAAAGATCATTTCCCTAGCCTGTTGTTTTGACCGTATCACTGCTCTCTTTGCATTTTTCCATTAGTTCCCCCTTCTCTATCACATTAAACATAACCTCATCTTACATTTTCAAGGTCTTTCACTGCCTAAACCCATCCCACACGTTATCTCTCACTATTGAGAGGTCAGTGACTACCTCAACTGGCCCATGATACCAGCCTCCATTGTTCACTTGTTTAAATTTCTACACATGCACCTTCGTACTTTCTCCCATGGTGCTCTTCAGAGCTAGGAGAAACTCCTCATAAGTCTCCTCAAAACAAATGCATTATTCTCCTTTCAAATCCCTCCATAAAACTCTTCTTTGCCAAGATGCCTATGAAAAAACTTCACAATGGTTAGGCTGCTGGTGTGCTGAGATTACTGCCTATCAAGCTGACCAATAATGTTACCATTCTCTTGTACTCCTCCATCTATCTGTATCCATCTGTTGTCTCTTGTCTTAAATTGTAAGGTCTTTGGGAAAAGAACTGTCTTTTTTCTGTGTTTGTACACTACCTAGCACAGTGGCACCCTGGTCCATGACTACGGATCCTACTGCTATGATAATACAATGTTTGTTTGACAGTGCCCTAAGTGCAGCAGTGACAAACAAAATACAATTCATTAACAGTATTAATAGCCTCACTACATTCACTGTTCCCTCAGGCTAAGGACAGTTAGAGATGGGGAGATAGTTGGGAAGGCTGTTAAGTGTCAAGAGATGGTTTATTGAACAGGGGACCAATAATCTCTCACTTAATGGAAGGCTGGTGGCATCCTGTAGTTTTATAAGGAGGACACTGTTAATATCACTAACAAAGGACCTAGTACCTCACTGCAAGGCTTGACCAGTAAGGAGGGGCACAGGCCTAATTAGGTTGAAGCACCCTCTATCCCAAGCATAGTCTCAGTGAATGAAGCTGCATTCATAATGCACAAAACCCATAAAACTTAAGCTTCCAAAACAGACTTCTTGAGTTAAAAGATAATCTGCTTTAGCATGTCATATCTGCTCTTATATCCTTTTCAGTCCTCTAGCCACTAGAGCAAGAGACAAATTTATAAAGAAGAAAAACACTAAAGAGTTTCTGACGTTCCATCCAGCAGAGGGCACCAATGATGCACATAAACACTAACAGTATGTTACAGGGTGTTGATAAATTGTGTAGTCAGTTGCTTGACCACACTTAGGTTCATTATGAAATATACTCAAGAGATCAAATAACCAATGTCTGTCAGGTTTATTGCTATGAGCCAATAATAATATAGTACAGGATAAAAAGTCTATGCAATACCAGGTTTCAGAGTAGCAGTCGTGTTAGTCTGTATCCACAAAAAGAACAGGAGTACTTGTGGCACCTTGGAGACTAACAAATTTATTAGAGCATAAGCTTTCATGGGCTACAGCCCACTTCATCGGATGCATAGAATGGAACATATAGTAAGAAGATAGATAGATAGATAGATAGATAGATAGATAGATAGATAGATAGATAGATAGATAGATAGATAGATAGATAGATACAGAGAAGGTGGAAGCTGCCCTACAAACTGTAAGAAGCTAATTAATTAAGATGAGCTATTATCAGCAGGAGAAAAAAACTTTTGTAGTGATAATCAAGATGGCCCATTTAGACAGTTGACAAGAAGGTGTGAGGATACTTAACTTAGGGAAATAAATTCAATATGTGTAATGACCCAGCCACTCCCAGTCTCTATTCAAACCCAAGTTAATGGTATCTAGTTTTCATATTAATTCAAGCTCAGCAGTTTCTCTTTGGAGTCTGTTTTTGAAGCTTTTCTGTTGCAAAATTGCCACCCTTAAATCTTTTATTGAGTGGCCAGAGAGGTTGAAGCATTCTTCTATTGGTCTTTGAATGTTATGATTCCTGATGTCAGATTTGTGTCCATTTATTCTTTTGCGTAGAGACTGGTCCAGTTTGGCCAATGTACATGGCAGAGGGGCATTGCTGGCACATGATGGCATAAAACACATTGGTAGATGTGCAGGTGAATGAGCCCCTGATGGCGTGGCTAATGTGATTAGGTCCTGTGATGGTGTCACTTGAATAAATATATGGACAGAGTTGGCATTGGGCTTTGTTGCAAATTTGGATTCAGATTACAATCCGCTTCTCCCCCCTGAAGTGAGGGTGTTACAAAGATGGGGATTCTGAACTCCCTGCTATCCTTGAAGTTTAGTAGTGGTTGGATATGGGGTTTTGGTGTAGGTCCAATCTCACTTACCACATATACATTTTATGTCATCATCATTATTGTTCAAAAATTATCTTATTCAAAGGGTACGTATACATTCCTCTTAAACATTTTTATATTTCCAACTATGTCTCTGGAATGGCATGTTGTATTTTTTTAGCTGGAATAAAGGGCCCAAAGAGTTAAAGATGTTAACATGACCTTGAAACTGTCCAACATTAAACAGTTTTTAACAAGGTTTGGGGTTTGTTGTACAGAGACCTCAGCCTGCTTAGTACCATGGCAAGTACACCATTAAACATCTCTTTAACCCTTTATTAAAGATACAAAAAAGAATGAAAAATAGTTAAAGCATTGGAAATCTAAGGTATTAAGTAAGGCTTTCATTTTAACATCACTTGTTCTTTTTTCCTTTAGCTGTAGAGAGTTTTTAAAAAGAAGGTCCCCCTTCACCAATCTGACTGTCTTTAAATTGTATTATCTATGGTAATAGCTGTCCCTTTTTAAGGGGGGTGATGAGAGCGAGGAAGTTAGTTGAAATGAGCTAGAACTGTTGTTGATAAAGTCTGATCAACACACATAAGCGTAACATTACTGTGGGTCATTGCTGAAACTAGTTTTCAAAGCCTCACGGAGACACAGAGCCCCTCAATGTGCTCTTCTGATTGCTCTGGTGGCTGGCTGCTCAAAATTGGCTGCCAAGTGGTCTGCCTCAACCCCACACCCTGCAGGAAACTTTTCTCCCTTTGTTTCACAGATATTATGGAGCACACAGCAGGTAGCGACAACAATGGGGAGATTGCATTCACTGAGGTTGAACCTAGTAAGCAAACAACACCAGCAGCCTTTTAAATGTCCAAAGGCACATTCCACCACCAATCTGTACTTGCTCAGTCTATGGTCGAACCGCTCCTTACTGCTGTCCAGGCTGCCTGTGTATGGCTTCATGAGCCATAGGAGCAAGGTGTAGGCTGGGTCTCCCAGGATCATGATTGGCATTTCAACATCACCAATGTTTTTTTTTTTGCAGTCTGGAAAAAAGTCCCTGCTTTCAGCTTTCTGAACAGACTGGAGTTCCTAAAGATACGTGTGTCATGCACCTTTTCCGACCATACCACGTTGATGTCGGTGAAATGGCCCCTGTGATTCACCAGCGCTTGCAACATGATTAAGAAATACCCCTTTTGATTTATGTACTCTTTGGCAAGGTGGTCTGGTGCCAAGATATCCGTCTATAGCCCCACCGCAGTTAGGGAACCCCATCACAACAAAACCATCCACTATGTCCTGCACGTTCCCCAGAGTCAATACCCTTCTTAGCAGAAGTCTATAGATTGCCCTGGCAACTTGGATCACAGCAGATCTCACGGTAAATTTACCCACTCTGAATTGATTCCCCACTGACCAGTAGCAGTCTGGCATTGCAAATTTCCACAGAGCTATCGCCACTAGCTTCTCAACTGTCAGAGCAGCTCTCATTTTACTATTGCTGCACTTCAGGACTGGGGAAAACTCTTCACACAGTTCCATGAAAGTGGCCTTATGCATTCGAAAGTTCTGCAGCCACTGCTCATCATCCCATAGCTCCATAACTATGCAATCCCACCAGTCACTGCTTGTTTCCCAGGCCCAGAAGCGGTGCTCCACCAAGTCAAGGTGATGCATGTCTGTCGCCAGCATCTGCGAATTGCTCCGGTCCATGGCTTCCAGCAGGGCTGTTGTGTGGCATCCCATTGTTCTGCGCGGTGGCTCCTGCTTTGGCTGAGTAAATACTACAGGATAAGGTGTGAGGTGTTTGTAATGCTCACAACAACAGTGTACAGCTGAGCAGGGTCCATGCTTGCCATGCTATGGTGTCTGTGTGGGGAACCCAGGCTTAGGAAAAAAAGTGCAAAAAGGGCTTGGTTTCTTTGCCATTGATTTCATGGAGGGAGGGAGGTAAATGCATCATGGAAGGCTAACGCCATGTTCCCATAACCACCTGTACAAATGTTTTGGTCCCATGAGGCATTGCAAGCCCAACCCAAAATTCCCCTTGGCTACAAGCACTGTGTAGAGCTCTGTGCGTTGATGCAAGCCCTGCTAGTGAGGATGCTCTCCGCCGATACAATATGCACAGTGGAGACACGCAAGATCGACTTACTTAAATCGGAGGCTTAATGTCAACTTACATAAAATTGACTTAACTTTGTAGCGTAGACATGCCCTAAAAGTTACACTACTCCAGCAATATGAATAACATAGCTGGAGTTGACGTAGCTTAGGTCGACTTACCCCTTCACTGCACTGTGTCAATGGGAGACACTCTCCAGTTGACTTACCTTACTCTTCTTGGGGAGCTGGAGTACCGGAGTCGACCAGAGAGTGCTCTGCCATTGATTTAGCTGGTCTTCACTAGACCCGATAAATCAACACTCGCTGCATCGAATACAGCAGTCTTGATCTCCCCGGTAGGGAAGAGAAACAAGCCCATGGTCTTATCAGCCACTCTGAGACCTGGCAACCTTGACATGAGTATTGGACTGCTTAGGGCACTGCTTTTAGCTTCCTCTTTCTGGTCATAGGCTTACAGCAGTGTTGCAAAATATGCAGTCTTGCCTGGCCAAGCCAGACTTACTAAACAGATGGAAAAAAGAGAGAGGTAGGAAAGAAAAGAAATAAAGGTGGAGAAGGAAAGAACACATGGTGGAAAGGGAGATGAAGTGCAGGTGGTGTTTGGGATTTAGCCAGAGCTGGTGGTGCCTGGGTCCCTCTTTCTCTGGCCCGGACATCTATCAGCATTAGGATGAAGAAGGCCCTAGGTCCCAGGAAATGGTGAAGGTGAATGAATGATGAATGGTGAAGGTGAATTTCATAATGATGAAACTTGCTCCTTCCCCTCCTCTCATCTTGCAGCCAGCGTCACAGTAGCCAGCTTCCCCAAATCTCTTTCTGAGGACCCCAAAAGTGCAATGATGGGTAGACTAGTCTGTTCTCTCATTATCTTGTCCACCTATTAGGCTTACTTTCCAACACACCAATTTTCGTTCACTGATCTCTGGTTCCATACTCTTCTTGTTCACCAAGTGTGATCTTAACAGTTGAACTCACAATTAGGTTAAATCTGTAGGGCCAATTATTACAACAGAGTATATTAAAAATAATAAGCCAGCTAAATCTTAAGAGTGCTTAGAGGACCCAACTGTGGTAGGTGCTGTACAGGCACATAAATCCCTGCCCAGGACAGTTTACAATCTAAATAGACAAGATGGGCAAAGGGTAGGAGAAAGGAAGTATAATTTTACTGATAGGCAGCTAAGTCACAGAGAGATTGACCTTCCCAAAGTCACACCAGATATTGAATGCAGATCTTCTGATTCCCAGTCCAGTACCTCAAACCACAAGAACAGTGTTCTTCTGAGTTGCAGCTACAGAGAGGTGTATTCTTCCAGTATTACATGCAATACTTTGTTTGACTGCCTGCCAACTAAAAACTAAAGAATTTGGCTTTTACAGCAAGAAAGGTCAGGTGACTACATTTTATAATAAAAATTCTATCAACAAAACTTTGTTGAAAAGGTATTAGCAGCGATCATTTAAAACTGATCCCATCAGAGTTTTTCTCCAATTTTGACAGGACATTTTCTGCCATATATGACTGGCTGTTTGTTTCCCTCCCAACACCTCGTGCCACTGCTCTCCATCTCCTCACCACAGCTTCACATCATACTTGCCTTTCATACCCTCATCCACCTCCCTTAAATGTCCTCTCTCCATTTAGCTTAGTTACCCCCTAACTAAATTCCATCTTTAACACTGTTTTTTTAAAGAAAACTCATGGAACAATTACAACATGACATTTGCAGGCCATTATGCTGTTCACTCTGCTTGCATGCTATATCCTCTTTCCCTATTTTGTCTGTTTAGATATTAAGCTCTGCAGGGTGAAGACTGTCTACTACTTTCAAAAAGAAAAGGAGTACCTGTGGCACCTTAGAGACTAACAAATTTATTTGAGCATAAGCTTTCGTGAGCTACAGCTCACTTCATCAGATGCATTCAATGGAAAATACAGTGGGGAGATTTGTATACATAGAGAACATGAAACAATGGCTGTTACCATACACACTGTAATGAGAGTGATCACTTAAGGTGAGCTATTACCAGCAGGAGAGCGGGGGGAACCTTTTGTACTGATAATCAAGGTGGGCCATTTCCAGCAGTGGACAAGAATATCTGAGGAACAGTGGCGGGTGGGTGGGGGGAATAAACAAGGGGAAATAGTTTTACTTTGTGTAATGACCCATACACTCCCAGTCTCTATTCAAGCCTAAGTTAATTGTATCCAGTTTGCAAATTAATTCCAATTCAGCAGTCTCTCGTTGGAGTCTGTTTTTGAAGTTTTTTTGTTGAAGAATTGCAACTTTTAGGTCTGTAATCAAGTGACCAAAGAGATTGAAGTGTTCTCCAACTGGTTTTTGAATGTTACAATCCATTGGTGATCTTCCTGAAAACACCATCCTGGCCACTATGGATGTAGAAGCCCTCTACACCAACATTCCACACAAAGATGGACTACAACCCGTCAGGAACAGTATCCCCGATAATGTCATGGCAAACCTGGTGGCTGAACTTTGTCACTTTGTCCTCACCCATAACTATTTCACATTTGGGGACAATGTATACCTTCAAATCAGCAGCACTGCTATGGGTACCTGCATGGCCCCACAGTATGCCAACATTTTTATGGCTGACTTAGAACAACGCTTCCTCAGCTCTTGTCTCCTAATGTCCCTACTCTACTTGTGCTACATTGATGACATCTTCATCATCTGGACCCATGGAAAAGAAGCCCTTGAGGAATTCCACCGTGATTTCAACAATTTCCATCCTACGATCAACCTCAGCCTGGACCAGTCCACACAAGAAATCCACTTCCTGGACACTATGGTGCTAATAAGCGATGGTCACATAAACACCACCCTATATCGGAAACCTACTGACCGCTATTCCTACCTACATGCCTCCAGCTTTCATCCAGACCACACCACATGATCCATTGTCTACAGCCAAGCTCTACAATACAGCCGCATTTGGTCCAACCCCTCAGACAAAGACAAACACCTACAAGATCTCTATCAAGCATTCTTACAAGTACAATACCCACCTGCTGAAGTGAAGAAACAGATTGACAGAGCCAGAAGAGTACCCAGAAGTCACCTACTACAGGACATGCCCAACGAAGAAAATAATAGAACACCACTAGCCATCACCTTCAGCCCCCAACTAAAACCTCTCCAAAGCATCATCAAGGATCTACAACCTATCCTGAAGGACGACCCATCACTCTCACAGATCTTGGGAGACAGGCCAGTCCTTGCTTACAGACAGCCCCCCAACCTGAAGCAAATACTCACCAGCAACCACACACCACACAACAGAACCACTAACCCACGAACCTATCCTTGCAACAAAGCCTGTTGCCAACTGTGTCCACATATCTATTCAGGGGACACCATCATAGGGCCTAATCACATCAGCCACGCTATCAGAGGCTCGTTCACCTGCACATCCACCAATGTGATATATGCCATCATGTGCCAGCAATGCCCCTCTGCCATGTACGTTGGTCAGACTGGACAGTCTCTACGTAAAAGAATAAATGGACACAAATCAGACGACAAAGTTTATAACATTCAAAAACCAGTTGGAGAATACTTCAGTCTCTTTGGTCACTCAATTACAGACCTAAATGTTGCAATTCTTCAACAAAAAAACCTTCAAAAACAGACTCCAACGAGAGACTGCTGAATTGGAATTAATTTTGCAAACTGGATACAATTAACTTAGGCTTGAATAGAGACTGGGAGTGTATGGGTCATTACACAAAGTAAAACTATTTCCCCTTCTGTTCCTCAGACGTTCTTGTCAACTGCTGGAAATGGCCCAACTTGATTATCACTACAAAAGATTCCCCCTCACCCCTCACCCCCACCCCCGCTCTCCTGCTGGTAATAGCTCACCTTAAGTGATCACTCTCGTTACAGTGTGTATGGTAACACCCATTGTTTCATGTTCTCTATGTATATAAATCTCCCCACTGTATTTTCCATTGAATGCATCTGATGAAGTGAGCTGTAGCTCACGAAAGCTTATGCTCAAATAAATTTGTTAGTCTCTAAGGTGCCACAAGTCCTCCTTTTCTTTTTGCGAATACAGACTAACACGGCTGCTACTCTGAAACCTGTCTACTACTTTGTTTCCCATTGTTCTAGGCACTGTCCACCTTGTTTTTTGTTGTCGTCCCCTATGCATTATGGTAATAAACATAATCAAGAATTTGTGACATATCCCCAAACCCTAAAAAGCAAGGAAATTCCAAATTATGGGACATTTCAACCATATCATAATGCCACACAATGTTTCTACTGTCAGCAACAGATGCATTTCAAAAGGAATTTTCTTCTGCTTCTAACAAGCGAGGAAATGACACACAACTCAGTAATCTCCCTCTGTATAATGCAGAACTTTAATTATAACTTCCGCAACATTAACAAATAATTTCAGGTTAACATATGCACCCAGATTCAGTGTGCGATATGTCTTGTATATATATATAAGGGAAATATAAGGTTTTGTGCAATACTATGAGTCAAAATAGCATGGTGAGTATTAGTGTGCTTCCTTATCAGTTGCAAACAAAAGGAAGTTCCTTGTGATAGTGAAAATCCACTCCGTAGGCAAAAACATCTAGTTAACCACAGGCTAGCATGTCACTTCAAATGGGTATCACCAAAACTTGAGTCTCAGAAAAGAATCTGAATGAGAGGATAGGGCCTTGTGACCAGAATTGAACAACTGTTCTCTACGTAAGGGGTAGTATGGGAAAAGGCATTCAGCTGGCTATAGGAGATTGACAGAGGGGAGAGGTATTCCAACTGTAGACTGACCCCCAAACCCAGGGGTGAAAGTAAGTCTAGGGACTTACCAGTATGGGGCTGGGCTGGGACCGGCTCTGGCCCCCGGAAGGGGCAGGGCCTTGGGCAGAAGGGGTGGTGTTGGGGGAGATCAGAGGCAGCCCCGGCCCACCCTGTAGCAGCAAGTGCCTCCTTCCCCCTCCCCGGGGTAACGGTAGCAGCCAGGGGCTCTGGCAGCAGTTTAAAGGGCCCAGGGCGGTAACAGCGGCCGGAGCCCTGGGCCCTTTAAATCGTCCCCGGAGCCCCGCCGCCGCTTCCCCAGGGCTCTGGCAGCAGGGCTCCGGGGACGGGGCTCCGGCCGCCACTACCGCCCCGGACCCTTTAAATCGTCCCTGGAGCCTGCAGGAGTGCTGGGAAAGCGGCGGCGGGGCTCCGGGGACGATTTAAAGGGCCCAGGGCTCGGCTGCCGCTACTGCCCCAGGCCCTTTAAATCGCCTTCCAGCCCCACCGCCGCTACCCCAAGGCTCTGGCAGCAATTTAAAGGGCCGGGGGCTCCAACTGCTGCTCGGAGCTGTAGGCCCTTTAAATTGTGCCTGGGGAAGCCAGTCCACCCCAGTACGGCGCACCGGCTGTTGTACCGAGGCATACTGGCTTACTTTCACCTCTGCCCAAACCTAAAGACAATGCCTCCAGCATGGACCCCCGGCCATCACCTGTCACATCACATCCTCCTCCCCCACACTGTACCAGTCTTGTCTATCTTAGGTACTTCTCTGGCCCCTATCACTGTAATATCGGAGTGCTTTACAATGTTAATGTATTGATTCTCCCACTATTTTGTGAGGCAAGGCAGGTCTACAATCCCCATTGTACAGATGGGAAACTGAGGCACAGAGGGGTTAAGTGACTTGCTTAAGGTCACACAGGAAGTCAATGGCAGAGTGGGGAACTGACCCTTGATTCTCCCAAGAACTAGGCTAGTGCCATAAGACCCCAAGAACTAATTTGCTTCTGCTGCACAACACCCATATACAGAGCCAGTGCCTTGCCCCGCCAGTGACCCTCCATGAAGACCCACCTTGTCAACCCTCACGATTCCCCTACCCCTCGGTGGCCCCCTTGTGATGACCCACCCTATGGCCCCCCACATGATCCCCACTCTTTGTCAGGGCCCACCCCATAAGGATCCACTCTTTCGCTCCTTATGTGACCACACCTCCATCCCGCCACCTGCCCTTCAGTAATAAAACCCTTGAAGTAGGTTTCAGAGTAACAGCCCTGTTAGTCTGTATTCGCAAAAAGAAGAGGAGTACTTGTGGCACCTTAGAGACTAACCAATTTATTCGAGCATAAGCTTCCGTGAGCTACAGCTCACTTCATCGGCTGCATACGAAAGCTTATGCTCAAATAAATTGGTTAGTCTCTAACTTGCCACAAGTCCTCCTTTTCTTTTCCCCTTGAAGTAGGGTTGCCAACCCTTCAGGATTGTTCTGGAGTCTCCAGGAGTTAAAGACTAATTTTTAATTAATGATTATGTCATGTGATGAAACCTCCAGGAATAGGGCCAGCCAAACTGGGCAACCCTACCTTGAAGGGGCCCACCCTATCACCCCTCATATGACCCCCGCAGTAACACCCGCCCTCTGACCCCCTCATGTAATCCCACCGCTCAATGACCCCCTCCCCCCAGGACCCACCCTGCCAGCCCTCATGTGATTCCCCGCCCCTCACGTGACCCCTCCACCGCCCCTCAATGACACCCCGCAGAGACCCAGCCTATCACCCCCAGGCTCATCCCCCCCCCCCCCTTTCCCGCAGCCCACGTGCCGCGGAGACCCGCCCGGCCGCGCCGTCCCGAGCCCCTCCCAGTCTGCGGCGACTCAGCCAGCGGCAGCCTGGGGAGAAGGGCGGTGGCTGGGATCACGTGCGTCTGCCCGCTCAGCTGCTCCGACTCCGCTGCTGTCCCCAGCGCAGCCGCCGCAGCGACCGGAGCCGCCGGAGTTGGGAGGCGGGACGGGGGCGCTGGCCGGGATGCTGGCGCTGGTGGCCCGGCTGCTGGAGTGGCTGCGCTCGCTGTTCTGGAAGGAGGAGATGGAGCTCACCCTGGTGGGGCTGCAGTACTCGGGCAAGACCACCCTGCTCACCGTGCTGGCGGTACGGCCCCGGCCCCGGCCTCCCCGCGGCGTGGTTGTCGGTCTCCGGGAGAAGGGGGCCATGGCGCTGGCCCTCCGGCGGGTTGGGGGGGGGGGCTCTGTCTTGTGGCTGTGCCTTTAATGAGATGGGAGAGTGTCTGTAGGGCAGGCGGGGGAGATCTGTGTCTGGATGGGTGGGGGGCGGTGTCTCGGGTGGGGGTGGTGTGTCTCTTTAAGGAGGTGGGGGGGGGAAGGCTGTGTCTGGTACGCTGTCACTGGGGTGTCTCTCTTTAAGGGGGCAGGGGGACCCTATCTGCTGCCAGAGGGCCGTGTCTGGGATTGTCTCTCTTTAGGGGAAATGGAGGCGGTCTGTCCCTGGGTTTGGATGCAGCAGGCCCCTAGCCCTGCCTGCTGGATGAACCTTGCCTGTGGTTGGTTCACCCCCCCCCCCCCCCCCCCGGGAGTGAGCCCTTGGGACGGTGTGTAGTAGTACTGTGGTTTGGGGTCTGCGATCCCCTGTGGGGGAGAGGGGGGAGGCTGCAAGCAGGTTTCAGGTGGTCTGCCAAGCATGGCTGGCATTAGACTTGCTGCGGCCCAGGACAGAAAGCCGAAGCCCTGCCACAGGGTATTGCAGCTCGGGGCCCCAAGTCCCACTGCCCCAGGCTGAAGCTGAAGTCTGAGCAACTTAGCTTTACGGTTTCCCCTGTAGTGTGGGGCCCCAGGCAGTTGCCCTCCTTGCTATTCTCTAATGCCGGCCCTAGCCTTTATATGCAGAAAAACAGTTGTGGCACAGCTGGGCCAGTGAAGTTTTTATAGCCTGTTGGGTGAGGGGGGCCCCAGAAGGAAAAAGGTTGAGAACCCCTGTAGTAGTATATGGGGGAACATGGCTTGTATTTGAGGCTGGAAAGCAGATGGTAGCTAGAAAATTTGTTAGGATTTCTAGTGCCTTGTAGCTGAATGCCTGGCATTGCTCTTCCCTCCTGCTCACCTCCCCATGCCCTCAGGAGAGAGGGTTATTGCTTGTGGTGAAGTCCTCATCCTGTCATAAGATCTCTGTAGTGAGTGGGGGATGGGAAGAACCCTGGGACAGTGATCATTTTGCAACTGCTTTAATATCACACCAACAACAGATGTGAGTTTAAAGTAGGTTAGAGATGAGAAAATAGCTTTTTGATTATCGGGTTCATCTATCTCACTCTGAATCCCCTAGGCAAAGGATATTTGTACATTATACAAAGTCACTTTTTCTACAATAAAATAGTGTTTGTTTTATATAAATCATCACAGCAACACCGCCTATCTAGCCAAAATTCACCTGATAAAATAATGTTCTAGTCTGTCACTGAGACTTTATCACCACCTTCACTGAATCCCTTCAGTGACTCACACTCATCCATCACATCAAGTTTTAAACTTTTTTCACCTTACTTTCAATAGGTTTACATCAGCTTGTGTGTCTGATCTGCAGTATTATTGTGTCCTCCTCACACGATGCTGCCCTTAATGTCCTGTTCATCTCCTCTTCTCATTTCCACTTACATGCCCTTTTCCATTCTGTCCCTGTGCTTAGAAGGCCCACTCCATATCAGTTTGTCAAACCACCACTCTTCACATCCAAGTCCTTCCTAAAGATTTGCTTCCCTGATGCCAAAAAGTACACATTGAATATTAGAGCTGTTTGGAACATGGAATACTTATTTTGTAGGAAATTCCAAAATCTATGTAGAATAGGAATGTAACAATTTTTCAAAATGTTCATTGGAGCAAAATTCTGTAAGTTCATTTTGGAAGAATTCAAATGACATTTTGACTGTGTCCAAACATTTAGTTTTGACTTTTATAACAATGCATAAAAGTCTTGTTGATTGTAATGGAATATAAAGATTGAAAGATTTTTACTACTATGTCATGGCAGCCAAGGAACTAGGTAATAGGCAAGCTGGCCAGCAGGTAGCGATCTGAGGAGCTGACCAGTTTCCCTCTTAATTTTTCCCACATGTGTGCGGAATGAATTTTGTTATGTGCACCAGTACAAAGGTGATGTGTGACACATCACCTCCATATTGGTGCACATAACAAAATTCATATGTGGGGGTGGGGCTGAGGGGTTCAGGGTGTGGTAGGGGGCTCAGGGCTGGGGCAGAGGGTTGGGATGTGTGGGGGGGTGAGGACTCTGGGGTGGAGCCAAGGATGGCAGGTTCAGGGCTGGGGCGGAGGGTTGAGGTGTGGGGGGGGAGTGGGAGTGAGGGCTCCAGCTGGGGGTGCAAGCTCTGGGGTGGGCCCAGGAATGAGGAGTTTGGGGTGCAGGCTGCCTCAGGGCTACAGTGGGGAGAGAGGACTCCTCCCAGTTCTCTCTCCCTGCAGCACCACCTGTGGTGGGGCTGCAGGATAGGCTCCTTTCCCCTGGCTGTGGCAGGTCTAGGCCAGGGCTAGGGGAGGGACGTCTCTTCCCCTGGCCACTGCAGGTCTGGGGCTGTGCTGGGTTGGGGCTGGCGGGGAGAGCCCGCCGCAGCCCTGAGCGCCTGCGCAGCGCTTAATAGGCTGCTGTGCAGCTTTGAGGGCACTTTGGCAACCTGGCTGGTCAACTCCTTTCTGCCTGATTTCTTTCGAAAGTTTCAATGGACTTGACACATTCGCATGGAACACTTTGATTCCATCAAATCAGCATTTTCTGATGGAAAATGTCGACCAGCCCTACCTGTCAATATGTACTGATCAGCTAAACTATCTTGTCTGTCTGTCTGTCTATTTATCTATTGTTACTCAAAGTTAATCTTTCCTTTGGGCTTCCTAATGGATCCCATTGTCTCTATTTTGCCTGTCATTGTTACTGTGATAAATGAAAGGGGGGTAGCTCCCTTTTGTGGACACGCAGCCAGCCAGTTAGCTATAGAATCCCTCTTGGTAGCTGTTCTCTACTTGCTTTATCTGTAAATGGTTTAAAAAGTCTGACTGCAGGCCTAGGTAAAAGAAAGTGAGTGGGCACCTGACCAAAAGAGCCAATGGGAGGGCTAGAACTTTTTAAAATTGGGGAAAAAACTTTCCCTTTGTCTGTCTGTCCTTTTCTCTGGAGAGAGGAGACAAATAGCAGCAATGCTATAAGAAGCTTTAAGCCAGGTATGGAAAATCATCAGATCATATCTAGAACTACTTATCTGAACCCCAGATATGGGAATGTCTAGGAAGACGCGATTAGAGTTATTTCTTTTATTTTTTTATTGGCTCGTGGACTCCTCTGTGCTAACCCCAAATGCTTTTGTTTTGCTTGTAATCTTTAAGCTGGACCTTAAGAAAACCATTCTTGATGCTTAATTATTATATTTGCTCTTTTTAATTCTAGCAATAGCCTAAGTTCCAGATATATTTTCTTTCTTTTTGTTTTTAATAAAATTTACCTTTTTTAAGACCAGGTTTGGCTTTTTTTGTATGTCCTAAGAGGTTTGTGCATATGGTGTTTAATTAGCTGTTGGCAACAGCTGATTTCCTTTGTTTTCTTTCTCAGCTCTTCCCCAGAGGGTAGGTGAAAGGGCTTGAGGGTACCCCCACAGGAAGGAATTCCCAAGTGCGCCTTCCTAGGTTCTCAAAAGGGTTCTGCACTTGGGTGGTGGCAACATCTACCCATCCAAGGTCAGAGAAAAGCTGGAAACTTGGGAGATCAATACCAGCGTGGAGTGGCCAGTATTAATATTTAGAATCCTTGTGGGCCCCCACCTTCTGCACTCAAAGTGCCAGAGTGGGGAATCAGCCTTGACAGTTAGTACTAACTTATGTTGCGGTATCATCCATATAGACACTTGATGAGTCAGTCCCTACCCTGAAAAGATGGCAGTTTAAGAAGACAGAAAACAGAGGAAGCATGTGAGGAAGAGATACAACATATAAGCAAGTGATTGGGGTGGTGATAAGCACACAACTTCAGTCCACATTTGTTTCTTGTTTTACTTTATAATATGGGGACCAAGGTGCGATGAAGGGAAATGGCAGCGGGGGTGAGATCAGAGGAGGAAGGAAGCAGGATAAAGAGGAAAAAGATGAAAGGATGAAGAGAAGCATGCAGGTGTTGGAGAGTGAGGCTAGCAGTGGGGCCACTGGGAGGGTATGTTGTGGGGAAGACCATCAATCAGCAAACAGAAAAGGACGTCTGCAGTTCAGATTGTAAAAGGCAGTTTGCTAACATATCTGGTATTCAGGTGATCTGATGATATGGGCCTCAGCGGTGCTGCTGTTAATCTAGTCTTGTTCTGCTCGCAAGGGCTTGCTGTGCCCTGGGGAGTTCTTGCTTGGCAAACAATAAATCATCTTGCCGCTTGCAACCATTGCAAAAATGGAAATAGTCTTACGATAAGACAACAGCACCAGTGTAATAATAAGTGCGGGTGTTAGCGCTTAATGATTTACAAGGAGTTCGCTTCCCACTAGCAGTGTGTTTATGGTGCTCTGTGCAGGTACACTGGGACTGGCACAAACTCTAAACCTTCTGCTGTAGGTTAGAGGAGAACAAGTTAGCTAAGAAATAACACCTTTTGGTCTTGGGCTGCATTTACATTAGCAAACTCTGTGGCTGTAAGTCATCACGTCACAGCTCAACCAGTGGTAGCAATGTTGGAAGTGGAGCACAGACAGGACCCTCAACTTCTTGTTGTCATGTTACGTAATTCTACTCAGAATGTGCTAGACAATATGGTCGTACAAAATGGGCTAGACAATATAGTGGTACTGACAGGTTTCAGAGGAACAGCCGTGTTAGTCTGTATTCGCAAAAAGAAAAGGAGGACTTGTGGCACCTTAGAGACTAACCAATTTATTTGAGCATGAGCTTTCGTGAGCTACAGTGCTACAGTTTCTGCCATTACTATAATCAGTGGAGATGCACTACTGAAAAATGACGTGTCTAATTTCTGCCAGCACAGATGCAGTCTAAGAAGAATGTTATGAGATGAATCACTTTTAACCATATTTTCTGATTTGGGGGAGGGCACAGATTGCAGCTATGGAAAAGAACATGTATTGTGTCCTTCAAGTTGGAGATAAGGTATCATGATAGAGAAGGGTTGTTTGGGAACCAGTTCTGAAGTAAACAGTCCATGATAAGTGGTTCACAGTGGATTATTCTTGAATACAATAGACCTGAGGGGATTGGAAGTGTGTGGGCAGGGGGAGGGGACAGGTTGAGTGGGAATAGAGAAACCATCATGACAAAGGACTGAGTGTATTAAACTCAAACTGTGGTGGACCATAAAACACAGGGATAGGATGTTGTTTGTATTGCAGTAGCTTGAGATCCTTGTCAGGGTCCCACTGTGCTAAGCCATGTACAAACATATTGTGAGACAGTCCTTGCCCTGAAGAGCTTGGACAAGATTTTGCCCTGTTCTACCAGTGTAAATCCAGACAAATTCCACTGTATGTAAAGGAGTTATTTGGGATTCGAGCCTGTATAACAGAGCAGAATCTGGGCCATTGTTAATGGTAAGAGTGACTGTTCATGAAAATAGTCCATGTAGTTAACTCGGGTTTCAGAGTAGCAGCCGTGTTAGTCTGTATTCGCAAAAAGAAAAGGAGAACTTGTGGCACCTTCGAGACTAACAAATTTATTTGAGCATAAGCTTTTGTGAGCTAGAGCTTATGCTCAGATAAATTTGTTAGTCTCAAAGATGCCACAAGTACTCCTTTTCTTTTTATAGTTAACTCACTATTTGGAACTATTTAATTCAGTATGCCAAAGCATTTATAAATTTGTAAGCATGTAAAACACAGGCACTCAGACTAGATGATCACAATAGTCACTTCTGGCTTTGCAAGCTATGAAAAATTCATTTCAAAACCCTCAAGCATCAAGTCTTTTGTCTCCTTCAGATTGTCGTTTGTTTTATTGAAATATGATAGAATAAGGATGTCTGACTGCACACCCCTGAATAATTATCAGACTTATTTTTTTCACTTCAAGGCTCCTTATAGTTCTTGAAACAAATAATCTTATCAACAGATTCCTTGATAAGAAACTAAACTGTAGCTCATGAAAGCTTATGCCCAAATATATTTGTGAGTCTCTAAGGTGCCACAAGTACTCCTTTTCTTTATATGCTGATTGGGCAACAATTGGTAATTCTCCTCCGTCTCCACCCCCACCCCTCCCAGTCTTTCAGCTAGAAAGTCCAAGATTGTTTATGGAGAAGAGAACTATAAAAATAATGTCTAGCTTGTAACTGTTTCTTTTCTGCCATAATAGAAATATCTCAGAAAGATGAAACCAGATATCTAGATAGGAAACATTAACTGTTTGTGGAAGCCAATATATACATTGTATCTCCAAACCAGGGCTGTTATGGCTTTTATTTTATTACATATGTCTTCCTTTTTAATATGTCTGATGTATACTTTGCTAATAAAAATGGAAGACTTCCTTTCTTAGGATTAACCAAATTCATGGCTTTTAATGGATTCCTGGCATAACTTTCTAGTTTTTTCCCCAAGATTCCACTGTTTGAAGAATAATCACATTTCTTCTGGTTTCTCGTTTTGAAAGTCAGTTCAGCATAAAATAATTATTCAGCATATAATATTGAACAAATTAGACCAACGTCTTTACCAGAAGATTGAAACTAGCTAGGCTTTGTCTGATTTTATTGGCATTCCAAATTTCTGCTTCTGTTGCTGCTAGGCATGTGGTTTTATATAGGAGCACAGATACAATTGTGTTTGATGATGATGTTTGCATGTGGAGGCATTTATAGAAAGTGAATGAAGCAAAGAACAAGAGAGGGGACATATAGAAACAAAGGATGGGGGCAAAGCACGGGAGAAAATTTATCCATAAGACTGCCTATAGAGAAGTTTGTTGTCCTGGGAACAATATACCCTGAACAAACCAAAGAACTAACTAATAGGAGTTGTTTTAATCTGAAAGGTAGAGAACATTAAAAAAATCATCAAGTGAGAGTAACAGATCTTTATTGGAAGTTTTGTGACTTTTTAAGCCCTAGATTAACACTGGTTTACCATAGTTGGTAGATAAAGGATAGAGCGATGGAATCTTATCCTCTTAACCCCAGTTAATGAAGGGGAAAGATGCAGCAAGTCTGGTATGACCAGTGATAACACTGGGAATCAGTTAGTTGTCAAATGGCATAGAAAATAGCTCCAGTGTAAAGTTGTTAGTGGGAGAAAATGCCGACTATATTTATTAAAGGTACATTTTTGGAGGTGATGGGTGGAGAGGGCATAATGAGTCCTTTACTTAGGTTCTCATTTTTGACCTCCTCCTCTCTCATGGTCTATTTTAGCGCTTTGGTACTATGGTAAAGTACGCTTTAAAAAAACCCTAAGTTCCTTTATTGTAGCAATGCTCATTTCAACTGTGAGGCACTGGACAGGACTTCCCTTAACTTTGTGTATGAGAGAGTATTTTCCTAAAATTTCCCAAATTATCACTCACTCAGCTCCACTTATTGCAGGAATAAGAACCTGAGGGGAGGTGGTGCTTCCAACACCAAGCTACTCAAAATATCAGTTATTCCCTGCAGCACCACCCACTTTCACCATTGTTACCTTTGGTGGAGCTGAACCTATGGTAGCACTGGTGAGGAACTTTAGGAGAAATATCCTTTAGTGTTGTCAAGGCCTCATAGTAATCCAACAGTGCTGCCCCCAGTTTAGCTAAAGGAACCAGATGAAGTGTGTTGAGAATTTCTTTGACTACTTAGGATAATCAATCTAGGAACAAGAGGCCAGACATGAGTCAGTTTTCTCACACTGGCAGGACAGTGTGTTAATCAAAGGATTGGTTCATATTATTTTAAATAATTTACATAATTCTCAATTTATGTTGTGAAAATGAGATTATTTAGATTACAAATGATGAATGTATTCTTAATTAGTTATATTAATTATAACTTTTCTTTTTTTGGTTAGTCAGGGCAGTTCACAGAAGATATGATTCCTACAGTAGGCTTCAATATGAGAAAAATAACAAAAGGAAATGTCACCATAAAGGTAAGTGTTCTTGTTTGAATTATACAAAAGAGGAAGTAACTATTAAAACCAAATATTTTAGCATGGAGTGTGTGTGTGTGTGTGTGTAATATTTAGTGAGCATGGTGAAAATGGCTGCAGTTAGAATAATTGATCACAGCTGTCATTTTTGTTGTGTGATATAATAGGATGGACTATTCTTTTTAACAATCTTTATTGAGACTTCTTTTGAATATGCACTCTGGTCAGTTATTTCAAGAAACCAACAGAAATATGTTCACTTTTATGAAAACAGTCCTACATAGTGAAGAACACATTATTAAAGTAATCAAGCAAACTTAACTCAGTCTATTTAAAAAATAAAGTTAAAACTATTTTCTACACCTGCCACTGCATCTCTTTCAATTCTTGTGACTTTTCGATGACTCTTATACGTTTGAACTAATAATCTTCTCTGTGCTCTCTTGCTGTGTGAAAAACAGGAAAAATTTACTTGACAATACAAGGATGTAGTGAATCTGACTATATGAAGAGCTGTCCAATGCACAAATTAAACTGAAAATGATGATTTTTTTCCTCCAATCTTTTTCAAATATAGTAATCTTACAGTTAAAACATCAGTGCGGGTGAAAAGCAGACAAGTGTCTAAGATGACAATGTTCTTTTTTAGATGTTTCAGGTCAAAACATGTCATCTTTTTTCCAATAAATACATTCTTATTTTATTTGTCACTGGGAAGTCCCTGCCATGCCAAGCCTTCCCTCCATACTTCTTCAAATGGAAGAAGTTCAAAAATTATAGGATGGGCTGAAGGAATTTCTTTTGGCTCCAACTGATCTAAATTAGAGCAGTATTGAATATATTGAAATTACTGTGCTGTCTCATATGTAAACAGTTATCTGCTACTTCTCCTTTTTTCTTGTCTTCCGTCTTCTCTGTTCTCCTTCATCCTTTCTCCTCCATTTCTTGGAAATTGTCTCTCTTCCCTCTGGATTTGTGGGATTCCTGCACCTGGTTGAAAGCCTTGCCTACTTAGGAAAGTTTGAGAGGGTTTTTGTTTGCTTGTTTTTTAATAGTCTAAGATATTAATTTAAACTGTTGTTAAACTGCCAAAACCTGTCTGTACACTCTTAGGGTATGTCTACACTACGAAATTAGGTCGAATTTATAGAAGTCGTTTTTTTAGAAATCGGTTTTATATATTTGAGTGTGTGTGTCCCCACAGAAAATGCTCTAAGTGCATTAACTCAGCAGAGTGCTTCCACAGTACCAAGGCAAGTGTCGACTTCCGGAGTGTTGCACTGTGGGTAGCTATCCCACAGTTCCCGCAGTCTCCGCTGCCCATTGGAATTCTGGGTTGAGATCCCAATGCCTGATGGTGCTAAAACATTGTTGCGGGTGGTTCTGGGTACATATCGTCAGGCCCCCGTTCCCTCCCTCCCTCCGTGAAAGCAGCAGCAGACAATTGTTTCGTGCCTTTTTTTCTTGACTTACCTATGCAGACGCCATACCACGGCAAGCATGGAGCCCGCTCAGGTAACCGTCACCGTATGTCTCCTGGGTGCTGGCAGACGTGGTACTGCATTGCTACACAACAGCAGCAACCCCTTGCCTTGTGGCAGCAGACGGTACAATAGGACTGGTAGCAGTCATCGTCATGTCCGAGGTGCTCCTGGCCACACATGCATGCAGGGACTACATTAGAAGTTACTTGACCAGGTCATTCTCTTGAGTCCTGCAGTCAGTCCTATTGAACCATCTTACGGTGAGCAGGCAGGCGATACGGATTGCTAGCAGTCCTATTGTACCATCTTCTGCCGGGCAGGCAAGAGATGAGGATGGCTAGCAGTCCTATTGTACCATCTTCTGCCGAGCAGCCATGAAATGTGGATGGCTTGCAGTCCTTCTGCACCGTCTGCTGCCAGCCAAAGATGTAAAAGATAGATGGAGTGGATCAAAACAAGAAATAGACCAGATTTGTTTTGTACTCATTTGTTTCCCCTCTCCCCCATCTAGAGGACTCATTCCTCTAGGTCACACTGCAGTCAATCACAGAGAAGGTGCAGTGAAGTAAATCTAGCCATGTATCAATCAGAAGCCAGATCAACCTGCTCGTTCCAATAAGAACAATTACTTAGGTGCACCATTTCTTGTTGGAACCCTCCGTGAAGTCCTGCCTGAAATACTCCTTGATGTAAAGCCACCCCTTTTGTTGATTTTAATTCCCTGTAAGCCAACGCTGTAAGCCATGTCGTCAGTTGCCCCTCCCTCCGTCACAGCAAAGTCAGACAATCGTTCCGCGCCTTTTTTCTGTGCGGACGCCATACCAGAGCAAGCATGGAGGACGCTCAGCTCACTTTGACAATTAGGAGCACATTAAACATCACACGCATTATCCAGCAGTATATGCAGCACCAGAACCTGGCAGAGCGATGCCGGGCGAGGAGGCGACGTTCGCGCGGTCACGTGAGTGATCAGGACATGGACACAGATTTCTCTGAAAGCATGGGCCCTGCCAATGCATGCATCATGGTGCTAATGGGGCAGGTTCATGCTGTGGAATGCCAATTCTGGGCTCAGGAAACAAGCACAGACTGGTGGGACCACATAGTGTTGCAGGTCTGGGACGATTCCCAGTGGCTGCGAAACTTTCGCATGCGTAAGGGCACTTCCATGGAACTTGGTGACTTGCTTTCCCCTGCCCTGAAGCGCATGAATACCAAGATGAGAGCAGCCATCACAGTTGAGAAGTGAGTGGCAATAGCTCTGTGGAAGCTTGCAACGCCAGACAGCTACCGGTTAGTTGGGAATCAATTTGGAGTGGGCAAATCTACTGTGGGGGCTGCTGTGATGCAAGTAGCCCACGCAATCGAAGATCTGCTGATATCAAGGGTAGTGACCCTGGGAAATGTGCAGGTCATAGTGGATGGCTTTGCTGCAATGGGATTCCCTAACTGTGGTGGGGCCATAGACGGAACCCATATCCCTATCTTGGCACCGGAGCACCAAGCCGGCGAGTACATAAACTGCAAGGGGTACTTTTCAATAGTGCTGCAAGCTCTGGTGGATCACAAGGGACGTTTCACCAACATCAACGTGGGATGGCCGGGAAAGGTACATGACGCTCGCATGTTCAGGAACTCTGGTCTCTTTCAAAAGCTGCAGGAAGGGACTTTATTCCCAGACCAGAAAAATAACCGTTGGGGACATTGAAATGCTTATAGTTATGCTTAGGGACCCAGCCTACCCCTTAATGCCATGGCTCACAAAGCCGTACACAGGCACCCTGGACAGTAGTCAGGAGCTATTCAACTACAGGCTGAGCAAGTGCAGAATGGTGGTAGAATGTGCATTTGGACGTTTAAAGGCGCGCTGGCACAGTTTACTGACTCGCTTAGACCTCAGCGAAACCAATATTCCCACTGTTATTACTGCTTGCTGTGCACTCCACAATATCTGTGAGAGTAAGGGGGAGACGTTTATGGTGGGAGGTTGAGGTAAATCGCCTGGCTGCTGGTTACGCGCAGCCAGAGACCAGGGCAGTTAGAAGAGCACAGGAGGGCGCGGTATGCATCAGAGGAGCTTTGAAAACCAGTTTCATGACTGGTGTGAAAGTTCTGTTTGTTTCTCCTTGATGAAACCCCCCGCCCCTTGGTTCACTCTACTTCCCTGTAAGCTAACCACCCTCCCCTCCTCCCTTTGATCACCGCTTGCAGAGGCAATAAAGTCATTGTTGCTTCACATTCATGCATTCTTTATTCATTCATCACACAAATAGGGGGACGACTACCAAGGTAGCCCAGGAGGGGTGGTGGAGGAGGGAAGGAAAATGCTCCACAGCACTTTAAAAGTTTACAACTTTAAAATTTATTGAATGCCAGCCTTCTGTTTTTTGGGCAATCCTCTGTGGTGGAGTGGCTGGTTGGCCGGAGGCAATCCTCTGTGGTTGGGCGTCTGGGTGTGGAGGCTATGGAACTTGGGGAGGAGGGTGATTGGTTACACAGGGGCTGTAGTGGCAGTCAGTATTCCAGCTGCCTTTGCCGCAGCTCAACCATACGCTGGAGCATGCTGGTTTGATCCTCCAGCAGCCTCAGCATTGAATCCTGCCTCCTCTCATCACGCTGCCGCCACATTTGAGCTTCAGCCCTCTCTTCATCCCGCCACCTCTCCTCCCGGTCATTTTGTGCTTTCCTGAACTCTGACATTATTTGCCTCCACGCATTCGTCTGTGCTCTGTCAGTGTGGGAGGACAGCATGAGCTCAGAGAACATTTCATCACGAGTGCGTTTTTTTTCTTTCTAATCTTCACTAGCCTCTGGGAAGGAGAAGATCCTGTGATCATTGAAACACATGCAGCTGGTGGAGAAAAAAAAAAGGGACAGCGGTATTTAAAAAGACACATTTTATAAAACAGTGGCTACACTCTTTCAGGGTAAACCTTGCTGTTAACATTACATACATAGCACATGTGCTTTCGTTACAATGTCTCATTTTGCCTCCCCCCTCCCCGTGGCTAACAGCGGGGAACATTTCTGTTCAGCCACAGGCAAACAGCCCAGCAGGAACGGGCTCCTCTGAGTGTCCCCTGAAGAAAAGCACCCTATTTCAACCAGGTGACCATGAATGATATCTCACTCTCCTGAGGATAACACAGAGAGATAAAGAACGGATGTTGTTTGAACGCCAGCAAACATACACTGCAATGCTTTGTTGTACAATGATTCCCAAGTACGTGTTACTGGCCTGGAGTGGTAAAGTGTCCTATCATAAAGGACGCAATAAGGCTGCCCTCCCCAGAAACCTTTTGCAAAGGCTTTGGGAGTACATCCAGGAGAGCCGCGAATGCCAGGGCAAATTAATCCTTTCACATGCTTGCTTTTAAACCATGTATAGTATTTTAAAAGGTACACTCACCAGAGGTCCCTTCTCCACCTGCTGGGTCCAGGAGGCAGCCTTGGGTGGGTTCGGGGGGTACTGGCTCCAGGTCCAGGGTGAGACACAGTTCCTGGCTGTCGGGAAAACTGGTTTCTCCGCTTGCTTGCTGTGAGCTATCTACAACCACCTCCTCCTCATCTTCTTCTTCGTCCCCAAAACCTGCTTCCGTGTTGCCTCCATCTCCATTAAAGGAGTCAAACAATACGGCTGGGGTAGTGGTGGCTGAACCCCCTAAAATGGCATGCAGCTCATCATAGAAGCGGCATGTTTGGGGTTCTGACCCAGAGCGGCCGTTGGCCTCTCTGGTTTTCTGGTAGGCTTGCCTCAGCTCCTTCAGTTTCACGCGGCACTGCTTCGGGTCCCTGTTATGGCCTCTGTCCGTCATGCCCTGGGAGATTTTGACAAATGTTTTGGCATTTCGAAAACTGGAACGGAGTTCAGGTAGCACGGATTCCTCTCCCCATACAGCGATCAGATCCCGTACCTCCTGTTCAGTCCATGCTGGAGCTCTTTTGCGATTCTGGGACTCCATCATGGTCACCTCTGCTGATGAGCTCTGCATGGTCACCTGCAGCTTGCCATGCTGGCCAAACAGGAAATGAGATTCAAAAGTTCACGGTTCTTTTCCTGTCTCCCTGGCTAGTGCATCTGAGTTGAGAGTGCTGTCCAGAGCGGTCACAATGGAGCACTCTGGGATAGCTCCTGGAGGCCAATACCGTCGAATTGTGTCCACAGTACCCCAAATTCGACCCGGCAAGGCCGATTTAAGCGCTAATCCACTAGTCAGGGGTGGAGTAAGGAAATCAATTTTAAGAGCCCTTTAAGTCGAAATAAAGGGCTTCATCGTGTGGACGGGTGCAGGTTTACGTCAATTTAATGCTGCTAAATTCAACCTAAAGTCCTAGTGTAGACCAGGGCTTATTCTGGTATGAGTACCTTTTTTCGGTTTAGTTTGGTGGGTTTCATCTAAACCAAAAAAGCCACTCTTCTACTAGAATAAGAGTGTCCACGTGAGTGGGCTATACTGGTATAGCTGTATCAGTATAACTGTCAAAACTTTCCCATGTAGACAAGTTCTGTGCTTGTACAGCACCAAGTACAATAGGTTCCTGGTCAATGACTAGGACTCTTAAGTATTAAAGTTATACAAATAGGAAATAAGACCTTAAACATTGCATTTCAATGTTTTAATATTTTGCATTCAATTTTTAATGTTATTAGCTTGTAGAATAATCATAGGGCGAGCTGTTAGGTCCCAGTATATTGAGGTTACCTAAACAATTGCATTATAAAAGATTCTTGCCAACTTTTTTTGAGAAGATCTAACATCTCAGTTATTTGCAGAAGGCCTTTGAAATTAGGCAGAATGAAAGCTCTCAAGCTACAGAAGTATTCTTTTTCTTTTTTTAATGGTCCTTGAAATTCTGTTCAATTTTGGCTGAGATATAAACTTAAATATCACAATCTTTCTGCTGTGGTTTGCACTTGTGGGGAAAACTTTGACAGCATGCCAAATAAATAAACATGAACATTCTAAGGCTGGGTCCACACCAAAACACAGCAGCTCTCAAAGTTAGGAAATGTGAGCTTTGCAGTTGCCTGTGAAACGTTAAATCTGCCATCTTGTGCATAAACTTTATAATATAGCCTTTAAATTACATGACCACAAACTATTTTTTCTACGATCCCTGTCTTCGTTAGTGCAGCGGATGGATGAATAAGGGGCAAGGGGAATCTGGTATTTCCTAAATACCAAGTGTTTCAGTTTGCAACCTAAATAACATTCTTTCAACATAGGGGTGGCTTTTTTGGGGGTATATGATACAATGTATATTACATGAACACAATTGCAGAATATAATCCAAACTAGCCAAATCTCTTTGAAACAAAAAAGTTCCCTCTGAAGATATGACAAATCTTAATTGATTTACTCCCCAAAATGGGGAACAGTCTTCCTTATTTGAAGTTTTGAGCAACAACCACATTCTGCCATAATCATAAGGGAATATGTGCTATTTCAAAATATTTCAGAAATACAAAATACTATATTTTTGGAATAAAATGCCTGTTTTTTCTTCATATTTTAGAAAGAAGGGTAAATGTTGGGCGAGTTATAGAACAAACTTCCCCAAGTTATAAAGAAGGGAATGATCCTATTCTATACTGGAAAATGCTGTGGGAATGCTCACATAGATATTGGGAGCAGCTCAAGAAGAATATTTCTGCTGTCCAGTTCTCCTAAATTTCATAGCTTTCCCAGAGTTGGGATAGAGACTGGATGAGCCATTTACCCTCACGAACAAGCACTTGTCATGCTGTTCTGTTGTATGCTATTTTCTCAGATACCAACTTTTTCAGCAACATTGTACTAGACTTCATTCTGCTTCTAGCAATAGCATGACTCAGAGCAAGTCTTCCTATTAGTGGTCTGCGGCAAACATGTGAGAACTGGTGGCAATTTGTGCAGATGAGATTGATGGCCAGATAAACTTAGTAACTTTGGTGTGGGACTGTCTGAGCAGCTAGCCAAGACTAGCATTACCTACAGCAGCAAGCAGTACTCAGAAAAGATAGAGGAGCTTAAGCTCCTCTATGAAAATGCCTGTGACAATAGTAATAAGCCTGGAAAATATGTCTGGTCTGTGGAGAATTGGACCAGATCCTCAGAACTCATCCCTCCAACCAGCCCAAAGTGCTATAAGGTTCATTTCATTGCAATGGTAGAGGACAAAGAGGATCAGAAAGAAAACACTAGCTCCGTGAATCAGAGGAGAGAGAGAGAGCCAACTGGGGGGTGCCTAAAAAACACTACCAGAAACTTTTGGGGGACCTAGGATCTAGAGATAGCGGAGGAAATAGCAACTGAACTGGGAAGAGGAAATAGTGGTTGAGGGACCATCACCTGTGTACAACAGGTATACTGCTTTTTATTCTAAATGTGTACCATAGAGACTGACTTTTTCATCCCCCCCATCCCTGACTTGTGTATTTGTTATTTTCAGGGGTTTTATGGATGCTACCATTAGGATAAATTAAAGGCTAGCCATAACTTCACATCAGTGTCACTACCTGTCATGCAGCACTTCCAGCCATTACTTCCCTCAGCTTAAACCGTTCTCCTTACCTTCCCCTACCACCCCTTCTTCATGTCTACAGCACAAGTAGCAACTGCCAAACCCCTGTTTGTCCCACCTGGTTCTATTGCCCCACAGTCAGCATCACCCTTGGTAACACTCAGCCTTTGGCTACATGATCTCGCCATCCCCACTTAGCGTGAAAGTGCCCAGATGAACATGCCCAGCGGTTGCTGTGCCAGGTCATGTGTCTGGACTGAAAATGGAGGACAAGAACTGGGAAAAAAATATTTTTTTTTAATAGAAACTGCATTATAAAAAATATACGGATAGGAAATTTTTTGAAAGATTCTTCATATCGGTCACTGTAGCTAAAATACTCGCATTGCATTGCATGTGCTAGGCCATTGCACCTTATTAGCAATCACAGTTCACTTTTTCTGTTTGATACATGAAGTATTCCCAGGCATTGTGAGAAACAAAGGCTAATTAGGGGGAGCTGCTCAGGCTTTTAGGTTGACCAGCTGATGTCCACCAAGGTCCTCAAAGGTTCTATACCCTTGTTTGCTCATTGAAAGTAATGTGGCTGAGGGTTCTATTTATACATTTTATTTTTGATTAATTGTTTTAATAAAATCGCAAAAACATCCCCAAAGCTAAGATACTGTTAATAATATTCAATAATACTAAGACTAAAGCAATACAACTTTCAAATAAACAAATCGCGGTTTACTCAACAAGTTAGCTTCAATACTGGATTGGAATTAAATAATCAAATTAGTTAGTTGTAAAATTAATACAAGAAGTCTAAATTCTAAGAAGGAATTCAAGGAGGTGGCAGTCCATTTGGCTATATACCAGTTATAAGAAGTTTACCAAAATTGGTTGTATCTATAACTTGAAGATGGCTAAATATTTTGATAATGAAATGAAATGATTACTTTAAGTCTAAACTACTATCTTAGAGCTTCTTCCTTAGATTTCAGTTGCTGTGTAGTGTAGTGTAGTGGCTAACCCTTTCCTGCCCTATCCGTAAACAGAGATAATACAGCCCAGACCTAAAAGAACACTAACAAAACTCTTGTTTAGCAGTTGACAGCTGAGAGCTTCAAGTTTCTTAGGACGCTCAAAAGCAGAATGCCGAGCACGCTTTAGTGAATATCTTTTGAGATTGTTTTAGGGCCGTTTAACCTAGGGAACTTTCTTCGTGGTGCCTTCCCTAGGTGGCTTTTTACAGGCGCTCATACACCCAGGCATAAACAACCCTACCTTTCAACCCTAAAAACTAGAGAATAAAAAGGCTGCGATGTCTCCCAACTAATAAAAACAAAGACAAAAATAGAAAAAGTAAAAATAAGATACTGAAGATTAGGGTTTCTTTATTCACGGTCAGCAGTTTAAATAAATCTGACCCAAAATTTTATAAAAATAACTGCAAAGATCCTAGCAACAACCAGCCATTCAACATTCATCCATCAACAAAATTAAAAACAAATTTGAACATATTATGACCAGATATTGTTCTTGCAAACAATACAATTTAGTAATCTTGATATTTATGACCTGGGTCAGAAATCAAACAGCTTATCTTTGAAAGTGTCATGTTGATAAAGAAGCTACTTAAAACCTCTCAAGAAATAAAAACAACTAAAGTTTATAAAAGGTCTCTGTTCGCATATATGCTATTTCTCTCACAGGATATTATGCTAGAAAAGTGTCAGACTATTAGGTTTGGGGGAATAAGTGAACTATCTTTCTTGTCTATTTTCAAATATTAATTTTTTAGAAATCTAGTGGAGATACTAATGAATCTGAACATTTTTTGCTCACTTTTCTGCAATTATGTCCTAGAACCTTTCATAAAACGAGTGTTTGACTTTTGTAATCAAGGCAAAATTCCTTCCATCCCCACAGAAACTTGCACAGCATTTCCCTTCAGAGAGCTGATTCTGTACTGTCACCTGTATGAATAATTCTAGTGTGAATTTATCAGTCTTTCCCCTCTCTCCCTTGCAGGTGTGTTCTGCAAACTGGGTGGGGATGTTTTTCTGAGGCTCCTGTTTGCTTGCATTAACATTTTAGTCCTGGTACACTCACCACCAGCTGTCCCCTTCAAAGGTGTTTTTTTCCCACCTTCGAGGATCACTTTCTGATAACAATCTAGCACCCCCAATTACCCCTATAATTATGTGCTAATTTTAATTTTAGGTCCTTAAAAGTTCTAGGCCAAGGAGAAAGGGCATTGGAATTGAAAACTGAACTGAAATTATCTTACAGTATTTCTGTGGTTAATTGTGGTCATTTCATCTTTCACTGTAATTGCCATGGCAGTGTTATGGACTTCTCTGAACAGTGGTGGGGAAAGGAAATGAGAGTCCCAGTGATGAAAGCGTTATGAAACAGAGGGCCAGGGAACAAATCGAGTAAGGAAGACCTACTTCTGGACACACACAGTGACATTACTGGGACTCTGAATGTTCTGGGTCAAGGAACCCAAAAAGAAGATTTAGGCAAGAGAACAGGGAATTGATGCAGGACTGTTGGGGCTTGAGAGGGAAATTGATTCTGTTGAGTATATGAGAAGTCAAGAAAACCTGAGTGCCTAAGTGGAAAGTAACCACAGGGAAGGGTACTGGAGTGAGTGAGTGAACCCCGAGGTTGGTGGGAACATGAAAAGATGTGGGGGAATAGAGGAGCCTGGGGGTGGCAGGCAGAGGTATTGAGGTGAGGGGGCCCAGAGTGGGGAGATATTTGGGGGAGGGGGATAGAGGGAAATTGAGGGAGACCCACAGAAGTGGATTAGAGGGAATTGGAGAGGAGATGTGTAGCTAGGATGGTGGGGTGGCAGCTGTGTTGCCAGCTCTTGTGGTATTTTGGTGAGTCCAGCAACTTTGCAGCGTGGGTACTGGTCTATTGCAATCTCATTGGAAGATCCTGGGAACTCTAACATTTTTGCCTGTGCTGTAACTTTGCTGCAGTTCTGGCTGGAACCACCAGAGGCAGGCACTGTCAGGTTGAGCTGCAGTTCTAGCTGTTGCCAGCAGGGGCTGCCCCTCCACTTGCCGTGGAATCTGCTCCCTCAGTTGAGCTGCTGCCTATGCAGTGCATGGAAGCCCCAGGGGAAGGCAGCTCAGGGAACCAGTGCCGGATTAAGGTATAAGATAACTAAGCTACTGCTTAGGGCCTCACAATATGAGGGACCTCTAATAAAGAAAAAACTGACTCCATTTCAAATTTTATCAAAATCGGTTGATGAATAAAGGAGATACGGGAAAAAGAAAATGCTCTCTAAATATAGACATTTTTATTCAAATATGACAAATATACACTACACAAATACCCGAATCCTTCACTAATTGTTCATTATTGACAGGCGGGAGGCTGGGGCTGAGAAAAAAACAAAAATTGCACTTGTAAAATTAGTGTTTCTATGAGTAAGTCTGCTATCAGTCTCTTAAGGCAGTGTTTTGTTGGCAAGCTGCTACTGTTAAAATTCTGACCGTACCATCATACCTTAGTTAAACAAATAGATAATCTCACTGCCGATAAAATCGAGAAGAATGTGAGGGCAGAGATGGCAGTGTTGTGAAGCAATCCTGCCAAGCTCGTGCTCGTATGTTAGTGTGTTCTTTCTTCTTTTGATTAGTACAATTGTGTATTTTAGTGTGCACGCCGCTTTCTGCTTCATGAGCTATCCATGCTTCACATGATTGAGTTTGCAGGTGATCGTCTTATGGACTTGGGTCGAGTGGATCTTGAGGATAAATTTGTGTTGGCTTCCCTCCATCAGTTTCGGGAACTTCACAGTAAATATCCAAGAGTGCTGACGAAAGGATAGAGGGTTTTGAGAGAAATTAAGAAAGATATCATATATATCAAAATATTCTGAGTACTTGGTGAGCAAGTTATTTCAAACTCTGTGCATGTATGATTTATAGGCTATTAAAGCCTATAATAATCATTATATTTGCTAGAATATAGGCTAGCTTTTCTCATTTTCTCATTGCCTGTCTAGAGATTACCAGTCTTTTTTCTAGTACATTCTTTGTCTCTTTCGTGCATATAGCTTCTTGTCACTCTGTATGTCTGAGGTGTTTACTCAAGATTAATTAGTGGTCCTGAGGAGACAGAGTATAGAGAAGCGAATGTGAAGAGAGGGGTCTGCCTAGAAAAAAGACTGAGATTTTCTGCTCACCTGGTTTGGAGTGCACAAGAGAGCATACTACCTATAATATATTATCTAAAAATTCTTATATAGACTGGAGTATAGTGTCCAGTTCTGGGTGCCACGTTTCAGGAAGGATGTGGACAAATTGGAGAAAGCCCAGAGAAGAGGGACAAAAATGATAAAGGTCTAGAAAACATGACCTATGAAGGAAGATTGAAAACATTGGGTTTGTTTAGTCTGGAAAAGAGAAGACTCGGGGGGGGGGGAGAGGGCGGGGATGATTACATAAGTTTTCATTTATGTAAAAAGTTGTTACAAGGAGGAGGGAGAAGAATGGGTTTTCTTAACCTCTAAGGATAGGAAAAGAAGCAATGGGTTTAAATTGTAGCAAGGGAGGTTTAGATTGGACATTAGGAAAAAAATCCTAACTTTCAGGGTGGTTAAGCACTGGAATAAATTGCCACAGGAGGTTGTGGAATCTGCATCATTGGAGATTTTTTATGAACAGGTTAGACAAACACCTGTCAGGAATGGTCTAGCTAATATTTAGCCCTCCCATGAGGCAGGGGACTGGACTAAATGACCTCTCAAGGTCCCTTCCAGTCCTATGATTCTATAAATCACATATCCTATGCATAATAGATTGTATTTTTAAGTACGGCAAAAGAAAAATCCCAACAATTCATTGTTTTGTAGCAAAAATTAAATTGGAATAAACGTTTGTAAATATATTTTATATATAGCCTGAATAAACTTTGTGTTTCCCTAGCAAAATTAATCAAACATTTTTTCATTTATTCATGTGAAAAGAATAATAATTGTCCTTATTCATGGTGTAAAAATATTATATATCCTCTCTTGTTTTCCTGTGAGTACATAGACAAAATAGCACCAACTTTCACAGAAATATCCTGGTAAAATAACACAGGTTTTCAGCATATATAATATATATATTAATAAAAATATTATTTTTGTTGTATTTATATATAAATCTCAAGGTTTATAATATAACATTAAATTTTTTACTTGTTACAATAAAAACTTTCTGCTATTAATTTTAGTACCAATCTTAGATAATTCAGCATAACCTTCTATAAAAACAAAACAAATCAATTTATTGGAAAAATACAACCTGCATACAATTTTCTGATGGCTTGCTTATTACCTGGGTGTAATTCAGATCAATATAACTAATAGTTGAGCTTTAAGCTTATGGGTTATCCGCATCCCATATCCTTTATTGCCTCTTGTTGCCATCTTATATCCTCTAAGAGTCTCATTGCGTATTCAGACAATGAATTCCACAATTTAAATGCCCCAGCAGAGAAGAAAAAATTCCTGAACTCTTCTAGTAAACTGTATTATTTACTGTATTTTTTTAGTATTTGTGTATATTGTATTATTTACTTACATATGCAATTAGTTCAAAGAATTTGTCTAAAATTGATTTCTATCATGTCATCGTTACAGAGAGGGCTGCTGAAAATGAAGATTATTCTATTTTTACAATTTAGCCTTTGTATAGATGCAAATATAAAGCTTTCATGTTTTGTATATTCAATGTCCTTTCTGTGAAAATAATAAATTCCTTTTTTTTTTAATGGTATGGGGCTTCTTATACTTAAATTCACAGAATCATAGAATATTAGGGTTGGAAGAGACCTCTAGTCCAGTCCCCTGCTCAAAGCAGGACCATAGCTTAGGGCCTCAGCGTGTCATAATCTGGCCCTGGTTGGAACAGAGAGGTGAGAGAAGGAAGTGATCCTAGGTGTGCATGCTTCCCATCTTTACATCCTGTGGGGAGCCAGTTCCTTTGCTGCAACTGAGCTTCAGCATGGAATGGGCCAGGCAGCGGCCGTAATGGGGAGTGGAGAGGGATCTGGGCAGGGATAGTGATTTGGGAGGAGGAACTGAGCAGTGTGTGCCAGGGATTGAGGGGAGAGAAGGTGCTGGGACAAGGCCAACATCTGGTGATGGGGGAGGCGCAAGGCTGGGTCTGTGCCCAATGGAAGTGGAGAGCATGAGACAGAATAATGCCCATTGGATGGAGGGGCCTATAGGGACCAGGGCATGGATGAAGAACCACAGAACAGTGCATGGGGAGGGGATCAGGGAAAGGTGTTGAAGTGTCCCACCTATCAACTAGGAGTAAAAAAGAGTAGGTCCTCCCAAATGTGAAGTGTGCGCGCACATCTCCCCCCTCCCCCACCCCCACGAATTCAGAAAACAGACCAAAAAGGCAATGGGAGTGTAGCTCAAAAATCGTGAGTTTTGTAATCTCATGATTTTTTTTGTTTTTGTTTGTTTGTTCTGTCATGATTTTTCAGCTCAGGGGTAGTCAGTACTGGACTAGGTAGAAGTGGGTGGATGGAATAGAGGGGAACAAAGCAAAGGAGGAATTTGAGAAGGAGAAACAGGGTGACCAGAAGTGCCCTCCCCCCCTTTCCTGATTCCTATTCTATATAATGAGGAATTTTGTGGATGAACAGCTAGGGCTTGGGCCATCAGAATGTAGTGTTTGGTCTTGGGGTTATGGGACAGAGAAATATGGGATTTAGGGAGAGAATGTAATTGATGAAACTGGGGCACAGAATAGACTAATAACCACTGGGGGCACAGTGGCTCTCAACCTTTCCAGACTACTGTACCCCTTACAGGAGTTTTGCGTACCCCCAAGTGTCACCTCACTTAAAAACTACTTGCTTACAAAATCAGACATAAAAATACAAAAGTGTCACAGCACACTATTACTGAAAAATTGTTTGCTTTCTCATTGTTACTGTATAATTATAAAATCAATTAGAATATAAATATTGTACTTACATTTGAGCGTATAGTATATAGAGCAGTATAAACAAGTCATTTTATGAAATTTTAGTTTGTTCTGGCTTCACTAGTGCTTTTTACGTAGCTTGTTGTAAAACTAGGCGAATATCTAGATGAGTTGATGTACCCCCTGGAAGACCTCTGTGTACCTACCCCCAGCGGTGTGTGTACCCTTGATAGAGAACCACTGGACTAAAAACTGAGAACTGAACTGTTGGAGGGGGAGGCACACAACGGATGAATTTCAGAGCAGGATTGGGTGGAGGTTCAATCTCAACGGTCTCAGGCCTCTTTGCCCTGCTGAACTAGGCTATGGGTAGGAGTGACCGAGAGTGAGTAAATCCTGAGTTCAGCCCCAGAGGCAGGAGCGGGAGAACTACTCGGTAGACCCCAGACCTGAATGGGGGGAGCAACTGTGGGCATGTGGAAAAAGTTGTGAATAGAGCCCTGCGTGGATAGAAATTTATACCTGTGAATGCAGATCTCCTTGGATAGAAATCGGTATCTGCAGAACCGCAGGGCTTTCCCAGGAACCATAGCGGTGAAAGGAGCAGAATGTGGGGCTGCCACTCCCAGGAGCCAGCAGCCCATGCCGGCAGTGCCTCCAGCTCAGCCCACTGGGACAGGCACCAGGCTCGCTGGCAGCTGTCCCTGGTCACGCTCTTGTGTTGAAGCGGTGCACATGCCCCCAGACAGGAGATGCAGACAGCTGCATAGAAGGGCAGGGGCAGGGATGGGGCTAGAGGTGGTACAGCTGTGCCAGAAGAGCTGCTGACTTGGGGCACTGGCTCCATGTTCTGCTCCTTTCACCGCTGTGGTTCCTGGGAGAGCCCTGCAGTTCCACGGATACCAGTTTATATCCACATCTGCGGATATAAATTGGTATCAGCATAGGGCTCTAGTTGTGAACTGTCCAGGAGAGCTCAAGCTGGCATTGCCAGCCCTCCTTCTCTGACTGCTTAACTACTGCTGCAACAACTTCTCGTTCCCATGGAATATATAGTGCTGTGAGTCCTGCTGCCTTTTCACTGTTCTTTAATAATAAAGACCTCATCTTTGCTTTAATATACGTTATTCAAAACTGAGGCGACAAATTGATAATCACTACATTAATTACTGACCCATCTCTGTAGGCCAACAGCCCTTCCTGTCCTGCTTTCAGTCTCCCAAATAAAGCTGAGCGAATAACACATATTTTGGTTTGGTGGTCAAATTTGCGGGGGAGGAGCAGGAAAAGAGTTGGGGGATGGATAGGTTCCTTTTGAACCGAAACTGATGGGTGGGTTTTTCCTTTCCCCCCTGAAATGAAAATGCAACAAATTTTTGTTCGAGTTGAAATGAAATGTTTTGAATGTCCAAATTGACACTTCTAAATGAAATTAAATTTTGAAATGGTTCTGCAGATTTCTTTTTTTAAACAAACTTTTGGCGCTTCTGAAATTTTTATTTTATTAACTGACTGGGTTTGTATAACTCACTGGGTTTGTATAATCTAGGAGCAGTTTCATGAGCCATGGCAAAAGTGGGTATGCATTGTCACCCAAAATCAGTGTGGGTTGAGGCACCATTAATGTCAATTTTGTTTAATAGGAATAGAGTTTCGTTTTGTGCCCTCTGAAAAGTCCAGTTTTTGAAAATTCTGGCAGCATGCCCTTTTTCTGGCCACCATACATGTCCATGATGATTCACTAAGATCTGCATTGCCACTGAGTAATACCGCTTTCTGTTAATGTACTCTTGGCCTTTTTTTCAGGAGCTTTGTATGCTCAGCTGTTTTTGAGACTCAGGCCCTAAATATGTTTCCATTTGATCATTAGAGAAGAGTATCATGATTAAATTTTAAAAATATAGTGCATAAAGTGTGTGTCTGGGAAAATTACTCTTGTTTCTCTCAGAAGTAACACAATATTGCTTATCTTGTTACCTAACTGGAAAAATGTCATAGAGTTAGGGCTTCATCCACCTACAGAAAATTGACGGAAGGGTTCTTCAAAGGGCCAGGAATTATTTCAAAGAACATAGTGTTCTCTGATGTATTGCCTGGTGGAAATGTAGTCATGTGAAATATTGTTTTCAATGTATACAGAGCGAGTCATAAAAGGAATCTGCACTGCAAAAGGTGAGATGATAGACCATTAAGAAGTACATCTGGCACATCATTTGCATTGAGCAGGGGAGTGTGTCTTCCACAGCAGCTAATTTGGCTAGTACTAAAAGAAGGCATCTCTTATTAGATACCCTGTATACCTATCCACAGAGATGATTTGAAGGAAATTTCCATTGTTACTTTAATTGAACTGCTTTTTCCCATTTCCTTGACAGTGAAGTTGAGTATTTCCTGAGTGCTATTCCCACTGTGCTAGATGAACAGTTACTGATAATTACTGCCTTTATATTGTGACTTTGGGAATTGGCATTAAATATTATAGGTGTGCCTAGGACCTCTGTAGAAGCACCTTATTCCTCCCTACTTGTCAGTGTACACTATAATGTTGTCAGAAATTGCTGGTGTATGTTGCCCTGTGAGCAGCACACTAGAAATCTGTTAATCTCTGCACTGTCCAAGGATTTAGTCTCTCCCTGGGGAGTTTGGTTCCCATCTCTGTTTCTACAAGATTTCCTGTTTTTACTTCTGAAAACAGTTTTTTTTGTTTAAATCCTGTCTGGTTGCAAAGATAACCTTCTGAGTAGAAATAAATGTGGTTGTATGGAGGCAGACATTGAAAGAACAGCATAAGACAAAACTACCCTTTCCCTTCCTGCAACTTTCTATTACCGGTCAAATCTTTCCACAATAAACGCTTATCAAAAAACCACCAGTGCATTGAGTCTCTAATCCACCTACAGCTTTCCACACTCTTAAGCCTGCCTCCAACTGCATTCCTGCTCCCTTGCTAAAACTTTCCTGGGCACAAAAAGGGAAAGATTTTCCCCTTAAACCTGTTATTCAGCAGGATAGCTGGAATTTTAAGAAAGAGTTTTACGCCCAGATAAAGTATGGAAATTGGACAAGAGGGATTCCTGTTTTTGAAGAATTTGATTTAACAGATCAGTGTAAGGACACTAAAAGGAATGGTGAATTTAAAGCATACTGATTACCCTAACTTGCTAATTAAAACGTTAACTAGTGTTTGTACTGGACAGCCCTCTCAGAATATGAAACACTTCTTATATGCTAAGAATTATTACTCCACAGAAACAGGAATGAATGAAACAATTTATAAATTTCTGTGGGGAATATGATCTGCCTCTGAGATTTAGTCTGAACAACATCTGCTTAATGTGATTTACATATCCTCTTTAGCAATGCATCCACCTAACAAAGAATCTTCCTCCTTATTCTACTCCTGGGGGAATTCTGCACCTGTGCATAATTAGTAAGCCATGTGTACTTTTAATTTTTGCACAGAAAAAAGCTGTTGCTGAAAAATTGCTGCAGTTCCACCTTTTGCCCACCATAGGGCACTGTGGCAATAGAACACAGCAGCTGTTCCCAGCCAGCTAGGGGGGAGAGAGTCTGCAGAACCTTCCTCACAGTGCCTGTAGGGCCAGGTCGGGAGATGGGCTTTGGGGAGACAGTGTCAGGCTGCTGGAAGGTCAGATGGGCTCATAAGGGCTAGTGGGGGAGGACAGACTGGGGCAGGGGCTGAATGGGAGTGGAGGCACAGGGCTACATGGGGCGGGGATGCAGGGCCACTTGGGATGGGGAGAGTGGGTGTCTGAGTGGGGGTGGAGGGACACATATGCCTGATTGAATGGGAGAGGCCAGGGGTCAGCCAGGGTCTGCATGGGGGAAGCTCCCTAACAGTCCGTCCCCATCTCCCCCCCCCCCCCGCCCAAAACCTGTTCCATACTTTTCCCACCCATACCCAGCAACCCTCCAAGTTCACACCTAAGCTTCTTCCCAGCAATTATTTCCCTCTCACTGCTCTGTCACCCCAACTCTCCCCAGCCGTTGCACTGCTTCTGGGGAGTGCGGGAAATATGGTTCTCTATTGTAGTTTAAATGAATCGTTACTCAGAGTTCTATGTTAATAGGCCTACTAAGGAATCTGTTTTTCAAAAAACATTTTCTGAATCTTTTTTGTTGTCTGCATTGTTACAGACATACTTGCTGACAGGTATTTTGAAATAAATGACCAAAAATAATTGAAACTGGTGTGATTATATTGTGTTATTTTTACAAATAAAATATGCAGAATTTTAAAATCTTGTGCACTGAATTTTTAATTTTTTGGTGCAGAATTCCCCCAGGAGTAGTATTCATTTTGGACATACTCCAGGGCATTTTCCAGTTCTTCAGCTGTGCTGGTCAACTTGGGATAATCTTGCCTATAAAATGTGGCCATTCTAGTCATGAGGGATCAAAGAAGACTGCAGTAACAATTTAAAGTCTAATCTACATTTAATATCACCTAGCACAGTGGTTCTCAGCCACGGGTCCGGGGCCTCCTAGGGGGCTTTGAGAAGGTTTCAGTGGGGCCTGTCAGCAGGGCCAGCATTAGACTCACTGGGGCCCACGGCAGAAAACTGAAGCCCCACTGCATGGGGCTGAAGCCCAGGTCCCTGAGTCCCGCCACCTGGGGCCAAAGCCTGAGCAATGTAGCTTTGTGGGGGCCCATGTGGCATGGGGACACAGGCAGTTGCCCTGCTTGCTACCCCCTAACGCCGGCCCTAGCTTTTATATGCAGAAAACCGGTTGTTGTGGCACAGGTGGGCCATGGAGTTTTTATAGCTTGTTGGGGAGGCCTCAGAAAGAAAAAAAAAAAAGGTTGAAAACCCCTGATCTAGACAGTTTGATTTTTATAGTGAGTTGTATCTTGTGCTATTCAGTCATGGCTTCCCTCCTTTACCAGTATATACCCAACACATAGATTTTCCCTGTATCAGCGGTCCCCAAATTGTGGGACGGATCCCCCTGGGGGGCACAGGGGAACGTTTGCGGGGTGGGGGTGCTCGGCAGGAGTGCCACCCATCCCTGCACTGTCACCAGGTCTGCTCCAGCCCCAGCTCAGGCCCGAGCCACAGCCTTGGCTCCTGGGCCCTAGCCTCCAACCCAAGGCCCCACTCCCAAGCGTGGCTCCAGCTCCTGACCACAACTCCAGCCCCACTCCCAGCTGCAGCTACAGTGGTGGGGAGGGAGAGAGACATGAACAGGTTCCATTACAGGTAAGGGAAGGCATGACTGAGAAAAATTGGGGACCACTGCCCTATACACTGAATACTGTGATGCAAAAATGAGTTATGTACTCCGCATACAGGGCATGCACAAGAATACATTTCTATGACCAAGTCGAATGTATGTCTTGAGTCACCATCTAAGCATGTATCTTTAACCCATGTCTTTCCTCCCCTTTCCTCTTCCTGGTGTATGTTATATCCTCATTTGTCTGTCACATATGTCATTTGGATTGTGAGCTGTTTGGGGCAGAGGCCTGTGTTTTCTATGGAGTACCTACCACAGTTGTGGGCTCTGTAAAATGATAAATAAGCATAAGAAGGATGGTACTAGTATGAACAATAGTTACCTAATCATTTTTATTTGGATAGGTAAAGGGGTACAGATGGCAGTTCATACACTACCCATTTTTTTTGTTAATCAGTTTTGTCTGTTTTCTTTCCCTATTAGCGATAACATCAGTGTCTCCAGTTATAGATTAAATGTTTTCCAAATCCTGTCAAATACATTCGTACCATTTTGCATGCTGTATGCCATTCTCCAATGGACTGCCAACAGGTTTATTGAGAAAACTGATTCATACTCAGTTGGAGATAACTTGTCTTTCCAGTGTTTCAGGATGATTCTGCTGATTAGACTAATGCTCATATATCTGAAGAAATATTGCATAGATCAGGTATATTGTATCACTGTATAGGGTGGAACTGATATCTTTGTATCTCAGATTCTCATTTTTACTCCAAGCTACAGCGATTGAATGGATAAGACAGAGTCCGTCTGGGCAAAAATTACATTGAGGAAGAAAACTACTGGAGCCTCCCCTGGGATAGTGCTTGGGGTGTGCTATAGACCGCTGGGATCTAATTTGGATATGGATAGAGCCCTCTTTAATGTTTTTAATGAAGTAAATACTAATGGAAACTGCGTGATCATGGGAGACTTTAACTTCCCAGATATAGACTGGAGGATGAGTGCTAGTAATAATAATAGGGCTCAGATTTTCCTAGATGCGATAGCTGATGGATTCCTTCAGCAAGTAGTTGCTGAACCGACTAGAGGGGATGCCATTTTAGATTTGGTTTTGGTGAGTAGTGAGGACCTCATAGAAGAAATGGTTGTAGGGGACAATCTTGGTTTAAGTGATCATGAGCTAATTCAGTTCAAACTGAACGGAAGGATTAACAAAAATAAATCTGCAGCTAGGGTTTTTGATTTCAAAAGGGCTGACTTTCAAAAATTAAGGAAATTAGTTAGGGAAATGGATTGGACTGAAGAACTTACGGATCTAAAGGCAGAGGAGGCCTGGGATTGCTTTAAATCAAAGCTGCAGAAGCTATCGGAAGCCTGCATCCCAAGAAAGGGGAAAAAATTCATAGGCAGGAGTTGTAGACCAAGCATGTTGGATGAGCAAGCATCTCAGAGAGGTGAGTAAGAAAAAGCAGAAAGCATACAGGGAGTGGAAGATGGGAGGGATCAGCAAGGAAAGCTACCTTATTGAGGTCAGAACATGTAGGGATAAAGTGAGACAGGCTAAAAGTCAAGTAGAGTTGGACCTTGCAAAGGGAATTAAAACAAATAGTAAAAGGTTCTATAGCCATATAAATAAGAAGAAAACAAAGAAAGAAGAAGTGGGACCGCTAAACACTGAGGATATAGCAGAGGTCAAGGATAATCTAGGCATGGCCCAATATCTAAACAAATACTTTGCCTCAGTCTTTAATAAGGCTAAAGAGGATCTTAGGGATAATGGTAGCATGACAAATGGGAATGAGGATATGGAGGTAGATATTACCATATCTGAGGAAGAAGCGAACCTCGAACAGTTTAATGGGACTAAATCAGGGAGCCCAGATAATCTTCATCCAAGAATATTAAAGGAATTGGCACATGAAATTGCAGACCCATTAGCAAGAATTTTTAATGAATCTGTAAACTCAGGGTTTGTACCATATGATTGGAGAATTGCTAACATAGTTCCTATTTGTAAGAAAGGGAAAAAAAAGTGATCCGGGTAACTACAGGCCTGTTAGTTAGATATCTGTAGTATGCAAGGTCTTAAAAAATTTTTGAAGGAGAAAGTAGTTAAGGACATTGAGGTCAATAGTAAATGGGGCAAAATACAACATGGTTTTACAAAAGGTAGATCGTGCCAAACCAACCTGATCTCCTTCTTTGAGAAAGTAACAGATTTTTTAGACAAAGGAAATGCAGTGGATCTAATTTACCTAGATTTCAGTAAGGCATTTGATACCATGTCACATGGGGAATTATTAGTTAAATTGGAAAAGATGGGGATCAATATGAAAATTGAAAGGTGGATAAGGAATTGGTTAACAGGGAGAAAAAATCTAGTGCGGTCTTGGGATGCATCAGGCGAGGTATTTCCAGTAGCGATAAGGAGGTTTTAGTACTGTTATACAAGGCACTGGTGAGACCTCACCTGGAATACTGTGTGCAGTTCTGGTCTCTCATGTTTAAGAAGGATGAATTCAAACTGGAACAGGTACAGAGAAGGGCTACTAGGATGATCCGAGGAATGGAAAACTTGTCTTATGAAAGGAGACTCAAGGAGCTTGGCTTGTTTAGCCTAACTAAAAGAAGGTTGAGGGGAGATAAGGTTGCTCTCTATAAATATATCAGAGGGCTAAATACCGGAGAGGGAGAGGAGTTATTTAAGCGCAGTACCAATGTGGACACAAGAACAAATGGATATAAACTGGTCATTGGGAAGTTTAGACTTGAAATTAGACGAAGGTTTCTAACCATCAGAGGAGTGAAGTTTTGGAATAGCCTTCCAAGGGAAGCAGTGGGGGCAAAAGATCCATCTGGCTTTAAGATTAAACTTGATAAGTTTATGGAGGAGATGGTATGATGGGATAACATGATTTTGGTAATTAATTGATCTTTAAATATTCATGGTAAATAGGTCCAATGGGATGTTAGATGGGGTGGGATCTGAGTTACTACAGAAAATTCTTTCCTGGGTATCTGGCTGGTGAATCTTGCCCATATGCTCAGGGTTTAGCTGATGGCCATATTTGGGTCGGGAAGGAATTTTCCTCCAGGGCAGATTGGAAGAGGCCCTGGGGGTTTTTCGCCTTCCTCTGTAGCATGGGGCACGGGTCACTTGCTGGAGGATTCTCTGCTCCTTGAAATCTTTAAACCACGATTTGAATACTTCAATAGCTCGGACATAGGAGAGAGGTTTTTCACAGGAGTGGGAGGGGGAGATCCTTGATGATGCGTTGGAGAGGTTTTAGTTGCGGGCTGAAGGTGATGGCTAGTGGCATTCTGTTATTTTCTTTGTTGGGCCTGTCCTGTAGTAGGTAACTTCTGGGTACTCTTCTGGCTCTGTCTGTTTCTTCACTTCAGCAGGTGGTCATTGTAGTTGTAAGAATGCTTGATAGAGATCTTGTAGGTGTTTGCCTCTGTCTGAGGGGTTGGAGCAAATGCGGTTGTATCGTAGAGCTTGGCTGTAGACAATGGATCGTGTGGTGTGATCTGGATGAAAGCTGGAGGCATGTAGGTAGGCATAGCGGTTAGTAGGTTTCCGGTATAGGGTGGTGTTTAAGTGACTGTTGCTTATTTGCACCATAGTGTTCAGGAAGTGGATTTCTTGTGTGGACTGGTCCAGGCTGAGGTTGATGGTGGGATGGAAATTGTTGAAATCGTGGTGGAATTCCTCAAGTGCTTCTTTTCCATGGGTCCAGATGATGAAGATGTCATCAGTGTAGCGCAAGTAGAGTAGGAGCATTAGGGGACGAGAGCTGAGGAAGTGTTGTTCTAAGTCAGCCATAAAAATGTTGGCATATTGTGGGGCCATGCGGGTACCCATAGCAGTGCCGCTGATTTGAAGGTATACATTGTCCCCAAATGTGAAATAGTTATGGGTGAGGACAAAGTGACAATGTTCAGCCACCAGGTTTGCCGTGACATTATCGGGGATACTGTTCCTGACGGCTTGTAGTCCATCTTTGTGTGTAATGTTGGTGTAGAGGGCTTCTACATCCATAGTGGCTAGGATGGTGTTTTCAGGAAGATCACCAATGGATTGTAGTTTCCTCAGGAAGTCAATGGTGTTAAAGCTGTCCACAGACATACATAAGAGATTGTAACTGAAGTCACTAGTTTATTGCTTGTATTCTGTCATTTCTGCTATTTTGTTTAATGTTTTATTTTCCTTTCTTTAATAATAATAGCCATGATTAATACTTGTGATTATTTTGCTTAGTCTTGATCACTGTGTCCTCTAAGGTATGTAAAAGAACTCCTATGACTAAGTAGTGGGAGTCACCCCACTGAGTTGGCTTTAAGAGAAACAATAAAAGATGACCTAGCATTTCTTGTTTCTCAGGACTAAAATATCTTTACTAATTTTTAAAATAAAATAACTTGTCATCCAAAAATTTAAAATTACCCTTTTTCTACCCCACATAAGGTAGAAAAAAGAGTCCCATCTGCTCCTGGGGGTTATCAAACCAGTTCCCCTTCCTTCATTGGGAAAATAATCTACTCCAGATACCTTCTGGTACTCAAAAATAGAGGAGGATGGAGACCAATCCTGGATCTCAGAGCTTTGAACACATTCATCCAAAAGCAGAGGTTCAGGACAGTAACACTACCAACAATAATACCATTGTTTGATCCATGGGACTGGTTTGTGGCCCTCCACCTTCAGGATTCATATTTTCACATAGTGGTGCATCCAACTCACAAACCCTTCTTGCAGTTTATTGGCAATGAGTGAGTGCTTCCTTTTTGCTTCTCAGCTTGCCCAAAAGAGTCTTTATGAAGGTCTTCTCAGTAGTGGCAGCCTAACTACAATTGGGTATAATGGTCTTCCCCAGTCCAGATGAGTGACTCTTCAATGGTTGGTCATTCCTTGAGGTTCAGTCCACAACCAACAAGTCCTATGCCCTTTTCTACTCACTGGTGCTGAGGCTTAGCATGGAGAAATCCACTCTGATATCCATTCAGTACATTGAGTTCATCGGGCCACTGTGGATTCCATGATTGCCAGGGCTTGCTTACCTATGGACAGGTTCATCACTATGTCCAACCTGATCTCCAAGCTCCAGCTGAGCCCCCAAGACATAGCGAGTACCTGGCTGCAATTACTGGGTTGTATGGCAACCTGTACATTCGTAACACCTCATGCCAGACTGCATTCCTGATGTCTTCCAGCCTGGTTCAGGACTGTCTACATACTGAACAAATACAACTTGTCCGAGTGGGTGCAAGAGTCCTTACAGAGTTTGTCCCACTCTTGCATCCTACCCCAATAAGGATTATAACCACAGATATCTCCCTGTTAGGCTGAGGGACTCACCTCCAGGACCCTATGGCTCAGGGCAGATGGACTTTTCAGGAATCTGCCATACACATCAGTTCATTGTTCATGCAGCCACTTATTACACGTAATGGAGGGCAAGTTAGTCAGGATCATGGCAGATAACAGAGTGGCCATGTGTTACATAAACCACCAGGCAATAAAATTGTGGAACTGGTGCATAAATCACCAAGTAGGTGTACTGCTGAGATGTCGATCAGGTCTGCAGAACCATAACAAACACATTTTGCTAGGATCACAAATTGGAACCAAACAATCCAATCCTATTGGAAATATTCTTCACCTGGGGGATTCCTGGAGATAGACCTCTTTGCAAAGTGCCACAAATTTTGCTCAAGGGGAGGACACAGCCACGGTTCCCTAATACAGTGGTCCCCAACCTGTGGGGCACACTCCCTAGGGGGTGCATAGAAATATTAAGGGTATGTGATGGAACCCAGGTCAGCCCCCATGGGGGGCAGGAAGGGAGTACCACCCATCCACGGCCTTGGTTCCTGGCCCCAGCCTTGGTTCCACTTCTGGATGTGGCCCCAGCCCCGGCTCCCGGCCCCGGCTCCCAACCACGATTTGGGGGAGGGGGAGTGGACCACTGCTCTAGTGGAGATGATTTCCTCATCTCTTTGCCACAAATTTTTGCTCTATGCTTGTCCCCCCACACTGTTGTTTCTTCAAGTCTTGAACAAGATAAAACAAGAAATTTGAGATCATCTTCGTAGCACCAGCTTGGGCAAGGTAGATACGGTTCTCAGACCTGATTCGTCTGTCATTATGGCCACCACTTCTTGGACTTCTGACAGCAGACCTAATGACTCCGGGATCAGGGAGACTGAGCCACCACAATCTCCCCATACTACATCTTGAGGCCTGTCTCCTGGAGGTTCTTGGGCATAGAAATGGATTGATCTTTCAAAATATGGAACGTACTGTTGAATAGTAGGAAACTGTCCATGAGAGAGACTTACATGCAAAAATGGAAGCAGTTCCACTCCTGGACAAACCAGCAGGCATTGTCTCTTTCCAAGTCACGTCTCAGTCACATATTTGACTACCTGCTGAGTTTAAAAACCACAGGTTTGTCACTCAGCTTCATCAAAGTCCACCTAGCAGCTATTATAGCTTTTCACCTATCTGTTGATGAGGTTTCAGTGTTTGTGTATCCCATGTCTACGTTCATTAAGGGCTTACCAACTTCTTCCCACACATCAGAGACCCTGTGGTGCCTTGGAACCTTAATCTCATTCTCAGTGTCTTAAGGAGACCATGCTAAAATCCATAAAGACATTCACTCCTCTATTTCTCTTTCAAAATCTCCTTGCTCATAAGAGAGTAGTGGATTAGGAGCCCTTGTGGAGGATCCATCCTATGTGGTATTTTACCAGGACAAAGTGCCTATGCCCCTATCCTCATTTCCTGGCAAAGATCTCCTCTGGCTTCCATATTAACCAAGACATTCAATTGTAAGTCTTCTACTCTAAACCTCACAACTCTAGGGAAGAAGTTAGTCTTCACGCTTTGGAGCTCTCATGGTCTACCTACAAAGAAATATGCCCTTTAAGGCCTCTCTTAAGCTTTTTGTCTCTTTCATGGACACAATGAAGGCAACCCCTGTTTCCACCCAAAGACTATCAAAATGGATCTCAGTTTGCATAATGTCATGCTAAAAAATCTCTGGCATGTGATGCCCCTTCTGGGATGGCTGCCCATTCACCAGGGTGCAGCCCACCTCTGTCGCCCTGTTTAAGAACACTCCCATCGCAGATTATGATAAAGCTGCCACCTTGGCATCCATTCACATCTTTTTGCAGCACTACACTATTGTGTATGCTTCCAGGGCAGATGCAGTCTTTCAAATGGCTGTTCTTCAATCTGTACTAAATTGAACTCCTCAGCACCTGTCCCCATAGTTTGGAAACTTCTTGAGAATCACCTGAAGTGGAGTACCCATAGGGACAACTACTCAAAGGAGAAGGAGAGGTTACTTACTTGTACAGTAACTGGAGTTCTTTGAGCTGTTTTGTCCCTATGGATGCTCCACTACCCACCCTCCTTCCAGTCTGCTTCAGAGTCCTTGCTTCTGGCAGGATTTCATCTTGGAGAAGGGATTCAAGTGTCATAGGATCTGCTGTCCCCACTATACCCTCAGATTGGGACATGAGACTGTACAGGGGATGGACCACTCAGACAATGCTACCAAAATCTATGATCAGAGGTTCATGGGCGTACACACCTGACACTGAGCACCCATAATGACAAAACATCTCAAAGATCTCAAACATCTCCAGTAGCCTTTGCTTCCATTGAAGTCAGTGGGGCTACTCACATGCTTACGGTTAAGCATGTGCATAAGTGTTCGCAGGATTGTGGCCTGAGTGATTATTTTCAACCTATTAAACTCTTTTTTGTAGAATGTATGTATATTTGAGCTTTTCTTTTCATGTGGTGAACTGATTAGTCATATGTCTCATCACTGAGTGGTTCTCCAACTTTGCAATTGACTATCATTTTCTTTCTTCTTCTGATTGTCTTGACCTCATATCTTTAAAAGCCTCGTCAGCGATCAAATGTGAAAACTATTGAGATAATAGAGGTAGCCAGATTAGTCCATCATTACACTGGCTCATTCTTTTCCCCACCCAGCTTTTTACTGTCTGTCCTTCATGTCACTAGAGGGCTAATGCATCCTTTCTTCCAGTCTCCTTACCCTCACACATACCGTTGTTAATGTGATTGAACAACTTCATCTTTATAGACATTAAAATTTAACTTAAGACTTCTGTTCTAATTTCTAAATCTCTGTTCATGCTAATGGTATATTCAGAATAACATCGGAAGCCTTTTTTCCCCTCCAGGTATGGGACATTGGGGGACAGCCAAGGTTTCGAAGCATGTGGGAGCGCTATTGCAGAGGAGTCAATGCAGTTGTGTAAGCTTCTTCATGTATCTCTTTACAAATCAATGATTTAAATATTTTTTGTAATATTGCCAATTTCCACTTTCAGTCCCCTCCACCTACAGATATTTCTCAGTCATTTACCTCTTTTGTGTGACTGCCTGCTTTCCATCATGGTTATATGTTGAATTTAACTTGGTAGACAGTGCTTTAAACCTTAAAACAAAAAAAGCTTTAAAACATGGAGTAGCTTTTTTCAACATTTAGTCTCTGGCCCCAAAAATAGATGAATTAACCATACTTGTGGATACGATTATGTTACAGAGGTCGCTACTGTCATTGAATCGGTGAATTTTGCCATTTGTTTCAGTTTGACGCTGCGAGAATGCCTTAAAATGCACCATTCCATCCCTGTAAAACTGTTCAATTTTTTTACTTGTAAGAACTAGAAGTATATGGAAAAAAAAACAAAATAAATTTACTAACATTTGTTTGACTGTAAACAAAGTGAGTGGTGGTGAATGCAGTCTTCCAGCAACAGTAACTAAGAATGTAACATCATGTGGCCTTCATTAAATTTCACAAGTAAGAGTCATGCATCTTGTAAAAGAAGGGCTTATAGCAATTAATTTGAAATTAGACTAGGAGAACAACAGCAAACAAAAAAAAAATTAGCAAAGTAGCAAAATCAAGCGCTAAGCAGTAACCAGAGCAGTACATTCCGTGAAAGTGGAGGAAAGTTATTTTTTATGTCATGCAATGTACCTGTTGATTTTATGAGAAAGGCTGGCTGTGATAAGTATAAAGAAAAGGAGTACTTGTGGCACCTTAGAGATGAACCAATTTATTTGAGCATAAGCTTTCGTGAGCTACAGCTCACTTCATCGGATGCATACTGTGGAAAGTACAGAAGATCTTTTTATACACACAAACCATTAAAAAATGGGTGTTTACCACTATAAAAGGTTTTCTCTCCCCCCACCCCGCTCTCCTGCTGATAATAGCTTATCAAAAGTGATTACTCTCCTTACAATGTGTATGATAATCAAGGTGGGCCATCTCCAGCACAAATCCAGGGTTTAACAAGAACGTCTTGGGGGGAGGAGGTAAGTAAACACAAGGGGAAATAGGTTACCTTGCATAAGGACTTAGCCACTCCCAGTCTCTATTCAAGCCTAAGTTAATTGTATCCAATTTGCAAATGAATTCCAATTCAACAGTCTCTCGCTGGAGTCTGGTTTTGAAGTTTTTCTGTTGTAACATCGCAACTTTCATGTCTGTAATCGTGTGACCAGAGAGATTGAAGTGTTCTCGGACTGGTTTATGAATGTTATAATTCTTGACATCTTATTTGTGTCCATTTATTCTTTTACGTAGAGACTGTCCAGTTTGACCAATGTACATGGCAGAGGGGCATTGCTGGCACATGATGGCATGTATCACATTGGTGGATGTGCAGGTAAATGAGCCTCTGATAGTGTGGCTGATGTGATTAGGCTCTGTGATGGTGTCCCCTGAATAGATATGTGGGCACAGTTGGCAACGGGCTTTGTTGCAAGGATAGGTTCCTGGGTTAGTGGTTCTGTTGTGTGGTATGTGGTTGCTGGTGAGTATTCGCTTCAGGTTGGGGGGCTGTCTGTAGGCAAGGACTGGCCTGTCTCCCAAGATTTGTGAGAGTGTTGGGTCATCTTTCAGGATAGGTTGTAGGTCCTTAATAATGCGTTGGAGGGGTTTTAGTTGGGGGCTGAAGGTGATGGCTAGTGGCATTCTGTTATTTTCTTTGTTAGGCCTGTCCTGTAGTAGGTGACTTCTGGGAACTCTTCTGGCTCTATCAATCTGTTTCTTCACTTCCGCAGGTGGGTATTGTAGTTGTAAGAATGCTTGATAGAGATCTTGTAGGTGTTTGCCTCTGTCTGAGGGGTTGGAGCAAATGCGGTTGTATCGCAGAGCTTGGCTGTAGACAATGGATCATGTGGTGTGGTCTGGATGAAAGCTGGATGCATGTAGGTAGGAATAGCGGTCAGTAGGTTTCCGATATAGGGTGGTGTTTATGTGACCATCGCTTATTAGCACCATAGTGTCCAGGAAGTGGATTTCTTGTGTGGACTGGTCCAGGCTGAGGTTGATGGTGGGATGGAAATTGTTGAAATCGTGGTGGAATTCCTCAAGTGCTTCTTTTCCATGGGTCCAGATGATGAAGATGTCATCAATATAGCGCAAGTAGAGTAGGGGCGTTAGGGGACGAGAGCTGAGGAAGCGTTGTTCTAAGTCAGCCATACAAATGTTGGCATACTGTGGGGCCATGCGGGTACCCATAACAGTGCCGCTGATTTGAAGGTATACATTGTCCCCAAATGTAAAATAGTTATGGGTAAGGACAAAGTCACAAAGTTCAGCCACCAGGTTAGCCGTGACATTATCGGGGATAGTGTTCTTGACGGCTCGTAGTCCATCTTTGTGTGGAATGTTGGTGTAGAGGGCTTCTACATCCATAGTGGCCAGGATGGTGTTATCAGAAAGATCACCGATGGATTGTAGTTTCCTCAAGAAGTCAGTGGTGTCTCGAAGGTAGCTGGGAGTGCTGGTAGCGTAGGGCCTGAGGAGGGAATCTACATAGCCAGACAATTCTGCTGTCAGGGTGCCAGTGCCTGAGATGATGGGGTGCCCAGGATTTCCAGGTTTATGGATCTTGGGTAGTAGATAGAATATCCCAGGTTGGAGTTCCAGGGGTGTGTCTGTGATTTGATCTTGTGCTTTTTCAGGGAGTTTCTTGAGGAGTTTCTTTTGGTAACTTTCAGTGGGATCAGAGGGTAATGACTTGTAGAAAGTGGTGTTGGAGAGCTGCCGAGCAGCCTCTTGTTCATATTCCTACCTATTCATGATGTCAACAGCACCTCCTTTGTTAGCCTTTTTGATTATGATGTCAGAGTTGTTTCTGAGGCTGTGGATGGCATTGTGTTCTGCACGACTGAGGTTGTAGGGCAAGTGATGCTGCTTTTCCACAATTTCAGCCCGTGCAAGTCGGCGGAAGCACTCTATGTAGAAGTCCAGTCTGCTGTCTCAACCTTCAGGAGGAGTCCACCTAGAATCCTTCTTTTTGTAGTGTTGGTAGGGAGGTCTCTGTGGATTAGTATGTTGTTCAGAGTTGTGTTGGAAATATTCCTTGAGTCGGAGATGTCGAAAATAGGATTCTAGGTCACCACAGAACTGTATCATGTTCGTGGGGATGGGGGGGCAGAAGGAGAGGCCCCTATATAGGACAGCTGCTTCAGCTGAGCTAAGAGTATAGTTGGATAGGTTAACAATATTGCTAGGTGGGTTGAGGGAACCATTGCTGTGGCCCCTTGTGGCATGTAGTAGTTTAGAAAGTTTAGTGTCCTTTTTCTTTTGTAGAGAAGCAAAGTGTGTGTTGTAAATTGGGGACAGTGTATACCTTCAAATCAGTGGCACTGCTGTGGGTACCCTCATGGCCCCACAGTATGCCAACATTTGTATGGCTGACTTAGAACAATGCTTCCTCAGCTCTCGTCCCCTAACGCCCCTACTCTACTTGCGCTATATTGATGACATCTTCATCATCTGGACCCATGGAAAAGAAGCACTTGAGGAATTCCACCACGATTTCAACAATTTCCATCCCACCATCAACCTCAGCCTGGTCCAGTCCACACAAGAGATCCACTTCCTGGACACTACAGTGCTAATAAACGATGGTCACATAAACACCACTCTATACAGGAAACCTACTGACCGTTATTCCTACCTACATGCCTCCAGCTTTCACCCTGACCACACCACATGATCCATTGTCTACAGCCAAGCTCTGCGATACAACTGCATTTGCTCCAACCCCTCAGACAGAGGCAAACACCTACAAGATCTCTATCAAGCATTCTTACAACTACAATACCCACCTGCGGAAGTGAAGAAACAGATTGATAGAGCCAGAAGAGTTCCCAGAAGTCACCTACTACAGGACAGGCCTAACAAAGAAAATAACAGAATGCCACTAGCCGTCACCTTCAGCCCCCAACTAAAACCCCTCCAACGCATTATTAAGGACCTACAACCTATCCTGAAAGATGACCCAACACTCTCACAAATCTTGGGAGACAGGCCAGTCCTTGCCTACAGACAGCCCCCCAACCTGAAGCGAATACTCACCAGCAACCACATACCACACAACAGAACCACTAACCCAGGAACCTATCCTTGCAACAAAGCCCGTTGCCAACTGTGCCCACATATCTATTCAGGGGACACCATCACAGGGCCTAATCACATCAACCACACTATCAGAGGCTCATTCACCTGCACATCCACCAATGTGATATATGCCATCATGTGCCAGCAATGCCCCTCTGCCATGTACATTGGTCAAACTGGACAGTCTCTACGTAAAAGAATAAATGGACACAAATCAGATGTCAAGAATTATAACATTCATAAACCAGTCCGAGAACACTTCAATCTCTCTGGTCACACGATTACAGTCATGAAAGTTGCGATATTACAACAGAAAAACTTCAAAACCAGACTCCAGCGAGAGACTGTTGAATTGGAATTCATTTGCAAATTGGATACAATTAACTTAGGCTTGAATAGAGACTGGGAGTGACTAAGTCCTTATGCAAGGTAACCTATTTCCCCTTGTTTTTTCCTACCCTTCCCCCCCCCCGATGTTCTTGTTAAACCCTGGATTTGTGCTGGAAATGGCTCACCTTGATTATCATACACATTGTAAGGAGAGTGATCACTTTAGATAAGCTATTACCAGCAAGAGAGTGGGGTGGGGGGAGAGAAAACCTTTTGTAGTGGTAAACACCCATTTTTTCATGGTTTGTGTGTATAAAAAGATCTTCTGTACTTTCCACAGTATGCATCCGATGAAGTGAGCTGTAGCTCACGAAAGCTTATGCTCAAATAAATTGGTTCATCTGTAAGGTGCCACAAGTACTCCTTTTCTTTTTACGAATACAGACTAACACGGCTGTTACTCTGAAACCTGTGATAAGTATATTGGAAGTGCAACTCATAAGCGCAAATGAGAGGCATTACAAATGGATGAAGATAGAAATTTTTAAAAAAAGCAGAAAGCTGTTTAATATCAAGACCGAAGAGCAGCTTTACAGGAGAAATGTAGTGTTCAAGTTAACAGAAGTCTTCTCTGCTGCAAATATTCCCCTGAATACCCTCGACAATCCAAAACTGTGAGAAGGTTTTTAGAGAGCAAGGTAAGTGTTATACCAAGTGCAGATCAACTTAGAAAGTTTTACCTCCCCAAAATGTTTGACTGGCATTTTGAAGAATTTAAAAGAAAAGTTGCAGTCCTGTGAATGAATTAGCATTGTGGCAGATGAAACAACCAATTCTGAAGAAAGATGCGTGCGTAACATTCTTGCCGTCCCATTCCCGCAAGCAGTGATAATGCAGGTGAACTCAAGCTGGGTGTTTTTTTGTTACACTGTAAAGTTTTGGAAGTAGTTGATTTAAAAACAGTCAGCAAAGCAATACGGGAAATTGTTGAAAAATCCACAATACCGTTTGATTCCATCACTGAGTTTGTGACCGATAATGCCACCTACATGGGAAAAGCTTGGGATTGAGGTTTGAAACCTTTGTTTTTAAATGCTGTATCTCTTACATGCATGGCACATTTGCTTAACCTTCTGGGCAATCTGAGGAGGAAGATACTATTGAAAGTAAATGAATTAGTTGTGTCTGTGAAACATGCTTTCACTGCCTGCCCTGCCAGAAAAGCCCAGTTCTGCATGTTTCTAATGGAAATAGCACAAAGTCCTTCCATCTTACCAACCCCCATAATAACCATATGGAACAGCTGGTTCAATGCGGCCCTTTATCACATTGGACACACTGAAGATTATGTTTCATATTTTTTACAGAGGAGAATGGTTATAGCAGTAGTTCAAGTTTTCAAGAGATCGTTATCCTTGCCAATCCGCAGCATTTATTGAAGAACTCCAGGCTCTAAAAGAGTTTGCACCCCAAATCATGAACATGCTTACAGCTTATGAAGAGCTCACAGTTCTTGCTCATGAAGTCAAAAATTAAGTGTGTGACCCTGCATTGTGGGTAGAGAGCTGCTCTGAATCTTGCCAACACCCAGCAGCAAAACCAGCACTCTTGGAAAGCTCAAACAACAACAACAAAAAAGGTGTCATACATGGACACTGACTCAACCTCCCACTGTCACCCATCTGCTGCCGCTTTCTTCGGGCATGCCGTGTATTTGAGCCAAACCAAGCAAAACACCTTGAGGTTTGTGAAAGCACAGAATTTGAAAATATACCATTGTTTGAAGACAAAATTGCTGCACTTAGAAGATTGGGCTTGCTATGGAGCAGTTCAGGAATTGAGGAAAGAGCATGTTTTCCAGTTCTAAAGAAGTATGATGGCCAGATTCCCAGCTCTGTCAGCAGTTGCCCTGCGATACTTAGCATTACCAGTCAATGATGTTGATGCCAAATGCTCCTTATCCTATTAAAAATGTGCTTGGTGTCAATAGACACCACATAAAAAATAACTTCTTATACCAAAATTGCAACAGTTTGTACAAGGGACTTAACAAAAATAACTGATTCTTTTTAGTAATATAGCTTTTCATTATTTTTGTTTGAAAATTGATTGCACACAATGCATATATAATTTCAAAATAGTTTACTTTGACAAGGAAATGAAAATTATTGCGTTAACATTACACTGTAATACTTTGTTAAATTGTTAGGCAATTTTTGTTGCCATGCCCATACTCTGATTTTGTACATTTTTACCATAATTGTTCCGTGAACGTTGCCTAATTTTACTGTGACAAAATCATATCCATAGTCGTACTAAAATTCAACAAGAAAAATCTACTTGGTCACTAACACTATCTTTTGTGTAAAAGTGGGATCATTTTCTTAACCCAGTCATTCTTGGTCATATGCAGTGAGTTAAACCGATGGCCAGATTTTGGAGGTTGGGAGAAAATTTCTCTCAAATGGTCTATTGGAAATAACATGGGAACATTAGAAGGATATACAATTGTAGAATTTAGGAACCTGATCCAGATCCCATTGATGTTAGTGAAAAGGCCAGGCCCAAAAATCAGGCCCTAGATGAAGATCTATTAAATTATCCAGTCAGTCCCCTCGCTTATGCAAGATTATTCCCTACACTTCAATTATTCCTGGAGATTTTGATTCTCACATACGTATTTGCCGGGTGCACATGCTTCACGTCCGTTTGCCCGATATAGTTTAGTAGGTGGTGGTTCCTTATGCTTGGAGTGTAATACTGCCCATCTCCTGCCAACTGAGAAGGTTACTCCAAAAAAAATCTTTTTTTAAACTATGTTTGGATCTGACAAGTCATTAAGTAAAAGGACGTGGCACACGTATATGGTATATTTTGCACATCCAGCATCCTTTGTATTGCAATCAATTACATTTTCCAGAAATTTCTGTCTTCCCACAACCTGTATTTAATTTTCTTTTTTTTCTTTATTCCCAATGAAATAGGAAAAATTGATATTTCAAAAATCATCTGCTCAGTGGGGGAGGAGTGGGTACATTGGACACATTTCAGATATTTTTAATAATGTTTTCTATGTGTAATGGATAAAAGTACAAGTGACAATTTTCCCATTTTAGTTACATGGTGGATGCAGCAGATTTAGAAAAAGTAGAAGCTTCGAAAAATGAACTACACAGCTTAATAGACAAGCCACAGTTGCATGGAATTCCAGTAAGTGTTTTTGAGTTTTTGTATTTATGTAATTGGTCTGCTATGGTGTCATTGATATTCAGACATGAATAAATGGATTTATTTACTTACTTAATTGTTCACATGTGAATTTAGACTTTATAGCTTGAGTCTGGGATTTTCAAAGAAACCTAAGGGCACCTGACTCCCAGTGAACTCCATTCCCTGAAACCTTTGAAAATCCCAGCCCAAATGTGATGCAGGTTGGCTATACAACACTAGAACTGGTTGGACATTTTTTTCACTGAAGTGGTTTTTTGATGAAAAATGCCATTTTTGTCAAAATTGAAAAGTTGCATAAAACACATCCATTTCAATAGAATTTTGTTTAGAAAAAACAGAAGTGAAGCTTTTTAATAATGTTGAAATGTAGTGTTTTGACATTTTCAGAATGAACTATTTTGATTTTGTTTCAAAATTACTTTTTTTTATATTAAATTATTTTTTTTAAAAAAAAGGTCAAAATCTGAATGAAATGCTTTGATCGACCTGAACTATTTTTTGTCAGACTTTTATTTTCCATTACATTTAGAAATGTTGTGGCTTTATTCCTTTTCAGAATGGAAAAAACCTCGAAATCGCAGAATTTCCCACAAAACATAAAATCCAGTTCTGTTTTTGTGAGAATTTGTGACAGTTTTCCACAGAGCTCTGGTTATTATCACATGGTATCACTGCTACAGTGTGTGTTTGTACATCTTCTGGTGTGAGGGTCAATAAAAATTTGGAGGTGGATTGAGCCTATCAAATTAATTGCACATAGGGCATTATCAGTTGGTAATACTTTTCAGTCAGTACCAGTGTGGGCCAGATTTGAACTGGTGACCCAGAGATATTAGTAGCAATATCTTAAGATGTATGAGACTTGTCTTTGTAGAGGCTGGTTAGCAGAACTCAAGCATGAAGTAGTCATCCGCTTCTACAGGTCAAGGAAGATGTTGGCTGCAAAGTAAAAACATGTAAATATAAAAAAGAATGCAAAAATTAATCTGTCCTCAAGCAGGATCTTGACTTTTGGCAAAGAATAATGTGAGCTTGAAGCACCATTAAGTAACTGAGGAGGTGGAACTGAATGTTTTGTTAAAAATAATTTGCAATTTTATAATAGGTTATCCTCAGCCTTACATCATTCTTCTGTCTGGATACTGATATCAGCAAAAGAGGACATGGGGCCCATCCACAGAGATGATGTTTTGGGAAGGAAAATAGATTGTTCTCTGACCCAGGACAAAGAGTATTAGGAACGTAGGGCTATTGCTTGGCCCCTGCGTATTTTCTATGGGCAACTACTTCCAGTTCTGACCAGTCATTGACCTAGGAAAATGCTAGCTAAAAGAGAGCTGGATGAGAAGGAGTAGACAATAAACTGACATCCAGATAATTGCAGTAAGATGAGATTTGCAGAATGAATCCAGACAAAATTTCTGATCCCACCCACTATTGCAACAGAAAGATTTGAGACCCCCCTCTGTAACCTCACTGCATATTATTGGACGAGTCAACTAGGGAAGAGAAAATAGAACTGCAGCCAGGATTTACAAGGACAGGGACAAAAAAGTAGGGAGCTCCTATTTCAGTTTTTCGTCAGATTTCCCCATACTGTTGTGCTCCTTACCTACTGAGCATGAGGAGATTGAAAGGGATCTGAGATTTTTAGCAGTGCATAATGAAGTTCCTTTCCTTTTGTGTGCTGTTATATCACAGTCTGTGGGTCCACCTAAATTTTCAGGTTGCAATAGTATGTCGTTTTTACTTATTAGTTTGTTGCAAGTAACTAGTATTGAACTATTCTTTATTTACTGCAGTTATTCCTTGGCATAATAGGAAGATAGTGTTATTAACCCAAGGATGACAATGAATGAATTTTAATGTGTTATTTCATTTTAATCTGGACTTTTACTTGCAGTTGTGACATACATTAAAACAGTAATGTGACCATGATTTTAAAACCCCTCCATCTCTTATTTTGTCTTCCATTAAAATATACAGGAAGTTTATCCAGTGTTAAGTTATACATGGTGCACTTTGTACTCTTTATGCAGTTCTGTGAGCACAAGCATCTATTTTATTTTATTTTTTCTTACATCTCTTACCTAGTTCTAAATGGAGGCTCCTATGACTGCTTCTGCATGGAAGGGATACGGGGTGGGGGAGGGAATATGGCACTGGCTGCTTTTTGTGTGCCTAACTTGAAGCACCTTAAAGGGTTGTAATTTTGAGCCTGTGAATGCTCAACCCTTTGTGAAAATCGGGCCCTTTTAAGGTGTGTTCCATGTGGAACACAAATATCACTAGTCACTTTTGAGAATGTAGGCCATCATGTCTTAAATATTTAGGTGTTAAAGGTAATAGAATGAAATTATGATACTAAATAGTTAATAAAATTAAAAAAAATTACATGAAATTTACATTAATTTGAATGTGAATTATTTCACAGGTGCTAGTCCTTGGAAATAAAAGAGACCTTCCTGGTGCACTGGATGAAAAACAGCTAATTGAGAAATTGTAAGTAGCTGGCCTATCTAAATAGTTGGGGCATTCTGAAACACTGTTGTGTAAAGGCAAAATCATTGGAAGCGTACTACAGTGACAGATTCTATTTTACATTCTCAGATGCTCCAATTTAGCTGCACTGGTATCTAAAATAGCAATGGTTGATGACTGAGGAAACCACTATTGAATCTTTCCTTCTGATAGTTTCAGTTGTATAAAGTTGTTTCAGATATCTTTTTTTTCCTCATCACTGAAGATGCAACTAATGTAAAGAGTTTTGTTCCTTCTTACGCTATCCAGGATGCATTGTAATGGCAGTTTTATGCTTGACTGTTGTTAGAAGAGAGTCATTTGAAACTATTGTCTGTAAACTTAAGCAACTCAATATTTTTGGCATACAACCAAAGCACATAGCTTTTGATTACTGAAACTTGCTTAAATTATTACAGTGGGTAAGGGAAATCTACTTTTGTACAAAGAAGTCTAATACATAGGGACCTAAACAAATTCCTGGCCATGAAAAATGGGTCATGGGCCATGAAATCAGATCTCCCCAGTGAAATCTAGCTATTGGAAGGAAGGGGGAGGGAGCAGGGCTCAGGACACCTAGCATGCACCGGACTCCAGCTGCTAGTCCCAACGGGGCTGGGGAGGGACAGGACTTTCTCTTCCTCTGCAGGGACTGCTTCCAGTGGGAGATCAGACCCACCTCTGGGTACCTCCCACAGCTGCAGGAAAATCCGCAGCAAGGTGGGTCTGATCAGTGATGAGCTGCCAAAAGCTGAAGAACAGGTTCCTTCAGTCGCTCTGGGTCTTCAGCACTTCGGCAGCAGGCCCTTCAGTCGCTCCGGGTCTTCGGTGGCACTGAAGGACCCATTGCAGAAGGCCAGGAGCAAGTGAAGGACCCGCCACCAAAGTGCCGCCGAAGACCTGGAGCACCTCTGGGTGAGTAAAAACTAAAAAGGGATTCTCAGGGGAGCCTCCCCAGCCGAGAGCTCAGGTGGGCCGTACAGGACAGTCCTGTGGTGCGGATGTGGCCCGCGGGCCGGAGTTTGCCCACCCCTTTAACAACCGGTTCTAAACTGGCTTCAAAATTTAACAACCGATTCACGCGACTCCAGCTCGCCGCTGGGTCTGATCTCCCCCCCTCCCCTCCGAGAGCAGCCATGCAAGGAAAGAGGAAGTCCCTTCCCTCCCCAGCCCCACCAGGACTAGCAGCTAGGAGCCCCTGTCTGGGACGCTCACAGCAACATGGGGGAGATCAGACCCATCTCCAGAAACCTACCCTAGCTGCAGGAAGCTCCATGGCTGCTGCCTTCTGAGCCCAACGGGTGGCAGAGAAGTGAGAGTGGCAGTCCCGCAAGCCCTTTTTGGGTCGGAATCCCCATGGTTACAACACTGTGAAATTTCAGATGTAAACATCTGAAACCATGAAAATGACTAATTTTAAAATCCAATGACCATGAAATTGACCAGGATGGACTCTGAATTTGGTAAGGCCCTGCCAATACAGCAGTAATTTTGCTTAAATAAGTTTGTGCATCAAACCACTTTTTCATTTGTGGGATGCAATCCCTTTTGAAAAAGAATTCAGAGAGGAAGGATGGTCCAGTGGTTAGGGCACTAAGATGGGACTCGGGGGACCAGAGTTCAATTCACTGCTCTACCAAAGACTTCCTTTGTGACCTTGGACAAGTCACTTAACCTCTCTGTGCCTTAGTTTCACATCTGTAAAATGGGGATAATGGCAGTTCCCTACCTCACAGGGGTGTTGTGAGGATAAATACATTATAGACTGTGAGACACTCAGACACTAAATAGTGGGGGACATATAAGTACCTAAAAAAGACTAAAAATATTATTTAAAATACAGATTTTTTTTCCCCACAGGCAGCATCCACATTTATACAGGAATCTTAGATCCTTAGTTCTTAACCTAGTAAACTTCGCATGGTGTTGTGAACCTCCCAAAGATTGCTGTTGAGCTCCTTTGAATACTATTGTTGCAAAATGTTGTAAACTCATAAAAACGTTGGTTTCTGATACAAAAGGGTGAAAGTTTACCTTTTAAGACAAGGCATTGTTTCCTAGTTACTACTAAGAAATATTGTCTCAGACATATGGATACCTACTCTTTTCTATCTTTCTCTATTAAACCTGGCTTAATCAGAAAGGCTTTGAAGCCCTTAAAACATTTAACACTTTAAAAAATGCACTTATTGTAAGCAATAGTGGAGTTTTAAAGTTGCATGTCAGAGGTTAGAGTTTGGCCCTTTGAATACAAATTTGCAAACTTAACTTAGTGGATTGTGTGGAAAATGCTTGGGTTTGGTTTTGTGCAATAATAAAACTACTTAATGGAATTTCCTTTCTATAGAAACCTTTCAGCTATTCAAGACCGAGAAATCTGCTGCTATTCTATTTCCTGTAAAGAAAAGGATAACATAGGTAAGCATGTTATTTTGACAATACTTTCTGTGCACTACTTACATTATGATTGAGATTTTAATGGGGAGTGAGCATCCAACTCCCTTAGGCAGCTTTATAGCTGGAGACGTTTTGACCCAAGCCTGTTATTAAAGCAACCCTTCAAAACAGTCTAGAAATTTTAGGAAGCAAATAGAGTAGTCAGACAGACATTTAGTTCTGCAGAAGATCATTAAATTACTTTAATTGAAGCCTTGAAGATGCATCTTAAACATAAACTAAATATATTATACAATTTGTGGTACTTGCAGACTGTTATTTCTTGGATAGAAAGATACCAGTATGTTATCTAATTTAATAAACTTCTGATGGATACTGGTCTTGTAGGCAGCTGTCAAGTAGATGTTACTCCTAGGGGCTGCTGCAGACTTTTAAGCTTTAAGTCCTCTGTACTAGAACGTCTTTGAGTTCAAAGACATCCCAACTAAGCACTAAGGAGTTCACTATTTCCCAGACCACTTATTTAAATATTGGATGTTTTTCCATTCTTTAGCAAAATAGTGCCAGACCCTCAGCTGGTGTAAATCAGTGGAGCCCCATGGACCCAATGGAATTATATCGATTTACATCCGCTAAGGATCTGCTTGACTCTTCTATCCTACACAAAGCTGGAGAAGAGCAGGGCAAGGAGAAGTAATCCCTTGTCTTCGGCAGAGCAATAGAAATCATTACCATGCCCTAACCCAGTACTCCCTGCCCCTGCTCCCCTCCTCCCATGGAGCCTGATAAACAAATAGGGAAAACTGTGGGAACTCTCATCTTGAGCATATCACAGCGGGGGATGGGTCATGTGTAAAGTGCCCAAGACTGTAAGCTACCTGTGAAGGTCTTGGCCTTGAAACATACCCCAACAACACCCCAAAAGCTTGATGACAATTTTCTTCTCTCCTCACTCTTTTGAAATGGATATAAAGTCAAATGTGAGGCTTCTGGGTTTTTTTATTGTAACGACCTTCTAGCATTCTCATGTCCCTTCATAGATTATTTGTTTTTTATCTGTCCTTGCAGACATAACATTACAGTGGCTTATTCAGCACTCCAAATCAAGGCATTGTTGAAGAAAACTTTTGCTGAAGATAACTTTTCTTTCCAAATCTCACTGGTCCCCACCTGCTATACACTATTGAAAAGATAAGGAATGAAACTAAATACTACCAGGACTCACTTTCACTAGATTTGTTAACAAATGTAAAATTTCAGTCAATTACGGCCTTTAAAAAACAAACATACAGACATCCAGAATGTCTGTATGTCTGTCTGTCTGTCCTAAAAGCCTTAATATAAAACTGAAAAAAATGAATACTTTTTCTGAGCTGGAATGTTTTGAGTTTATGCATGTGAATTGTCAACTGTTCAGTAATTTTTTTAAATATGAAGCTGAATAAACTGCACAATAGAAACTGGTGTGTCTTATTGTAAGGCGTATTGCAGAGATGATAAACATATGCGCACAGTATTTATGGTTATGTTGCTATTAATATCTATTTTCAATTGCCAATACTGAGTTAGTTAGTTCTTGAATATTCAAATCTTCCTTTTTTTAAAAAAAAGAACGTATCAATCAAAATGTTGTTTAAATGGCCAGATGTGGAAAAGAGCTGTTTAAGAATTTGCACATTTATAATCGGGTACCATAGTCTCCTCATAGGCATAAATGACTCATATTCATTTGTCTGTTTTATGTAAAAAAAAAATCCCTTTCTCCACGTTGTGGCAAATCCCACTCCACACTCTAGTAGCTGACATTGAGTGTGTGACTGCAGTGAAAGTGATGTGATGTCCCACCACGTGGGTGAAACAGGATGCCTGGCTTCATGCAGGGAGGTAGATGTATTAGATCCCTACAACAGCTGCCCATCAGCACCAACATATAGAGGAGTAGGCCAGAGCGCATGGATCTATGACCGCACAGACTGACTAGCCATCCTACCCTTCACACCCTCTATCGATTGGCCATTTCCTCCCTGAGGCTGCAGCAGCACTCCAAGTGGTTCTAGTGCTGTTGTGTGGCCTATCAGTGGAATATTCTTTCCCTCCCTGGCCCCTGCAGAACTCTCCAGCACACAGCCTAGGTCCTTGGGCTCTGTACTGGGATTAGGATTTGCTCCTTTGCCAACAGGCTAAAGAAGCAGTTAATTCTTTTTATATTACTGTGTGTACCTTATTATTCTTCAATCCCATACATTAGTGATATCCCCCTGCCCTGAAATGCATTCTTATGGAACCTGTTGTATATGTACACAGATCAATATGATTCTATTAATGGAACTTTAAGGCGCAAATAGTGAGTAGACCTTCAGAGGTAACCAAGAGAGCTGACCAAGGGCTAAATCTTTCCTTTAGATGTTTGCAGGTGCAGCATGGAGAAAAGCTGTTGGGTTTACTGGTCTAAAGATGGCATGTGGAGAGATGGCTACAGCAGTCAACATAAAGTGGTTATATATTTGAGCACTACTTAAACATTATATGTACAAATGATATAAATGGTAATAATTTTGATGCAGCTTCAGTTTGAAGATGCTTTTTGGATGTAGCTTTAGTGAGTCATTCCCAGTACCATGCTAAACAAAGCTGATGGAATCTTATTTTACTGTCTACCAGTGCCACTGCAATCAAGATTGGCTCTTCTGTCAAACCCCCTATTTTCAGGGGCATATAGCTTGTTTGTAAATGTTTGCAGCATGCTGGTATTTGCATGCAAAGTCACAGTCTGGAAACCATTTTGTCTAGCAGCTAAAAGAAAATAATGTGGCCACTTTACAACTTCGAACAGGAAAAACAAAAATGCAAGTGTCTTGGGCTGGGGTATTTTTGTTTTCTTATAAACAACATTGATTCCAAACTTGGACAAGTAACTGTAGTTTAGTAGTCTAATTGCCTTTGGTATTTTGAAAACCAGCACTAGTGACAAAACTAATAAATCTTGAACAGTGATTACCAGCCATGCTCAGTTTTTGTCTTTTTAAGGGACGGGGCTACTGCTGCTGCTGGAGGCAGAACCTCAGCACATCCCAGAATCATGTTGTGCATGCCACAAAGCGAGCTGCATCCACGCCAAAGGTCTCCATCACTACCAGGACTGTGCTGCTTGTCACGAGGGGATAGCTCCCTGAGAACGTTCTATGCTTCTGCTTCTGCATGGGGAGTTCCAGGGGTGTGTATCCATCCCTGCTGTTCCATTCATAGTGTGGGGACATTTCAACCACTTCACTGCAGGAGGCTTGGGTGTGGTTGCCCCACTGGATTCTTTGCTTGCTTGACACCTGGTGGCAGCAGCAGCTGCCGACCTATGTAAGTAATGGGTAAGGAGAGGCAGCGCTTACTTTCCACCTTCCCCCTACTTGTGGTTGGTTCTCATTTCTTTACTCAGAGAAACTAAGTAGCATGCTTATTATGTGCAGCACGCATCCTCCTTCGCAAGCTGGAGTCAAGGCTCTTCAGAGGGAACAGGCTCATGTTTGGAGCCAGCTGAATGAATCCCAGAGAGCAGGCGGTGTGAATGAGGGATTTGATGATTAAGAATGTCTCATTATACAGCATCTACTGAATTCCTTCCCTTCCCCCCTACTGTGTGAACCTGTTTCTGAGCCCCAGCCAGCACAGTGCAGACACTGGCCTTGCTGTCCCCATTCAAAATATCCTGTCCATTTTTCTTCCTCAAGGATAACTTTTCAAAGTGGGCTTAATTGTAGATGGGCTTTTATTGTCACACACAATAGCAAGGCTAGGGAGATAGGGTGCATCTGACTGTAGAAATTGGCATCATCCTGTTTCTGAGGCTATACACAAACATACAAGATCACAGAGACTAGATAATAAGACATAAGGGTGCAGAATAAAAGACTTAAAAGGGGTTTCAAACAGCTTCCTGAGAGTACCCACCCCAACCAGCACCAAGCTGGTGTTAGTGCTATACAAACCCGCAGCCCCAGCCCCTGGTGTGAGAGCCATATTACCGTGTTTCAGGGGCAGGCTGCAATGCAGAGCTCTGTGGCTACTTGCTGCTTCCTTGAGCTCACAAGAGACTCACAATGAGAAGCTTACTGAGTTTGAGTAGCCTCCAAGCTGCTCTAACTTATACCGAGGGCTGGGCAGGGCCCTGAACAGCCCAGCATGCAGGGAGCACAAAAGTGACTTAGACACATTTTGTTTGTATGTATTGTATAAAGAACTTCTGTAAACTTAGAACATAAAATTGTCGTTAAATGGTATGGGGGAAAAAAATCAAAGGAAAGTCAAGTTACCAGGCACATGAAACAACCCTGCACAATTGCAGCAGAGAACAGTGACTCAGAAATAATTTGTTTCTGAACAAGTCATTTTGTAAAATGCTGGTACTTCAGTCACCTAGGCAAAATAGTAAACTGAATAGCTTTGTTATATGCTCTAGTAGAGCGTGTCCTAACCAGCTCTTAGTGGTGTTCATAGCAAGCTTGTAGGACAAGTAATGGGTTCATGTGTAAGTGGCCAAATAAATTAACTAACTCCCAAAACAATATAGTAAGGTATAAGTCTTTCCAGTGATGCCAGGGGGCAGCTATCCAATAAACAGCAGCAAATAAGGCTTATTTTAGCTGCAATGTGGAAATGATGTTTCCCTGGTTCATAGGTTTTCAAACTTTTTCACCTCTTCTCTCATTTGCAATCACATAGCATGCCAGTGATAACTACAGCAATTTCTTATATTGTACAGTAATATTAAGAGAGTTTTCAGCATACAAGTATGTCTTTCAATGCAATGAGAAATGCATTGATGAGATGCATAAATGCATTAATGAGAAAGAGAACCAAGTCTGGGTGACCAGCCATATTTCTGTGGACACCAGAGGCTCTCAGACCAGTGTCGGAGAATTTCTGCTCCGGATGATTCCATGTTCCAAATGAGGCTTTTGCCGTGATGTGCTGGAGTGAGTTGGTGAGGGTCCACCAGTGAAACTGAAATTCCACCAGTGAACTGACGAGAGTGAAGTGATTTCCCTGTCTCTGAGGGGAGTTCACCCTTTCTCTCAATACCGCTTAATCATCCCTAGCCGAGACAGTTGATCCCTGGGGCTCATACAAACACATTTGGAAAAGTTTTGTTGGCCACTGGAATGGACCAGATTGCACCAAATGGTAGGTAGCTTCCAAATATGGCCCCAGAAGAACATAACTCATCTCCCTTCCAGTTCCACAAGCTGAGTGCTATGTGATGCTAGCAATACCCTCAGTATACTTTTCAGGAGCAAAGTATAAACGTTTACAGTGAAGTGCACTTATAATAAGCGTGTTGGCCAAGCTGTGTCATCTCATTCCTTGGTTATTGTTACATGCAGATGAAGCGGAGAGTGTTTTTGTTTAAGTGGAAAACATGTTAATAAACTTCTTCAATTCTTCCTCCATTTTCTGTGCAGACACATGCAGTTCTGGTATGCAGGCTATAGTCTTTGGTTAAAGGAAGGGAATTGTGGGAATCTCCTTTTGATAATATTGGCAGCACTTCACTGGCTTTGTGCTGACTGCCTGTCAGAGCTCTGTTGGGTCAAGGGACTGGCATTGCATAGGTAGTCCAAGCACAAACGATACTCCATCCATTGGGTCAGGTCGCTCCCTCCTATGTTAAAAGTCAGAAAACTCAATCCCTAACTAAGCATCTTCCTCGTACAGTTGAGAGGAGGGGTTTGTCCCCCTTTGGAAAAAGGGCTGGTGCCAATCCCAAGAAGGTGGGACCAGGGGTGCAGTGGTCCTGTTCCTCTGCCCCCTGCCTTTCCTCCTCCCCTAGCTTCCTGATAGTGCCACCCCAGTGAAGTCATTCTAAAAGGGACTCAGCCTGACAGCAGTAGCAGCCCTCTGGGACTGTACTTTCATTCTGGGTAACATCTCTAGTGCTGGAGGTGGGCGGGGAGTGACATACATCCTCTCGATGCACCTACTCTCCTTCCACTCCCCACCCCACATGGACCCTGGACACACAGAAATTGTGGGAGGAGATGGTGCTGTGATTATGATGGAATTCCTCTGGTGGATGGAGGACTTTCTTGTGGATAAAAGGGGGGTAATTTGGCCCTTTGATGCTCAATTGCCTTCTCAGTCATGGATTAACTAGGCAAATGAATGGGTATATGTCAAATGTATACCTGTAAATGTACTGGCTTGCAATACTAATGTAACCCCACACCTCCTGGATGTGGTGCTCTGTCCCATCTAGTGGCACTAAGACCATTTAGAGAGAGATTAATAACACTTGTAACATAGATTCCGGTCATCGGCGGGTGGGATTGAATGTGGAATCTTTGAAGTTTAGTGCATGGGCCTCTACTGCATGAGCTAAAACCCACATAGACTTTAGTTAAGTCTGTAGCAGACTTACTAATCTCTCTCTAAGTGGTCTTGGTGCCACTAGATGGGATAGAACACCACACTCAGGAGGTGTGTGGGTTATACTAAGACTTAACTCTTAAGAACAGGTTTCAGAGTAGCAGCCGTGTTAGTCTGTATTCGCAAAAAGAAAAGGAGTACCTGTGGCACCTTAGAGACTAACCAATTTATTGGTTCGTCTCTAAGGTGCCACAAGTACTCCTTTTCTCTTAAGAACAAACTGATAAACTAAACGCCACTTACCAAGAATAAGATATGAGACATGAGTTTGTTAATTTGTTTTTAACGTCACAAATAAACAGAGATACAGATTAATGTTCAGCTGGCATAGTGTACAATTTCAGCAAGCGGGTTTTTGATCATTTATCCTTTATATTTATTTTCAATACTATGGGCCAAAGTTAGAGGCTTGGGTCCACAAACAAAAGTGCACCCTTAACTGCATGTGCAGTTACTGTGACTGAGTATAAATATGGTAATAACCTGTGAATAGATAGTTGAGCACCTGACTAGCTGTTTAGATAAGCTGTGTAAGGGTAGGCTTGAGGCCACCTTTTTGGAAATACGGTCCCATGTGCAGAAGAACCCATCATGTCTTCTCTGTAAAAATTAATGTAGATTTACAACGCTACATAAATTATTTGCTACTATAAATATTTATTTTAATTTATTGCCAATTCATGAAAATAAGCACCATCAACATTCTCTGGGTGCATTTACCATAGTATGCACAAGGCCACAGAATCCAATAGTCAGCTCAACTAAATTGCCCCTGCACTACTGACATGTTGTTGCCTTCACCATACTCCAACTCAAAACAAAATCTCACTCCTTTAACCTTCAAACGCCACCACAAAAACCACTCCTCTGTCCCCTCCCAAATACTTGTGAACAAAGGTGGTGATGTGCACTGTGTGAGGAAGGCTAACAAATCCAGACTCTGCCACCTCAAAGATGGGAATGAGTTCCAAAGCCAAGGAGCATTCAGACAATACGATGCTGGTGGTTCTTTACATGATCTCAGATCCAGCCATATGTCAGGGAAAAGAGAGGAATAGCCTACACCTGCTCTTCAGCTGTGAAGTGTTTCTTAGGTTGTGCCATACAACAAGCTACTACAATCAAGAGACAGGCTGGGAGCCATGTCCGAGCAGAAAAGTGGGTGTAGAAAATGTCTTACACAGCATTTACAGACAGGCCCCAAGATGCTGCAGTTCCACCTAAGGAATGGGGAAATGGCTTGGCCAAAACAGGAAATGGCTTTGCCCATCCCCACCAAACTACCTTTAAAGATTGGGAAAGGTGCAGTACACTGTACACAGATACCCCAGTGCAGGGCTGCCTCAGTGATGAAGAATGAATGAATGGGAGACCAGCTTCCTTTCGTGGTTTGGGAGATAAATGTCCTGTCTGCCTCGTTCCATGTCTGAGTTAATGACAACTCACGATGGTCGAATAACAGGCTCAACTGGAATGATTTAATCAAAGATCATCAGAGATTAATATAGCACTATGCAGAATACAGAAGGTATAGATACATTACCCCCTTTATGTGATGATATGATAAAGAGCTGGCTCTGTGTCTCTTCTTCATTGTAACTGGAGGGACACAGCAGATTCATTCCCCAACTACATTCCAATACCAGTATCATTATATAGGGTTTTCAAAGAAAACAATATGGTCTGAATCTCAGTTTACCTTATTTGTGTGAAGGCATGATTATTTACAAGTGAGAGGACTCACAAGTGTGTAATGTATTTCAGTGGGTCTTTCTTACCCCATAATTATTCTTGCCTCTTGATTCCCCAACAGAAGATATCTGGCATATATACACAGCTGAAGAGCAGGTGTAGGCTATTCCTCTCTTTTCCCTCACATACTGCTGGATCTGAGATCGTGTAAAGAACCACCATATATATATCCATATTGTCTGGATATATATATGGTTTCCCAGACTATCTGTACTTCTATGGACATACAGGCATCCAGGATTATTAAGTACCGTCTAGCACATAGAATTCCTGAATAGGGTAATTTATGGGCCTTAGAATTCAACATATTCTTTGTTAATCTCCTAAAGATTCTAAAGAATAGTTAATAGTAAATAAATAAAATATACAGAAAGTGAAGGACTAAAAGGGTTAATAATTACTAACAGATACTAACATCCTGCTAAGATTTTTTTTTTTGCAGCAGAGGTCAGACACCAACGTAATATGTAGGCAATGGGCCTCTGTAGCGCCCCCCCTTTTTTTAAAAAAACCCTTTTATTGCTTTATTTTATTACTTACAATCGTTATTGTACTTCTTTCTCAACCACAGTGGCGAACGTCATCATCCCATCTGTCACTCAGGCCTGTAAACTGGAGGTCATCTTTGACTTGGACTTTCCTTGAGGTCTTCACATCCAGGCTACATCTAAGTTTTGCAGACTCTCTCTTTCTAAGATACAGTCTTTCCTAGCCATTTATACAACTGAAACTCTTGTCCAGCATCATCACCTTGCATCTCAATTACTGCGTTTTTTTTTTTCTGGTCTTCACAAATGCAGTCTTGCCCTGCTCATACCCATACCTATTTCTTTGAGTATGTCGCACATCTCTCCGAATCCCTCCACTGGCTCCCTCTTATCTATCATCACTTTCAAAGCCTTTCACAACCTATCCCCACCCTACGTTTCACCTCTCATTCAGTATAGAAAGATTGACTCCCATATCTGATCTGCCCAGGATGTCAGCCTCCATTGTCCTCTTGTTAAATTTTCAAGCTTTCTCCCATGTTGCCCCTCACACTTGGGGAAAGCTCCCTGTAAACACATGAAAAACTAACTCATTATTCTACTTAAAATCCACCCTTAAAATTTTCCTTTGCTGTGATACCTACAGAAAACTCAACAGTGGCTAGACAATGTTAGCACACTTGACAATATATGCTAAGACCATAGCCTATCATGCTGACCAGTATGATCTCATTGTTTCTTTGTACTCTTCCATCTTTATGTATCCATCTGTGGTAGCTGAAACCTGTCATTATGTACTAACACGGCTGTTACTCTGAAACTTGTCTTAGCTTGTAAGCTGTTTGGAGCAGGTATTGTCTTTTTATTCTGTGTTTGTATAGTGTCTAGCACAATGGGGTCCTTGCCCATATACAGGGCTCTGTGAGAACACAAATAATAAGAAAACATTCGATTTTTCCTTATATGCCAAGGCTTCCTTAGTGTTTATGGCCCAGAGTATTTGGGTTTCTGAATCCTCAGAAATCATGAGCTTGGACTATGGGGTTTAGTTCTTTAGTTCTCTGAATACAGGAAAGAATAAATGGAGCCACCATTTACGTAAACATCCATATTTGGGCATGGAATGATACTTTTCAGTTAATATGGAGAAGGTGAAATTATTAATCTATAATTTGTGAGTCTTCCTTGTGTTTCCTACAAGCAAATACCAGTGTATAATGTCACCTTCTAACACATCTGTGCAGTTGCCATTAGTCTATCTACTGTTTAAAATGACCCTATGATCAAATAGACAAAAGTTAACATGCCCATCTTCAGTGTGCTCACATTACGGAAGAGTGAAATTATGTGACCTGTTCCAATCCTTTTAACCAGTTCCTCAAACTTTCCATAATGTGCTCTATCCCTCCTGCTCCCCTTTCCCATGTAACTGGAAAGGTCTCCAAGTCACACGTAATATACAGCCATTTTTCACACACTTGATAAAGCTACACTGCATGCCTCACTTGTATCAATTATGCAAAAATTAGAGATGACTGGCTCATAAATGCAGGCAGAATAGTATTCTTAATGTTGCAAGAAAGCAGCACTTAACCAACAGTAGACAGCATAGTATCTGGTACTGGAACCAGATCCATTCTTTTGAGGACCTGTTGGCACACTAATGGCAAAATAAATTGCAACATGCTTGTGCCTTTTCCTGCACCATCAAGACATCTCTAAAGAAATCCAAGGGTTAATCTAACCCCCATTTACACTTTATTTGCTGTTACACTGCTCCTTGTAATAATTTTTTCCAGCAAAAAATGCAGCAGAATCGTCATGCCCTTTTTTGCCTGAGTGTGTGTGTGTGTGTGTGTGTGTAATCATCAGAAAATATATCCCAAGTGGGGTCACACATCTCTGAAAATTCAGGGAAAAGATATAGAATTCTGAGAATTAGGAGTCCTTTCTTCCTGGGGAATTATACTTCAAAAGAGCTTTGTTTGCCTAAGGCTTTTCTTACTGATGTATATTATTGGGTTTTCATAGATGGGTTTTCATAAATCCGGAATTGTTACACTGGCCTAACTGGATCAAAAATAAAGTTTAAAAGCTGAAGTTCAGTTCATCTTAAATTTACCATAAAAGAGGGAAGCACTAATAAAATAATACTGGAACTTTTAGAAAAGGATTTCCAATTAAGGCTACTGTAAAAGAAAGACTCAAAGTACAAAGAAACAAAGAGTCAGAAACCAGATCTAATGAAAGACTGAGCATAAGGCTTTTTCTGGAATATCAGTTTCACTGAAACTGTAAATTAACAAATTGATTTCTTTATACAATGGATTAAAGATTAGTGCTCAGCAGGAGTAATTTTCTTACTGCAGAAAGCAGTGTATTGATATTTATTTTGCTTGGTTTTAATTATATTTAGGGAGTTGTACTTAGAGTATTATAGTGGAAGACTTTTCTTGAGGAGGTTTAAAGAATTGCCATACATAATGCAATAAAGATTTTGGGCTAGATCAGGCCCCAGGTTTTGTATCTTTAAAGACCCACTTCTACAACAATGCTTATAAGAAATGACTCAGTAAAGACATTTATTTAAACAAAAACAAAGGAAAACTAAATTTTCTGTTCTACCATATTACACTCCAAGCTTTGTTGAGTAACCATGAGATCTCTTTGCAGTATCTTCTGTCCATCCTCCCACAGTCCCTTCCTGCTATCTTGATACTTTCTTCATCCCAACATGTCTGAAATAAGATTGTAAACTCTTTGGAACAAGGGCCCCTGTCTTCTTATTTGTAGCATAAAGCTTTAGCATTTGTTTGGATGCTGGGAAGTAATAAATAGCATCCAGCAAATATGGGTTTCTGCTTTTAATTTTAGAAGAATTATACCTGATAAAGATCTTTTTGCCTCCATTGACACATATTCAAGGAAGGCTTTGTGGCATTGGTATACATCCTACAGAAAACTATGCAGAGAAGACTTGGGGAAATACTGGGAAAGGATTTGCAAAATGTTATTGAAACAGATGCTGAGACTTTGTTTCAGCAGGTTTTTGTGACCCCTTTTGTTGGCTTTTACTAACATTTGTGACAGCAAGAACACAAGCATAACTAAGGAAAGAGGACATATTGGAAATTATTTTCTTAATGAGTTTATTAAGGTTTACAATGACTTAGTTTCCAAACAAGTATTCCTTTATTAGTTCAAAGGCCACTTGGTATTGATTATATCCAAAATATCAACATATGCGTATACACCCCAATATTCTATATCCTAGCAACACTAGAGCTAGAAGCACTGGCCAAATACTCACTGCTGGCTCAGGCCTGGAAGACACCTTCCCATCATGGCATGAGTCTAGAGGGGCAAGGAAAAGCTTTGACAAAGAATCCTTAGAAAGCCTTTTGTTTTTCAGACACAATAACATACAAGCAATGTCATTGCTGGTTATTGGATCTTAGCTAAAGTCAGCTGAAGAAGTTTAGGGCTGCACTCTGCTCTCTTCATGGTTTTTCTCCTTATCTCACTTTGCCATATTTTTGCCTCACTACTGGACTAAGCATTTCTAACCAAATTATTTACTGCACCTGCTGCCCAGTTAGCCATGTTTTCTTTATTTCTATTGGTCAGTCCAAACCTTAAATAAGATATCACTGGTGTTTCCAGGCTCACTACATGTTTTAACACAAACAATCCTTCTTTCTCATGAATTCGTTCTTTTTGATCACATGCTTTGGGCCTATCATTCATGCTAAGATCCAAACTCAGTTTAAAACTATAGTTCACCCACGTCTAATATGGTCTTATACTCCTACAGGACATGTCACACATACTTATTTCTGAAAGCTATTTGGCTTTTAGAGTCATCCAGTCAGGGACCAGAAGCAACACACAGTGCAGCACAGTGCTTCTCTGTCCTGCTGCCCCGAGAGGGCTGGGATCAGGTCACTTCCTGCTCACCAGTTCCCCCCAAGACCATTGGTACTGAGGGAACCGTAGTATTGCCAACCCAAGCATTCAAACATCATGAGTCATCCCCCATTATCACCAAAGATCCGGAGATTGGCTTAAAAATCAGGAGAGCTTTAAAAGTAGTACCTTGGGGTTCTTTTCATTGGAGCCTTTGGGAGTCACATCTCTTCAACCAAGAGAGCTAGAAGCTTACTTTAGAAAAGAAAGAAAAGAAAAGACTGAGATTATCACACAATCCTTTGACTATGGAAGCTGAGGCTTACCCCCCGCCACCCTGAGACCTGAAATACTACTACTAGATTTGGCAACACTTGAACAGTGTCTGCTGCTTCCTGAGCATAATGGGCCATCAGCAACTGGCAACCCACTCCAAAGACCCGTAGGGAAGTGAGAGGGAGACATCAGGCATCTCTGAAGAAAACAACAGTTAGTAGGGGCCCCAGGGTTTGTTTGGGCACAAAGGATGATGGTGCGGGGGAACGAGGGACCCTAACTGAGGAAAATGCAAGAGGCTATCCAATCAGATGAAGGAAGAATGTTCAACAGGGTTTGTGAAACCCACCACTGTGCAAATTTTCATCTCACTGCTCAAGTGGACATTCAAGTTCAGTCTGAGTAGGTTCAGTATGAATGTTTTGTCCAGTCTAGGATAAGAACCTACAAGCCATTCCACAGCCCAGTACACACATTGTTTTGATAAAAGCTGAGCAATCCTGAAAATGCCTAGTAATCCACAGCCAAGAGGCCTTAAGCATCTGACTATCCAAGCTTGCTGTATGATTTTTCCTAAGACTGGAAATAATATCCATTAGGGAAGCACTAATGCCTAATGGGTAGGGCATTAGAGTGGGACTCAGGATACCTGGGTTCAATTTGCTACTCCTGAAAGACCTGGGGCATATCACTGCACTTCTCTGTGCCTCAGTTTCCCCATCTATAAAATAGGAGTACATGATATTGACCCCCTTCGTAAAGTGCTTTGAGATCTACAGATAAAAAGTGCTATACACGTGCTAGGTATTATTATTATTTGCATGGGGCCAGATGATTTTTTTAAAAGGGCTTGATCCTGTAGACCTTACTTGTAAGTACTCCCATTAAAGTTTTCAAGCGAAAGCTCTAAGATAGAAAACCAAAACATGAGTTTGAATTGCATGTGCCTTTTTTGTTCATGTAGTGTAACCATGTTATCATCTGGTATTGAAAGGGTATTTATATAGGTTTCATCAACCAAGATCAAACCATTTTTATAAATGTTTGGTTTCTATCAGGCAATGCCATATACAGTAACGCCTCACTTAACGGTGTAGCTAAGTTCCTGAAAAATGCGCCTTTAAGCAAAATGACGTTAAGTGAATCCAGTTTCCTCATAAGAATTAATGTAAATAGGGCGGGCTAGGTTCCAGGGAAAATTTTTTTTTGCCAGACAAAAGACCACACACACAGAGTAAAAGTTTTAAACAAACAATTGAATACTGTACACAGCGATGATGACTGTGAAGCTTGGTTGAGGTGGGGGAGTCAGAGGGTGGGATATGTCCCAGGGAATGCCTTATTGCTAAATGATGAACTAGCACTCGGCTGAGCCCACCAGGGTTAACTCATTGTTGTTAATGTAGCCTCACACTCTCAGGGCCGGCTCTAGGTTTTTTGCCACCCAAGCAAAAAAAAAATAAGAGTGGCCGGGACACCGCCCCTGGCATTGTGCCGCCCCAAGCTCGTGCTTGCTTTGCTGGAGCCTAGAGCCGGTCCTGCACACTCTACAGGGCAGCACGAATGGAAGGAGGGGAGACAGCATGGCCAACTGAGACAGAGACACACACCCTGTGTGTGAGAGAGAGATGCACGTTTCCCCTTTAAGTGCACTGATACCACTCTTAAGTACACTGCCTTGTTAAGGTAATCAGCAAGCTGAGACTGCTGCCAGGAAGCTCCCTCCATCCCGAGCCCTGTCGTGTGTCCCCCCTGTGCTATGGAATTGGGGTAAGCGGGGTGCAGGAGCAGGGGGACACCCTGACATTAGCCCCCCCTCCCCAGCAAGCAGGAGGCTCTGGAAAGCAGCTCCAAGGCAGAGGGCAGGAGCAGCACACGGCAGTGGGGGGGGCGGGACAGCTGAACTGCTGGCAATTGATAGCCTGCTGGGCGGCTGCTGCACAGGGAACTTAGGGGAGCGGGGAGCTGATAGGGGGGCTGCCGGTCCACCCTGGTTCCAAGCCCCCACCAGCTAGCTCCAACGGGCTGCTCTTCCTGCAAGCAGTGGACAAAGCAGGCAGCTGCCAAAAGACGTTATAAGGGATCATTGTGCAATTTTAAACGAGCATGTTCTCTAATTGATCAGCAACGTAAGAACAAAACAACATTAACCGGGATGACTTTAAGTGAGGAGTTACTGTACTTGATATTATCCACTTGACTATGCCAACAAGAAATGCTCCTTTTGATGTATGCAAACATTGTAACTGATAGACAAGAGAGTTCTGCTTGACTCAATTGGAGATACTGGGTTTTGCTGGCAACTGGAGAGGTTTGGACCCTGCAGTGTTTATTAAACTGGTGAACTGGATATTGCTGAGTCAGAACCTTCTAAATTGCTTTGGGCTACGAAGGGGCAGGTGTCCTCATTTGCTCTAGCTTTCGGGTCATTTACAGCCAGCCAAAGAAAATTCTCTTGCTCTAATTAAATGAAATTTGTTTTGTAAGCAAATAGGCTGCTGGTTTTCTTGCCTCTGTTAGTTTTATTTCTAATTTGTAGCAGAAATTGGATTTTTTTAAAGAATGATTTAATGTGCAGAAACCAATGGTCCTCCTGTTAAATATACTATACAAGCTCTGGTGAGTGATGTGTTATGTGCCTTATGATCCTTAGAAGGAGAAAGATAAACTAAGATATTCATATTATACTTCACAGCCAAACTAGTAGTTATGTAAAACAAACTGCAGCCTGCTCTTGATTGTGAAATCGGAGTTGAGGACAGATGCTATATCGATATATTTCCAGGATAGAAAGGCTGAGTGCAATAAAGATGAACTGGTTGGCCAGAATCATTCACTTGTTCTATATGCCACCAACTGATTTACCTTCATCTTTCTCCTCCTTGTGATTAATACTGGGATTTGCCATTGCCTTTGTGCTGAAAGACCCTGAGTCAAATTTAAGATATTGCAACAAAATAAATTTATTTAAAACAACATAAATCTTCTATAAGCACTGGGATTCCTTACGTTTGTAGGTTTCAGAGTAGCAGCCATGTTAGTCTGTATTCGCAAAAAGAAAAGGAGTACTTGTGGCACCTTAGAGACTAACAAATTTATTTGAGCATAAGCTTTCGTGAGCTACAGCTCACTTCATCGGATGCATTCAGTGGAAAATACAGTGGAGAGATTTATATACATCGAGAACATGAAACAATGGGTGTTACCATACACACTGTAATGAGAGTGATCAATTAAGGTGAGATATTACCAGCAGGAGATTCAGTATTTTCCACTGAACGCATCCGATGAAGTGAGCTGTAGCTCATGAAAGCTTATGCTCAAATAAATTTGTTAGTCTCTAAGGTGCCACAAATACTCCTTTTCTTCTTACGTTTGTAGGACTTGCTGGACTTTATATTACTCTGGTAATTTTTTGGAGGTTAAACTTAGTTCATTGTCATTCAGTGGATATAGCACAGACCAGCTTCTGCCATTAAACTTCCTCAGAATGCTCCCACTCAGATGTAAGTGTCAGAAACCACCATCCCTTAAATTCTTCTGTGATTATAATTTGAGAGACACTAAGGACCAGGTGAATTCCCTGTGTTCAGATAGTAGCAGTCCTCTTCCCTGCTTAATAATGAATGATGTGATCAATATAATGAAGGTAAAAGGACTTATTTTCTACTCACAATTCTTTTGGGGGCTATAGATTAGTTTTGATAGCTAAAGTTAGAACTGAGGCCCAGATCCTCAAAGGTATTTAGGCTTCTAACTCCTATTGAAATTAAGTGTAACTTTAACTACATTCCTTGTGAATTATTTGTCCTTACTAAGGACATTTAACATCACATCATTCAGCTCCCAAATAAAATTGAAAGGACTATTTCTCAGTCATTGAATATCACAAATCTTAGTTTTCAGAGTAACAGTCGTGTTAGTCTGTATTCGCAAAAAGAAAAGGAGGACTTGTGGCACCTTAGAGACTAACCAATTTATTTGAGCATAAGCTTTCATGAGCTACAGCTCACTTACAAATCTTAGTGGAAACCTTTTGCATGCTCTTTGTAAAGTAACAGCCTTTTGTCAAACAATGGGAGGCGATAGTGCTGAAGTTTGGAATTGGAGAGAGAGATTCCGTTGCTCTAAGAACAATTGACTTTGTTTGTAGTGTGACAGTGTTGCCCTAACATTTGGTTTAGGTTTTTATCAGTGCCCAGACAGACTTCACAGAATGGATATCAGAGAGATGGTGCAGATGCTTCAGCCCTAAGAGAATGCAAGAAGTCAGAGGTTTTTGACGGAACAATACATCACACTGGTTCAAACCAGAAGTAATCCCTGTCTGGGATGGTCTTTTATTGAAACAGTCTATAGCACATTTCAGCTAAACACAAATAAAGGGTCCTGAGTATCTTCTCTCTCGCCAGGTACTAGTGACAATTATGCACAGCTAAAAAAAACACTACAATTAACAAGCCTTTGTCTGATGTTGGTTAGGCAAGAGCTGAGAAAAGGCTTCATTTTTCCGCTAAACTGTTAATTTTCTCACCTCAGCCTCCCACCCACCTTCTCCCCATTTGTCTGTTTTGACCACCTGTAGTGTCCTGTCTGGCACCAAGACTGTAAGATCAGTAGGGCAGAGACTGTCTTTGTTATTTGGCTGTACAGGACTTGGCACAGGACTTGGTGGAGTCCAGTCCCTGGCTGGAATACATAGATGCTGCTGTAATACAAGTAATGAATAAAAATAATACAGATAATTTGTACTCAGCCAGCTATTTTAAAGTCATCCAGTCACAGGAGCCTTACACTAGTCTCTCCCTTTAAAATTCCTCTCCTGAGGAGAGGCCCTTTTCTTAGAGAAACAGAGGACAGGGAGCTATGCTAGTGGCCTCCTATTCCCCCTCCCCCCATGTTAAGTGTAGTTATTCTGAAAGAGAGACAAAGTGTTATCTCAGATACATAGGAATTGCCATACTGGATCAGAACCATGACCCAGCTAATCCTGTTATTTGTAAGTCACAATGCCCAGTACCAGATGTGTTAGAGCAATGTTTCTCAATCTTTTCAGGTTGGAAGGAAAAAATGTTCAACCTCGTTTCTATAAAAGAGCAAAAAACATCTCAGCAATAACAATGATAAGCCTATGTCATTTATTTGTTTTTGTGTTTTGAGAGGTTAACTGAGAATAATTGACCTTGAAGGGTAAGGGTGTATGGGGTAGGGAGATTTTGTTTGCTTCAGATTGTAATCAATTTTTCAATGTCTTGTGATCCCTTTGATTGCCCTTCATGAGTCCCCCAGAGGTCATGACCCACCAGTTGAGAAACATTGTTTTGGAGGAAGGTGCAATGAAAACCAGCAATAGGCAATTATGGAATAACCTACCCAAGGACGGTTCCTTTTTAATCGCTGTTCGTTAGAGACCGATTTGTGCTCTGACCCTTGAAGGTTTATAACCTTCCAAAATGCTTTCTCTTTTTAATCATATTATCCATATAAATGTCCAGTCCTTCTTTTAATGCTGCTAAGCTCTTGAACACAATGAAGTCTTGTGGCAATGAGTTCCACAAGCTAATGGTGCATTGTGTGATACCCCAAAAGTCCTGTACATCTCTAAAAAACCTCTATACCCATTACAGGGAACTTTGCCTCAAATGTTACTGCCTTGTCCAGACATTTAATTTTTGGAATGAGGTAACAGATTTCTCTTTACTGAGAGAAATTAAGCTCTTTAATTACTACTGAAATTCTAGGTTGATGGGGTAAAATCCTGGCTCCGCTGAAGTCAATGGCAAAACTCCCATTGACTTCAAATCGGTTGGATTTCACTAACCATATCTTTGATAATTTGTGCCAAAGTATGATCAGTTCTTAGCTGTTGGCGGGCAGATAATAAGATTGTCTATTTTCCATTTCAGAACAGACTGCCAATAATTGAGGCACATTACAGAACTGGAGAGATTCCATCTGGAGAATAAAAGAATATGTTTTCTGTTTGCTCCAACTAATTAACAAGGACAAAATTCTCCTAAATGTCTGTATCCGGAGAGCAGAATATGACCAAAGGCTGGTTTTTCTATTAGTGCCATAACTACTTCTGACATTTTGATTTATTTTTATTTTTCAAAATATGGTGGTGTTATCTTGATGTGTGAAGGAGTCTTTAGTAGTGAAGGGGGAATCTGAAAAGGTTTGGAGGTTCAGCTAAGCAGAACAAGTTTCATTGCTTCTGAATTCATCCAGACCTCTTTGGTTTAGTAAAATGGCAGGAAATCTTACAAGCTGAAGGCAGTGAGGGTTAATGGATAGGACTGGATTCTATTCTGAGCTCTGTCGTGACTTGACCTCCAGTTCAGCAAACATGCACTACATATTAGTATTGTTACTGTGAACTTTCTGTTTCTTCCATTGTCTGCTGCAGCAGAAATCAGGGAGAGAAGAGTCAGGCAAAAATAAAAAGTTAACCAACCCTTTTCCAACTCCAAAATATGAAAAGGGTGAAATTACTCTTCCAAAAATATTAAAGTATGAAATAACATCTTGGGTCAAGTGACTGGTAACAAAACAGTCTTCCATTTCTAAGTAACCAGTTCCAATCTCTCCCAAGCCAATTGTGACCAAAGGCAGTATCCATCCGTTCAGATGGCATTTGGGGGTCTATGAAGCCCATGTTTGCAGCCTCTCATCCTTCTCATTTGGGGACTTTACAGACATCCAAGTCAATCTTAGCTTGTATTTAAAATCAAGTTTTAGTCATTTTGTTCACAAGGCTAGCTTTGAAAATATAGATTGGTCCCAACTATTGAAAGTCTGTCAGGCTGATGTTTCATGGCGTCTCCACGATATAACAGCAAGTCAAAAAGTGAGGCCATTTCTGAAAGCAAAGCAATTGATGTTTTGAATTTTGAAATTTCATATTATTTTTAAGGAGAAAAACATGTCCAGCAGCTCTATAGATCGTTAAAAAAAACTGAAGAGAAGGAGCTGGATGGAGAAGAGTGTGGTGAAATATTGCTAAAACTTAGCCAGTCTTTCCTGTGTGTTTTTCGATTTTTTTTAAAAATGTGCATGTGTGGACGGGAGGGATTGGACTTTGCACCAGCTGTACGTGATATTTACATTCATTCCAACCCTCTCCCACACCTGCCCTTTGAATCCCATTCGCCACAGCTCTCCGGGTTTTGGAGTGGACCCGGCCCCCCTGCGTGGCTATAGAGGTTGCTCAGTCCACCACTGATGGCTCTAAGACTTCTGGCTGCTGGCCAGCAGTGTAGCAGCCTCTCACTTCCACAGGAATATTACGAAGGTTGCTGACTTGGGCAAGCCGGCAGTAAGATGCACACAGACTGGTCTTTTATTAACCAAGAAAAGGCAAAGAACTTGACAGGCTCTCAAGTAAGCTTTTGCAATCCCCCTAAAGCCTGAGAACACTTTACTACATTCCTTAACCTGAGGGCCAGTACCTGGCCAGTTTTCTGGAGAATGCAGCAAAATCAGTTTTTAGCAATTTTAGAGTGACTTCAGCTAATTATCCACCTGTGCACCTATCAGTTAGCCCCAGCTGGTTTTCTCTGCCTCGTCACAGTGATCATCAGGAAGTGACTGCTGTACCAGTGAGGATTCTCTGAATTTCCTTAGCAGCACAACTCCTAAAAGCCAAGTCAAATGATTCCCCTTTCATTAGGGAAGCTCTCAAAGCTCCAGGTCATGCAGACTGCATCTTCCACTAACAATGGAGTTTTGCTTCTAGAGCACAGTACACAAGTGGAAAACAATAGCAACAATGACAAACAAAAACCATCACCACAAGAAACCACCATCCTCCACTAAAAGGGACGGGTTCCTCACTATCTGAGGCAGTGTGTGGAAAACAAAAAGCTACAGTAGATTGGAGGCTGCGGATGGCAGGTAAGTATCATACATGTGACCATTTGTCCCAGTAAATAACTCTAGAGCAGAAGTGATTTCCTAGAACAGTGGTTCCCAAACTTGTGTTACTGTATTCCCTTCTCCATGGAGTTACCTAACAGTCTTTGCACCCTGTCCATCCCCCACCCCCAGCTCCCACCTGTTGCAGCAGAAAGTGACTCACTGCGGGACAGTGGCAGGACTGACTGGCTCCATCCCTGGAAGAACACATGGCATGGTAACATGACATGGAGTGAACGAAAGCTTCTGCCCCCCCTCCCCTGCTCAGAGACTTTTTCACTCCTGCAGGCTCTGGAAGGTTCAAAATAAATGCAACTGTGGCTGGCCAGGTGTCTGGCTTTGGGTAGCAGTGGGGAGAGCACATAGGGAGCCCCCAGCGGTCAGGAGGGGGCAAAGGGGGAAGAGCAGCAAGCTGTAGGAAGGGCAGGGCTGGACTATCTCCTCAACTGCCAGGGATTTCCTATGCACTCTCCTGCTGCTGCCCTGCCACGGACACCCAGCCAGGTGCAGACTCTGATGTTCCAAAGACTTAAGCATGTGCCTAACTTTATGCATGTGTGTAGTCTCATTGATTTCATTTGCGTAATGAAGGGAAAGGAGGGGGTGATCGGGCAATATTCTGCATAACTCTTATGCTCCCCTTCTTCTTGAACCTCAGCTTAACAATTTGTTGAAGCACAGGTCAGAGGCTGGGCACTGCAGGTGAATGCTTGGAGGTTGGAGTGTGCATATCCCTAATCTCCAGAGGGACAGCGAAGCCTGCCTAGCTTGAGAGGTCAGTGCTTGCGCTGCCTGTGGCTGGTGGTGTCAGGGAGCTGACCCATGGCAGGCACAGACAAGGCTTCCTCACTCAACGGGCAGACGGTAGTGAGGTGCATCCCACTGCTGGGTACCCCCAGGAAGCATCACACATTTGCAGGTATTCTTCCCATGCATTGTATAGGGATCTTGAGCACCTAACTCAGGGTTTGTGGATTCCACTGTGTGGGTAGACACCTAAAAGTTAGGTGTTTTAAATCATTCTGCAAATATGCTCATCTGTTGTACAATGTGGCACTATTAACACATAGCAATTTTTTTTATTATGACACCCTACCCCCATTTGCTCCTGTTTGTTATTTGAAAGGACCATATTATCTACACTGGATATTAAAAATCAACTTGTCCAACACTATATGTGCCAAATCTTTTGTTGTTGATCTATATTGACATAATCTTTCCTTCCCCATGAAGAGCTCCATCAGTTAGCTCTCAGCTAGCCTAGCACCACAGCCCCCAGAACAGACCACGCTATAATCTTCAAGCAAGTGTAAGCAGAGGCTGAATGAGCTCTCCCTTGTCATCTAGTCGTGAGCTGTGGAAAAAGACTTCAGGAGCTGATCTTGTTTGCATGGACACACCCACCCTGCCTAGGTGCTCAGCATGATGGGATTGCTTGCCTAAATGATCACTTGTGGCTGGTGTTGGATCCCCAGTCTCCTTGTTATTGGGGCAGAAGTAATAAAGGGTTGTTATCCTTGTTGTGTGAACCAAGGGCAGCAGAACTGTACCTGGCATACTCCAATTGAGGGACTCACCCTCAACTGAATGGCACTCGCTAGGCAGGGGACATGGATTCCAAAGCCCAGTGAGTTGAGAGAGGGTGAGAATAGGTATTTGGTGGGTCCTGTTTAAGAGACCCAGACACCATTTGACCTTTCCTTTCTCTGTAGTATAATAAAAGAGCTAATTTAGACTCAATTGAGAGTTTTGTTACATGCTACAGAACTGAAATCACTGATACCTAGGTCAAAGTGTTACACCTACTGTAGGACAGTGTCTCTATTGCAAGAGACTGCCCAGTGTGTACCAGCAGTAAGGCTCTCCCGCTAGCAGCTGAAATCACTGAGAGTGGTGTTAAGTGTGTTTGTGGGGGGTGGGCCCTGAAGACATCTTAGCAAGTGGCCCGGGCAGCTGGTGGAGATGTGCAGCCAGCAGGGAGGCTGGTGGAGAGAAGCAGCCACCAGGGCAGCTGGCAGAGAAGCTGGTGGAGAGGGCCAGAGCAGAGCCCTGTGGAAGTGTAGCAATCGGCCATTGGGGCAACAAGTGAGTGTTCGAGCAGTGCAGCATGTAAGGTGCCTCCTTATCCCTACCCCTTGCCTTCCACACAGGGTGGGAGGTGAACTCTGTGGATGAACCTCTGAACTCTGGAGCTGCACTGGCCAAGGACAGCAACTGTGAGTGGGGTACAGAGAAGGGACAGGCATGTTAAAGGGACTTTCGTCTTGCTGAACTTAAGACCCTGAGGGGAAAAGGAAACTGCCCAGCTTACTTGGGGGTAGGTCTTTTGCTCATGATTTGGTTTATGAACCCTAGTTGTGGTGTTTTCCTAAATTAATGCTGAGTGAATTCCCTCCTTTTAATAAAAGTTTTTGCTACACTCAGACTCTGTACTTGTGAGAGAGAAAGTATTGCTTCTTAGAGGGCTGGTGTGTAATTATCCCAGGTCACTGGGTGGGGGCTAGATCCAGTTTTGTGTTGTATTGTTAAAAACCCTTAGATACAGAACTCGACCCTTGTTGCTGCTGTATCCCTTCTGCCCAGTAAAGCCACAAGCAAGCATACAACCACAAACTGACAAACAAAAGCTAGTGAACAGGAGTAGCAAATGGGAGTTTTGCAAGGGAGTTTACACAGGGTACATTAGAGGTAGTTACACCCAACAAACTTACTCTGAACTTAAGCCAATAACACCCCCCCACAAGAGAAGTCTAGCAGCAGAGGGGGGGGTGACATACTAGGGTACAATTCAGACCAGTGGCAGTCTGTGTCACCCATGTACTGCAACCTTGGGTGCCTTACAATGCCTTGCTGATGTAGCTCCACCTGGGCTGCTCACAAACAGCCTCCCAGCATGCAGGCCACACCCTGAGTGTCCGGGTGTAACTGCAGCCTGCCAGCTACATCCTGGCTCTCACCAGCTTTGGTTATACTGCAGGGTGACTCCAACACCACCCCAGAAACATATATCCTGTATTACCCAGCCCTCTCCTGACTCTATAAATATTTTAAGTCCATTATTCCTTTAAGGGAATAATGTGCCATCTTATTATTGTAAATAGTTCCCAAGACACTTCAATTTAAACACACTGGATTAGATAATCCAGTAAAATAAGTTTATTAACTACAAAAAGATTAAGGGAGTACAAGTAATGAAACATAAAAAACCAGAAATGGTTACAAGAAAAATAAGGATAAAATACTTAGTAGTGCCTAACTTAACAACCTATATTAGATCCAAGCAAAATTTCTTACCACATGCTTCCAGCAAGGTCACTGACTAAACTCTTCAGGTCAGGACCTCCTCTGCCCCCCCCCCCCAGCAGTTTCCCTTTGTCTTATTAGGTGCAGAGAATGTACTGGGCAGTGAGAGAGAGAGAAAGATCTGGGAGTATTTGCCCCTTCTTTTTATAGTTTCAGTTCCTCTGTTGAAAACCATTTCCAGCTAGGAACTAGGAGACTGAGTGGGTACATAAGGATATTTCCTCCTGTTTTTCTCACCTGTTTGAACTTCCTTTCTGTTTTCTCTTCCTGCTTGATGACTGTTTATTGCTTATATGCAAAGTAAGGCAAACATACACTCCTTTGTTCAACACAGGCCTGTTTGACCAGCGTGGTGCTATATGAGTTTTGAACATGTACTCTTAACATTGCACAGGGGACTCTTATAACTTCACATACAGTGTTGCCACACACATTTTATCAGGACAGAACTGATGAACAAATCATGAGTTTTCATATCATACCTTAACGGGCATACCTTGTACAAAGATAATTACAGTAGTGTATGGGGTGTGAACACAGGAGTGTATTCTGTTACAGGGATTTATTGCACTGGATGCAGAATATATGATTACCTGCTTTGTAGGCAGGTGGCATATGTGTTCTTATAGTGCAAGCAGCTAATAGCTTTTAGAGGCGCAGATGCTGTCATGGTATCCTATCACACTGAGCATACACCTCCTGGGAAGTTACTAGCAAGAGCCAGGTAATAGTAATGGGGGATTCAATTATTAGAAATATAGATAGTTGGGTTTGTGATGACCTGAGAAACACATGGTAAATTGCCTGCTGGGTGTGAAGGTTGCAGATCTTATGAGACATCTGAACAGACTTATGAGCAGTGCTGGGGAGGAGCTGGTGGCTATTGTACAGGTAGATACCAGTGACATAGGAAAAGGTAGGAGAGAGGTCCTGGAGGCCAAATTTAGGCTGCTAGATATGAGATTAAAGTCCAGGCAGCATTCTCTGAAATGCTTCCAGTTCCACACTCAAGGCCTGAAAGACAGGCAGTACTGCATGGTCTCAAGGCATGGATGAGACAATGGTATAGGATGGAGGGTTTTAGGTTTATTAGGAACGAGGAACCCTTTTGGGAAAGGAGGAGGCTATACAGGAAGGATGGGTTCCACCTACACCAAAACAGAACCAGACTGCTAGCACGTAAAATAAAAACGTTTGTAGAGTTTTTTTTTAAGTTAAGGGCTGGGGGAAAGCTGACAGGTACATAGGAGCACACTGTTCAGGTGGAAACATCCCTTAGGGATGAAGTTATTAAAGTGGGGACTCTTTATCCCAGTAAAGAGGATCGGGAAGAAGTTGGTAAAGTACAGGTAGGAGTTACTGTGCCACACATAAGAGAGTCCCATTTAAATAAGACACATGAACTGAATATTGACAAAATGTACAAGTGCTTATGTACAAATGCTAGAAGACTAAATATTAAGATGGGTGAACTGGAGTGCCTAATACTAAATTAGGATATTGATATAATAGGCATGACAGAAACTTGGTGCAATGATGCTAATCAATGGGACACAATAATACAAGAGTACAAAATATATGTAACCTGTCCTTGATATGGTCTTTTGAGAGGTCTCTACTGATCCTGACTGGCTTTCTTTGGTTAGGCCCTGATCAGGACAGTTCTTGGCCCCGGGCCTCTAGTTAGACCTAGAAGTCTGTTTCTGTCTCTTTGGCTGTGTTTCTGGAGGCAGCCTGGTGTAGCAGTGGTACCCCTTCACTGTCCCAGGCCTTTCTACCTCCTACCTTCTCTGAGCTCTCTTTTTATAGCAGGCCTTGTTTCCCCTATTGGTTGCAGCTCTGGGTGCCAGCCTCCATGATTGGCAGTTGTGGCAGCTGCATGGGGGTGTGGTCAAAGTGCTTGCCAGTATGCAGAAGATGCTCACCTCCCACTTCTGCCTCTGCTCAGTATGGGGTTTGTAGACCCCCATTACAATATAGAAATGGCAGTTTATGTCATGCTGGAGAGGGAGTGGCACTATATGTGAAAGAAAACGTAGTCAAATATAGTAAAGATCTTACATGAATCAAACAGTACCATAGAATCTCTGTGGATAGAAATTTCTTGCTTGAATAATAAGAGTATAGCAGTAGGAATATACTGCTGACCAGGATGATGACCATGATTGTGAAATGCTTAGGGAGATTAGAGGGGGATTTAAACTATCCCCACATTGACTGGGAACATGTCACCTCAAGATATCATACAGAGATAAAATTTCTAGACACCATTAATGACTGTTTCTTGGAGCACCTAGTCTTGGAACACACAAGGAGAGAGGCAATTCTTGATTTAGTCCTAAGTGACACACAGGACCTGGTCCTAGAGGTGAATACAGCTGAACCACTTGGTAATAGTGACCAGAGTGTAACTAAATTTAACATCATTTAAGGGGGGAAAATACCAAAGAAACCAACCACGTTAGCATTTAACTTCCAAAAAGGTCACTACATGAAAATGAGGAGGCTAGTTAAAATAGAGATTAAAAGGAACAGTATGAAATGCCTGCATGCTGCATGGAAACTTCATAAAAACATGACAGTAGAGGTTCAAACTAAATGTATATCTAAAATCAGAAAAAAATGTAAAAGGACCAAATAATGCCACACACAGCAGAGTAAATAAGGGGGTTAGAGAGAAAAAGACATCTTTTAAAAATCAGAAGTCAAATCCTACCGAGAAAAATAGAAAGGAACATAAATTCTGACAAATCAAGTATAAAAGTAAGATTATGCAGGCCAAAAAAGAATTTGAAGAGCAATTGACTGAACACACAAAAATTAATAGCAAACAATTTTTTAAGTGCATCAGAAGCAGGAAGCCTGCCAAACAATCACTGGGGCCACTGGACGATCAAGTTGCTAAAGGAGCACTCAAGGAAGTTAAGTCCATTGCAGAGAAGCTAAATGAATTCTTTGCATCAGTCTTCACTGCAGAGGATATGTGGGAGCCTGAGCTATTCTTTTTAGGTGATAAATCTGAGGAATGGTCCCAGACTGAGATATCAATAGGGGAGGTTTTGGAACAAACTGATAAATTTAACAGTAAGAAGTCACCACGAGCAGATGGTATTCACCCGAGAGCTCTGAAGAAACTCAAATATGGAATTTCAGAGCTACTAAATGCAATATGTAATGTATCATTAAATCAACCTCTGTACTAGATGACTGGAGGGTAGATAATGTAAAGCCTATTTTTTAAAAAAGGCTCCAGAGGAGATCCTGGCAATTACAGGCTGGGAAGCCTCACTTCAGTAGCAGGCAAATTGGTGGAAATAATAGCAAAGAACAGAATTATCAGACATGTATATGAACATATGATGTTGGGAAAAAGTCAACATGGCTTTTGTAAAGGGAAATCATGCTTCACCAATCTACAAGAATTCTTTGAGTGTGTCAGCAAGCATGTGGACAAGGGTGATCCAGTTGATTTAAAGTGGAGTTGGACTTTCAGAAAGCCTCTAATAAGAATCCTCACCAGAGGCTGTTAAACAAAGTAAGGAGCCATGGGATAAGAAGAAAGGTCCGCTCATGGATCAGTAACTGACTAGAAGATAGGAAACAATGGGTAGGAATAAATGTTTAGCTTTCACAATGGAGAGAGTTAAATAGTGGGGTTCCCCAAGGATCTGTACTGGGACCTGTGCTGTAAAACATATTCATAATGATCTGGAAAAAGGGGTAAAAAGTGAGGTGGCAAAATTTGCAGGCAATACAATTACTCAAGACAGTTAAGTCCAAAGCCAAGTGTGAAGAATTACAAAGGGATCTCACAAGACTGGTTGACTGGGCAACAAAGTAGCAGATGATATTTAATGTTGATAAGTGCAAAGTAGTGTACATTGGAAAACATATTCCCAACTATGTGTACAAAATGATGGGGTCTAAATTAGCTGTTACCACTCAAGAAAGCGATCTTGGAGTCATTGTGGATAGTTTTCTGAAAACATCCACTCAATGTGCAGCAGCAGTCAAAAAAGCGAACAGAATGCTAGGAGCTATTAGGAAAGGAATAGATAATAAAACAGAAAATATTATATCACTACATAAATCCAGGGTACGCCCACACCTTGAAAACTAAGTATAATGTAGTTCTGGTTGCCCCATCTCAAAAAAGATATATTAGAACTGGAAAAAGCACAGAAAATAGCAACAAAAATGATAAGGGTATGGAACAGCTTCCATAAGAGGAAAGATTAAAAAGACTGGGACTGTTCAGTTTAGAAAGGAGACAACTAAGGGGGGGGTATGATATAGGTCTATAAAATTATGAATGGTGTGGAGAAAGTGCATAGTGAAGTGTTGTTATTAACCCCTTCCCAAAACACAAGAACCAGGGGATACCCAATGAAATTAATAGGCAGCAGGTTTTAAACAAACATAAGGAAGTACTTCTTCATACAGCACACAGTCAACTTGTGGAACTTGTTGCCAAGCTGGTTGTGAAGGCCAAATGTATAACAGGTTCCAAAAAAGAAATAGATAAGTTCATGGAGGATAGGTCCATCAGTGACTATTAGCCAAGATGGTCAGGGATGCAACCCCATGCTCTGGCTGTCCCTAAACTCCAACTGCCAGTGCCTGCACAATCTTAATCTGCCACCTTGGTGTATGCATTATGATACAGTCTCTGATTACCTGATCAAATGCTGTTATCTCTCAATCAGGACAGCAGTATCTCAGGGTTGATAGTGTTGACTTCTGCAGGAGGCACAGGAGGATGAGAATTGATGTCTTCCCTTCATCCACTGGTAGCTGGAGATCATCCATCAGTGCCACTAAAACTGTTTTATGTCCTGGCCTGCATCCAGATTGTGCTAGGTCTAAAATATTAAATGAGCTTCTAGCTGGCTTTTGTTTAGCTTCTCTATATGCTTGCTCAGGAATGGAAGGTTTAATATTGGTTGATAGTTGCTAAAAATGATTACCCAGGGAGTGTTTCTTCAGTGTCAGCCGTACTATTGCATGTTTGAAAGAGGAAGGGACGATTCCCTTCCTGAATGAGCTGTTGATTATTTTGGTCATGAGTAACACCAATTGCGCACGAGCAGAGCTGGTTGGAACGTTTTTGGTTAAATTAAATTGTGCTGAAATACGCTGTTTTGTCAAAGCCAACACGTTTCATAGAAAAACATGTGCACACCCCAAATTGAAAAGCTCAGTTTTGGTCCAAAATTGGACATTTTGAGACAATTCCATTTTTGCAAAAAAGTTTGAGTTCCAGTGAAGACCAAAAACAAATGTCAAAACCTCAACAGTTTTATGAAACGGAATCATCTTCCCTCTGGTCAGCTCTGCTTATGACTCTTTCACCAACCAGGAAAAGCCTGGGTCATTCGCACAGGTCTTTGGCCAAGACTCCATTAGGATGGCCAATACTTCTTGAGGAGTGCATTTGCTGAACCCTGGAAGCATGGAAAGGCTGTTTGCTTGCTGGCACAGGGGGACACGGTCCATGCTGTGTGAGAAGCCTTTCCAAATATGCATGACCGTTTCAATGAAATAGGATGATAGTTCTCTTTACATGGTATGAGGTTTTCTTATGGGCTGTAGACACTTATGATTGATTAATTGGTTTACCACCATGGATAGTTCTTCAGGGTTGGATTTGTCTGCTTCAGCAGATACTAAGAGGAAGGTTCTCTTGGCCTGTAAAATAGCATAGTCTTGGAGAAATTCTTTGTGTTGTGAGTAAAAATTGAGTAGGAGAAAATACCTTGAGTCTGTATCAGAGGGGTAGCCATGTTAGCCTATATCCACAAAAACAAGGAGGAGTCCGGTGGCACCTTAAAGACTAACAGATTCATTTGGGCATAAGCTTTCATGGGTAAAAACCCCCACTTCTTAGGATGCCTCTGAAGAAGTGGGTTTTTTTTACCCATGAAAGCTTATGCCCAAATAAATCTGTTAGCCTTGAGTCTGTGTGACCCCCTGCAAGACTCCTAAATCTGTTTCCATTTGACAATGAAGCAAATTGTTATTTTGTAAAAATCAAGCAAAAGTATACCCTTCTATATCAGAATGCACCTGCAGCAAACATATAGCATGCATTTCAGGAAAAGAGCTTTAGTTCTCCAGATTAGAAGGAAGCAATAGCATTTGGCCACGCTACTGCAAGAGGTGCAAAGACCAAGGAAGAGTCTCCTAAAAAAAATAAAAATAGAACAAACACACACGGCAGCTTGAAGAAGATTAGGGCATAGATTCTTGAAAATATGCTCCACAACATATACCTTCAGTATGAGTGAAATGATGTGCTCATGATAAGAAATTCAACGAAACAGCAAGGGTGTCCTACACAGGAGCCTAGTCATGTTTGATTCACAAGAAATGTCTGGGCCCAGTGGGCCAACAAGCAAAAAAGATAAAGAAGTGAAGCAGGTATAAACTACATGAAATTCTTAGCACATTCGATAAAAAGGTGGTTGAGCACTCTGTAGATACATTTTGAGAGTGAGAGACAGAACATGCTGTGGACCATGGATATAGGATGAGCTATACCAGCCTTATAACAGTTAAGCCTTTCTTCCCCTCATTCTCTAGAATTTAATAGCAGGAAAGTAAGGAATAGCAATGAATCTGTGAAGAGTACAAGTATTTAGCTATCCATATTAAGTGCAACCCCCTTATTGAACGAAGTCATATTGCTTTAAGTTTCTGGCATACACTATTTTTTTGAATGTCAAATAACCATTATATTAGATCTTTACCTTTTGCAGTAACAGTTCAAATCCAGCCCAGGGTCACTGAAACTGGGACAATGTGAAACTAACTTGCCAGCAAACAGATGTCCATCTTTCGTACACCCATCACAACCATGACTGGCATTAATTGACTCCCTGTGTTGATAATCTTAGTAAGAGGTCAAAGGCTGAAGGTGCAGGTAGACTGAATTCTCTACCCACCATCTGAGTCAGTGAGGAGGCAGGCTGGAAGGACAGCATAGAGAAATATGGCAGAGCCAGCCACAGCATACATCTCGTATATTATGTCTACACTACGAAATTAGGTCGAATTTATAGAAGTCGGTTTTTTTGAAATCGGTTTTATATATTCGAGTGTGTGTGTCCCCACAGAAAATGCTCTAAGTGCATTAAGTGCATTAACTCGGCGGAGCGCTTCCACAGTACAGAGGCAAACGTCGACTTCTGGAGCGTTGCACTGTGGGTAGCTATCCCACAGTTCCCGCAGTCTCCGCTGCCCATTGGAATTCTGGGTTGATATCCCAATGCCTGATGGGGCTAAAACATTGTCGCGGGTGGTTCTGGGTACATATCGTCAGGACCCCATTCCCACCCTCCCTCCCCCCGTGAAAGCAAGGGCAGACAATCATTTCGCGCCTTTTTTGTCTGCTGCCAGCCAAAGATGTAAAGGATCGATGGAGTGGGTCAGAACAAGAAATAGACCAGATTTGTTTTGGACTCATTTTCCTCCTCCCCTGTCTAGATCACACTGCAGTCACTCACAGAGAAGGCGCAGCGAGGTTAATCTAGCCATGTATCAATCAGAGGCCAGGCTAACCTCCTTGTTCCAATAACAACGATAACTTTGGTGCACCATTTCTTATTGGAACCCTCCGTGCAGTCCTGCCTGAAATACTCCTTGATGTACAGGCACACCCTTTGTTGATTTTAGCTCCCTGAAGCCAACCCTGTAAGCCGTGTCGTCAGTCGCCCCTCCCTCCGTCAGAGCAACGGCAGACAATCGTTCCGCGCCTTCTTTCTGTGCGGACGCCATACCAAGGCAAGCATGGAGGCCGCTGAGCTCATTTTGGCAATTAGGAGCACATCAACCACCACACGCATTATCCAGCAGTATATGCAGCACCAGAACATGGCAACGCGATACCGGGCGAGGAGGCGACGTCAGCGCGGTCCCGTGAGTGATCAGGACATGGACACAGATTTCTCTGAAAGCATGGGCCCTGCCAATGCATGCATCATGGTGCTAATGGGGCAGGTTCATGCTGTGGAACACCGATTCTGGGCTCGGGAAACAAGCACAGACTGGTGGGACCGCATAGTGTTGCAGGTCTGGGACGATTCCCAGTGGCTGCGAAACTTTCGCATGCGTAAGGGCACTTTCATGGAACTTTGTGACTTGCTTTCCCCTGCCCTGAAGCGCATGAATACCAGGATGAGAGCAGCCCTCACAGTTGAGAAGCGAGTGGCGATAGCCCTGTGGAAGCTTGCAACGCCAGACAGCTACCGGTCAGTTGGGAATCAATTTGGAGTGGGCAAATCTACTGTGGGGGCTGCTGTGATGCAAGTAGCTCACGCAATCAAAGATCTGCTGATATCAAGGGTAGTGACCCTGGGAAATGTGCAGGTCATAGTGGATGGCTTTGCTGCAATGGGATTCCCTAACTGTGGTGGGGCTATAGACGGAACCCATATCCCTATCTTGGCACCAGAGCACCAAGCCGGCGAGTACATAAACCGCAAGGGGTACTTTTCGATAGTGCTGCAAGCTCTGGTGGATCACAAGGGACGTTTCACCAACATCAACGTGGGATGGCCGGGAAAGGTGCATGACGCTCGCATCTTCAGGAACTCTGGTCTGTTTCAAAAGCTGCAGGAAGGGACTTTCTTCCCAGACCAGAAAATAACTGTTGGGGATGTTGAAATGCCTATATGTATCCTTGGGGACCCAGCCTACCCCTTAATGCCATGGCTCATGAAGCCGTACACAGGCAGCCTGGACAGTAGTCAGGAGCTGTTCAACTACAGGCTGAGCAAGTGCAGAATGGTGGTAGAATGTGCATTTGGACGTTTAAAGGCGCACTGGCGCAGTTTACTGACTCGCTTAGACCTCAGCGAAACCAATATTCCCACTGTTATTACTGCTTGCTGTGTGCTCCACAATATCTGTGAGAGTAAGGGGGAGACGTTTATGGCGGGGTGGGAGGCTGAGGCAAATCGCCTGGCTGCTGGTTACGTGCAGCCAGACACCAGGGCGGATAGAAGAGCTCAGGAGGGCGCGGTACGCATCAGAGAAGCTTTGAAAACCAGTTTCATGACTGGCCAGGCTACAGTGTGAAAGTTCTGTTTGTTTTTCCTTGATGAAACCCCCCACCCCTTGGTTCACTCTACTTCCCTGTAAGCTAACCACCCTCCTCTCCTCCCTTTAATCACCGCTTGCAGAGGCAATAAAGTCATTGCTGCTTCACAGTCATGCATTCGTTATTCATTCATCACACAAATAGGGGGATGACTACCAAGGTATCCCAGGAGGGGTGGTGGAGGAGGGAAGGAAAATGCCACACAGCACTTTAAGCACAGCACTTTAAAAGTTTACAACTTTAAAATTTATTGAATGACAGTCTTCTTTTTTTTGGGCAATCCTCTGTTGTGGAGTCGCTGGTTGGCCGGAGGCCCCCCCACCGCGTTCTTGGGCGTCTGGGTGTGGAGGCTATGGAACTTGGGGAGGAGGGCGGTTGGTTACAGAGGGGCAGCAGTGGCAGTCTGTGCTCCAGCTGCCTTTGCTGCAGCTCAACCATACACTGGAGCATTCTGGTTTGGTCCTGCAGCAGCCTCAGCATTGAATCCTGCCTCCTCTCATCACGCTGCCGCCACATTTGAGCTTCAGCCCTGTCTTCAGCCCGCCACTTACTCTCTTCAGCCCTCCACCTCTCCTCCCGGTCATTTTGTGCTTTCCTGCACTCTGGCATTATTTGCCTCCACGCATTCGTCTGTGCTCTGTCAGTGTGGGAGGACAGCATTAGCTCGGAGAACATTTCATCTCGAGTGCGTTTTTTTTTCTTTCTAAGCTTCACTAGCCTCTGGGAAGGAGAAGATCCTGTGATCATTGAAACACATCCAGCTGGTGGAGAAAAAAAAAGGGACAGCGGTATTTAAAAAGACACATTTTATAAAACAGTCGCTACACTCTTTCAGGGTAAACCTTGCTGTTAACATTACATACATAGCACATGTGCTTTCGTTACAAGGTCGCATTTTGCCTCCTCCCACCGCGTGACTACCCCCTCAACCCTCCCCCCTCCCCGTGGCTAACAGCGGGGAACGTTTCTGTTCAGCCACAGGCAAACAGCACAGCAGGAATGGGCTATACTGAGTGTCCCTGAAGAAAAGCACCCTATTTCAACCAGGTGACCATGAATTATATCTCACTCTCCTGAGGATAACACAGAGAGAGAAAGAACAGATTTTGGTTGAATGCCAGCAAACATACACTGCAATGCTTTGTTCTACAGTGATTCCCGAGTATGTGTTACTGGCCTGGAGTGATAAAAGTGTCCTACCATGAAGGACGAAATAAGGCTGCCCTCCCCAGAAACCTTTTGCAAAGGCTTTAGGACTACATCTAGGAGAACCGCAAATGCCAGGGCAAAGTAATCCTTTCACATGCTTGCTTTTAAACCATGTATAGCATTTTAAAAGGTACACTCACCAGAGGTCCCTTCTCTGCCTGCTGGGTCCAGGAGGCAGCCTTGGGTGGGTTCGGGGGGTACTGGCTCCAGGTCTAGGGTGAGAAACAGTTCCTGGCTGTCAGGAAAACCGGTTTCTCCGCTTGCTTGCTGTGAGCTATCTACAACCTCCTCCTCCTCCTCATCTTCTTCGTCCCCAAAACCTGCTTCCGTATTGCCTCCATCTCCATTGAAGGAGTCAAACAACACGGCTGGGGTAGTGGTGGCTGAACCCCCTAAAATGGCATGCAGCTCATCATAGAAGCGGCATGTTTGGGGCTCTGACCCAGAGCGGCTGTTCGCCTCTCTGGTTTTCTGGTAGGCTTGCCTCAGCTCCTTCAGTTTCACGCGGCACTGCTTCGGGTCCCTGTTATGGCCTCTGTCCTTCATGCCCTGGGAGATTTTCACAAAGGTTTTGGCATTTCGAAAACTGGAACGGAGTTCTGATAGCACGGATTCCTCTCCCCAAACAGCGATCAGATCCCGTACCTCCCGTTCGGTCCATGCTGGAGCTCTTTTGCGATTCTGGGACTCCATCATGGTCACCTGTGCTGATGAGCTCTGCATGGTCACCTGCAGCTTGCCACGCTGGCCAAACAGGAAATGAGATTCAAAAGTTCGCGGTTCTTTTCCTGTCTACGTGGCCAGTGCATCTGAGTTGAGAGTGCTGTCCAGAGCGGTCAGAATGGAGCACTCTGGGATAGCTCCCGGAGGCCAATACCATCGAATTGTGTCCACAGTACCCCAAATTCGAGCTGGGAACGTCGATTTAAGCGCTAATCCACTTGTCAGGGGTGGAGTAAGGAAATCGATTTTAAGAGCCCTTTAAGTAGAAATAAAGGGCTTCACTGTGTGGACGGGTGCAGGTTTAAATCGATTTAACACTGCTAAATTCGACCTAAAGTCCTAGTGTAGACCAGGTCTTAGTCTGAGACAAGATTTCATGCTAAGCAAGGCTGTCAAATTGGTTTTGACAGGCATTACATTTGTGTGTGAAGATGTAAAATATAGTGATGTCAAGACTGTGGATTTTTTAAATGGTTAGATGCAAGTCATTAATGAGCAGTGGATATTTTGCTGCTCATCTGGGGTTAATGGTTAAATCTACCATTACAGTGGCAGTTCAATCAATAACAAAAACCTGTCAAAAGCAGCAGATAAAAGGATTCTCTGTTGGCAGTGGCTACAAAATGCTGAATAAAGCTGGTCTTTGAGAGAGGAGTTGATAAATGCTCAGTAAGGGGCTCTTTCACCTTTCAAAAGGTATTCTGTTATTGGAAACTATTGATGGAAATGAGCACTACTTGTGATGGAAACTATTTTTTTAACCTATTTCTGATCACTCTGTTGCCAACTAGGAGTGCATAATAAAAAGCAACAAATTAACTTTTTAACTCTAAATAAAGTCTAGGATTTACAATGTAAATGCAATGGCATGAACAGTCTTTTGACAGTAAATAAAACTTTACACTACACGTAAATAACAGTTCAAGTGACTCAGTTTAGCAGTGACAAAAGCTGTTTCAATTTCCCCTTTTCATAACAGAATAGCACTTAAAATGAGTCAATTTACTGTAGCATTGAGAAAGATTGTTTTCAACTCTAGGCGTTCTCTTAAATCTCTTTAAAATTAAGTAGATGGTTGCCAAATTGATGCAATTACTTACATATCATAAAAAGGGTTTTAAAACCATAAAAGCATCTTCTAACCGTATTAAATTGAGGCAATTTGCCAATAGGAATTTTAACCTTCATCTGACGACCAGGAACCCATTTGGACCCTAGAGGTGCTTTCATATGTGTCTGATTGTAGCTTATATTGGTAATTAAGGAGCAGAATTACCTAGATATAAATCAGCAATACGTTTCCAGAGGTGTCCCTGTCTGCAACAAAGTGAAACACAGTGCACTGTGGATACTGCATTTATGTTAATTGGTGCTGTGTGAATTATACTGACATTATTCACCTGTTATCCTTCATATGTACCATTTTGTTTTCCAATCAATATTTCTTACAGTGAAAGGCACCTGGAACCAAACCAATCCCATTAAAGTATGGCAATTGTACAACAAGGCATGTGAAATTCAACTAGTGGTTATCCCCTATGCAGTGCACAAAGTGTGCTAGGTGATTTATATACCAATATCCTGATCCTGTAACTAGCCTCTTATGGGCAGACCTCTGCAGTTGTTCTGAGCCTTGTGATTTCAATGGATCTCTGTACTGGGACACTTGTAGGATTGGGGCCCACCCTGCCTGAAGGAAACTACATTCTGATTTTAGATATAATGGTGAGCAAAACCAGCATAAGTGGCAGTGGGAGAGATGGCAAGTGAAAGGAAAATGAAGGATGTAACAAGATGACATTGTTGCTGCTGGGTAGTTTCATTTTCATTTATGTAGGCCTGGTCTACACCTAAAGCTTAGTTCGACCTAACTACTTTGCTCAGGGCTGTGGAAAAAAATTGCATGCTGAGAGACAGTTAGGTGGACCTAACCCTCACAGTAGGTGCAGCTAGGTTGACCTAACCCTTGCTGTAGATGTGGCTAGGTCAATAAAATAATTCTTCCATCAACCTAGCTGCTGCGTCTCAGAGAGCTGGATTAGCTACAACAATGGAACTCCCCACCTTTCCCCCGCCCCCTGCCCTCCCAGTTTGCAGAGGCTAGTAATATGCAGTGACAGAAGCAGAACCCTGATTAGGGGGCCTATAAAGGCAGCCATTGGCACAGGAGCCAGCAAACAGAGCTGAAAACAGGGGCGTTTGAGTGCAAGTTCTGTTGGAGGAGTTTGGGGGAGGTGTGTGTGTGTGTGGTGTTTGGTTTTTTTGTCTGGTTTTCTCCTTGACAGGAGTTTAGATAGATGCAGCAGTGGTAATGACCCAAGGAATGGAAGAGACAATGAAGACGACTGGATGGGGAAGCTGTGGCATGTACATTAACCTGGAGTGGGTACCTGGAAAGAGCTTGGTCTGTAAGAAGTGTTGCCAGGTAGAGATGCTGCAAGAGAAAATCCAAGGTTTTGAGATGCTATGGTTGAATTTCGAAGAGAATTTAAGCAGATGATGGAGGGAAGGCAAGAAGAGGCTGAAAGGAAAAGTCAAGACTTGCAGGTGCAATCTGGACTGAAGAACTCTGAGGGGAGATGGCTGGGTGAGGAAAGTGTCCAGTGGAAGCCTGTGACTATGAGAACCAAGCAGAGGAAAAGACTGGCTAGTGAAGGAGAAATAGAGCTCAGGAACGGATATGCTGAGTTGGAAAATGAACAAGTGGCACAGAAGGCAGTAACTGATGGTAGAAGGGCAAGGAAGGAGAGAAGAATGGCTAGTCCTATAAGAAGAGGGGAAGATGACCAGATTTCGGATTCCCGGGAGGATATAGGTTGACTCGCAGAAGAATGCAAGAGAAAACAAAAGATAAGACTTGCAAACAGAAACAACAGGAGGAAGGCTGGAGAATCACACCAACACCAGGAAGAGGCAGAACTAGGTGACTGGGATACCTTGCTAAGAAGAACTGACAGGCCTGTCACCAGAGCTGATCCAGAGAACAGAAGGGTGTGCTGTCTGCTGGAAGCAAAGATACAGGATGTGGACCTGAGGCTGAAGAGAATCCTAATGGGAGTAGGAAAGAATCCACTGATTGTCCTTCATGTGGGAACAAATGATACAGCTAGATTCTCACTGAAACACAAGAAAGGAGACTGTCAGGCTGGGGAAGATGCTTAAAGAAATGGAGGCTCAGGTAAACTTCAGTGGGATTCTACCTGTCCCTAGAAGAAGAGAAAGAAGCAAGACAAGATTATGATGATCAACAGATGGCTCAGGCTGTGGTGCTATACGGAGGGCTTTGGGATGTTTGACCACTGAGACATTCATGGACAGAGGACTGTTCTTATGGGATGGACTCCACCTCAGTAAGGGAGGGGAAATAGGCTTCTGGAATGGAGGTTGGCACACCTGATTAAAAGAACTTTAAACTAGGAACTCAGGGGAGACAGTTGGGAGATGCTCATGTAACCTCCACTCCTGATTCTAACATTGAGCAGGAGGAAAATCAAGTAAGAGAGGATACATCAATGGAGAAAGGAACAGCAGTGGGTAGGAGACTGGACATTAAGAGAAAAGCTAGTGGGTTGGAGAATGGACGTTAAGAGAAAAGCTAGCAAGAAGAAGCACCTTCTTGTCAACTGTTTGAAATGGGCCACCTTGATTGCATTGGCCTCATTAGCACTACAAAAGTGATTTCCCCTCTCTTGGTATTCACCCCTTCTTGCCAACTGTTGAGAATAGACCATTTCCACCTTAATTGAATTGGCTCATTAGCATTGACCCCCCACTTGGTAAGGCAACTCCCATCTTTTCATGTGCTGTGTATTTATACCTGCCTACTGTATTTTCCACTCCATGCATCTGATGAAGTGGGTTTTAGCCCACAAAAGCTTATACCCAAATAAATTTGTTAGTCTTTAAGGTGCCACAAGGATTCCTCATTGTTTTTGCTTTTTGAGAAGATAACTGATTTTTTTAGACAAAGGAAATGCAGTAGATCTAATCTACCTGGATTTCAGCAAGACATTTGATGCAGATCCACATAAATTATTAGTTAAATTGGAGAAGATGGGAATTAATATGTGAATTGAAAGGTGGTAAGAAACTGGTTAAAGGGGAGACTGAGGCATACTGAAAGGTGAGCTGTCAGGCTGGAGGGAGGTTACTAATGGAGTTCTTCAGGTATTGGTCTTTAGGCCAATCTTATTTAACATTAATATTAATGACTTTGGCACAAAAAGTGGGTGTGCACTAATAAAATTTGTGGATGACATAAAGTTGGCAGGTATTGCCAATATGGAGAAGGACCGGAATATCATGCAAGAAGATCTGGATGACCTTGAAAACTGGAATAATAGAAATGGGATGAAATTCAATAGTGTAAAGTACAAGGTCATGCATTTAGGGACTAACAATAAGAATTTTTGCTACAAACTGTGGACTTATCAGTTGGAAGTGACAGAGGAGGAGAAAGACCTGGGTCTATTGGTCAATCACAGGATGACTATGAACCACCAATATGATGCAACTGTGAAAAAGGCGAATGCAGTCCTAGGATGCATCAGGCAAGGTATTTCCAGTTGAGACAGGGAAGTGTTATTATCATTATACAAGGCACTGGTGAGGCCTCATCTGGAATACTCATCTGTGTGCAATTGGTCTTCCATGTTTGGGAAAGATGAATTCAAACTGGAACAGATGCAGATAAGGGCTACTAGGATGATCAGAGAAATGGAAAACCTACCTTATGAGAAAAGACTCAAAGAGCTTGGCTTGTTTATCTTAACCAAACAAAGGCTGAGGGGAGGTAGGATTGCTCTCTGTAAATACATCACAGAAATAAATACGAGGGAGGGGAAGGAGTTATTTAAGTTATAAACACAATGTTGACACAAGAACAAATGGATATAAATTGGCAATCAACACGTTTAGGCTTGAAATTAGATGAATGTTTCTAACCATCAGAGGAGTGAAGTTCTAAAACAGCCTTCCAAGGGGAGCAATGGGGTCAAAAAACCTAACTGGCTTCAAGTCTGAGCTTGATAGGTTTATGGAGGGGATTGTATGATGAGGTTGCCTACAATATGTGGCCCATCTGAGACTGTTAGTAGTAAATACAGTAGAACCTCAGAGTTATGAACACCTTGGGAATGGAGGTTTGTAACTGAAATGTGTGTAACTCTGAACAAACCGTTATGGCTGTTCTTTCAAAAGTTTAAAACTGAACGTTGACTTAATACAACTTTGAAATTTCCCTGATTGCGCAGCTTGCCAAGCACACCTAGCAGCTCTCCATTGCTATGTGCAGCTGCCTAACTAACCATGTCAGCTCTATGCTCATAAGAACAGCCATACTGGGTGAGACCAATGGTCTATCTAGTCCATTATCCTGTCTTCCTACAGCGGCTGGAGCCAAATGCTTCAATGAAAATGAACAGAACAGAGCAATGTATCGACTGATCCATCCATTAGTTGGGGATTGGTCCTGCTTTGAGCAGGGGGTTGGACTAGATGACCTCCTGAGGTCCCTTCCAACCCTGATATTCTGTGATCCCCTGTTGTCCAGTCAGAGGTTTATGGACACTAGGGTAGGGGAGTAGTGTCCCTGACTACTGAGGCTAACAGCCATTTATGGATGTATCCTCCATGAACTTATCTAATACTTTTTTGACCTCAGTTATACTTTTGGCCTTCACAACCTCCCTTGGTGATGAGTGCCACAAGTTGACTGTGCGCTGTATGAAAAAGTACTTCCTTTTGTTTGTTTAAAGCCTGCTGCCTATTAATTTCATTGGGCAACCTCTGGTTCTTGTGGTATGTGAAGGGGTAAATAACAGTTCCTTATTAACTTTCTCCACATCATTCATAATTTTATAGACCTCTATCTATCCCCCCTTAGTTGTCTCTTTTCTAAGATGAACAGCCCTGGCCTTTTTAATCTCTACTCATATGGAAGTTGTTCCAGAACCCTAAGCATTTTTGTTGCCTTTCTCTGTACTTTATCCATGTGCTAGACATGTGTCTGCCTGGACCAACAGGAGGTTTTGGATCTCCGGGGCCTGTGGGGAGAAGAGGCTGTACAGGCACAGCTATGGACCAGCCACGGAAACATGGAGATTTAAGAAAAGATTGCCCAGGGGATGCAGGGTTTTGACAGAGATCAGCAGCTGTGCCACATGAAAGCCAAGGAGCTGTGACAGGCATACCACAAGGCCAGGGAGGCCAGCAGTCAATCTAGTACTGAACCACAGACCTGCTGCTTTTATAAAGAGCTGCATGTCATACTGGGTGGAGACCCTACTAGCACCCACAGATACTGGGGATACCTTGGAGGAGCCTAAGACAGAGACCCCTAACATGAACAGTGAGGAGGAGAGGTGGGATAGATGTTGGTGGGGAGGGGGGAGTCCAGCTATGCTACAAACCAGGATCTGTTTGAGATTTCATCGCTGTCTAGCCAGTCTCACCAGCTGAGCACAGATGAAAGAGGAGGGACCTTGGGTAAGTGTGTATGCATCCATTTTCCCTTACAATGTACAAATGTAAAGATGGTGCTCAGCCCATCCCCAAGATAACAAGGCAAAGACATCAACTTTTCATTGTTTTACTTGTTTGAGAATCATAGAACTGGAAGGGACCTCGAGAGGTCATCTAGTTCAGTCCTGCCTTGAGTACAGGGGACTAAGTATTATCTAGACCATCCCTGACAGGTGTTTGTCCAACCTGCTCTTAAAAAGCCCCAATGATGGAGATTCTATAACCTCCTCAGGCAATTTATTCCAGTGCTTAACCACTCTGACAGTTAGGAAGTTTTTCCTAATGTCCAATCTAAACCACCTTGCTGCAACTTAAGCCCACTGCTTCTTGTCCTATCCTCAGAGGTTAAGGAGAACAGTTTTTCTCCCTCCTCCTTGTAACAACCTTTTATGTACCTGAAAACTGTTATCATGTCCTGTCAAGGTTCCTTCCCCACTCTGAACTCTAGGGTACAGATGTGGGAACCTGCATGAAAGACCCCCTAAACTTATTCTTACCAGCTTAGGTTAAACGCTGCCACCACCGAAGTGTTATACAAAGAACAGGGGAAGTGCCCACTTGGAAATGTCTCCCCCCCCCAAAAAAAAAATCCCCCCAAGCACTACACCCCCTTTCCTGGGGAACGCTTGATAAAAATCCTCACCAATTTGCATAGGTGAACACAGACCCAAACCCTTGGATCTTAAGAACAATGAAAAAGCAATCAGGTTCTTAAAAGAATTTTAATTGAAGTAAAAGAATCACCTCTGTAAAATCAGGATGGTAAATACCTTACAGGGTAATCAGATTCAAAACATAGAGAATCCCTCTAGGCAAAACCTTAAGTTACAAAAAGATACAAAAACAGGAATATACATTCCATTCAGCACAACTTATTTTATCAGCCATTTAAACAAAACAGAGTCTAACGCATATCTAACTAGATTGCTTACTGACTTTTTACAGGAGTTCTGATCTGCATTCCTGCTCTGGTCCCGGCAAAAGCATCACACAGACAGAGAGAACCTTTGTTTCTCTCCCCTCCAGCTTTGAAAGTATCTTGTCTCCTCATCGGTCATTTTGGTCAGGTGCCAGCGAGGTTATCTTAGCTTCTTAACCCTTCACAGGGTTAAGGCTATGCAGAACTGTTTGTTTGTGTACGTAGGGATGTCCCTTGTATCATCCTGAGAGATCTTGATAAAACTTCCATGGAGATACTCTGCAATGCTCTCCTGTAGGCTTCTAGGGATGGCAGCCTTATTTCTTTCTCTGCAGTAGGACACTTTCCCACACCACTGCACAATGCGATTGCTGGGCTCCATTACAGTAAACTGCCTACTGGCATATGGGCCCAAGCAGCTTCAGGACACCACCACCAGCAGCTGTGCTCTCTGTGCCTTTGTTACCCTCAGGAGTGAGAGATCAGTTAAAATTGCCACCGCCTGTGAAAAACAGTGCCAATACTCAGTGCCGTTGCCTGATACTCATAACCATGGAAATAGAGACCACAATTTTATTGTTTCATCCAAATTAAAATCTTAATGCCCCCCTCCTTTCCTCCCCCTCACCCCAGGTGGGCTGTAGTCACCATGGCTGGGACTGGAGAGTGGTGCTGTGCAGAAGTACTACAAAGCCAAAATATCAATAAGCAAGTCTTATTAAAAGTTTGTATGGGGAAAAAGGGAAAACAGTTTTGAAACTTATCTTTCCCTTTTCATGGTGACTGTAAATCCGGTGATACATCTATCTGTCTTATCTGTAGCTGCTGATCTTGCAGCCTTAGGGGTGCCCCCTCTACACCCGTGGAATACCTGAGCCTGAGGAGAAAGAAGAGGACATGTTCAGTAAGATCATGCAAGCCACTGTTGCATTACACTGTGAACAAAGAGCCTGCTGGATTTTTTTTTAAAGACAACATGGAGATGGACAGAGACAACAGGAGAAAATGGAGAAAGGCCCAGGAATCCCAGCAGGAAAAGGAGAGGGAGATGCATTAGGACATAATGGGGCTTCTCAGGAAGCAAACACAAATGCTGCAGACTCTAGTAGATCTTTATAGGTCCAACAATCCTGGACTCGCCGCCGTGTGCAGTTCTTGGAGAACTCCATGGAAGCAGCTCCCTACCCCCAACAACATTCTGTGGCCTCATGGGCCGCATCCCTACCCCAGTCTTACCACTGCACACCAGGAGATAGTAAGGACAACCACATCTTCAAGTACACTGACCTGTGAGAACCACGGTTAGTGTATGTGTAGGCAAAATGCACTACATTTCTGCACTGAAATGGGCAGATATTTGCTGCCTTTCCCACTTTAAAGTTCTATTCTGTTACGTTGTTAGACATTTGTATTGTTCTGAGGTTTTCTATTTGCACATTTTTGCCACTCAAATTTCTATTTTTTGAAAATAAAATATTTTAGTTCACAAACAGCTTGCAGAATACTCAGTGGCATTCAAAGCACTGAATACTTGCAAGGGTACAGCACCACAGAACTCAAGAAAACAACCAGTCACACGTGTAAACGTACAGCAGGCACTGCATAATTCATCGGGCCAGTACAGTACACAGTGTACTATTTATACATGTGCAGCAAACACCGCATAAATCATAGGTTCAGTAAAGCACACAGTGTAATATTTATAAATGTACAGCCAGTATTATTCAACTCCTATCGGCACCCAAAGTTACAGGGCGAGAGAACAGTCCAACACAGAACACAATTGTGGCGGACTCTAAAATGCTTTTTGAAAGCCTGCCTCAAACGTATAGCTTCACATTGAGCTCCTCTAATGGCCCTTGCGTCTGGCTGTTCAGACTCAGCCGACAGCCGTCCACCTCCACCCCAGTGGCAACTTTTCCACCTTTGTCTCACAGATATTAGGCAGGACACAACATCCAGCTATAGCCATTAGGGTATTTTTCTCACTGAGAGCCAATCTTGTGAGTAAGCACTTCCCTTTAATCTACCAAAAGCACATTCAACTCTCATTTTGCACCTGCTGAGCTGGTAGTTGAATCTTTCCTTGGTGCTGTCGAGGTAGCCAGTGTATGGCTTCATGAGCAAGGGGTAGGTTTAATCCACCAGAATCACTATTAGCACTTCAGTACTGCCAGTGGTAATCTGCTGGCTGGGAAAGAATGCCCCGGCTTGCACCTTTCTGAACAGTCCTGTGTTCTTAAAGATGTGAGTTTCTTTCACCTATCTGACCAGCCCATGCTGATATTGGTGAAGCATCCCTGGTGTTTAACAATAGGAAATAGCCCTTTCTATTGAAGTACTCTGTGGGAAGGTGGGCTGGTACCAAAATAGGGGTAGGCATACCCCTTTGCAATGGAGTTCCTGAACTGCAGCAGATCCATCCACTATGTCCTGTACATTGCTGACAATCACAGTCCTGTGTAGCAAGAGACAATTAATGGCCCTACACACTTTCACAACAATGGCCCCCTCTATGGATTTTTTTCCAACTCCAAAATGATTTCCCATTGACCATTACCAGTCCAGAATTGCTAGCTTTCAGCGTGCAATCACCATTCACTTTTCCACTGTCAGTGCAGTTCTCATTCTGGTGTCCCTGCACTGGAGGGCTGTGGTGCGCTCAGCACACAGATCCAGGAATGTGGCTTTTCATATCCTAACATTCTGAAGCCACTAGTCATCATCTCAAACCTGCATTACGATGCAATTCCACCAGTCACTGCTCATTTCTTAGGCCCAGAAGCAGTGCTTCACGATCTGCAGTTGCTCCATGTATGCCAACAATAATCTTGAATTATTTTCCATCAGCCATCTGTCCTTGAAGAAATCATCATGTGCCCTGCTGTTGAAGGTCTTCCTGTGGGTCTGTAAATACCACATACTCATGTGTCCTATATTTGTAGCATTCATGAGAATAATGCAGAGCTCTACGGGCTCCATGCTTCTGTCAGAGATGGTGGACACCAAAAACTGCAGTGTGGGTTTGTGGGATTTTAAAAGAAAAAGGTGTAAAAAATTATGGGTGGGCATTATGTAATTAAGAATGGTGTGTGTTGGAAATTTGACCCCTAGCTCCCAGAAACCCGTGCGTGAGTCCTTTACACCCCACCCAGCTGGATGGTGACATGTGGCACACTGGGATACCTACCTATGGTGCATTCCACTTTGCATTGACACAAGCACTCGTGGCGAGTACATGCAGCCTGACACAAGCAGCCAAGTATGCATGTGTACGATCTATATACTTACTTGGGTCACTGTATGCCAATGTAACCGGCATCAAGCAAAGTTTGTAATGTAGACATGGCCTCTGAGTACATTCTGAAAAAGGACAGCAAGATTTGGCCCTATGAAAATGGCCTGTCCTATGGTATTGTGATGAATGTTCCATTTCTGTGTCCAGCCAAAAACAATAATGCAAAGGCATAGGGGAAAATGTTAGAAAAATGGAATTATTTCTATGGAGTTCAATTCAGCTCTTCAACAGAGCTGGGTACGGGTCCATGTTTAGAGGAAGACTCAGGCTAGTTCTCATTTTATTCAAAATGGTTTACGGATCCCTAATTTTCAGGTCACGGCAAATATTTTCAAAATGGCTGATCTGTTCCCCCTCCAAGTTTAGAACTCAAATAAATGCCAAATGCAAAGTTTTTTTTCAAAATCATTGCTGATTTTAAAGCTTTTATGATAGCTTTTACCCTGAAGAGCATGCGGCACACTAGAGACAGCAGTAGTGATCTGTTCATACGCCTCTGGGGTCAGCTGCTCGTTCCCAAGAGCTCTTTAGTGAGGACAATGCTCCCTAAATTTCCATTTTGATTAATAGGTAAGAGCGACTTTTAGCCTCCATCCTTTTATGCAGCTGCAAAACCCAAGCACATTATAGAGGTGTCAAGGTTCCTCCCCCACTCTGAACTCTAGGGTACAGATGTGGGGACCTGCATGAAAAACCTCTTAAGCTTATCTTTACCAGCTTAGGTCAAAACTTCCCCAAGGTACAAAATATTACACCCGTTGTCCTTGGAGTGGCCGCTACCACCACCAAACTAATAGTGGTTACTGGGGAAGAGCTGTTTGGACGCGTCCTTCCCCCCAAAATACTTCCCAAAACCTTGCACCCCACTTCCTGGACAAGGTTGGGTAAAAAGCCTCACCAATTTGCCTAGATGACTACAGACCCAGACCCTTGGATCTTAAGAACAATGAACAATCCTCCCAACACTTGCACCCCCCCTTTCCTGGGAAATGTTGGATAAAAAGCATCACCAATTTGCATAGGTGACCACAGACCCAAACCCTTGGATCTGAGAACAATGAAAAAGCATTCAGTTTTTTACAAGAAGACTTTTAATAAAAAATAGAAGTAAATAGAAATAAAGAAATCCCCCCTGTAAAATCAGGATGGTAGATATCGTACAGGGTAATTAGCTTCAAAAACATAGAGAACCCCTCTAGGCAAAACCTTAAGTTACAAAAAAGATACACAGACAGAAATAGTTATTCTATTCAGCACAATTCTTTTCTCAGCCATTTAAAGAAATCATAATCTAACACATACCTAGCTAGATTACTTACTAAAAGTTCTAAGACTCCATTCCTGTTCTGTCCCTGGCAAGAGCAGCATACAGACAGACTCAGACCCTTTGTTTCTCTCCCTCCTCCCAGCTTTTGAAAGTATCTTGTCTCCTCATTGGTCATTTTGGTCAGGTGCCAGCGAGGTTACCTTTAGCTTCTTAACCCTTTACAGGTGAGAGGAGCTTTCCCCTGGCCAGGAGGGATTTCAAAGGGGTTTACCCTTCCCTTTATATTTATGACAAGAGGCAATAGAATTTTTTTATAATGAGCTGTATTAAGAAATTCATCTCTCCTCAACCATGAGTATCTTCAACCGAAAAATTGCAGGCAAAGGATGTTCCTGCGGCAAGCGACCGTACACCAGTTCAAAGGCAAGAATTCCTTACACTGAAGTATACGTTGATCCTCTTCTATACTTTCCAAAAGCACATCACTGACTCATCTTGTTTATCTAGAACCACCATATAACTGATACATTTTCCTAACTATACAGATTAGTTGATGCTGTATTTTTTTAAATTGGAATAATTGCTAAATTTTAATTTGTTTATTAATTAGTTAATATTGATTCAGCACACGGTGCATAAGCCTTCATGTAAGAAACATCTGGAGCTCACAGACTGACTGTTCACCAGATAATGCTTTAGTCAATGGACAATTTAGAGGAAAAGCCAATTTTTTTTTTGGGGCCTTTGTGTCTCAAGAGTTTTATGTTTTTGTTTTTCCAATCCTACCACATAACAGTTCAATGCATTTTTATGGTGATTTCTTATATCTTCTGATCCTGCTCTTGCATTCCTTAGTGAGAGAAACTAAATCCACCAGGATTTCAAGAACTAATGCTCTGCATGGTTCTTTGTCCTATTGGAAAAAAATGTCCCCCCTCACTTGTGCTAGCTTTTTTTATTTTCTTTCCTATTGTGCTAGTTTTCTTCTCTTATTCCCTTTTATTGTCTTACTTTCCTTTAGCTGTTTTACCCAAGAGAAAATGCATTATCTGTTTTTTCAGTAGTATTCAGGATTTTCTTGCTGCTATTTTAGAAAATGCTCCCTTAGTCTGTTTCTCTTTCTGCTCTTATTGTGTTGAAGCCCCTGCTTCTGACTGTTTTTCATCTTTTATCCTTTGCTAAAAGATGCTTCTTCTGTTCTGGAATGCAAATAATTTCAGCAAATGTTATATTCTCCAAGTGTAAAAATAGATGTGTGTTAACTGAAGATAGAAACACACCATTCCACTCTACTCATCTGGATACTAGAAACATACTCTCAGACAACTGGCTTTTCATCTTTCTGTTGGGTAAAAGCAACCAAACAAGGAACGGCTTTGGGTTTTTTACCTCCTCTGCTTGCCTACCCTGCAAGCAACATCATGCCCCTCCAAAGCCAAGAACGGCGGTTGTTTGTTTAGCTGAATACTCAGGCTCTGCTCCTGGCTGCCCTCTCCTTGTCCAGTGAGATTTCTCTTCTCTACTTCTTTCTGCCCTTTTCCCCTCTGTTCCACCTCTTCGTTAGTTTGTTCATGAACTGCTTATGGTCACCAGATAAATGTTCACTCTTTAGTCTCTATTCCCCCAACTCTGTCTTTGCAGCTTTCCCTTTTTCTGTAATTCTCATCCCAACATCTTCCTTCCACCTTCACATAGTGCATCAGGACTGGAATTAAATCTACCTTTTCTCCATGTCCTTTCTGTCTCCACTCCCTCTCCTGCCCTTCCCCTTTTGGCCCCTCTCCCTTGCTCTTTGTTTAGCTATCCTACTTCCCTGCTGTCTCTCAACTTTGCCACCTCACCTTCCCCCCGGCCCCCCCACACCAAACAAGAGCATGTACTGGCACCAATGGAAGAAAGAGTGCGGAGGCAGCTGCAGATTTTAAAGGGCCAAAGTGAAGTGGCAGTATTGAGTGGGTTATTTGAGACCTGCCCCTTATTTTCCATTCATCCAATCTTTCCATTTATTTCTCAGTTTGGGATGCTGTCACGTGATGTGGATATTATACATTAGTTTGCTTATATGTTGCAAAGGGACTCCCCTTGCAGGTATTTGTTGTCTTCAACCAAAGGCACATTTGGAGCTAAACCTTTGAAAGCAGGTGGGTTACTTGTTGAATAAGACAACCATCAAAGATTTAGCCCTTGGACAGACTCCATCCAGAACTGGTGTGTGGCAACTGTTAAAGTGTCTTGTGCAAAGTGCTGTGCAGGGAATCCACTGTATCCTGCTGCCCCAGAGATTGTCACAGGGGAAACAAAATGTCCACACAGCTATAACCAGTTAGAACTCTGTTTTCTTTTTTCACGAGCTGCTCGCATTTTGTATTTACTTTCCTACTTAGAATGAAACATAGCCTGTCACATTATGGACTAGGTACATAATGTTAATATACTCTCCTATAGCACCATTCCTTTAAATTCATTTACTTTGTTTCTTGTTTGGCATGGATTTCTTCTCTTGGTACATTGATGTTATGTGGTAATCACCCTTAATTTCATTTTTTAAAAGAAGTCAGCCTTTGCCAGCAATTACCACACTACAGCAGCTGAGATACTAGTTATTTAGTATTTAATTATACTCTGCAAAGGGTAGTGCTGCTGTTTCTCACATACCAGAGTGGTAACGGGTAAATGCAGACTTTTAAAAAAAAATTCATGATCACTATACATAAATATAGACCTATAGAAATATCACATGATGGTTCAGCTGAGACTGGTGGTTCATCTAAATCAGGATTGTTGCCCCTTTTTCAGCCCAAGTGACTAGTTAGAATTTAGGGCCCTGGAGATGTAGAAATTGTTGATGAAGTCTGTCACTGTTTTGGTGCAGGCTGGCTTGTTCACAAGGCATATACAAAGTCTGGCTTCCCCGAACACAGGAAGAACCAAAAACAAAGCAGCAGTTTTAGGTTAGAGGCTCAGGCTTCTCTTAGCCACCACCCCTGACCCTGAAACTTTCTCTAGGCTTCTCCCAGAATCACATCATGCTTCGAGGCTGCTGCTTGGCTGTCTAGTTCTCCACAGTCTCTGTTTCTTGTCTGCGCCCCAGCTTGTCTTTTGTATACCTCCATAGACACAACCCCTCACTCCGCCCCAACTTGGTCAGAACAATACGCAATGGAACTCTCTACCCACATGGTGCTAGTTTCTGGGCAGAATCTATTAGGCCTTGTTTTAGGTGTGGCCCTGAACTTTCACTTACAACTATCTTAAGTGAAGGGTGTGTTCACACATCAGTTTCAATAAGGTTTTAGCTCAGCCAACAACAAGGGTTAACAGCTCATAACAGTATCTTGACTCTGACAGTTACCAGTGCTGGGTACCTCAGAGGACTGTGCAGGAAACCCTGCAGTGAACACAATGGGGTAACTGCCCATAGCTGCAATTAGTCAGTATTTGGCTTATGCCCTGTAGCATGAGAGTTTATATCCCTTCTAATTTTTAAATATCCTATTTAATATAACTGTGATGGGGTCTCGGTAGCCATAAAATGCCATATTAATGTTTTCAGAATCCAAATAATTTTCTTTGAATCCTACTAAATTATGACCTTGATACCTTGTTTCACAAGTAATTATGCATATTATGTAGGTCACAATGTTCTCTTTGTATGATGATGTAACAAAGAGACTGGGTCTATCACTTAGTGTGGAAACAGAGATGCTGCTAGCAGCTGCTGAGAATTGGATGGCATGTTTCAGTTAAACCTATCCAAGGTGATCTTCTTAGAAACATATGCTTAATCTCTATTTTTTCCATTTTATACACCATACCTTCTCATAAGGCAACATATTCCACATCTCCAGGAATGTAATTATAGCAACAATTGGAAATATGTTTTTTGAAACAAAATTCCTCAAAATATGAGGCCCGTTTCTGCTCTGTTTCACCAGCATTATTCTGAGTTATTCTGGATTTTCCACTGGTGTAAATGAGAGCCCAGCATTTGACCCAAGAACTTTATACCTTTTATTAGCTAGAACTTAAATGGAGTTAAAAAAAGATTTTCTACACTAATTGATATCAGAACTGAAACTCATTCTGCTTAATCTGTAAGATTGCCATTTTGTTAATTTTATTTTTTTGACTGCACTTTAAAGAATTATTTTGCTGCATGTCCAGTGACTTTAGTTTTTACATTCAAAACTGTAAAAATTCTGAATTGAGGGAGGGAAGGGAAAAACAAACCCATGAACCTTAGTTGGTGAGCGTGGGCCAGCTGCAGGTGTCTAGGTTTTGTGAAGACATACCCTGAGATGCTACCAGAATACAGATAACACATGATCATAAGAGGTCACTGAAGTTATAGGAGAGGATGTCAAATGGACTGTAAGAAAATATCTTAAATAACATTACATTTCTTTCCCAAGTCCTTAATTTTGTTCTGCTTCAGGAGAGAACCTTTTAAGTGAGGGCTTTGCAGGTAGATATTCAGTAGCTACTAACAATATTTCCATACACAGTGTCCATTGTCTAGAGGAGACCAGAAACTGCTGAGTTAGCTTGGCACAGTAGAGCTCATTAGACACATCAGGAAACATGTCTTTCCACCCATGCAGCAAGCCGAGGCAGCAAGTACTTCCCCAGTGTTTTGTCTGTGACCTTACGTTGCTGTTTGTGGAGTCAAGTTATTCATCATTCAAAAATGTTCCAGTGACCACTGGTTATTGTATCCAAATCTCTGTGAATCCCAAAGGTTTTGTTATACTTTTCCACAAATGATTATTCATCCATAAAAATCTTGGATTGGAAGCCTCCCATTCATCAAAAAGTTTGTGTCATAGCTGGGGAGCAGATGTAACCCACACACCTTCTGGGTGTGGTGTTCTGTCCCATCTAGTGACACCAAGACCAGGGGGTCTGTCGGCATTACACAGACACAATACCAGGAGACTTGAGTGGCACAATTAGGGTTGCCAACTCTCTAATTGCATAAACCCAAACACCCCTGCTCCCACCCCTTCTCTGAGGCCTTGCCCCTACTCACACCATCCCCCCTCCTTCCACACTTGCTCTCCCCCACTCCTCACTCACTTTCACCTGGCTGGGGCAAAGGGTTGGGGTGCGGGAAGGGGGTATGGGCTCTGGGCTGGGGGGTGGGGCCATGGGGTTCGGAGTGTGGGAGGGGGCTTTGGGCTGAGCCTGGGGCAGGTGGTTGCGGTGCAGGAGGGGTGCAGGTTGTGGGCTGTGGGAGGGAGTTTGGTTGGGTGTGGGATCTCAGGGCTAGGGCAGTGGGTTGGGTGTGGGAAGAGGTGAGGGGTGCAGGCTCTGGGAGAGAGTTTGGGTTTGGGAGAGGCTGGGGCAGGGAGCTGGGTTGTGGGAGAGGGTGAGGGTGAGGGGTGCGGGGTGCGTGCTCTGGCCAGGCGGCGCTTACCTCAGGCGGATCCCAGAAGCGACTGGCATGTCTACTCCTAGGCTCAGAGATGGCCAGGGGGCTCTGTGCACTGCCCCTGCCTGCAGGCACTGTCCCTGAAGCTCCCATTGGCCATGGTGCCTGGCCAATGGGAGTTGTGGAGTCAGCGCTCAGGGAGGTGGCAGCATGCAGGGACCCCCTGGCTGCCCCTGCACCTAGGAGCCAGAGGGACATGCCAGTCGCTTCCAGAAGCTGCGTGAAGCCACGGCAGGTAAGGAGCTCGCCAGCCCCGCTGTGCCACTGACTGGACTTTTAATGGCCTATTAAAATCTCCCAGATTGGTTGGAGTAGCCACCAGGAGATCAGTCCCGATTCCAGGAGACTCCTGGCCAGCCTGGGAGGGTTGGGAGCCCTAGGCAAAATACATAGTTAAAATGAACAGTTTAATAGGCTGAAAATCCAAACCGTTCAGTAAACACTTACAAATAACAAACACAGAGGCTGAAAACAGGATGAGTCTGCAAAGAGATAATGGGAGATGAATTCATAATTAATATTATTCAGTGAGTAATTCAAGCAGTTCAGGTCCCCAGTGCTGTATGGTACATAAGCACATGCATTACTTTAAACATGTTTGTAGTCCCACTGAAGTCAGCACATGCTTAAGTACCTTCCTGAATCAGGGCCCTAATAGGGACGACAACTGTGAATACTGTGTTTTCCTCTTCCAGCATCTGTATGTAGACTTATTATCAATTGCCCAACAGGTGTGTTTTTGACAGTCTTTGCAAATGATTAAAATAGTCATTTCAGAACATTCAGTATTATATTGTATTGATGTTATCTTTCTGTTAAATGACAAAGGTGCGAGTAATTGCCTTGCCAGGAAAGGAGGAATTAGACAGCTGAGTGACTTCTCTAACTTTAAATATTTTGAGAAAGATAATACAGTTGGAATTAAATTGTGTCCTAGTCACCATGGATAGGTTTCAATGGGAGAACTTGCTACATCTGGATGCTGAAAGCTCACATTTTAATCTCCCATATTAACCTGATAAATTGTGTATTAGAATTCAGAACACAGGCAGTCAAGGATGTGCTATTGCTTTAAGTCATAAAACTGTCATGGAGAGAATTTCTTTATATACTGACCTACTTTTACATCCCGTTACCCACAAGCTTCACTTACTTTTAGCATACTAATAATTTAAACTAAATTCCACTGCATACGTAGCTGAACAAATTGGATAAACACACACCTAAAGCTAGCTTCTCCTCAACTTCTGTGGACTGATAGCCTTCTCCTGGAAGTAATAAAAGAAAAGAAATATCTCACTAAATGTACTCGTGTTCAGTTGCAGTGATTACTGTATTTCACAGAGGACCCAAATTAGTAATTCAAAGAACATCCTACAGTGGCAGTGAAGGCCAAAACTTTCATGGTTAACTGGAAAAAGAGGTTTGCAATGAAACCTGAGTGGTAACCATTTATGCACAGAAGTGCAGCTTTTTCTTCCCCTTATTTTGGATGAACAGGAAAGACACTATCTATATTCTGTTCACTTTCCTAACCAAAGCACTGAGCAGTGTTGTGGAAAGCTCCTCTACCTTCCTTCCTTTTTACATTTCTTTTTAGTGAAGTCATGTTTATTTTAAAAAAGTCCACACAAAACAACCCCTCCCCACAAAGCCCCAACAATGTCCTCCAAAAAATCAACCCTCTAGCTCCCCATCAAAACGCAAAACAACATGGGCTGACTGCCACTGGGGTCTAAGTTTGCTATTTAACCACTGAACTTCTGCAAATCAGGCCGTCTTACACTGAAGAGGGATTACCAGCAAGGGAATTTTCCCTTCCATGGTACTAATTCCCATTCAGAACAGTAACACTTTCTTACTTGACTGCAGGACATTTAGGACTAGATTTTGAAACCTTTGGTCATGCTGAGAAGCACCTTTCTCTGAGTAATCTCATTGATTTTAAAAGGATTACTCATAGAGTAAGGTACTACCCAACTTGAGGAACAGTATAAATCTGAGTGATCACAGCTTTCATTTGCTATTGATCTGGGAAGGATTCAAACAGCTGACCAGCTCCATGCCCTGATAATTACCATTTGTCTGAGATAGCCAGTCCCGTTTCATATTCCCATTAAAATATTGATTACTTTCTAGAGCTGTAGTAGTCAAGAGAATTTCCCAATTCATCACAGCAAGAACTGCTGGAGATGCCAATTGTGGATCCAAAGCCCATGAAGTCTTTAGGAAATCTTTGAGGGAAGGTCCATAGGGAGGATGAGGAAGTGTATGGTTAAGGTACTGGACTGGGACTCAGGAGACCTAGATTGAATTCCTGGCTCTGCCCCATATTTTTCTGTGTGACTTTGGGCAAGTCACTTAAACTAATGCCCTGCCCTTTCAAGCGTCACTGCATGGGTTCAACCCTGTATTTGTGTATTAGCATAACTGATTTCTTAAGCCCTCAGCGATGCAACCTGTGCACAGTGAGCTGCATGGTCTTGGCCTTATTAGCTACCCTGGATCCTGGCAAACTTTCACTGAAATTGAGCAGCTTAAGCATTGGGTTTAGCTCATTAAACTTGCTGCAGTAAAGTGCAGGACATAATGGACCTTAATCTCTACTGATGTGGACCTGGTGTAGTCACCTAACCTATGTAAAGTGGGTGGGGGGAACCTAGTCAGGCAGAATGGTAGCAGTTCCACTCACTTTGCACAGGGGCAAATGGCAATGTGAGATGTAAAACCATGGAGAATTAAGAGAAGCTGAAAAAATAAATAGAAAAGAGGTAGGATGAATAATGTAGGGTGGAAATTGAAACAGAATGGAGAATAGCAGGAACATTAGTGTCACATTTCAGGAGTTGCTTAGCATGCATCTGTGGAGATGGTGGTTTAATTTATATTTTTTAACTAGTTGGGTTAGAACATTTTTGGGATTAACCAAAAAGACCCAACAGGCAATAAGTTCCCAGTGTGCAATGATGTTCATCAGGGTAGCAATGGTGATAGCTCTTGCAGTGCTAGTAAATTACCTCATTTCCTAAGTAGAAATGGCCAAAAGGAATGACAGCTGTGTCCAATCAAATCAAATATTCAGTGGCTCAAATGTGGACATGTTGTTTCATATGAAGAAGAGTCTGGTCTTGTTACTATAACAACTTTGCAAACCTCATCAGAAGCCTTGAAAGCTCCTAAACCACCATTCTTTTTAGCTCAGACAAACTCCGTTGACATAATTTGTTTTACTCTGTTGTGTGCTTTCTTTTACAATTTTACATATCATGTTTACAGTTCCAGTGACATACTTGACACTTCTTGCTCACCCTGGACAATTTCAGCCTTTAACTGAAATCAAGATTTAACACAGCTCAATAACCTAATTGGTCATAGGTAGAGACAAGATATTTACAAAATTTGTCATCTAAAATTTGGCTCACAATATTATGATGATTGGAAATTTTGTCTTGCAGCTACATCCTTAGTAGATATCCAGACATTAAAATATTCTATAGTAGGAATCTCTTCATGTCAGCAGTGCTGTGTTAGCTATTGATTATTTAAAGTGGGGTTCAACATTAATACATAGATACATAGCACAAATCCCTAGCAATGTTTAATGAATATATTATATTGCTGAATCTTCTAACTTGGGCAGGCTTTTTTCTCCTCAGGACCTGAAATAGTTCAGATAGGGAAGTAACTGATGGGACTCTAACATTTTAGTATTATACTTGTAGTATTATCTACAGGGCTGTCAGTTGCTCCCTTTTAACACTAGAGGGAGGTGTGTGTAAAGGCACTAGAGAGTATACTGCTTGTACTTGGTATATAATGTGTTTAACAAAGGAAATTACTTTTAAAAGTAAATGAGAATTTTGAAACAAAGGTGAGAAGCAACATAGTTTAGTGCAGAGGTGGGCAAATATTTTAGCCCAAGGGCCACATCTGGGTATGGAAATTGTATGGGGGGCCATGAATGCTTATGAAATTAGGGCTTGGGGCGCGGGGGGCAAGGGCTCTGTCTGAGGGTGTGGGCACTAGCTGGGATGAGGGATTGCGGGTGCAGTAGAATGCTCCAGGCTGGGACTGAGGGGTTCGGAGGGCAGGAGGGGGATCAGGGCTGGGGCAGGGGGTTGGGTCATGGAAGGGGGTCAGAGGTGCTCCGGACGGCGCTTACTTCAAGCGGCACCCAGAAGCAGTAGCATGTTCCCCCTCTGGCTCCTATATGGAGGCGCGGCCAGGCAGTTCTGTGCACTGCCCTGGCTGCAGGTGCCACCCCTGCAGCTCCCATTGGCCACGGTTCCTGCCCATGGGAGCTGCAGGGGCAGCCCTTGGGGTGGGGGCAGTGTGCGGAGCCTCCTGGCTGTCCCTATGCATAGGAGCCAGAGAAGGGATATGCTGCTGTTTCCAGGAGCTGCGTGGAGCAGGGCAAACCCCTGACACGCTCCCCTGGCTGGAGTGGGCAAGCCCCGGACCCTGCTCCCCGGCGGGAGCTCAAGGGCCAGAGTAAAATGTCTGGAGGACCATAGTTTGCCCACCCCTGGTTTAGCGCATAGGATGCTGGAGTGGGAGTTTGGCAATGTGGATTCTAGTCTCTGGTCTGCCACTGACTTTGTGTGATTTTGGGCAAGTTGTTTTACATTTCTGTTTTATCTCCCACCCTTGGTCTAGCTTGTCTGTTCGGGGGCGGGGGAGGGGGGGCAAGGATTGTACAGTGCCTAGCACAAGGGGTTCTGATTTCATCTGGGGTGTCTAGGTACAACTGTAAAACGAATAAGAAATAATGTTTTAAAATGAAAGAAATAGATACACTTGGTGTATGTAGCCTAGGTCTGGAGTTATTGTCTTAGACACAAATATGACAGTAAATCCATCCAGTCAGCCTTAGAACCTTTTCAGCAGCATTACTTACCTCATTCATTTCATATTACATTTTTAGAGTGGGACCCGAGTGCAACCACTTTGGGAAGGGGAAAAAATACAGACAACATTTTTGAAAAATCTAGAATTAAAAACAAAACCTATTGAAGACATAGAATACTGTAGGGGTACATCAGTGGCATGTGTGATGGATTAGATGCACAACTCCTGCTAGCAATAATTAGAGGTGAGCATTTAATTTCCTGTGCTGAAACTTTAGCCTGTAAGTGCTATTCTTCACCATTTTTTTTGGCAGCTTATGTGCTAGGAGGCATACATAAGAAAGTGTCCCTTTTCTCCATCTCCCCCTTCACCAGGCTTTTTATGCTGACAGTGTCTGGCTTGATCCAATGCCCATTGAAATCAGTGGATGGGCTCCTATTGACTTCAGTGAGCACTTGATGGAGACTTTAATGAGCGGGTTAATGTATACACAATCATCCCACTCAAGTGTTCCAGTTTCAGATAAGGCAGAGGAACAAAATGAGACCAGAAAACATTCTGGAAAAGGAACCGTATTCAGAGAGCCAAGATGAACTGAGATAATTATTTTCTTCCACCTCTCAAGACACGAAGATCATCCATTTCTCCAAATTGCAATGGACAAATAGTTAGCAGTATCCCGAGGGAAATCACACATGGGAGTGCCATCAGAGCTGATCAACAGATACAGAATAGGGGATAAGTGGTGAGGTTGTGGCACAGCAGGGAAAGACCTCACTGTTTATAACAGATGATAAATTGAATGAGTCATCAATGTGGTGCTGTTCCAGAAAAAAGCAAATGACCTGTTGGGTTATATAGCAGATAACAGTACTATGTGTAAAACAACAAAGGTAATAATCCCACTCTATTTGGGACCTCAGCTGAAGAACTGTATTTACTTTGGGACAGTGATACTCAGACCTCAGCCATTCAGGAGCCAAATTAGCGATCAACTTTACCCAAAAGAGCCACAGTAGCGTGAATTCATTGTTTCATTTACTAGAGTACTATATCATTATAATGCAATTCTCACAGCAAATAAGTTAATAACTTAGTGCAAGTTGACAACTTAATTGGATAATAACATAGTAAAAGCATCCTGACTGGTTAATAATTAAATCACATGGTGTTTTAATAACATGTGCTGCAAAGAGCCGCAGGAGACACATTAAAGAGCCTCTTGTGGCTTGTAAGCCTCAGTTTGAGTATCACTGCTCTGGGGCCTCGCATATCAAAAAAGCCAAAATAGGGTGAGCTCGGGAAAGCAATAAAAACAAACCTCTGCAACAGGGTGGGGGTGTTACACTGGCCCTTTAAGAGAATCTATAGGTCAGGCAGGGCTCAGTCTACATCTAGAGTTCTTTGACAACACACCCCTACTTCAGATCTTGGCTTGTTCTTGGTCACTCTCAAACTGAGTATAAAAGAGTTTATGTAGTCCTGCAATCACCTGATTATTTATATATAATATATATATTCCCTGCACTACTGTCCCACACGTCCATCTAGACTACATCCCCCAGAATGCCCTTGTTTTGGGCAGCACTGGACTGGGGCCCATGCCTGAAAAATGAGTCTCTGAAGAGAGCCATATACACCTTGTTACGCTGTCCTTACTTTTTTTCCCTCCAATAAAGCCCTGTTGTACTGGAACTATCATCTCATTTAATAGTATTTACCAGAGTTAGATTGAATGTGCTTAAGAGCAATGACCTTCTTTAAGTGGATTTTGTACAGCACTGAGAACACTTACAGCATAATGACAATAAAATAATTTGGAAACTAAGATGCTAAGCCATTTGTCACCCTGGAGAAAAGACCACTGATGGGAAGGTGCGACTTAAGAAGACAGGGAGTGGTTAATTTTCAGCCTACTTGACTCCCTTTTTCCATCCTAGTTAATAGTTTTTCTGTCTTTAGTTGTCTGCTGGCTCCAGGACCAAGGGGCTTTGATCTGGGACTCCCTTGGAATTTTCATAGGGAATAGCTGAGTAGTAAAAATATCAGGAGTAAATATTATTTATTGGAGCAGAGCTTCATTTGATTTCCATCAGGAAAGCTGTGTGGGTGATAATTCCAGCTATTAAATGTTGAGACACAAAACTAAAATCCATTCTCACAAAATTTGTTTTTAATACTCCATTTAGGGCAGCAGATATTTTTACATCTCCAGTCTAAAGGCTGACAAGTTTAGCTTCTCATGAATTATTATTTATCCAGAAACTGTCAAATGCTAGAATAACTATTTTCCTTTCTTTAAGCTCCAAAGGTTTCCAGGTGCCATAGCAAGCTTTGATATAGAGCCACAATATTAGCCAAATAAGGCATTGTGCACAAATAACTAGCTGATAAATCTGCAGTGGAAAATTCTAAGAAACCATGACCTGTCTGTTCCACATATCCAGAACTAAAATGCAGCCCTGTGTCCTGGTTTCTGTGTGAAGGGCAAGAGACCTAGTAAGAGCTGCAGGCAAGTGCCTGCTGCAGCTTGTAGCACTTGCTCTTGTAGAGAGAGCCATATACATTGGCTTTTCCCCCTGCAGCTACAAGCTGCTCCTGAGATCTCATAACTGTCTCTGTCCCCTTCTTGCAGGCCCCACTGAGCCTTCTGTTCGGAGTAGCTTTCACCAGCTCAAGGTTCTTTCTCCAACCCTGTACGTGGACTTTTTCCTCAGCTTAGCTACTCCAGCCAGCAGCTTCAGCTAGATCTGCTGGGGAATACAGCTGGGAAGTGGAGGCTGCCTGCGGGAGCTGTATAGGGGAAGAGAGGCTGGCTGAGGGTAGAGCTAAGCCCACTTCCTAAGATCACCTTCCCAGTTAGTCTCTGCTCCCCAGCTGTACACAGCCATCCTGATATTTGAAACTGGGTAGCCCTGATTCCTCCTGGATCTTCCAGCTTGCCCCTCCTAGAGCTTTACCTGTGCTTCTCCACTGTTAATGACCTCTGTCCCCAAGAGTAGCATGACTCCCACAGTCTCAGGCATTTAACAGTGTAGTCCAGTTGTCTTCAACCTTTTTTTTCCATTTGCAAACTACTAAATTTTTTAATGCAGGTGCAGATCCCTTTGGAAACCTTAGACATAGCCTGCAGAACCCCAGGGGTCCACGGACCACAGGTTGAATGCCACTGGTTTGGTCTCTTAGCGAGTCTGTTGCAACCTGGCCTGGTGCAGTGGTGGCTAAGCAGTATGTCTCCCAACAGAATCCTGTACTCCTCTCAATATGTTCCACTAGAGTTCCATACCCTTGGTCAAACCTCTATGCCCCATTGCACCATAAACAAACAACCCTAATTCCTACCTGACAGATTAAAAATCTGTAGTGTTTTATTAAATATCTTAAATAACAATCTGAGGTCAGAGTGAATGGGGAGACTGTTGTGATTTCAGAAGAATCTGGATGTGTTGATTGTTAGCGACTATGCTGGAACGGAAAAGTGTGTTTCAGACATATACATTTTGGGCACTCTGAAGTCTGGGTGCTAAGGCACATGAATTGAGTTTGGCCTGGATGTTCATGATGTTCTTACTAGAGTGGGTTGGCAATTTTTCAGTGAAATGTTTTTCCATCAGAAAATAGATTCAAGGAGTCTGCATTAAAGTGGAATCTGATGCTTCCTGAGGCACCCAAGATTGTGGGGCACCCAGGGTTGTGGGGCACCTCACTGCTGCCTGCCCTTCGCATGAGGAAGCCTTGTCTGTGCCTGCCATGGGCCAGTCCCCCCCCCCACCAGCCTCTGGCAACACAAGCACTGCCTTCCAGGACTCTGCAGGCTCCGCTCCCTCGGTTTCAGCTAATGACAGGAACACTAACATCTGAGCATCACCCTGGAGCGTCCAGCCCATTTTCCACAGGACACTCACAGAATTCACAGATCGACTACTCTGAAAGGAATTGTACACACTATCTTATCCACCACTCGGTCCAACACACAGCACTTAGCTCCTTCACGAGAGGTTTTCAAAAAGAGGCTGGGTAGTCATCAGTCTTGGATGGTTGAGACGCAACAAATTTTACATCTTGGCAGGGGTTAGACTAGATGACCCTTGCAGTCCCTTCTAACCCAATGGTTCTATGATTCTATATATGTTTTAGTAAAAACAAGAAGTTTATTTAACAAAGAACAGAGATTTGAGAAGCAGCAAGTAGAATCAATGGAAACAAAAGGTTGCATACAAAATAAAATTGTAACTTGCTGTCTCGAGCCTAACCTTAACTAATGAGACATTTCAGTCTCATAAATTCCTCTCCCAGAGTCAAACAGCCAGACTGGCTGTAATCCATCATTCATAAGACAAGCCAGCTTGTCCCACAGTGAGGGAGAACTGGGTGTACCTCTCCACCCCCACATATCATTCGTATGATCCATTGTCTTGCAAAAAGGGCAACCATGCTGCTTGTTTTTTTCCTACCGAGAATCTCCCCTGGTGACTTTGCTATCACTTGATTAGCAGACAAAGAAAAAAAAGTCTCCTGCCTAAAATAAACGTGTTTACCTTCTGGTGGCGAGCCCCAAGTCACAGACCTTAAGAACATAATTTTCAGCATACATACACATAACTCCTTATGTATTATCCATACGTATGTTTTGCAATGATTATGAGGACTTGTGTGACAAGTTCTCAGTAGAGTCCTTACACGACACACTTTGGTAAACTAGTACATAGATGCCAGACCCAGGAGTTCCCTGTAACCCTTATGCACCCCTGTGCCTTCTGCCCCTGGGCACCAAGAGGGCACTGGGTCACAGAAATGTATCAGTTTTGACAAAACTTTTATTGGAAAGGTTACTCAGATTCAGGATGGTGTTGCGAGAGGGCCCAGAATAGCCATGAACTCACGTGATGAGGCACTCACCTAATCTGAATCAGGCAGAGTAGACACTCGAACCTGGGTTTCTCGTATCCTAGGGAAGTCAGTCTCTCTCTGGCCTGATGAATATTTAATTTTTTTATACAAAATGGAACTGCTCCAATGGGAGAGTGCAAGAGACTGAGTCTATAGCCTCGTGAGTTAGGATGCAGGAGACCCGTGTTTATTTCTTTGCTGTGAATCAGGCCAAGCAGGGACTTTGTGAAACAAAATTCTTATCTTCTGGCTCTCCCTAGTCATTAACTTGGTATTTTCCAAGAGTTTAAGTGACTATATTGATAGGAAATGCACATGAACAGCCACTTTGTTGGAAACTAAGAGCATGGGGGATGAAATAGAGCAAGGGAAAACTCGTCTGGATATGTTTCCTAATCGTGAGGCCTAAGAGCATGGCAAAGACAATGGCAGAGGCTTCATCATTGAAGTAATTCATAATTAAGCTGCTTAAAGCATAAAAAAATACACTATAGGGGGACCATTCTGCATTGGAAGGGCACAGACTAAAGACCGAATATTCATCCTCTAATCTCTATGATGATTTAAAAAGGAATCAGAGGCAATATAATCTTCTGCTGGTTCTGGCTCTTCCAAATTATCCCAGATTCCCATACAATAGTAGTTATGCAGATTTATGCCGCAGCATTGAATGTTTCTGTGTTCAAAATGTTCTGTTGCATGATGTGGGGGTTGTAATGGTTACATGATGATTTCATAAAACAGAATATCTTCCTTGAACAAGGGGGAGTTATTTCATCATGGAAATAGTCCAAGGATTTTTTGTTCTAGTGTCAGGAAAAACCCTTTAATACTGTGAGATCTAAGAAACTGGTTTTGGCTGGACTTCTGGCAAAAACATTTCACTTCCTGCCTTTTCCTCCATCTATGATCCAGTTGGAGGAAACTGGCAGAAGGACCAAAAGGTTCCAGTCAGAAGGACCCTCGTTAGCTAGTGCTAAACATGTCAGATTTTTCAGGTAAATCTTTACATCTACCCCACTTTGGGGAATGAGATTGATGTGGGAGACAGCAAGAGTAACGTGCTCATGGCAAGTGTACCACACCCCTCTTCATGCTAAAACATCTGTAGTTTATCCCTTCAAGTTAAAACCTGTCTTCCAGCTAACTAGCAAGCAGGCAGGCTCCATAACTGTCTGCCAGATGTGCAAAGTTGTCACATAAGGGTGCCATAGACAATCCAGCTGTAGAACATACCACATGCTGTTTGCTTGACTTAGGATGTGTCAGGAAGAGGATTCCATAGAGACAAAGTGAAAATCAATAGTACAAAGTGCACAGCACGCTGATAGACGTTTGGTTTTTTATTGTCCCCCTTTCTTCCCTATGCTATTCTTGGGTTTTTCTCTCTCTCGTATGCTGTGGTGATTGGAAGTTGTGCTGAATTCTAATGAAACATTTCTATCTAGCAGCAGGGCTTTTTCAGAATTAATGTTTTCAAGAACTAATTTCCCATGTCACACATTTTGGGTACCAAGCAGATGTAGATTACAAAACTAGGTATTTTTTTAAAATAAATATAAATAAGGAGTTTTAGATTTACTGTAGTATGCTTGCACATTTTTCATTATGGCAAAATAACTGATGGATTTAAAGACTGAGGAGAAATTGGCAAACTACTAAGTTTCTTGTTTTCATGAATGTAAAAAAAATTGCTCGACCCCAGCTCCTATTTGATTGAGCCCCAGCACTGCAGCTATATCCAAAACTGTGATACATCTTGATATAAATATTATAACCAGTCATCATTAAAAAGTAGTATTAGGAAATTTTTCATTAGTAAATTCAGATTGCAATACATTCTTGCACTGTGTGTGAGGCTGGCCTGACATTTGTTTTGGTTTTTCAAAACCTCCTTGGTTGGATCTGTTGTTCAGTTTAACCAAATCACCAAAACTTGTTTGAAGAACAGCTTCAGAAAAATACTTTAGCTTTGAGCCTTATCTACAATGATAGAAACACTGTTTGATTTTTCAAAACTAGAAGTCAGGATCTGGGCTTCCAGATTTCATTTTATCTCTATCATCAAAATTTGTCAGAGGGGGTTCTTGTTCTGGCTCATTTCTAGTCTCGAGTATGTCTAAGTTTATTCACTTGTTTTGTACTTTTTTAAATCTAAATGATGGATGGTAGTGGGAAACAAAGGGACTGAAAGTCCTGAGAAGATATTGTGGAGAGTAAGATAGAAAAGATAAATCATAAAAGTAGATGAGAGGGGATCAGAGAGCAGGAGGGTGAAGTGAGAGGAGATGTAAGAAAAGAAAAAGAGAGGAGAGAGAATGACTGGAAAAAACAAAAGTGAAATGTAGAGATAGTAAAAAGGGTAAAAATAAACCTAGTTCTGAGGCCATATTAAGAAAAATGAATGCTGGTTCTAAGACAACAGGAGAAGAGGGAATCTTTAGGAGAACAAGAGAAGGATGAAAATATTAATCATGACGACAGTTTGAACTGATTCAGATTTGCATTGAAAAGCAATAATTTTCTACAGGTTAAGTTGCTTCATTTTCTCTCATGTTATTTCTTTCTGAGCCTCCCTGCCTCTCTCTAGGAGAATTAGGACAGCTGAGTGTCAAGAATCCATGAGAAGTTACAGGAAGAACTCTGAAGTTACAGCTGGGAAAGATATAAATGAAAAACTATATGCCAGCACAGTATGTTAGGGGTGGGCAAACTATGGTCAGGGGCCTGCATCCAGCCCTCCAGCTCCCGTTGGGCAGCGGGATCCAGGGCTTGCTTCACTCTGTCGCTCCAGCTGGGGAGCAGAATTGGGGGCTTGCCCCAGTCCGCGCAGCTTCAGAAAGCAGTGGCATGTCCCCATTCTGGCTCCTATGAGTAGGGGCAGCCAAGGGGCTCCACACACTGCCCCCACCCCAAGCACCGCCCCTGCAGCTTTCATTGGCTGGGAACATCAGCCAATTGGAGCTGCGGGGGCAGTGCCTGCAGATAGGACAGCACGCAGAGTTGCCTGGCTGCACCTCTGTGTAGGAGGAGCCGGAAGGGGGACACGCTGCTGCTTCTGGGAACTACTTGAGGTAAGCGCTGCCCAGATCCTGTACCGCTGCCCGGATCCTGCACCCCAACTCTGATCCCCCCCACCCTCCAAATCCTTGGTCCCATCCCGAAGCACCCTCCTGCACCCCTTACCCCTCATCCCCAGCCAGAGCTCTCACCTCCACCCACACCTCAACATCCTGCCCCAGCCCAGAGCCCCCTCCTGCACCCTGAACTTCTCATTTCTGGCCCCACCCAAGAACCCGCATCCCCAGCTGGAGCCCTCACCTCCTCCTGCACCCCAACCCCCAATTTAATTCATGGCCCGCCATACAATTTCCATACCCAGATGTGGCCCTCAGGCCAAAAAGTTTGCCCACCCCTGGTATATGTGATAGCCTCAACAAAGGAATGTTTTGTTAATTCAGAAAGAAAAGCATACACGATGTTTTTCTGCACATTTATCCCTTCTTTATTTTTTTTTCTATTCTATTAGCCATGAGAAATGAACCACAATAACTAACTTTTGCTGTAGGTAGGTTTTAAAGCAAATATCATATACAAAGGAAGAGTAGTACTGACAAAGACTGAATCTTGGTTCATGCCCACACTGACTTTAGTACTTCAAAGATCTACAAAATCTTTACTAGGACTTTTCAGTGGCCTCTCTGTCAAAGTATTTCTCTATGGTGAGAGAAAATTAAAATATGTCAGTGAGATGCCTAATCCAAATTGACCTTTGATCTATTTCAGTCTCAAGGCAGATTTGGGCTCTTATAAAGAACTGACTTAATTGCATGCCATTTAAACGATGACAAAGAGGGAATTCACTTACATAAACAGAATTCAGTAGCTCATATCTTCATACTAGGTGTGAGCCATCAAATATATAAAGAGTTTTATGACATTTAGAATAGCTTTTCTAGTATTGTCACATGTTCTGTGGAGTTGCAGATGGCATATGATTACTTGCTTCCTTGCCACACTAGGAATTCTGTTGGATGAAATGCATGAAAATGGCTGGATAATGAAGCTTTTTTTAAAAAAAGACCTTATGGTGAGTTTGAATAGATTTAATTAATGCAAACACCATGCCTAAATATGTAGCAATCGCCCAGTTAATAGATTGTTGCATCATAGACCTACAGAGCTCTATTCTGATTCAGTCGTACGTAGCAGATCATTTGAATTTAATGGATTTTTTCCATACCAGGTTGCTAATGCACACACTACACACAAACAAAAGTGAATATCTGAAATACTTAACTACAGTAGTGATCAGTACAGTCCACGTGGCTTGGCTGTGTATTGCAAGCCATGCAATACTGCAATGGTGAGTCTCACAAATCTGAATGACCTCATAGACTGAAAATCTTAGTCCTTGATCCTGGAAAGGCTTATGCAAATACAAAATTTCAAGTTTCTGACTGGGCCCATTGAACTGAGGCTTAAAGTTAAGCACATGTGTAAGTCTTTGCAGGACTAGGGCTTTAGAAAGTATGTGGCAACAAAATCAGCTTCCACGCAGGTAACTGCACTAGAGAGAGCTAGTTGGGCCAGACTGTTCTCTTGTTTACACCAGACTTACACCAGGATAACTTCATTGACTTCTATGGAGGTACTCCTGAGTTGTATCAATGTGACAGAGCAGAATCAGGCCTATGATTTCACACCGAGAACTGCTTCAAAAGGGTCTGCATATGCTTGCCCAGTGAAGTTCAGTCTTCTAATCTTTCTACTCATGGTACCATTACATGCACATGAGTAATTGGGTGTAACCTGCCTTTCAGTGCTGGCTTAGTACCTGTATGATGTGCCAGTAGGAGAGGGACACCTCACAGTCTTTGGATGGTTACCAAGTGTCTGTTGCCTGTGTTCCTTTAGCAGTGCTGCTGGTAGGTGCCCCTCTCCTCCTAGTCTGCTAGAGGATAAAGCTACTTGGCAGTTCCTTCAGTGAGACAAAGGGTTAACTCCACTAAGGCCATGGCTACCATACATGAACTCAAAAATAATTCAGACTCACACAAACAGTGTAAAAACGATAACCATTAACTTTATAGAAACATTTGGTTAAATAAAAAAACAAAAATATTAAAAGTTTAAAATGATGGAGATATCAACAATCCTCTTCTATTACTAAAAGCTATGCTGACAAAGCACACTAGGTCACGTGACTACATACTCCCCAATATTCCTAACCAAAAGTGTCTCCGCCTTCAGTTCTGCCTGTCCCCCACATCCTGAGTACCCAGATGGTGCCCATGGAGACACGTTGCAGGATTGTAAGGAGATGCTGTTAGAAACACACTTTATTATAACTGGAACTGGCAGTGCACGTCTTAATGATCCAGGCAGATGAAAGTCCTTGTGCAGATACAGTGTGCCTTAATAATGCAACATTAACCCTAACTGCTTACCTATAATACAGGGTACTGACTCAGGTTCCTTTTCTGGCTGATCAATCTGGAGCCTGACACCGGTAAGCAAGTCTTCCTTGGTGATTGCCGGATGGGTACTAAACCGTCCACTCCCTTCTGAAATGATTCTGCAGTCTTTAAAGATTGAAGCTGATGGGTTCAGATGCAAGCAGGTCTGGTCTCTGGATGCAAAGTCCAGAATCTGGTGTAGGCTGGCTGCAAGGAAAGCAGGTTGCAGGTAGTGTCAGAAGAAATGGGTTGTCTCCTCCTCTTGCTAGCAGGCAGGTTGCAGGAGAAACAGCTTGTCCCCTCCTAAGGCTATTTGGCAGGCTGAAAGGAAAGACGGGCCTGGAAGTGCAGCAGTAAGGCCAGGTTCAGGGCCTAAAAGTGCTGTGTGGGCAAGTTGTTGGGAGACGTTCTCTCTTCTCTGCATCCCTGCCTATCTTCACGGTGTGGAGGAAAGCAGGGATATTCAGAGTCTTCCCTCCTGCCTTCTTGGGCAGTCGGAGCTCCATGGGGGCCCACAAAGTCTGTCTCTTCTCTTGGGACACAGCCCCCTTGCTAAACGGGGTGAGGGCCTAATAGGCAATGGACACTCTAGTTTGAATTTGAAATTTGAAGCTATTTCCAGCCCTCCCTTCCACAGCAAATCTAGCACTGATTCTCTGTCCCACACAGAACAGTTGGGGTAAAAAAACTGCTCATGAAAAACCAAGCTTATATCAAACACATACAAAACTATGGTCAAGTCCTATTCACCTTACTCATATTGGAAGTCTTGCTGATCTAGTGGTCTTTCACAACAGAGTAGAGCAATTGAGAATTTAACCCTAAAGCAAAATATAAAACTGGGGGGAAGGGGGGAATCAGTTTATATCACTAGTGGAAAAACTCAATCCAATCCATTTCTCTTCCTCAAAAAAAGAAAATTAAGAAAAATGAGCACTAAAAAAACATTATGCACAATAATAGCTCCAGGGGAACAGTGATTGATTGCCTGCTCGGTGATTAAAATCACGTAATAACCATTCAGTCACCACCAATATAATTGAGATTTTACCAACTGCACAATAAAAACCTTATAAATGGGGAAAATGGGACACTGTGCAGGGCTGGCTGAAGCTGCCTGGCATTGTTGCTTGCCTGAGCCCCCCTGCCTCCCACATGGGGTCCTCTGAGTCGCCTGGGGCTGATTGGGCTAGCCCCAGCACCTGCCATCACCACTCACCCCTCTGAACATTCCCTCCACGCCGCTCTCGGGGGGCACACCCCACTTTTTTGGCAAAACTGGACATTTGTCCTGTTTGTTCTTGCCAGCTGATCATCAGGGCTTTAAAAAGGGGACTGTCCCAGCCAAAATGGGATGTTTGATCACCCTATTTCTAAAGTGTTTGGAGAACACCTGTGTGTGCTTAGAATCTTTTTACCCTAAAATGCATGTAATAGGAATAGGGTAACCAGATGTCCCAATTTTGTAGGGACAGTCCCGATATTTGGGGCTGTGTCTTATATAGGCGCCTTTTATCCCTCCCCCGGCCCGATTTTTCACCCTTGCTGTCTGGTCACCCTAACTAGGAAGGGCAGCTCACCTAACATGATAGCACTGAGAATTCAAAACTCAAACATCAACTCCTTCAAACCTCAAATAAAAAAAATGAATTCCCCCCCAAGAAGAAATGTCATGTTTACCCTTTCTGGAACTTGGTGTTTGTAAATTGTTAGTTTGTGCATTTATACTGAATGAATTGTGTGTGTATAATGAACTATTCCCACAGAATAATTGAGTGTGCTCCAGTCCAGGGCTATGGGGTGGAGTCAGGCTTTTGCGGTAATTACTACTACTGTCTGTTCTGGGCCAGGCCAGGCCACGCCACACACCGGAACTGAGGGCCAGCAACTTGTCTCTTGTGTTCTATTAATGCCCCCTTTGCTGGCACCCAGGGAGTACACAGGGGGAAGTCCCCTTAACTGAATGCAAAGAGGATAAAAACCAGACCGGGGAAAGGAGTAGATTGGGACAAGGAGTCTGATCAGACTGTAATCGGAGGGGATGGTAGGAAGAGAGACTGTGACTGAGTTGTGGGAGGGGAGGGATGAGACTGGGATCCAGTGAGGGAAATGGGGGAAGAATCATAGAACATCAGGGTTGGAAGGGACCTCAGGATGTCATCTAGTCCAACCCCCTGCTCAAAGCAGGACCAATCCCCAACTAAATCATCCCAGCCAGGGCTTTGTCAAGCCTGACCTTAAAAATATCTAAGGAAGGAGATTCCACCACCTCCCTAGGTAACACATTCCAGTGTTTCACCACCCTCCTAGTGAAAAAGTTTTTCCTAATATCCAGGCTAAACCTCCCCCACTGCAACTTGAGACCATTACTCCTTGTTGTGTCATCGCTACCACTGAGAACCAGTCTAGATCCATCCTCTTTGGAACCCCCTTTCAGGTAGTTGAAAGCAGCTATCAAATCCCCCCTCATTCTTCTCTTCCGCAGACTAAACAATCCCAGTTCCCTCAGCCTCTCCTCATAAGTCACATGTTCCAGTCCCCTAATCCTTTTTGTTGCCCTCCACTGGACTCTTTCCAATTTTTCCACATCCTTCTTGTAGTGTGGGGCCAAAACTGGACATAGTACTCCAGATGAGGCCTCACCAATGTCGAATAGAGGGGAATGATCATGTTGCTCGATCTGCTGGCAATGCCCCTACATATACATCCCAAAATGCCATTGGCCTTCTTGGCAACAAGGGCACACTGATATCCAGCTTCTCATCCATTGTAATCCCTAGGTCCTTTTCTGCAGAATTGCTGCCGAGCCATTCGATCCCTAGTCTGTAGCGGTGCATGGGATTCTTCCGTCCTAAGTGCAGGACTCTGCACTTGTCCTTGTTGAACCTCATCAGATTTCTTTTGGTCCAATCCTCTAATTTGTCTAGGTCCCTCTGTATCCTATCCCTACCCTCCAGTGTATCTACCTCTCCTCCCAGTTTAGTGTCATCTGCAAACTTGCTGAGGGTGCAATCCACACCGTCCTCCAGATCATTTATGAAGATATTGAACAAAACCGGCCCCAGGACCGACCTTTGGGGCACTCCACTTGATACCGGCTGCCAACTAGACATGAAGCCATTGATCACTACCCGTTGAGCCCGACAATCTAGCCAACTTTCTATCCACCTTATAGTCCATTCATCCAGCCCATACTTCTTTAACTTGCTGACAAGAATACTGTGGGAGACAGTGTCAAAAGCTTTGCTAAAGTCAAGGAACAACATGTCCACCACTTTCCCCTCATCCACAGAGCCAGTTATCTCATCATAGAAGGCAATTAGGTTAGACAGGCATGACTTGTCCTTGGTGAATCCATGCTGACTGTTCCTGATCACTTTCCTCTCCTCTAAGAGGTTCAGAATTGATTTCTTGAGGACCTGCTCCATGATTTTTCCAGGGACTGAGGGGAGGCTGACTGGCCTGTAGTTCCCAGGATCCTTCTTCCCTTTTTTAAAGATGGGCACTCCATTAGCCTTTTTCCAGTTGTCCAGGACTTCCCCCGATCACCATGTGTTTTGAGGGTCTGACAGCCAGTTTTTTGGGGGTAGAAACAGAAATTGGATGAGGAGCTGGCAGAGTGGGGAAACTGTGACTAGCTGGACAAATAGACTGGAAACCAGGGTTGGGGGGAGAGAGGAGACAGATCTGTCAAGGTGCTGGGGTGCAAGGAGACTGAGGGCAAGGAATTGGGTGGGGAAGTACTGGGACTAGCTGGGCAAGAGGACTGGGACTGGTGGTGGTGAGACTGGGCTTTGGAGAGGGAGCCCCAAGGGCTCATTTTGATTGGTTGAACAAGGAGTCAGAGGAGTGGAGAGTCTGGAGACTGAGAATCCGACTAGGATGAGGAGCTGGGTGGGGTAGAAACAGGACTGGGATGGGGACAGGTTGTAAGGTACTGGACAGAAGAGGTCATGCTTGGGAGGTACCGGCAGAATGGTCTGTGCCCACTACAGCCAACTCCCTCTACAGAGCCTGGAATGGAACCATGATTCTTGATCCTCACCATTCCTCTGCTGTCAGCAAATATTTGAAACCCACTGGCAAAATGTGGGTCTATTCCCAGCTCTCATAGAGGATGACAACCTACTACTGCTATCAGTTACTTCGTTAGAGGAAGCGGCAGAGGTCTGTGCAATGGATCTAAAGGATTCAAACCTGCTTATGAACTATGTGGGTCTCAGTATCATGTAACAGGATGGAATCTGTTAGCAAAAAACACAAACACAAACTATGTTAAAAGAACCTTAAGGTTGAAAAATCAAGCACTCAAAAGTTAGGAAATGTCAGAATTAAGGATACCTTGTGCAACCTTAACTTGGCTTCATTGTGCATATATATTATGATCTAGTCTTTTATTATATGGTTACATTCTATTTTTTCCACAGCAGCCCTGCCTTATTTGTGCACAGGATGGATGGTGCTCACATAGCGAGCAGCTATTCAATAATCTGTTTTATCCTCATTGAACAATTTGTGGCTTCTTCCCTTAACAATTGCACACTATAGAAACCCTGTCTCAGAAAAAAAGACTTCTCGTTTTCTTCATAGTCTTTTCTATGGTTCTCATCACTATAATGTTTGTGAAGCACTCAGATACTAATCTACATACCACCTCAGAGGGATGTTATTATTCCCATTTTCAAGATGGGGAGCTGAGGCACAGTCTTAGTAAGGTCAATAGTATCCACTAAATTTGGGTGCTCAACTTGAGACACCGAGGGACTAATTTTTTTTTTTAAAGAGTACTTTGAAGATATAACAAGCTATATAATGCTAAGCACAGCTCCCACTAACTTCAGTTGCAGCTGTGAGTGCTTAGCACTTCTTCATATCAGAACCCAGGGTCTCAAGTTGGCACCAGAAAATGAGAAACACACAATTAGTGTGAAAAGTTTGGTTTCATTGATTTGTCCAGAATCACATAGGAATTCTGAAGCAGAAGAAAGGATAGAACCCTATTTTCCAGGACCACATTCAATTGCGCAAGACTGTCCTTTCCCCACATTGCAATCCACGGCCTTATTCACTGCACGCCTTCCAACTTCTGCAACAAATGAGATGGGTCCTACAAACAGCCTCCTTGACTACACAGCCCTGAGTGATCCCCAGAGGAAACCTATCCTGTGCAGTAAATCAGGCCGGGGTCCTGTAATAATTTTTAAAAAAGTATGTGATCACGTAATTAAAGACCCTATCACAATGCATAAGCACAATGGGATGAATTAAGGTTTCACAAGCAATCTGAGTGCATGACTTGGCAACCTTAATAAGGTTCTTTTAACATAGTTTGTGTTTAGTGTAGTGTGTGTGTATATATTTCTTTGAATATTTCTAATAAACTTTTTATACAGCAGTTTCCCTGTATGAAAGGGGGTCATTGCCTAGATAGCTCTATTTCCACCTCTGAGTAAATTTTTTGTGCTTTTCATTCCCTTTGATTGTTCCCAGTTAAAGTGCCTCTCCAGATCATGAAGGTTTTCATTTTCTACAAAGACTCTTTTGATCACTGCCCTGGAAGTAGGAAGTATACCTGTCCTCCCAGACACAGAGTAAGTGTAATGTGGTGGCAGCCCTCCTGCTAATGGTTGTGCTCACAGCAAGCTCAGCTTTTCCAGACTTGCTCTAGACAGACTGCAAAATTTAGGCCCCTGCTGACTCACTGTCACTAACCTTTTTGTCTATCTGCAGCACAACAATGTTATATTAAATTTCCTCTGTTCATCCTGGTTGTTGCACTAAGGAAAACACTGGAAGTGTTCAGGATAATACAGTGCAATTTTATATTACTTATAACCTTGGATGTGAACTGCATCCTAAGGCACTTGAGTGTAATAACCATGAAAAATAATTTGAAGAGTGAACATTTAAGGAATATAGGAAAGTATTGTTTTGGCTAAGAATTTGAGGTAAGGTGATATAGAGAGTTGCAGGAAGGTTGTTCTAGCTGTAGAAGGCTTTCCTTGTAAAACTGGTAAGGTTGCATGAAAGACTGAAGCATTTGAGGGAGTGGAGAGGGTAAAAGAGGAATCAAATCTGCAAGGTCAGGCTGAAGGAGGTCTATGGAAGGGAATTCTGAAATGGACCCTGAAATGAATGGGAAACCAGTGGAGTTGTTTGAGCAGGAGGTGATGATGTTGTCACTGCTCTACACCTGTGGGAAGTCTGCCAGTAGCAGCTGGAGACGGGGAAATCCCATTTTGGGTAATCTTGATTAGAATGGGAATGGATGTATTACCAAACAAAATATTTAGGGGAGGGGCACAAGACTTCTCCTTGTAAACGACGCAACCTCACAAACTGAAATATAGAGGCTGGATGGATCAGCTAATTGGTACTTGGATGTTCATCCATAAATTAGAAGATTTTAAGGCCACAAGAGATTATTAGATCTGGTCTAACCTTTTGTATAACATGTGCCACTGGAATTTCACTCACTAACCCCTGCATTGTGCTCATAAATGTGTTTGACTAAAGCATATCTTCCATAGAGACATCCAGTTTCAAGTGCAGAGTCCACCACTTCCTATGTATAATCCTAGTCAAAATATTTCAATTACAAAAATTGACATTTTTAGGTGCCCAGCATGCTGCAAAAGAGTAGAAAGGATGGAATATCTTTGGTCAAGGACGTGCCCCCACCGCCACCCTTTGGAAGGTATGACAGGTGGTTTGCTCATGTATGGAGAATGGCTCCACTTAGCCTCCCAGGCATCAGATTGATGTTACTGGTAACCAGCAACTTTTTAAGAACATTGTTTCTTATGCAAATTTAAGGATGCACTGTGGTTTCTCCACAATGTATGGCTTTAAATGACTGTAAAATCCCAGACTCTTTAAGATTCCTTCCAATGGGAGTTTATCTAAACTGACAAGAGGAAGGCTCTTCCTCTGGGACTCTACAATCTTGTCATACACTTTTGAGAGCAGATTGTGGGCAAATAAGAGGGCTTTTGTATTTTTAATTAGAGTTCAGTGGGACCATTGGAAAGATTGCTGCATCCTTGTGGGACCCACTTGTAACACTGGTGGAGAGTGATAGGAAGCAAGTCACCTGGTCACTATGGGCAGGAGTTTGCATCCTCTGATGAGGAAGCAGAATACTCCTGTTTTGGAGCAACTGAGACTTGCTCTCAGGAGAGAGGAATTGTTCTCATAGACATCCCCAGATCAAAACCTACTGGGTGAAAATGATGGTGAGCCAAGAGGTATTTGAGGTTAGAGGAGAGCCTATGAAAATCTCCTCATAACAATGATGTGATAAGTATCTGACTGAGGTAATATACGTGCTCTATCTGGTGGTGTTGTGGTTGCCATGGCAAGTTCATTTCTTGTACTTTTGTAGAGCCACCATTGCAAACAAAGAAAATCCTGTAATGAGAGTCTTTTATAGGCAGCTTACTTTACGCATCCTACTTCTTAAAAGCTGCCAGTTTTCAGTGTTTACAGAATAAGCATCAACGTTAGGCACTGAAGAGGGAGAACTTGTTTATGCTGATTTTGCCCCTGTTTTGACTTATATACCCATCATGTGCATAATGAGGCAGTCACTGCTTGTACCCAGGGGGAAAATAACAAACAGCAGAAGAGTGCATTTGAAAATGGTGAAGTTATTTTAGAAACTTATTTCAGTAAACAAAGTTACAAATTTGCTGGGAATAAAACATTACTGTATGCTGTGAGTAATATGGACTGAACACAAAGCTTGCACAGGCCTACAATCTTGAGATCACCTTTGGACAAGATGGCTTTGGCATCTACTTTGGAGCTCTACTTAACCTCTAACAGTTCTCAGAAAGCTGTAGTACCCTGTGATACTAACACTTTCCTCCCACTTTCCAGTGGCTAAAGTTTATCAAGCACTTCTGGCAGCAGAGGGCCTAATTCCGACCTTGCTAACAGACATTACATCAGTGTATTTCCACGGACTCTTCCTTTAAAGTGGTGCATGTGAAAAGGGAATTGGGCCCTCTGTTCTGTTACATTGGTATCTGTCTGGAATAATTCCACTGGAGCTAGTTTTCACCAGTTTCAGCCAATGTAACTTTTCAAGGGTCCATGAGCCAAAATGTTTGCCAGGATAAGAAGCCACAGCACCTTTCCAAGGAAGTCCAGCTTTGGCCAGGGAATGGGAAAAGTGGCTATGCTAACTGCTGAATCTGTTCATCCCTTCCTATGACATCCTTGCCATGAACTAAAACTACCTGCGCTCGATGGAAAATTCCATCAGTACCACTACCTACTTTCCTCTATGTTGAATCCTTCCCTCACCAACCTGGGCAAATCAGGCCCATTCACTTCCAGAAACGTACTCCTGATTTACTCTAATGTAAATGAGAACAGAATTTGTATCTATTACTTCAGTGAGTTTTAAATGAGTAAAGATTGCAGGACTGGATTCAGAAATATTTTAATATTTATCATATAATATATTCTGATTTATACTTTTGGATCTCATCCTGCAATGCAATTGTACAGCAATATTTGTAATGGGTAAGAAATATTGGACCTTAATACGATCAGTCACTGAAGACTGTGTGGAGTTTGGCCAAGTCTCAAGGTCTGATTATGCAGCAGAAAAGAGTTCAAGAAAACAGTCCAGACTGTTTTTATAATTTTTGGAAGAGCTGGGCTAAATGCTGATTTTTAATGTATGCTTCTAATAAATGATCTAAAAATGTTTTGCTCAACCTGCTACTTTAAACTCCTTAGAGTGCCAATCTGCCAAGTTTTTGTTTTGTTGTTTTAAAAAAAAAAAAAACGAACAAAAACAAACATTCACAGAATCGTAAAAAGTTCTCTGTGATACTATGAGAACACTTTCCACCCTAAACAACATAGTCCCATTTTCAGGTGAATTGCAGCATTTTATAAGTGCATAAATGTGAATATGCTGAAAAGCAGAAAAGGTAAAAATGACCATAGAATCTCTCTTGCCCCAATGCATATTTTGAATAGTCCAATGGCTAGAGCACTCCTCACCTGAGAGGTTGGAGATCCCTGTTCAAATCCCTTCTTCTCAGGCTCTCAAGGCTGATCCCCCACTCTGTCACTCCGAGCGCAGAAGGTGAGGGCCCGCAAGGATTCTCAAAATTAATACTGGCCACTCCAGGCTTGTATTAAACTCCCAAGGTTACAGCTTTTCTCTGACCTTGGCTTGGTAAGCACTGGCACCACCCAAATGCAAAACAACCCAAAAAACCAACCCTTGGAACCAGGAAGGAGCACTTGGGAATTCCTCCCTGTGGAGTACCCTCAAGCCCTTTCACCACCCACTCTGGGAAAGAGCTGAGAAAGAAAATAAAGGGAATTAGCTGTTGCCACCTGCTAGTCAAACAGCATATACACAAATCTCTTAGGACACCAAAAATCCAATCCTGTTCCTAAAAAAGGTAAGTTTTATTAAAAACAAAGAGAAAAAATACATCTGGAACTTAGGCTTTTGCTAGATTTTAAAAGATCAATTCCAAAAATTAAGCACCCAAACTAGCTTTCTTGGGGGTTCAGCTTAAAGGGGTTAGCACAGAGGAGATCCACAAGCCAAAATAAATCTGATTGTATCTAAATAATTTCTTCTAGGTATGGAAGATGAATTTTCATACCTGGTTCAAGCCTTACACAGCATTGCTGCACCATGTCTCCTTCTCTGGAGAATAGACAAAGGGAAAGTTTATTTCCCAATTTTAAAAAGTTCTATCTTCCCATTGGCTCTTTTGGTCAAGTGCCCACTTCCTTTTCTTTACTGGGAGACTTTTAACCCTTTACAGGTAAGGCAAGTAGAGAACAGCTACCAAGAGGGATTTTACAGTTAACTAGCTGGCTGGCTATCCATCAAAGGGAGCTACCCTCCCCCTACTTCATTTATTACACATTCAGATAGGGGAATTGAAATCTCCTACATCCTGGGTAAATTCGCTAACCGCTGGGCTAAAAATTGTATGTCACTGCTACCCTCCTCTTCTCTTCTCCCTCTGGCTGTTTTGTATGGAGTTAGGTGTTCTCAAAGAACACCTATCAGATCATGTACAGCCAGTGAGATAGGTGGGGAATTAACTAACTTCACCTGGTTTGAGGATACCTCTGGGGCTTAATGGCAGGTTTCAGAGTAGCAGCCGTGTTAGTCTGTATTTGCAAAAAGAAAAGGAGTACTTGTGGCATAAATTTGTTAGTCTTGAAGGTGCTACAAGTACTCCTTTTCTTTCTGGGGCTTAAGTGTGAGATAGCTGCCTAGACTGAGGCATTGTGCACACTCAGGGGACTTTTACAGTGAAAATGTAGGCTTTTAAGGGATTTTAGGCATCTCCAGACATAGACAGCAACTGATCAGGGGTTTTGAGGATCAAGGTGGTGCCTAAATTTTAGACTTAGGTGCCTAAAATGGGAGTAGGCCACTGAAGTAATTTTGTGCATCTGGGTTCTACCTTTCTCCCAACAGGAGAAAAATCAAAAGTGTCAGTTTCATCAGGATTGGGCATCTGGACAAATTTCACAGGATGGAAAAACCATTTCCCACCCAGCCCCACTAAGAATGCTTCTTGCATTGTAGGTTGATGCTGGACAGGAAGTGTTCTCCGTGAAATAAGTTGTCTGTAATTTATTTTACAATATTATAACCTGTCTTTCTGAGAGCCAAGGATGAATAAACTTGAGTCTCTGAAGTTTGGAAAATGCAGCAACATAGATATGCTTAACAGTATCACAGCGTGCCTTATCAGGGCTAGTCTGGGGATTACCTCCTTCCTGGTGCAATACCCTCCTCTGGTGGTGTCTCCAGCCATCATTCCGCTCTCCCCTTGCAGGATCTATTTCTTCAGAAGCTACAGCTTCCTCTTCATGGCTTGGCCCTCCAGCCAGGTCACTATGATTCTCCCTTTTTAGGCTATCAAAGTCTTTTCAGGCAAACTGTGTCAGTCAGTCCACACTCCCCTCAGCTTGGTCTGTGCTACTTTCTCAGTGTCTGGTAGCGGAACACAGGCCCACCCTCTCAGGGGCTCTATCTTCAGGGGTCAAGGTCTACATTATCCTATATACCTTATTGTTTTCCCCACGAGCCTTTCCAGCTCTCCCTATTCTCTAGGTTTGCCAGCCTAAACTCCCTCTTCCAAGTATAGTACTTGCCTCTATAGCTCTAAACACACCTTCCTTCTCCTAGAAAGTGACTGCAGACTACTGCCTTATAGCCCACAGCTGATTTCAGCTCTTGAGTTATATACAGGCCCCTCCTGTTCCTGTCCAGCTGAGCATCATCTAATTAATCCCTGCTCCCTGGCTGTTCCTCCAGGTGCAGTCTGGGCAGTTTATTGGCCCACCTAGCTACCTTAACCCCTTCAGGTCCTGTGTTGGGTGGACACCCCATCATAAATGGTCACAAACCCATTAAAATAATAACCTTGAAGATTGCTGTTTTCCAAAACTGGCTAAGCCAGAATGCAAGCACTTCTTATATTGCACTACATTAAATTACTCATTGTTTTTATTTATTTATAATTCATTAATATTTCTTGGACCGTTTAGCTAGGAACTTAACTAAACAGGCTAATGTTTGGAAAAACTATTATTACTTTGTAGTACTTTTAAAACAAAGATGCCTTTATTTCTGGATTGATCCTAATTCTTCTATTTTGAGAAATACTGCTAATTAAATGTTGTGACAATATTACTTATTAGTGTTCAGTCATGGAAGAAAATAGAGAAAAAGGGAATTAACTGTGAAACTATTGGTTATGCAGAGAAGAGGCACTTAGTCAGAGATGACCAACCTTGGGATAGCTTTGGGGAAGGCTGGCACTGAAAGGGACACAAGAAAGCAAAAACAGTTAATCCATAGGGGTTTTATCTCAACATGTTTACCTTTCACACTGCTGATTCTTCATAATAATAGATGTGATTAGCAAAAGGAAAACAGAGGATACATGAGGTTGTGCCTCCTTCCCCTTTTCTTTATTATACCAGTGGTGCTCTTCAGCAGGATGCATGACCATTTCTTGATTGCATTTATCATAACTTCTTGCAGCGGAAGCTAGAGCTCTGTTCTAACTTACAAAATATTAGACAGCAGTTTATTCCCCATGTAGGAATTTGCGACTGTGGAGGCTCCATCTCAAAACAAAGAGAGATATTTAGTTTGATTGCTTTTAGTATATGAAATTGTTTTGTTTAGCTACAACAGATGGAAAGTCAAGGGGTTGTTGAAAATTAAAGAGGGGCTTTGGCAGCTTCATGTTTTCTCCAGTTGAAGGAGATTGCCCAAGGACAGGTCTATTCCAGTGACTCCTCCCTTTTTGTCAATTGCCAATTATTGGGTAGCTGAATTCCATGAGTTTTGGCATAACCTTGGAAATAACACTTGATTTCCCCTAGAAAAGACAGAAAAAGGGTGAGGGGAAGAGGAGACATGGAGCAACTTCTCCAAAGTCGCACAACAAATCAGTGGTAGAGCTGGGAACAGAACCAAGATTTCCTGACTACTAATCCAGTGCACTATCCCCTGGACCTCAGTATTTTGAATTAGAATGATTTAGTATAGGCAAGACTGTCCTTACATTTAAGTCGGGCTACACTGGATAAAGTGTTTAGATACCAATAACTGAAACAAACAGTGTGTGACAGGTTGTATCAGACCTTCTCTGTCCCCTGTTGGAGATATTGATATCCTGCCTAAAGGAAAAGTGTCACCTGGGGAAGAGGGACAGTGAGTTTAGACCTCCAAACATTACCTAGAGAGGCTACTCAGGTTCTTCTACTGGCAGAACCAACAAAACTTGATTCTCCAGCAACTAGAAGGGCCAGGAAGGAGGCAATAACTTTCCTTGTGGGTCCTGATTGGCTAAGAAGGCTTGCCTGCTTCTCCTAAAGAGGAGTGCTGAGTGGAACTGGGGTAGTAGAAGAGTTCCCAGGTACTGCCACAACAGCACTAAGGCCTAGGTCAGGGTCTCACAACTTGACTGAACCTTTGGTTGAAGCATGTGACCATTTTATTTTGTAGTGGAGTTAAAAGTCCAGATGGCCATTTTTGAGTTGAATTTCAACTGACTGTTACAAGACTAGCAAGGGGTTCGTGGCATAAGATGCTTTGCTCCTGGGTAGCTCTGACCCAGTGATTGACAAAATGTGTAAGTCTTTGAATCTACTGATTTTCTGGTAATAATTCAATAGCAAACATTTGTAACAATCCTAGCTAAGTCCCATCAGGGTCAGGTGAATGAAAATGCACATTAGGTGCCTAGAATCTCATCAGATTAGGACCCTCAAATCAGGCACCAAGAGATAAACATTATAGAAAAACAAAAAAGAAGAAACTGAGTTTTCTTGTTTTTGATTTTTTTAAAGTAAATTCCCAATGAATATGATTTGATCAATTCTTTACTCTGCTTGTTCAGTATAATACTCCTTTTTTACTTATCTGGTAAGAGTGCTGTGAAGATTGATTTAGCTAGTGTGTCTACAGTATATTGAAGACTCAAACTGCTATATAAAAATTTACTACTCTACCAATGGTAATCGGTAAAGAATGGTGATACTGCAATATGTCTCCTTTATAACATGCTACACAGGTTATACAAAATCTTATATTTCTTTGTGAGTGAGTCATTTTATATATATATATATATATATATATATACACACACACACACACACAGTATGCATCTATAATTTTCACTCCATGCATCTGAAGAAGTAGGTTTTTTACCCATGAAAGCTTGTGCCTAAATAAATGTGTTAGTCTTTAAGGTGCTACCAGATTCCTCGTTGTTTTTGTGGATATAGACTAACATGGCTACCCCTCTGATATTTAAAGTAATGTGAATGTAATTGCTAATTCCTTACTGTGGTATGTTTAGTGATTTGTTTGCTCATTCAGGCCTATTTTAAATTAACAACACATGTCATGACAAATTACCATGTCGCCTATTCAGTTGTTTTCTGTTTTGCATCTGGGCATTTTGCTTTCCTGCCCAACTTGTCACAACCATCCTTTTGCCCAAATGTTATAGCAAGATCAAACAGTATTATAGGCCTGTTGTAATGCAAATTCCTTTCCTATTTCTGTGGTCAGTCAGCTGCCCCTGTTGACAAGCAATTTAATTAAGAATCATCCTAAATGGCAATGAGCAAAGCTCAAAAGGTATAAGGTTCAGTTTGGATAAAGTTTCAGAAATCTGGATCCTTATTCCATACTTTCAGAAAGTTCCCTTCTCCTTCCTTATTGTGGTCCTGCAAACAGCCTTGAGATCTCTTCTTTCATGTTTCTGTGGTGAAAGTAAAGATAATGTCACTCAAACCAGAATTGTAGATTTCTGAAAAGTTGCACTTGCATGCTAGATCCTAGGGTTTTGATTTTGTCACTTCTGGATTTGAGGCAACTCCAACAACACATCTTACTTAGGGGCTCAAAATGGACTCACGGACTAAATCCAATCCTTGTTACTCCCTGACTATCTAATATTTATATTTTTCAAGTGTGAAAATTAAGGCACTGCTTAGAGCTCTAGAGTAATTCTTCTGCTAAATATCAATTTCTCTGGCAAACTTGTCTCCTTCCTTTTAGATAAAGTCAGTCATTTTGCTAGGGAACATCTGATAACATTGAATGTTCTATTAATAAAAACAAAGTAATATCTATAGCTGACTAAAAGAGTGGTTCAAGAGTTCTATTGATGTCAGTTGGAGTTGCAGTGGCTCAGGTGCTCTAAAAATTAGATGCTTTGTCTCTTGAATTGGGCACCCAAAACTCTGAGCCACCCCAAATTAGTGGACTTAGAGTATGTGTGTACAGGAGATGGAAGGCATAAATTCCATTTTTTGGAGACATACCTATGCTAGCTCTAATTGGGCAGTGCACTCAAAATAGAAATGGAGCCATGGTGGTGCGAATGGTGGGAAGGGCTAGTCATCCTAAGTATGTACCTATGATTATATTCAGGGTGACTAATGCCTCCTGCTGCTTGTTACACTGCAGCTACACTTCTATTTTTAGTGCACTATCTTGATCAGAGTTAGCAGTTATGTCTCCTGGAGATGGAATTTATACCTTCCTGCTCCAGTGTAGACATACCCTAAGTCATTCGTTATGAAAAAACAAAGAAAACCCAAGAGCCCTGAGGCTCAGTCCCACTCTCTAAACATAAGACTGCCAATCTCCATAACACTGTTGAAATAACCCTGAAGGAACATGAATGATGACGGATAGTTGTCCTCCTCTGCTTTGTGTTTTAATCATTACTAACTTCGCCACATGAAGAGCCCAAATCTGCTTCCACTGAAGTCAGTAGCAGGATTGGTGACTTCTAATTTTCCCCGCATCTTCAATATTTTAATTTCTGAGCCAAACCGAAGTCTGGAGATTGAACTACTGAAGAACATAAATGTTACATTTTTGCTAACACTGATTTGCTATTCAAATTATGTAAATCTGAGCTGTCAAGAATAAGCAAATCGTAAACAAACTACGTTCAGGTAATGGACATAAAATGCTATTTATCTGTCTCCTTTGTGGTGCTGAAATCAGATAGGATATCAGAAAGGATGTAAATATTGCCATTTGCAGTGCCATTAAAAAGAAATCAATCATACTTTGTTGTGCAAGTTGTAACTTAGATGAAACTTGGGGTGCTACTCGCTACTGCTGTTCACATAGGGCAATACGCAAGCAATGACACACAAGTAGTTATCAATTATTTTTAGGCCATGGTACAGTGGGTAGAAATTCCAAGGTTTTTTAAAAACCTAGGGCATCTAGGCAGGTCACTAATTTGTTATTTAAAACATAAATTAGGTTCTATTCTAGTGTGACAGGTTTCAGTAGGTCCTCTGAGCTCCTAGGGGGCGATGGAGATCTGTGGTCCCACTGGCAGGCCTAAGTCACACCTTTCGAGTGCTGGGAAATTAGCAGGGAAGGTGCCCCGGCCCGAGTCCGCAGCGCGCCCCGCGGGCCGGGGGGGGGCGCCCGGCCCGAGTCCGCAGCGCGCCCCGCGGGCCGGGGGGGGGCCCCGGCCCGAGTCCGCAGCGCGCCCCGCGGGCCGGGGGGGGGCCCCGGCCCGAGTCCGCAGCGCGCCCCGCGGGCCGGGGGGGGGCCCCGGCCCGAGTCCGCAGCGCGCCCCGCGGGCCGGGGGGGGGCCCCGGCCCGAGTCCGCAGCGCGCCCCGCGGGCCGGGGGGGGGCCCCGGCCCGAGTCCGCAGCGCGCCCCGCGGGCCGGGGGGGGGGCCCCGGCCCGAGTCCGCAGCGCGCAGTTCTGCTACCCAAGGCAGGTTGGCCAGGGTAGGGGAACGCAGGCCCACCCAACTCCACTGCGTTCCATCCCAGGGCCCTGACAGTGGCGGGAGGCGAAGGTCTCACCGCTGGGTCAGCACAGGGCCATCCGCGCCCGCTGACAAAACACATCCACCCCATGGTGCATTTCTGCCCCTGGGCTACTTCCTACCTGGTCTCTCAAACTGGTCTCTCTGGTCCCTACAGCTCATCCGGGTATTCCGCTGCTGGCAGCTCCAGCTCCCCCTCTGTGTCGGACTCACGCTGGCCCGGGCTACAGCCGGGCCCCTCCAGGTACTCTGGGTACTCAGTGGCTGGCAGTCCTGGTCGCCCCAGGTTTTCCTCTCAGTCAGGTTCCTCCTGGCCCAGGGCCTTCCCTCGGTCGGCAGCAGGATTGCAAGGGAGCAGCCTGTGTCTGTCTCCCTCCCTGGTGCTCTCCTTACTGGCCAAAGGGCCCCGCCCTTTATACTTCCTGTCCCACCCCTCCCCTTCTGGGGATTGGCGTAAGCTTGGTCTGGCCCTGCCCACTCAGGCTGAGAAGGTGGCTCTTTACCCTCTGGTTCGGAGGGAAGCCACCCTGGCTCCCTACACTAGATAATATAGTTTCTTATACTGCTGTCGTCATCATCATCATAGTATCTCAGCATCTTCCAGTTGTACATTAAGTAACACATATGCCATATGTAGTTCATTCTCTCTCCCCTCCTTTCCCCAGAGGGAGAACTGTGTGTGCAGTATGTTGTTCCGGTGAAATGTGTTTTTTTTTTCTCTACACCTTTCTAAATGTGTGTCAGAGAAGACAAGGTTGAAAAAGTGTATCTTATGCCTGGAGTGGAGGGTAGCATCAAGCACTATAGAATGAAACAAGTGACAAACCACAGAATTTTGTATCTGCATCTGTAGCTGGATACAATACGAGACAACCTTCAACAGAAATAAAGAACTTGGACTTCCCATTAAAATACAGATTACATACATGTAAAACACTTGATAAAAAAGAAGTACAAAGTTTTAATTACATTTCACGTCCAAAGCATCATTATCCCTGTCACAAAGGAGTGCTTTACAATTGGTATTTTTCTTCAGTAGTGCTGCTGTCTTGAATATATATATATAAATATCATATATATTTCTATTCTCCAGACATCACCTGCAATATAATTCTGTGTTGCCTCCTAGAATCAGGATGGCCAGATGTTAAAACAATATAGATGGAAGATGTAATAATTGTAATCAATGTAATAATTCTTAATCTTTTTAGTGTTTTCCTGAATTAGTGCTGGCAAGAAAATCTCATTGCATCTTCAAAGCTGAATTTTAATCTGCTGCTTGTTTTATCTTCATGCATAAATATGTCCCAGGAGACAAAATGTGAATTCCTTTCTAGTTTATCTAGTGGGACTGGGCCTAAGTGAGAACTTCAAGGATTGATGCTGGGTCAGTGCTGGGAGCTTTGGCCAACCCAGTCTAGATTTTCCATCCTATGATGGAGACCATTAACATTAGGTCCAAATATAGTGAGGTGCGAAGTAACTCAAATAACTACAGGTTATACGAAAGCTTATGCTCAAATAAATTTGTTAGTCTCTAAGGTGCCTCAAGTACTCCTTTTCTTTTTTCAGATAACTACAGTGGGAGTTGAGCACATCTCTCACCTTATAGGGATTGGTCCCTTAATTTGTAAACTCCTTGGGTAAGAGACCTGTTGTATTTTAAATATCTGTGAAGCACCATGCAAATCATCGTCATCATCATCAAAGCTCATCACTCCAAACCTGCAGCCAAGATCTGGTGTTATCACTTGTCTCAAATAATTCCTCAGGAGTATAGGATGTTGATAGAGGACACTGCATCAGCCAGTGCTCAAATGTTTGTCTAGCCTCTCCACATTCATATTTGGGGTCATTACTCATACTGTCACCAATCTTTGCCACCCCAGCTTGATTCAGAGTATACCAGTGTTTTTGTTTGAGGTCAGTTCCTGAAGGGAGTTGTTCTGAAGGAACCAGGTTGTGATGGGTTGCCCCCCTTTAAGATGGCACCTGATGTGCTGAGTTATCACTGAGCACCTGTTCTGCTAGCACGGGCCCCCTTTTTATCTGTCTTGATGAGCCAGGATCTTAAGCCTCCTCTAGCACACACACAGGAAGGGCCACATCCAACTGCAGAATGACACAGACACTGAGGGTATGTCTACACTACGAAATTAGGTTGAATTTATAGAAGTCAGTTTTGTAGAAAGCGGTTTTATACAGTTGATTGTGTGTGTCCCCACACAAGTGTTCTAAGTGCATGTAGTCGGCGGAGTGTGTCCACAGTACCAAGACAACCGTCGACTTCTGGAGCGTTGCACCGTGGGTGGCTATCCCATAGTTCCCGCAGTCTCCGCCACCCATCTGAATTCTGGGTAGAAATCCCTGTGCCTGATGGGGCTAAAACATTGTCACGGGTGGTTCTGGGTACATATCGTCAGGCCCCCATTCCTTGCCTCCCTCCGTGAAAGCAGGGGCAGACAATCGTTTCGCACCTTTTTTCTTGAGTTACCTGTGCAGACGCCATATCATGGCAAGCATGGAGCCCGCTCAGCAAACCATCACCGTATGTCTCCTGGGTGCTGGCAGACATGGTACTGCATTGCTACACAGCAGCAGTTAATTGCCTTTTGGCAGCAGACAGTGCAGTATGACTGGTAATTGTCATCAACATAGTCCTGGGTGCTCTTTTAACCGGGCGCCTGGGCAAACATGGGAGTGACTCAGCCAGGTCATTTCCCTTTTAAGTTTCGTCTCGTGGCGACTCAGTCCTACCGGCAGTGCACTGTGTTTTAACCTCCAGCCAGCAGAAGATGATAGCTAGTCGTCATACTGCACCGTCTTCTGCCGAGCACCCAGGTGTTGACGGTGGCTAGCGGTCATACTGCACAGTCTGCTGCCAGCAAGGTGTATAAAGATAGATGAAGTGGCTCAAAACAAGAAATAGACCAGATTTGTTTTGTATTCATTTTCTCCTCCTTCCCTCTGTGAAATCAACGGCCTGCCAAACCCAGTTTTGAGCTCTATCCTTGAGGTTTTGAATTCTATCCTTGAGAGGGCCATTCAGTTTCTCGCAAAGCCACCCCCTTTGTTGATTTTAATTCCCTGTAAGCCACCCCTGTAAGCCATGTCTTCAGTTGCCCCTCCCTCCATTAGGGCAACGGCAGACAATCGTTCCGCCCCTTTTTTCTGTGCAGACGCCATTTCACGGCAAGCATGGAGCCCGCTCAGATCACTTTGGCAATTAGGAGCACATTAAACACCTTGCGCATTATCCAGCAGTATATGCAGCACCGGAACCTGGCAAAGCGATACTCGGGCGAGTAGGCAACGTCAGCGCGGTAACGTGAGTGATGAGGACATGGACACAGACTTCTCTCAAACCAGGGGCCCTGGCAATGTGGGCATCATGGTGCTAATGGGCCAGGTTCATGCGGTGGAACGCCGATTCTGGGCTCGGGAAACAAGCACAGACTGGTGGGACCACATAGTGTTGCAGGTCTGGGACGATTCCCAGTGGTTGCGAAACCTTTGCATGCGTAAGGGCACTTTTATGGAACTTTGTGACTTGCTTTCCCCTTCCCTGAGGTGCAAGAATACCAAGATGAGAGCAGCCTTCACAGTTGAGAAGCGAGTGGCGATAGCCCTGTGGAAGCTTGCAATGCCAGACAGCTACCGGTTAGTTGGGAATCAATTTGGAGTGGGCAAATCTACTGTGGGGGCTGTTGTGATGCAAGTAGCTCACACAATCAAATATCTGCTGATATCAAGGGTAGTGACGCTGGGAAATGTGCAGGTCATAGTGGATGGCTTTGCTGCAATGGGATTCCCTAACTGTGGTGGGGCCATAGACGGAACCTGTATCTCTATCTTGGCACCAGAGCACCAAGCAGGTGAGTACATAAACCGCAAGGGGTACTTTTCAATAGTGCTGCAAGCTCTGGTGGATCACAAGGGACGTTTCACCAACATCAACATGGGATGGCAGGGAAAGGTACATGACGCTCGCATCTTCAGGAACTCTGGTCTGTTTCAAAAGCTGCAGGAAGGGACTTTATTCCCAGACCAGAAAATAACCGTTGGGGACATTGAAATGCCTATATGTATCCTTGGGGACCCAGCCTACCCCTTAATGCCATGGCTCATGAAGCCATACACAGGCAGCCTGGACAGTAGTCAGGAGCTGTTCAACTACAGGCTGAGCAAGTGCAGAATGGTGGTAGAATGTGCATTTGGACATTTAAAAGCACGCTGGTGCAGTTTACTGACTCGCTTAGACCTCAGCGAAACCAATATTCCCACTGTTATTACTGCTTGCTGTGCGCTCCACAATATCTGTAAGAGTCAGGGGGAGATGTTTATGGCGCGGTGGGAGGTTGAGGCAAATCGCCCGGCTGGTGATTACGCCGAGCACAGGAGGGCGCGGTGTGCATCAGAGAAGCTTTGAAAACCAGTTTCATGACTGGCCAGGCTACGGTGTGAAAGTTCTGTTTGTTTCTCCTTGATGAAACCCTCCGCCCCTTGGTTCACTCTACTTCCCTGTAAGCTAACCACCCTCCTCTCCTCCCTTCGATCACCACTTGCAGATGCAAGAAAGTCATCGTTGCTTCACATTCATGCATTCTTTATTCATTCATCACACAAATAGGGGGATAACTACCAAGGCAGCCCAGGAGGGGTGGTGGAGGAGAGAAGCACCAGGAGGGGTGGTGGAGGAGGGAAGGACAAGGCCACGCAGCACTTTAAAAGTTTAAAAGTTTAAAACTTATTGAATGTCAGCCTTCTGTTGCTTGGGCAATCCTCTGGGATGGAGTGGCCGGGTGTCCGGAGATCCCCCCACCGCGTTCTTGGGCATCTGGGTGAGGAGGCTATGGAACTTGGGGAGGAGGGCGGTTGGTTACAGAGGGGCTGTAGCAGCGGTCTGTGCTCCTGCTGCCTTTCCTGCAGCTCAACCATACGCTGGAGCATATTGGTTTGATCCTCCAGCAGCCTCAGCATTGAATCCTGCCTCCTCTCATCATGCTGCCGCCACATTTGAGCTTCAGCCCTCTCTTCAGCCCGCCACTTACTCTCTTCAGACTGCCACCTCTCCTCCCGGTCATTTTGTGCTTTCCTGCACTCTGACATTGTCTGCCTCCATGCAGTCATCTGTGCTATGTCAGTGTGGGAGGACACCATGAGCTCAGAGAACATTTAATCACGAATGCATTTTTTTCGCCTTCTAATCTTCACTAGCCTCTGGGAAGGAGAAGATCCTGTGATCATTGAAACACATGCAGTTGGTGGAGAAAAAAATAGAGGCAGTGGTATTTAAAAAGACACATTTTCTAGAACAATGGCTACACTCTTTCACGGTAAACCTTGCTGTTAACATTACATATACAGCACATGTGCTTTCGTTCCAAGGTTGCATTTTGCCTCCCCCCACCACGTGGCTAGCCCCTCACCCCCCCCCAGCTAACAGCGGGGAACATTTCTGTTCAGCCACAGGCAAACAGCCCAGCAGGAACGGGCACCTCTGCGTGCCCCCTTAAGAAACGCACCCTATTTCAACCAGGTGACCATGAATGATATCACTCTCCTGAGGATAACACAGAGAGATAAAGAACAGATGTTGTTTGAATGCCAGCAAACATACACTGCAATGCTTTGTTGTACAATGATTCCTGAGTACGTGCTATTGGCCTGGTGTGGTAAAGTGTCCTACCATGGTAAGTGGAATGAGGCTGCCCTCCCCAGAAACCTTTTGCAAAGGTTTTGGGAGTACATCCAGGAGAGCCGCAAATGCCAGGACAAATTAATCATTAAACATGCTTGCTTTTAAACCATGTATAGTATTTTAAAAGGTACACTCACCAGAGATCCCTTCTCCGCCTGGCGGGTCCGGGCGGCAGCCTTGGGTGGGTCCGGGGGGGATTGCCTCCAGGTCCAGGGTGAGAAACAGTTCCTGGCTGTCGGGAAAACTGGTTTCTCCACTTGCTTGCTGTGAGCTATCTTCCTCGTCCCCAAAACCTGCTTCTGTGTGGCCTCCATCTCCATTGAAGGAGTCAAACAACACGGCTGGGGTCGTGGTGGCTGAACCCCCTAAAATGGCATGCAGCTCATCATAGAAGCGGCATGTTTGGGGCTCTGACCCGGAGTGTCTGTTTGCCTCTCTGGTTTTCTGGTAGGCTTGCCTCAGCTCCTTAAGTTTCACATTGCTTCGGGTCCCTGTTATGGCCTCTGTCCTTCATGCCCTGGGAGATTTTGACAAATGTTTTGGCATTTCAAAAACTGGAACAGAGTTCTGATAGCACGGATTCCTCTCCCCATACAGTGATCAGATCCCGTACCTGCCATTCGGTCCATGCTGGAGCTCTTTTGCAATTCTGGGACTCCATCATGGTCACCTCTGCTGATGAGCTCTGGCCAGCATGGCAAGCTGCAGGTGACCATGCAAACAGGAAATTGAAATTCAAAAGTTCGCGGGACTTTTCCTGTCTACCTGGCCAGTGCATCTAGGTTGAGAGTGCTGTCCAGAGCGGTCACAATAGAGCACTCTGGGATAGCTCCCGGAGGCCAATACCATCTAATTGCATCCACAGTACCCCAAATTCGACCCAGCAAGGCCGATTTAAGTGCTAATCCACTTGTCAGAGGTGGATTAAGGAAATCGATTTTAAGAGCCCTTTAAGTAGAAAAAAAGGGCTTCATCGTGTGGACGGGTGCAGGTTTACATCGATTTAATGCTGCTAAATTCGACCTAAACTCCTAGTGTAGACCAGGGCTTAGATCAGCTCTGGGAAGACTCAGCTTAAGAGACTTTCCCTAGCACTCAGGTGTCCACCTCCTTGGAGTGCAGACCCAAAGGTATATTATGAAATCTGCTTCCTTCCTCAAGGTGGAAGGTATGCACAGCCTCTTCCCCCCTTCCCCCCCCACATTATGAATTGCACAAACTGGGTTATATTATAAACAAGAAATAAGTTTATTAACTATAAAAAGGTAGATTTTTAAGTGGTTAAAGAGATAGTAAACAGAACAAAGCATATTATTAAGAAAATAAAACAAAACACAGAAACTAAGCTTGATTCACTAAAGAAACAGGTTAAAAAATGTAGTTTCTTAACCTAAATGTTAAATTAGGCAGGATTCAGAGTTTCTGTAGCTCAAAATTCCAGTTATTTCTTTTTAGAGACTGGACCCCTGTCTCAGTCTGGACTCACCCCTGCCTTTCCCTTCAGGTTAGTTCCTTTGTCCCTTCAGGTTCTTTCAGCAGTCCTTCTTGGGTAGGACTTAAGGCTGTTTGTCTTCCTCCCCACCCTTAAATAGGATTTACATAAGGCAGAAATCCTTTGTTTCCCAAACTTGAAACACACACACCTCTTCCCTTTTAGTGGAAAGTTAAAAGAAGTCCAAGATAATGTTTACTATCAGGTGACAAGACCACCTGACTTAGTAGAGTGCTCCAGGAGGGAGAGAGATTAGTATTTTCACGATCTTGTTGTTCCTTCCTAATGGCCCATCAAATTTGATGGCCTGTTCTTTGGTGGGTGTCTTCCCAATACACACCTGGTTGTAATGGTTACATAGTCCGTATTCCTAACTTTAGATACAGAAAGGATACATGTATACAAATTGGATAATCACATTCAGTAAATCATAACCTTACCAATGATATCTTGCATGAGCCATCTTGCATAAAGTACATCTCAGTTATGTCATATCCATATCATAAACATATTTTCATGAATAATATGGAGTGTAATGTCACATAGGTTCTCTAAAGTCACCATCATTTCCCATCATTTTGTTACTCTGTCATCTTCCACAGTGGAATTTTGAGTAAGGGATTTTCAGAGGCATATCTGTTTCTGGACTTCAGCCTCGTGGGTGGTGGAACATGTTCATGCAGTGAATGTCTTGGATCATGCATCTGTTTTTATCTCTTTGTAACAAGGTTCATGACTCACTGCTGTCGTGCCTCCTAATGACTCCTCTGGGGATTAGTTCCCCACTGGTTGGCCACTGCTTCCTGCAGTCACTCAGCCCGTTGTCTCAGTCTCACCATCCAGGATTCAGGGTAGTCTTCTTCTTTGTGACTCAGCCCTCTGGCCAAGTCACTTTATGTCTCCCCTTCCTGGGTCTGTCAATGTGTCTCTGGACAAGCAGTCCATCTGCTGTTCCAGGCAGTCCTCCATTCTATTTCCAAGGCTGTGTCACTTCCCTAGAGGCTGGTAGGGGAACCCAGGCCCACTTTCTACTTCTGGTTTCCAGGCACCCTATGCTCCACAACTATGGTCTACTTACTCCCACATCTGGTCACTACTTCCTTGGGCTTTGCCCTACTTCCTCCTTATATTCTCCCGCACCTCTGAATTTACCACCTGTTTGAGATTTCTCCGCTCCCTGTAGCTACTTACCCCTTTGGCTTCTTGCCAGACCCTCTAACAACAGGGAGTGACTGCAGATTATTTCCCCCTGCCAGCCCCCTTCTGTTCTGAGCTTCCTAACTTTATAGAAGCCCCCCCAGCTCCTGCCCAGGTGAGCTTCATCCTTTATTAATTATTGATCCCTCGTTCCCTTCCAGGGGAAACCTATGTGGTTAATTGACCCTCCCTTATCCCCTTCAGGACTAAGGCAGGGTGAACACCCCAGCCCACTCTTCTTTATTTACCAGAGGCATTCCTTGTGAGGCAGTATAAGGGACAGTGTGAGACAGTTTCAAGGGCCCTGAGATGATCCTACATAAATGATTAAGTTCAATGTCAATTTTGTGCGCATGACTCCAGCATGACCATACTGGGTCACAGTAGTCTGCAGTTGAGTAACACAAGATGAGACTGGTTGCTCTGAGTGTTTTGGGGTCAGCTCCCCATTTTGTGTTAGCTAGTTTCTGCAGTACAGAATTCCTAGAATTCGTTTTCTTTTTTAGCTTCTTAATGTGTTTTTTGAATGTCAGTGTTCCATCTAATGTGATCCCAAAGTACATTGAATGTTAATAGTGGTCAAGGACTGTACCATCCTACAATATCTGGAGTTTTTGTTTGGACTGATGCTATTTCAAGTGGAAAGCACATGCTTGTGTCTTACTAGGGCTGGCATTCAGGAACCATGTGCAATAGTATTCTTCAGGTACACTCAGGGAGCCAGTTAGAGTGTGTTCAATGTCCTCAAATCTTTCTGATTGGGTGGCAATGCAAAGACATCTGCATAAATGAATCTTTGCATGTAAGGGAATTCTGACTGGTCATCTGTATAGACCTTAAACAGTAAGTGTGATAGCACTGAACCATGGGGCAACCCATTCCATTTAATATGTAATTGACTTTTCTGACCATCCATCTTGACAATTGATGGTTGATTCTTGAACAGAGAGGAGATGATCTGGACCATCTTCCCATTTTTCAAAGTTGTTACCAATTTCAATAGAAGTTCATGATGGTTCATAGTGTTGTAAACAGCTGATAGATCAACAGACCACACCCCGTAATTTTGTAGCTTTTAAAAGCATCTTTGATGTACTGAGTTCATTTGCACGTGACCACAACATGAACATCTTGGGAGGAAACCAGCTTGGTCATCAGTGACCTGCCCTTCCACTCTTGAAGACATTCTACCCTTTCTCATTTGTTCATATAGCTTGTAGGTTGAGCAAAGTAAGGATATTTGTTGATAACTCTTTGCAGAGTTAGGATCTTTATGGGTTTTAATTAGTGGAACCACTTTAGCCTGTTTCCAAAGCCTGGGTATCTGCATTGTCTCCATGCAAGAATTGAAGTCAAGTAGCCACTTCTGTGCTCTTGTACTGAAGATATACCATTGCATCCAGATGCTTTTCTATATTTCGGGTTTTCCTGGCTATTGTCTGGTCCTTGGTATTGAACATTTCATTGTGGAATTTTCCATCTCTGAGGAGTGAGTAAAATTTCATTTTACTCTTTGCTTGGTGGGCTTATTTACCATTTAGGTTGTTGGTATGTGACTTGGTTGAGAGAGACTGCAGTGATATGCTTTCGTTGTCACCCATCAGGTTTCGGCTTGTGGGTGGTAACCCATGTGTATTTGCACCAAGATTGCAATAGAAGACATAAACTATTCAAATGTATTGCACAACATAATAATTAATAACCACATTGGTGTAATATCTTGCGGTCCAGATTTGGACAAAATTCTCATTGACTTTAACAGGGTGTTGCTGGACTTAAGGTTGTAAGATCAAACTCCAGGTTTTAATAAACTAGGAATAACTTTGTACCTGGGTATATTATGAGTGGAAACCACAGGATATGTTTGGGGGAAAGCACTAATATAACACTGAAGATTATATGGTCTGATCACTTGGCACTGAGCCCTAACACCACGTTTAACCAGAAGTCTCTGCTTTTCTTCACCTCCTTTCCACTTGACCTGATTCTAGGTGGTTGAAAAAAAAATTGCCTTTTGCATCTGAATACTTGCAGTTTACATCCAATCCTACTCCCATTGAATGGGATTTTCCCATTGACTTCCATGGGAGAAGGATTGGGCACATGGTGTGATTTTTTTCTGCAGCACATATCCTGTTATGTTATGCTGCTTGCAAGTCCCTGTGCTTGTGGATATATTTTCCCAAAGGTGATTAAAATATTTTTGAAAAAAGAATGTCTTCTGCCAGAACATATCCAGACCTAAAAGTCCTACATATTTGTAAAATATGCAGTGTACGAAAATACAGTTAAGTGACGGGGCTGGCTGAGCCGAATTGATCTTAATTTTAGGAGTTGGACTGGGGATATGTTCCTGCTTCCCTCCTCCCCTCCCTCCCCCACTTCAGCTGTGCATATTACACAGATTCACATTTTGCTGGGCTGGCTATGGGCTACTTGGGGACAGACAGCCATTTTGGACACATTTCTTCTTATTCTCATGGTGGGTCAAGTTACCACAATGTAGACTTTGATTAAGGTGCAAAATCACACAGCACCAATACAGTTTCTTTACCCAGACAGCTACATAAGTTCATTATTTAAGATGGGATTGATGAGACACACACAGAGATTTAAAGACTTTACTTTAAATCCAAATAAACATGCAAATAAATGCAATGGCACTGTCAAGAGCACAGCTGGCTCCCAGTCTGGTTGCTAGGCAACCCAGCAAGTTCAGCTGGGCCCAATAAGCCTGGTACCAGACTCCTGTATCTACACTTGGCATTATTCCGAACTGCCACCACAACCACCAGGCAAGTTCCTGCTCCACCCACTAGGTAGGCCGCCCCTGCCTAGGCAACTTACAGCTACAATAAACTGATATAACTCAGTGAACAACTCTCGGGGTTGCTATACTCAGAAACTCCTGAAAATTATGGAAAACAAAGATAGAAGAATAAAGCCAGTGGCAGGGGTCAGCACCACCATGTTGCGCAACGGACACTTGACAAAATTACCGTACTTAGTGGCAGACATTGGGGGGGTGGGGAGTTATGTCATTCAGTCATTCAACTTTTCTTGAAAGATTACCATGGACCTCAAAACTTTTACCACGAACACTTGTGTCCGTGTTCGGACATGTTGCTGACCCCTGGCCAGTTTACAACCCAATTTACACCATCTTTCACACCATATGTCTGGCACCATATTTGATAAGGTTTCAGCCCAAGCCCATGGGCACTGACTCCGTGCGGAGCACCCACCAGCAGCCTCCCTACCAGCTCACCCCGCACCTCCTGCCCTCCAGCAGACCCCACGGATCAGCACCTCCTGGCGCCTCCCACTGCGAACAACTGTTTCTGGGCATGCAGGGAGGCTGGGAGGGAGGAGCTGGGATGCGACACACTCTGGGAGGGGGTGGAACTGGGCGGGAGGGGGTGGAGCGGGGTGAGAAGAGGCGGGGCAGGTGTGGGGGACTTGGGGGAAGGGATGGAGGGGGGGCGAGGCTTGGGGCAGAGCCGGGGGTTGAGCACCCCCCGGCAGTATGAAAAGTTGGCACCTGCGCCCAGGCCTATGTGTGTACGCCAGCTAACCACAATTAAACTTCCAACAGCTAGTACCCTTATCTGAATAAATTAATTTCCAATACATCAGTGTAGTCAGCTCCATGGTTATCTTATTGCAAAGAGCCCCTATTTTACAACTTGTTTTTATTCTTCTGCAGCGTATTGTTCCTTTTACTGTTTACTTATTTATCACCAGGCCTGGAGGCAGAGCAGGATTAGGGGCTGAACAGAGTTGGGAGAGGAGTGAGGCTGGAGGCAGAACCGGTCTGGGGGGCAGAACGGGGCTGGAAGTGTGGTGCTCCCTCCCCGCCCTCCATGGGGGCTGGCCTGGGTCCTGCTGTGCACCCCCGCAAAGTGTTCCTCCATGTCCCTGTAGGGAGGCATGTCCCACAGTTTGGGAACCACCGCTGGAACTGTTAATCATTTCTCCAGTTACAATGCTGCTATACTTTCTTGGTCATTGCAACGTGGTATGATATGCTGCTTGGATTCTTGATAACCAGAAATTATAATTTTCATAGGTAGCTATGGCTACCGGAACTGACCTTTTACTTGTGCTTTCTGCAACTGTGAAGATGTGTGTCACCAATGCAGTCTATTTAATTTAAACTGGAAAATTGAACTAAGATATTAAATTGATGTTTGATTTAGACAGAGGCACATCTAGGAGTGGTTTTAATTTTGCAAAACTTTGCTGCCTGGCTTTTGCTCTACCAAAGAGAGACTTCAATTTAGAGTAGTTTCAAAGACCCAGATCCAGCACGGCAGGAACTGGGGGAGCTTTGGCTACAGGATTCTGGGCTTGGCCCATCTCTGGCTTGTTCTGGTAATAAGCATTTCTTCAACAGGTTTGGATATTTATTAAAAAGTTACTTTCCGTACCACATTAAGATCAGTTTTAATTGTACCCTTCAGCATTACAATGGAATTCCATTATGTTCCTAACCATGACATTAGTAACAGGATGGCTTGCATTTGGGTTACCCCGACAGCAGAATACATCTCACCTGAGAGGAATCAGGCAATTTCCTATGAAGAGCAGGAGGTGGCTGCAGTAGGGGGTAGCTCAAGAGGATGTAGTGAGTCTTCAGAGAAGATACTGAGACCAGGAGAAGTAGTTTGCTAAGGTAGGAAGGACTCTGACCAGACCAGGGGAGTTTGGGCTGTACCTGACTGGAGGGAAGACTTTTGCATTTAGTTTTGAACTTTAAGTTAATAAGTCAGACCCTTAGGAGGGCTCTTGTGATTGAAATGGGGAAAAAACCCTGTGTGGAGTTTATTTGAGGATCCAAGAAGGGAAACTGAGGTGAGGGGCTGTGTGCAGAGCTGCCCTGAAGTCACCAGGAGGTACTGTGAGGTGGCCATTTGCCTACAGCCCTAACAGCTATCTGTACTTGTATCCTCACTTTGGGTCTCTAATTTTTCTCCTTTATAATTTAGTACAGAATTTATCAATCTCTGTTGATCTTGAATTCCTGTTGTTTGAAACAGGGTCAAGTATATCTTTTTTTCTCGGACAATATAATTGTAAAAAGAGTCAACAGACATCGCTGTAGGAATTCAAGATATTTCATGTTTAATCACTACTAGGGATGTACACAGATCAATAAGGAAAGCCCTTTGCTGGAACTATGCAATCTATTTTTTTCCTTATGGCTGAACAAGCTGAGAGTGTGCATGGCTGACAGGTATCCAGACTGAGCCAAACCTTGCTTCAATATACCATGTAAATGTCCGCAGGGCTACTTCTGCTTCAAGTGTTTGTCATTTTGAGAGCAGTTTCTGGACTGAGAAGCCAAGGGTTGCTGCTGCCACTGCAAGAAAGTAGGGGAGGTGTAGAGAAATGGACTAAAGATTTACTGTTGAGCTAGCAAGCCAAAGCTACAGTGAAAAATAGTGCAGAAGGGGTAGTTAGATCTATGTGATAACTCATACAGATTAATGGGGAGAACGCAGCCAACAAATTTAATCTCTTGGTGCGTAGGTGGTGAGAAGTGCAGCCAAGGCAACATGCAACGTCAATGCAGTGTGGTAAGAGAGGGAAGAAGGCAATATTAATCTGGGAGTTGATGTTTATTTCTGAAAATAAGTTTGTTTTTTTTTTTAAAATATGGATTGTGTCCTGCTGGTGGCCAGACAGATTCAGAGGACAGGTCTTGTCAAGCTGAACCTAAACTCACAAATCCATCTTGGATGGGTTTGGATTATTTTATACGGTATTCTGACACACTTGCAGTCTTTGCCATGTATCTCTATTTATGCCTGTGTGTTGGAAATGCATTCTCCTTACACCGTGACTGAAAAGGTAAAGGTTGCTTAGTCTGGGGAAAAATCTGAAAATTTATAGTAGCTAAGCTTTACAAGTACAACTTCCCTCCTTTTCTGGTAAAAGATCTGTAGCAAGAAGCCCTCTAGACACACGGAGCTAGAGCTTAAAGTGAAGACCAAGGCATCACTCTGGGTTGATACTGGCGTAACTGAAATCAGAGTCTGGCCCACTGTGTCTGGCTGTGTGTGTGTGTGTGTAGGAGATCAGAGAAGGGACAGCCTCAAAATCTCCTCCTCAGTTTTTAATGCTGCTTTGATTCTCTCTCTGCTGTTGCAGAAACAACACCCAAGGCGCTAGGGTCATGCAGTCATCTCACTGGAAAAGGGTTATGCTCAGGTCTCACCTTCAGATCCAAAGTAGCTTTGTGTATATTAATAATACAAAGAGAAGAAGCAGCAAAGGCTCATTGATGTGAAGTTGGTGCTCCTTGCATAGAAACAGTGGCAGCAGGCCCTTGATCTGTATTAGGATTGAGCTAGCTAGCAACAGTCTCTTCATCTCTGCACCTGGGTAGGAATAATGGGGATAGAACACATACATCCTTCTAGTATGATGCAGCAGCTGGAATTGCTGACATCAGTGCACCAGATCCATGCCTAAGCCTAGAGATGTGGGAATAAAGCTGACTGGAGATTTTTTTGCCATTCTTTGTTTGTTTTGATTGAAAAATGGCTTTAAGACAAAATGGAAAATTTTGCAATGGAAATTCCATTTTGCATCTACATTTTTTGGTTTTATGTCAAAAAATGGAAAAAACCTAAAACAAAATTTTGCTGAGTTCTCATTTTCCCCCCACAACTGAAACACAAAAGTGCTGGTGAAAACCAAAAGCTGTTTTTTCTCTGAAAATTTACAGGGGGAAATAAATTTCCTGACTAGATTTGATTGGGAACAAATTCTGCACTCACTTACACCCCTCCAATTCCATTGATCTTGCAATACATAGGCATATGGACTGACTGAGAACAATATTTGGCCCTTAAATTTGGAGTTAAATCACAGCCAATACTAGAGATACAACAGTGGGGCCAAAATCTCCCTTCAATTACCTTCACAAAAGACTTTCCCCTGAACTGAAAAACTTATTTTTATTGCTTTGTGGATTTTTTCAGGCTCTGAGCATTATTGTGGTGTGGGTTTTATAGCCTGAAATAGGTTATAAAATGTGAAATAATAAACACGCTTCAGCAATGTTCTCTAAATAGCTTCCTCAGCGCAGCAGGATGGGGTCGACCCACTACTGAATGTGACCAGGCTCTCTGTCCTTTGCCCTCCTCCTTCAGTCAGTACAGGAAATAAGCTGAAGTAATGCCTTTTAAATGTTGATTTCAGTGCACAGGGGCACACTAGGTGGAAATGCTCTCAGAAATAGGTCTCACTGATGCATTGTCAAAAGATGAAATGTCATAGATAAACTATAGAAAGCCAGCTGCTCGCTGTGCCTTAATAGACCAAACAACAGACTGATGTGCACCATGCTACAATGATGTTAAAAAAATTTTAAATACAATTTCTCTTTAAAATGATCTTCTATAAGCTTCTCCTGGAGGATCAATCACTGATGGGAAGCAATAATTAACTTCTAGCTGTGCTTTGTATTCAAATAGGGACAGAATGGTCCAAGAAGAACCAGGTGATATTTGAACACACAAATGAGCTTCTCATTGATCTTCTAACCCTTTGGGAATGCAGCCAACATGAATAAGCAAAGAGAGAGTTCTGTTTGAAAGAAAAGAGTATGGACTTTGCAATGGTGAGAATTAGGCTCTCCTGGGATTGTGATCCTATCAGATCTCACAAGTTTAAGGAGGGGTAGACTGGGCCACTGTTTTTATAGGAGACCACAAAGGAAATCCAGTGTCCTCCAAAAAGTGTTTTGATGAGGATTCTGTGGCACTTCTTTCTCTTAATCACTCCTGAACCTATGCCCTCATGGGAGTGGGCATTTTGCTGTATGATATACCATTGTCTGGATTGGGCGTACAATTAGTCTTGGTGTGCTTGTAGTTATTAAATGTCCTTCATGATATTTTTGCAAAGGATTAGGATTGTTCATTTTATTATTGCATATTAGGATTGGTGTTCTGGTGAAATTCAAGTTTTAGAATCTACTTCTTGTTTCCCAAAGCCCCTCTCCACCTGCAGTTTCAATAAGATAATGCAATCTTGCCCTCTTGTCCCAAATTGCCTTATCATATTGCTGTGCACTATTAAATGGTAGTGGAGGGATTGATCCTTGTGTAAATTTAATAAGTGCTCTAGAATTTTTACATATACCGCCTTTCCAACTTAAGGTGTGTTATACTAGTACTGGATAATGCACAGCCACTTGTAGGGTCATTGAATGGATTCCAGGACTCAAGGCGTGAGAACCCCCTCCTTAAAGGGCTTACATCCAAATTCTGTCTGACCCTGTCACTGCTTCCCTCTGAAGATGTGAGGATCACAACACAAGGCAGTATGCAGCTAGAGAAATAAAAGGGAAAATGAAAATATGTAAACAAAACAAGGCAAAGTCATTCTGAATGAGATACCTAAGCTTCCTCAAATGGTTGAAACTAGATGCAAGTGAGTGACTTTCCTTTGGTCTGAAATTCATCATTTTGCAATGATTAGAAAATGAACCCAGAAACTTCTCTCACAGAAGCTCTAACTGGAACCACATTCAAAAGAAAACAATGAATAAGTCTGGCTATTTTTTCCCTTCATTATTCTATGGGCTACAATGATGGGGTGTTCACCCCTATACTCACCCTGACGGGGTTTGTCATAAATATTAAGGGAAGGGTAACCACCTTTAAATCTCTCCTGGCCAGAGGCAAAACCCTTTCACCTATAAAGGGTTAAGGAGCTAAGATAACCTCGCTGGCACCTGACCAATGAGGAGACAAGATACTTTCAAACCTGGAGGGGGGAACAAAGGGTCGGTCGTGTCTGTGTGATGCTTTTGCCGGGAACAGATCAGGAATGCAGCTCAGAACTCCAGTAAAAAGTTAGTAAGTAATCTAGCTAGAAATGCGTTGATTTCCTTTTGTTTAATGGCTGGTAAAATAGGCTGTGCTGAATGGAATGTATATTCCGGTTTTTGTGTCTTAAGGTTTTGCCTAGAGGGATTCTCTATGTTTTGAATCTGATTACCCTGTAAGGTGTTTACCATCCTGATTTTACAGAGGTGATTCTTTTACCTTTTCTTTAATTAAAATTCTTCTTTTAAGAACCTGATTGCTTTTTCATTGTTCTTAAGATCCAAGTGTTTGGGTCTGTGTTCACCTGTATAAATTGGTGAGGATATTTATCAAGCCTTCCCCAGGAAAGGAGGTGTAGGGCTTGGGGGGAATATTTTGGGTGAAGATGTCTCCAAGTGGGCTCTTTCCCTGTTCTTCGTTTAACATGCTTGGCATAGGGTTCAAGGACAAAGGCAAAGTTTGTACCTTGAGGAAGTTTTTAACCTAAGCTGGTAAGAATAAGCTTAGGGGGTCTTTCATGCAGGTCCCCACATCTTTAACCTAGAGTTCAGAGTGGGGAAGGAACCTTGACAGGGTTAATGGAGGCCAGATGGTAGATACGCTGGAGGGGAGGGATAGGATCCAGAAGGACCTAGACAAATTGGAGGATTGGGCCAAAAGAAATCTGATGAGGTTCAATAAGGATAAGTGCAGGGTCCTGCACTTAGGACGGAAGAATCTAATGCACCGCTACAGACTAGGGACCGAATGGCTAGGCAGCAGTTCTGCGGAAAAGGACCTAGGGGTGACAGTGGACGAGAAGCTGGATATGAGTCAGCAGTGTGCCCTTGTTGCCAAGAAGGCCAATGGCATTTTGGGATGTATAAGTAGGGGCATTGCCAGCAGATCGAGGGACGTGATCATTCCCCTCTATTCGACATTGGTGAGGCCTCATCTGGAGTACTGTGTCCAGTTTTGGGCCCCACACTACAAGAAGGATGTGGATAAATTGGAGAGAGTCCAGCGAAGGGCAACAAAAATGATTAGGGGTCTAGAATACATGACTTTTGAGGAGAGGCTGAGGGAGCTGGGATTGTTTAGCCTGCAGAAGAGAAGAATGAGGGGGGATTTGATAGCTGCTTTCAACTACCTGAAAGGGAGTTCCAAAGAGGATGGCTCTAGACTGTTCTCAATGGTAGCAGATGACAGAACGAGGAGTAATGGTCTCAAGTTGCAGTGGGGGAGGTTTAGATTGGATATTAGGAAAAACTTTTTCACTAAGAGGGTGGTGAAACGCTGGAATGCGTTACCTAGGGAGGTGGTAGAATCTCCTTCCTTAGAGGTTTTTAAGGTCAGGCTTGACAAAGCCCTGGCTGGGATGATTTAACTGGGAATTGGTCCTGCTTCGAGCAGGGGGTTGGACTAGATGACCTTCAGGGGTCCCTTCCAACCCTGATATTCTATGAGATGGGCCCATTAACAGATTAGGCTACAAGCAATTCAGCATACCTGGACATGAAGCAATTTGCCCTTGGGGAAACTCCAATTAGTACAGAATACTGCCGCATATCTCCTCTGCAACACTCATGGGCTATCATGAGCGTGTCAAACCTGTCCTTCACTCTCTCTACACTGGTTTCCCATAGAACATCTAGTCAAGTACAAAGTCTTGGACCTTATCTTCAAGGAGCTCAATGGACTGAGCCCATCATGTCTAAAAGACCCCTTAAAGCTTCATAATGAGAATAGTGGCTGTCAGCTCAGCTTCTCCGGCACAATGGAACTTTCTACTCTAAAGGTAAATCTTGCCAGTGTAGGAGACTGAGCATTGTAGGGGGCTGATCCAAGACTGTGGAATAAACTCCCACTGGAAGTAAGGACCATCACAAACCTTGTACTTGCAAGTGCAAGGCCCACTTTGACCTTGTGTCCTCTAATATAAACACATTTAACAAACCAACCATGAAAAGCAAAAGGCCAAAACCCTACCAAAAGAAAGCACTCCACTCCACATACAATTTTTCTTCTGGGGAGAGGATGAGAGAGACAGAATGACCCACATGTAACAGGTGTTAGTCAAGTTACTTAATGTGATGCTGGAAGGTGCTCAAATGCTACGGTGATGAGGGGTATAAGAACTGATGTGGAACAGAACAGATCAGTGGCTTGCGGACGCACAGGAGTCCATAGGTTGAAGACTAAGATTTCCAAAGGGGTCCACACCTCCATTTGAAATTCTTTAGGGGTCCACAAGTGGAAAAAAGGTTGAAAACCACTGGACTAGATGTTTGCCCTCAAAGCCACTGGTGATCAACTTTGTAGAATATCCACAATTTCAGCAAATGTTTTGTCTGTGGGTTTAATAGTAACTGTTAGGCTAAGCAGGTTATAGGATTTAGCTCACCTTATGCTTCACAGAATTCATACTTTTTCCTCACCAGTTACACTCTTAGCGATTATACACCATTCCACTCCTATACTGGGCTATCAAACAAGTCCATTTTTCCCCAAACAGCCAGACATTCTTAACCCTTTTTGAACATTTTTCTTTTGAGGAGTTGGGTACTCACAGTCCCGATGGCTGCATTTCTGTTTCACTAAGTCTCTGGCATCACTCTCTATTTAAGTGAATTCCTGGATTAGGATCACATTCTTATTGCCAGTTGTTCTGCCTTTTGGTCTTTACACAACTTACATGATATGAAGGAACCGCAAATGCACAGTGGGGTCCAAATAACTTTGATTACAAACCATACACAACATGCAAGGCCTAGCTACATATACATACTGCTGCTCTGGCAGGCTTTAACTGGTTTCTGAAGCTTATAAGACTGAGAACCACTAGAGGGCCCACAGACTACTTCAAAAGATACTGCCCAGTTCCTAGACACTACATTTTTATTTCCTTCTTTCTCTTATTCCTTCTCTGATTCATTCAGCCAATGTCCATACTATTTAGTAACATAGAAATTGCTATATGGGATCAGAGCAGTGGTCCATCTAGCCCAGTGTATTGTCGCTAAAAGTAGCTACTATTAGATGCTTCAGAGGAAGATGCAAAACCCCTTGTAGTAGGCAGTTATAGGAGATCCTACCCAAGGGAAAGCTTCTTCCTAGCTCCCGTTATTATCTTGGTGGTGGTGTATGCCCCGAAATATGAAGTTTTGTATCCTTATGAAACCCTTGGTTATTTTTCTAAATCCTTTCTATTGTAACTGGATATTCTTGTTATCCCTATAGATGTCCAATCTGTCTTTTGAATCATACTGACTTTTTTTCTTCATCTCTTTTTTGTTTTGTCTTTTCTTTCTTTGAAAAGCAGCATTTCTTTTCATATTTTCTTTCCTCTTTGCCCCATTCATTTACGTTGTTTCTCATTATAAAGTTTGGAATCCTCATCTTAAAAAAGGAGACAGCTGATATTAAAACTGATGTGTAGGGGTACCCGCAAAATGTGGAGTTGCTTCACAGAGGCTGTGTGGAATGGGCTTTATCCCTGGAAGGCAGGAAATTTTTCCAGATTCTTTGGGAATATTATTTAAAACTCATGGGAAAAATTTAAGCAGACTTATTTAACATACATGAAAATACTAACAGAGGATTTAGTATCTTGACTGAATAGTTTCAAATAAAATGGGCTTTTTGTTTTACTTAAACCCCAAAACACCCTCTGGCATGTCTGCCCAAGACTTTGAGAACTCTCCTTTCCCCCTGTATCTCTGTAATTAGAGATCTGTCAGCCCCCTGAGTGATCCATGCCCCCATCAGATACCTTTTGTAATAGTGACGTCACTGTGCAGAATATGTAACCCACATTAGCATTCATGGGCATTATATATGTGAGCGCACAGTGCCTTGATGCTAGGATAAACCATATTGTTCCCATTCTTTTTCCTGAAAGAAAATAAACCTAGAAGAAATGGAACTGGAAACGCTTCCTCATTGGTCAATACGCTTCATGGTATAAATGCTAGAGGATCATATCAGGAAGGTAATAATTCTATTCATAATGCTGTGAGTTTTTTGAGAGAGCATAAAACAGGAGGAAATAGAGCGCAGAGCCTGGTTTGTTCAGAGGGGGGATCAAAGTAAAAGCTTATTAACTGAATAATACACGTACTAAAATGTATTTGCACAACACTGAGGACCTAGATCCAAAGAAGAGATTTGTGCTCTTTAGGAAGATAATATACAAAACGGAACTTTCAGAGTGGGCCCATAAAACAAAACATAATGAGTTTTTATGCAGTATTAGCCTGTTTTCAGACGCACTCCATGATGCAATCTTTCAAAGAATACTAGATCACTTTACTCCATACCATCAGCTATTCTAAACATAGCTGCTAGATTTTATTATCCATAGGAATAACAATCTTTTAGTTGAGTCTTAATATCAAAATCTGAGTTAATGTATATTTTTTGACTCTGGTTTATAAATCAGTTCACTCCATGCATCACAATAATCAACTCTTCTAAATATAACAAGCATATTTTATTATGCAGTGGAATAACATCTCTTAGCTGGGTGCTTGTGTCTTAAAATCAAAATCTGCATTTTAAAGTTTGAAGCCTGACAGCTGCGGAAGCTCTAGGAATTCTTATACTCACATCCTTGACACTGAAGCTTTGTGCTAAATACTAGTACTGACAAGCTTTTGGTGTTTGCTCTCGATCTGTGATGCTGTCACTTCATTCAACTACCTTTCCATTGTTGCAGTGGCAGACTGCTACAAAGCTCTCTTAAAATCAATATCGAGCTCGGGGTGGGGGGGTAGTGGGGAAGGGAAAGAAATTCTATTTCTGTGTGTAGTCAGGAATTTTGCAAGAACCCATTGAACAGATGGTGTAAAACGCACATGAGTTCCTCCAGAAGAATCAACGCAGCTCAACCTCTGTGAGGAAAATTTCTTATGAATCCATATGTAATTCTTTATCATTTTGCAGCTGACAGGTGTAGGATATGAAGCATACGGTGCACTGTCTTCAACTATGTGCTTGTCACTTTTTGAAGCTCAGCACATCTCTTGACTCAAAATCAGACAAGAGAAAATTTATAATTATTTATTTGTATTGCAGTAGCATCTTGGAGCTCCAGTCACAAACCAGGCCCCCATTGTGTTAGATACTGTACAAACACATATAAAGAAGATAAAAGAAAAGGAGTACTTGTGGCACCTTAGAGACTAACCAATTTATTTGAGCATAAGCTTTCGTGAGCTACAGCTGTGAGCTGTAGCTCACGAAAGCTTATGCTCAAATAAATTGGTTAGTCTCTAAGGTGCCACAAGTACTCCTTTTCTTTTTGCGAATACAGACTAACATGGCTGTTACTCTGAAACATATAAAGAAGATAGTCCCTTCCCCAAATAGCTTACAATTTAAGTATAAGCAAGACACCAGGTGCTCCCCCTGTCCATTGAATGCACAAGGAAACAAGATAATACTTTCTTGTCCACCGTGATAGGCGGTGGGGTCAGCACACCAGCTGCCTAGATCTCGTCAAGTCGTGATGCCTAGGAATAATAAAGGAAGGATATGAACAATGGCTTTGCAGATGTTTATGGGGAGCACATCCCAACTCTGAGGAGCAGCATAAGAGAAAGCACAAAGGAGCTTGTTTGAAAATGTATCCAGTGGCTGATGAAGGCTGCCATCACTGGCCACACAGAGGTGAAAGTCAACATAGTGACAACATGTAAGAATTGATAGGTAGGGTAGGGATAGGTCATGAAGGGCCTTGACAGTAAAGACTAATAGTTTGTTTGTTTTTGCTATAGGAAAAAGGGGAGGCTTGGAGGGATGCAAAGAGAGGGCTGATGTGTTCAAAGAGACAAGCTGGGCAAAGATTCCTGCAGCAGTGTTCGGAATGCATGTAAGTGAGGCAAGGTTGCATTTGTTGAGGTTAGAGAAGAGAATAGTGCAGAAATCCCCAGTTCCTTTGCATAAGCCGGAAAGAATGACAACAACAGAATGCTTTTTGTCACCTGTAATGTATTTTTAGAGATGGTCAGCTCTTGAAACAATCTCTTCATTCCCAAAATGTAGGGAACCAGAGTGTGGTCACCAAATTTAAATGAATACCCACAAAATATTCACATTCATCTGGCATGAGGGGGGATGGAGACAGTCACAGAACTGCTTCCTATTTGTCTTCTAGTTGTAGGACTGTAAGCGTGCTTTTGTTGCCGTTTTCATGCCCCATATAACCCATTGTCAGGTTAAGCACCATTATCCTCTTTAGGACCCTGAGATTTCTTCCATGTCCATGCATGAAGAAGTGCTTGCAACCACAGACCTGTAAGCATGAAGAAAAGAGGACTACCATCCCTGCAGCATGCTCCCTTTTCCCCTCCTATCTCAAAAGTAACCCCTCTGCTGAGGCTTTATGGAGTTGGAATATTTGGGAAGAAGCTAGCTGAGTACCTCCAGATTCCTTTCCCCATAAAGCAAAGAGGGTGGGGGGGAAAGCAGAAGTTAGTCCAAGTTCATACAGACGCTTGACTTGTGCTACTCTTCTGTGGACACCCCTTTCTCCTCTGGGGGATACTAAGGTTGTGGTCCTACAGAGACCATGCTAGCCAGGGGCTACCAGGAGTCTATGGGGCCCCGCAGCAGATTGAAATTGATTTTTTTTTTCCATCTGCTACCTGGCCCCAGAGATTCTTTGAAATTCATGCAAATGAGTCTGGAACCCCTTAGGATTTATTACTCAGTGGAAGAACTAACTCCTCTCAATATCAATGTTATTCCCAGCAGGAAACTGGAAATGTCACAAAGATTTGCCCTCTAATTGAAGAGGGTAGGTGTTCAGTTCCCTAAACCTGCAGATCTCAGGAAATGTGCTGAAGGCAAGGGGCATTTAGACTGTATACTGTCCTACCAGTACCCCATCTCATCCCCTGCTTCTCTGTTGCTCTTTGACAGGATGGAAAGAAAATGTGTATCCTAATGCACCAGTCACATAAAATATTCATTCTCCAGATGTAAGCACCCTATCATCTTAAAATCTTTGCACTAGTATTTTTATTTATTTATTTACGTATATTATTTTTGCATTCTTGATTCTAGGTCTTTGACCTGCATTTCGACTTTGGCTGATTGAGAGGCATGAAACCAATGGCCCATTAAATTGCTGCAGCTCTAATTAATATATATTATATATAATTAGATCAGTAAAAATAACATCATGCTGTGATATTTGATACTCAACAGGGACTTGGCCTGCGAAATAGGAATCCTTCCAGCTTATTTAACATCTAATCTCCTGCCCTCCATCCTGTGTATGTTTATAACCTAAAAGAGCCTAAAATTGCAGACTTCATCATTATCATCTCATGCTATAGATTGGTAAATAATTTGTAAAAGAGAATTTTTATTTCACAAAATAGCCCCCTCTTTTCTTTTTGTGAAGCATCTATGAACAGGCTGCGGGTTTTGGTTTTTTGGGTGTTTTTTTTGTTTGTTTTTAAAGAATTTGTTCATTATTTGCAGTTACTGGACAAATTCTTTTGTGTAAAAATTCCAGGCTCATTGATTGATTTAAACTGTTTTCTGTGGCTATTCACTTGGGCATCCAATAGTTGCAATTTAATATTTGTGCCATGTGGTTGGACACATGATGTCTCGTTTCCTTGATTAGACAATCTAACTGTTATAAAAAGGGCATTGGCACTGTCTGGCAATGTTGCTTAATGCATCCATGCTGTTAATGGTGACATTGCAGCTGGATAAGAAAGGGTTAACCATTGCTGAAGCTGTCTCCTTAACCCACCTGATTTAAAGGAAGGGGGAGGAGCCCTCCAGCAGACAAAATTAAGGATTGCTGGGAGAAGTGTTGTGTGGAATCAAACCTGGGGAGAAAGCTTGGTTGACAATTTCCTGTAGAAGTGAATTTGGAAGTGCACGCCGTAAGTACCCCAGAGAAGGGATATCTCTGTGTGTGGAGTATCTTGGATGAACAGACCAAAACACAAGAGAAATGGGGGTGTTCATGGCAGTGGCATCTTGTATGTGTACAGCAGACACCCAGGAAAAGAAATTTTAGTTAAGACCTGAATAGTCTGGACTCCAGGCCCAGAAGCCTCTTTGAAAGAGGGGCTGGAGACAATTTACACCCACTTATAATGGGTTTCTTCAAACTGCTTCTGGAGAAAAGATTTAAAGACTGAAAAACAGAAGAGATGCCAAAGTGGCTGACAGAACAGTAGCTGCAGTCAGTCAACGTGTGCTCCAGCTAAGAACTTGTTAATCAAGTTAAGTCACTAGTCTGTACCAGAAGAGGTTTAGCGATACACTGGCAAATGCCCTAGTGTAAAAATGTAGTTTTAAAAACCCACACCTCCTATGGGACATTGCTCTACTGGCAATGGTTTTAAGTGCAGACCTAACCTAAGAGGGTGGATGTCTTAAGCAATGCTGCCAGCTTTCGACAAGTCTTCGGACCCAGATTCTCAAAGACTTTTAGGTGCCTAACTCCCATGGAAATCAATGGGTCTTAGTCCCTTGCTCTCCCAGCTGTCTCATCTGTACAGAGATGCTGCTTCCTCAGTAACATTTTCACTTCTATCTTTTGCAGGCTACTATAAAGCATAACTACTTTCCTTTCCACTAAAAATGTTTTCGTGAGCATTTCCCTTCTAGTACTTTCCCCTTTTCTTAACCTTTATTTTGAATGATTGGTCAGGATGTTCCTTCATCATCTTCCCTTCCATTTCTGCCAGGTATGTCACTAATCCCAATATCTTCCTGGTAATACCTTTCTCCCCTCCTCGTTCCTTTTCTCCTTTTAATTTCTTACCCAAATTCTCTGGCCTAGGCATAGGATCCTGTGAGGGATATTCTGTGGTTCAGTTACTCTGTGCTGTTTTTCATCCAATTCTTTTGCTGAATCTAGTCTGTCAGCTAAATCAAATTTCTATGTGATGATTTAAAAATAAATCTTTAGTCTTCTGAGTGGTACACTGTTGTATAGGCCTACATGACAGAGTATTTACAACACAAAGTTGTTGCTTTCTGCCTTCACTTCTTTTCCAATACACTTTAGCATCTGCCTAAAGCATTTTTTCTAATTTATTTGAGTGATAAGCAATGCTAACCAGCTGCTTTGCTGATTACTCCTCAGTCATCTCTGAAGTTCTTCAAATGAATCGAGCACCATTATCTGAAAGTGTGTCTGAAGGAAAGCATTTGTTGCATGTAAGTTACCTAAATTCCTCAATCTGCTATTTATTTTGGTGCAAATGTAGGTGTGGATGTTTATATTTTGAAATAAGAATGGCCACACAGACTTAAAGTGAAGTAAGTAAAGGTGCACATTGCAGCTGATTTTGTTTTCTTATGTAGATAAGCATTTAGCAGCAGAAGTGTTGGTTGTGTATACCCCTTTTGGCCGCCTGAAATAATTATCAGCAACACTTGTTTATTTTCTGCAAAATTAATGTGTAGCGTTTGACAGAGCTTAGTGGTCCATTTCTATGGAGATTTTTGAGGCAGTTTCTGGCATGTTCTGATGGCTACTTCATAACTTACGGTGACTGCTTTCCCTGACTATAGTTTTCAGAACCATCAGTTTCACATTAGGATTCTCTTACACGATCAGAAATCAGATACCACAGCCTGGGCCCTCATTCTTACTTTCACATAAGGTATATTTACATTAAGAACATAAGAATGGCCATACTGGGTGAGACCAAACGTCCATCCAGCCCAGTATCCTGTCTGCTGACAGTGGCCAATTCCAGGTGCCCCAGAGAGAGTGAACCTAATGGGTAATGATCAAGTGATCTCTCTCCTGCCATCCATCTCCACTCTCTAACAAACAGCGGCTAGGGACACCATTCCTTACCCATCCTGGCTAATAGCTATTAATGGACTTAACCTCGATGAATTTATCTAGTTCTCTTTTAAACCCTGTTATAGTTTTAGCCTTCACAACCTCCTTAAGCAAGGAGTTTCACAGGTTGACTGTGCACCATGTGAAGAAGAACTTCCTTTTATTTGTTTTAAACCTGCTACCCATTAATTGCATTTGGTGGCCCCTAGTTCTTACTTTATGGGAACAAGTAAATAACTTTTGCTTATTCACTTTCTCCACACCACTCATGATTTTATATACCTGTATCATATCCCCCCTTAGTCTCCTCTTTTCCAAGCTGAAAAGTCCTAGCCTCTTTAATCTCCCCTCATATGGGACCCGTTCCAAACCTCTAGTCATTTTAGTTGCCCTTCTCTGTACCTTTTCTAATGCCAGTATATCTTTTTTGTGATGAGGAGACTACATCTGTATGCAGTATTCAAGATGAATACTGAGTATTCAAGATGAAAGTGCAGATCAGAGAAGAGTGTGGTGGAGGCGCAAGAAACAGCTGCTGCTGAGTCTAGTTCCTTTAGTCTAGATGATCCAGGACTGCGGACCCACTTGAGCAATAGCCTGAGGGACTTCCTTGTATAGCAAGGAAGGGCCATAGCAAGTGTAAAACTTCATGTTCCCCAAAGACAATGAAAATAGAAGTTTCCATCCAACACATTATTGGCATGAAATACCCAATGGTGAGAAAGTGGAAAGGCCACGGTGCCAACATGAGAGGAAAGAACAGAGGAATGCAGACATGTATCTGAGAGTTAAACCCTCAAGCTTATTCATAAATATCCCTCAAGCTTTTTTTGTCCTGTGCAGTTCTCAGTCATTGAACTTGGTAGTCAGTGATGCAGCACCAGCTTCTAGTGAGGCTGCTGAATTTTTTAATGTAATTCAAAGCATCTATGTATTTTTCTCTGCATCAACTCATCAATGGTAAATTTTGAAGCAACATCTGGCAACATCCTCACTGAGTGCCACATGGTGGGAAAGTCAAGTGGAGGCGATAAAGCCTATCAAACCCCAAATTGGGAAGATAGATGATGCCATAGCATTATCCTCCATAATGGAAACTATGACAGGAACTGTTATGGAAGAACAGTGGAAGAGGGAAACAGAATCACCAGAAACATACATAACTTCACATTTCTGTGTGGCTTAGTATTGTGGCATGACATACTGTTTGAAATAAACATTGTAAGCAGGAGACTCCAAGGTGTTGACCTTGATATATCTGGAGCAATGGAACAACTGGACAAAGTAAAGTCATACCTATAGTCTTACCGGTCAGGTAAGGGATTTCCAATACATTCTGAATATTGCAAAGAAGTTGGCAGAGGAACTTAGCACTGAAGCTATTTTCCCACCCATTCAAGAATACAAGAGTCACCGAAGAAGACGACATTTTTGATTATGAGGCACAGGATAATCCCAGAAGAGACCCCAAACAATTCAAAGTTTTGAATTCTTTAACCAGGTGCTAGATTGTGCAATACAGTCAGTTGAAGAATGTTTCATGCAACTCAAAGAACACAGCAGTATATTTGGGATGTTTCATGATATTCCAAAACTCCTCACTATACCTGCAGAAGACCTACACCAGCAATGCAGGGCACTAGAGACAGTGTTGACACATGATGACATGCACAATATTGATGCGAGTGATTTAGGTGATGAACTGAAAGCCCTTTCAAGGTACATTTCAGCAGGATCAACTCCAAAGCCTGTTCTGGAATATATGTGCACAAATAAGATGACACCCTCTTTTCAAATGCTTTTGTTGCTCTGCACATACTTCTAACACTTCCTGTAACAATTGCCAGTGGAGAACGCAGCTTCTTCAAGCTGAAGTTAATAAAAACACATCTACGCTCCACAATGACACAGGAGAGACTGGTTGGCCTGCAACCATCTCAGTAGAGCATGAGCTGGCCCAGGCTGTAGACCTTCAGGAAGCAGTTCAAATCTTTGCAACCGAGAAGGCATGGAAAGCACCACTTTGATTATTCAAACAGATTAAAATGCCAGTGTTTACTATGCAGACAAGAAAAGTTACATTTTGATCAGGCATTTGAAAGTTAAGTGTTACTTAAAATTTTTGAACAAGGCATTTTAAGTTGTTAGTTCTCCTTTATTGGGATAGGTAGCAAAGCAGAACTATGAGAGGAGTAGAACAGGAAGAAGGCAGAATTGAGATCTTTCAAAGTTTTGGCCCAAGTGAGGGGGCATGGGGCATCATTTGAGCTCGCCGCCTCAGGTGCCAAAATGTTGTGGGCCGGCCCTGGTTGTGCATTATATACACAATTATAAACTGCTCACAACTGTTTCAATGGATTATAGGTAGGGCTGGTAGCATTGGGAGACTGGGACTGGAAACTAGTGGGGACAGGGGGGAAGGAGGTGGGAAAGAAGATGGATTTGATGAGGTGCTGGAGTGTGGGGGAAGAACTTGAACTGACTGAGCAAGAGGACTGAGGCTGGGAGGAAAAGCCTGAGGACTGGGACTGTCTAAGTGAGGAGAATAGGACTGGGATGAGGATTTGGGGTGGAAAAGAAACAGGTCTGGTACGAGGACAAGTTGGAGAGGCTGGGCAGAGGGATCTGTAACCAATGGACACCTTCCCCTCCAGAGCTTGGAATGGAATCCATGATTCCTGAATTTTTTTCCAGCTTACTTTTTTAAAAACCTAGGAAATTATCCACAAAAACTATGTTGAAAGAATATTAAAGTTGCAAAGTCAAGCACTTGGAACTTAGGAAATGCCAGAATTAAAGTTATTGTGCAACTGTATAGGCAAAATGCTGCTGGCCCCTTGTGCACATGCATTAGGATAGTCTTTTAATTGTATAAGCACATACTATTTTTTTCAGGTTTCAGAGTAGCAGCTGTATTTAGTCTGTATCCATAAAAAGAAAAGGAGTACTTGTGGCACCTTAGAGACTAACCAATTTATTTGAGCACAAGCTTGTTAGAGCGATGGTAACACCCATTGTTTCATGTTCTCTGTGTATATAAAATCTCCCCACTGTATTTTCCACTACATGCATCCGATGAAGTGAGCTGTAGCTCACGAAAGCTTATGCTCAAATAAATTTGTTAGTCTCTAAGGTGCCACAAGTACTCCTTTTCTCTATACTATTTTTTTCAACAGGACACCTGCCTCATTCAGTGAATAGGATAAATGGTGCTTATTAGTGAGCAGCTATTCCATAGTTTTTCTTCTCATTGTTCAGCACGTGATCCTATGCTTTATTTACTGCACACTATTCAAACCTCGCTCTGAACACATAATTACTAACTTCAGGTGTCGTCTTTGTAAGTGAAACAAGCATATTTCCATGTTAGGTACGCAATCACAGACATGAAGGTCGCTATCTTAAAACAAAAAAAACTTCAAATCCAGACTCCAGCGAGAAACTGCTGAATTGGAATTCATTTGCAAATTGGATACTATTAATTTAGGCTTAAATAGAGACTGGGAGTGGCTAAGTCATTATGCAAGGTAGCCTATTTCCCCTTGTTTTTTCCTACCCCCCCCCCCCCCCCCCGATGTTCTGGTTTAACTTGGATTTAAACTTGGAGAGTGGTCAGTTTGGATGAGCTATTACCAGCAGGAGAGTGAGTTTGTGTGTGTGGTTTCTGTGAGGGGGTGAGAGAACCTGGATTTGTGCAGGAAATGGCCCACCTTGATTATCATGCACATTGTGTAGAGAGTTGTCACTTTGGATGGGCTATCACCAGCAGGAGAGTCAATTTGTGTGTGTATGGGGGTGGGGGGGTGAGAAAATCTGGATTTGTGCTGGAAATGGCCCAACTTGATGATCACTTTAGATAAGCTATTACCAGCAGGACAGTGGGGTGGGAGGAGGTATTGTTTCATATTCTCTGTGTGTATATAAAGTCTGCCTGCAGTTTCCACGGTATGCATCCGATGAAGTGAGCTGTAGCTCACGAAAGCTCATGCTCAAATAAATTGGTTAGTCTCTAAGGTGCCACAAGTACTCCTTTTCATTATTCTGACAAGCAATATTTACATCTCCCTATGTGTGTTCATCACTAGGTGCTATATCTTAGAAGGTAGATAATTGCCCTTGAGGGGATGCTTCATAGAGCAACCAGAATGAGACCAGATTTATAAAAGGCTCTTGATAGCTAAAGGGACCTGAACCAATTATCAGAGAAAAATAGAATCTTTCAAACTCACAAAGGGATTGATGAAAATGCTTTGCATAAATTCTCACTGCCAGAGATCACTCAGATAAAAATAAGAGGATGTAGTCATTTAAATAGGAAGAGATTAGGAGTGAGAGGACCTTTGCCTTAAATCAGTAGGGTGGCGGGGAAGAAACCAAGGACCACATTTTCAAAAGCAAGCTGTACTCTCGGGTGCCTTAAGTTCTGTGTGCCCGACTCTTGGCACCTTATTTTTCAAAGGGGATGAGCACCTCTAGCTCACATTGGCCTGGGCCCTCAATTGAAGCTGTGGGTTCTCAGTATTTCTAAAACACACTATTTCTTGTAAACAGTTTTAAATGTTGCTTTTTAGTTCATATAGGTGGCCCCTTTTGTTTTTGTGTTAGAGAGGGGGTAAATAGTAGCAATTGCCTGGCCTCTGTACTGTGCACTATTTAACATCACAGTCATGTTACCCTTTGTCTCCTCTCTTACCTAAATAATAATCTTTTAAATCTTCTCCTGTACAAGTCTTTTCTTGCCTTTAGTTATTGCCCCCCCCAATGGATATTTTCAGATATTGGTGTCACCTTTAAGAGATGAGATGAACAAATCTGAACTCCGTATTCAAGCCAGGGACATACCACGCATTTATATAATATTATAATTATTTTAGTATTATACTCTAGTCTTTTATTAATACAACCTGGCATATATATACACATACACCCTTACTGCCTCTACACAGTGAATGAATTTCTATCCTTTTCCCAGAGTGCTTATAGTTAAGTTAAAACCCATCAGTGTATATGATTAGTTCAGATCATTCCAGTGTACATTACTTTGCACTTGTCTTCAGTGAATTTAATCTGTCCTTGTGTCTTCCAGTTTCCTAGCTTTGTTAGCTGCTTCTGAAATTTCTCATAATCCTCATTACATCTGACTAGTTAGACTTGATTTAACTGAAATAATTCTGTGTCCTCCATAAACTTTACCACCTCTCTATTAATAACCTGGAAGAGGGGATGAACAAACATTAGTCTTAGCCCAGAACTGTGGGACACCCACTGTTTTAACCTACTTCCCTTGTTAACTTTTTCTAACCTTTCATTGATCTTGTGGTGTGACCCAGCATCTCCAGCATCCTCCCTGATAGGTTCCAAACTGCCTCTTAATGACAATCCTGTAACTGCTGCTGAGCATGCAGTGCTGCTGAGTATAACCCCAGAGACTGTGATTTAAAAATTCAGTAGATTGGCCTCAGTGCTTCTGACTTTGAAGGAGGAGTAGGTGGGGACCGAGATGGTGCAAAAAAGAGGGGGTGGATATGCAGCTATTCTGGAAACATAGCTGCTGGGAGAGGGTATGAAGGAATTCAAGGTTCCTGTCCTTAAGATAAGCAGCTACCAAGAACGTGAAGGCCTTATTAAAATCAGGTGCCTGTGGCAGGTGAGTGGTGGTAATAGGGCCATTGCAGATTTGGGAAGAATCTGCAGAAGATGGGTCACAGGTGGGTAAGTCACAGACTGCTAAAAGGTATCCAAAGGTAAGCCTTCCTGCCCAAGTAAGCTATTCCATTTGAGGGGAAGGGCTAATAAATAAATACAGTATGTGACTCAAAAGAACTGGCTTTAGTACTGGATTTCCTACTCCACTTTAGTCTCCTACCTTTTAAAAGTCTTTAAGACTATTATCAGGAGATGGGTTTAATATTTGGGCATTTTCTTATTACAAAATGTTTACAGTTATAATTAAGATGAGAGTTTTAACTTCATGTCAATTAGCTTAATTAAAGCAAAAACCTGACTGAGTCCTAAGAGGGGAGGATTCCCCCGGTGTACCTTGTAACCACAGCTGAGTTTTTAAAATGGAATTAGAAACATATGTAAAACGTTCAGGAAATCTAAACATTGTGGGAGACTCCATAGAGCGTTGACAGTGTGATGCACAGGCTAGAGCTGATGGTTTTTATGTGCTGCAAACATACCAAATATGTTCACCTGGGTTCAAAATGGAAGCACCACAAGTTCCAAGTGCAAGCGGTGAGCTGAATGAATTCATTACTGGAAGCAGGGCCGTCCCTACTGATACGCAAAGTACACATCTGCGTAGGGCACCAAATTTCCTGGTGCCCTACACAGCTGCAGGCTGCTCCAGCCCCTGCTCCGCCACTTCTCCATAGCCTCTGCCCCAGCCCCCACCTCCACTCCCCTGAGGACTGCAGAAGGGTTGGGCTCGCCTCACTGGTGGCGGGAAGTGCAACGACCTGGTCCCAGCACACTCGCGCTGCCAGTGAGTGCTGGGGGGTGGTTCCTCCTCCCCCCACCCCAAGCCTGGGAGCCAGGGGAGCGGAGAGGGCTGGGGCTGGGTCACTCCACTTCCCGCCACCCCATGAGTGCGGTGTCAGGCCTATCCTGTGCTCACCGGGCGGCAGGAAGTAGAGCAACCCAGCCCCAACTCAACCCACTCTGCTCCACCGGCTCATGCTGGGGGGCAGTTTCCCCCCTACTCCCCTAGGCCTGCTCCTGCCTCCACCCCCCGAGGAGGCCTGGGGCCAGCCCCCGCTCGTGGAGGCCTAGGGCCCCACACACATCCCCCGCAGGGGCGGGGCTGTGCAGGGCACCAAAATGGCCAGGGATGCCTCTGACTGGAAGGGAAGATCTGCTGAGTCTAGAAGAGCTATTATTATGGTGGGGGCAGCCAAGGGGAATGATCTATGACTGGACAAATGATTCTGAAAATATATAAACCCATTCAAGCCCTGTTTAATGTCCCCAAACTCCATCCAAATAGCACCTCAGGGGTTTGCAGACCCAAACATTGCAACATGATTATTAGAACAAGTAACATGCACTCATATATATATATATATATATATATATATAGTGCTTTAGTGATGTATGACATGTTACAAATGTAGACTAGGAAACTGTAACGGTCCAAAATCACTTAGCCGTGATAACAGAGAGGAAAACACTTTAGATTGTTGATGAAGAGACTAAAGGCAGGAAATACTATTAGGGACGGGGTGGGGAATGGGTGTTTAAAGCAGGGCTGGAAGGAAAGAGGATACTTGGCAGACAGGAAACTGGAAACTATTACAGAGCAGGGGGCTGGATGACAGCAGGCATGCAGTTAACAGTGGGAGAAAGTGATGAAGGAGCAGTAAGGACACTGGTAAAAACATAGTGAACAGAAGCAGATTAGAGAGGGATGACATGTTCAGATGTAGCGACACTTGCATTATGATGTCATTTGTGACGTAACACAAAAAGAGCCCATCTTCTGAGACTGTATCCACAGTGTGTGGGCAGTAGAAGTGAGCCAGCTGTTTGGAGAAATACCAGGAACCTATCTCCATGCAGTCATCCATATTCTTCCAGCTATAGTCCATTTCTGGACCAAGAAATCCACTGGCTGGTAACTCAACATTTCAATATCTTAGCATTAGATTTGGGGGTTGCCAGAAATTGTGACCAGCCTACTAACTGGAAACTACATTTTCTTAAGATAGCACAGTCCTGGAACACTCCCTAAGGCAGTGAGATCCATGGCTGGCTTCAAGGAAAAAAATCCTGAGCAGCTGGCTTGATTTCCCATTAGACATGTTATATAGCAGCTGCTCCAATCAAACCCACCGTGAACTTAAAAAAACTGTGGAGAGCTAAGAAATAGGAGGGAAAGGATGTGTGAGTGTGTCAAGGTTCCTTCCCCACTCTTAACTCTAGGGTACAGATGTGCGGACTTTCATGGAAAAACCCCCTAAGCTTATTTTTACCAGCTTAAGTTAAAACTTCCCCAAGGTACAAACTATTTTACCTTTTTTTGGTCCCTGGACTTTATTGCTGCCACCACCAAGCATCTAACAAATATAACAGGGAAAGAGCCCACAGGGAGACCATCTCCCTTACCCCCCCCCAAAAAAAATCCCCCCAAGCCCTACACACCCTTTCCTGGGGAAGGCTTGATAAAAAATCCTCTCCAATTTGCATAGATGAACACAGACTCAAACCCTTGGATCTTAAGAACAATGAAAAAACAATCAGGTTCTTAAAAGAAGAATTTTAATTAAAGTAAAAGAATCACCTCTGTAAAATCAGGATGGTAAGTACCTTACAGGGTAATCAGATTCAAAACATAGAGACTCCCTCTAGGCAAAACCTTAAGTTACAAAAAGACACAACAGGAATATACATTCCATTCAGCACAACTTATTTTATCAGCCATTTAAACAAAACAGAATCTAACACATATCTAAGCTAGATTGCTTACTGACTTTTTACAGGAGTTATGACCTACATTCCTGGTCTGGTCCCGGCAAAAACAGCACACAGACTGAGAGAGCCTTTGTTTCCTCCCCCGCCAGCTTTGAAAGTATCTTGTCTCCTCATTGGTCATTTTGGTCAGGTGCCAACGAGGTTGTCTTAGCTTCTTAACCCTTTACAGGTGAAAGGGTTTTTCCTCTGGCCAGGAGGGATTTAAAGGCGTTTACCCTTCCCTTTATATATATGACAGTGAGCATCAAGAGATTTTCAGCAACTAAATTTTAACACCTAGTGAAGTGAAAATTGATGGCCATTGTCTTAAAAAATTGGACTGTAGTTTGAAAATACACCAATCTGTCCCTGAATTCAGAGACTGATTTGTCAGGAGGTAAAACCCTAGTGCAATTTAAGGATGAGTTCTTGAAGACTCCCTTTATATATGCTTTCCTGACATCACAATGAGAATAACAAAGTCAGTCCTATGTTGGTTACTGCCATTAGGGAAATATGGATGATCCACTAGTAAATTAAATCCTGTGTATTTCAATTTTAGTCTGCGGAAGAGAAGAATGAGGGGGGATTTGATAGCTGCTTTCAACTACCTGAGAGGTGGTTCCAGAGAGGATGGTTCTAGGCTATTCTCAGTGGTGGAAGAGGACAGGACACGGAGTAATGGTCTCAAGTTGCAGTGGGGGAGGTTTAGGTTGGATATTAGGAAAAACTTTTTCACTAGGAGGGTGGTGAAACACCGGAATGCGTTGCCTAGGGAGGTGGTGGAATCTCCTTCCTTAGAAGTTTTTAAGGTCAGGCTTGACAAAGCCCTGGCTGGGATGATTTAATTGGTGATGGGTCCTGCTTTTGAGCAGGGGGTTGGACTAGATGACCTACTGAGGTCCCTTCCAACCCTGATATTCTATGATTCTTGCAGTATTCCCAGACTACTGTTTGACTGCCATGGGTATGTGAGGGAAATGGCACTTTTAGCTACTGTAGCTTTAAATTCCAAAATAAAATCTCTCTGGAGACAGAGGTTCAGAAACAAAGGATTCAACTAATTAAGTTTAATTGTGTGGGCCTAAGGTGGCTGATTCATATAATAATCAAAACGATAAGCAAGGAAGTGTGCAGGATCTCTGAGGGTTCAATGTAAGCGGGTATGGAGCATGGCTCAGAGAATTTGGAGGCTTGTGAAAATGCAAGTTAGTGTAACAGAAGGACTAGGCAAGGAGAGCTGCATGTTGCTTTAAGTACTGGTGGAATAATGGTATGAGAGGTACCTTACCCTGATCTCTAGCCGAATTGAGAGATGGATACCTGAGAAGCCTGTATTTCCTGTGTGTGTAAACACACACTCCTGTTTGTTAATTGAAGGAACAGTTCCTGTGTTATGTTGAACCTCTCATTATGATTCTATTTCCAATTTTAGTAAGAATCTGCAGTATCCCATGCATATCGATCAACTAATATGCCTCCAGAGGGGATGCAGATACTAGAGGAGAGGATGGGTCTCTCCACTGACTGCCTTGACTTAGTTCTCTTGTAATACACAGATTTAATTTACTAGGGAAATATGGATGATCCACTAATGGCAGTAACCAACATAGGACTGACTTTGTTATCCTCATTGTGATGTCAGGAAAGCATATATAAAGGGAGTCTTCAAGGGTAAAATTTAAGTTGTTAGTTGAAAACATCCTGGAAAAAAATTATTAATTAAATTCAAAGATCTCAACATGTTTACAAATGTGAGTAAACATTATAGTCCCCATTTTATAGATGGGAAAGAAGAGGCAAAGAGCGGTTGTAACTTGTCCAAAGTCACACAGTAAGTCAGTAGCAGGGCCAAGAATAGAAATCAGAACTTCTGAATCGCACTCTCTGATATCTTGTCCAATGGATCATGCTTCTCCCTGGACTAGGTAGAGAAAGGAAAAGTACCAGAGGAGAGTCAGACATAGGATAGTATAATTAAAGGAAAATAATTAAATGAAAGTCAGGCACACCCCATATACCCTGAGCCACAATATAAAATGAGGCTCTACAGCATGAAACTCAGGGTGCGTCTACACTGGAACTGGAAGGTGTCAATTCCAGCTTGAGTAGCCATACCCACGCTAGCATACTAAAAGTATAAATGTAGCTGTGGCAATGCAAGCAGCAGGTGAGGCTAGGGGCTCCAAATACATATCTGGGGTTTCAGATGGATTCATACGCAGAGCTGCTTGCACTGCTGTGGGTACCCTTCTATTTTTAGTGTGGGTATGGCTACTCTAGCCAGAAATTACACCTTCCATCTCTGGTGTAGACATACCCTTAGACAACAAATTTAAAATGGGTGCAAGAAAGGCAATTTGTACACAAGCTGTATTTAATCTGTGGAACCCACTGCAATTGCATGTGATTGAGGCACAGAGTTTAGTAAGTGTTTTACAAAGAGGATTAGACCTTTATAGAAAAGGAACCCCAGTTGCAGTTATACTAAGTAGTTTAAAATGACAAGAGCTATTAGTTTTCCTGCTTCAGGGCTGCTGATCACCAGTGTATGTCTCAAGGCATCCCAGTCACTGGGGTACGACATTGTGCAATTGATTAGATAGATGGAGGTTGCTGCTGGCCAAACCCAGTACCCTCCTCCAGTATGAGGGCAGATTCTGATAAAGAGGACACTGCCCTTCCCCCCACCCCCAAGCAGCAAAATGATCAAATAAAAACCAACCTCCTGATATTCAGTTACAAAAGCCCATACTAGAACCTCCATTGATAGCCTATTTCTAATCTAATTTACAGAAACTCATTGTCAGAGCAGAATTAAAACTCACTAATAAAAGAGTGCACAACTCTGATGCAAATAGTGAGGAAGGAGAGTTGCGTGGTTAAGGCACTGGACTGGGACTCAGGCCATCTGCATTCAGTTCTCACTTCCATCACAGGCTTTCTTTCTGTCCTTGGGCAAGTTAAAATTCTGTCTCAGATCCTCACATGTAACATGGGGATAGTAATTTTTTCTCCCACTGTCTGTCTTGTCAATTTAGACTGCAAGCTCTTTAGGTCAGCTGCTGTCTCTTTCTCTGTGTACATGCAATGCCTAGCACAATGGAGCCCTGATATCACTTGCTGCTTCTAGGTACTGTAAGTAATAGTACATTACATCTGTGTTCAGCTACTATTTTCACTAGTTCCACTAGTGAAAATGACAGAATAAAGTAATATCTATTTGATACAGGTTCTTACATCATACCCCTCACTGTGGTATCTGAGTAGCATGTATATTCACATATGTTGTTTATGACACTCCAGAGTGTTTCTTGCAATCTGTTGGTAAAACCCACAATGACCTTTGTAAAAGACTTAGAAAAATCAAGTCAGCTTTCATTACAGGAAAAGTGGCTCAGTCACTGGTCAAATACATGAACAATGAACACAATCTAAACAGACACTTAAATTTTTTCCCCAGTGACAAAGTGCCAAAGCCTGAACAATTGGATAAAAGAGAATATTTCTGAGAATAAATTGGTTAGTCTCTAAGGTGCCACAAGTACTCCTTTTCTTTTTGCGAATACAGACTAACACGGCTGTTACTCTGAAACCCGATTTCTGGTTCTGTCAAGCCCAGTTCTTCTCTGAAACAGCAGTGCACCTACAGTGTTTGTTGGTTTATGCCTTAGAACACTATCCCTGTGAGAGTAGTACTACCATCTGAGGAAAACTATCACAATCCGCACTGGGATTTCCAAATTGTTATGGCACACACTGTACTGTTTAACTGTCTTGTTGTTTGTCATTGTGTTTTGTTAGAGGTTCAGTGAGAGATGCCTTAACCGTCCGAAAAAGGCAGAGTATGAAACACATTGAAGAGTTATAGTTCACTGGAATTATCTGCTTGATGGCCTAGTGTATGAATGTTTTCTTTCCGATAGCCCCTAGAGATCCCAATTGTGATTGTACTATATGTAGCAGAACGATCCATCAAACACAGGAAGATGCAGTTCCAGCTGTGAAGAGATTGCACCCTAAAGCCCCAATCCTGCAATGATTTGCATTTGCGCTTGACTTTAAGCACTGAGCAGGTCATCTTCTTAAAGTTAATTCTTTTCAGGATCAGGGTCTATTTGACAACTACACAATGAATTGATATGATGCAGGATATAGGTTTCATTGACACAAGCTTGGGATTGCCACGTTACTCACAAATGTTGAAACCGCCAGATAATTATGTGGGTTATCCCGAAGAAGTGCCAATAGTACCTTTCCAGACCATTACCCTATAAAGCATTCAGATGCCATGTATTTTACAAAAATAAAAAAAGCTATTACAAAAAAATGGTTTAAAGAATTTAACAAATAGTTAGTAATTTATTGTAATCCTCTGTCTGTAGAGCCAGGCTTCCCTTGTACTGTGAGTCCAGCTGTACTAGACTCAAGGGGGAGAGCAGAAATTATAACTACCAACACCCTTTAGCAAATCTCTGAAAAGTAACCTAAAATAGCTTTTCCTTACATAAAAATGTCCTACATCTCGTGCCTGCTGGGCTCGTGAGATCTACTGGGGCTAGAAAAGCTGCAGCTTAGAAAGGAGGACTTGCCATGACTAGCCCTGATGGTTCATGTGATACTGGACCTAAAACCTATCACCAGCCCAGCTATGAATATCGCCTGTGCGGCACATCAGAGTATTATTATGTAGTCTGCAATATTTCTTAGGTATTTAAATTTGGGAATTATTGAAAAGATTTTGTATATTATCAATGGTTCCAAGAGCCAGATTTCTCATCCCTTTTGTGAAGGTCCCCCAGCACGAAGGTGCTGGAAAGCTGCCATAATAGAACTTCCTATATCCTTACCTTGGTATAAGGGATGCATCAGCAGAGGAGGGTGTGTGACCGACTGGAGAACCATGTGCTCCTGGGATTTCTGTCAGCATAACTGTAACTTGGGTGCCATTAGCAGCTATAATCGGTTAAAATAACCCTGAGGCTGCTCTAATGTGTGCCTGTGGCTAACTCACCCTCCAGCTGCCCTGCAGGATCAAAGCAGCACAAAAGTAACTTTAAGCCCCTTAAGTAGTTTCCTCTACCCTTCTCTTTCCCTGAATCTTCCTCTTCTGAGCAGTAGCTCAAGTGGACACAGTGATCTGGCCCCAAATGTTTTGAGCCATGTGTGAAAGTTGTGGAATGTACCCAATAATCGGAATGTAATGGAGATAATGTTCTCCGCTTATATTTTGCCTGGTGCCCTTTCGGATGCTAAGGTGAAAGGTGCTATATAAATATGTAAATAAATAATTTAGAATTCCAATATCAGTGTTCAAAACCTTTTAACATGCAGAAAGGCCTCTGTTTGCAATGGCCCTAGCTAAATATTCAAATAGTAGGTATCACAGTAGAAACACAGGGCTTGCAAACAATGATCAAGCTAAAATGTGAAGATCTTTCATCTGCTGAACCTCCTTACTTTTCAAACTTAAAAGCACACGCCCTCTAATTTTAACAGGGGAAATGGGAGTATTTAACAAATGGATCCCTCTTGGTTTGTTCTGGGTGTACAGCTTTAGATGCAATCATAAATACCCCTTCTAAGAGATGAGAAAGCTTTACAGTCATGGAAGAGGGAGTACATTGGTCTGTCAATTTATCCAAAAGGAAATTCAGATTTATCACAACACTGCAGCCATCAGGATGAAAGATAGATGAGGTGGTTAAGTGTCATTCCTGTGGATTTAGACTGGACTTGAAAGATAACGTATTTGATGCATGTGGAATAATAACTGAGACTTGGGTGAATCAAAATATCCATTGAACTGAATGGTGATTATGATTATTACGGTTAATTACTAAGAGCTGCCGAAGTATGGGTATGCCTCAGCAATATTTTTAAGAGATGTCCATTTATATTAATACAATGCAAGGACAAATCTTGGAAAAAAGACCTGTGGCAGACAGTCTCAGAGCCTAGGTCAACTGACTCAGACTTGTGCTATGAGTAGATGAATAGATGTCCCCACTGAGGCTGGAGCCCAGTTTCTGAGATCCTCCCCCCTTGCTGGGTTTCAGAGCCAGGGTTCCAGGCTGAGTGTGAATGTCTACAAAGTTATTTTGAGTCCCGTTGTGTGATTCCCCACAAGCCTGAGTCAGTTGACATAGGCTCTGAGACTTGCTGCTAAGGGTCTTTTTTGCAGTGTAGATGTATCCCCTTAGAAACCTCAGATCCTTGGCTTGAGGGCAGGCCAGGATGAATGGCTAGGAGGCTGGAAGCCCTGAGAGCCCTGCCTTGAGATATAATATAGTTGAGATATACATATAATTTAGTAGTAGCATGAGTCAGCTGCAGTGATGAATTTGAAAATAAGATTTGTTGACAACCAGAACAAATGGTCCCATCAGGCTTAGCATTTTATATCAGCTTGACAGCATTTAATTCCTAAAGCCTTAGAAATTGGGTATGGGCAAACTTACTGGTTGTCATGACCACCACTTCGGTCAATGTCAGTTGCTCTCTGCCAGAAATTGGTATAGCAGCAGGAGACAATCTTATTATTATTAACTTTAATAGCTTTCTGAGTCTTAGTATGGCCTTATGTAGGGTTGTCAAGAGGTGGGGATTGAGCTGTGAGCTCAATCCCACTCCTGGTACTAACCACGGAAGTAGTTAAAGTGATCTCTGTACTTTCTGTTGTGTGGCAGAACATGCACATGTATACCTACAACATCTTCTGGGAGGGAGGGTCAGTTCACCATCTCCTTGCACCAGATTTGCCACATAACATCAGGAGCCTGGCTTTAAGCCTGCACAAGTGCAGTTTTAAGGTCAGGCTTGACAAAGCCCTGGCTGGGATGATTTAACTGGGAATTGGTCCTGCTTTGAGCAGGGGGTTGGACTAGATGACCTTCTGGGGTCCCTTCCAACCCTGATATTCTATGATTCTATGATTCTATGATTCTAAGTGGATTCTTGACATCTGAATAGCTTGTTTTTGTTACATCTGGACTCCAGCATGGAATGGAAGAGAGGACAGAAAGTGGGACAGCAAGAAAAGATCATAGAATTGAATATCAGGGTTGGAAGGGACCTCCAGAGGTCATCTAATCTAACCCTCTGCTCAAAGCAGGATCAATCCCCCAATTTTTGCCCTAGATCCCTAAATGGATCCCTCAAGGATTGAACTCACAACTCTGGGTTTAGCAGGCCAATGCTCAAACCACTGAGCTATCTCTCCCCCCTTTCCAAGAACCAATCAATCAAACAAACATATATAGCCCACTAAGGACCATTGCACCAGCCAGAGTGACACTTTTGAATATAACTGAAGGAAGGCCAGATATTTGCATGATTGTGACCTTTCACCCAAAGTTAAACCACTTTTTGCTCAGAATTTGGCACTGATAGCGCATATTGACTGCCTCTAGCTGCTCCATATCTGCCTTTAAGAAGGTCCAGGTTTCTGATCCATATAGCAATACAGGTAGTATACAGATTTGATAGATCCTGGACTTTGTCTCAAGACAAAGACTTCATGCATGAAGCAGTGACATCTACTCATCGAAGAATGTCTGGTTTTCTGTGACTGAACTCTGCTTGCAGCTAAAGTAGATGGACATCAGTGCTGTCCATGGTACTTGACCCCACCTGCACAGGTAGCTTCTGCACAGGGGATTCTGGTGGCTCAGCTGTGAGGTTCTGGACCTTGGTCTTCTGCCATGAGATGTTCAACACCATAGTGTGGGCAATGTCTTGGAGAGTGGGGCTGAAATTCTCTAATTTCTCCACAAGCAAGGTAACATTGTGTTTACTGACCAAAATGACTGCAACTTATTGACCAGCATTCACTCCTTTGTGTAGAGAGTCCTTATATCCAGTCAATAGGTCAACAGAACAGTGGTGGGGCGAGAATGCATCTTTGCTGCACACCTGAGGATGTATAGAAACGTGGTGAAGGCCTGAGCCAACATCTACGTTTGCACTGGTACCAGTATGAAGATTGTACACCAGATTTTGCAGAACATCTGGTATGCCAACTCTTTTCAGTACAAGCCAAAATACCATCAGATCCAACAGCACATCCATTCCATAACTTTTGGATATCCTTTCATATTCCCTTGAGTGACAGAGGATCAGTCTTCATCCCTGGATGTTCAGCTGTGTGATCCGCCAGGTCATCGTAGCGCTAAACAGTCAGCAGCAGGTCCATGGTTCATCATGCTTTCATAATGTGTTTTCCATCTGTCCAGAACCTTGTCCGTTGATGAGCCGGGAGAACAATCTGGTTTCATAATGAGGATGTTAGCAGGCTGTTGATGGCTGCCAGCTAGGTGTGTGTGGCTCTGTAGGAGGATGTAGGTTGTTCTTTAGGCCATCCTCTGCTTCATCAGCCAGGGAGTTGCCCTGGATCTCATGTTTTAGCTTGGCCTGGAAAATGCCTCTCAGCTGTTTACATTCTTGTCCATCTTCTTACTTATGTGCTTCTGCCTTTTTTGATAATATATCAAAGGCCCCTTCAGAAAGCCCAGGTTTCTTGTGTTACCATCTGAATCTCCTTGTTCCAGCAGCAGCATAGGATATTGCACTATATATACCACTCCATGTCATCTGAGAGGATACCAAGTTTAAGAATATAATCCTTGATGTCCTGTGTGTATTTCACAGCTTCCAACATTCAGCACTTTCTGGGGATCTTGTTGATGTCTGGCTTGGGAGGAGTTGAAAAATGCAGTCAGAGCTGAATCTATGGCTTGAGTTTGTTGCTTTTGTGCCACTGAAGACCTGGCGTGATCACTGTGGAGTGATTTTTTTTTATCAGAATATGATCAGTTTCCTTCATGGTACATCCACTGTTTGAAATCCGGGTCCAGTGATTGGTTAAGGTGCCTAAACTAGGAGCCTGCAACATACAAACCAAGGAAGCAACTGAGTTTTCCATAGTTTTTCATATTTCATGTGGAACTGAGATATGGCAATTAGGGTGGATTAGCTCCAGCAGGTGCTCTACACCTGTACATGAGAAAAAAGTTGTGGGGTTGGACGTTTGTAATATAAAATCAGGTGCAAATAGGCTGAACTAATATTCCAGGGAAATGTTTCTGTTTCTATTCAGGTTTTTACACTGTGCCTAGTGCTGTGGTCTCTGAGTATGGTCAAGTGGCTTGTTAGATGCTAACCACATTGCTTAAATGTGACCTGTTCTCCATTCCTTTTCTCAGAAGGGATATTATTGTGTGTGAATTTTTAAAAATATAGTTTTTAGTTATGTCTTCTGTGATATCATGTTCTCATCAGTTAAGTATGTCTTCTACTTGAAATGAAAAATGGTGAGGTTTGTGGTGGTCCTTATGTCCCTGTAGCAAAGAGTTCCATAGTCTTGGAACAGCCCCGAGAAAGCTGTTTCTTGCCCAAACCAGCCCTGTGGTAGACAGTGCTATTGGGTCTGAGTTGTCAATGACAAACTTAATTCCAATTTTTAAAATATTCTGGACGAAGATAGTTAGTCCTAAAGTTAAAGACCCAGATCTTGAACCTTTGGTGATTAATCAGTGGGGAGCTGGAATGAGCAGAAGACGACAGGTTTGATATGCTTGTGGTAACTCATGTTTCTGAGGAGGAGCTGTGTTCTGTATTAATTGCAGTTTCATGCCCTTGTAAATTGCCCTGTTTATAGTCCAGCTGGAAGATGTTCTGGGTGTTGCATATTCTGCCACACAATCAAAGGTGAAATGGCATAGTCTCTGTCTTTCCCAGACCTGAAGAAGAGCTCTGTGGTGTGTGTAAGCATGTCTCTCTCCCTCCAACAGAAGTCGGTCCAATACAAGATATTATCTCACCCTCTTGTGTCTCTCATGTTCCCCAGGAAGAGTCTGTGACTGGGCCTGGAATGGGCTACACAGTGCAGAGCAACTATTACAGCACAGAATACTCTCTCTACATGCCATCAAGCACACGTCACCACAAAGGGGGCAGGGCCATGGCCCCAGTGGGGTCAGCATGGTGCCATTGCCCTTTCAAACAGGGGGACCTGGAGAGAGAGAGAGACTGTCCCTTCCTGGGGCTTTCTCAAGGTCCCTTTATTCAGGACTGTGCCTTTAAAAGGCACAGTAAAATCCCCAAACTTGTCACCCCTTGTAGAATTCATTAAACTTTTTCCTATTGTGTTTTTTTTAATTGAAATGATTGTAAAACAACCCCGAGTAATCTGAGAAGGGATGAACTTCAGGTGCATCTTATTAAGAGATACAGTGTCGATTTATTTGGGCTATGTGCTGGTCCTTGGTATGGTCTTGAGGAATTATGACCCCACTCTCTCATTCCATTTTTGAAAGGTTTTATTTGGTTGGTTGGTTTTCCTGCTTTACTGGAATTGGACCTTCTGTACTGGTCCTAATACTGCCTGATAACCAACTTTAGTTTTTTCTAGACACTTCATTTCCTGCCTATAAATGACCAGAGGTGGTGTTGCTAGTGCAATGGATTTCGCCCCCTTTTTGTTTACTCTAGATCTCATGTTTTGCTGTCTTTCTCTATTGTAACATGCTGCTGAGGTCCCCTAGAGCTGTGAACCACTGAATTACCTTTCTGCCTGAGCAAAAGTAAGCTTTAATGGAGATTAGAATGTGTTTCAGCTCCCTGCCACACCAGTCTGTCTTCCTCACCAGCAAACTCTTCAAGTCTCTACCAGTCTTAACCTTACCTAGCAGAGAAGTCAGTGAACTCCAGACCTGGCTATCCTCAGAGATGTCTTTCAGTAATGTACGGCCATTGTCACTGTATTAGTTATTAGATCACTGCCTCTGGAAAGAGTCAGTACACTGCATCTTATTAATGTAATTGGTGTTTGAGAAACACTCTTATTTCAATCGCAGCACTGAATTGGTTTATAGTAAAAGTAAAACAAGTTTATTAAACAAAAGTCATAGGCTTAAGAGATACCAAGTACAAGGAGTAAAGATAGAAAGGGAAACAAAGTAAAAATACTCTTTCTAATTATTAAGACTAGAACCCTACGGTGGGACTGGATCTTATCTGTCCTACAGGACCTGCTGCTATAATGGTGGGAGTGAGTTTTAAAAAAAAATCCCACACAAGGCTCTAGTTAAGACCTAATTTAAAAAGCTACAGCCTTTTGCTCAAGGAAGTGTCCTCACAAATCTGCCTTTTCCAGCAATAGCTAGCTGGCTAGCTCTTGGCCAGGATCCCCAAAGAGTCCAAGGTACTGGCTTTCCTTGTCTCCTCAGGTAAAGAATAACTTAGGGGTTCACTCCCCCTCTCTTTAAAGTCTAGTGAACCTTTAAAATGTGTTTTCTGAAATGTACCCCCAGATAAAGTTCCTTTTCCTTGCTGGGTTTGGACATCATGCTGTCTGGGGTAGACTTCATGCTGCTTCTCCTGCTATCCCCCCCTCTCGGTGATGTTTACACTGCAAATAATTTCTTCCTGCAACCTCCAGTACAAATGAATGGCCCATTGAATTTGGCCACACCTGGTGCAAGGTGTTGGCCTCTTCCCTTTTGTCTGGAGAAAACCTGTTTAGCAACTCCACCTGACAAGCCAGAGTCTTCACTGAGGTAAGTCAACAGCTGACGCTCTCCCATTGACTCCGCCTGCGCCTCTTGCCCTGGTGGAGTACAGGAGTCGACAGGAGAGTGCTCGGCTGTCGCTCTATTGCATCTAGACTAGATGCAATAAAGCAACCCCCGCTAGATCGATCACTGCCTTTCCATCCAGCGGGTAATGTAGACAAGCCCTAAGTTCTTGTTGCCTCTCTCCTCTCAGCCTCTGATGGACTGTCCACTTTCTATTATGAATCAGCCCTCCACCTTCACTCAGTAACAATCCCTTGAATCTTCCCTTTGACTGCTGATCCAAAGATACATAGTTGCCTGCTTCACTGATGAGATCCAGATGGATGCTGTGCTGCCTGCTCTGGAGGTGGAAGTGCTGTGTCTGGACTCAGAGCAGCTGTCTTTCCATGAATGAATGCTGAATTGATTCAGTATGGTGCTCTGGACCAATAAACAGGATTAGGACATATTTTCAGGGTGAGGTCTTGGTGCTGGATATATGAATTATCCATGTGCATATATACAGATGCATATGATTGTGTCTATATCTATCATCTGAAATGTCACTTTCAACACACAAGCCACGTTCTCCCTATCTCGCCCTTGTCCTTTGTGTATAATCAATGTGATGCCTTCAACAGAGTTTGAATTCACAATTATCTGGTTAATTCACTGTAATTTGTTACATTAAGCCTACTGAATTATGGTGTTACTCTTCTGTAATGCCACTGCTTTGACACAAACTTGTGGGATGGGAATAGCTAAGAATTTGAAATATGAGAGGTGTTTGGATACTTGCTGTAGATACACTTGCTGATACAAGTTCAAATCAATATCTGGATATACACCCTTTTATATAAATGACATGTGAACCTTGCCATTTCATTATCCGGCATCCCTCACTGGTAAATTTTCAATGTGACACATAAGTCTATGACACACACTGTCTCTCATCAACGTTAATGGCAATCAAGGGGTCTAATTCTCAGATGTCATACTGACATTTTATTTCTAATCCTTACATCCATTTTCCAATTTGGGGTTATTACTAATAACTTCAAAAGACATCAAATTCTATTTTTGTAGATTATTCTTGTTTACTTGTATAATTCCAACAGTGCACTAGTTGCTCTAAAGATAGGTGTAAAGATTTCAGCCCCACAGATCTTGTATGCAAGGCTACTTACAGATTTTAGAGTGTAAGGCCCTAATCTCGTCTGCATATTTAATTTCAAGTGAATGAGTAGTCCCATAGTCTTCAATGAGACTACTCACATGGTAACAGTAAGCATGGGAGTAAATGTTTAAGCATGGGAGTAAGTGTTTACAGGATTAACGTTTAAATAGGGAGAGGATGAAGGATGGGATGCAGGGTAGAGCAATGTGATTGCATGTGGAAGTTGAGCATGTGTGATGAGATCTCCAGGGTGCAACCTGGAACTGAGGTACTGCTGTGCCCCCTTAACTCTCCAGCTTGGGCTCTCTCTCACAATGCTTTGCTAGTGACAAGCAGCAAACCCCTCCGGGAGCTGTTATCACTCAGCACAACAGCAGGTGAAGCCCTACACCAGCCAGATTGTATGAAGGCACTCAAAGCCTCTCATAAATCACACTGAGAAAGGCACCAGCTAGTTTCCTCTAACTCCCCCAGCCTAGGACCTCAGCACTGTACCATCTTGCCCTGGTCAGAAGCCTGACTAGTGTAAGTACATTACTCAGTCCACCTCTTCCTCAATGTGGAGAGAACATGCACCAGCTTTTGTACACTGAGCTGATATTTCCCAAGCACGTCAAGCAAAACACACTGTTTTAGGTAAAATATAAAACAGGTTTATAGCGACAGAAAGATAGATGTAGCTAGCGAGTAAGTGGTTATAAGTAGTAGACATAAAAGGACTGAGATGGTTCCCAAAGAAAATAAGTGCACAGTCTAAATTCTATAAACTAAGCAGGATTTGAGTCCAGCAATGTTCTCACCCCACTGGATGTTACAGTACTTAATGTATCCCCTGAAGCCTGGAACAGTCTCCTCCGATCTTCATCTTCTCAGCATCCTGGTTGTTTCCAGTATAGGTTGGGGTGGAGAGAGGTCCCCTCATGCTGCAACTATTCCTTATTCTATAACCTTGGCCCATGTGCCTGGCAGACATGAGCCAGGCATGTTCTGGTGCACTTTTCTGAGTCATAGTGAACAAGCAGCCCACAAGTCACAGTGACTGAGCAGTTCCCATTGTGTGGTGCTTGCATAGTTGAGTCACACAGTTGATTAATGGGTGGTCAACACCACATGAGTGGGAGTCCTTTGTGTGTCACTAGCAAACTTACATCATATTTCTATAACATCCATACAGCACAATCTCATAACTTTATACACACTAATGATGCACATATTTGGACAGAACAGGTTTCAGCACTCATGACCTTTCATATGATACCTTATGTGGCCTATTTTGTATGAAATATCACAACCATATGTGAATGAATATGGGGTTACAGGGTGCCATTCTGAGGTATAAAGTGTCACAGCATGCATCTCATTAGATCCATGATTGTAGTTTAAAATAGTTTTTTTTTTTTTTTGTTTGGGTCCCGCCCCCAGCCTGCTGTTTTCAGAGGCAATGACTAAACGGTGCAAGCCTTGTGGAAGAGGTGTATATTTACAAGGCACTTGGAAGAGAGGGTAGATTGGAGGTTCCAGTTTCAGGAGATTAAAAAGAGAAAGGCCCAGAGATGAGAATGGGACAGGGACACAAAGGCTTGTGAAGTGGTTGGGAAGAAGAAAGGGTGAGAGGAATTGGGGAATATAAAGAGATAGCCAGATTGCCCTTCGAAGAGCAAATCCTTCACTCCCTACTCAGGCTTTATTAAGGCAAAACTCCCATTCAATTCCCACTGCCATAAGGACAATAAGATCTGTTCTTTATATCCTGAAGTTTTACTCCCAAATGGGATCATACATATTTCAGATCACGTTTTCTTTGGGTATGTCTACACTACGAAATTAGGTCTAATTTATAGAAGTCATTTTTTAGAAATCATTTTTATATATTCGAGTGTGTGTGTCCCCACAGAAAATGCTCTAAGTGCATTAAGTGCATTAACTCGGCGGAGTCCTTCCACAGTACTGAGGCAAGCGTTGACTTCTGGAGTGTTGCACTGTGGGTAGCTATCCCATAGTTTCCGCAGTCTCTGCTGCCCACTGGAATTCTTGGTTGAGATCCCAATGCCTGATGGGGCTAAAACATTGTCGTGGGTGGTTCTGGGTACATATCATCAGGCCCCCGTTCCCTCCCTCCTTCCCTCCCTCCCTCCGTGAAAGCAGCAGCAGACAATCGTTTCGCGCCTTTTTTCTTGAGTTACCTGTGCAGACGCCATACCACGGCAAGCATGGAGCCCGCTCAGGTAACCATCAGCGTATGTCTCCTGGGTGCTGGCAGACGTGGTACTGCATTGCTACACAGCAGCAGCAATCCCTTGCCTTGTGGCAGCAGACAGTGCAGTAGGACTGGTAGCTGTCATCGTCATGTCATGTCCGAGGTGCTCCTGGCCACGTCCTATTGAACCATCTTATGGTGAGCAGGCAGGCGATACGGATTGCTAGCCGTCCTACTGTACCATCTTCTGCCAGGCAGGCAAGAGATGAGGATGGCTAGCAGTCCTACTGCACTGTCTTCTGCTGAGCAGCCATGAGATGTGGCTGGCTTGCAGTCCTTCTGCACCATCTGCTGCCAGCCAAAGATGTAAAAGATAGATGGAGTGGATCAAAACAAGAAATAGATCAGATTTGTTTTGTACTCATTTGCTTCCCCCCCCCCTCCCCCGTCTAGGTCATACTGCAGTCACTCACAGAGAAGGTGCAGCGAGGTAAATCTAGCCATGTATCGATCAGAGGCCAGACCAACCTGCTTGTTCCAATAAGAACAATTACTTAGGTGCACCATTTCTTATTGGAACAAGTCCTGCCTGAAATACTCATTGATGTAAAGCCACCCCCTTTGTTGATTTTAATTCCCTGTAAGCCAATCCTGTAAGCCATGTTGTCAGTCGCCCCTCCCTCCGTCAGAGCAATGGCAGACAATCGTTCCGCGCCTTTTTTCTGTGTGGACGCCATACCACGGCAAGCATGGAGGCCGCTCAGCTCACTTTAGCAATTAGGACCACATTAAACACCACACACATTATCCAGCAGTATATGCGGTACCAGAACCTGGCAGAGCGATACCGGGCGAGGAGGCGACGTCAGCGCGGTCATGTGAGTGATCAGGACATGGACACAGATTTCTCTGAAAGCATGGGCCCTGCCAATGCATGCATCATGGTGCTAATGGGGCAGGTTCATGCTGTGGAACGCCGATTCTGGGCTCGGGAAACAAGCACAGACTGGTGGGACCGCATAGTGTTGCAGGTCTGGGACTATTCCCAGTGGCTGCGAAACTTTTGCATGCGTAAGGGCACTTTCATGGAACTTGGTGACTTGCTTTCCCCTGCCCTGAAGCGCATGAATACCAAGATGAGAGCAGCCCTCACAGCTGAGAAGTGAGTGGCGATAGCACTGTGGAAGCTTGCAATGCCAGACAGCTACCGGTCAGTTGGGAATCAATTTGGAGTAGGCAAATCTACTATGGGGGCTGCTGAGATGCAAGTAGCCCACGCAATCAAAGATCTGCTGATATCAAGGGTAGTGACCCTGGGAAATGTGCAGGTCATAGTGGGTGGCTTTGCTGCAATGGGATTCCCTAACTGTGGTGGGGCCATAGACAGAACCCGTATCTCTATCTTGGCACCGGAGCACCAAGCAGGTGAGTACATAAACCGCAAGGGGTACTTTTCAATAGTGCTGCAAGCTCTGGTGGATCACAAGGGACGTTTCACCAACATCAACGTGGGATGGCTGGGAAAGGTACATGATGCTCGCATCTTCAGGAACTCTGGTCTGTTTCAAAAGCTGCAGGAAGGGACTTTATTCCCAGACCAGAAAATAACAGTTGGGGATGTTGAAATGCCTATAGTTATCCTTGGGGACCCAGCCTACCCCTTAATGCCATGGCTCATGAAGCCGTACACAGGCAGCCTGGACAGTAGTCAGGAGCTGTTCAACTACAGGCTGAGCAAGTGCAGAATGGTGGTAGAATGTGCATTTGGATGTTTAAAGGCGCGCTGGCGCAGTTTACTGACTCGCTTAGACCTCAGCGAAACCAATATTCCCACTGTTGTTATTGCTTGCTGTGCACTCCACAATATCTGTGAGAGTAAGGGGGAGACGTTTATGGCGGGGTGGGAGGTTGAGGCAAATTGCCTGGTTGCCGGTTACGCGCAGCCAGACACCAGAGTGGTTAGAGCACAGGAGAGCACGGTACGCATCAGAGAAGCTTTGAAAACCAGTTTCATGACTGGCCAGGCTACGGTGTGAAAGTTCTCTTTGTTTCTCCTTGATGGAAACCCCCTGCCCCTTGGTTCACTCTACTTCCCTGTAAGCTAACCACCCTCCCCTCCTCCCTTTGATCACCGCTTGCAGAGGCAATAAAGTCATTGTTGCTTCACATTCATGCATTCTTTATTCATTCATCACACAAATAGGGGGATGACTACCAAGGTAGCCCAGGAGGGGTGGTGGAGGAGGGAAGGAAAATGCCCCACAGCACTTTAAAAGTTTACAACTTTAAAATTTATTGAACTTTAAAATATATATTCACTAGCCTCTGGGAAGGAGAAGATCCTGTGATCATTGAAACACATGCAGCTGGGGGAGGGGAAAAAAAGGGACAGCGGTATTTAAAAAGACACATTTTATAAAACAGTGGCTACACTCTTTCACGGTAAACCTTGCTGTTAACATTACATACATAGCACATGTGCTTTTGTTACAAGGTCGCATTTTGCCTCCCCCCACCGCGTGGCTACCAATTCAACCCTCCCCCCCCCCCGTGGCTAACAGCGGGGAACATTTCTGTTCAGCCACAGGCAAACAGCCCAGCAGGAATGGGCACCTCTGAGTGTCCCCTGAAGAAAAGCACCCTATTTCAACCAGGTGACCATGAATGATATCTCACTCTCCTGAGGATAACACAGAGAGAGAAAGAACGGATGTTGTTTGAACGCCAGCAAACATACACTGCAATACTTTGTTGTACAATGATTCCCGAGTATGTGTTACTGGCCTGGAGTGCTAAAGTGTCCTACCATGGAGGATGCAATAAGGCTGCCCTCCCCAGAAACCTTTTGCAAAGGCTTTGGGAGTACATCCAGGAGAGCCGCGAATGCCAGGGCAAATTAATCCTTTCACATGCTTGCTTTTAAACCATGTATAGTATTTTAAAAGGTACACTCACCAGAGGTCCCTTCTCCTCCTGCCGGGTCCAGGAGGCAGCCTTATGTGGGTTCGGGGGGTACTGGCTCCAGGTCCAGGGTGAGAAACAGTTCCTGGCTGTCGGGGAAAACCGGTTTCTCTGCTTGCTTGCTGTGAGCTATCTACAACCTCCTCCTCATCATCATCTTCCTCGTCCCCAAAACCTGCTTCTGTGTGGCCTCCATCTCCATTGAAGGAGTCAAACAACACGGCTGGGGTAATGGTGGCTGAACCCCCTAAAATGGCATGCAGCGCATCATAGAAGTGGCACGTTTGGGGCTCTGACCCGGAGCGGCCGTTGGCCTCTGGTTTTCTGGTAGGTTTGCCTCAGCTCCTTAAGTTTCACGCGGTACTGCTTTGGGTTTCTGTTATGGCCTCTGTCCTTCATGTCCTGGGAGATTTTGACAAAGGTTTTGGCATTTCGAAAACTGGAACGGAGTTCTGATGGCACGGATTCCTCCCCCCATACAGCGATCAGATCCCGTACCTCCTGTTCAGTCCATGCTGGAGCTCTTTTGCGATTCTGGGACTCCATCATGATCACCTCTGCTGATGAGCTCTGCATGGTCACCAGCAGCTTGCCATGCTGGCCAAACAGGAAATGAGATTCAAAAGTTCGCGGTTCTTTTCCTGTCTACCTGGCCAATGCATCTGAGTTGAGAGTGCTGTCCAGAGTGGTCACAATGGAGCACTCTGGGATAGCTCCCGGAGGCCAATACCGTCGAATTGTGTCCACAGTACCCCAAATTCGACCCGGCAAGGCCGATTTAAGCGCTAATCCACTAGTCAGGGGTGGAGTAAGGAAATCGATTTTAAGAGCCCTTTAAGTCGGAAAAAAGGGCTTCATCGTGTGGACGGATGCAGGTTTACATCGATTTAACGCTGCTAAATTCAACCTAAAGTCCTAGTGTAGACCAGGGCTTTGAGCGGGGCCTGATGAGAATGGGCATCTTTGCTAAAACTTGAGATACCTCTTTCCTGTCACACACATCAGTCACTTACGTCCACTGGTTGTTGCAATTTGTACAGTTGCCTTTTGACTTTGCTACAGCTCTGAAATAGTGAAACAAATGACTAAAGGGAGAGAGATCTTTATGAAAATAAATTTTGTTTTAATGAAATTCTCTATCTGCTTTTTACTCTCCCCCCCCCATGTCACCCCACCCCCCAGTGATTTCTGTGCCCCATTATATTTACTAGCTCTGCTGGCAAATGCTCTTTTCTTTGCCAATCAACTTGCTTTTAACTGTCTCCTTCCTTTCTAATGGAAAGGCATCCTGTTACATGGAGATCATTAAATCTGCTCTCTTACCTCTTTGTCTTGAGATGAAGAGAACTTACAGAAGGCTCTGGCAAAAGTGTCAGAATTTCAACAGTCTAATTTTATTTAAAAATCTTCAAATAAAATGAATACATTATATTCGATGGCTTAGAATAATATTAAAGAAATGTATGCACACAACAACAAAATCTTTCATGTATCCGTATACTCAGGGATTGATGGTTGCTAAGGTGAATGTTTGTATTTGCTGAGTAGATTCTTTTTTCTCTTTGATTTTTTTTATACTGTTTCAGCAGCTGTTACATTTCTGTGTCTTCTCCATCACTGAGATCTTGGGAATCAAGTACAGTACACCTCTCTAACTGCCTGATCCTGTGACTTCGGCTCTACATGTATATATTTCTTTTGCACTAGTGACGATGATTTAAAAGTGAATGTGAATGCAAAGTAACAAGTCACATCTGAGAGTAGCAGCATGATTATGGAATTGTGTTCATTCCTCCTTGTTTGCTTAAAAATGCTTTTTTCTGCTTTTTTTTTTTTCTTCAACATTCTTGGTCACTGTAAAATTCTTGAAAAAGGCTTGTTTCTACAATTCCAGACTGTTTGATGAAATTGTGGGGGTGGTGACAGGAAAGGAGGGAAATTAAATCTTTATTTTCTGAATTTAGACCTCTAAGGGCCCAACTTTACAAGGGATCTCACCACCTCAACTCCCATTTACTTCAGTGGGAGCTGAAGAGTTGTGTTTCCCCATAGGGAAACAAAGCCTCCTAGGTTTTGATCTCTCTCCTGGGGTTCCTTCTTCTCCTGCCTGGCTTTATGGCTAATTTTTCCACTTCTGCATATTTCACTATTCTTTCACTATTCACTCACGATTGTGAGATGACAGTAAAGCTAAAACTAACAGTTCAGGTTATTTGGTACACATTTGGACCCTGAACCCACATACACCTGGGAGTAGTTTCACGAATTTCAGTGGCACTGGCCTACTCATGGATGTGAGGATATGTCCCTTTAAGGCGCTTATCTGAATAGATACATTAGGGGTAGCAGTAAACAGTTCTGATACAGTTACCTAAGCAGAAATACCATATTCTAAATCGCTGAGGTGAATCTATGATAAAGGATATGTTATGATCTTCCTGAAGACCTGACTGAGTGTCCTTGTATGCAGAATCCACAAGCACCACATGGCCCCAGGAGTGGGCAGATGAGTGGTTGAAGAACAGAGTATATAACAAAAGGGGATAAAGAAAACGGAGCAGCTGAGAACTCCACTGAAGTTGAGGTTCTGGAAGAGAGTTCAACAGAGATTCAGCCTGTACAAGGAAGCAAGTGGTTTCATTGAAAAAGAAGATAAGCAGAAGGTAGCTATTTAAAAAAACAATTCAGGACCAGAAATGCTAATATTTATAATAATATTCAGTTAAGTCAGGCAGAGCAAGCATTTCTATAAGATGGTTGTGCAGAAATTTGAAGACTAGTGCATACCCAAGACAAATTAAACTTTTCAAAGATATAAATTTCACATGAGACCTCAGAGAAGGAGAGTCACTTGAAGAATGTATGTTGGATCTCAAACTGAGCCAAACATGTAATTATGGATGGCTCACAGATTCAGTAATCAGAGATCAAATAGTGATGGTGGTTTTGAGATCCAAAGATTAGAGAGACTGTTGGGAGATCCATATTTCCACCTGGACAAGGCAGTAGGAATGTTCCAAGCATCAGAGGTTGTCCAGAACACTTTTGGAGGGAACGCAAAACGTTATTTTGATGGACAGAATCAAAAACGCTCAATGCAAAGGGAAAGCACAAAAGCAGTACAGAGCAGAAATGTACAGAAAGCTTGCAACAAGTGAGTTTGCAAGACAGGAGTTTGCTGAAGACAACATAAAGAATTACACAAGGAGTGGTGGCAAACAGACCTCAGCAATGACCCACCTTTGGACAAGGTTACAGCAAGTGCAACAAATTCAACCATTTTGTAAGAGTGTGCAATCAGGAACAGCAGGTGCACGAAAAGAAACAATGTATGCATGCTGTGTACCAGGAGGTACCATGCCGTGCTAGCGGCACAGAAGAAGAATTTTCTTCCGGAGCTTTGAATGAAGCAGCTGCTGCACCAAATGATTGGACTATTACCTTGGAAATGAATGAAACTTTTTTAAACTAAACATTGATCAAACAAATGTGGTAACAATATATTTTAAAGGGCCTACAGAAAAGGGGTCTACATTGACAACAGGGAGGTAAAGTTAAAGGTATAATGGAGAGTTCGTTCCTACTCTGGGCACATGTGAACTAGAGGTAAAGATAAAAGACAAAACTGAAATAATGATTTTCTTTGCAATTGCACATATACTGGGCTTGAAAACATGTCCAGCTCTAGGGTTAATACTGAGACTAAACTCATTTGGAGAGGCATGGGGACTCGGGTATTGAAGGTGAGTTTCCGGATGTTTTTAAGGGTATAGGAAAACGGCCAACAAAATATCAAATTGAATTCTGTTGACTGTGAACCGCTCTCCGCTGGTACACTATGTTGGGATTCAGGCTCCGGCTGAGCCTCTTGTGTAGGGTTATCGGCTGCTGCCAGTTCAGGTTCGGTGGGGCCCTCTGGTGTTGAGGTTGCAAGTACTGGATTCAGTGCTGACACGGGGTCTGGTGTTGGTTGTTCAGCTGGTTCCGGTTCTGGGACTGGTTCCGTCTGGGTCTCTGGGACTGGATCCACTACTGCTATTGCAGACATTGGCCTGGGGTCCAGGTCCATCACCTCTGACTGGGTCCTGATAGAAGTTTCCGGAACAGAGCTAGGCCTCACGGCTTGTTTAGCCTGGTTGCGGGTGACCATTCCCACCCTCTTGGCCTGCTTCACATGATTGGCCAAGTCTTCCCCCAACAGCATGGGGATGGGATAATCATCATAGACTGCAAAAGTCCACATTCCTGACCAGCCCTTGTACTGGACAGGCAACTTGGCTGTAGGCAAATTGAAAGAGTTGGACTTGAAGGGTTGAATCGTCACTTGGATCTCTGGGTTGATTAAATTGGGGTCCACTAAGGAAGCATGGATAGCTGACACTTGTGCTCCGGTGTCCCTCCACACGGTGACCTTCTTCCCGCCCACACTCACAGTTTCCCTCCGCTCCAAGGGTATCTGGGAGGTATCTGGGCCTGTGGACCTCTGGTGTGATTCCGGTGCAATGAACTGTAATCTGTTGGGGTTCTTGGGGCAGTTGGCCTTTACATGCCCCAGCTCGTTACACTTAAAACATCGTCCAGCTGACGGGTCACTGGGACGAGGAGGGTTGCTGGAGAACGGGGTGGTGGGACGATAAGGGGTCTGGAGGGTTCTTTGGGAGGTAGGTGGGGCTTTGGGCGGCCCCCGGTAATAGGGTGTGGTCTGGGGTGGTCCCTTCTGGTCTCCGCTCCAACTGCGACCAGTTTTCTTCTTCTCTGCCACCTCCACCCATCTGGCTCCAATCTCTCCTGCCTCGATTACAGTTTTGGGTTTCCCATCTAGGATGTATCTTTCTATTTCCTCAGGAACACCCTCTAAGAATTGTTCCATTTGCATTAGGAAGGGCAAATTTACTGGAGATTCAACACTTGCTCCTGATATCCAGGCATCCCAATGTTTCACAATGTGGTAGGCATGTCGGGTAAATGACATGTCTGGTTTCCACCTTAGGGCTCGGAACCTCCGACGAGACTGCTCGGGTGTTATCCCCATTCTGACTCTCGCCTTGGATTTAAACAGTTCATACTTGTTCATATGTTCTTTAGGCATTTCAGCTGCCACCTCAGCTAAGGGTCCACTGAGCTGCGGCCTCAGCTCTACCATGTATTGGTCAGTAGAGATGTTGTACCCAAGGCAGGCCCTTTCGAAGTTTTCTAAGAAGGCCTCAGTATCATCACCTGCCTTGTAGGTGGGGAACTTTCTGGGATGGGAAGTGGTACCTGGAGAAGGATTGCTAGGGTTTGTTGGTATATTCTGCTGGGCCTTTATCCTCTCCACCTCCTCCACATGCTTCCTTGCCTCCATTTCCCTCTTGTGGGCAGCCTCCTGTACCTCCTCCTTCAGCCGCATGAGTTCTATCTGTCTTTCATGTTCCCTTTGTTTTTCCTCAGCCTGAAATTTGGCTAATTCCAGCTGTAGTCGAGCTGAGGATTTGGTCATTCTAACCTCTCTGTTTTTAACTAACTTTACACCTGAGGTTTAGAAATAAACAAACAAAACTTGGCTGTAAAATTTTGCTGTGCTGGAATAGAATACCTATTCTCTGATAGTGATTGTCAGCCTACAGAAAAAGACAATTCCCTTGTCTCTGCTCTGGGCCCAAATTAAAGCAAAAAACCTCCAACTACTTGGAAACCTGCTTACCCAGCCCAACGAAGAAAAAAAAAAAATTTCTTTTCAAACCTGTGCTCCTTGTAAAACAAAAAAAAAAATCAAAATCCTAAAAAAAAACCCTGCCACTTTTGTCTCCAGGCAAATGGGTAGAGCACACACCCCCTATTTACTTTTAGGAAGAAAAGAAAAAAAAAACACAAACCTCTGGGTTGGAAGACTGTGAATTTCCCTGCAGGAGTTAAGTACCCTGCCTCCAGGCAAATGAAACCTGCAATTCACAAGATAATCCCCTTTTGTCTCTGCTTGGCCACAAAGCAGAGAGAAACCAAGCTGCTTTCAGTTTCAAAGCTGCCTTCTGGACTTCCTAAAAATTCCTTTTTAAAATCTGTATTTCTAGTTCAAAAAATCTCAACTGGATCTCAAAATGATTTCAGGTTAATCCCACCACTGTGCCACCATGTCAAGGTTCCTCCCCCACTCTGAACTCTAGGGTACAGATGTGGGGACCTGCATGAAAAACCTCCTAAGCTTATCTTTACCAGCTTAGGTCAAAACTTCCCCAAGGTACAAAATATTACCCCCGTTATCCTTGGAATGGCCGCTACCACCACCAAACTAATACTGGTTACTGGGGAAGAGCTGTTTGGACGCGTCCTTCCCCCCAAAATACTTCCCAAAACCTTGCACCCCACTTCCTGGACAAGGTTTGGTAAAAAGCCTCACCAATTCGCCTAGGTGACTACAGACCCAGACCCTTGGATCTTAAGAACAATGAACAATCCTCCCAACACTTGCACTCCCCCTTTCCTGGGAAATGTTGGATAAAAAGCCTCACCAATTTGCATAGGTGACCACAGACCCAAACCCTTGGATCTGAGAACAATGAAAAAGCATTCAGTGTTTTACAAGAAGACTTTTAATAAAAAATAGAAGTAAATAGAAATAAAGAAATCCCCCCTGTAAAATCAGGATGGTAGATATCTTACAGGGTAATTAGATTCAAAAACATAGAGAACCCCTCTAGGCAAAACCTTAAGTTACAAAAAAGATACACAGACAGAAATAGTTATTCTATTCAGCACAATTCTTTTCTCAGCCATTTAAAGAAATCATAATCTAACACATACCTAGCTAGATTACTTACTAAAAGTTCTAAGGCTCCATTCCTGTTCTGTCCCTGGCAAGAGCAGCATACAGACAGACTCAGACCCTTTGTTTCTCTCCCTCCTCCCAGCTTTTGAAAGTATCTTGTCTCCTCATTGGTCATTTTGGTCAGGTGCCAGCGAGGTTACCTTTAGCTTCTTAACCCTTTACAGGTGAGAGGAGCTTTCCCCTGGCCAGGAGGGATTTCAAAGGGGTTTACCCTTCCCTTTATATTTATGACAGGGCCTAATTGTACGATCATAATTCCCGCAGGCATGTTCCTCTAACTCTGATGGGGGTGGACTCAAAGAAACTAAACAGATTAGTGGTTCTAGAGATAATCCAAATAGAAGAGCCTACAGAATGGTTTGTTTGTTAGTAACTAGAAAAGAAAGACGGAACACTTTAAATCCTAAAGAACTTAATAAATATGTCAAAATAGCACATTTTCCCACAAGGGAAGAAAATTCTTGAGAAATGGCTGGTGGTAAAGGCTTCTCCATATTGGATGCATTAGTAGGATTTTGGCAAATCCCCTTAGATGAGAGTAGAACACAAGTATGTACTTTTAAATACACCATATGAAAGATGCTACTTTTGCAGACTGCCATTCTGGTTAACATCTACATCAGAGGAAAGTGCAACAAATATGTGAAGGTATAGAAGGTGTTAAGGTATACATAGATAGTCTAATGGGAGAAGAACAATAGAACATGACCACAGGTTATAGCGAGCATTGGGAAGAGATCAGGAAGTAGGATTAAAGTTAAACAGGTGGAAATGTACATTTTGGATCCACGATATCACATACCTGGGAGAAAGGAGCTCTTTGGACTTCATGTTATGTAAGTCTAAAAGAGTTCAGGAAGTTACAAACGTGCCACTCCTAGCAGGCAAAGGAGTGCAAAGATTCTTTGGGGTGGTCATCTTTGTGGGAAAGTTTGCATGTAATTTGGTTGCTAAACCAACCAACTCTTGCACAAAAATAATCAAAGATGGACATGGGATGCCATTCTAGATAAGGCATTTGAAAACTTGAAACAGCTAATTAAGAGGGCTCCTGTCCTCAGATTTTATGATTCAGAGAGACTGACTAAAGTATCCACAGCTGCCTCAAAGAAAGCCATAGTGATAACTTTACTATAAAAGTATGATGAACACTGGAGACCAGTAACATATATTTCCAGGGCATTTCCTAAACCTGAGTGTCAATATACACTGACTGAGAAGGAGGCTTTAGCTTTGGTGCATGGTAGCAAGAAATTTCATGTGTTCATCTATAGGTGATCCGTTTGTTATTGTTGAAACCAACCATAAGCCTTTAATATCCATTGCAAAGAAGGGACTGGCTGACACTCCTCTCAGAATACAGAGACTGTTTTCTCAAGTGCACTTCAAATAGAACATAAATCAGGAAATGCTTTAGTGGTAGCGGACAGTCTATCTAGAGCTTTTGACAATACTGTAGCGGAAAATGATTCAGGATCTGATACAATGTAAGTGAACCTTATAAAGAAAAGCTACCACATCTCTGGCAAAATTTGGACTGCATTTACAGCAGCCACAGCACAGGACCTTGCAAAAAGTGATCAAAGCTAGTCCAGATTTTTACTTCAAAGAAGAACTTTCAGTGATAGATGGTATTTTGTTTAGAGGCAACTGATTAATTGTTTCCAAAGTGTTAAAGCCTGACCATGCTTATTAGAAATCATGCAGGACATTTAGGAATTGGAAAAATGCAAAAGAAGACCCAGACATGTGTTGTGTTGACCTTGAATGAGGATCTAGAAAAAACAGTTAAGAAATGTGAAATGTTAAATTCCGGCCCCAGTCTGCAAAAGAGCTGGTACATCAGGACACTTTAGAAGCCTGGTAAAAAGTTAATATTGATTTATTCAGTTACATTGGCAAAAATTATAGTTTTTTTTAATTTTAGACTATTGCTTCCAGAGATTGCTTTACTAGATAATACCATGGCAAAGCATGTTAATAACATGCATTAAATCAATATTTGCTAGACATGGTATTCCTGCAGTGGTAATGTCAGATATATCCTGCAAATCGTCGACTATTGAATTCAAAAAACTTTGAGAAACTATGGGTTCAAACATATTACCTCAAGTCCTAGATACCCACAGTCAAATGGTCTAGTAGACAATGGTATAGAAATAAGAGACTACTAAACAAATCAAAAGAATGTAATTCAGATCTTTACTTGGCATTATTTAACGATAGGGCAACACCCTTCAGGAATGGGTGGTCTCCCGTAGAGATTGTTTAGCAGAAAACTAAAAATGACATTGCCTAATTTAGTAGAAAATGATGTTAATAATGAATGTGCTGTAAAAGCTGTGCAGCTGTGTGAGTGGAGTGAGTTTTGACCCTATATTTCACCGACGAGTTTCTGATCAATTTACTCTTCAGTCTGCCCCTTCCGCATCAGCTGCCTCTCATTGTAGTGCTTTTACAATCATGTCTACTACAGTTGGTCAGGAATTTTCTGTAAAAATATTGTTTTCAATGGAAACTGCTGTTTATGAAAAACAAATTTTCTCTGGGAAAATTTCAATTTTGCTGAAATGTTTTAATTTTCCTCTGGGTAAATGAAAATGAAATATTTTGTTTTAGGTTGGGTCAACCATAATTGAAACAATTTGGCTGGTCAAATCACACAGAAACATTTACTTTCAGGTCAGTTTGACATTAATCTGTGTCCTCATGAGTTGCCACTGTGCTTCCTGGGAGTTATGATTTGGGTGCTTCATGCCTCCATTGTGCTCTGTAGGCTGAGCTCCCTGGCTGGACGGCATGTCCCATACTGCACCGTGGTCTCCGTCTCCTCTTGAAACACCATTTTAACGGAAAATTCCAGACTAGCTCTTGCAGTCACCATTGTTATGTGTTCTGTTTAGAGGCAGCTGGTGGGGAGGCTATACGGGCAGAGGAAGTTGATCAGAAACTAGTCCATTGAGTTGATCTGAAATTTTTTCCCCCAAGAAATTGCTGATGAAAATGAGGGCAACTTTCAGTTTTGTGAAAATTGTCCCAGGAAGTCTCAAGATTTCAGAAAAAAGATTTTTAATGGAAAAAAAAATAATTTAGTCAAATGCAATTTTCTGTTCAAAAACGGTTTCCACGGAAATTTTTCAACAAGCCCTATTAGTCAACTTCTTTCCCGTATTTGGGATCAACAACTATCCAAATATTGGAACATGCAGTGGGCTGGAAATCTTTTTTTCGTGTCAACTCTAGTGTCTGTTACTCTAAATCGGGGTCTCAAACTCAAATCACCATGAGGGCCACATGAGGACTAGTACCTTGGCCTGAGGGCGGCATCACTGAAACCTTTTCATACAAAGATACAAAAGCCCCCCCGCCCCGCCCCCACTCCACCACTTCCATGAGGCCGCCTCGCCCCACCTTTTCCCACCCCTTCCCCAAATCCCTGCTCCGCCTCCTCCCCTGAGCACACGGCTCCCTGCTCCTCCCCCATCCCTCCTGGAAAATGCTAAGTGCTGCCAAACAGCTGTTTGGCATCAGGAAGTGCCTGGAGGTAGGCAGAGGCACAGGGATGCGGTGCGCTGGGTGAGCGGGAGGAGAAGGGAGCTTGGCAGCCACAGGAAATAACTCTGGTGGGGGCGAGGGGGTGAGGGGAGCTTGGTGGCTGCAGGAAATATCTCCGGGGGAAGGAGGGGAAGGTTGGCGGGCTGCAGCAAATAACTCCGCGGGCTGCGTGTTTGAGACCCCTGCTCTAAATAGTGAAACATGATAGGAGAAAATAAAAACATACATCTATTTTTTTTATCTCCATTGCTGCCACTCCAGAGGTGCATTCATATAAAAGGACCCAGCTTGGCCCACTGTTGGAAACTGCAAAAGCAGCAGCAGGGAAGAAACTATCTTGGGGCAGGATTCAGGCTCTGGAAATTGTACAGCTTTCCTGAAAGTACAGGTTAAAAGAGGGATAATTGAACAGATGGGAAAAGAGGCCATCTCTTAAAAAGTCAATCTCTCAACAGGATCTGCCATTTAGAGTGATGTCATTAACAACTCTCCTACTAATTTACAGTCAGTCCCCTCTTCTTTTTAATCCATGTCTAACATAAAATTCATTTTGACATGACACACTGTTTCTGGTTTCCTGCACTTATGACCCTTTTCATTTTCCTGATGCTCCTCATGAGCAACTTCTCCAAAGCTGTCACCATGGCGAAATCTGCACTAGCGCCAGACCACTTAGGTGCGTCCTGGATTGGCTGGAATTCTCAGTGCCTAAATTTGGCTTGAATGACCTATTCCCTGCTGCTCCCCTTCCAAGTTTGAAAGTTCCTGCTGAGTGAGTCCAAGCTCCTTGGACACAGCCACAATATACAAATATTAAGTGCACACTAGAGTTAATGGGACTAAATCACTATGTGCCTCTCTACAACTAACATCCTTGGCTAAATGTTTCTTTCTCTCTCCCTCTCCCTCTCCATCCTGCTGTGTAAAAGCCTCTGGAAATTCTGGACACAGTTGCACGCTGAACCTGAATCATCTTCTGTGGGGTGAGCAAAAAGACACATTGGGTCAGCAATACTGGTGCAGATTGATGGGGAACCTTGATGGGGAAAATATTTTGAAACATTAACTTGTAAAAATTGTTCCTCATATTTTGCTTACATGTTGTCTGCCTCCTCTATTTAGATTGAGTTGCTAAAGGGCAGGGGCTGTATCTTCCTGTGTGTTCGTACAGTACCTATCATAATAGGACCCTGATCCTGAATAATAAATAAGGGGTAAAACTGGTTCATTTTCCCTCTACACTGAGGATTTTCTCTGTGACTCTACACTTCAGGCAGTGCTTGTGTGATGGTTACCATCTTAGTTGACATATGGGGGTTTGAACTAGGGACCCTCAGATCTAAAATAGGGAGTGCTACAGCTCAAGCATGAACACTTTGTTGCTGGGGACTGCAATAGCTTGTATCCTTTGCTGAGGCCCTGTAGTGAATACTCACTGGTGGGTTACACTAACATCGGGAGGGTGCTAGTGTAGACCAGCTGTGTGTATTGTTTCCTCCATCTTACCTACCGCTTCTCAAACCAGATTTAAACAAGATGGTAATAAAAATGCCTTCAGCTGTTCCAGACTAGTGCTTTCATTTTTCCTAATGCTGATAGAACTGTTCTGAACAATGACTGGAAAATTGGACAAAATCTTCACTTGAGACAGTCTTAATGACCATGAATGTCCTGAAACTATCAACAAGGGGATGTGTCTCTGTCCTTAGTCAGAGGGAATAGAAGTACAAGAGAACTGGGACATAGCATGGAATTAAATCATGAGTGATTTAATGAGAAATCTTAATAACACCTTTTTGTTATGCTGTTAATGTAATAGCACACTTTTGAAAATTTGGTTTACTGCTCAGGTTTCTACCATTGTGATCATCTTCATGGAATTGTGTGATCCCTGGTGATTTATGCAGTAGGAAAAGTTTTAAGGTAATTAAATGTATTGTTATGCTCCTAGTGGGTGAGCTGTGCATGCTTCAAGAAGCAAACTGTTTTCAAAATGTATAATGTGCTTTTGGAAACTGGTTTAGTGCTAAACTCTACTGAAGTTAACATCCAAAAGAATTTTGTGATCCCTGCTGATCTGTAAACCTGTGAAGTGTGAGTTTGTTTCGTCTATTTTATCCTTCCAGCAGCTGAACCTTGCTTCCACAAGGACAATGTTCTTTTAATGTGTATGATGTTATTATGTAAATTGGTTTAGCTGTGTAATCCACTAAAGGTGATTTCTCTGTCCCATATGAACAACAAAGCCAATGATCACATAATATTCATTAAAGATAAAATTGTTTCACTTTTCATAACTGATTCCCAAGTGCACTGTCCTGACAACTTCAATTTCTGCTAAACTGTGAACGTGATGCTCATTTACAAACTCTAATGAATGCACCAAATAAAAGGTAATGCTTTTTCCCAGCTTGTAGCCCCAAGAAGCAGAATACAAATTATTTTTCAAGAGGCAATAGATACGGAAATTAAGGAATGAATTAGGTCTCCTCAAAATTTCTCATGTGAATTTTTCTGAAAAGGCCTATCAATCTATGTCAACAATGGTGAGAAACCCCCCTCCATTTATATGTTTGCAAATTAAGTAGTCATCTGCTTGACTGGGGTATTAGGATGGCAATCCTGCAACTGAATCCATGCACATGGACTCTCGTGCAAGCATGGAGCTGCACAGATTTCAAGGGGACTCTGAAGTAGGCTCAGAGATCTGCCTATGTGGATCTAATTGTGGCCTGTTTGTACACTCTGCACATTTAATCTTGCAGATGCAAATTATGAAGCTGGGACAAAATTCCCTTAAAATGTATCCCTTAGTCTTATTACCTTACGTTGGGTAGGCACTGAAGTGGTCAATCATGTAATTATATCATATAGTTCTCATCAGATTGTTCAACAATAATTGATAACTAAGACATCTTCTGTGAAACTTTCCCTTTGTTGACATACTCTTTCAGGATAATTCGGTTGTATTTTACACTTCTTTTTGGAGTCCTGATTTATCTGAGTCACTGAGAAGGCACAGTTTCTCTTTCCATTCTGTTTAATTTCAGAAAAACTATTGTTTCTCCAGAAAGATTTTCAGTCTATCAAACTTGGAACAATGTTTTCTGTGATTGAAATTCGTCACAGTAAAGGAAGTTTGTGTATGGGCCTGCACCCCATTTGTACCAAAGGCTAAAATTGAGGCTCCAGCTCTTGGCTTGAGTTTCTCAATCCTAAGAAATGCAGTAGGGGTGAAATGCTCTCTCTCACACACATATCAGTGACTGATGTAACCTACATGGAATATGGAGAAGCTTCTCCATATTATGTATGCTGAGTAGGTTCCTAATAATAATTCATTGTATTTATATAGCTCCTTTTATCTGAGACTCTAAAAGTACTTTACAAATATTAATGAAGTCTGACAACACCCCTGTGATATTAGCTATAACTAAACAGACATGGATAATAGTCGCAATGAAAAGTGAAACTACTCGGTTTTCTTTATTTCATTACCAGTTCAAAATGGGCCCATTTTCCGAAAATTTAACTATGCTTTCCAAAAATTCTTGTCTTGAGATTTGGCCTCTTTGCCAATGGATACAAGCCCTTTTCAGAAAGAAAAGGAGCCATCCTGAGTGAAAGGAGGATTCATATTTTGAAATTCAAAATATGGATTTTGATGACTTTTCTTTTACTGTGAAAATTGTCATTTCATTTACCCTTCTGGAAAGGTGAGATGAGGGAAATAAAATAAGAGTAAAATTTTACAGATAATTTTTCTTGGATCTCACAAAACTGTAATATGAATATTCTTAGAGTTGGGGAACCAGAAGTTTCAGACCAAGGTCACACACTGACCCTGTGAAAGAGCAGAAACAGAACCCAGAAGTACCAATACGTTTCTCTTTATTCACAATGAAGGAAAGGGTTTTAGGTTCCAAAAAACTCACTCTCATTTTCTGTAGTGAAAATACTCTGTGAGATATGTCATTTCACTGCCTGAAATAGGATAACTGACTAGATCAACTAATAGTCTGACCAGGTTTGTCAGTTCCTGTGTTCTTATGTCTGACTGAAAAACCTGAAAAGGAGACAGCTGAATTATCTACTCTCTTGTTATTTAATTAATATTTAAGAGCAAGATCATGTGTGCAGTGCTGTACAATATATAAAATGATGACAGAGCCTACACAAGGAGTCTACAATTGCAAAGTTAAGATGTGACACAGTGGAAATCCCAGATGAAAGAATAACATGATTTTTCATTATTCTGAACTTCTGCAATGTGGAAGAAGTGAGCCTTTGGAAGGATTCAGACATGGAGAGGATGATGGCTTGGTGAACTGGGATGGGACAGATATTCCATAAAGAAGGGACAGCCAGGAAAAAAGAGGTGGGAGTAAGAGCAGGAGACAAATTGACAGGGTTTACTCTCTTCCTTTGAGATTGCCTCGACTTCTGGGGTTGGAGATAACTCAAGCATGCAGTTTCTGTGCTTGCTTAATTGAAATTAAGATGGTTAAAAGCAACATTTTTTCTTCGGCATAGTAAAGTTTCAAAGCTGTATTAAGTCAATGTTCAGCTGTAAACTTTTGAAAGAACAACCATATTGTTTTGTTCAGAATTATGAACATTTCAGAGTTACAAACAATCTCCATTCCTGAGGTGTTCGTTACTCTGAGGTTCTACTGTATCTGTGATGTTTTATTGTCTAATTGGCCTACAACAAACTACCACTGCACCAAATAGGCTGCTGGGGACCAACATAATATCCTTCTATTGAAGGTACAGAATGCTCTGGGTGACCCTAACCCTTTGACTGCCATATACTGGGACTGAATGATGGGATGCATCACTCGATAATTGCCCTATTCTGTTCATTCCCTTCGAAACATCTGGCACTGGCCACTGTCAGACAGGGTTCTGTGCTAGATGGACCATTGGTCCATCTAGCCCAGAAGTATGACCATTCTTATGGAGTTCATACTCCTAAAAATGAGTCTTGTGGAAGGTAATAGAAAGCCTTGCTATTTCTGGCTCTGCTTCAGAATGAAAGAACATATTATTTTGTTTTCCAATTTCTCTTGGCATCTGACCATAACATTTCCTTGTGCATTGCTGCTTCTACCTGTGATATGAATTCTTCTTGTTTAACTATTGTCCCAGTCCTGAATTCTCTACAAATGCAACTCTTATCATAGGTGCTGGACTAGGGAAGCAGGGGTGCTGCCACACCCCCTGGCTTGAAGTGGTTTCCATTATATACAGGGTTTACAGTTTGGTTCAATGGCTCTCTGCACACCCACTATACAAATTGTTCCAGCACCACTGACTCCTATGGAAGCTTGGTGGGAGTTGTGTATGCAAGGAATGCAGGATTGGGTCCTATATTTCGACTTTCTTGGTGTGTCCTAATTAGTTGGTCACTGCTTTAACCCTCTGAACTATATGCTATTCTCACAATTTCACTGTGGGAGAAGTTATATATAACTTGAAAGGAGAGGAAAAAGCTAATCCTAATAAAAACTAAGCTGGGCATCTTCATACTTCCTGGCTTAATGTTAACATCTTTCTCAAGAAAGAGAGAACAAGATGTTAAAGGGAATATTAAAGTGAACCACATAACCATGAAAGTACTTTACTTTAAGTCGAATAAGACTCCTTCAATTTCCTGCTAAATATAACCTGTTAAGTACCATGGCATTAAAAATATATGTAACAAATGCTCTGGAGCTACATTTTGATAAGCAGTGATGCTGTAACCATAAGGGAGAGAATCTGTAAAACTACAGATGGACCTTTGGATCCGGAGATCTAAACCCACCCCAAACTTTAATTCAAAGTTTTAGTTTCAAACTTTTTGGCTTGGGACCCACCCTGTATAAACAAATTCTGTGAGTGAAGGTTGCATACTGTAGAATATACTGAAATAAATATTTGATTATTGTATGTTAGCCAGAAAGTAGGGTTTTAAAGATCCATTGATGTCTTATAGAAAATCTTTAATATTCTATTTGGACAGTTTTCCTGCTATAATACATTTTTTACTTATTTTAACCTCCCCTTTTTATGATTAAGAATATTTTGGGTGTAAAGAGGATCTTTGTGTTTTTAGCTTTAGTTTTTGTTGCTTTTTCCTCACTTGGAAAAAAAAATCCTCTGGGACAAGATAATTGGCTGCTAAAGAAATGGTTATGGTGTCGTAAAGAGAAGACCAGTTTAAGATGCAGTATGGCGACATGCTCCAGCGTTTTGGATGCTTGGGAGACCTGGGTTCAAGTCCCTCCTTTGCCACAGATTTCCTGTGTGACCTTTGGCAAGTCACTTAGCCCCTCTGGGTCTCCTCTCCCTCTGTAAAATGGACATAATAGTACTTCCCTACCTCAGAGGGGTGTTGTGAGGACAAATACATTAAAGACTGTGAGGCACTCAGATGCTGTGATAAGAGGCTCACGTAAGTATGAAAGGGCTTGTCTACATGGGGAGTTAGCTTGCGGGAAGCCAGGATGTGAATTTACAGTGCACTAAGTGCTCCAGAATTTGTTGCTGTGATTAAGGTAGTATGCAGCTGCAGAGGGGTAAACAGGAGTAGCACAGCCAACGCTGGCAATGGTAACACAGAGAGGAAGGGGACCAAGGATAGTCCACACAGATGTCAAAGTAACTGTGGGGTGGAGACCAGAATTCTTCATGTGTCCTAAAACTCCTTGTGATTGCAAGGCAGCTGCCACTTAACATGACTATGAATCCCTCCCGCAAGAACCCATGTGTCATATCTGTGTGTAGAGGGGTATTTTTTAATATTAATTTCTCTTCTTCCCTGGGTTTTCTGTGGAAATATATAACCTCCCGCCAGGAACCAGTATCTCTCCAAGGATTACACTATTGCCAACTCTTGTGATTTTTTTTTTATTGTGAGTCTTCCACTAATTATGGTCATTTTTTCTCCAATTCCAGCTCCTGGAGTCATGGCATTACTTGAGAATCTCAGATTTCTTTTAAACAAAACAGTAAGTTTCTCACCCTCATGGAGGTGGGCAAAAAGCTTGAAGATGTGATCCAAGTGCACTATGAAGGTTTAAAATCAGAAGGTAAATAAAAAGAAACCACCACGTAGTAGTATTGTTTAAAAATCTCATTTCATGTTTTTTTGGGTCCCGAGTCAAATGTTCACAAATGATGATGAGGCTGGCAATACTGAACTTGGTTCTTAACTTTGGTCACTTTAAGATAAAACTTTTTAATATTGCTGTGATATAGGTTTTTGTGTGCCAAACTCAAGTGTTTAAAACATTGACCCCGAACCTCAAAACTATTCAGTCAATGCCTGGGTCTGAGGTGTGATGTATTCTGTAAACCTTTGGGGAGGATTTTTGGATAGCAGCAAAATCGGTATGAACACGTTGCACCAGCAACCTCTTTCTGATAAGCCTTAGTGTACACCTTCCATTTTAATTCTGATACCATCAGAGTGAGACTCAGTGACCCTTGCCCCTTCCTCTTAAGGTCTTCAGTTGCTTTGGGGGGAACTGGGCCACTTAGCAAATGTAGCATTTGCGAGATGGGAACTAGGCCATAGGACCGGTGAAGATTGGGAGCTTTGGTGAGCACAGCACACGCCACAAGTACTCCTTTTCTTTTTGAGGATACAGACTAACACGGCTGCTACTCTGAAACCTGTCATTATGCAAGGCACTGCATTTAGCCGTATGGAGTGGAAATCTATCAACTTCATGAAAAAACTCATACAGATACAGACAGACATCATCTTCCTTTCCAAATGCAAATAGATGGATATTATACCAAAAGGACTGAAGGTAAAAAATCCATTACAATCAACATACCATGCAGACTATGCTGACAGCTTGTGCCACACACTCTCAAAGAAACTGCAGAACCACCTGATCAACATCCTCTACAGCAAACAGGGAAAGATTAAGAATGAGCTCTCAAAATTGGATACTCTCATAAAAAAACAACCTTCCACACACAATTCCTTGTGGCTGGACTTCACAAACTAGACAAGCCATTTACAACACACACTTTGCTTCTCTACAAAAGAAAAAGGACACTAAACTATCTAAACTACTACATGCCACAAGGGGCCACAACAGTGGCTCCCTTAACCCACCCAGCAATATTAATCTATCCAACTATACTCTTAGCCCAGCAGAAGAATCTGTCCTATCTTGGGGTCTCTCCTTCTGCCCCTCCACCCCCACGAACATGGTACAGTTCTGTGGTGACCTAGAATCCTATTTTCGACGTCTCCGACTCAAGGAATATTTCCAACACACCTCTGAACAACATACTAACCCACAGAGACGTTCCTACCAAGACTACAAAAAGAAGGATTCTGGGTGGACTCCTCCTGAAGGTTGAAACAACAGACTGGACTTCTACATAGAGTGCTTCCGCCTACATGCACGGGCTGAAATTGTGGAAAAGTAGCACCACTTGTCCCATAACCTCAGCCATGCAGAACACAATGCCATCCACAGCCTCAGAAACAACTGACCTCATAATCAAAAAGGCTGACAAAGGAGGTGCTGTCGTCGTCATGAATAGGTCAGAATATGAACAAGAGGCTGCTAGACAGCTCTCCAACACCACTTTCTACAAGCCATTACACTCTGATCCCACTGAGGGTTACCAAAAGAAACTACACCATTTGTTCAAGAAACTCCCTGAAAAAGCACAAGAACAAATCTGCACAGACACACCCCTGGTTGGGGTTGCAGGGGTATTCTATCTACTACCCAAGATTCATAAACCTGGAAATCCTGGACGCCCTGACACCAGGATTGTCTGGCTATGTAGATTCCCTCCTCAGGCCCTACACTACCAGCACTCCCAGCTATCTTCAAGACACCACTGACTTCCTGAGGAAACTACAATCCATCGGTGATCTTCCTGAAAACACCATCCTGGCCACTACACCAACATTCCACACAAAGATGGACTACAAGCCTCCAGGAACAGTATCCCCGATAATGTCACAGCAAACCTGGTGGCTGAACTTTGTGACTTTGTCCTCACCCATAACTATTTCACATTTGGGGACAATGTATACCTTCAAATCAGCGGCACTGTTATGGGTATCCGCAAGGCCCCACAGTATGCCAACATTTTTATGGCTGACTTAGAACAACGCTTCCTCAGCTCTCGTCCCCTAATACCCCTACTCTACTTGTGCTAAACTGATGACCTCTTCATCATCTGGACCCATGGAAAAGAAACCCTTGAGGAACTCCACCATGATTTCAACCATTTCCATCCTACCATCAATCTCAGCCTGGACCAGTCCACACAAGAGATCCACTTCCTGGACACTACAGTGCTCATAAACAATGGTCACATAAACACCACCCTATACCAGAAACCTACTGACCGCTATGCCTACCTACATGCCTCCAGCTTTCATCCAGACCACACCACACGATTCGTTGTCTACAGCTAAGCTCTACAATACAACCGCATTTGCTCCAACCCCTCAGACAGAGACAAACACCTACAAGATCTCTCAAGCATTCTTATAACTACAATACCCACCTGCTGAAGTGAAGAAACAGATTGACAGAGCAAGAAGAGTACCCAGAAGTCACCTACTACAGGACAGGCCCAACAAAGAAAATAACTGATGCCACTAGCCATCACCTTCAGCCCCCAACTAAAACCTCTCCAACGCAACATCAAGGATCTACAACCTATCCTGAAGGACGACCCATCACTCTCACAGATCTTGGGAGACAGGCCAGTCCTTGCTTACAGACAGCCCCCCAACCTGAAGCAAATACTCACCAGCAACCACACACCACACAACAGAACCACTAACCCATGAACCTCTCCTTGCAACAAAGCCCGTTGCTAACTGTGCCCACATATCTATTCAGGGGACACCCTCATAGGGCCTAATCACATCAGCCACACTATCAGAGGCTCATTCACCTGCACGTCTACCAATGTGATCTGTGCCAGCAATGTCCCTCTGCCATGTACATTGGTCAAACTGGACAGTCTCTACGTAAAAGAATAAATGGACACAAATCAGACGTCAAGAATTATAACATTCAAAAACCAGTCGGAGAACACTTCAATCTCTTTGGTCACTCGATTACAGACCTAAAAGTGGCAATTCTTCAACAAAAAAAACTTCAGAAACAGACTCCAACGAGAGACTGCTGAATTGGAATTAATTTCCAAACTGGATACAATTTAACTTAGGCTTGAATAAAGACTGGGAGTGGATGGGTCATTACTGAAAGTAAAATTATTTCCCCATTTTTATTCCCTCCCTCTCTCCCCCCCACACTGTTCCTCAGACGTTCTTGTCAACTGCTGGAAATGGCCCACCTTGATTATCACTATGAAAGGTCCCTCCCCCGCCCCGCTCTCCTGCTGGTAATAGCTCACCTTACCTGATCACTCTCCATACAGTGTGTATGGTAACACCCATTGTTTCATGTTCTCTGTGTATATAAATCTCCCCACTGTATTTTCCACTGAATGCATCCGCTGAAGTGAGCTGTAGCTCACGAAAGCTTATGCTCAAATAAATTTGTTAGTCTCTAAGGTGCCACAAGTACTCCTTTTTTCTTTTTACACTGGCTACTACATCTTGTTTGGAGGGCCATGATTGCAGTAAGGGTCCACTGACCCATTTCAGTGGATTTTTAATCATATAACTTTTCTGGGGCTCCCCTTGTATGATTTGGGATGGTTTCCATACCTGTAGGTGCCATTTCTTTTCACCCACAGTGAGGAATGCAGCCTTAATCTAAGGGGACATATCAGCCAGGATATTCATTCTGGTCTGTCATGTTATTACAGCACCATCCAGTTTGACTCCTCAGACATCTCTTCTCCAGAGCAGCTTTTCCCAGCAAAAATTGTATGTATACTCTTTTCACATCGTGCTCAACCTTATCTAGTGGGAAGAGGCAGGCTTCTGTGAGGTGTAGCATTACATACAAAAGAGACAGACAGACTTTTTGGAAATGCCACATGGTTTACATGCAGCTTACTCTGTATTTCTGAGAACATACTGGGCTGTTCTATACTTTCCTGTGCTCATCATTTTTACTTATCTTGAGTGCAAAAGTAAATACTTCACACAGAATAAAATAAACTGAAGGGCTTAACTATGTTTTCTTATTTAATGTAACAGTGTATACATTCCTACATATCAAAGTTTAAAGGAGCAGAAAAAGCATTTAAAAAATACAATCACATGCTGTTTTCTGCTCTGGGAAGCAAAGAAAAATGAGATGTAAATGCAGAAGTAGGGAGGAATGTCTTCATTGCTTACTCCCACACACAGTAGAGTTAGTGGAAGAATAAGGACAGTGAGATGGGGAAGCGCTGGTTTGTAGGAGCAGAATGCTGTTCTCCATAGTATCACCACTTTGGAGACCCCCCCAGGTGCGTCAGTAAGACGGTATTGACTTATACGACCATACAGTGGTTGTCCCTTGCCCTATAGGTAGGCTTGGAAGGATTAGATTTTTTACTGGTAAATGTGTATTCCACCGTACACCCGCAAACCAATGAAAATGCATTTCCATTAACCATTAAAATTTACGGATGGGCAAAGTAAGAAAAATGCTTCTTGATAACATATTAGAGTTTGATTTAAGGATATTTGCTTTATATATTTTGATGTGATGTTGACAATTTTGTGTTTTCAGTTAAAAAGCTTTAACTTTTTGAATCTCAAAATCTACTAATTAGATAATTGTCTGGACCCTCGCCCCCAGTGTCTGACAGTCCACCATAATTTCCCACAACTGTAAAATAAAAAAAAATATACAGCAATAGTAGCAACTGAAATTAAATATATATATATATAATTAATGAATACATTATACAATGAATACTGATGATTTTTGTGGGGAACCCCCTGGCGACAGGTAATGGAGGCTAGTGGGAGGGCGGTAAGCCTCCCCAAACCTCCGCTAATACTCCTTGCTGCAGTCTTGGGGCCTGGCCATGGCGGGACTCAGAGCTCCTCTGGGCGGCTTGGGCTTAGGGCTCGGCCCCGGCTCGCCAGGGCTTGTGGTTGCTCCATGTGCTGGGATGCTGGCCGCAGGGCTCAAGGCTGCTCCGGGCACTGGCGGGCAGGCTTGGAGGATGGAGTGGGGACGGGGCTTTGAGCAGAATTGGCTGGCAGGCTAGCCTTCCCCAACAGGTGGTATGTGCACCACCCGTGGGAGAAACAAAGGGCTTAATTCCACTTAGTGTTGCATTCTACATTCTTTGTGTATCCAAAACTCTGATGAACGAAGTGGTGGGTTCTAGTGTTTGAGGCATACATACTGAGCTCTCACGAAACCTGGCCCTGATCCTTCAACCACACACAAGTAATGTTATTTATAGGCTTTTTCTATGGAGTTGTCACTCAATTCCTGAGCACATCACAAACATTAATGAATTTATCCTCACAAAGTCACAGGGAAATGCTATTGTCCCCTTTTTACGTGCAGAGAACAGAAGCACAGAGTTATTAAGTGACTTGCCTGATGTCACTCTGCAAGTCTGTAGCAGAACGAGGTATTAAATCCAGGTCTTTTGCATCCCATTCCAATCCTATGCTCCTTATACACATTCATAGTCCCATTAATAGATCAGGCCATTCACTCCTGAAATGTTGCTGTGGGGGGAAAATTACTAGGCATACATATTACTAGGGTTATGTTTCAGAATACAATAGCCGCTTTTAATTTCCTTTTACAGACAGTAAGTCCACTTCATGGAAAGGAATTTATTCTGGGTTCTTGAGCACATTTAATAATTTAAAACCTACCAAGATGGTTACAGCCGCTAATGTCATCATGATATGAGTTGAAAGAGTTAGATGGACAATGCAATACTACTCCCAGATAGTTAATTGTGCTGGTTAAGCACTCTCTTTTGTCAGATGGATAGTTGAGGTTTTTTTAGGTTTCTTTGTGTTGCAGGCCACCTTTGAAAACCTTATGATCCTACGTGAGGAGCCTTGATCCTAGAAGGTTTGCAGATTCATAGATTTTTTTTTTTTAAGGCCAGAAGGGACTATTAGATAGAATATTTGTGTTGGAAGAGACCTCAGGAGATCATCTACTCCAATCCCCTGCTCAAAGCAGGACCAACACCAACTAAATCATCCCAGCCAAGGCTTTGTCATTAATTAAATGTGTTAATGCGTTCAGTCAAAAATTTAATTAACTTCTTGGAGGAGAATTGTATGTCTCCAGCTCTATTTTACCTGCATTCTGCCATATATTTCATGTTATAGTAGACTCAGATGACGATTCAGCACATGTTCATTTTAAGAACCCTTTCGCTGCAGACTTGACAAAATGCAAAGACGGTACCAAAGTAAAATACTACAGCACTCGACCCAAGATTTAAGAATCTGAAGTGCCTTCCAAAATGTGAGAAGGATGAGGTGTAGAACATGCTTTCAGAAGTCTTAAAAGAGCAACACTCTCTGATGCGGAAACTACAGATCCCAAACCAAAAAAGAAAATCAACTTTCTGCTGGTGGCATCTGACTTAGATGATGAAAATGAACATGCATTGGTCTGCACTGCTTTGGATTGTTATCAAGCAGAACCCATCCTCTGCATGGATGCATGTCCTCTGCATAGGTGTGGGAAGTAGGAGTGTGGGACACGCTGCAGAACCCCCAGGTTTTATGCGGGGCTGCTGGCTCCGTGTCCAGGGCTCCACTCCCCAGCTTAGGTCCCAGGGGCTGGCCCCGCACTCAGCTTCCCAGCTGTTGGCCCTGCGACCGGGGCCCTGCTCCCAGCCCTCCACCCAGGACTCTATTCCTTTGGCCCTCCACTGGGGCTCGGGTCCCAGCCACCGGTCCTGCTCCTCAGCAGCTGGCCCTATGCCCCGCACTCGTCTCCCCAGTTCTTCACCAGGAGCTCGGGTCCCGGCCACCAGCCCCATTCCCCGGCCGCTGGCCCTGTGCCCGGGGAGTGGGGCTGCCCAAGTCCACCCCCCCATTCCAAGGCCTCCGCTCCCAGGGCCCGCGGCCAGGGTTCTGCTCCTGGCCCTGAATGTAGGGCACCGGCTGCTATCCCCTGCCCGGGGCTCTTCTCCTGGCACCACATCTGACCCCAGCTGTGGCCACAGCCTCGGCCCCCCCTACCACTGTCCGGGTCCCCGCCCCCCTGGAGACACGGCCCTGCTCCCAGCCTCAGCTCTGGGGGGGAATGTGGACAGGAGTAAGGAGGCTGACTTTCAGCACCCTTTGCCCACTACTAAAAATGTTCCTCTGGAATGGTGGTTGAAGCATGAAGGGACATATGAATCTTTAGTGCATCTGGCATGTAAATATCTTGTGACGCTGGCTACAACAGTGCCATGCGAACACCTGTTCTCACTTTCAGGTGACATTGTGAACAAGATCCGGGCAGCATTATCTCCTGCTAATGTAAACAAACTTGTTTGTCTGAGTGATTGGCTGAACAAGAAATAGGACTGAGTGGACTTGTAGGGTCTAAAGTTTTACATTGTTTTATTTTGAATGCAGGTTTTTTTGTACATAATTCTACATTTGTATGTGCAACTTTCATGATAGAGAGATTGCACTACAGTACTTGTATTAGGTGAATTGAAAAATACTGTTTCTTTTGTTTTTTACAGTACAAACATTTGTCATAAAAATAAATATAAAGTGAGTACTGTACACTTTGTATTCTGTGTTATAATTGAAATCAATATATTTGAAAATGTAGAAAACATCCAAAAATATTTAAATAAATGGTATTCTATTATTTTTAACAGTGCAGTTAATCACAAATATTTTTTTAATTGCTTGACAGCCCTAATTTATACATACCTTAGGTTTTTTTCTATAGCATCTATCATTGTGTAACTTAACTTAAACATTGAATGAATTCTGATGTCCTTTATTTGTCCAAGTAGGAGAATTGTACTATCTATTTTCCATAACTCAAAAATAGCTACAGAAATTTTAATCAAACTTAAAGAGAAACCAAACCAAAACAAAAAAAACCAGAGGATCCTAAGTATGGTAAATATGAATTCCAAAAAAACAAATGTTTCAGAAAATGGGGGGATGTAAAACTGGTGATTTGACATTCTGCTCTTTTGTAAGCCTAATACAGTAATTGAGACCAGTGTGAGCCTCCAATGTGTGAAGGATTATTGGACCCATTCTTTACTTTAATGCCTGTTCTTATTTGATGCTTACTGTTCCATGACCTCTATGGAGCTACTGAGAAACTTTTGATCAGGTAAGAAGTGTCAGACACTGTGATGCATCAGTATGATTTTATACTGTGCAAGAAAGGATAAAATGATTTTATACTTCATCTGGATTTGGACTACCCCAAAAGTTTGAGTCTTTGGACCTGGGGCTCAGAGAAGTGAAAGCTGCATGAATGCCTGTAGTTTCAATTTGCCACTGTATGACTCTTGTAATCTATTGTGAAAGCATTGCACTGTTTCTGCTTTCTTGTCTCAGGATACCCTTGGAAATGTGATGTTCCATGTCAATAGAAAATTCTTAGTTAAATATTTTAAATACACTTAAATAAATAAATACTTCAAGGATGATTATTTCAAAATGCAGAGACAGATATTATCCCCCTGAATCCGCCTGTCCCAGATTCTGTAGTGCTACATTAGACAAAATGATTCTTTTTCAGAGCTATCCATCCGATGGGGCGCTGAAGAACCTTCTTTCTCTTTGAAGCTCAGCTGGAGGCTTGAGAAAACAACATTGCATTGGCTCAGAGATGAAGCTGTGGTCAGAGTCCAGCGTAGATACAAAATTTGTATCCGCAGCCCAACCATGATCCGCAAAAATGGTTTGCAGATACCCATGGATATCTGTGGATGTGGATATCGGCAGATATAAAGCGGATATCTGGGGATTTGTAGGGCTCTAGTCATAGTCTAACTATGCTGGGTGTCATCATCTGTTCAGCGAAGGTGATGTGAGAAGGCTGGAATTTGGGTCTTGTTCTGTTAATGATTAACTTCAGGATTCGAGTCCAAGGTTTCCTTGAAATTGCATGTGTATGATACCTGCTAGACTGTTCCTGGACATGCTTTTTGGAAGAATGCATATTTTTCTAATGGTGTAAGCTTTCTCCAGCTCATGTTATATTCGTAGCCTACCCTCCCACTCCCTGAATCAGCAAAACAAATATTCCCATAAGCTGTAAGTTACCTATTATTCCCAGCCAGTCACTGCAGTCAGTTCATGCGCTGCTTGAAAGGACAACAAAAGTACTTGCGGCAGCTGGAATTTTAGATGGACAAATGTGGGGGCAAAGGATGAACAGCATGGCGATGAGAGCAGGAACAGGAGAGAGAGAGAGGACATAAAGAAGAGAAAGATAAATGCGGGAGATCAGGGTGACTCAAGGAAGAGATGAAGATGTAAGAGACTAGAGGGAAGTGTGAGAAATAAATGAGAAACCAAAACAAGGAAGCATGAAAAGGAAGGAAAGCAGTAGTCAAAGTTTGGTGGGGGGGGAAGGGGCAGAATAAAGAAAGGTATAGAGACTGATCAGTAAAAAGGAAATAGATGGAATCATTGCTGTCAGAAAATACAATTCACATACTCTAGTGGGAATTGGAGGCAAGGGTAGTTTAACTTTAGCATATAGGGGACTGGACTATGACTCAGAAGACTTGGATATGATTCCTGACTCAGCCACAAGCTTCCTATACAACCTTTCGAAACTCAGTTCACCTACCCTGTGCCTCTGTTGCCCATCTGTAAAATAGGGAGACTATTTCCCTACCTCACTGGAGTGTTTTGAGGATTAAAAAACCCATTATTGATTGTGAGCCACAGAGATAATATTGTCACGAGAGCCATAGTCTAGAGAGACAGGAGAAAAAGCTAATGTACTCAATGCTTAATCTACAGAGACATGTGGAAAAAGCTAATGTACTAAATGCTTTTTTTGCCTCGGTCTTCACGAACAAGGACAGCTCCCAGACTACTGCACTGGGCAGCACAGCATGGGGAGGAGATGACCAGCCTTCTGTGGAGAAAGTGGTTCAGGACTATTTAGAAAAGCTGGACGAGCACAAGTCCATGGGGCCGGATGCGCTGCATCCAAGAGTGCTAAAGGAGTTGGCGGATGTGATTGCAGAGCCATTGGCCATTATCTTTGAAAACTCATGGAGATCCAGGGAAGTTCCTTGACTTTAGCAAAGCTTTTGACACTGTCTCCCACAGTATTCTTGCCAGCAAGTTAAAGAAGTATGGGCTGAATGAATGCACTATAAGGTGGGTAGAAAGCTGGCTAGATTGTCGGACTCAACGGGTAGTGATCAATGGCTCCATGTCTAGTTGGCAGCTGGTATCAAGTGGAGTGCCCCAAGGGTCAATCCTCGGGACGGTTTTGTTCAATATCTTCAGAAATGATCTGGAGGATGGTGTGGATTGCACGCTAAGCAAGTTTGCAGAGGACACTAAACTGGGAGGAGAGGTAGATATGCTGGAGGGTAGGGATAGGATACAGAGGGACCTAGACAAATTAGAGGATTGGACCAAAAGAAATCTGATGAGGTTCAACAAGGACAAGTGCAGAGTCCTGCACTTAGGACGGAAAAATCCCATGCACCGCTACAGTCTAGGGACCGAATGGCTAGGCAGCAGTTCTGCAGAAAAGGACCTAGGGGTTACAGTGGATGAGAAGCTGGATATGAGTCAACAGTGTGCCCTTGTTGCCAAGAAGGCCAATGGCATTTTGGGATGTATATGTAGGGGCATTGCCAGCAGATCGAGGGACATGATTGTTCCCCTCTATTTGACATTGGTGAGGCCTCATCTGGAGTACTGTGTCCAGTTTTGGGCCCCACACTACAAGAAGGATGTGGAAAAATTGGAAAGAGTCCAGCAGAGGGCAACAAAAAGGATTAGGGGACTGGAACAAGTGACTTATGAGGAGAGGCTGAGGGAACTGGGATTGTTTAGTCAGCGGAAGAGAAGCATGAGGGGGGATTTGATAGCTGCTTTCAACTACCTGAAAGGGGGTTCCAAAGAGGATGGATCTAGACTGTTCTCAGTGGTAGCAGATGACAGAACAAGGAGTAATGGTCTCAAATTGCAGTGGGGGAGGTTTAGGTTAGATATTAGGAAAAGAATTTTCACTAGGAGGGTGATGAAACACTGGAATGTGTTACCGAGGGAAGTGGTGGAATCTCCTTCCTTAGAAGTTTTTAAGGTCAGGCTTGACAAAGCCCTGGCTGGGATGATTTAGTTGGGGATTGGTCCTGCTTTGAGCAGGGGGTTGAACTAGATGACCTCCTGAGGTCCCTTCCAACCATGATATTTTATGATTCTATGAGAGACCCAAATTCCAACCATAGTAAAGAACACGTTACAGCGAAAATATAGCTCAGCTACTGGTTTCTTACTTGTTGAAGTCATCCTGAATTCTGCTCGGGATGAATATGGCACATTGTGCCTTGTAGCCATTGTAAGGAAATAAAGAGATTATTTATTTAGGAGAAGATTTTCAGAGGCAACAAAGGGCAGTAGGATGACTAACTCCCATTGCAAGTCAGTGGGATTTGGGCACCTGGTTCCCATCTGGACATTTGTAATCTCCATTTCTTTCCCATCTAGAAAGAAATATGGAAGGAAAAGATATTTCTTTAGCAATTTCCCCTTCTATGATATCTGACTTTATTTAGGGGGGTGTGTGTGTGTGTGTGCGTGTGCATAGAGAGAGCTGATTCTATTGTACTTACTGGCTATCAAGTCTATGCGGTCAGTCAGACGCACAGTTTCTAACGGACTATTCAATAATTCTAGGGAGTTTGGGAAAATAAGTAGCACTTTCAAAGATGGAGACAGTCTATTTGATACTGCAAGATACACCAATGAATGCCTCTCTATTATCTGGAAGCCTCCAACAAAGCAGGTTATCAGATCAGACCATGGAATTGTTCCAAGGAAGGGAGTGAGTGTTAACTAATACTACATCGAACAGAGAGTACAGTGGTTTTATAGCTCAGGGTATATTTCCAAGATCCATCAATGATATTAAAATCTAAATTTTGGACTTGTCAGTCAAGAATAGAAAATTAATTCCCACCCTCGGTGCTTCTGTTTCTGTCTCTTGCTTAAAAGTAGGAACAGCAAGAGATTTTTTGCAACTATTGGGATCCATTTCTGTTAGTAAAGCCACAACAGTCTAAATGATATGCATGTGAGGGAGGAGAGGAGAGAAGAGAAGAGAAGTAGGGGCTGGTTGAGGGGAAGTGAAGATGGAGTTTAATGCACCCTTGAATAACATTGCGTTTGAACAAAGCTTTCGAATACAGTGAGGCTATTAAACTTTCTTTGAGCAACAGCAGACCTAGCAAAACAGGTGTTCTGAATATTGAATGGGAGATGAAAGAAAACAATAGGTTTTAATATTTAGAAAACATTGCCAGGAAACCCCAAAGAAATCCTAGAATTCAGATGTATTGACACCTATGGTATTCATGACTTTGCAGGTGTTGCAAAAATTATATACTTTTTGTTTTCTTTAGGTATCACTTTAAAACTCTGTGTGTGTTTTGTCATATTCTCGTTATGATACACTATAACCTACTCTCAGGTTGGTATGGTATTCTCTGGCAAATACCATATCTCTCTTTTGCCAGCATCTATTCTAATTTCAAACATTTATATTAGCAACACTGTGTGTTATTGTTATGAGTTAAATGGGGGGGAAATGTTTGAAACTATTGTCAGCTGTGATTATAATTACATTGATTGTTATGTAGTGAAAGCTTTCTGGGCAGGTTTCCAAAGTCAGGATCAAAATTCTAGCCACGTTTTGTTTTTATTGTACAGAAAAGCAACATTTTTTTTGAAGTAGCAATGATTCAATAGAGAGGCAGATGCTAAACAACAAGGATTTGTGGAAAAGTTATAAGCAGACAGCAGGTCTTCTCTGTGTGTTTAAATTCAAGTAAGTAGTGATGTTGATCTACGTTTTACATAGATAGCATTTCCTAATTGAACAATCGAAATTATTCTATGCTATGGAGCTTGGCAGCAGATGAAAAAGGAAGAGTTAGAAAAATCTTAATACATAAAGAGCTGAACCTTACCACCTAGTTTTGGCAAAGGGTCCCAATTCAGCATTAAGCATGTGCCTAGTTGTAAGCATGGGATTAAGCATGTGCCTAGCTGTAAGCATGAGTAGTCTAGGTGACTTCAGAGGGACTGTTAACACTATCAGTTATTTATTTGTATAGTGCCCAAGTCACGGACCAGCATCACACAGTGCTAGGAGCAGTACAGACTCAGAATAAAAAGGCAGTCCCTGCTCCAAATTGCTTACCATTTAGTCTGCTCTCATGCTTAAAGACAGCCATGTGCTTAAGTACCTTGCTGAATTGGGGGGCAGGGGGCTAATTTGTCACTTGTGGAGAAAGGATTTAAGAAGTCCTCCCCTTGATGTCACAGATGAGCAGTGGAGCTGTTCTGCATCAATAATTGTGGCCCTGAGGACTACTTTTAGCTTATGTTGACCCTACTCCTTCCTGGGATCACAGAATCATAGAATATCCGGGTTGGAAGGGACCCCAGAAGGTCATCTAGTCCAACCCCCTGCTCGAAGCAGGACCAATTCCCAGTTAAATCATCCCAGCCAAGGCTTTGTCAAGCCTGACCTTAAAAACCTCTAAGGAAGGAGATTCTACCACCTCCCTAGGTAACGCATTCCAGTGTTTCACCACCCTCTTAGTGAAAAAGTTTTTCCTAATATCCAATCTAAACCTCCCCCACTGACTACTGGATCAGTGCAATGATGGATTCATTGGCCCACTCCTACCCCAGTGCTGAAATCCCACCTCCATAAGGTTGGACTCTGTGGTATTCAGGGGCTTCGGCTCGTCATGCAAACTTCTGAGTATTATGGGGGGTGCGGGTTCCTTGCATACAGTAGGATAAATGTTTGCCTCAGATACACAGACGGCGCACCCTCTGATTTCAGAGGGATTTGCATAGGTGTACCCAATTCAGCACAGGGCCTGCAAATGCTTAAATAATTCACTATGAATAATTTGTACCATAAAACAAACTCCAACTACACACTAATTTAATGTCTAATTAGTCCATTCTGCAGACATTGTGGTTTGGCATGACCTATTTTAATAATCTAATTCTGCTAAGGATTTATTATCTGTGAAGCAAAAGTGTGTCACTATATTATATTGACCAAACCAGCATGTTCTACAAAAAATACACCTTGCCACCTTGACTGCAATCCATTTTTGTGATGACTGTCCCACTTAACGAGTCCAATCAGACAAAGATGCTAAACGGAAGGAAAGATCCTTGAGGGGAAATCCTAGGCTGGCATGGCATGCAGGACCTTTTATGGGCCCTCTGCCCCGAGCAATTTTCTTCTTCACTGGTTGATCACATTTGTTGTAAACTCTTTTGGACAGGTATTATTTTTTTAATGATGCGTATGTACATTGTCGAGCGCAAGGGGACCCTGATCAGGGCATCTATGTGGTGCCACGATAGAAATAATAATAAAATGAATAGTAATTTGTAACCTGAACCCTGTAATTGGTTCTCCTAAGCAAAGCACCAACAACTCAAATTTTGGTTTTAATTCCAAATTGTACAATAAACATTTTACAATCATCAACAAGATCCAGTTGAAAGAATGTTTTGAGCTGGAATATGCTATACTGTATTTGAACCTGAAATAATTAGATGAGCTCTGGGGTTGGAGGAGGAAAAAACTGAGCCTTATACTATGAGAGCTGGGCAGCAAAATCTGAGCAATATAGTTCTCTCTTTTTAAAAAAAATTCTGAATAAGTCATCAGATCTGGCTTGATATCACTCAGTTCAGGGATACTGTCAGTCCCGCAAATCAGGTTTTGTTAAAAAACAAAAAACACCATTCTCCCACCACTTTCTTTTTCTCCATCTCTCCTTGCTTCCAATTTTTTTGACAAACGTTAAATATTTTTCTGTAATCATTTTTATAAAAATTCATTGAAAATGCATTTTTTTAAAAAAAATTGGATTTAAAGATTCCTCTGCTTTCCCTGGAAAATCTTACTCAGGCATCATTTGCCATCGACTGACCAATGGACCTGACCAGTCTAGCCAGGTGCAACCTATAAAATGGTGTAGCAGCAGTCACAGTCCATCTGCATGGTCTGGAGCTACATGAGATCTCTTCCGATATGGCTCTGCATGTGCCTCTCACGTTGGGATTTGTTTAAGTGGCAGAATTGCACCCTTAAGTTGCGATGCACCTACATTTTCAGTGTTTCAACCCCACATATTTTAGCACTATAACATCAGTTGTGGAAATGCATTTTTCTAGGTTTGATGCTTTTTCAGAAGGATTTCAGGAAACAATAAGTCCATTCCCCTAATGGATAAATGAATGCACAAGTGTAAGAATGCCTCCTTTACTCTCCGGTTGGTTGGGTACTGTATATCTCTGTTCTCTGGTACCTGTACTCACAAAGTGGTGCCTCAGAAACAGTATCTCTAAATGTTTTAATAAATCTTGCACTGGTTTTTAAGGGCACATCATTTTTTAAAGATTTCTCCACTCTGCATAATGCACTGTACAGATGTAGAGACTAAATTAGGCTTTGAATAATAAATTGACTGGGTGGAAAAAGAGGGATTGCCAAAATGCACTGGAAATTATTAAAAATGAAGAACAAATATGTAACGTAAATCAAATTAAACAAGATGAAATAGTTAAAATTCATTGAAAAATGTAGAAAGAAATGCACTGTGGGAGCTTTTGCTGGGGAAAAAAAGATGAGCCATTCTCCTCTCAATATAGTATTGTCCTGCTAAACAAAAACAATGAAACCATGGTCATAAATGGCTTAATTAATCCCCAGGCACATCTTATAGTGATGCACCACATCCAAACTCACATATGAAGACAACGGTGCATTGTTGTCTCTTGGGAATCCACTGTTCTGTTTTCTCTAGATGTGTTGCTCTAGCTACCAACCATGATTAATGAAGTTTCCTGAAGGTTGAGAGTCTTAGCCACTGAAACACTAAGTGAAAATAAAACATTGTGGGTTTCCCCACCACCATCCAGATTACGTCACTTTTTTAGCATTTCATTCACTATAAAGACAGCAGATATGTAATTATATTTCACTAAATACCTTTATGAACAGAAGATAAGAAGCCACTTATAACAAGGCAGTTACTTTATGACTAGATTACTGCAATACTGAAAGTCACAGTAGTTAACTTAAAACACTTTTGAATGTTAATTGTCTTGGTCCCTGACCCTCCACTCACCCTACATGAGGGTTTCAGGCCATTGGAGGGATCCACATATGAATAGCTCCAATGATAACTCTTATCCTAGTCCATCTTCAATGTCCCCACTGCAACAGCCTATTTGGAGTGTGGGCCTGACACCTCTACAGGATTTGGAGGGGAGACTCTATAACCCATGCTTTGCTGCATTTCTAGCTGCTGCTGCTATCTCCTGGGTAGGAATGCCACAAGGGTTTAGCTTCTGTGCGCTCTGCACACTGAGAGGTGAAATTCAGCTATATAGGAATAAGTAGCACCATTTATACAAGCAAGTATACTCAGTTCTCATGCTTCTGGGCATAACCTTAGGAGTGACAGTACTACCATTTTTGTAAATAAATGACCATTTACTGCCAAACTGAAATTCCAGGGGAGAATTCCATTATGGGGAGGAGGTGACTAGCCCTCTGTGGAGAAAGAAGTGGTTCAGGACTATTTAGAAAAGCTGGATAAGCACAAGTCCATAGGGCTGGATGAGCTGTATCCGAGAGTGCTAAAGGAGTTGGCGCATGTGATTGCAGAACCATTGGCCATTATCTTTGAAAACTCATGGCGATCCGGGGAAGTCCCGGATGACTGGAAAAAGGCTAATGGAGTGCCCATCTTTAAAAAAGGGAAGAAGGAAGAACCTGGGAACTACAGGCCAGTCAGCCTCACCTCAGTCCCTGAAAAAATCATGGAGCAGGTCCTCAAGGAATCAATTCTGAAGCACTTAGAGGAGAGGAAAGTGATCAGGAACAGTCAGCATGGATTCACCAAGGGCAAGTCATGCCTGACTAATCTAATTGCCTTCTATGACGAGATAACTGGCTCTGTGGATGAGGGGAAAGCGGTGGACGTGTTGTTCCTTGACTTTAGCAAAGCTTTTGACACGGTCTTCCATAGTATTCTTGCCAGCAAGTTGAAGAAGTATGGGCTGGATGAATGGACTATAAGGTGGATAGAAAGTTAACTAGATTGTCGGGCTCAACGGGTAGTGATCAATGGCTCCATGTCTAGTTGGCAGCCGGTATCAAGTGGAGTGCCCCAAGGGTCGGTCCTCTGGACGGTTTTGTTAAATATCTTCAGAAATGATCTGGAGGATGGTGTGGATTGCACGCTAAGCAAGTTTGCAGATGATACTAAACTGGGAGGAGAGGTAGATACGCTGGAGGGTAGGGATAGGACACAGAGGGCCCTAGACAAATTAGAGGATTGGGCCTAAAGAAATCTGATGAGATTCAACAAGGACAAGTGCAAAGTCCTGCACTTAGGACGGAAGAATCCCATGCACAGCTACAGACTAGGGACTGAATGGCTAGGCAGCAGTTCTGCAGAAAAGGACCTAGGGGTGACAGTGGACGAGAAGCTGGATATGAGTCAACAGTGTGCCCTTGTTGCCAAGAAGGCCAATGGCATTTTGGGATGTATAAGTAGGGGCATTTCCAGCAGATCGAGGGACGTGATCGTTCCCCTCTATTCGACATTGGTGAGGCCTCATCTGGAGTACTGTGTCCAGTTTTGGGCCCCACACTACAAGAAGGATGTGGGAAAAATTGGGAAGAGTCCAGCGGAGGGCAACAAAAAGGATTAGGGGACTGGAACACATGACTTATGAGGAGAAGCTGAGGGAACTGGTATTGTTTAGTCTGCAGAAGAGAAGAATGAGGGGGGATTTGATAGCTGCTTTCAACTACCTGAAAGGTGGTTCCAGAGAGGATGGTTCTAGACTATTCTCAGTGGTAGAAGAGGATAGGACAAGGTGTAATGGTCTCAAGTTGCAGTGGGGGAGGTTTAGGTTGGATATTAGGAAAAACTTTTTCACTAGGAGGGTGGTGAAACACTGGAATGTGTTACCTAGGGAGGTGGTGGAATCTCCTTCCTTAGAAGTTTTTAAGGTCAGGCTTGACAAAGCCCTGGCTGGGACGATTTAGTTGGCGATTGGTCCTGCTGTGAGCAGGAGGTTGGACTAGATGACCTTCTGGGGTCCCTTCCAACCCTGGTGTTCTATGGTTCTAATGTAAAGGAATAGGACAATCCTACCAGGTGTTTCACATGCCCTTTTGGAACATTTATCAGAGCTTGGCCACATGTATCAGCAAGTTTTAAATGGGCACTGACAGTAAGAGCTAGGTGGTTGCCAGGGCTCCCGAAGACAAATCAGAAGACAAAAGAGAGAGAGCCCTGCTGGCTGATGTAATTCCTGCCAAACATATTGCTGCACATGTTTCTTTGCGCTGTGATATGAGAGAGAGAGAGAGAGAGCCTGCCTGACAGCTATGAAAAAAACAGCTATTCATAGTTCATGGCTCAGGGCCTTGTGGAAAAGGCAAGAAATGTGGGAGCCAGAAAGGCTTAACTACTCCAGATAGATAGAACTTCTAATTAGGTAACATCTGTACAGTGGGTACCTGAAGTGGACCTGAGTGGAGGATCTTGAACAGACAGTAAATAGCGACCGACTAAGTTGGTAAAATGTTGTTTTAAAACAGTATTAAGTCACATGTGTAATTAATTAACTGTTGGAGTTTATATTAGTCTTCTATATTTTCACTGAGATGTGTTCACAACCTTCTTTATTTTGGAAGAGCTAGTTGCACTTGTATCTTGGCTACTGTCAAGGTTCCTTACCCACTCTGAATTCTAGGGTACAGATGTGGGGACCTCCGTGAAAGACCCCCCCTAAGCTTATTCTTACCAGCTTAGGTTAAAAACTTCCCCAAGGTACAAACTTTGCCTTGTCCTTGAACAGTGTACTGCCACCACCAAGCGTTTTAAACAAAGATCAGGGAAACAGATCACTTGGAGACATCTTTCCCCAAAATATCCCCCCAAGCTCTACACTGCCTTTCCTGGAGAAGGCTTGGTAATAATCCTCACCAATTTGTTAAGGTGAACACAGAGCCAAACCCTTGGATCTTAAGAACAACGAAAAATCAATCAGGTTCTTAATAGAAGAATTTTAATTAAAGAAAAGGTAAAAGAATCACCTCTGTAAAATCAGGATGGAAAATACTTACAGGGTATTCAGATTCAAAACACAGAGGATCCCCTCTGGGCAAAACCTTAAAGTTACAGAAAACAGGAATAAACCTCCCTCTTAACACAGGGAAAATTCACATAAAACAAAAGATAAACTCATCCGCCTTGCCTGGCTTACCTATATTGGTTGTGATATTGGAGACTTGGGTTAGGACAGTTTGGAGAAGATGGATTTCTGTCTGGCCTCTATCAGTCCCAAGAGAGAACAAACACGTAAACAAAGAGCACAAACAAAAGCCTTTCCCCTGCCAAGATTTTAAAGTATCTTGTTCCCTTATTGGCCCTTTGGGTTGGGTGCCAGCCAGGTTAGCTGAGCTTCTTAACCCTTTACAGGTAACAGGATGTTGCCTCTAGCCAGGAGGGATTTTATAGCACTGAATATAGAAAGGTGGTTTCCCTTCCCTTTTATATTTATGACAGCTACATTCCAAGGTTAATCTAAAGATGATTTCTCACCTCACAATGATATATCCTGGGCACGCATTCAAGAAAAAGAATCTTCCAGTAAAGAGAGGGATGTTCCCTTCTGTGCAAACTGATCAAATCTAGTATAATATTTTTCTTTATTTTTCTCCAAGCAGCTCTTGAATGATAGATAAACACAGGAGAAAAAATGATGCCCTCAGAAAATCTGATGAACAGTATAATAGCCCCATGCCTGCACGAGATGAAAGTCTCTATTTCCGTTCCATATGTGCTTACTGGCAGCAGGTTCAGTGGCTTTATTTAATTTTTATTTTGTGCAGTGCTATCCTTCAGTCATGTTCCCAGTTTCCAATATTCCCATGTTCAAAATGAAAAATAAATAAAGAGAAGCTGCTTTTGTCAAAAGCTCAGTGAAACTTACAGTGATAGCTCTCAGAGGTACCTCTCTTCTGGAATACAGGAATTGCTGTACCAGAACTCCACAGACGGTCAAGCTAGTCATATAAGGGTAACTTTTCAAATGCACTTAGGAACTTACCTTCCATTGAAAGTCAATGGAAGCTAGGTATCCAAGTGCCATTTGGGTCTTTGACAACCACCCCCAGAGTCCAAATGTCTCCAGAGTCAATGACTGGTACTACTACTAATGCACCTAAATGAGTATTTATTATTATGTTGATCCTTGTCGGGGGGTTGTTTTTGTTTAAATGGTTGCCTGATTATTGATTAAAACTGAAAAATGAACACTATTGAGCAGGGACCGTCTTTTTGGTCTGTGTTTGTACCGCACATAGCGGCCCTGGTCTGTAACTGGGGCTCCTAGTTGCTATTGCAGTACAAATTGTAACAAAATAATAAATCTCTTGTATTGCACAACAAAACAAAGAGTGATGTACTAGCTAAAGAATCCATCCTGTTAAATAGTTACCTGACTGAGGACTTGTGCTTGGGGTCTCACTTTAGCAACATTTAGGACTAGAAGAATGGCAAGTAATATCTGAAAGAACAGGTATGTTCTTAATACTTTGTATTGCAAAATAAACTAGTCTACATGCTTGCATGAAAAGCCCTCGCTTTAGGGGTTTGGTTTTGGTTTTGTTTGTTTTTAACCATAGTAGTAACCCAGCAACAATTTTTCTTTAACATTTCAGATGGCAAGCCAGATTTTGGATCAGTGAAGGTTAAAGGAGGGGGAGGAGGAGTTTCCCAAGACGGCTATTTTCCTCCCTTCCCCTACCCCCTACTCCTTCATGTCCCTTTTGGGCAGCGGGGAGAGGGAAAAAATGCTTTAAAGAAAATCGAGTTGAATTTTGAATGTTTCAATTTCTTTGGGAAAAAATACATCCCCACCCCCATTTTGTGCTTGTTTTTGCAAAAATTTGCAATTTGCAAACAATGTCTTTTTTTCAATGCAAAATGTTTCTGTTTGAAAATGTGTCCAGCTCAGTACTGATTGTATTATTCATTTACAAATTCAGGTGAATAAAACTCTCCATCTTTTAGCTGACATGACACTGCGACTGAATTTCTAGGCTTCTTTGAAGAAGTGCTACAAAAACTAGGGGGCCTTGGCACAGAATTTAGGAGGCCTTGCAGATGCCATGAAGGGCATTTTGGCTAAAAGCAAGCAATTACTGCATTACATTCGCCTGCTAAGTACCCTAGATCACTCTCAGCCAAAGAAATTTATAATTTTTGCAGCTATCAAAGAATATTATATTTAATGTGGACATATTCAATAGCAGGATGGAAGTTGCCAAAGAGACCTTTACACATTCTTAAATAAGGAACTTCCCTAAATAAGTACACCTTTCTTTTTAATAAAAACATCATCCTAAGAATATAGGAAATGTCAAATAAAAACACACCAACTAGGCCTCTCTTCAGTACCTTTTTTCTAACAATGGCAGCTGCTGAATGCCTCAGAGGAAGCTGTGGATTTCCCATAATGCATCTAAATTGTGCTATGCTATTTGAAAGGGGAAATAGTTTCTTTTTGAAGTGGAGTGTGGCTTTTTAGTAGATGTTTTATAGGCACTTATTGTACATTTTGGATTGTTGGATTTTTAGGGGAATGCTAGGTTAGAAATTAGAAAGCTAGGGAGAGTTTATTCACCACAGTGCAGTTACCCAGTTTGATTTTGACAAATCCAGTGACAGATTGAATCCCATTTTCTTCACATCCCCTTAGAATATTAAGGAAAAACTCAACAGCATATTGAAGTTCAGTGAGTGTGGAGATAAAAGGATTTGAAAGCTTGTCCACATACAAATTGTGCTAATTCAACCTCAGTATTCTGACTAGATTATGGATGGAATACATTGAAAATTTACATCAATCAGCTCCTGGGTTTAAGGCCTTGGATAGTTGCTGGCTAGTCCTAGGGTAGATGTTATGGAATCATTTACTTCTTGTGTAATCAGCCACTGTGATTTGATCCTGAAAAGTCCTGAGCATCCTGAACTCTTTGCTGTCAATAGGAGTTGAGGATGTTCAGCACCTCTCACAATGAGGCCTTTAATTAGGCAAGTGTATAATTTTTTCTTCATATTTTATTAAGGACAAATAATTCCATAGCTGAGTCTAGTGTTGCTAATACCTGCTAATTCTCAGACTAGAATAATCCTCTACAGCCCAGGGTGGGCCTTGCACCTTGTGCAGTTATTTGACATTTTTCCTAAATGAGCATAAAAATCTGCCTAATTAAAATGGGGTAGCATTTTTCACTCTCTTTGCACATGGACAAATCAGTACACAAATTGCAAGACATTGGAGAATCAGGGCCCGGCTGTCAGAATTATCTAGTTTTTTGGAGACCTTCAGATTTGCAATTACTGCTGGGATTCGTGAAGAAAAATGCACATGGGGTTTGTGGCCGAGGCATCCTGTTGAGAAAAGCAAGGCTCACTGGAACCAAGGATGTATGCAGCCCTTCTGAGGTAAATTCCGTGCAGTATTTGTTTTGTGCCTATTTTGCCAGTTTTAAAACAGAGGTCTTATTTTCTTTATAGAAACATTTGGAGCCAAAATTTCAAATGGTATAGAACAAGGTCCTTTTAAAAAAGTGCCTACACATATGCAGGGATGTATTATAGTCTTCATCAGCTATAATAGATTACATTTATTTTAAGATGATTATAATGCATTTGGCTACTTTTCACTTGAGTTCCAATCCAAATGGTATCCAGCGGAACTGGACTAGGCTCTTCATGCCCACCATTTTCTTAAGTCACTGAAAATCATTAGAAATCGTACTCCGGCTTCTCCTAAAGACATCGTTATTGAAATATTTCCGCTCAAAATAATCAGTTCCATTATTTATTCCTGTTATTTCTACTACTACTACTTAATACCAAGTGTTTTCATCCATTCATTAAAGAGTTGGGTAAATGTTAGAGTTGAGTGAATAATTTTTCAACAAATTATTCATTCAGTGAATTTCACCTCTTTTTTCCCCCAGTTGTCAATAAGCAGATTACAAAATTTTGGAATTTCTTTGTTATTTGAATGATTTCAAATCGTTTCCCAGAGATGTTCTAATTTTGTTAAAATCAGTGGCCACATTGTTTGCCTCGCCCAATCCTCCTGGTGTCTGCTCTCTTTTTAATCCTTGACCCTGCAACCTGATCCTCACAGGTGGAGCCATGTGCCTGTGTGGAGGCTGACTCAAGTCAGTGGGGCCTTGTGTGTGAGTGCAGGAGTTCTGCCTGTATGGATCAGATTGCAGCACTGGGATTTTAGTGAGCTCTTCCATAGAGCTCTGAAACATCACCTCTGTAAAGTGGTCACAGGATGTTCTGGCTGTTTAAAGGAGGTTCCAGTTTCAGCCTTCCACCCTGAGCAGAGAGACTCCAGCCCCCATGGGAATATCTAGGAAGCCAGAGGCTGTCAAGGCATGCTGGGAAGCGTGCCAGAGGGACAGAAAAAGCAGCCTTCCTGTAGAGTGGAAAGGGAGTGTAGGAGCTGGTGGTGGGTAATTGTTTCTGACATGTCCAACATCAATCATCACTTTGTGTACAGGTAAAATGTGTTAATGTTTAATGTAAATAAATAATCAGTTTTCAGTTCAGGTACTTGTTAATTGTCTGGTTTTTTTGTTCAGTGTTACATTATAGCACACTTATACAGCAAACCACTCACTAGCTACTTCAAGCAGCCAAAGTACCTTTCAGTGGTTTCACAGAAGTATCATGATTCCATCTATTTATATTGCTTTCATCCCTGTGGATTTCTGATAGCTTTTGTATAATCATTGTGCAATAGCCAGATTTGCTTTTCAATAATTTCTTGTAATGTGATCAATAACAGGTGCATTCCCAGTTTCACACAGTATTTTTGCAAATCTCCCCAGTTTGTACCAGCTTTGTATCCACCTTTCTAACTGACCTTCAGCTGCAAATGCTATGGTTGCCAGATCTGTGCCTTGTATAATCATCCTCGTACTTAATTCAGTTTCATTTTGGCTCTTTTCTTTTGTCAATATGTTTCCGTCTTTATCCTTGCAATGACATTTAGCCATGTGCAGATTTGACATATGGCTTTCTTACACATACCATTCCATCATTGCTTCCTACAGCCAGATGTCAATCCAGCTCCTTTTTTCTGTACATGGATAGCAGATTATTGGCTCCTTTTAAGACACTTCATCTGTGTAAGTATGGTGATGTCTTTTAAAGAGTTATCTGTTAATCAGTTTGAAAATACAGTATAATTTAACACAATTATGTCAATTTGTAGTGTTTTCCTAAATGCTCTGTATTAATGCATTGCTAATGCACTGTTGTTACAGTAAATATTTGCTTGGAAATTCCATTAAAAATCCCATTCTTCCAGATTTATTATTGGATCTTTTGAAAACATGTCTCAGCTGTGAAATCAACTCCTCACCAAATTTTCTCCAGGCTTACCTTCTGACATGCTCCAGACCGTATATTATTTTTGAACCTCCATCAGACTTTTGTGCTCTTATATTCTACATTGTAAAATATTGAAAAATCATGGCTTGACCCCAAGAATGCAATCTTCTCACCTGGACCACAGAACTTGCAATACAATCCTCTAGTATGGAGATCCCTGTCCTCCTCAGCACAGGTGCATGTATTTTGCTGTTCTACAATAGAAGATGCGATTACAATATACCATTGTTCCAGAAGATGATATCACACTTAGAACTCTGCAGGATTTTAAAGATGAATTCATTATTTCACCACAGCTAAATGTCTCCAGAAGTAGCCAAACTGAGTATTTTATCAGAAAGAAAAAAAATAGATATGCCTCACCCTCAAGATTGTGTATTGTCAATGAAAAATTATCCCTTATTCCTTAAAGTAAGGGGTATACATAGAAATGCATTCTAAGCATTGTACTCATCAATGCATATATTTAGAGCTGATAAGGCCTGCACAGAATTCTTTTATCACATATGTTAAAAAATGAGAAGCTGGTTCTATATAGTATCTAAGAAGGATCAAAGATTACAGTTTTTCTATTGTTACAAACCAGTTTAAATTTGAACCATTGCACTGTTTTGTTTCAATTCTGTGTCAGAAGAATGGATTCATTCTTTTGATATTCCAGAGCTTCTTCCAGTTCTTGCTGTTATCTTTGTCACAAGAACAAGTCATCTGAACATCAGTGCCTGACACAGGCTTAGGAGAGACGGTTAGCTAAACTGTGCTTTCATCTTTTTGAAATTCAGTATTTTGATTGTCTGGATAGTCCACCTTTGTCTAGCCACCACCAAGGCTAGAATAAGTAAAAGGTCAGAGTATTCAATATATTACTGTCTTTCAAAGAATGTATCAGATTCTAAAAATCTATGTACGTGACAGAGTAGACAAAATAACGTAACATGATTCACTGGCATGACAAGAATATAATGAAAATAGGAAATGATATAAATGCAACCATTTATATTCTGGATTTACTATTTCAATATTGTGATCTTCCAGTGCCATAGCAGGTGAATTAAATCAGAATTGTTTTTCATTCTGTGTTGTCTACATTCAAAACAGAAAGTACAAGTATTGTTCCTGGTGATTCCCAGTTTAAAAATTATTTCTTATATTAAGCCATTGTAGGGTCATATTTTTTTCCATAAAAATTAACATTCTGGTCTTGGAAATTTAGTTAAACCTGTAAGCTTCTCAGATATAATGGTGATGAAGGCCAGTACCTAGATAGACCACCAGATACCATGGTGATGGGTGACCTTCTAAAAACCTAGACAGAACATCGTATTCATTTGATCAGTTGTGCATATTTTCCTAGCAAGCCTATTATTCCTGCCCCTGGCCATCATTTTGTTCCTGTCCAGTTGCCCTTTACAAAGTCAATATACAAAGCCTGAGTTCTCAGTATAGAAACCCAAGAAACAAAAGTACACACATAGTGCTAATAAAGAGAAATACAAGCAAAAGAACTGAATGTTGCAGAAGCTCTAGAGACAGATAAAAGTGAAGCCCAATATTTGCCTGAGGAAGTAACAGGAATAAGAATTGTCAGGCTAAGGGGAAACGGAACTAGTAAAAGTAGAGAGATTAACATGAAGGAATTAGTAAATAACACAAATTATTTATTTTTGTGTTAGAGAGGTGTCTTGAGGGCCCAGCCAAAACTGGAGCCCGTTGTGCTAGGTACTGTTCAAACATGTAGTAAGAAATAGACACTGTTCTGACGAGCTTACATGCTCAATAGACAGTACAGGTAAAGGGTTGGGGATAGGAAGTGTTGTTATCCCTATAGACATATAGCACATAAGTGACTTGCCAAAAGTCTTACGGGGCAGTCTGTGAAAGAGACAGGAATTAGAAAGCTCTAATTCTCTCTTTTTCTTCCAAAGTACAGTACCTGATAGAAAATATAATTTTAATAGTTGGACAAACTCCATCCAGTATTAAATTAGCTCAGATGAGTATAAGATTCCACAGTCCATTGATGCTCAATCATTTTCTCCCTCAGTGTTAAAGGTTGTGTCTACTAATTGTTTAGGGTTGTCCAAGGGGGCATGTGTTAAAAAGAAAAACATGTACACTATATATCAGAAAAAACTACCTGACTGAGAAATCTATTAGACTTGGCTTTGTCTTCAAAGGTAAATGATGTAAGCCTCATCTCTGGAGTCTTTTAGAACTAGATCAGATACAACATTCAAGGGCATATGGGGAATAACAGTCCTGCTCTGGAAGTGACAAAATTACCTAATCAGCTTTTTTCTATCTGTTTCTTTTATTTCTCTGATTCCATTTATATTTAAATGATATTTTTATTAGCCACTTAATTACTTGTAACTGAAATCAGTTTCACTTCCAGATATATTTCTTCACACAGACTTTTTTTTTAAGTAGGTGGATTTTTGTTTGGTAATTTCAGAACATTTTAGTAATTATAAAATCAGACCTAAAAATAAACTAGGAAATGACACAGGTGATCTATCTACCTTCACATATATCCAGGGGTATTTGTCTTGAAATTTGGGTTTACCATTTTTTCCATGCATTACTTTTTTTTTTACCTTTGTCATTGTAATATATCAATTCACCAAACTCTGTTGTTCTTTGTGTGCCTCACTGATTGACACTACTAATTTTGTGGTATTAAGAGAGTGCCTAGAAGTCCTTCTCAGGATCAGGCCCTGTTATCCGAGGCATTGTACAAACACATAGTAAGAAACAGTCTCTTCCTTGACAAGTTTACAATCAAATTGCAGACAAGAGGGACCAAATTAGCATGAGAAGCCAAAAGAATGAAGAAGGACCAGGGTCACTAAAATACCATTCCAATATAAGATATTCTGATTATTCCAGATGATTTTAAACTCTTTTATTAAATAAAATTAGCCACAGCAGACTGGTGCAGACCTTACCATCACTGGTTAGCTAAATTTTTGTAAGTATGATGACAAAAGTGGGTCTTGAGGAGGGTTTTGAAGGAGGAAAGAATAGCAGTCCTTTGGAATAATTCAAGGAATGTGTTCCATACGTAAGGGCAAGCATGGACGAGGGTGTGGAAACATTTTTGTGTGAATGGAGATTGCATTGTTGGTAGAAGGGACAAGACTAAGGGTCATGAAAGAACAGATGAATAGAAAATTCAGGAGAGGCAGAGTTTTGAAGAGCCTTTGAGGTGAAGACAAGAAGCTTGAATTTAAAGCAGTGACACAGGAGGAGCCAATGGAGGGATTCAAAGTAGGTAAAGTTTGGGAATAACAACCGCAGTAGCATCTATCTAGCTTGGCCACACTGTCCCATCTTCCTCATAAAGTGATACTACACCTACTCGCCTTATGTTTTCCCTGAAGTCACCATGACTGTAAGCCTCATTTCAAAATGTTTTTGGCCCAACATCATTTGCAAGAGTCTGATTGCTACATACCTGTTGGCTATCAGAGAACAGTTACAGACTTTGGCTCTGGAAATAGCTGCATAATGCAGTATTTCAAAGCCACTGGAGAAAAGGTAACTGGTTTGGTGGATAGGGGGAATACGGTGGCTTTTGACACAGTCCCACATAAGCTAGAGAAATTTGTGCTTGGCAGAACTACCATTAAGTGGATACATAATTGGTTAAACAACGAGTAACTAGTAATGGAATGATGTTGGATTGGAAGGAGGTCTTGAGTGCGGTTCCACGGGGATCTGTTCCGGGACTGGTGTTATTTAATATCTTTATTAATGACCTGGATGTAGGAATAGAGAATAATGATCAAATTTGCACATGACACAAAGCTGAGGCTGGGAGAGGTTGCTAACACTTTGGAGGATAGAGCTAAGATTTAAAAGGGAGCTTGAGAAATTGGAGAACTGGGCTATAGACAACAAAATGAAATTCAACAAAGACACAGGTAAGGTGCTACGCTTAGGGAAGAAAAATCAAATACACAAATACAGAATCGGGGACAACTGGCTTAACAGCACTGCTGAGAAGGATCTGGGGGTTGTGGGGGATCACAACCTCAAAATGAGTCAACAATGCCATGATGTTGCAAACAAACAAACAAAAAAGCAAATGCCATCTTCACTTGCATTAACAGAGGCATGGCATGCAAGTCACAGGACTTGATAGTACTGCTCTACTCGGTGCTGGTTAGGCCTCAGCTGGAATATTGTGTCCATTTTTGGTCACCAATGTATAGAAAGGATGTAGAGAAAACTGGAAAGGATCCAGAGGCGAGTGACAAAGATGATCAGAGAAATGGAATGCAGGCCATATGAGCAAAGGCTAAAGGAACTGGGTTTGTTTAGTTTGGAAAAGAGGAGATTAAGTGGGGACATGATAGTGATCTTCAAATATTTGAAAGGCAACCATAAAAAAGATGGTGAAGAGTTGTTCTCTCTTGCCACAGAGAGCAGGACAAGAGGTTCAAACTACAGCACAGCAGATTTAGATTAAATCTCGGGAAAAACTTACTCACTGTAAGAACAGTAAGACAATAAAACAAACTGCCTAGGGAAGTCATGGAAGCTCCTTCACTGAAGGTTTTCTAAAGGATAGCCATCTGTCTTGGATGGTTTAGCCACAACAAATCCTGCATCTTGGCACAGGGTTTGACTGGATGACCCTTGTGGTCCCATCTAACCCTATGGTTCTAGGTATTTTCCACTCAAAATAGGGAGCTGTGGAACCCAGGTGTCTTGTGGTACCACATGGACAAATAACCAGTTCAACTCCTTTCTTCTGGGTCTGGCCCTCTGAGAAAGGTAAAAATGTCATCTGGTAAATTAAAACGAAATGCAGACCCCATAAGAGGTATAATAACTGTGTGTGTAGACTGAGGAATTGCCTTAGAGACTTTCCCACAAAACCTGGTAACAAGGAATGACAGAGTTAGTAATCATCCTGAATCCTTCTGTGCTGGAACAGTGGTAACAACAACTTCCCTGCTCCAGTCAATTATGCTTTTAATATTGAGTTTATGTCCAGGGTCCAAACCTGCTATATGACTGCATGACAAATGAAATACCATCAACTCAAAATAAATCTGAGCTCATTGGGTTTATCTAATCTGCTAGGCAAATACGGTAAGCTCCCCACTGTAATGTCCCCAATGGTTACTTTTCATTATATATTTTTATTCTGCTGTGTGTGTCCTGAAATGATACCTGGTAAATAAGCATTAACATGGTTACTTTTCTGTGCATGCGCACACAAACATTTCTGTGCAAACATACACAAATGTGTATACACACATCTTGAGAAAATCCATCTATGTTGTACAAGGTAGAGGCAAGAGAGCTTAAAAATGTATCTGTCCATATTTCTAGGAACTAGACTCAGACCTCACCCAGGGTTTTGATTACCAGTGAATTTGAAGATATTAGACCCATGATGGAATTTTGTGTTGTCAACTGGAAAACATGGTGGATTTGTGGGACATACAGCTGAATTATATGGAGACCCAGTCTTAGTTTGCACTGCAAACAGGATATTTGAACAAAGGCAGCACCCAAATATGCTGCCTATTAAAATCAAAGCATTTTCATGGATAATAAGACTATTTACAGTTATATAAATTTGGGAAAATGTATAAGGGATACAAGTCCTAATGTTCCAAGATTTGATCTGACTGAAGTTAGAAATGGATAGGATATTACATGCTCGTCTATTATGAGATTTCGTCCATCTCCCTCGAAAGCGTTAGTTCTAGCCACTGTTGCAGATAGGATGTTGAATTAGATGGACCACTGATCTGAACTGTTATGGCAATTCCTATATTCCTTTTCAGGGTTGAGGAGTAGTTGAGGGCTTTTTCTGTCTAAGAAGTAAATCCAAAAGGGTGGCTGCGAGTGTTTATTGACTATTGCAATTCAAGTTCTCTTGCTGCTCCACCACACATTTTGAAGTGATGAGTCCTAGAGTTAGCAGAAGGAGGATTAGTCTGAATACAACATCCAGCCCACATTCCCATCTGTTTTCATCTGGATCCAAATGTTTATGATTCGAAAAATGTTTACAGTAGTCAAGAATCTCCTAAAGTTCATTCATTGTCCCCGAGCTTTGCCATCACTTTCCAGTAGGTCACCCCATCATGACCACTTAGGGGCATTTATTATGCAGCTCAGCAATTCTGCCAGTTGCTCTACTGGATTCTGAATACCAAAGCATTAAAAAATGGTGTGTGTTCTAGGGCATGGAGTGTAATATAATTCAGCAGCAAGGGGCCTCCACAGAACAGCTGATACTGTGGAAAGGTAGGGGCTCTAATAGTTCAGCCATCTGCTCTTATTGCTGCCACTCCCACAGCGAGAAGGGGTGGAGGGCAAGGCTGTGTGATCACTAACCAAAGATCTGACTGTTTGAGGGGAGGGGAAATTTGACCATCTAGCAACAACATCAGCAGAACTAGAGGAGCCATGAAGAAGCTAGAGCCTGTTTAAGGCATGGGCAGAGGTGTCACTGGGAGTAGAAAGCCAGGGAATTGTTGGAGAAGGACGTAAGACAGGATTTCAGGATGAAGATGGGGGAGTGGGTGTGGATGGAGGATTCTAAAGCAAATCATCAGTGCTGATCCTAACTTGACCCTCTGAGGTCCGGCCATCACTAGATGGCACTGTATAATTAAATCACAAAAACACATACTGTGCCAGTTTTAAGGGCCTAATTTAAATTCACAAAAGCCAGCAAATACAAAGCAAAGCCTGAAGCTCTTTCCTTAACATCCGTCCCCTGTTGTTTTCTTTATTTCCTCCTACATGATTCTTGGTTCACAAAGCTTTGGGAGAGAGGAGCAATATTTGGGCAGAAAGATACGGAAAGAGATACTTCTGCCCTCTAAGTGAAGATCTTTACTGACCATTAGGGTTGTGTATGTATATGTTTAAATGAAAGGCAAGCTGGCTACTGAGAGACCCAAGATAACTCTTAGTGGTCTGCAGGGGCATCTAAAAAGCATACAAACCATGACCAAAATGCATGAAAAGGCAAGGCTTTTGCTTACTGAGCTAGAAATGATTCAGCAGAGCAGATGGATCACATTAGTTTGGCAATACTAGGAACATAACAGGGTCGTGTTAGGAAAGAATTCAAGCAAAAAATCCCCCATTCAGAATCAACAAGCTGAGACAAAAATAATGTTATTAAAAATAATGCGTACCCTAAGCTGACATTGCATTTTACAATTACATAGTAACACAGAAGAACTTACAGTCAAATAGCTGCCATAGCTCCATGTAGCCTGTACAATTCCGCAACTGTTACTCACATTTTTGCACTCACTGGAATGGCTGCAGAACTGGGCCCCAAATGAGCACTGGATAGATATTAGACAACATTAACCAAAGAAGTACCTTATTTTAATATTTTATTTGTTGTGATGACTGATATGCACCTTTCTATTTCCACTCTTTTTTTAACTGAAACTAGTGTGTCCATTCCTCATTGTCAGCATTTACATATACACAATTAGTGTGATCATTGTCATTGGTAAAAGGGCTTAGAGATGGTCTGTTTAGTTAGCACAGTAGAAAAGCAGCGTAATTTTCCTAGACTTGCCATTGCACATGATGCACCTGTAGGCCCTAATATTTTTTTGTAATGGCCCCCGATTTTATGCCTACAACTACCTGCCTACAAATAATTCCAAGTGCAGATAACTGTGGACACATGATGGCTTGTAGATGTCTAACTGCCCAATTTCCAGGCATAAGCAGGTAGTTAGACATCTATATGCCATCCTTTGTGTCCACAATTAATTATACCCAAAAATCTGCTTCTACAATGATCAGCAAGTGAAAAATAGGAGAACAGCAGAGGAGCCCATTTTAAAAAATCACTTTAGTTTAATAGGCACTCTCCATTTTATTCCTTGTAGGATCCTTTTTATGTTTTTCAATAGTTTTCCAGCCTTCATGGTCTCAATATCTAAAACACAGGTGATCGAAGGTGTAGCACTGCTGATGTAGAAGACTTGGTGTTTTTGAACAGTTGTGAATGCTTTCATGCTACTTACTGTGCCCCAGAGCCATATCAGATGGTGTTACTTCACTGTGCCTACCTAATTTCTCAGCTGTCTAGCTGTTGTGTGATAATAGAGGAGGGGGGTTCATACATTTTCCCCTTCTCCTGACCCTCTCTGGCTATTCATCACTGATGTTGAAATAATGACCCTGTTGGTTAGCAAGTCCCTCTTCCTCCAGGGGGTGAGGTGTCCTGTGTCAGTGGTTAATGTGTCTGTCTCTTTTTCTTCAAAACACACACAGACACAGCAATATCCCAGTAGCTAGTCAGTGTCCACTTCTGGTTTTATTTGATTTTGATTTTCTTCTTCCTTCTTCCATCCCTGCCTCAGAGAAGAGAACAATGGTTTAAAAAAATAGTCCATGATGTTTCTATCTAATCCAGGATCTTTTTGAGCCAGGCTTTCATTTGCTTTTGTTAGTCACTTCAAATTGCTAGTAAAGAAAGCAAAAAGATTATTATTTGGAAAAAGAGCCTTTTATTGTGCAAATTTGTCACTGTTCCTTTCTGGCTCCCAGTAGCTATCTCTGTGGTTCCTCTTTCTTTGAATTTCCAGCTTCGGGCACCTCTCTGGTCACCCAGAGCTGTATTGCTGTCTTTGAAAAGCTGATATTACATCACTGCAGCCAAAGCTGATATTACATCACTGCAGCCATTCTCATATCTACAAACCCTTTACAGCTGTAACTGGCAGCTATATAAGACACTTTCTGTTGTTTGTTTGCATCTGCTGACCCAGCCCTTCCATTCTCATCTGTCTTCTTGCTTCCCCTGGTACTTGGGTTTACAGTATGAAGCCCATATACATCACCCCAGTTGACTGGCATAAAAAAGATGCAGATGGATAAATCTGATCCCATCAGTACTTGGCAGTGGCAATTTGAGATCTAGCATGGCAGTCCAGGTGCCCCGTGACAGGTGAGCACTGACAGGAAATGTACAACAAACAAGTACAAATTTATTTTGTATCAAAGGGGGCCCCAACCTTTGACTACATCATTCTTCCAATTCTAGTGAAATGTATCATGACGAATTTGCTTATCTACAAAAAAGTGAATGGGAACATGAGTGATCATGCTGACCAATATTGTCCTCATTGTTTTCTTGCACTCTCCCATCAGTTGGACTGTCTCTGTCTGTTGCCTCTTGTCTAATATTCAGAGCTAGTCTACATGGCAAGTTACTGCGCAGCAAGCCAGGTGTGAATCTACAGCACTCTAGCTTGCCACATAGTAATGTCCCATGTGGACACTGCTACAATGCACTGAAAGTCCTGCAGAGCAGTTTAGCATACTACACTTTGCAGTAGCAATAGTGCTGTAGATTCACACCATGGATTACCGTGCAGTAATTTGTTGCATGCACGAGCCCTTTGATTGAATGCTCCTTGGGCAAAGACTGTCTTTGTTCTGTGTTTGGGTACTTCTACACTGCAGCTGGAGGTGTAATTTCCAGCATGGGTAGACATACCTGTGCTAGCTCTGATTGACCTAGCATGCTAAAACATAGCAGTGTAGCTGTGCTGGTGCGAGGTGCGGGACAGGTTAGCAGCCCAGAGTGTGATCCCATCTGCAACCCTAAGTAAGCACTTTGGTAGCTAGCCTCTTGTGCCACCGCAGCTACACTTCTATTCTTAGTGTGCCAGCTCAATCAGACCTAGCATAGGTATGGCTACCCAAGCCATAAATTATACTTTCTGTTCCAGCATAGATATACCCTTTGTGCAATGTCTACAACAATGGGGTCCTGGTCCAGAACTAGGGTTCCTAAGTGCTATGGCAACACAAATAGATAATAATAATGGAAATTAGTTGACAGGATGAGGTGAATACAATTTTTTTGTACTTGATTTCAAATTACACTTCCTGTTCCACCACCTATGATATCATTATTTATATTGCCATATCATCTAGGAGTCCCAGTCATGAACCAGGACCCCACTGCGCTAAGTATTGTACAAACATAGAACAAAAAGAAGGTCCCTGCCCCAAAAACTTATACTCAACGAGAGAGCAGGTGCGTGGAGACAGATGGAGGGGGGAAAACAAGAAAACAATAAGACAGTACTTGTTAGCATGATAGGTAGTGGTCTCAGCACAGCAGCCTAAACATCAAGTGTTTTTGTAGACATCATGGCATCAGGACTGCACCTGAACAATGTCCTCCTCCATTAGGCCCGAATGTTGGATGCTGCTAGGAAAATGTAGATCTATGAAATAATGTGTGTTTCTACACCTGGTTTGTTCTTTTATTTCCTAAGCCTCACCTTCACTACACTCAATAAATAAAATCTATTCCACAGTATACAGTGACATACACCAGACCTTTTGAGTGTAGACAACATTGACACTTACTGGTTGGCTGTAATCATATTCAGATTTTACGGTTGCATTCTAATAACAAGGACAAAGACCTTCCCATGGTTTTCTAGAGGGTATCAAATGCCTGCATAAGATCCCTGGCTGTCTGCTGTATTTCAGTGTCTATATGCAGTATGCAGATACATCAAGCAAGCAAGCTTACATTCAACATCCACCTATAGGGTAACTGCTCTTGGGCAGAAAATAATCATTTTTGATGGTATCAGACATTTGACACAACATGAACTTCATTTCTTTCCTGTTGATCAAAAGTCACATCACAGCACCATCACACAAACCTAGAATCATAGAATATCAGGGTTGGAAGGGACCTCAGGAGGTCATCTAGTCCAACTCCCTGCTCAAAGCAGGACCAATCCCCAATTTTTGCCCCAGATCCCAAATGGCCCCCTCAAGGATTGAACTCACAACCCTGGGTTTAGCAGGCAAATGCTCAAACCACTGAGCTATCCCTCCCCCTGAACCTAGACCTGATCCATTGAAGGCCACAGAAGGACTCCCATTGATTTTGCAGGGCTTTGCATCAGGCCCAGCGTGACTGTAATACTTGGTATTGTCTGCCACATTCTGTCAGGCATGTGTCTTGTGCTACCTCCACACCCTCACTAAAAAGCAGCATTTTGCAGTGTGTGCATTCCTCAGTTTTTGCCTGGAACATAGCACGCTCATTTGGTAAATGAGACAGATGAAAGGAAGAGTGGGGAAATCTATGCAGCCTAAATTAAATTTCTCCCCCAAAGTTTATAATTCCCATGAATCTTTGTAATACTTACATGATGGAAGGGATTTTCTTTTTGGGCTGTGTCTTCCCATTAAACGTCTTAGACATGTGATTTTATTTTAATACAACAAACCAATAATTTCTAGATGTAAGGCTCAAATCTGCCCTTCCTTGAGCTGAATATAAAGCGCACATTCATATCCTTTGCAAACGAGACACGCTACCTCACACTTTGGCTCATTACCTGACTTCTGTACTCTTTTGTCCTGATTATAACATGCACGTCAGAGCACAATATATTTACATCAAGAAGAGGAGTATGTATAACTGCAGAAAATACAGAATTTAAAGGGCAACTAGCCTAAGCAATTATTAAATATATGTCAGCAAGCATCAAACCATATCCATATCTACTTTTCTGTGAATACTCAAATATGGTTCTTTTTAAACATGCCAGCAGATATTAGAAACTCCTGTATGGAGAGTTTTTCAAGATGGCAGGTACTGCTGCTCAGATCAGTTTATTCTGGCTGCCAGCCACATGATGATTTGAATAAAAGAAAAATATACTTGAATACAGGCTTTCTGATGTTCACAAGCTTCTATCTTTGTGTCTCTTACATATACCACACATGTACCTCACCTATCAGTAAAATGGTGAAACTGTCCCTGAGGTTGGAATCAATACAAAGAGAGCTGCTTAGACCCTTAGAAGCAGGAAGAGGCTTTGGTAGTTCATCTACAACCCCTCCAACCAATTAGTAGAAACGTCAACTGATTGAAACAGGAATCTTTTCCAGTCTTTTCCAGCAGTCTTTTCCAGTCCTAAACTTCAGACACAGTAGTCATGGTGTGAAAAGATTAAGCAAGGAAAAATGGGTAGAGCTTAGAGTTTTGTCAGGGTTATAAAGATTCCTTCCTTGTGAGAAGAAGGAAGTGAACAGAAATATGGGGCCAGATTTTGATCTTCGCCCTGACAGAGAGCTGTATTAGGGGCTTAGTTACTCCAGATGTATTAATGCGGCCCTAGAGTTTTCACTGTGTATTTCTAATTTTAATGAATAAAAATATGAAATTTAGTTTGTTTCTTGGACAAGGTGAAGATTACAGATGATGCCACATTTTAGTTTTCCCAAATTTGTTATTTTGCCATTTTTAGCTTTGTGTGTTTTGTGTGATTGTTTTATTACTGAAAAAACACTGAGGCTAAAACATCTAAATAAATAAACCTGCACCCACAAAAGAGTTCACTTTCAACCTTCCAGTAGCTGGGCTTTGGACCCATCTCTGTGGCTTTTTTTTTTTTTTCAATTTTACACCATATGAATTTGACTTATCAAGCAATGTCAGACTTTATTAAGAACTTGATGGAGATTAATAAAATGCTTGATGGGCTACAGCTGATAAGCCTTCAAAATTCTTGACTTTAAAGTGGAATGAAGTGGAGATGGAAATTGAAGACATGGAGATAATGATTGATGGACAGAAGCTATTTCAACTGAGGACACTAAAATCTGCAGAAGATTGTGAGATTCAACTGATTACTTGGAAAATAAGTTTAGAATAAGAAATACCAGGAGTGGGGCAGGAAAATCTGAGTTAATCTTTTCAGAGTGGATTATGAGGTACAGGAGATGAATATATTTGACCCTCTTCTGACATATGATATATGCTACATGTCATAGCACAATTAGACAGTACCCTGATATGGTATTTGTAGAGTGTATGGCTATTGGCCTCCTATAGACAATCCAAGATCTAAAATTAGTATGTTAACCTTAAACTAGAACTCTGCAATTGGAAATTATCAGAGTCAGATCCTCAACTGGAGTAAATTGGCATAATTCCACTGATGTCAGTGGAATTAGACCAAATGACATGATCTAGTCCAATATTTAATATTGTTACAGTCATGTTAATTTTTGATGTAATGAAAATGTTTAACTTTAAACAAGCCAGAAAAGACACACCTCAATGACACATTGTTTTGATTTGTCAAATTGGAAGTTCACTGTGGGGGGGAATCTGATTGGTGTATTTCTCCCACCTCCAGACACTACATAGTTTAATTCAGTGTTTCTCAACCTGGGGGTCACGGAAGAGGTTTTGGGGGGTTGCAAGCAGGGCTGGCACTAGTGGGTAGGAAGCAGAGCAATTGTCTGGGGCCCCATGCCACAGAGGCCCCTGCGAAGCTAACGTACATGTTTCAGCCCTGCACTGAGCTGAAGCCTGGAGCCCTGTACCCCAAGCGGGGTGGTTGGAGCCCAAAGCCCCGAGCTTAAGGTGGGGGGGGGTCCAATTTTTTCTAGGGGGAGCCACCATTTTTTTTAAGTCCAAAGGGGATCACCAGCACAGAAAGGTTGAGAAACACTGGTTGAACTGATAAGAAGATGAACTGTATGTGAACTGTGAAAAATGGCTTTGATTCAGAAACCGAGGGTTTTTTGCTTTCCATAATGTGGATTGTCACTTGCCTTTCCTCTTAGTTCTTAACAGCTATTGCCACTAAGCCCATTTAACTGGATTTATGTGATGTGATGAGTCAGTATTACATTTAGTATTGTGATTATCATGTCTGATTAACCTTGTTTATTCTGGAAAGTTATGCAAGTTTCTTACTGGAGGGTATACATGCACGTTTTAATATTATGCATGTATAAGGCTACTGACTTGAAGATGGGACATAATGAATCTAGACCAAAGGTGCCTGTGGCAAACTACAGATAGGTGTCATGTATTTTGTAGAGTGGTATCAGTCTTCAGTGCTGTTTTGTCCAGGATGAAGGTAGATGGTGACTGTCACATCTACACCCATCAAGCCAATTCTGTATGTGTTTTTAAGCAGTCAGGAGTCCAGTTTGGCAGAGATGGCACAGGTGTTTTTTTTTCTTTTAATTGACCATATAAAAACTCCTCTCAGTCTAAGGTTGCTGAGGTTTCTGGAAATATGTCATTCCTACTAGTCATGTGTAGAAAGTTGACACAAGAACTAAATGTCTTGCTAAAAAACGTGTTCTTGCTGAACTAGAAGTAATGGGCTTGATGCAGGAATTAGTGGATGAAATTCTAAGGCTTGTGTTATGTGGAAGATCAGACTAGATGAACTGAACATCAGCTGAGGTTCATAAACTGCTCATGAACTTGGATCTTGGACTATTTACAAGTGCAAATACTGTGAACGCACCCTGACTTTGGGTGGGTATGGAATTCTTTGTAAATTGTTGCATGGAGCAATGGAGCTGATCTAAACCCTCACTGATATGAAACTAGTTCTGAAGCTCTAAGACTTGTAAATATGCAGTTAACTTCGCTTTGCTTTTATTGTTTGTATGCCTGGTTTTGGCTGTGACTAGAAGCAGAAATACCAAAAGGGTATGCATACAGTACTGTTGATCCTTCTGAAATCAGGCAATACTGGGATTTTCACCATACTTCAAGGTCAATTTGCAGACCATGGAGATATGAATAAAAATTCAGACAAACATCCCATGCTTATGCAGTCTGAACGCTCAAGCCTTTCGTCATTCATCCATTACTAGTTTAAAGCAGTCACAGTGAAACCAGTCCTGGAGGTTGATAGGAGTTGCAATCACTCCCTCCTGGCCAGATGATATGTTATGAGACCACAGTGGACACAATGAACATCTCCTGTTGCAGCCTTTCCTAACTTCCAGTATGCACCATCCTCTTGTATAAGGTCAATCAGAAAAAAGCTAGTAAAAGTAGCATGAAGCTGTGAAACAAAATTATAACACACTAGATTAATTCATAACAGTCCATTTACCTTCAGATTTTATTGTAAGATGGCAGTATTTTAGCAGAATGCTTTTAAGTGAATGTTGGAATTCTGCTCTGTAAACTTTGAAACATTTATTTTAAATATTTATTACACCATTGGAGAAAAATTGTCAGTGGGTGTGGCTTAGCAATTGTCAGTTCAAATAATCAGCTATGTCTCTTTATCCAGGAATGCATTTTTGGAAACAAAATCTGTTGTGCTGTATTTCAGGAAGCTGCATATCTCACTCAGGTAGAATGGGGGTCTGCAATGGGATTTACATCCCATCAAGATGCTTGCCCTTAATTCATTGTGACTTGATTCTGTTGGGGCTGTGCTATAAAATTTCTGAATGAGAGAGCATTAAATCTAATAGAGTCAAATTCTGCCCTCCCTTACATCTGTGCAACCCTGCTGACTGCAAACAGGACAAAATTGGACCCATAATATTGCATACATTGCATCTGGAATGTGCTAAATACCAGCTGGTTCACATTGTTTGTAATACAAATTCAGTACCTCGAGATATCTGGAATCATGTGAGTAGTGGTGACTCCTTTAACAAATATGGATCGCTGATAGTAATTTGACAGCTCACCCTTGCGGGGTACAAGAGACTGAAGATTTGCGGCCAGATCCTGACCTTTTGTGCTACTCCACAAATTATGAAAACCAAAACTTACTTCTGTCTAGGATGGAACACGTTTATAGACTCAATGGATCATAGAAATTAGCTGTGGAAAAGGCTTTTTCAATCCTCTCATCCATTCTGGCAAAGGAATATTTGTAATAGTCCATATGAATTTGTTTGGATTTGGTGGATTAGACCTTGTAAGCCATGAACCAAGGATCTGTAATTTATAAATAATACTGTTTTAATAATAGTTGATCTCTTGAAAATGAAGATGTAATATTCTTGATACATTCTTGTTTCAATGGTAAGGGTACCTGGGTTTTTAAGAAATTCTGGGGCAAGCTGAACAGCAAGTAGATACCACTAGACTGTCATTTTGTGAAACTACTTAAAAAAAAAAAAGCTGGAGCATGTGAATGTATCGGGTAAGGATTGTATTCAGGAAAGCAAAAAACATGAGGGTGTGATTGACTCATTGGCTAAATGAAAGGAAAACACTTCAGTAGAGGTGGGCAAAATTTTTCAGACAATTTGAAAAACGCAGTTTCAGATTGACAAACTATTAGTGAATTCAACATGAATTTGTGAAATAGTTTCAGCTGAAAAATTTGGGGTCTAGATTCAAGGAGACTTGCTTGTCATTCAAAAAACAGAGAGGTGGCCAGTGAACAAAAAATATATTAGTCACACAGTTCTACTCATTAGCAAATAAAGGATGGCCAGAATTGAGTTTATAAAACCCAGTGGCATTGAAATACCTACTGCATTATTGTTATAATGTATGCATTGCTTAAAAAAATAAAAAGCACTGAGTGCTTCACAGCATGAATAAAAAGGCACAATATCATCCCTAGCATTAGGAGCTTCCAGTCTAATTTAGATGAAATAGGTGTGATAATGTGAAATTGGGTAAGGAAAGACAAAGTATACATTAGTAAGATCATATAGTTGCTCAGTTTTGATATGTGCATGCCTTGATGGTTTCTTTACATACACATACACATATACAGTATCACACTTCTTCCATATATATGTCTTCCATATATATGTGTGTGAATGGATAGAGGGAGGTGATGTGGTGAAACGTGGATTTTGAGATCAGCATAGGGGGTGCTGTGGTAAGAGGCACAGAAATAATTGGGGGAGAAGGAAGTGGTATGATGTAGTGGAGTTAATGTAGCAGGAAATAAAGTCTGAGATGTAGGCCAGGATGCAGTTGTGAAGGTCTTGAATGCAAATATGGATGACACTAAAACCTCACCTCCCTTAAAGTGTTTCTTTCTGAACTCATTTACTATTTAAGTAGAAGCATAGAAAATGTCATGCTGGATGCATGTGTATCTGCTCACATATCCTGTCTCTCAGAGGGTATGTCTACACTGCAATGTAAGCCCAGAGTTAGTGGGACTTGAGTCAGCTGACCATGGGTTAGAGAAGCCAGGTTTTGAATGTCTGCACTGATTGTTAACCCTGTGTTAAGAATTTTCTAACCTGGGCCTTTAGTAGCCACACTGCAGCATGGAGACCCATGTCAAACCAACCATATCCCACACTCTAAAGGGCCCTCCTGAAATGTGGCCACTAGCCACATTCTAGCCCTTGGACCATGGTGCACTGCAGGAAAACTTTACTGCCCACCTTGCACATTACAGGAAGTTTGTACAGCCTGCCAACACAGGCTACCAAGCAGTCATTTTGGTCTGTGCACTCCCAGCTACCAGAGGAGGCACCTTCTGAAGAACTTCTCTTGCTTGCACTTTCACTCCTGTGTCAGGAAATGGACAGAGTTTCCGTGAGATGCTGGTGGACATTTTTGGTGGTGTTTTCTGACTCACCAAAGGCGCCTGACACAGCTTATGATCGAGCAGCAGGAGGAGGCAGAGGCATGGCAGACTTGAACTGGCTGATGCTGCTCATGACACTCAGGATAGCTTCTGATGCCTGGTACATAGACTGGAGGTTCTAGAAGTGTGGCACAAGCACAGACTGGTGGGATCACCTCATCATGCAGACCTGGGATTGCCTGCAGTGGGTCCAGAATTTTCACATGAAGAAAGCTACATTTCTGGAGTTTTGTGAGCAGCTTGCCCTGAATGCCAGCATAAAGATACATGTTTGAGGACATGCTTGACAGTCCAGAAGCAGGTTTCTATAACTGTCTTGAAGCTGACTACTCCAGACTGCTAAAGGTCCATTGCAAATCAATTTGGTTTTGGAAAGTCGACTGTGGGTAAAGTGTTGGCAGAGGTTTCTGAGTGAATCAGACATGTGGATTACCTGCAGATGGCAGACATAAAAGATATTCTTGAAGTAACTGCTGTCTTTGAGAGAATGGGGTTTCCTAACTGCTCTGGAGCCATTTATGGGACTCAAGTGCCCACAGTTTGCTTTGTCCAAGGAGCACATGAGTACACAAACCGCAAAGGGTACTACCGCCTTATTATGCAAGCCTTCATGGACCATAGAGGGCAATTTATAAATGTCAAGGTGTATTGCACTGGGAAAGTTCATGATTCGCTGATCAGAAGTCTACATTCATGGACAGGCTGGGACACTGTTCCCACCAAATGAAACTGTCATAAATGGAATTACTGTCTCCACCATTAGTCTGGGGGACTCTGCATACCCAATTTTGCCTTGACTTATGAAACCATACCCTGATTGCACAGGCCCTGGCAAAAGACAGCTTAATTGCATAAGAATATAAGAAAGGCCATACTGGGTCAGATCAAAGATCCATCTAGCCCAGTATCCTGTCTTCCAATGGTAGCCAATGCTAGGTCCTCCAGAGGGAATGAACAGAACAGGTAATCATCAAGTGATCAACTAACATAATTAGTTAGAATTTCCTATTTTTGAGGTTGCTCTACATTCAGCGCTGGAAGCTAGGTGCAGTTCTTTGTCACATCTTTGAGTGAGACAGCCTGCAGTTCACAATGATAATTGCATTTAAACAGTCAGTGATTGGAGAAGAGGATAGAGAGAGACAGAGCCTGAAAACATATGAATTAGTTTTGTTGATTTGTGCTGGATGGGTAACATTGTACTTTTACACTTGACCTATGCCTCAACAGGGGTACACTTATCTTTCCCAATATTCCAGCAAGTGCTCCTGGTCGCTGATGGTCCATTCAGATGGTTTGGATTTGATTTCTCACCAATAGGAAAAGTTCTTTGAGATCACAGATTCTCCTGGAGGTTGCAGGATGGCTGCATAGCGGTGTTTTCTTCTTAACCCCGTCACTTATTGGCTATTTTATACCCTCAAACCAGTGAGAATAAAACAAGTTAGCAGCTGCCACTGATATTTCCCCTCACTCCCCAAACAATTTTTTTCAGTTCAGTATTTAAGTCCTATGTTCACTTAATTGAGTTATAAAAACGGATCCAGTGAAATACAGCTGAACAACACACAACAGCCTCTGTAGCACCCATGCCAGACACTATATGTTAGAAGAAGCTTCAGTTAGGAATATAAATTATTTATACCTTAAGTGTTGCTACGCACAGCTTTTACAGCCCTTCTTCTGCAGTGCTGACTGTAACAATTGACCCTTTCTGATTTCAATATTTGATTGAAGCTGATAAGCTTTTGACCTCTCCGAAAAGTGGCCTACTTCTTCACTGTGTGTCATTGAGGGACAGGAAGTGTGGGAAATGACATTTGAAAAGAAAAATATAGGTTTGCAACCTTATTTTTTCTAAATTCCTTTTTGAGGGCAGATCCTTAGCTGGAATAAAATGTCTCATGTCTTTGATTTATACCATCTGAGGATCTGGCTTTTTGAGTTATACATTCCTGCCAAGTGGATGGTTTTGGTTAATGGTATTGTTGGCAGTTATCCTGTATATGCTCTTGTGTATTTTGTCTTTATTAGGAAAATAAGATTTTTTTATTAAAAAAAAAATTGTGTTCTTGCTTCAGCTATATAGAGAGCCATTCAGGAATTTTCCGAGCTTTAATCTCATGGAAGACCATCCATATTCTCACTAGCAAAGCTGCTTCTTAGTGCTTTCAAAATGGGAAGACTCCAGGCAAGAGCTGATGGACAGCATGAAAGAAATCGCACTTCCCCTGTGGAGAATGGTGACCTACAGGAATAACTGACATCAGAAGAATCATGCCAAGAGAGAAAACCCTGAAATCAACATAATGAGGTGGTTGTCAGAGGCAAACATCACATACTCCCATCAGTCTGAAAGGCACAAACACAGGTTTCCATTTCACGTCCCATGATGCTTTATGGAACAAGGCCTTTATTGGCTCTGGATCATGAGGTTTTCTCTCGGCAGAGATTATTTTCTCTCTCTGGGTGCTGAAGAACATATCTGATTCTGTTCTCGGTTACACCAATATCAAGGAATGACGCGCTGGAAGGCAAAGGTGTCAGGAGATGGCCAAAATGCACAGAACTTTAGCAATGAGTGTGGAAAAAGCAGTTTAAAACTCCCTTTGGTAATGCCGTGATCCTCTGTGCTGGGCTGTTCCCTCACTGTACAGTGGTAGAGCAGCCTGAGATGTGCTGTAACGTACACTGGCCTTTAATGGCCTGAAAACACAGTCTGTAATTGGTAAGGAACAGGGCACTCTGGAAGACCCTCTTTCCCCACCACTTGGCTGACATCAAGGAGGGGCATAGGATACATGTGTGCTTGTCAGCTGCATGTTAACTACAAGATCATCTTTACACTGGATTGAGCCTTCTTGGGCCAGCTAAATTGGGTTTATAGCTAAATTATGTCAGCAGAGCAGTATATTGTCTATGACCTAGTGGAGTTAAATTAGTATAAAATTAAGTAAATGATATCAGAGTCAGGCCCTTGTGTGGGTGATATCCAACCTTTTGCTGTCTAGAAATTAAATCTGTGGTTTTAGGAATTGGACTCTGCAAGGTTCTCCAACTTAATGAGCATTAGGAACACAACCCAGAAGTTAGGCAGAGTAGTGAGTTGTTTTCTGACTAGTTTCCATGATATGCCATCATTTGGTACACAATATCATGTTAGCCAATGGCAACCCAAAGCCGCTGTGTTTCCTTTGGCTGGATAATCGATAAATGCAAACCCATTCCTTCTTGCTAGCATGTGATTCAATATAGGTTCTTTTATTATGCTCATGATGATTGCAGTGTATTCTGGGAATATAAGATGTCACTACTGCATGATTGAAATTGCATCTGAGTGCAGGATTCTCAGCTGGGAACAGTGCATTAGCTTCCTTGCTGGATTTCCATACCATATGAGAAAGCTAAGAGCTTGCCTAACTTTCAGTTCATGAAAAAGGCTACCCCATCCATGTTGGGTCATATTTTTAGTGGAATATTAAAAGTAATAGAAATTATTTTCCCAGGCAGGAAATTTCTTTGAGTATAGTTTCACCTGATGGGATTTAGCTGTAAAGGTTGCCATGGGAGCCATTGACTGTGAATTTCCCTACTTTTCTATTTTCAAATCCAGATTTAGTTTTTTACTAACAGAGCTTGATCCTGCCCAATATTAAGTATGGAGTGTTACATGCAGATGATTTTTTGGGATAAACCCAAACATTGGGTGTGTCTACACTGCAATGAAAACCTAAGCTCAGACTCAGGCTTGAGCCTAACCCCCTCCCCCCTTCTATCTACACACAAATCTCTGACTCTGGCTCAGGCTCAGACCTAGGATCCTAGGAGGTTCCAACAGTGGATATTTTGAGACAGAGTCAAGTTGGGACTCGCAGTTCAAGCCCTATTGTTTTGCAGGGTAGACGCGGCAGAACCCTCCACACCTAACTAGGGTCCTGGGAGTCTGCCTGGGAGTCTGCCAAAAGTATCCCACAATCCTATGGGTCAACTTCCTTTCTCCTTTCTATCTGAAGAATCTCCAATTGACTCCAGAAAAATGGAAGTGACCCCCCCCTTGTTGTAATGCGGCAGCTTGGTGAGTCAGTTTCTAACTTTGCACCTGGAGCAGCAGTAGCAGGCATGTGGACTCCATGTGGAGTTCTCAATGTTGGCTGGGAAATGCAAACAATAAAAACATCTTGCACATTAATTTTTTTACTGGAAAGCTGAAGAACCTTGCTAAGGCATTCTTGTTTCTTAAAAATAGTAACCTTATATTGCAGGCCTGTAAATACACTTCTCTGTAACCAAACAATAGTGTAACAAACGACTGGAAATGATGAACATGGGAATGAGGGAGGAAAACCGAATCCATTTCAGTTAAAGGTAGCCCATGTAGTCATAGGTGAGAAATTTATTTGTCTCAGATGTGACTGGGGTTTGACATTTTGTTCAGAAGTGTGCTGGGGGGCAGAGGAAGGCTGTAGAGTTCTACGTCTTTGCATGCAGCCATAAAGGTTAAGCCATGAGGAAGTTGTTAACACAGCATCCTGTTGATTCCCTCATGAATTCTGATCCAATCCGAGGTGCTGATAATTGGAAACTTTTCCTGAAGCAGCAACTCCAGAGAGATTAGTCACATTTTGGGGAAGGGCGTATTTTCCAGAGCCAACTCAGTAGCTGATCAGCCCATTCTACTCATAGATGTGCTGTTCAGTCACTATAATTTCGAATACTTTGGTGGCATATGCTGAAGTTTTCCCACCAGCAGCTTGGAATAACATCTCCCTTTGCCAATTGAGCACCACAGGAACTGTTATATCCTCCAAAAAGTGGAAGGCCTGAAATGATAGGAAATGTTTTTGTAGTATGGCCACTGACAGCACCAACCCCCCTCAATCCCTGCAATTTTAGAAAACAAAAACCATCTTTTCATTTTTAATATGCCATTGTCTCTACATTTCTTTCACTGCAATTCACCAGGCTGGGTCCAGGGAGCTTCTGTGACCTGAAGCATACCTCTCACAAGATACTGAAGTTCAGGTTGTAAAACTATCATTTTATGTCCTTGAAATTCCACAAGGATTTTTTCTATGTTCCTGCAGTGAGCTATTTGAGACAATACCCCTCTGTGTCTTGTCCTGTTCCAGGCCCCTCCACCTATACTGGCTGCAGTACCACCACAGGCTCGCCTGGGCCAATGTGCCTTCATGGACCATTCCAAGAGGAAGCGTTTCCGTGATGAACCTCTGGCTGAAGCTCTGGACAGGCCAACAAGCAGGTCCAGTACTGAAGACAGAGGAATTTATGGCTAGAGGAAAGGCTGTGGCTGGCTGCACAGCTTGAGGGCAGGTTTCAGTGTAGGAGCGGGCACTTGCTTTGCAATTCCTAAATAGGAACAGTGGCTAAGGGAGAAGGACAGAGCTCAGCAGCCAGAGCTATTTGAGTGGCTGATGACACTAATGGTCACAAGAATCACAGAAGTGTAGGACTGGAAGGGACCTAAGTAGGTTATCAAATCCAGTCCCCTGCACTCAACGCAGGACTACATAATGACTAGACCATTGCTGGCAGGTGTTTGTCTAACCTGTTCTTAAGGATACCAGCTCCTGCTGCACCCACACTAGTGCCTGAGTGCCCGGTGCAGTCCCCTGTGATGCAGTCCAGAAACAGCTTGGAAAACACCATGACTGGGTTGCTCATGCAATCAGGCCCCATCAGCGGCTGGGTAGGGCAACCTTGCCCCATGCAGTCTCCCACATTAACCCCCTTCCCCTGCACTCAGGGGCAGCAGGTTTGTATAACTTTTGGTGGTGCCCAGAACAGGTCCAAGTCCTGCCCCCCTTTCCCCCCGCCTTGTAAGCCAATATAGATTTTTTTTAACATAATGTTAAAATGTGAGGGCTCTGGGGTGAGGCTGGTGATGAGGGGTTTGGGGTGTGGGAGGGACTCAGGCAGAGGGTTGGGGTGCAGTGGTGAGGGCTGTGGGGTGGGGTCGGCGATGAGGGGTTCACAATGCAGGAGGGGGCTCAGGGCTGGGGCAGAGGGTTAGGGTGCAGGGGGATGAGGGGTTCGTATTGGAAAAACCTGGGAGGTAGGCGGGCACAAGCCCACCCACTGCTAAAGGCCCCTGCCCAAGCCTAGCGGGAGGGACCACTGGACCCAGGGACCAACTGATTGGGGGGGGGGCAATTAATGAAAAACAGGGATCGGAGTGGAAGTCAGAGGTTCCAAATAAGGATACCGGATGGGCTGAGAGGTTTGGGGTGTGGGAGGGGCTTAGAGTGCGGGGGGATGAGGGCTCGGGCAGAGGGTTGGGGTGCAGGGGGATGAGGGCTCTGGTGTGGGGGTGCAGGTTCTGAGGTGAGGCAGGGATGGGGATGGGGAGTTTGGAGTGCAGGCAGGCTGCCCCGAGACTGGGGCCAGAGAGGAGGACTCCCCCCAGTCCTCCCCCCACTGGCAGCAGCAAGCTCCGGGGGTGGGGCCCCCCTCTCACCCCAGCAGCACACTCACCTCATACCACTGCCACTACACGAGCTCCTAGGGCCCCCTCTCAGGTCCAGGAAGCCCCCTCGTCTCCTCTGTGCTGGGTGCGGGGGCGGGGCTCCTTCACATGTGCACCTCCTCCCCTGCTGCTGCCCCTCACTGTAGCCTCACTGGGGGTGGGGGTTGGGCTGCCCCTTGCCCAGCGTGGGGCAGGAGCGGAGACTGCTGGCAGGGTCCCGCTGGAAAAGGGAAGGGTCCTAGGCGGAAGGGCAGGGGCAGTGTCAGCCTGCCCTGGCACTAGTGGATAGGGAGTACTAGGACCCTGTGGCGGCAGTTGATGCTGGGAGCTAGCAGAGCTGAGCCCAGGGCGGAGCTGCAGGGGGCAGCCACCAGCTTGAGGCAGGGATGCTCTGGGGCCCAGGGGAGGCGCGCGGGGGCAGCAGGTGGGGCTGGGGGACACTCGGGGGTGGCAGGGGGACCGAGGGAGAGACCTGGCCCCAAACATTGGTGGAGCCAGGCCCCCAGGCCCTGAATATTGCTGGAGCCTGGGCACCACGGGCCCATATAACTCGCCGCCCCTGCCTGCACCAAGCATACAGCAAGAAAGGAAAGGAGAACAGGTGTCAAGGGGACATGCAACATTGGGGGAGAGCTTATGTTTTGTACATGGTTTCATTGTTTGAACTTGTTCATGCGCTTTGGGGGGGGTGTTGTTTTTTAAGGTTTGTTGTTACTGGTGTTTTGATATTGTATGGCAGTTGGCTTGCGTGAAAATGTAATGCTATGATTGCTTCACATCATACAATGTGTATTTAAAATAAAAGTAAACACATGATCAGGGACAATTAGGAATTAGTATGCAAACACTGACAGGTTTCAGAATAGCAGCCGTGTTAGTCTGTATTCACAAAAAGAAAAGGAGTACTTGTGGCACCTTAGAGACTAACAAATTTATTTGAGCATAAGCTTTCGTGAGTTACAGCTCACTTCATTGGATGCATTCAGTGGAAAATACAGTGGGGAGATTTATATACACAGAGAACATGAAACAATGGGTGTTATCATACACACTGTAAGGAGAGTGATCACTTAAGATGAGCTAATACCAGCAGGAGAGCGGGGTGGGGGGGGGACCTTTTGTAGTGATAATCAAGGTGGGCCATTTCCAGCAGTTGACAAGAACATCTGAGGAACAGTGTGGGGGGGAATAAACAAGTGGAAATAGTTTTACTTTGTGTAATGACCCATTCACTCCCAGTCTCTATTCAAGCCTAAGTTAATTGTATCCAGCTTGCAAATTAATTCCAATTCAGCAGTCTCTCATTGGAGTCTGTTTCTGAAGTTTTTTTATTGTAATAGTACAACAAAATTAGGTCTATAATCGAGTGACCAGAGAGATTGAAGTGTTCTCCGACTGGTTTATGAATGTTATAATTCTTGACATCTGATTTGTGTCCATTTATTCTTTTACATAGAGACTGTCCAGTTTGACCAATGTACATGGCAGAGGGGCATTGCTGGCACATGATGGCATATATCACATTGGTAGATGTGCAGGTGAACGAGCCTCTGATTGTCTGGCTGATGTGATTAGGCCCTATGAGGGTGTCCCCTGAATATATATGTGGACACAGTTGGCAACGGTCTTTGTTGCAAGGAGAGGTTCATGGGTTAGTGGTTCTGTTGTGTGGTATGTGGTTGCTGATGAGTATTTGCTTCAGGTTGGGGGCTGTCTGTAAGCAAGGACTGGCCTGTCTCCCAAGATCTGTGAGAGTGATGGGTCGTCCTTCAGGATAGGTTGTAGATCCTTTATGTTGCGTTGGAGAGGTTTTAGTTGGGGGCTGAAGGTGATGGCTAGTGGCATCAGTTATTTTCTTTGTTGGGCCTGTCCTGTAGTAGGTGACTTCTGGGTACTCTTCTGGCTCTGTCAATCTGTTTCTTCACTTCAGCAGGTGGGTATTGTAGTTGTAAGAATGCTTGATAGAGATCTCGTAGGTGTTTGTCTCTGTCTGAGGGGTTGGAGCAAATGCGGTTGTATCGTAGAGCTTGGCTGTAGACAATGGATCGTGTGGTGTGATCTGGATGAAAGCTGGAGGCATGTAGGTAGGAACAGCGGTCAGTAGGTTTCCAATATAAGGTGTTGTTTATGTGACCATCACTTATTAGCACCATAGTGTCCAGGAAGTGGATCTCTTGTGTGGACTTGTCCAGGCTGAGGTTGATGGTGGGATGGAAATGGTTGAAATCATGGTGGAATTCCTCAAGGGCTTCTTTTCCATGGGTCCAGATGATGAAGATGTCATCAGTGTAGCACAAGTAGAGTAGGGGCATTAGGGGACGAGAGCTGAGGAAACGTTGTTCTAAGTCAGCCATAAAAATGTTGGCATACTGTGGGACCTTGCGGATACCCATAACAGTGCTGCTGATTTGAAGGTATACATTGTTCCCAAATGTGAAATAGTTATGGGTGAGGACAAAGTCACAAAGGGCAGCCACCAGGTTTGCCATGACATTATTGGGGATACTGTTCCTGACGGCTTGTAGTCCATCTTTGTGTGGAATGTTGGTGTAGTGGCCAGGATGGTGTTGTCAGGAAGATCACCGACGGATTGTAGTTTCCTCAGGAAGTCAGTGGTGTCTCGAAGGTAGCTGGGAGTGCTGGGAGTGTAGGGCCTGAGGAGGGAGTCTACATAGCCAGACAATCCTCCTGTCAGGGTGCCAATGCCTGAGATGATGGGGCGTCCAGGATTTCCAGGTTTATGGATCTTGGATAGCAGATAGAATACCCCTGGTCGGAGTTCCAGGGGTGTGTCTGTACAGATTTGTTCTTGTGCTTTTTCAGGGAGTTTCTTGAGCAAATGGTGTAGTTTCTTTTGGTAACCCTCAGTGGGATCAGAGTGTAATGGCTTGTAGAAAGTGGTGTTGGAGAGCTGCCTAGCAGCCTCTTGTTCGTATTCCAACCTATTCATGATGACGACAGCACCTCCTTTGTCCGCCTTTTTGATTATGATGTCAGTGTTGTTTCTGAGGCTGTGGATGGCATTCAAAACAGACTCCAATGAGAGACTGCTGAATTGGAATTAATTTGCAAACTGCATACAATTAACTTAGGCTTGAATAGAGACTGGGAGTGGATGGGTCATTACACAAAGTAAAACTATTTCCCCATGTTTATTCCCCCTCCACACACACACACACTGTTCCTCAGTCGTTCTTGTCAACTGCTGGAAATGGCCCACCTTGATTATCACTACAAAAGGTTTTCTTTCCCCCCCTCATCCCCCGGCTCTCCTGCTGGTATTAGCTCATCTTAAGTGATCACTCTCCTTACAGTGTGTATGATAACACCCATTGTTTCATGTTCTCTGTGTATTTAAATCTCCCCATTGTATTTTACACTGAATGCATCTGATGAAGTGAGCTAAAGCTCATGAAAGTTTATGCTCAAATAAATTTGTTAGTCCCTAAGGTGCCACAAGTACTCCTTTTCTTTATGCAAACACTATTCTTCTATTCAGTTAGCTACATCAATCCATACTTCATTCATTTCCTTACATCAGTCCATACTATGAACCAACCCTCCCCCTCCCATTTGATAAGTGGTCATGTCATTCATAAGTACATTACATGGCAATCAAGCCCTTACCCCTCCCCAAGCATTGAACCCCACTATCAATGAGCCCCATCATCATCCCCATAAGCACATTCATAAAGGTACTATTCTCTCTTTTCCATTGGGCCATGCAAGTCCATGATGTAGGAGCACAAGGCATGCCTGACTTCTGTCGCTGGGATGCATCCAACCCCAGATGCTGTAGGTGCACTTTCAGGCTGAGGGTACCAATTCAGTGGCCCCTCACTGTTCTAGGTCCATTCCAGGGGAAATGGCTCACATCTGGCTTCACAAAGACTGCAAAGAGCACAGCAAGCCACAGTAATGCAGGCATCATTGATGACACTGGCATCCAGATGGGTCTGCAGACATCTCAAAAGGGATTTCAATCTGCCAAAAGCACATTCAACAACCATTCTGCACCTGCTGAGAGTGTAATTAAGCTGTCTTTTGCCAGGACCTCTGCAATCAGGGTATGGTTTCATAAGCCAAGGCAAAATCGGGCATGCGGAGTCCCCCAGAATAATGGTGGGGACAGTAACTATGTTTATGACAGTGTCGTTTGGTGGGAATACTGTCCCAGCCTATCCATGAATGTAGACTCCTGATCAGCAGGTGGGGTGGGGGAACAACAATCTGGCAACATGAACTTTCCTAGTGCAACTCACGTTGACATTCATAAATCACCCTCTGTGGTGCACAAGGGCCTGCATAACAATGAAGGAGTACCTTTTGCAGTTTATGTCATGTACTCCTTGAGGAAGGCAAACCATAGGCACATAAGTCCCATCAGTGGCCCTGGCACAGTTAGGAAACCGCATTCTCTCAAAGCCAGCAGTGACTTCAGAAATATCTTTTATGCCTGCCACCCTGGGGTAAACCACACACCACCTCTTTACCCACAGTCGACTTTCCAACACCAAACTCGTTTGCAATGGACCTGTAAGCAGCCTGGGGTAGCCAGCTTCCAGACAGTTATAACAACCCACTTCTGGAGCAGCAAGGGTGCCCTCATACATGTATGTTTATGCTGGCAGGTGGGGTAAACTGCTCTCAAAGCTCCAGAAATGTAGTTTTCGTCAGGCGAAAGTTCTGGCCATCCCAGGTCTGCATGGCGATATGATTCCACCAGTCGGTGCTTGTGGCCCTGTTCCATAATTGCCAGTCTATGCAGTGGGTATCAGTGGCTATACCAAGTGTAGTGAGCAGCATCAGCCAGTTTCAGTCTGCCATATCTGTGTTCTTGTTGTCGTCCTCCTTCTGCTCCATCGTAAGCTGTGTCAGGTGTCCTTTTGTGGGTCATAAAATGCTGCCAAGATGTCCACCAACATCTCATAGAAGCTCTGCCTGTTTTATGAGACAGGAGTGAAAGCGCAAGTGAGAGAAGCCACCTCCTCTTTAAAAGCCACCTCCTCCATATTGCTGGCTTCGGTAGCTAGGAGCAGAGACCAAAATGACTATTTGCCAGGCTGGGTTAGCAGGCTGTTCAAGTTTCCTGTAACATGCAGGGTGAACAATCAAGTTTTCCCACAATTCACCATAGTCAAAACTCTATATTGGTCACCTTTTTGGAGGGTGCTAGGGGTACAGTTGATTTGACTCGGGTCTGCGTGCTGCAGTGTACCAGACCCCCGCAAGGAACAAGGCCAGATTAGAAAATTCTTCCCAGGGCTTGAGCATCAGTGTAGGGTTAACAATCAGTATAAAGAGGTCTCTAACCCAGGGTCAGCTGACTTGAGTCCCACTGGCCCTGGGCTTGCATTGCAGTGTAGATATGCCCTAAGGGTACGTCCACACAGCAATTAAACACCCACAGCAGGCCCAGGTCAGCTGACTGGGGCTCACAGGGCTCAAGCTGCTGGGCTATAAAATTGCTGTGTAGGCATTTGGGCTTGGGCTAAAGCTCGGCCTCTGGATCGTGCCCCCTTGTGGGATCCCAGAGCCCAGGCTTCAGCTGAGCCTGAATATCTACTCAGGCGTTTTTAGCCCTGTGAGCCTAAGTCAGCTGCCTTAGGACAGCTGCAGATGTGCCCCAGGTCTCGTATTCCAGTGTAGAATTACCATCGGTGGCTCAGTTTCAGAGCCCCATGCCTTCTGCTGCCGGAGAAATGGAACCCAGTGATTTAAGTGGAGGTCCACGTATAGCTGCACTTTTTAAAAAAGTTTTGCAATGGATAATGGGGGAAAAGGGAAAGGGTTGAAAACCAGTCTTCTTAAGTGGGATACAGGTAGAAAACAGGACGGTTAAAGATGTCTCAACAACTAGCAATCAGAGGTAGGCTGAGCAATGCTGCTGTAGAAAACAAAGGTAGGGACAAGCTGCAGGAAGGCTGGAGCATATCAGGGGTTCAGAACATCATACTGAATGACAGGAGCAGAGAAGTGACCCGAAGCATAGTCAAGGGCTTGTAGCTGACACAAATGAGTTTGTAGAAAAGAGTAATCAGGAAGAGACAGACACAAAATAAAGTACGGCAGAGACTACAGTCAGGATCAAGAGACGGTGATAGCAGGGACTGAAGAGTAAGGCTGCTAGAGCAAGACACAAGATCTTGGAGACCAGATGTTCTTCCCAAACAGAGACAGAAAGACCCCAGGGGTAGGGCTGGTCAGAGGTTTTAAAAAAGTTTGTATAATGCTTGAGGCCACAACAGATCCCTGTTTCTTTAAATATATAAGGTTCTTACTGTGACTACTGCCTACCATTAGAGGCATCCAGGTGTGGGCTTGAAAGAATGAATGCAAGTGAGGGAAGCTCAGGAAGCTTCATGGAAATCCAGGCCTTCAGAGTGTCTGGAATGAATAAGGAAAGAGGTAATACTAAAGGGAGCCCCTTAGGAGAATTCCGTATGGAACTTGTTTTGTGTGGGCTTCTTAAAAAATGAGTATGCTATCTCACTTGGGAGGGGGGAAGAGAGAGAGAGAGAGAAAGAGGCTGGAAGCAGAAAAAAAAAAGCCCTGAAACAGAAGCCTGAATAACAAAGAAATATCATAATTAATAATAATTCCACATCACTTTCCATCTGAGGATCTCAAAGCACATTACAAAGATTAATGAGTTAAGCCTGGGAACACCCACATGAAGGAGATCTCTATTATTCTCCCCACTTTACAAGTGGGAAAACTGAAGCACATGATATCCATGATTTGTCCAAGTTCATAATGATGTCCAAAGACTATCAGCAGGGCATTCAGATTGAACAGCACCATTTAATCGAAGTGTACAAGAGGTACATTACTCTATTTATTACCAAGATATGAGGCGAGTGCCCAGCAGCAGTTGGCCTTCATTGCCACAGCTGAGGAGATATTGGAGAGAAGGTGGCTCTCGGCTCCTTGAATCCTGGGACTTGTTGGGGGGCTGTTTCAGTCCCCGACATAATCTAGAGCAGAATTCCCTAGGAACTACTCCACTGGCTGAGGATCACCAGTGGGCAAGACTTCCTACCCAACATGTTGCTGACAAGCCCACTGTGTGGATGGTGGGGAAGTGGATGGTGCAGTCAGTTATATCAGCTCTACCCCACTCAGAGATTCCCTTGAGCCAGGGCAGCCACAGCTGCCCTTGAGGGGCCAAGAATACGTGCCTGGTTTCTACTCCATTGGGATTAGCTTGCTTCCAGAAATGTTTTACGAGCAGTTACAAAACATTCCCGTATTGAGGTGGCCTCATTTGTGAGCATTCTAATGGGTTTATGAGGACTCTAAGATTTCAAGATCCCCTGTGGTTATTCCATTATCAGTTTTCAGTTCTCTGAATAAGTGAATGGCAACGGTAGATAGGTCAACATTTGTTGCCAGTGAATGACAATGGCTTACAAAAGCGTTTTTGTAAGTAATAACATCTGTATCTTTTTTCCCCTCTCTTCCCCTTTCTAAGGAGGGCATCTAGAAATAAATAGTCCCCGCACCACCTGAACTGGAATATAATAATGAGAAAGTCAGTCTGGGAAAAGGATTGGGAAAAGGAACAAAAGGAAGCAGCAATGAGGATATCAGAAGACACTTCAGCTAAAATATTAAATCTCCCTCCATTAGCATGGCGGGGTGAGGGGAATCAAGTAGATTTTATAGGGATGCCATCATCACCAGACTAGCAAGCTATTCAGTCAGTACTGTGATAAATGAAGAACGCTTCCTTGACAAAAAGCAACGATTAATTTTAAAAGAGAGGTTTCAGGAACCAGGACATCAGAAGGTAGCTGTGGTTAGAAGCAGTTGCTATACAATAAGTACAGTGCTGGGCTTGGGTTGCTAACCATCCAGCATTTGGTCTGAACATTTACTGCGCTGCAGCTAGCCTTTCCACTAACCAAAGAAATTTCTGCCTTATGAGAATTGTTGTAAACTTCACTTTTTTCAATATTACCTGCAAATCCTCGGTGCGGGGAGGGTGTGTGATTCCCCTTTTTGTATTTTTTTGTAGGACAAGGTAGAAAGACTGCTGTCCTTGAAACAGCAAGGACTACTCCATGGGGTAATCATAACATAATAGTACACTACAAAAATGCATTAAGTATACCACCCCTCTGCCAGAGAATCTCTACATTCTACTCTCTCTTTCATCTCTATAAGGGCCTGATGCAATGTGCATTAAAGTTAATTGACTTAAGGCACTAAATCTGGAGTAATTTAATTAATTTCATCGTGTTACTCTGGGTTTGCAGTGGCAGAAATGAGGGCAGCATTTGGTCCTATGCATCTGATAATCTGCTTGCCAAATATATCAATGGGTGCTAATAGGATTTACAATTATGAATGTCAAAAACAAAAGCACTAAACATATCTTTCTTTGTTGCCTCTGAATTGTAGCTTATCTATCATTATTTTATTTTTTTCCTTTTCTTTGTATAGTGCCTATATTGCCTGCCAGACATGGGACAAACAAATAGTGAATCAAACAACCTTAGATCAGTACTTATGACAATAAGGCTTTTCACTCCTTTCATATTCCCAGGCTGACAGGTTTACCCCCAGCAATTCTTGCTGAGCAGGATGCAAGTGTATAGAACAACACCTGGCACAAATATCTGTTTCAGTATCAGGGACAGAGATTGAAACATGATTAAGACTCAATTACTTTTGGTTCCATAGGTAGAAACAATCAGGTACAAAGTAATTTGTACCCAGCCCATCTGTATTTTTTAACTTTTTCCCTTTGTGATGTAGTTTAAGAGGAAACCTATTTTCTGAAGAGGCCATTAAAATGTTCTCAGTTACATCCATAGCTCATGTGAAACAGTTATTGGGAAATCCTGTCAGGATATAGATTATCATTATTGCTTTAGGAGCCATGGCAATGTGCAATCATGGACAGTACTCATCCAGAAGCATACATGAATGGGAGTTGTGGTATTCAAAACACTTGGATACAAAGAAACTCTGTACCAAGGACTGGTTGAACATTTTCCATCAACTGTTTACCAGTGGAAAATTGGGGGTTTGACTCAATGAATTTGTTGAACAAAAAGTGTCTGCTTTCCATGGAAAATTTTGATTTTTCTTTGAAAAAATATCAAAGCCTGGAACCAAAATATTTCCGTTTGGATATACCACCACAGTGCCGCATGGGAATTGTAGTTTGGTTGCCCTCATGTCCCAATTCTCCTCTAGTGGGCCAGACTCCCCAGCTGGACTTTATCTCCCATGACACAAAATGGCCATGGGGCTGCCGTGGTGCATGACCTCCCCTTACAAAGAGAGGAAACCCTGGTGAATCATGGGAAATGTAGAGGTTGGGAGCCTGGCCTATGGAGTGTACTGCACCTGAACTACAATTCCTGTAAGGCACTTTTCTTTTCCTTTTTCAACAGAAATTGCTGTGGGGATGTAACAGGGCTCACTCACCACTGGGGCACCTCCTTGTGGCCACTTCTGGGGATTATCTACTTTCAGGCCTGACACCCTGCTTTCAATAGTTGTTCACACTGTGTTCCCTCGCACTCTCCAGGAGTCACAGTGCTCCCCCTTCGTGATTCAGCCCTCTGACTAGGTATCTGCTTCTGGGGTATCGAAGTCCTCCTGGATCAGCTGTCCTCATGCTGTTCCAGGCAATTTTCCAGTCCAAGGCCAGGTCCTGTACCACTTTCCCAGTGGATGGTAGGGGAATCCAGGCCCACCCACTATTCCAGGTTCTAGTCCAGGGACCCTATGTCCAGTAACTGTGATCTGCTTCCTCCCAGACCCTGTCGCTATTTCCCTGGACTCCTTCGTACTTCCCTCTTCTGTTTTCTGCCCTCCCCACACTCTGAGGTTACCAGCCCAAACTCCATCCTCCCAGGGAGTAATGGTGGATGACATCCCTCCTCTGACTTCTTGGCAGACTCTGTAGCTTCCAACCCACCTTCTTTCCTGCAGGAAATAACTTCTGTCTACTTCCCCTGCAGCCCCCTTCTGGTCTCAGCTTCATCCCTTTATTTAAAAAAAAAAAAAAAAAAAGCAAGCAAGATAACAGAATGTTAGGAGCCATTAGGAAACTGCTAGATAAGACAGTAAATACCATAATGCTGCTATATAAATCCATGATATGCCCATATCTTGAATACTGTGTGAAATTCTGATTGCTCCACCTCAAAAAAGCTATATTATAATTGGAAAAGATACAGAGAAGGACAACAAAAATGATTAAGGGTATAGAATAGCTTCCATATGAGAAAAGATTAAAAAGACAGAGACTTTTCAGCTTGGAAAAGAGATGACTAAAAGGGGATATGATAGGAGTCTACAAAATCATGAATGTTTGGAGAAAGTGAATAAGAAAGTGTTATTTACCCCTTCACATAACACAAGAACCAGTGGTAACCCAGTGAAATTAATAGGCAGCAGGTTTAAAACAAACAAAAGGAAGTACTTCTTCACACAATGCACAATCAACCTGTGGAATGCATTGCCAGGTGATGTTGTAAAGGCCAAAACTATAATGGGGGTTCAAAAAAGAATTAGATAAGTTCATGGAGGATCGGTCCATCAATGGCTTTTAGCCCAGATGGTCAGGGATGTAAACCCATGCTCTGGGTATTCCTAGCCTCTGACTACCAGAAGCTGGGAGTGGAGAATTGGGAATGGATCACTCAATGACTGCCTGTTCTGTTCATTCCCTCTGAAGCACCTGGCATTGGCTACTGTTGGAAGACAGGGTACTGGGCTAAATGGACCATTGGTCTGACCTAGTATGTCTTGGGCTGCTCCTTCCCATATGAACTTCATCTTCCATTAGGCTCTATTGAGCCCTGTCTTTCCTACAGGTGTGGCTTACAAGGTTAATTGGCCTAACTTAACCTGCTCTGCCCTGTGTGGGGTGGACACCCCAACACCGGGGCGGGGGAGGGGCGGGAAGATAGGGGGAAACATGTTCTGACGATCTCTGTTTGTAACTGCAGCAGCACCTGGTAAATTGAACTTTGCCTAAGTTCAGCCTGAATTTGGATCCAACCTCAGCTGGCACTTACTTCGCCACATGCATTTTGGTGTCATAATTAATATGGTATAAACTTGATTTGCTGAGAGCCAGTTTCCGCTTAGGCCCTTCACAGGGTAGAAGAAGTAGGTCTGGCCTTAGTGGTGGGTGATCAAGGTGGCCACCCTGGGTACCAACATTTTGGGATACCAAGTCATTGACAAAAAAATATTGGCTTTTTTTTTTTTTTTACCTTTTGGGTTGTGGGGCAGGGGTGAGGGAGGCACTGGTGATGTTTTCTGTTTTGGGAGACAAAAAAACCTAGAGCCACTTTCCCTCTCTCTCCTCTCAGAATGGCCTGCCTAAAGGCTGGGCACACTTGTAGTCCCTGTACCCAGGAAAAGACAATTGTTCTCTGCATGTTCTCCAGTGTCAGGGTGGGACAGGGATTCTGCAAGAACTTCCCCTCTGAACTGGCCTTCAGTGTGGGACTGGCACACAGCCAGCGGTGGGAAGAGACTGCACTTAAAGTATCATTGCTGGGAGTTCACTCACTGGATACTGGGGAGTTCAGAGAAGCAGGCAGAATGCCTCCTGATGCTCACCTCTGTGCCATTCTTTACTCTGAGCTGTTCTGTGTGGAGTGATCCAGCACTACGTGAAGGTGATTGAATAAGGCAGAATTATACTGTGCCACAGTCCTGCTGAAATGCTCGTGTGTGTGTGTGTGTGTGTGTGTTGTTTTCTTCCAAAGCCATTGTCACTTTTTCACGCTGCCTTTGCCCTTCTGGTTGCTTTTTCTTAAGTGATAGAAATTTAGACTTGGCATTTTTCAGGAACATGTATCTTCATGCTCCGAAAGTTTCCTTTCTTGAGTCAAAATAAATGTCAGTGGGTTCCTTAAGATTCACTTCTGTTTGCAGACCAAAAAAATTGCCAAAAAAGCTATTTGTTGGGCCAGTTGCTCTGGAAAGCTTACTATTGAGACAGCATAAAATGAATATTAAACATTCACCGAGCGAAGATCTCTGGGCCCAAATTTAAATTGCATACAAGATACCATATGATACTTTAAGTTTGGTTTCACTGGTCTTGCTGGAGCCTGTCTGCACTCCTTGCTAGTTTTAAATTCACAGATATCCCATATTTGCAAGCATTTGAGCTCAGTAAAATAGCTCAGCATGGCTGCAAATGCACTGTCTCCCCAAAGCACTCACCCAGAAAGAAGCAGACAGTGCAAGCTTCTTAGAATCTGACCTGATCTCAGGCCATTCAGTCAACCATAACAGAGCACTGCTGACAGTACTTATTGCTAAGATACTATTCAACAATAAAGAACGTCACATAACAACAATCAAGCAGCAGATCAAAGATGTGAGGCAGCACGAACACAATATGCATTTAAAAAGGGAGACAGAAGTTGTCACCTGTTACTTTGCAGTTCATTTGGGTTATAAAACAAAAGTAAATGGCTTTTGAAACAGAGATCAGGAATTAAATGTCTAGTCTTATTTTAGGTGCCCAGTTTTCATAATGTACCCTGGGTGCTCATTTTATGGATAACACCATCTTTACTGAGCCCAGCTCATTTGTGAAATGACATATTTTTTAGGATAGGTTCTCCCCATTTTAGAGAAAATTCTGTGGGGTTTAATAGGAGAAATTACTTGTAAAACATATAAAATGTAATATACATTTTGTTTGTTTCTTTGTTTGTTTCTATGTTTGTTTGTTGGAGTCTATAATGTCCTACAACAGAGGAAACAATTCTATTAGGGATTTTACTGTATGAATGGCAATGATTTTCCATAGCTGTTGGAAGGTAAAAGAAGGATTTAGGAAATCAATTCTTATTCAACGCCACAAAGTCTAGAAATCACAGTATTTGGCCACAGAAGGGCATGTTTCAGGGGTCCGTGATGAGCCAGCTAAGCGGTGACTTGATGGAATTAAAAATTTTATTAAAGCTAATGTTAAAAAATTTATATAATACATAGATTGGGAAAAGAGTGTCTGTACATCTGAGTATTGTGCTTAGGTTATCCACAAATGCAAAGTTAGTTTTTAAAAGCCATATGATACATAGAAATTAGATTAATGTATTGCTACCACAAAACAGCTCTTCAATTTTAAAATTAATCTTCAAAGCTTTGTATTTATGGAATTTACAACCTTCATACATAAAGGCCAAGTTTACATCTGTCTTCAAGCTACCTTTAATTTTACACTTGCAATTTTTGCATGTGCAGTCATTGTGCATGCATAAAAACAAAATATGTGTATATTTCTTCTTATTTCACTAAGGTGTCACAAGTACTCCTTTTCTTTTTGTGGATACAGACTAACACAGCTGCTACTCTGAAGCTTTTCATTTTCTTCAGTTACTCTTATTTTATCCAAAGGGGATTGTCCAGCCCTAATGAGTTCACAGTGTCTTTGTCTGCATTCACTGGTGTCATGCCAGTAGCTGGGTACATTCTAGTTCAGTAAAAATATTAAATCAGGATATTATGCATTTCCCCATTAAGAACTAGCATTTTGAAAAGACCCTGTGCCAGTTAATATGCAGTCAGAAAGCTGGGAGAGGAGGAGGGAGATGATTTTAAAGGAGGAAACACAGCACCTGTATTTCTTTAGAAAACAAATAAAAAAAACTGTAAGGTGTGCTTGTTCTGAAGCATGGAGTATATACTTTAAAGTGATTCAGTGTTCTGCAAACCAAGTTTCTTTTATGCATCTCCCCTTCTCCCCACCTCCCCATTTCATTTTCCAGCCCCATAGCAAATGATGACTATTACTACATAAATGAGATCATCTGGTGATGGTAATGTAATATGTAGGTATCATAGGTAATTTAAACATGGGTGTGATGTCACAAAAATGGCCCAAATAATGACCCAGAAAGCAATTTTGGATGATGAAGAATTCATTTTCAGAGCAGTACGTTATAGCTACATTAACTTTAATGGAAGTTTCATGTTTCACTTGCCATCCTGAGGGACTGAACTTGAGCATCCACAACTGATACTTGTATGAGAGTTGCTATAAAAGAGTAACAAAATTTCTAAACTGTACAATTCCGCCACAGAACTGTGCGTTGGCTACATAATCACTTCTTGCTTGGAACTCAGACACAGCATTCAGAAGTGAATTGATACACACAGAAATCCAGCATAGCGAAATGGTATGAATTAGGGACCTGATGTGCCACTGGGTTTTAGCAGTTTCCCCTGCTGTAACGCCAAAAAATTAAAGTAGAGGAAATCAGTCAGTGTAAAGCTAGAGAATAAAAGTCCCTAGAAGGTTTGTTTCTCTTTCCCAGCAAAATTGTATGTCTAAGTCTGAAATGTTATTGTTTGTTTTCTTCACTACTTACCATTGCTTGTGAAAAAAGCAATTAGAACCTCAGGCTTTTTGCATCCAGGGGTGTATGTTCCGGGCGCAAATAAGAGAGGGGTTGATAATCCATAACTTCTGTTTTCTTCGAGAAGAACTACTCTTGATCTGTTGACTACTCACAGGGCTGCAGGACTGAAATTATTATAAGCAGCATTGGTAGCAATGCCTATAATTTAGGTTGTCTAACTCCATTTGAAAGACCTCTCCCCACTCCCCCCAATTTCTTACAACTTTGCCAAATTTTAAGCATTCAAGCTGAAAATTTCCATGCCATGTGTCAGCCTCAGGCTGAATTTTTCTGGTAAGTTTCAGCGAAAATGGTTCTGCCATTGGTGACACCAAGGTTAAGGGAAAATTACATTGTTTTGCTCATGGTAAAAAAATTCCTTATAGCCATTTCAATTCAAAGCTCTAGTTTCTTCGTGCCTTGGAGCAGGAATTTGATGTTTGTATTGGAGGTTGCTTTTGTGTCACTGATGTGCCTTTTGGTGTCCCAATAAAAAGCCACAATAATGTGGCTAAATTATAAGCCTCTGAAAAGTGCACTTTGCACATGCTCAGTAGGGGTTTATTGGAGACAGGCAATATTATCCCCACAAAATTTTATCTGCACTGAGGATGTTCCACGTCGAATCGTGGAAGTCAACGAATGGCTACGCAGGTGGTGTCGGAGAGAAGGCTTTGGATTCTTTGACCATGGGATGGAGTTCCAAGAAGGAGGAGTGCTAGGCAGAGACAGGCTCCACCTAACGAAGAGAGGGAAGAGCATCTTCGCAAGCAGGCTGGCTAACCTAGTGAGGAGGGCTTTAAACTAGGTTCACCGGGGAAGGAGACCAAAGCCCTGAGGTAAGTGGGGAAGTGCGATACCGGGAGGAAGCATGAGCAGGAGAGCACAAGAGGGGAGGGCTGCTGCCTCATACTGAAAAAGAGGGATGATCAGCAAGTTGTCTCAAGTGCCTATACACAAATGCAAGAAGCCTGGGAAACAAGCAGGAAGAACTGGAAGTCCTGGCACAGTCAAGGAATTATGATGTGATTGGAATAACAGAGACTTGGTGGGATAACTCACATGACTGGAGTACTGTCATGGATGGATATAAACTGTTCAGGAAGGACAGGCAGGGCAGAAAAGGTGGGGGAGTTGCACTGTATGTAAGGGAGCAGTATGACTGCTCAGAGCTCAAGTATGAAACTGTAGAAAAACCTGAGTGTCTCTGGATTAAGTTTAAAAGTGTGAGCAACAAGGGTGATGTCGTGGTGGGAGACTGCTATAGACCACTGGACCAGGGGGATGAGGTGGACGAGGCTTTCTTCCGGCAACTCACGGAAGTTACTAGATCGCAGGTCCTGGTTCTCCTGGGAGACTTCAATCACCCTGATATCTGCTGGAAGAGCAACACAGCAGTGCACAGACAATCCAGGAAGTTTTTGGAAAGGGTAGGGGACAATTTCCTGGTGCAAGTGCTGGAGGAACCAGGTAGGGGCAGAGCTCTTCTTGACCTGCTGCTCACAAACCGGGAAGAATTAGTAGGGGAAGCTAAAGTGGATGGGAACCTGGGAGGAAGTGACCATGAGATGGTCGAGTTCAGGATCCTGACACAGGGAAGAAAGGAGAGCAGCAGAATACGGACCCTGGACTTCAGAAACGCAGATTTTGATTCCCTCAGGGAACTGATGGGCAGGATCCCCTGGGAGAATAACTTGAGGGGGAAAGGAGTCCAGGAGAGCTGGCTGTATTTTAAAGAATCCTTACTGAGGTTACAGGGACAAACCATCCCAATATGTAGAAAGAATAGTAAATATGGCAGGCGACCAGCTTGGCTTAACAGTGAAATCCTTGCTGATCTTAAAACACAAAAAAGAAGCTTACAAGAAGTGGAAGCTTGGACAAATGACCAGGGAAGAGTATAAAAATATTGCTCGGGCATGCAGGAGTGAAATCAGAAAGGCCAAATCACACCTGGAGTTGCAGCTAGCAAGAGATGTTAAGAGTAACAAGAAGAGTTTCTTCAGGTATGTTAGCAACAAGAAGAAAGTCAAGGAAAGTGTGGGCCCCTTACTGAAGGAGGGAGGCAACCGAGTGAGAGAGGATGTGGAAAAAGCTAATGTACTCAATGCTTTTTTTGCCTCTGTCTTCACGAACAAGGTCAGCTCCCAGACTACTGCTCTGGGCAGCACAGCATGGGGAGGAGGTGACCAACCCTCTGTGGAGAAAGAAGTGGTTCGGGACTATTTAGAAAAGCTGGATGAGCACAAGTCCATGGGGCCGGATGCACTGCATCCGAGAGTGCTAAAGGAGTTGGCGGATGTGATTGCAGAGCCATTGGCCATTATCTTTGAAAACTCATGGCGATCGGGAGAAGTCCCAGATGACTGGAAAAAGGCTAATGTAGTGCCCATCTTTAAAAAAGGGAGGAAGGAGGATCCTGGGAACTACAGGCCAGTCAGCCTCACCTCAGTCCCTGGAAAAATCATGGAGCAGGTCCTCAAGGAATCAATTCTGAAGCACTTAGAGGAGAGGAAAGTGATCAGAAACAGTCAGCATGGATTCACCAAGGGCAAGTCATGCCTGACTAATCTAATTGCCTTCTATGACGAGATAACTGGCTCTGTGGATGAGGGGAAAGCGGTGGACGTGTTGTTCCTTGACTTTAGCAAAGCTTTCAACATGATCTCCCACAGTATTCTTGCCAGCAAGTTAAAGAAGTATGGGCCAGATGAATGGACTATAAGGTGGATAGAAAGTTGGCTAGATTGTCGGGCTCAACGGGTAGTGATCAATGGCTCCATGTCTAGTTGGCAGCCAGTATCAAGTGGAGTGCCCCAAGGGTCGGTCCTCGGGACGGTTTTGTTCAATATCTTCAGAAATGATCTGGAGGATGGTGTGGATTGCACCCTCAGCAAGTTTTCATATGACACTAAACTGAGAGGAGAGGTAGATACACTGGAGGGTAGAGATAGGATACAGAGGGCCTTAGACAAATTAGAGCATTGGGCCAAAAGAAATCTGATGAGGTTCAACAAGGACAAGTTCAGAATCCTGCACTTAGGACGGAAGAATCCCATGCACCGCTACAGACCGGGGACCGAATGGCTAGGCAGCAGTTCTGCAGAAAAGGACCCAGGGGTTACAGTGGACGAGAAGCTGGATATGAGTCAACAGTGTGCCCTTGTTGCCAAGAAGGCCAATGGCATTTTGGGATGTATATGTAGGGGCATTGCCAGCAGATCGAGGGACGTGATCGTTCTCCTCTATTTGACATTGGTGAGGCTTCATCTGGAGTACTGTGTCCAGTTTTGGGCCCCACACTACAAGAACGATGTGGAAAAATTGGAAAGAGTCCAGCAGAGGGCAACAAAAAGGATTAGGGGACTGGAACACGTGACTTATGAGGAGAGGCTGAGAGAACTGGGATTGTTTAGTCTTCAGAAGAGAAGAATGAGGCGCGATTTGATAGCTGCTTTCAACTACCGGAAAGGGGGTTCCAAAGAGGATGGATCTAGACTGTTCTCAGTGGTAGCTGATGACAGAACAAGGAGTAATGGTCTCAAGTTGCAGTGGGGAAGGTTTAGTTTGGATATTAGGAAAAACTTTTTCACTAGGAGGGTGGTGAAACACTGGAATGCGTTACCTAGGGAGGTGGTGGAATCTCCTTCCTTAGAGGTTTTTAAGGTCAGGCTTGACAAAGCCCTGGCTGGGATGATTTATTTGGGGATTGGTCCTGCTTTGAGCAGGGGGTTGGACTAGATGACCTCCTGGGGTCCCTTCCAACCCTGGTATTCTATGATTCTGTGATTCTATGATCCCTCCATTGCTCCTACATGCTAACCAAACTGAGCAGGCACCATCACCACAGGCATTCCAGGGAAGCAAGGGCTGAGCAGACCTTTTCCTGCCATTTTAATTTCTGACCTCTCTTACGCCAGGAACCAGAACTGAGATCAGAAGACTACCTTTCTGTGCTCTCTGTGATCCTACTGCTGGCACCTAGGCAGCATGGAGGAGAAGATGGAAACAGACTGACTTGTTGGAATGCAGAGAGGTGAGGAATTGGGAGCAAAGGACAAGGCTAGGCTGAGAGGGACTGGAGCAGGCAAGGAGATGCAGGCTGGGGGGAATGATGGGAACAGAGAAGGGGCCAGGGACAGTCTGCAGGCAATCATCTATGCAGATGATACTATCCTACTACTGCTACCAGTTACCTGTTAACTCGAGTTGCAGAGGTCTGTGCATGATGAAATTTCTGTTCAGTTTGCTATTTTGAAAACTTAGGAAACTACAGTAAAAAAAACTCTACATTAAAAAAAAGTTAAGGTTGCAAAGCCAAGTGCTCAAAAGTTAGAAAATGTCAGAATTAAATTTGCCTGTGCAATTTTATTTTCGCTCCCAACATCATGCTACTGTCTTTAATTACATGTTCATGTACTGTTGTTTCCACAGGACCCCGTCTCACACAGAACAAACAGCCCTCCTGGAATTAATTAGTGTTGTGTAGGGAAGGAGGCCATTGTCTGTATTCTCCTGCCTCATATGTTTGAGAATTTGGAGTGTATAATAAATAAGGCAGGGGGTTTCAGGAAGAGAAGGGTTGGCCTCAGACCTAAGGCTGTTAAACACCACATTGTAGAACTGGATTCTGTCTCTGCCTCTCCCACAGAGTGACTGTGTGATGCTAGGCAAATAACTTGAAACTAAACTTTTCATAGGTGCCCATTGTGTACACCTCATTTTCTGGGTACACAACTTGAAACACCTGGGGCCTGATTTGCTGGAGTGTTGATGTAACACGAACGGACCCCGGTCATCTTCGAATGGGATTGAACCTGGGACCTCTGGAGCTTAGTGCATGAGCCTCTACTGCATGAGCTAAAAGCCACATGGCTCTTAGCTAGGGCTGTAGAGCAGACTCCTTAGTCTGTCTCTAAGTGGTCTCAGTGCCACTAAATGGGACATAACACCACACCCAGGAGGTGTGTGGGTTACACTGAGCATGCAGAACAGGTGAGTCAACAGGAGTTTTGCTTTGAACATATAAATGCTATACAAATGCTAAATACACTGAAAATTCAGATTCTAATCATGTCTCAAATTGGGCACCAAAATTAGTCAACACTTTTGGCAATTTTGGCCTTAGTCTGTGTCTCAGATCCCCATCTATAAGATTTAACCTCGTGGGGTTTTGTAAATATAAATTCATTAATATTTCTGTGGCACTCATACTACAGTGTTGAGTGTCATAGGAAAGCCCAAGCAGAAATTTATAATTCTATATTCAAGATTTGAAGAGTGTGCAGTAAAGAAGACAGGGGTCACACTTTATACGGTGAGAATAAAAAGAAATACGGAACAGCTGCCAACTCAGTGAGCACCATCCATTCTGTGCAGTGAATGAGGCAGGGGTCCTGTGGAAAAAATAGTATGTGAGCATGTAATTACAGGCTGTGTCATAATGCACACATAGAAGAGAGATGTATTAAAGCTTCACTGGCAACCTTAATTCCGATATTTCTTGAATTTAGAAAAAACAACTATGAGTCCTTGTGGCACCTTACCGACTATCAAATTTATTTGGACATAAGCTTTCATGATGCATGGAGTGGAAAATACAGTAGCAGGTATATATACATAGTACATGAAAAGATGGGCGTTGCCTTACCAAGTCTAACGAGACAATTCAATTAACAGTAGAATACCAAGGGAGGAAAAATCACATTTGTAGTGGTAATGAGGGTGGCCCATTTCAAACATTTGACAAGAAGGTGTGAGAAACAATAGGGGAAAATTAGTATGGGGAAATTAGTTTTTGTAATGACCCATTCACTCCCAGTCTTTATTCAGGCATAATTTGATGGTGTCCAGTTTGCAAATTAATTCCAGATCTACAACCTATCCTGAATGACGACCACTTACTCTCACAGACCTTGGGAGACAGGGCAGTACTCACTTACAGACAGTCCCCCAGCCTAAAGCAGCAATTACACACCACACAACAAAAGCACTGACCCAGGAACCAAACCCTGCAACAAACCCTGGTGCCAACTCTGTCTGCATATCTATTCAAGGGACACCATCATAGGACCTAACCACATCAGCCACACCATCAGGGGCTCATTCACCTGCACATCTACCAATGTGATATGTGCCATCATGTGCCAGCAATGCCCCTCTGCCATGTACATTGGCCAAACCGGACAGTGTCTACGCAAAAGAATAAATGGACACAAATCTGACATCAGGAATTATAACATTCAAAAACCAGTCGGAGAACACTTCAATCTCCCTGGTCACTCAACAACAGACTTAAAAGTTGCAATTCTTCAACAAAAAAACTTCAGAAACAGACTCCAATGTGAAACTGCAGAACTGGAATTAATTTACAAACTGGACACCATCAAATTAGGCCTGAATAAAGACTGGGAGTGGATGGGTCATTACAAAAACTAATCTCCCTATGCTAATTTCCCCCTACTGTTACTCACACCTTCTTGTCAACTGTTTGAAATGGACCACCCTCCTTACCACTACAAAAGTGATTTTGCCTCCCTTGGTATTCTACTGTTAATTGAATTGTCTCGTTAGACTGACCCCCCACACACATGTGGTAAGGCAACGCCCATCTTTTCATGTACTATGTATATATACCTGCTCCTGTATTTTCTACTCCATGCATCTGATGAAGTGGGTTCTAGCCCATGAAAGCTTATACCCAAATAAATGTGTTAGTCTCTAAGGTGCCACAAGGACTCCTTGTTGTTTTTGCTGATACAGACTAACACGGCTATCACTCTGAAACTTGAATTTACAGTGCTTCACTTTTCAACCATAATATTTTAATATACTTTTTTGTATGCTATATATACTAAAGCATGGTGAATATTGGACATCCAGTTATAAATTTCTTGTAAGTTAGTATATTTAAGGTAAAAGTGAACAGTCTTCAAATGAAGAGGAAAGATAGATTTGGCTCTTTCCACATTAAGGTATATGATTGCAAGAAACTGGAAGGCTTCAGCTTCTCTATCTCAATGAGAATAGCTTTGGATTCTAATTAAAACTCTGAATTTAGAAAAATTCAGAATAAGAAATAGTGGAATCAAGTGGGAAACAGAGTATTGTTATGGGATACTATACAATCCATGGTACAAAGTATGAAAACTTGAGTACAAGAGGTTAATATAGTAAAGTGAATAATATGATGGTTTAATCCCATATGTATAATGTGTTTGAGACACTCCACTCCAGAATAATTTACCTTCAAATGAATAAAGTCACTATGAAAAGATAGATGGTGGGGGGTTCCAGTGTGGAAAAAGTCAAGACCCACTGCTTTAGACCATCAAAATAAACAACGTAAACAAGCATCCATGAGCCAAATTAAACCCTTGGTTATACCAGTGCAGCTCTGCTGTATATTTAATGGACTGACATCAATAACTGAGAAGAAAATATATTCCTAGAACTGAATGGCCTTTAGCTACTGGGCTTATTGCATTAAATAATGTTGGTTGCAACACATTTATTTTAAATTAATTGCTTCTTAAGCCATATTGATCTAATTATGGTAGAAAAAATGTGAACATTGGTCCCTTAATCCTGTGGCCAACACAGCTACAACAACACTGCATACAACATTGGTCACTGTTTATTTTATAACAATACCAGTGCTGTTAAATGAGCTTTTGTGTTCACAAATAATTTAGATTGTGACTTTCCATGTCTGAACTCCTGAGCGGTCCCTATTCTTTCCCTTAGATCAATTTTAAACGCTGACAAATTAAATATTCTGCAGAAATAAGAACGATGTTCTTGGGATTTGTTGCTACACAAGATTTATCCATTTATTCTTGGCTAGTTAAGAGCTAGGAAGAATTAAAAAATGATCCATCTAAATAAACATGCAGCCAAAGTCACGAATGACAAACGATAGGGTAAGTTGTATATTGGGGGGAAATTGGTCAAAATGTAGCTTTAGGTAGGCTAGTGCTCTTGCACTGATTTTTATCATCAATTTGAGACAGATTCAGGTCCTGGCCTAGCTGCTTTGTGCCACTTCAGCAGCAAAAACAATACCACCTCCACCAGCAGCAGCCCGAAGTCTGGCATAAGCAGCTATTTGGGGAGTCTCCTTGCACAAGACAAATCCCTAGCTGACACAGAGCTGGATAAGTGGCTGTATGCCTTCTCTCTTCTGGCTCCAAGTGCAGGGGATGTTCCCTGGGGAAAGAGGGCATAGATAGGATGCCTCTAAATGCTGGCTATCCTCTTTGTTGGAGGAGCCTCTTGGGGCCATAGGCAGACAGATATATGTTAGAGTAGCTTTTGGATTGCTCTAGTTTTCACTGTGGACCAGCTTCAGAGACCCCATGATTCAGGAAACCCAGAAAGGCAAGAGTCTAGCTCTTAGTGTTCAAGGCAAGTGTAGCTTATATCTATAGCAGGTGAATGGGGACTATAGCAGAAAGAGCCACTTATAAGACAGTTTCTCCATCACTGTCCATTTGGTGTGTATGGGACCCACTATTGCCACTTGCACGCATCTTCTTGTCAATCTACACCACATATGTAACTTAACACATGTTTTTGGTAACAGTTCAATTTAAAAGACACTAACATAGCAGTTTCACTGATTTATATCAGGTCCGAATTTGACCGCACTGACCTAATTTAGTGGTAGTCAGTACTAGACAGAGAAATATTTTTGATCAATGGTGGCTGAAATTGGTCAAAGGAGGCTGAAATATCAGTTTCACCAAGGAATATATTCTTCTGTTGTGCTATGACAGTATGAATATGTCATAAAGTACACAGTGAAACCATTTGTATTAGAGTCAATAACACAGAACATTGGTTTCATTGTGACATACATGATGGAACTAGAGGGATAGGTGCGGTTTCACCCCTAATTCACAACTAATCATTTTCTATCTAGGTGCCCTCTTAAAAGGCCCAATGCAAAGTTCATTGAAGTCAGTGAATGATCCCATTGACTGATTAATGGTCTTTGGAGCAGGGCCAAAATGATTTTCTTTTGGGGCAGATCTTTCTTCTCATGATATATAGAAAGTATTCTGCTACCCAGGTAAAGCGCTAGTGGCTATTTTAATGTTCCATATAAATGCAATATTTGGTTGAACTTTCAACAATGAGCAATGAATATAATAGTAAAATATACTATTTACATTGAACAAAAATAAAGTATTGATTTTTCTCTCTCCTTTTAGCAAAATGTAGGAAATGTGAGTGCTCACTTCTCCTCTCCAGTTATACTGGAATGTAACAATGCAGTTATTATTAGTTTGCAGGCCAGTGCTTGTAAGAGGCTGCTTCAGCAGGGCTTGATCAAAGGCTCTCCTTGACTGCAGTGGACAATGAATCAGACCCATAGCAGATGCCAGTCAGTCACAGGTGGCCATGTAGTTCCTATTGATCTTGAATGAAACTAACTAAAACCAATTTTTGTATGACAGTAAGAAAGGAGTAAACAGTGAGGTGGCAAAATTTTCAGATGATACAAAACTACTGAAAACAACTGAGTCCAAAGCAGACTTCAAAGAGCTACAAAAGGATTTCACAAAACTGGGTGACTGGGCAACAAAATGGCAGATGACATTCAATGTTGATAAATGCAAAGTAATGCACATTGGAAAACATAATCTCAACTATATATATAAAGTGATGGGGTCTAAATTAATTGTTACCACTCAAGAAAGAGATGTTGGAGTCATTGTGGAGAGTTCTCTGTAAACATCCGCTCAATGTGAAGCGGCAATCAAAAAAGCGAACAGAATGTTGGGAATCATTAAGAAAGGGATAGAAAATAAGACAGAAAATAGCATATTGCCTCTATATAAATCCCTGGTATGCCCACATCTTGAATACTGCATACAGATTTGGTCAGCCCAGCTCAAAAATTATATATTGGAATTGGAAAAGTTACAGAAAAGGGCAACAAAAATTATTAGGGGTATGGAACGGCTGCCGTATGAGGAGAGATTAATAAGACTGGGACTTTTCAGCTTGGAAAAGAGACAACTAAGGGGGGATATGATAGAGGTCTATAAAATCATGACTGGTGTGGAAAAGTAAATAAGGAAGTGTTATTTACTCCTTCTCATAACAGAAGAACTAGGGATCATCAAGTGAAATTAATAGGCAACAAAGTATTTTTTCACACAATGCACATTCATTGTGGAACTCCTTGCCAGAGGATGTTGTGAAGGCCAAGACCATAAGAGGGTTAAAAAAAGAACTAGATAACTTCATGGTGGATAGGTCCATCAAGGGCTATTTGCCAGGATGGGCAGGGATGAAGTCCCTAGCCTCTGTTTGCCAGAAGCTGGGAATGGGCTACAGGGGATGATTGATGATTACTTGTTGATTACCTGTTCTGTTCATTCCCTCTGGGACACCTGGCATTTGCCACCATTGGAAGACAGTATACTGGGCTAGATGGACCTTTGGTCTGACCCTGTATGGCCATTCTTATGATATAAGGTACAGATTTTTAAATGAGGCTAAATTAATCATTGGAAAATTTATCTAAAATTGTGGTGGCAATGTTTATATGATGATCTGATGTTTTTCTAAAAGATATGCTTTAGTTCAAACAGGAATTAAATTGAGGAAGGCTTATGGCCTGTGTCATACAGGATGTCAAAGTAGATCACAGTGGGCCCCTTTGGCCTTATAATCCATGAATATGTACTGTTCTGTTGTTTTGGAAGAAACCTCTTCCTGTGGGGTAATGTTTTGGAGATTGTCAACTTGTGACTTCATATTTTAACACCCAGCTTTCCTTATGGTCCATTCTATGCTTGGCAAGTACAAGATTATGCAAGTGTTTATGCATAAATGATGATTTGAAACAACCAGTTTTCATTCTGATTTTTACATGCAAAAAATAAATCTCTCATCAATAATTCTTCAGTTCAGAGCAAGACCCCACCACACATATCTAGGAACAAATAATGTAGGTCACAGTGACAAGATGCGGGCTGTATTTTGGAAAGTAGCAACTTAAAGGGAATAGGAGTTATTTGTGCATAAACAAATGAACTTGAGTTCTAGTGCGATGTGATGGCTAAGACAGTTAATGCAATCTTTGGATGTATAAATAGTGGAATATAGATTAGAAGAAAGGAGATGGTATCAGCTAGACTATTACTGGAATATTGTGTTGAGTTCTGGTGTCCACACTTTTAAAAGGATGTTGAAAAAATGGAAAGGGTTCAGAAAGAGCCAGAAGAATGATTCAAGGTCTGGAAAAACTTTCTTACAGTGAGAGGCTAAAGAAGTTCAATATATTGTCCAAAGAAAGGTTAACAGATGACTTGATCAGAGTCTGTAACTACATAGGGAGAAGATTTCTGGTAATGGAGGGCTCTTTAATCTAGTAGACAAGGTCCAGTGACTGGAAGCTGAAGCCACATCCAGACTAGATTTAAGGCACAATTTTTTAACAGTTGAACGGAGGATGACAATATCATTTCATGAAGGATTTCAAGATTTCAAAATCTGGCTTCATTTGAAATTAAAACAAAACCTGCAAATGTCAAAATTCACAACAACCCTAACCCTAACCCTATCCAAAAAAACTGAAACATTTTGTTTTGAATTTTTAAAATATTATATAATACAAAATCTTAAAAATTCAAAGTGAAAAATTGAAATATTGCATTCTGAATTTTTTTGAATTCTTCTCAGCGATGAAGTTTTACTGAAATCAATACAATTTCATAAAACATTTCAATTTCAATGGAAAATGGTGCAGCAAAAGTTTTTCTGACCATCTCTAGTAATTAACCATTGGAACAACTTAATAAGGATGCGATAGATTCTCCTTCACTTGACTTCTTTAAATCTAGACTGGATGTTTTTCTAAAATATATACTCCTAGCTCAACCAGAAATTATGGGCTTGCTGGAAGAATTATTGGGTGGAATGATATTATTGTATTGTTCAGGAGGTCAGAATAGGTTATCGTAATGGTCCCTTCTGACCTTAAAATCTATGTCTTCTGATTCAAATTCTGCATATGCACGACTCCCATTGTCAGCAGTGGAGATCACTACACATATGGTAGGAATTTGAAGTTTGGTCTCAAATGTTTTCATTATTACTGGTTAGTGTTATTCTTTTGAAATTTTCCAAAACAGCCAAGCTGTAAAGGAAAGAAAAATGGAACAAAGGTAGCTGATAAGAACTATCATTGGTGGAGTTTGGTGGTACAGCAGGCCTCTCTGTGACTGTGGGAATCTCTGGCATAGACGCTCTATGCTACCTCCTCCCAGCTTCCAGGATAGGAGTTGTAAGTGGAGGAAGGAAAGCCCCCACACTATACTGGTCCCTGGCTATCATTTCAGCACCTTTGGTCCATTAGTAGTCAGTATCAATTAGAGAAGCCCTTAGGCTAGGGGATGGGCCCTGCACAATGCATGTCTAGAGCTGCTAAGATGACCTTAAGCGACCTTTACATTTCCCACTCCAACTTGCACTGTGTGCTGGCCAACTGGGCCCCATGATCTAACCCACCAAGTTACTCAGAACATGGACCTTATTTTTTTTCTTTAAGTACCAGGCACAATGTGAGCACCCACCCAACAGCAGGAATAAATTCAGTACTGCCAAAGAACCAAATTTAGCTCTGGGCTTTACCTGAGCATCCCTGCTGGCATGAGTGCAAATATGTGCAAGAGTAACTGAGGACAGAAGTTAGTCCATTATCTTCTTTTGGGTTCTGCTAGGTATTCAGCTTTTGCTTGTTTATCCTGCAACCAGTTGATCTACGAAAGTTCACAAAAACCTCAACAGCTAAGGCCTTGATTCCATTTGCCAGCACTAAAGTTCAGTGAAAGTTCTTCATGTTACTCTCTTATCACCATCAGTTTTTTCTCCCACACACTGCACATCATCTCAGTTTACTGGATTCACATAGTTACTTGGTGGCTGCTTACCAAGCAGAATAAACAGCGCAGTGTTTGCCAAGTGCTACTGTGTAAACTCGCATTGCTTCAGTGTCCAGCCATATTTTAACATGTCATTCACTTGTGCTTCAAACTGTGTGTCTGCTGTGTGTCTGGATTCATCAGCAAAGTACATTCCTAGTGGCACAAAAGAGGCTTGTGTTTTCAAAGCTTGCCAGGTGGTTTGTGATTTCCTTTAGTTACAGAAGTCAGTATGTTTCATCCGAATGCCATCTTACATTTTAGAATGGTTTTTGCACACCTCCTCACTCCTCTATGCAAAATCATTGTTTGTTCACTGTTGCACATATTTAAATGTATTTTCTCACATTTACCATTACCAGACTGACTTAGCAACCAAGTGCATCTGAGCTAGCTCCTCTGAGTAACTAAGGTATAAAGGAAACCCAGTAATCCTTTGTCTGTGATACACTAATAATGATTGACTACAAAGTTTCAATGGAAGTACTGTACTCTATGAATTCATTATGAACCATGTTAACTTTACAAATACCAAAATGATTATTAATAAGATATTTCAAGTAATGGGGTGATATCCCACAGTCTAGGATCCAATAATGAGTTTCTCAACAGTTGCTGCACTGGATACAATTGATGACCAATATGGTCACAATGCAGTGGACATCATCTGATACTAGCTCATTTTTCTATTTTGATACTTTCCTGTTTAGTTAAAATACAATAATCTTATTCTTCACAAATCAGAGCACACAAAGTTCGCTGGCACCAAGTGGCTGCAACAAGCAGTTTTCCTCTCTCTTTTTAATTTTGTTCTTGTTACACAGCTGTTTATACAGAAGGGGAACAATGCAGCGTTTGTTAACAGCTGGCAGCTAGCAATAATTTATTATGGAACTGGTCTTTCATCGGCCCAGTCTCCATGATGATGAAAAACTAGGATGTTATATTGCTTTCAAAATGTTGCTGTGGGGCCAGGAAAGATTCAAGCCTTGCCAACATCAGAGATACTGACCAAGTCCTTCCCAGAGCAAAGCAGGTTTTGTGAAGACGTTCTCTATTCCTACCAACGCGATGTGTATGCCCCGACATCTAACAACACAAGCAAAACTACTCAGATCTGGCACTTCTTTTCCTCCCCATTGCATCTCTAATACTGTTGTGAACTCATGCAACTCCCAACCCAGTTATCAAGGGGTCTTTGCTCTGTTTGGTCAGCAGGTCCTCAGAAAAAGATCACCACCACCACCTATGATGATGGGTGGCAGGGTAGCAACTCCTCAACTCCCAGTAATCCCCCCAAAATCTTCCCACCCCACAGCTGACGGTGACTAGAACTATTCCTTTTTCTCTGCGGGAGCTGACTATCTTTTCTGAAACTATTGCCCAGCATTAGAGGAGAGGTTTTGGGGATATAAAACTACCTAAGTGATTTGCAGCTGCCTCAGAAGTTTCTGCCTCCTCTGGATCCACTATTGCATCCATAGCCGTGGAGTTCAGGCAGCAACTAGTTTGTGAGGACACTGCACAGTGGAAGAGGTTAGGTCAGAGATCTGACACAGAGGGAGGTGGGGAATATGGTTAGCTAAATAGGAAGCAGCTTTGTACTGTTAGCGCAAATGGTACAGGACAGTCATTTTCTGACAGAATAAAGAATTAGATAGAAAAAAAAAACAACTGACCTGGTTTTGAGGAAACTGCAGATAGTTACAGAGGTGATGGGATGAATATATTAAAGCAACAACCACCACAAGATAATAAGGCTCAAGGTTCACACTGGGGCTATTTAAATGAGATCACTATATTTTGCTAGGGAAAACATCAAAGCAAATGAGGGTACTATATTTCACTATCTGCCTTTATAATGAAGAGTAGATTCATGAAGGTTCTTTAAAAAACATATTCCAAACTCTGGAGCTCAATGCATCATTCAAACAATAATAAAAGTAGGGGATAAGATGGATGTTAATGGCAAGGTAATAAAAATCTCTTAGGGAAAAAAAGATGCTAAGATTAAAAGGTGCAAAAGCACTAATGAAAGGGAGGCTGCACAGGAGTGAATGAAATCAATAAGAGTGTTCAAATTAAAGCTGGGTAAATAATTTGTGATGCCATATTTATTCAAAGAATGCTGCCTGTTTTTCTATTCACTAATTTTTCTTGAGCCGATTATGGTTTCCTCAGATTTTTTTATTATTATTTGAAATTATTTAATAAATAACTTCTGCAAATAGTTGGTCTGTAAATTGGTCACCAGCAACTCACTAGGAGCAGCCAGTGTTTGAGTGATGGTGGTTTGAGTCAGGAATCTGGAGCAAATACTCAATATTCACTTTCTGCTTTGCAATCGCTGACATACTGACTTAAAATTCATTTACCCAGATTCTCAGGTCCAGCCACACTGTGCTCAGCATAGGAACAAAGGAAGGCTGAGGGAAAAGGTGACTTAATGCCACCTTTTCCTGCCTTCATGCCTTAGGGCACTGAAGTGTGAGGTGAATTTGGCTGTGGTGTAAATTAGAGCAGCCTCATTGCTGCTCTAATACATGCCAACTGCTAATAGCCCTCAAGTGGCTGTTATGTAACAGGAGGTCACTGGAGTGCAGCAGCGCTCTGACTATGCCCCTACTCTGTCCCAGCACTGCCTCACTACCCCAATAATGTCCCTATAAGGGGACATCCCTTGCTTCCCTGTTTAGGAAGTTTTATACCTCCTTTTGCTACTCTGTGGCATAAAGAGAGTGTATTGGGACCCCAGGGGCTGGCCCATTATTTTCACAAACATTCCAATTAGTAACATTGTGTGAAATCAAACACAGAAGTGGGGTAAATAGAGTCAAAGGAATTCCTTTAAAAATGAAAATACAGACTTTACAGAATTCGTTCAGCTCTACTTTAAAAGCGCAGAGGGGAAAATAGAGTCAAAATAAATCAATGCATGACTAAGAGATATCGATGTGAATTTAACCAACATGGGGGAAAGATGTATTTGAACAATGGGAAGCCTTCTGCTCAGTGTTCACTAAGGAGAATGGAGGTAATTTTCCAGAAATGAAAGTGTTTTGTGAGGTGGTTGGGAAAGGGGTGAAAAATGACATTAGAAATAACAGAAAAAATATTGAGTAAATTGAAACCACTATAGAGAGACCAAACTCTAAGACTGGACAGAATACACCAAGATTCAAATGACAGTAGATTTACTAAAGGAGAGGAAGGATGGTCCAGTGGTTAGAGTGTTGTCTGAGTTCAGTAGGTTCAATTCCTTGCTCTGCTACAGATTTGGGCAATTCTGTCTCTGTCCCAGCTCCCCATCTGTAAATTTCCCTGCTTGCCAAGGATATTGTGAAGATAAATACATTAAAGAATTTGAAATGCTCAGATCATAGGTACCGACTCGACTCCATGGGTGCTCCAGGGCTTGAGCACCCACGGGGAAAAAATGGTGGGTGCTGAACACCCACCAGCAGCCCCCCTATCAGCTCCCTGCCATCTCCCCAGTGCCTCCTGCCCACTGGCGGGCCCCACAGATCAGCACCTGTGCCTCACGCCTGCTGCAATCAGCTGTTTCATGGTGTTCAGGTGGCTCTGGGGGAAAGGGGAATGAGCAAGTATACAGCGCACTCGGGGGAGAGGGCAGAACTGGGTGGGAAGAGGCAGGGCAGGATGGGGCCTTGGGGGAAGGAGTGGAGTGGGGGCAGGGCCTGGAGCAGAGCTGGGGTCAAGCACCCCCTGGTACTTTGGAAAGTCGGCACCCAAGGCTCAGATATTATGTTAATGTGGGGCCTTATGAATATCATAGCTATATTTAGCTTTTTCTGTGACCTGCTAATCTATCAGAGCCAGTTAAATTGACAGTTCATTGTACACCTCATCATCAGCCCTTTTGTCCTATCCTGTTAACGTTCTCACTCTCTCATCATGAGTGGGTAAACCTCAAAAGGTTTGAGTGAAGTTCAGATTCACTGGGATACTTACCTAAAGTTTATCTGAACGTCTTGTCTGAAGAGTTGACTGGAACTCTGGACTAGGCCTCCCCACAAGATTTCTAGCCCTACTATTTCCCAATCTCTATTTTGTGGAAGCTCTTAAAAAGTTCCTTCTGGTTCATGAGATATTATGGGTCTACTGGTATTCTCCATTTTAAGATATAATTCAACTAAAATGGGAACTGTACTCAGTGTAGCACAAGTAAAGCATGTTATCCCTTTCGAGTTGAGTGGCTAGTCAAAATCTGGGCCCTTGCAGGTTGTTCTGCTTGGGAGGAGAAACTGAAGCTAAAGTCTGGGACCTTGTTTAGGCTGTGTTTGTCTCCTTCTCTCTGTTGTGTGTGTGCATGTGGACACATACACCCTTACCCAAAGCAATACTCTGTGGAGCCTTCCACCCACATGGTCAAAATTCCTGGGTGGGCTCACATATCCTCTTTGTCTTAGGTGGAGCTGTTTAGCTGTTTCTTACAGCTATCTGAAATGAGGGGTGGAAGTGTGAATGAAAGCAACCCCTGTAGTCACACCCTACACACTATTTATTTGTAATAATCTTTGTACAAAATATGTATTGTGAGGTATAATTTGAAAACTAATAACTCACTAGTCAATATCATGGTGAAATGTATGTAGTAACATTATCAGTAAAGTTATGAATTGCCCCTGTATGATATTATTAGCCCATGTTCAAAACCAGACAGTGCTGCTCAGGCAAAAGTTGTTAAACAGGTCTATTCTAAAAAAAGGAGTGTGTGTTTGCCTCAATTTATGTATAAGAAGTAAACAGGATCCCCAAGACAGCAGGGGGAGGAGATGGCAGGAAACAGAACAATTTGCATTTTAGCAAACAGAAGTGGGTGAAGAAAGAGCATGGAATTTCCTTTGTTACAAGACTCCATGTCACCTTTCTCACTGTCTGGATAAACTTTGCTTTGAGGGGTAACCATCAGAAGAATCCACTACAAGGATTCACTGGATTATAAAAGAAAGGGGCAGCAAACCCCAAGTTGTCTCTTTCATCTAAGAAGACAAACGCACCAGCACCACTGGGGCTCTGGGAGAGATCCTCACCCAGGAGAGTGTCAGTCACCATCTTGCTGGAAGACTGTGGGTGAGAAAAGCCACCTTGAAAAGAGCCTTGAACCCAAATTTGCTAGATTAAGTTTTAGATGTGTGTTTTCACTTCAATTTGCTGTTAACCGTTTCTAACTTTATCTCTTATACTTCAATTCACTTAAAACCTTATCTTCTTTTGTTAATAAACTTGTTTTATTTTTAATCTAAACCAATCCAGTGCTGGGTTTAAACTAAATTGTCTGGTAACTACAGCTAAAGTAACAAACTGTTGAATATTGACTCTTTAAAAGGCCAACAAACCTTAATACCTGAACTCGTGTTTTGGGGAAAATCCAGGACCAGGAGTGTATTGTACTGCGAGTAGAAACCAAGGCTGTGGGGCTGTAGACAGGCTGCTGAGGTCAGAGTTGCTGAACCAGGACTTCTCTAGCCCTCAGACACTCAGTGAGTGGCCTGCATGCTGGTAGACTGGTTATGAGCAGCCCAGGTTGGGATCTACAACAGTAAAGCACTCATGGGAAACCTCAATCACCGTGATATCTGCTGGGAGAGCAACACAGCGGTGCACAGACAATCCAGGAAGTTTTTGGAAAGTGTAGGGGACAATTTCCTGGTGCAAGTGCTGGAGGAACCAACTAGGGGCAGAGCTCTTCTTGACCTGCTGCTCACAAACCAGAAAGAATTAGTAGGGGAAGCAAAAGTGGATGGGAACCTGGAAGGCAGTGACCATGAGATGGTTGAGTTCAGTATCCTAACACAAGGAAGAAAGGAGAGCAGCAGAATACGGACCCTGGACTTCAGAAAAGCAGACTTTGACTCCCTCAGGGAACTGATGGGCAGGATCCCCTGGGAGAATAACATGAGGGTGAAAGGAGTCCAGGAGAGCTGGCTGTATTTTAAGGAATCCTTACTGAGGTTACAGGGACAAACCATCCCGATGTGTAGAAAGAATAGTAAATATGGCAGGCGACCAGCTTGGCTTAACAGTGAAATCCTTGCTGATCGTAAACACAAAAAAGAAGCTTACAAGAAGTGGAAGATTGGACAAATGACCAGGGAAGAGTATAAAGATATTGCTCGGGCATGCAGGAGTGAAATCAGGAAGGTCAAATCACACCTGGAGTTGCAGCTAGCAAGAGATGTTAAGAGTAACAAGAAGGGTTTCTTCAGGTATGTTAGCAACAAGAAGAAAGTCAAGGAAAGTGTGGGCCCCTTACTGAAGGAGGGAGGCAACCAAGTGAGAGAGGATGTGGAAAAAGCTAATGTACTCAATGCTTTTTTTGCCTCTGTCTTCATGAACAAGGTCAGCTCCCAGACTACTGCTCTGGGCAGCACAGCTTGGGGAGGAAGTGACCAGCCCTCTGTGGAGAAAGAAGTGGTTCGGGACTATTTAGAAAAGCTGGATGAGCACAAGTCCATGGGGCCGGATGCGCTGCATCCGAGAGTGCTAAAGGAGTTGGCGGATGTGATTGTAGAGCCATTGGCCATTATCTTTAAAAACTCATGGCGATCAGGAGAGGTCCCAGACGACTGGAAAAAGGCTAATGTAGTGCCCATCTTTAAAAAAGGGAAGAAGGAGGATTCTGGGAACTACAGGCCAGTCAGCCTCACCTCAGTCCCTGGAAAAATCATGGAGCAGGTCCTCAAGGAATCAATTCTGAAGCACTTAGAGGAGAGGAAAGTGATCAGGAACAGTCAGCATGGATTCACCAAGGGCATGTCATGCCTGACTAATCTAATTGCCTTCTATGACGAGATAACTGGCTCTGTGGATGAGGGGAAAGCAGTGGACGTGTTGTTCCTTGACTTTAGCAAAGCTTTCAACACAGTCTTCCTCAGTATTCTTGTCAGCAAGTTAAAGAAGTATGGGCTGGATGAATGGACTATAAGGTGGATAGAAAGCTGGCTAGATTGTCGGGCTCAATGGGTAGTGATCAATGGCTCCAGGTCTAGTTGGCAGCCGGTAACAAGTGGAGTGCCCCAAGGGTCGGTCCTCGGGACGGTTTTGTTCAATATCTTCATTAATGATCTGGAAAATGGTGTGGATTGCAACCTCAGCAAGTTTGCAGATGACACTAAACTGGGATGAGAGATAGATACGCTGAAGGGTAGGGATAGGATACAGAGGGCCCTAGACAAATTAGAGGATTGGGCCAAAAGAAATCTGATGAGGTTCAGCAGGGACAAGTGCGGAGTCCTGCACTTAGGACGGAAGAATCCCATGCACCGCTACAGACTGGGGACCGAATGGCTAGTCAGCAGTTCTACAGAAAAGGACCTCGTGGTTATAGTGGATGAGAAGCTGGATATGAGTCAACAGTGTGCCGTTGTTGCCAGGAAGGCCAATGGCATTTTGAGATGTATAAGTATGGCATTGCCAGCAGATCGAGGGATGTGATCGTTCCCCTCTATTCAACATTGGTGAGGCCTCATCTGGAGTACTGTGTCCAGTTTTGGGCCCCACACTACAGGAAGGATGTGGAAAAATTGGAAAATGTCCAGCAGAGGGCAACAAAAAGGATTAGGGGACTGGAACACATGACTTATGAGGAGAGGCTGAGGGAACTGGGATTGTTTAGTCTGCGGAAGAGAAGAATGAGGGGGGGATTTGATAGTTGCTTTCAACTACCTGAAAGGGGGTTCCAAAGAGGATGGATCTAGACTGTTCTCAGTGGTAGCAGATGACAGAACATGAAGCAATGGTCTCAAGTTGCAGTGGGGAAGGTTTAGGTTGGATATTAGGAAAAACCTTTTCACTAGGTGAAACACTGGAATGCGTTACCGAGGGAGGTGGTGGAATCTCCTTCCTTAGAAGTTTTTAGGGTCAGGCTTGACAAAGCCCTGGCTGGGATGATTTAATTGGGGATTGGTCCTGCTTTGAGCAGGGGGTTGGACTAGATGACCTCCTGAGGGTCCTTCCAACCCTGATAGTCTATGATTCTAAGTTTGAGACAGGTGGTGACACAACCCATCACTGGTCTGAATTGCACCCCAGAATGTGATAGGAGGTCACAGTAGTTTAAAGGAGATTTAACCCACCCTACACCATGACATTCCGACGGTGTTCCTGCACTTTCTGTTCTGGTCATGGTCCATGCCCATGTGTGGAACGGTGTGCACGTTTACACACACAGGTGATGTGAACACTTCAGAACCCCCAAACAGGTTTGGTTTGACTTTTCTGAAAAGTATGTGAAGGTCATCCTCAAACTTTACCTTATCATCCTGAAGGATATAGAGGAGGAGATAATTTGTAGGATAGCAAACATTTCTAAAAGTTCCTTGGCAAAAGAGGGGAGGCACAGTGGGAACAGAGAATCAGGCAGAAGCCAGAAAATTTTTAAAAATTAGACTAAACTTAAGCGAAAAATTGTACATCTAGGGCCTGACTCGAAGCACATTGATGTTAATAAAGATTCCAACTGACTTAAGGTGACTTGGAATCAGGGCCAAATGCAAACAGGCCGAGTTCAATGGTCTCTAGATACGGACTTCAATAAAAAACCAACAGCCATACATTCCAACCCAAAATTTGAGACAGCCAAAAACAAAGGTCACTTTTTAAAATGTTGCCTAAAAGGTTGGTTCGCCTTTCACTTATTTTAACTTTGTATAACTCTACTGACTTCAGTAAAACTCCTTCTGATTCACGCTGGGGTACCTGAGAAGAAAATCGGACCCTACAGATGCAAAACACCTGGTGAAATATCAGCTAGTAAAAATAACTCAGTATAGTAGCTTACAGAACAGATCTTTGAGGAGGTAATCCATAGAGCAGAGAGATGTGAACCAGTGAACACGATCTACTTCTATTTATAAAAAAGACTTTGACACTGTACCGCACAGTGGACTAAAACAAAGGGCGAGAAAGTAAAACACAGAGAGTACCATTCTGGAGTGGATACAGATCAGGTTACGTGGCTATGTGCAGGTTGTAATACCACAGTGCAAAGGCATGGGCCAGGAAGAAGGTAGGTAATAAAAGGAGAACCACACAAACCATTTTGTCATTCTTTGTATTAGTGGGGACTGTTTCTCCATTGCCTTGCACCTTGTGTAGTCATTTTACACCCATTTACACTCATGCCAATGGGTGTAAAACAACAGCACACTGATCTGGCAGCATTTCACCCCTTTTCACACTCACTTGGCATGGATGTAAATGACCACACAAGGTGCAGGGAAATGGAGAATTGGGATCATTGCACCCAAGCAGGGAAATAGCTAATATAAGGAAAAGAATCCTTCAGAGAGAGCGGCTAGATGAATTAGAGAAGGTTCATAATATACTATGAAGGTGAACAGTCTTAAATAAGTGCCAGTTTTCATTATAGTTATTAATGTATTGTCATTAGAAATCTGTAAGGCGAGTGTAATCCACTGGAGGCTCAATGTAAAGTGTAAAGTGTAAAGCTAAATGAGCTTGAACAATCAAGCCCCACTTTTTCCAGTTTTATTCTGGGGTCTCTTATCAATCCTTTATTCACTATCCAGATCTGTGTTCTGCTGAAATTGCCTATTTAGTAATAATGGAGTCTGATTCCTCCCTCAATTGCAGGCCATGTAATTATATGCCGGTGTATCCTCATCAGACTCAGTGCAGTCACTCTTGAGTTATTCCCGTGTGAGATCAGACTCATGCATACAAAGGACTTAGTTCTGTTTTCACTTATGTGGATACAATGACTTATTAAAATCAATGTGAGTTGTACCCAAGTAGGTGAGAGCAGAATGGGATCCAAGGAGTAATTTCACTGAAGTCAATACAGCCACATTTTGTGTAAACCTTGTGACAAAGAAGAAAAAGGCTTGATGGAGCTACACTGGTATCAAAGACAGAGCAAAATAAAATCCAAGCAAAATACTGAAATGCATGAATGGGGAGGACGGACAGAAATTATTTTATTTCTCTACAGAACACTTTAGGCCACATTTAAGCAACTGGCCCTGATTCTCTTACACCATTGGAAATTAGGAGCAACTCCAGTGACTTCAGTGTCTGTCTTAAGTTAGAGAAGTGTCAGACTCTTTGTGCCTACTGGGAGCCAACCTAGTATCAAAAGGACATTGCAAAAGCAGAAAAGGACAGCAATAAAAGTGATGACAGGACACAATGGGTTGATTCATGAAGGATGGAACACTTTTCATTGCTCTATACTCTTCCATTGTGTCATGGCTTATCAGTGTCAGAGACATAAGGCCAAAAATATAAAATATCAATTAAACATTAGAAATGAGATGAACAGTTCCAAAAAACTGCTTAAAAAGCTCTAAAACTACAAGTAAAAACACTTTAACAGATGCACAAGTGCACCTTGGGATGAATGCTTTATGCATTATGGATTCAGAGTGGCCATTATAACCTTCATATCACTTTTTCACTTTCTCATGTGGTGTACATTTGAGATTTGTTGGCAATGCACTGCAGGGTGAGTAACCCAGACTTCTAGCTAACCTTTTATCTTTGGAGGTTTTGGCTTGCTCCTTCCATCTTTGCATGCTTGTCCTGTGCTGCTGTAATATAATTATTTCAATAGTGTATTCCGCCTCTCTTTTAAATGAACCACACCTCAATGCAAAAGCAAGGGAAAAAGGGACAGAAGGCCCAGATTTTGACCTAATTCACCCTGAGGTAAATTACCATTGAGATCAGAATCTTGTCAGCTAGTAGAGAGTACATGAAAAAGATGTTAGCAGGTGTTAGATAAACTAGCATGCCTGCATATTTTCCATCACTGCCCTATATGAGAGTATTTTGCCACATGGGTAGAAACTGAAACACTCACTCTGCATCTGAATTTATCTCATATAAAGAGAGACAAAATATAGTGTTGGAGTGATAGGCATTATGGAAGTGAAGTAAATGTAGAGCAGGGGGCCACACCATCCATGGAAAGTGGAACTCAGATGTTTACATGAGGAAACAAAGATGTAAGGCCTTGAGGAAAGACACAGACTTGAAGATGTGAACTAGAGTCCCACGCTTCAGCCAAACACATTGCTAGCAGACTACTGGCAACCACTACAAGAACAGGTGAAAATACAATTACAAAGAGATTGATGAGTTAATTATTCATAATTCATTGGGCAAAGGGCATTTGGCTCCCACCTATCCTGGGTTTATTGTTTTTGAGGAACCTGCATTTCTATACAACCCTCAGTGCCAACACTGTCCTGCATTATCATTTTCAAATTCCTGTCCCTTCCAAGCTGTCTGGCTATTGCTTGACTACAGCTCCACAACCCAATGTTGCTTCCTGAGAATACACTGCAGTGTGCAATCAAGCTGCGGGAAAAGAGGAAGAAGAGAAAATTCCTCTCCGGACATTCAACCCCGTTGTCTTTGGCATACGTCATCCAACTTCCAGCTCTGAGGATTTGTGTAACAGGGTGGGGGGCTCAGGAAAGTCAAGACAAATTAACTAAAGGTGTGAAGCTAAAGCTCATAACATTTCTGTGTGGATGCTCTCATTCAGGGGTAATGTGGCCTTAGTTCACCACAGTTTAATCTTCCAAGGGGGTCTCTTTATTTCTGAATCACTGTCCACACGGAGATTTAATGTGCTTTAATAATAATTCTTAGCTCTTATCAGGAGCTCACAAAATGTTTTACAAAGGAAGTCAGCATCATTAATTCCATTTTACAGATGGGGAAACTGAGGCATAAAGCGATTACTTGAATTGCCTAAGATCACCCCAGAGGCTAGTAGTAGAGCTAGGATGATAACCCAGGTCTCCTGAAGCCCAGTCTAGCGCCCTATCCAGTAGGCCACACTGCATTTATTTATTTATGACCTTTAAATTATGTTTTAATGTCACACCTTTAATTAATTCATCTTAACTTTCCTGAATGTCCCCTTATAGAAAAGCCCGTAGAAGACTCTACCCACCCTCCTGCTCTCTCCTGGTGAAACCTCAGTGTTGTTTTTACAACCACTTCATCACTTCACGAGGTGTCTGTCTTCCTGCTCTAGTTCCAGAGCTGCCCCATCTGCACCAGCTGCTGGACTAAATTCTGGCAAGAGCTTTGGGCTTAACTGACCTCTACAGTTCTGCTCAAAACATCAATCTCTCTGATCCCCACAGAGCCACAAAACTGGACACCAGAGAGCAGCTGGAAAGGGGAAGACATTAAAAAAGAATGAAATTAAAGATGACTGGGTGATAAAATTCCCTCTATCTAGAGGTGGGGATTGTATGTTTCAGAAAACTCCTTCAAAACCATGTCAAGGTTTTTTACTTTCAGCAAAGTTTTAATCACAACTACATGATTTAGATACAAAAAAGCACAAGGAGAAATATGTATTATTTTAGCTACATTTTTATACAGTTTTGTAATTATAATTGCGCCTGTTAGTCAGAAGCCTTGACGCTGATCTGGAGGAATTCTCCGAGATGTACAATCCCTCCATCTGGCTTGGAAGTGATTCTCAGAAATCACTTTAATGCAGTGAGCCAAATTCTGTTCTGCTTTACACCAGTAGGAATGCCATTGACTTCAGTGATGCTCTACAGATGTGGACATTGTACAGCTACTGACTACTTATTTAAGGAAAAGTTAGTAGCACTTAGTGCTGTTAATGTAGGCCCCAGTACAACTCTTTTCATTGATTTCAGGAGGCTTTAGTTCAGGTCTAGAATGACCATGTAGCATATCATCAGGACAAGGGATAGGACTTAAATATCAAATTACATGAGTTGCTTATAAAATGGATTTATTTAAAATAGACGTTGTGCAAGCAAGATGAAAAAAACTTAACACATTTAATGGTTAAAAACATTTTGGCAGGTATCGCTTCAAAGAATCAAAAACTGAACCAGAGTGGTTGTTGTCATGCTTATAGGCCAAAGGGACTGTGAGCTTGTTTATGTTGCACGACATGATCGTGTACAAACAGGACTGTGAAAGATCTGTAAGATGCTGCACATCACTTGGTGTGGTCAGTATAGACCAGATCAAGTTCAGCATCCCCACCTGATCTCAGCAGGGTTTCCTCACAATTAGCTGACCTGTGCTGAACAAGATTACTCTTACCCATCACTGACCTAGCCACTAGCCCTGCTCAGTAATGTGTCAATTGATTCAGCTAGTCCCAACTATGTTTTATCATTCTGCAATGCAGACAAGCCCTTTTATTACTCTGTATACAGAAGGGAATTTGACAGCTAGTGCTACAGAATGTTAAACAGGTGTGTGCCCTACCTCTTTCTCTGGAAAAGAGCTTTCTATATTTTTCCAAGGCTTACTAAAGAAACTTAATTGATTTTAAGACCAAAAGGGACCATTTGGAATCTCCATTATTGGAGATTTTTAAGAGCAGGTTGGACAAACACCTGTCAGAAATGGTCTAGATAATACTTAGTCCTGCCATGAGTTCAGGGGACTGGACTAGATGACCTCTTGAGGTCCCTTCCAGTCCTATGATTCTATAATTCTATGATTATGGTAATCTAGTCTGACCTCCTACATAACAGGCCATAGATTTCTCCCAGTGATTCCATTACTGAGCCCGACAACTTTTGGGCAATCAGAGGGCTGCAAAGCATTGATAATTTTATTACAGTTCTAAAACAAAGGAAATTGTATTTCCAAAATAATATTGGGGATGCCAGAACTTTCAAAGTTTAGGAGGTCAAATATAGTAGTTGTAGTATATATATGTTTACTTTGTGTGATGGGGTGTTTAACCACATGTCAGAAAAGACTATACATGAGAGGAATGGCAAATTAACCTGCCTACTTACACCTGGAGGGTGGGCCAGGACTAAAGCCCAGCTATAAGAACAGCTGTTCTCCCCACCCCCACAACTACCCCCACCCATAAAGAGCTGGGTGAGCCCATTTGAGGGGGGGGGGGGTCCCAAAGGAAGGGAGGTGGCGAGTTCCCTCTCTCTGGGAAGGAGCCTGAAAGATGGCTGAGGAGAGAGGAGTAGGCAAGTTTCTCCAGGGGTGAGTTGGAAGTCTGACGGGAGACAGGGGCCTGAGGAGCTGTCGCCCACCTTAAGGAATGTGTCGGTCACTGGGCTATGGGTCTCACTGAGGCACAGAAGCCTGTGATTAAACAATCTCAGAGCGGCAGGGGCGTGGCTGTGATGAGGTGGCTGCTAACAGAGCCCACCTGGGCCGAAGGTTTGGTTGGGTTCATGCTTCTGTTGGACTTTGGTAAAAGACTCTTGAGGCCCAAAAGGGGCTAGACTCTGTGAAGGGGTCTTGCTGAAGGACCAGGTCACTCCTGTGGCTGGAGTAGGCCAAAGGACAGTGAGGGAAACTAAGGCAAAAGTTGCTGCGTTTCCACTACTTTGCCAGGAGGCAGTATGGTGCCATGGCAACTGTGCCACACTCTTATAGTAAATGTCAGGGGGCTGGTGAAAGGTTTTGACTTTGAATAAAGAGTCACCAACCTGAAAACCTTGAGAAACATTGAACTGAGCATCTCTCTGATTTCAAGACTCCAAATTATACAGAATTTACCACATCCCTTGGTAGTCTTATCCAATGGTGAATTACTTCACAGTTTTAAAATATTGCATCTGATGATACATGATATGTTCAGTTCTGTGCTGCATGAACACTGTGCTGGGTGTGAAAACAACAGCATATACATACATTTAATAAATAAACTCACAAAATGGGCCCATTTGAATTTTTAGGGACCAACCCTGCGAAGGCATGACTTATATTCTGCAGAATGATAAGAATCCTTTAGTCCTATTAAAGTCAAGGGAGGCTGAGAGTTCTTAACGCTTCAGAGGATCAGACCCTTCGAATAAGTCTGCTATGATTCTCTTTTTCCTGTAAAAAATAACAAAATATAAAACCACTGGCAAACCACAGAATCTCTAAATTTATAGGATATATCTTAGCTCCAATGGGTAAACTACATATGAATTTGCACTTGGTTGGTATCTGTGACATCACAAAATGTTGCATTCTGGGGCATCATAGTGCATGGAACTTTAGGTGATTTCAATAATAAAAGAAAAGTCCCTATTTTGAATGTCCCTGTTAAACCATTTAGTACATCATTCTGATATTCCTGCAGACTTTTTGTTTCCTGTACAGTTTACCTTTAAAAAGAACTTCCCTGTTAAAAATACCTTATAAATGGACTATCACTCACAGCTTTTTCATTGTTTCTTTGTTTATAAAGGTCATAGCTTAAAAAATAATTCAAGGTACACTGAACTGTTTATTTGGGAAAAAGCTTTCGTGGGCTAAAACCCTCTTCATCGGATGCATGCAGTGGAAAATACAGTAGAAAGATATATATATATACACACAGAGAACATGAAAAAAATGGCTGTTGCCACACCAACTATAATGAGACTAATCAAGTAAGCCTGTATTATCAGCAGGAGAAAAAAACTTTTGTAGTGATAATCAGGATGGCCCATTTTCAACAGTTGACAAGAAGGTGGGAGTAACAGTAGGGGAAAAATTAGCTTGGGGAAATAGTTTTTACTTTGTGTTATGACCCATCCGCTCCCAGTCTTTATTCAAGCCTAATTTAATGGTGTCCAGTTTGCAAATTAATTCCAGTTCTGCAGTTTCTCATTGGAACCTGTTTTTGAGGTTTCTTTGTTGGAGTTTTGCGACTTTTAGGTCTGTAATTGAGTGACCAGGGAGGTTGAAGTGTTCTCCGACTAGTTTTTGAATGTATAATTTTTGACGTCTGATTTGTGTCCATTTATTCTTTTGCATAGAGACTGTCCGGTTTGGCCAATGTACATTGCAGAGGGGCATTGCTGGCACATGATGGCATATATCACATTGGTAGATGTGCAGGTGAACAAGCCTCTGATGGGGTGACTGATGTGATTAGTCCCTTGAATAGATATGTGGACAGAGCTGGCAACGGGCTTTGTTGCAAGGATAGGTTCCTGGGTTAGTGTTTTTCTTGTGTGGTTGCTGGTGAGTATTTGCTTCAGGTTGTGGGGCTGTCTGTAAGCAAGGACTGGCCTGTCTCCCAAGATCTGTGAGAGTGAGGGATCGTCCTTCAGGATAGGTTGTAGATCATTGATGATGCGCTGAAGAGGTTTTAGTTGGGGGCTGAAAGTGATGGCTAGTGGCATTCTGTTACTTTCTTTGTTGGGCCTGTCCTGTAGTAGGTGACTTCTGGGTATTCTTCTGGCTCTGTCAATCTGTTTCTTCACTTCAGCAGGTGGATATTGTAGTTGTAAGAATGCTTGATAGCATCCTGTAGGTGTTTGTCTCTGTCTGAGGGATTGGAGCAAATGCAGTTGTATCGTAGAGCTTGGCTGTAGACAATGGATCGTGTGATGTGGTCTGGATGAAAGCTGGAGGCATGTAGGTAGGAATAGCGGTCAGTAGGTTTCCAAGATAGGGTGGTGGTTGTGTGCCCATCACTTATTAGCACTGTAGTGTGCAGGAAGTGGATCTCTTGTGTGGACTTGTCCAGGCTGAGGTTGATGGTGGGATGGAAATGGTTGAAATCATGGTGGAATTCCTCAAGGGCTTCTTTTCAATGGGTCCAGATGATGAAGATGTCATCAATGTAGTGCAAGTAGAGTAGGGGCATTAGGGGACGAGAGCTAAGGAAGCGTTGTTCTAAGTCAGCCATAAAAACGTTGGCATACTCTGGGGCCATGCAGGTACCCATAGCAGTGCCGCTGACTTGAAGGTATACATTGTCCCCAAATGTGAAATAGTTGTGGGTGAGGACAAAGTCAAAAAGTTCAGCCACCAGGTTTGCCGTGTACCTTGTTAGTCTCTAAGGTGCCACAAGTACTCCTCGTTCTTTTTGCTGATACAGACTAACACTGCTACCACTCTGAAACCTAAACTGTTTGTTAAGCAATCACAGATTGTTGTTAATATTAGATAAAGATACATACTGATATTCTGCAGATTCTTTAACGTCCAACATTTCCATTTCGGGAAGGGGGGCAGTTTTTTTCACAAATCTCACAAACTTCCATGTTTTTTATATATTGACCAAATATAAAATACTCTTGGAAAAAGGTAGTCTATTGTAAGAGGCTGGCTCAGTGCAGGCAATATTAGTTTTTTAAAAAGATCTTTTAGCAGCAGACATCATCTGACCTTTGAAGGTTCACATCTCACAATTTTACTTCACATTAATGGTGGTAATATGAAGTACAAATGTGACATTTGGAACCAAGGGACTGGGGTCAGGCCCATCACATTGCTGTATTGAAGTACAATGCTAGTTTAATAATTAGGGGGTGGGGACTGGGGGAGGGATTTTTCTTTTAAGAGAGAAAAATTAAAAATAGCATTTACTTAATGCAACTCAATGGAAGTGGCACATAATGGGCCAGATATACCATCCCAGCACAGACTCTCTGGTAGCACAAAGGGACCATAAAAATGGGCCTAACCAGGCAGCTGGTGATTCCTCTGGCATAGGGAACACCTAGGCATTGAATCGTGGCTAAAACATTGCTGTACTCTAGCAACCCCAGGCTAGCATCAGAGGCCCTTACAAGCTGGCATAAGGAAGGCTAGAGGCTTTTGTAACCTATTTCAGGGACCAAACTTTCCCCCAAGAATTCCTGGAGACCAGAGGCATGCAACAACCTCACAGAACCCTGTTTATTTCTCCCGCCTCCTGAGCTGTACCAAGCAGAGCTCTTGTGCAGCTTGCCATCTATGCAGAACTCTTTCTCCTGAGTCGCTGCTCCTTAGCATGAGAGCAGCTATCCCAACCTCCATTTTGCAGTGGTAGTAGTCAGGAAAATAAAACACACAACCTTACTGGCCAGCACACAGTCCTGGACCTTATCTACGGCTCTTAGAACCTTCCAGATTGGTCTTCTTTTGCCAATGGCTGCGTCTCTTCAGACGTTGCTCCAGCTTTTTCACTCAACAAACCTCAACCTATGTTGAGTGTCCTGTGTGTAGTATTCCCTTGTATCTCTGTCAAGTTTGGATCTTTTATTTTAAAGTTTAGTTTGGCCCATGACTCTTTAGGTCTATTCAACCCAGAATGCTAATTAGATTCTGGTCTCCACCACTGTCAGCATCTAGATCATTTCAGCTCTTTAGAGCTTTGAACTGACTCTTCAGTGTTTTGCCTGGATTTCATAAAATGCTATAAAATATATTATAGATCGCATCCCTTCACTGGCAGTTTGATGGACTGGATGACGCATTTCTGGTTTGTGATTTGATTAATGGATGTAATTGGATGCACCAAAGAAAGGAAGTGATGTGGTGACCATTTGCTGATTGTTTCAGAGAGATTCAGTTAGTTACCAAAGAAGGTGCCTGTTGCGGGGCTGGTACACCTATCACCCTTTGGGGATGGGGCACGATACAGCCCTACAGCTGAGTCTGTAGGGTTGCCTCTGGTCTTGGGGCTGTGGCCCTTGCTATCAGGGTAGGGCAGTCTAGTGGCCAGACTCAATGGCATAGCGCTTGCTATCAGGGCAGGGCGGCCTAGCGGCCAGACTCAATGGCATAGCGCTTGCTATCAGGGCAGGGCGGCCTAGCGGCCAGACTCAATGGCATAGCGCTTGCTATCAGGGCAGGGCGGCCTAGCGGCCAGAGTCAATGGTGTAGCTCTTGCTATCAGGGCACGGCGGCCTATTGGCCGGAGTTAGTGGTGCAGCCCTTGGTATCTGAGCAGCGTGGCCTATTGGCCAGAGTCAATGGTGCAGGGGAGCTGGGCCACCACCCTGGAGTGGGTGGCAGCCAAAATAGGGAGACCCAGGCCCTCCCTCTCCACTGGGTCCCAACCCAGGGCCCTGACAATGGTGGGGTTGCCTGCTACCAGCTCAGCGGGGATCCTACTGCAACACACTGAGTTAGCATCTGGTTCTGCAACCAACCCTCCCCAAAGTTCCCCTGGGTCACTTCCTATCTGATTCTCTCAGGCTTTCCCTCTTACAGTCTCTGTGGTCTCCCCTTCCTCAGTGGTGTCCTGAGTCTGGGGGTTGTGGTTCACCTCCATCTGACTGGCCTTTGCGTCCTGGAGTGCGGGCAGTCCTTCTGTAGGAGCTGGCAGCCCACCTCCTTCTTCCTCAGCAGTCAGCCCAGACTGATCTGCTCTGTTTCCTTTTATACCCTGTTTCCAGCTGGAGCATGCCCAGCAGAGCCGAGGGGGCATGGCCTCCTCAGCCCAAAAGAGAAGGCTTAACCCCTGCAGCACCAATGTGGGGCTGGTACACCCTGTCACAGGGCTACTCAGTCAACAAAAATATACCCAAAATAAATATTACTGCATTGAATAAGCACAAACTAACAATCCACACCGTCTGTCACAAAGACAGACTGGGGGAGGGATAGCTCAGTGGTTTGAGCATTGGCCTGCTAAACCCCGGGGGTGTGAGTTCAACCCTTGAGGGAGCCATTTAGGGATCTGAGGCAAAAATTGGGGATTGGTCCTGCTTTGAGCAGGGGGTTGGACTAGATGACCTCCTGAGGTCCCTTCCAGCCCTGATAGTCTATGATTCTAAATCCTCCACCTTAAAGAGCATTTCATGTGACTCAAGAAGAAGAAACAAACCTGCAGCACAATCATTTATACCAACTCTCAAAGGCAGACCTATAACTACCATAAAGTAAAGCAAATCTCATGTTAAAATTGTCAAAGAGAGGCCATCATATTTTAACATTTACAACACAATAAAATGGGACAGATGCTCAGCTGGAGCATAATGCCAATCAAGTTCTTAGAGTTATGCCGATTCTCACCCACTGAAGATCTGTCCCATGAATTTAATAACCACTATTCTTAATTGCATTTGATCACAGTAGTCAACATGTACAAAACAGGATAACTGAAGAGTGTTGTGTTGATCTCAAGGGACACGAGTCAAGGGTGTTTATTAACACTGTCCAACGGTGACACTTAGGTTCGGGGGGTGGGAGGGCTTGCAAAGGCCCTGGCTTTACACTGTTCCTTGGCACACACCCAAAAGCATTGATTCTAAATTGAAAGTTTATGGATCAAACATGAGACAGAACAAGAAATTAAAACAAGTATTTATACTGAAACTGATATTGAGTGATTATGCAAAACAAACTTAAAAGGTATTAAAGTATCTTTCCTTTTGGGGGCAAAATATCAGAATTTCTTTTGTTTAAGCAACAACCTTTCTTTGATGAAAAGGAAAGGGTTAATTTTACTCTCAGTCCTGACATGGGAAGGGTATTCATATCTCCTGTTTCTACCAAACAGACTCAAGGAAGAAGAGCGATAGGATAGAAAAGGTGGGGGAAATATGGCTATTGCTGATGTTTTTGGAACACCAGATTGGCTGATCAGTTACAGATGGATGCTTTCAATGACAGGACAACTTTGGAATCGGTTGCTTGGATCCTGGTTCACATTCTGGTCAGGATGCAATCTGGTTGGGTCTTTTCTCCTTAGACAGAGCGGACTGTGGTCATCTCATCCCACTGCACTGATGCTGTACACTTGACTTCAGGATTTGATGAAAAATTAAGAGAGTGAGAGAAGAGGTTGGAGGGACAAAGGAAGCGGGACAGAAAGTAACACAAAAGGGAGGGAGGCAGAACAGACCTGATCTTACATGCTTCTGTGGTACTGGCAAATAGGTATCCCCACTGGTGAGTTGTGGACTAGATGTCATGATGATATGATGATTTTCAGGACACACAAGTGAATAACAAAGTTCCTTGAAGGCGAATAAGGCCTAATGGCCTTCCTCTCAGGAAGAAAGTCTTTCAGTCTGGTCTGTTCCTTCTACCTTGGGGTCAGGGAAGATAAGATGTGATGAGACAAGACTAGCTGGGATGCAAGGTAGGATGGGAGAAGAAAGCGATGACATTTTTTGTTTGGTTTTTTTAATCTCTTTTAAAGAAACCCAGAAAGTGGAAAAGTGGGCAACATATTTTATCCCATCATTATTTTGTCTACCAATTATGCCTAATATCTGCCATACCAATTTTGATTCATTAATTTCTGGCTGCATATCTTCTGTTTTCACCAAGCATGATTTTAAGTCTTTTTATATCAGCAGTCCCTTTTTGTTTGGACTAATCCAGTTTTTCTGCCTGATTCTCTTGTGTTTGTTCATAACGCTCATTATTGAAAACAATTTGACCTATTTTCCAATATTAATTTCCAAGCAGGCAAAAATTATAGGTTATTTTGACATCTTATGAACTTGCACATACTTTTCACATTTGAGCTTACAATTGAGGTAAATTTTTAGGCCCAATTAATTAAAATTCCTGTTGTGATAAACACCAGAGTAATTCCAAAGAAGGAGGCAGAAAGGTAAAGAACACTTGGTGGTTTAAGATTATGTAGCGCTGGTAGACAATTTTTGAAAATTGCAAGTTCAGCCAAATGCAATTTTTGGAAAGTGTCTGCTTGCCTGGAAAATGCAATAGTTTTACATTTTTCATTAGAAAACTTGCCCCCCTTCGCAATGGTTTGGGTTAGTTTTTGGCTTTTAAACAAAAAATCAAACCTTTTCATGGATGACAAAACATTTTTTGACCCAATCTAATGGAATATCTTAATTTTAGGGAAAGATTCAGATGAAGTCTTAATTCCATATATTAATCCATAACTAATTTCAGATCTTTTATATTCTTTTTGCTTCAGTACATTTTCATTGATTTTGTCTCTTTATTCTCCCACTCACTCACTCCACAATAAAAAAGATTAAATCATCATCAGTCCAGATTGAAAGAAAAATTGACCAATATTACCTTGCAGAAAGAAATACTGGGCCTAACACCCCTGGGGTCTGTATTTGTTTTAAGTCATTTACATTTGTGCAAAATGGGTGAAATACAGGGGTGAAAAGCTGCCACCAGGGTAAGCAAATGGAGAATTGTGATTGAGTAGTGTTTTACATCCACACTGCACAGATGTCAATGATTACACCAGGTGCATGCAGTATGTAGGCTCTGGCCCATGAGTCCTGGGATAAGAACTCTAATGGGTAGATGAGAGTCAGTGGCTGGAGGCAGCAGTGTATTGGCAAAAGTAGCTCTTCAGGACAGTGTGGCCTAGAGCCTTCATTTGTAATCACAATGCAGCCCTCATATCAAAAACATTTGACAGTCACCTCATTAGCAAGAAAAAATATCAAAAGAACAAGCAACACAAAATATAGTATTGTCTATTACTTAGCAACCACATGCCTTTTCTTTGGCTCCAAAGAGACTTACATTCTGGCATGTGAGTCAAAAAAGTGACAACAAATCAGACAGGAAAAAGGTGCCACACCCTCTGACATTTTGGGGACCACCCAGACCAGTAAGGGGTCCTGTCACCACCTGCCCTGTAACCTAGAGGCCTTTATGCTGTGCTATGGTTCAATTCTCTGACACCAATAGCTTGCCCACAAGCATAAAGTTTCTCTCTGGCTCTCACCAGCACATTTAACCCTCACAGGGTGACACCAACAGCCTGTCCAGTACTGAGTCTCCCCAAATCCATCCTTCTTCAGTTCTTACCCACCACACACTCGGGCTTTCTCCCTCTGGTTTGCACCCGAGAAAGCATGAAATCAGCCCCTGCCTCTCCCCATCCCGAGTTATCCGTTCATTTTGGCATACACACTCCACACAGTTTGCACAACAGAGACCTGCTTAGGATAAAAATAAATAAAAGCTTCTTTTATAAAAAAAACAGATTTAAAGATGAAATAGTAAGGGGAAGTAAACATATACAAGTTCCACAGAATATAAACATAAAGATGCAGGCTTTGCACTTCTATATTAGACAAAATCCCCTTTCTACTACAAGTTATGTATTGCCTTGGGAGACTCCCCGAGCATACCCTCTAGCTACAGGGGAGATCCAGCAGTCACAGACAGCTTCTCACCTAAAGGCTGCCTTTCAGTTTCTGGATGACCAACCTCAGTTCCAAGCCTGTTTTTAAAAAAGCTTTTTCCTTTCTGCCTTTCTCTCTTGGTATGGGGACTCGTGGTTAGTCGGAGTTGGGAAATTCTAGCCTGGAAGTCTCATTGTCTTCCCATTAATTCTCAAGGTCCATCATTGTCTTTTCCTGGGCTGGACAATGGATGGGTACTTGAAGTTGGGTTTGTGTAAACAACTGGCTTGGGTGGTGTTCCTCTCTGTCTGATTGCTCACTGTCTCGCTGTGAAGTAGAGCTGAAGTTTATGAGCACAATTTTCTATATACACAAATACATCAGTTCATCATGATCATGGTCTGTATGCGTATCTCCTAATGACTACCAAGTTCAGAAGGTTACACGCTTTTGTAAAGGACCTCCCTCTATATATTTTTGTAATGCAATGACATAGTAAGCAATCAGTTGGTTTAACCACTTATTTGGGCGACTTAAACCTTCTGTTCTCCCTTTGGGGTGTCTGGACCCTGGTTATCACCCCCCAGAAGCCTACAACCAATTAAAAGATTTCTGCTGTCTCTGAGAGGCAATTAAAGAGCCATGCTTCACCAACCAATTAATAGTCACTTGACAACATCCATTTACCAACATCTCAGAGACATAGCTTGTTGTCCACATCTGATATAATTGCATTACAGCACCACAAAGAACACTGCCTGATCAAAACTTGAGATTCATTGGTTTGAAAAGTTTTTCCCCAGCCCCATCACATTTTAAATCTGAATGCACAGGATAACGAAGAGACTGTGTGCACTCAACAGACTACTGTAGGGGTTGTTCTGCACGGAGATCATTATTGTAGGAAAGATCCTGAGCCCAAGAGAAATAACCTCTCTGTCTCATTGGGGCCAAGCTAGTCATAGCTTTAATGCTTATACGGGAGGGCAAGAAGAAGGCACATGTCATATAAATCATGATATTCGGTTATAAAATACTTGGCACTCTGTCTATTTACGTGCGGCGTGTGAGCTCAGTGGTTTGACAACTCATCTGAGAAATGAGAGACGCAGGTTCAAGTGTCTGATAATTCCGTGCAGGGATTTAACCCTTGGTCTCTGCGTACCCTAGCCACAGGGCAATTGGCTATTCTGCGGTAGGGCATCTGTCTTGCTCTCTGTTTTTTTATGAAACATTTCTAAAATGTTTTAGATGTCAGCATCATCCTGTAAAATGGGAAGCTGAGGCACAAGTCCTCTGAATTTAGGTTTAATCAACTTTTACTTTTATTTATACATTTTTAGACAGAATCATTGTCCTTTACCGTTTCTGATCGTATATTTATGACAGATAATAATAAACGGATGAGGTGGAGCAGGTAGGGGCCCAAGTCACCAAGCTCTGGGGTACTGAGAAGGTCTCCTGTACTTCATAAGGGTAATCTCAGACTGTCCAATAGTCTCTGACTTGGAGCCTTGTTCACTTGATTTCTTATACCTTTTCACATTACACATTCATCAGCTGTCTTCTAATCAACATGTAGCAGTGTGTCTTACGTAACCTGTACAATATACATATGCAACCTTCCATTTACATAACTTTTGCTTTCTACACCATTTTCATGTCATCCTGTCACCTTACTCCTGTTTTTCCCCACTATAGGGACTTTTAGCTCTATATTTTGTGTAATTCATTGTACTGATTAACTTCCTCTTATCTATGCCTTCCAACACAATACATTCCAAGAACAAAACATCACTGTAGTCCTACCATCTGTAAGCATTATTTAAGCAAGTCTATATAAGAGAATGTTTGGCAAGACAACCCATGTCAAGCAAAGGCTAGGCCAAAGCCTTGGCATAAGTATTATCCAGGCCCATACAAATTCATTCGCTATACATAATCATAAACTATTAACATTAACACAATGTAACCCTATTTTTAACCATTCAGCAATTTTTCATCTTTGGATATCATAGTGTGTGTACCTGTGTATCCTAAATTATTCATAAACATAACCTTTATTTCAAGAGGAACATTGTTCCCCACAATGTTACCTTAATCTCAGCATATGCTTATTTTTTCCGAGCATAGATTTTCAGGGCACTTTTTGCTCAAAGTCCAGCATCACACTTGTAAATCATTAAAAAGCCTTGTGAGTATTTTGCCTGTTACATTTTGGGGTGTTTTATATAGTTTAGGGCATAGGTATTTAATTGTTCTCCAACAGTTCTGACACGCAACAAGAAATTTGTTTGAAATCTCAAATGTTTGGGGGATAGGAAAACCGTTTCCCCTCCAGCTCTACCAATAAGAATAAAAGATTAAATATTCAAAGGGGTCTCAACCAAGCCTTTATTTGCATACATGTGCACAAAAGTCTTTGTGTGGTGACTGTAGCATGTACACACCTGGAACTAATTTGTCCAAATAACCAGTGTGTGTAGTGGCTTAAATTGAGGTTAGATACTAGGGGATAGTTTGGCAGGTCATAGTATTGGGAGAAAATACTGCTTGACAATTACATGTTTTAGAGCAAGTGTTGGAATCCCCTCACAGGAATTACTGACAATTTGTCTTAGAGTGTAAACTCTTTTGCATAGGGATCATATTTTCCAAAGTGTTTGTAAACTGTTTAGCAAAGTTGGGCCTGAGTTCTGACTGAGGTCTTTGAGCCATACTGTCAATGGAGGTATGCTTGTTTAAAACTGTCCTGTGAGCACAGGTCCTGTGAGCAAAGAATTTGTTATTCCATAAACTGTTTGTGTTTAACCATTCACAAATGGCCAAGAAATGATATATCGTTAAATAAAAGAAAGCTGCAGCTATGAAAAGTCTTATTCCGAGGTTTCTCATGCATTATTTTTTCTCCGTTCAGCATCCCACTGAAGAAATGCACATTGATTGGCTTATATCGCATTGTATAAAATTTATTCTTTCATTTAGTCACACTCAAAATATTTGTGAGTTTTTACACTGCTTCATTTCTCAAATTCAATGACATTGTAAAAATAGTCTTACGGGTCTGTAAACACTGCAATTAAAACCCAGAGGCTGACTCAAGTCAGTTGGCCCTGGCCAGCTGTGGGTTTTTAATTGCAGTGTAGACAGACCCATTCAGTGATTTGAAACAAAGCTTAAGAAATTAAGCACGCTAGTTATGGATATACCTAGCCTACAAAGGCTAATTTCCAAAGATCCAATCACTATTTGACAAACATCATTTATTTTCACTTTTCAGATTCTTAACTGAATATTTTTTCTCTTCAAATTAGATCACGATATTTGCTTAAGAAGATTAGAGTTTAATATTTGAAACCAGAATTCATGGTCGTAGTACAAGACAATATAAAATGGTGTGCCTTTACAACCTTAATTCATTAACCCAATAACAGATTGTTTCTTTATCTGCGTGCCTATTATAATGTTATATGCAATAAATGCCAGATGACGCCAAAGTATCAAACCAACTCTGATTGTGCCATTGCTGTTGGTATCTCCTTGCATTTATTCACTATTTTGAATTATTAAAAGAATGTATCTACCACATTAACTGGTTGCTGTCCTGTGCATTCCATTTCACTATTTATTCAATGCTGTGGTAAAGCTGGAAAAATTATAAGAAAACTGAACAAACTGAGTGACAACCATGCATTCAGGATGTTGTTTAATATTGAGACCATAAAAGGGAATCTACTTACTTTCTAAATTGCTCCTGACAATTATAGCACACAGTTAGATTACCCACAAATGGGAAAATAATTGAACACTCCAGTTAAATAGATTAAGGTTCTTTCATGAATATGGATTATCACATTTAATTTATTCACTTGTAGTCTACATAGCTTATTATTGAATGCTTTCTGATTGCCGCTTATTGAAATATGAGGTACTCCTGGGTTCCAGTAGGAACCCAGAAATTGCCAGACTGGATCAGATCAGTGGTCCCTATAGTCCAATTTTCTGTGACTCACAATGGCCAGTAACAGACGTATCTGGCGGTGCACGAAACCTTGCAGTACGCAGTTATTATGGAATAACTGTCCAGAGGGAAATCTTCCTTCCTAATCCCCATCAGTTAAATGTTGATTTATACCCTGAAGCCAGAGGGATTTATATTCCTTTCCAATTTCTCATATTTTAAAAATATCCTTAGTACTGTAACTCTGGGTATTCTTGTTATCTATATGAATGGCCAATCCTTTAGAGAATGCTGCTAACTCCCAGTGTAAGTTAAAGCAGCCATAGGGCTTTTCTAATCTAGATCCACTAGTTACAAGCCATCAAGGGGCCATTACACTGACTTGAGATCACCAAAACACAATAGCACTCTGACCACACCAACGACCCGGGACACAATCCCCATCAACCCTCTATTCAGAGGAACTACTTACAAAATAGGATGATACTCAACTTGGGCCAGGGTAGCCGAATCAGGCCCTAAAGCCCAAATCCTCAAAGGTATTAGGCATCTACCTCCAATTGACAGGGATTAATTCAATGCATAAATACCTTTGAGGATGTGGGCAATAGTGTTTTCACTAATATGAATTTGTATTTGGATTAATTTGCTTAAATGTATTCCACAGGCCGCTGCGGTGTTCAGTAGTAAATAAAGGCTATAATGCTGCCCATCTGGCAATGGTGCACAGCATGTTAATGAGCTAGGGAGGACAATATGGTCTTCATTCTGGTACTGTCTGTCAGGGGCCATGGGAATAGAAAACAGTAACTTTCCTGGATTTCCACAGAATGTTTGTAAATTACAAACACCTTGGGAAAGCAGAGAGAGAAACTTTTTCAGGGTCATGTTTGCAGCCTCCCGCAGTAAAACCTATTGGAGGAGAAAAGAGTGCAGCAAACTCCCTAAGGTCTACCTCAGAGTTTCTGACTAATGTACCTTTAAGGGGGAGGAGTTTGAGGGAGCAGTGGAGCAGCAGCCTCTAAACATGGCAGATCCAGAAACTCCAACCTTGTGGAGGTGTCATTCTGCAGTGCTGTCCAGTGCTCCTTCCCCTCCTGGCATGGCTCCCTGAGAAGCCATGCTACCATTGGCTTCCTGTCTACGAACAAAACTTCTTTGAGGGACCAGCATGGTGGGGAAGATAATGCAAGTAGAAGCAGTAGTACACCTCCACTGTTTTGTCGATGAAAGCTGACTTTTGTCAACAAAACTCTGTAGTGTAGACAAAGCCCTAGATTCTATATATGTATGCAGCTGAACACCACACAAGTCCTGAAGGAAACAGACCACAAAGGGTAGCTTCTCTCCTTTCCCTGCAGCAATACACCCAGCACTAATCTCCATGTGGACCTTTTGTGGAAAACCACCTACCACAGTGGTTTTCAAACTTTTTGGCTGCGTACCCCTTTCCAAATAATGTAGTCTACCACGTACCCGCTCTGAGATAGTCATAATATATCTATGATTAGAGTGCCAACTCTCACTAAATAAAATGTGTTTGCCATTACCAGATTTTTCTCACATACCTCCAGACGAGAGCTTGCGTACCCCTCGGGGTACGTGTACCCCAGTTTGAAAACCACTGACCTAACACAATCAGCCCTGGTCCATGTCCAGGGCTTCTAGACACTACGGTAATACAAATACCTGTAATTAATAGTAATAAGACCTTCTATATGCTCCCAGGGGAGCTGGTGAAGAAAGCATGTCTTGAAGGCACTACTCTGTTTACAATATCTATCGAGGCTTCTACGATGCATCTCCTTCCCCTCCTTTTGGGACGTTTCCACACCATTTAACTCCCCTTTCATCCCCTTTGATACATCTGCTTTATGAGTCAGACAGAAATTGATGTGAATGATTTTCTTATCTCAGTATGGGGGATTTACAAGCCTAAATTCGGACTACATATTAATTACACATTTAATACAATATAACACACATTATAGTAATTACAAGCTACTAATTGCTTTCTTTTCAGCCATGAAATCCAGTTTATTTGGGGATTATGCCTGCATTTCTTGAAGTCAGTTGGAGTTTCATTTGCGCAGGGAGGGAAAGCAGGATTGTGTCTTTAGTTTGCCTTTGTGTTGATGTGTATTTGCTGACAGAGAATCTAATTATCTGACTATTTTCCAGAATCATTGGTGGGTATCGGGAGGTGGAGGGGGGGAAGGATGCAGGCAGAAGCGGCCATTAAAAATGTATCTAGAAGGCATTCAAGGGCGCACCCTTATGACCACACATGTAGCACAGACCTGAAAGCCCTTATGCAGCTTCTCAAGGTTATTCTGTAAAGCACAGACTGCTATTAGTGATGATGGGAGTTGAATGTGCAAAATCCCCATGTCCTACCCCCAATCTGATATTTCATTTTATCAAGAATGTTAAATTCCTCTTGATTTCTCTCAAACACTGAATTCATTTTTGTCTTTATCTTGTGTCTTGCATCATGTGCCTCATGCTCACAATATCTCCTCCCTGCTGAAAGACAAAAAAAAGCTTATCAGCCAGAAAGTCTTCTGCTACAATTTTTTTAAATGAGCATGTGATACATAACCCATGAATGCCAGCTCAGAGGCAGTGGGTCTTTTCTGTTGTTGTTGCTTATTAAAATAAAATAAAATAACTACACCCCCATATTCACACCCTATGCACTAGTGTAATAATCTTTGTACAAAGTATGCCTGGTAAGATATTATTTAAAACTCATAACTTGCTGATCAATAATACCACAGCAAAATGCATGTAGCAGTGATATATGTGAAGTTATAAACATAAGCTGAGATCATGACTAAAAGTATGTTTACCAGAGAAGTCTGGGGAATGGCCAAACCAGTTCCACAGAGATGAAGGGTAAGCTGATGCCTTAGCCAGCACCATTACCTGCTAAGTGACCATTTGTTGTCAGGAAAGGAGGCAGGAACAAAAAGTCTACATCTTAGCAAAGAAACAGCATGGAGTTTCCTTCCACACAGGCTGCCTGGCACCTTGCTCCCTTCTGGAAATGCTTCTCCAAGGGGGGATAGGATTAAAAAAAGGGGCAGACACCCCAAGACACCCATCTCTCTATCTCCCTCCCTGCCCATCATATTCACAGCACCTGAAGCAACAAAGGAAACGGTCATTGGACTCTGGGAGAAGGGGTCCTGACCTAAGAAGTTTGGTCGGTACAGTCTAGTCTGTGCTACAGAGTTAGGTCAACTCAAGGCAGCTTATGGCAATCTAACCATGGAAGGGTCTACACTTCAATTTTGCTTCCTCTGATGTAACTGCCCCACTATAATAATTTAATAACTCCACCTACACAAGCAGCTTAGAGTCAAGATCAATGTAGTTAGGTCAATGCAGTGTCAGTGTAGATACTGCATTCCTTATGTCAACCATTACTGGCTTTCAGGGTCCGCCCCACATTGACAGTACAATCAGTACAAGCATTCCTGGTGAGGACACACACCGCCGATGCAAAGAGCAGAGAGCAGACACGCCCAAGCAATGTAATTACTGCAGCGGCTGCATGCCAGCATAATTTAGGTCGCTTTAGGGCTTGTCTACACCGACACCTTAATTCACTGCCGGAGCAGTGCTTTAATGTTGTCAGTGAAGACATGCCCTTGATTTTGTAGGCTTTAGCCTGCTGAAAGCATGTGGTGAGAAACCTTTGCTTTGAATTTAATATAGTGCATTAAGTTAGGCACCAATTGTCTTTCATCTTTATTTTTCTTGTAACTATTTCTGACTTTTATGCCTCTTTACTTGTATTCACTTAATACTCTCTCTTTGTAGTTAATAAACCTGTTTTATTGTTGTATCTAATCCTGTATGTTTAAACTGGAGTGTCCGGAAAACTCCATTTGGAGTGCAAACTTGTGTGTATATAATTTCTTTTAAAGAAATAATGGAGCTAATATAACTTGTATAGCCCAGGAGAGGGCTGGGCAGTAGAGGACATACATTTCTGGGGGGGAAATCTAAGACTGGCAGTGTGTTGGCAATCACCCTGCAGTATAAATAGTGTTGGTGAGAGCCAGAGTATAACCCAAGTGTGCCTGGCAGGCTGCAGTTACACAGACACTCAGGGTGTGGCCTGCATGCTGGAAGGCTGTTTGTGAGCAGCCCAAGTGGGACCTACTTCAGAAAGGCATTGTAAGGCACCCAAGGTTGTAGGGCAGGGGTGATGCAGCTGCACCCTGCTATGTCACAGCTTATTATGCCTAAGTCATGAATGCCAGCTAAGAGGCAGTGGGTCGTTTCTGTTTTTGATGCTTATTAAAAAAATAAAAGGCACATACAGCACACAGAATAATACAAATGTAGGGATGGAAGGGATCTCAAGAGGTCATCTATCCCAGCACTGAGGCAGGCCCAAATAAACCTATACAATCCCTGAGAGGTGTTTGTTCTTCCCCTGGTACCTGATCTACCAGTTCTCTGAGTTTGTTAAAGTCTACTTTTTTGAAGTCCATTGCCTTATTCTGCTGTTCTCACTCCTTCCTTTCCTTAGAATCATTAAACATATCATTTATGTTACATAGATCATTGTTATTTTGTATGTTACATTTGCACGCACCTAGAGGCCTCAATCGCGTTCAGAGCCCCATTGTGCTAGGCATTGTATATACACATAATAACAGAAAGTCCCTGCCCCAGGGAGCTTACAATATAAATAGAGAAGATAGACAAAAGAAGTGTTATTAGCCTCATTTTACAGATGAGAAACTAAAGCACAGAGATATTTTCAAAAAGCACAAATGACAGATGTCCAAATTCCATTGATTTTCAATGGGAATTAGGCACCTAACTGCAATATGTTCTTTTGAAAATTTCCCCCTAAGTAATTTTCCCAAGATCACACAGGAAGTTTGGGGCAGTGAAAGGAATTGAAACGAGATCATCTGAATCTTAGTTCAGTGCCCCAGCCATTAGACCATTCTCACACAGCACTCATAAATGAACATACCAGAGGCGATAGCCTCTCTCTCTCTCTCTCTCTCTCTCTCTTTCTCTCTCTCTTTCTGTGTATACATACATATCTGTCCATCATAACATGGTGCGTCTGCTACAGCTTGTCCTTTTGCATCATACACACAAAGAATTCCTTCGTCCAACTACAGAAACAACTGTTAATTTATTTACAGATTCAGCCTGAAATGGAGGCTGCCTGTGTGTATGCACACACACACACAGAGCATTCTCTTTTTTTGTGCTTTGTTTTATTGCCCTCTTCATACACAATAAAGATCTTTGGTAATTTAAAGTATATTTTTTCCTCCTTGTTGAATTGTTGAAATGAATGCAGCCATATTGGCATGATGGACTTACTTCAGCCCTTGCCTACATGTGGGTGCAACTCCCACTGAAGTCTGAAGTAGTTGGGCCTATTTACGCTAGGGCTAAATAAGGCCCTTTAGCTCATTTTGGGAAAATTGTTGGACCTACCACAACCCTAACTCTCTCAAAGCACAAACTAAAGGTAGGGCCATATTGCAAAATGAGAGCCTGGATTGGGTTCTGAATTCAAACTTGGAAAACCCCGAAGTTGAGGAATGTGTTGAGCATGGGATTGGGATTCATGCTCATGCCTATCTAGCACTGACCAACTCAATCTGTGAAACTAGATGTCCTTGTATAACTAAACTACCCTGTTATATGCACAAACGAAGACTCTCACTGAGTAACTAACATCCAAGCCAAAACCAAAAATACTCTAACAAAAACAAGAAAATGGAGCCCTGATATTGCTTCCTTTTTTCAAGCATAATATGCAGCTGGGTACCCACTTCTGAGGAAGCAGCATCCCAACCAGAGGTGTAAGTACTGGCAGAAAATTGAAGAGTTGAAGCAAATGAAACTGACCAAAGAAATAGATAGTGATCGAGTTCCAGAAGAGTTTTGCCCCAGTCAATGCCAGAAACAGATGATTCTTTGGAAGTGCTGTATACTAATGTATTCTCCTGTCAGGACTCCAGGAGCAGTTCAGAAAGTGATTCACAACTAACCTGGTATCATAACACCCTACTTTCTGTCACTTGTATACTCATATGGAGGGCTGCAGACATGCAGCATGCGCCTTTTGTACACCACATAAGCCTGTTGATCAGGCACTTTCTCAGCAAAATTCTCCAGAGAGAAATCTTAATTAGCACTGTCACAAAATGTGTCTTGCTGCCTCTCATTCAATAAAGACACTAAAAGCTTCAGAGCAGCAGAAAGCCACATCACCTAAAACATGACATTGTAACAAGTTATAAATGCAAAATGTATCCACTAGACTCTACATCAAAACCCAGCAGGAGTGGGATGATTTAAATCCACAGAAGTCAGGAAATTCAAAGTTAGGATTGCCTCATTTTCTTTCCTTGTTTTCACTATCCTTCATATACTATTTCCCTTCCCCTCTCCACCAACTTAGTATTCCCCTTCCCTTTTCATTTTTACCTTCATTTTCAGGTCAAATGCCTAATCTTAGCCAATTCACTTTATGAATGAAACGTTTAGTGCAACCCTAGTAGAAAAATCTGAGTCTGGCCAGGGGATGAGAGGCCCCTGATATGTCTGTTTACTGAAGATGGAAAGACAAAAGTTGTATGCCAGATGTGAAAAAAAGCCTACTTGTATCCATCACATTAAAAAAATTGCTTAAGAACAGCATCTTCTCTTTAAAAATACCAACCCTTCAATATGAAATTCAAGGTGACCTGCTTTTTAAAATTCCTGTGCCACAATTAAAGCTACTGTGGGGAGATTTTAAAATGTTCGAGGAGACAACAATGTGTCACTTGCATATGGTCCCATAGCTGTGCCGCTGTAGCACCCGTAATGTAGACTTGGCCTCAGACTCCTTTATACTCAGACTCCCTTAAATATACTTACTAGGCCTAGCTGAAAAACTTTTCCTTCAAAACATTTTTCTGTCAAAAACAGTTTTTTGACAAAACATAAATTTTCATGGAAAATATCTTTTTTCCTCAAATCTTTTGGTTTTCTACAATAAATAAATAAATAAATACTGATTTAGTTTTGTCTGAAAACGTGAAGTTTTTGTTTCTTGGTTTTTGTCCCCAAAGTTGAAATTTTCCACATGGATGTGGGGAATATTTTCTGACAGCTCTACTACTTACCCATACCCTGCAGATGTGCAAGGACTCTCAACTGGTGCAAATTATGCACCAAGCAGCCAGAAAAAAATGTCATTTAAAGCTGGGTGGGAGCAGCCTCTACTGATGTAACTACGACAGACACCAGTCATCGGCAGGCAGGATCAAACCTGGGACCTCTGGAGCTTAGTGCATGAGCCTCTACAGCATAAGCTAAAAGCCAACTTCCTATTAGCTAAGGATGTAGAGCAAACTCATTTTATCTCTCTCTCTCTCTAAGTGGTCTCAGTGCCACTAGACTGGACAGAACACCACACCCCAGAGGTGTGTGGGTTACACTCACAGTTTCATCTACCGTCTTTCAATGCCTCAGGTTTTAAACTACACCAGTTTAGACTCACTTATGCTCACTTACACATTAGTAGGTGGGAGTATTTTCTGTGGCCTAGGTTTTCAAAAGCTTGTCTACGCTGTGATTCTGTTCATATTGCCTGCACGTTTGGCCCAATTAGGGTGACCAGATAGCAAGTGTGAAAAATTAGGACAGAAGGGCGGGTGGGGCTGATAGGTGCCTTCATAAGAAAAAGCCCCAAATATCGGGACTTCACCAAAAATTGGGGCATAGTCACAGAATATCAGGGTTGGAAGTGACCTCAGGAGGTCATCTAGTCCAACCCCCTGCTCAAAGCAGGACCAGTCCCCAACTAAATCATCCCAGTCAGGGCTTTGTCAAGCCTGACCTTAAAAACCTCAAAGGATGGAGACTCCACCACCTCCCTAGGTTACCCATCCCAGTGCTTCATCACCCTCCTAGTGAAATAGTACTTTTAATGTCCAACCTAGACCTCCCCCACTGCAACTTGGGACCATTGTTTTCTGTTCTGTCATCTGACACCACTGATAACAGCCCAGCTCCATCCTCTTTGGAACCCCCCTTCAGGTAGTTGAAGGCTGCTATCAAATCCCCCCTCACTCTTCTGCAGATTAAATAAGACCAGTTCCCTCAGCCCGCTCCTCATAAATTATGTGCCCCAGCCCCCTAAACATTTTCATTGCTCTCTGCTGTACCCTCTCTAATTTGTCCACATCCCTTCTATAGTGGGGAGCCCAAAACTGGACAATACTCCAGATGTGGCCTCACCAGTGCCAAATAGATGGGAATAATCACGTCCCTTGATTTGGTGGCAATGCTCCTACTAATGCATCCCAATATGCTGTTAATCTTCTTGGCAACAAGGGAACACTGTTTACTCATATCCAACTATAATCCCCAAGTCCTTTTCTGCAGAACTGCCACTTAGCCAGTTGGTCCCCAGGCTGTACCAGTGCATGGGATTCTTCCGTTCTATGTGCAGGACTCTGCATTAATCCTTGTTGAACCTCATCAGATTTCTTTTGGCCTAATCCTCCAATTTGTCTAAGTCACTCTGGACCCCATCCCTACCCTCCAGTATATCTACCTCTCCCCGCAGCTTAGTGTCATCTGTGAACTTGCTGAGGGTGCAATCAATCCCATCATCCAGATCATTAATGAAGATGTTGAACAAAACTGGCCCAAGGACTGACCCCTGGGGCACTCCACTTGATACCGGCTACCAACTAGACATCGAGCCGTTGATCACTACCCGTTGAGCCCGATAATCTAGCCAGCTTTCTATCCACCTTATAGTCCATTCATCCAATCCATACTTCTTTAACTTGCTGGCAAGAATACTGTGGGAGACTGTATCAAAGGCTATCACATCCACCGCTTTCCACATATCCACAGAGCCAGTTATCTCATCATAGAAGGCAATCAGGTTGGTCAGACATGACTTGCCCTTGGTTAATCCATGTTGATTGTTCCTGATCATCTTCCTCTCCTCCAAGTGCTTCAGAATAGATTCCTGGAGGACCTGCTCCATGATTTTTCCAGGGACTGAGATGAGGCTGACCGGTCTGTAGTTCCCTGGATTCTCCTTCCCTTTTTTAAAGATGGGCACTATATTTGCCTTTTTCCAATTGTTCAGGACCTCCCCCGATTGCCAGGAATTTTCAAAGATAATGGCCAATGGCTCTGCAATCACATCAGCAAACTCCCTCAGCACCCTCGGATGCATTGTGTCCAGCCCCACAGACTTGTGCATGTCCAGCTTTTCTAAATAGACATCTGGTCACCCTATGCCCAGTGCCCACATTCCAAATAAATCTACAAAACATATCATTGCAACATCATGCTCTGAGTGTCCCTAGCATCTGTTTTCCAGAAGCTGGGAATGGAAAACAGGGGATGGATCACTTGATGATTGTCTGTTCTGGTCATTCCCTCTGAAGCACCTGGCATTGGCCACTGTTGGAAGACAGGATACTGGGCCAGATGGACCATTGGTCTGACCCAGTGCGGTCATTCTTATGTTCTTATAATAAATAATATCCAAGATGACACCAATACTGTTATTTATTATTTATATTGTAGCACCCAGCAGCCCTAATTAGGATTGGGGTCCTGATGCTGTCTGTGTACAGACATATAGGAAGAGGCAGTCCCTGTCTCAAAGCATATATAGTGCGTTAACACTATTTTTTCTGGGGCAACTTTCAACCAAATTCATCCTGGACCACATTCACCTGTGACATAAATTGTGCTGTAAGCAGAGTTTCTCTTCATCTAGGAATATTATTGGCTATTCATTGCTAATTTCACAGCCTATGATGGTTACTGACAAGTGTTTTTATCTGTATAGAACAGCACCACAAAAGCCAATTTCTTTTTTGGTTCTAGAAACCTACGGGGGTTACATTTGTTTGTTTTTATATGAAATTAAAATGATCCAGTTCTTAACTTAATCTTTCACAATATTTCAGCTAAGAGAGTTGAATGAACGGAAACCACAAAGATGGCCTATAACTCTTACATTTTTAAATAAATATGGAATTAAGAATTCAGAGTGAATGGTATAATTTTAATAATGATCCTTCTATTATGCCCTTTTTTCACGGAAGATCATTAAAACAATATTGGGGGATGTTTAGATATTGATTTTCAGCCCCGTCTTAACTGGGCCTACAATTTTATGTTTTAGGATGTTTAAATATCTCAGTTTCTGATTTGTAGGCAGAGTCAGATAGTTGGAAATCTAAATTATCTAAATAGAGCCCACCATTATTTCTATGCACAACAGAGGCCAATATTTAAAAAGATGGTCCTGGCTGTCCATTTACAGAAGCAGCGAATTTGGTCCATTTCATTCCTGGGTTTTTCTGATTAAGGGTAGGAAAGTTTCCCTAAGACAGGGGATGCAGTGGCTATGGTCACCCAAAGCAATTGACAATAATGAAAAGCTTGGAAACTAGATCGCAGATGCTCACATAGCACCACCTTCATTAACTGTTCTGATTCCAGTCAGTACACTGCTTACAATAGTACAGGTGTAGCTTTCCTAGGAAAGGAATTTGAAAACTGACTATCACCCTGAAATAGGAAACCAGGCTACCAATATATCCCTAAGGCATATTCATCTGTGATTGGAGCTAATAAGTTATTGGATATCACTGCTGCTCCATATAAATAGGGTCAATGTACGGTGGGCCCAATTCACCACTAGAGTAACCCCTGTGAAGCCAAAGAAGTTACATCAGGGATTGATTTGGCCCCAAATCCCTAGCAGTGGGAAGTTTGACTGATAAAAAAGACAGTGTGATTTTGAGCCAAATCCAAATGATCTGTTGAATTTTTTGCATATCTAATGAATAATTTTTCCAGCTGAACAAGCATCTCAGGCATCATTCAAATGAGTGCAATGCATATTCTATGTCACTAAGGGCATTTTTGACCATTGGCTATAATTATAAATGTAAATTCAACACGTTTCATGAGAATTATAGAAATATAAAGTCAACAATTGCTTTGGCCTAAATGCTTGACAGTTTAGCTTTTAAAGGGAGAAAAATGCACTTAAAAGGATAGCTGATCTTGCCTCAACTAGACAGAAGGCAACACAGGGGAAATGAATTCTATAGATTCATAATACTTCTGCTTTTTGGTTCCATTAGGGAATTAATCTATTAGCAAATAACCCAAGCTACTGTGGGCTAAACCCTGCATGTACTACCAAGGCAAGTAGCACCAGTAAGCCAAACTCTGCTCTGTTATACCAGTGTAACAGTGTCAATATTTCAGCCAGCATCTCTAATCTATAAACTGTGAGATGTATTAGCCTAAGTCTACTCTTTCACATGTTTTGCAGTGCTGTAAACACCCCACGTAAAAGGAGTTATTCCAGATTTCGATTGGTGTGAGAGCAGAAGTAAATCCATTGACTTCAGTGGAGCTAGTCACATGGGTAGGGAGAGGATGAAAGTAGGAAGTGAGGAGCAGGAAGGATGATATCGTGGTTAAAGCATTGGAACTGGATTCTTGAGATCTATGTTCAGTCCCTGGCTCTGCAACATACTTCCTCTACAACCTTAGGCAAGTAATTTAAACTCACTTCCCAATCTTCAGCTTGTACATTTGATCCTTTCTCCATCTTTCCCTTCTCTGCCTTGTCAATTTAGAAGGTAAGCTCTTATTATGAATTGTTTGCCTAGCTTCAGCTGAAAAACAAATGCATTTAGGACCTGATCCCGCTTCCAGTGAAGTTAATGGGAAGAGAGGCTGGCCCGCAATGTAACAGTTATTGTTGTTTTCAGAACTGGACCACTGAGCTCATGAAAAAAGAAATTATGACAGGATTACCAGTTAAAAAACAAAGAAAACCCTAACATAGTTTAGTCAAATGCACCTAATTTTAAACTAAAGTCCTAATCACTTGTCAAATTTTATTCATAATCCAAAAATTGCCTCCAGGCCTCGCTAAAAATCCTAATGGGTACCAGGGACTTTGACACTCATCCCAATTATTATGCAATAACTAAAATAGTTTTTAAACATTTACCACTGTCTCTTTAATGCTTTGCTGATGTAGCAGAATTTTATAATGGCTGGAAAAGAGTAAACTTAATCCAGACTGCATGACTCTCCCTCTCATCGTCTCTTCAGAAAAATACAGCAAAGTACAGTAGAGTAATTCTAGATGCCAATAAAATAGTGCCTCATTGTTCTTCATGGAAATTAGTGATGCATAATAATGCATGTCATTACTGCTAGTGAAAGCCATAGGAGAAATCATTACTGAATTTTAATGAATGAGTTAAATGCCTGGGATTGTCAACTCTGCTTAAGGAATAATTATCAGAGAAAAATTAATTCTGGCATTCTGTAATTACTACTTCAAATACTGTAAGATTTCACTGAAAGGACACTTTGTCTCAAATGTTTCCTGGCAAAAACAAAAGGCATACTAACAAAACACATTGTAGATGTAGGACAATTGATTATAAGAGGCTAGGGTGTGGTAGAAATATAGACAGGGTTTTTAAAGTGACTTGCCTCCAGAAACAAAAACTAAGATATTTATATAAATGCAACTCTCCTAATACAATATATTTTATAAATTTATGAGCAACTATAGGCCTCACTCTGTAATGGGGTCTGCTAGAATGGTTCCTTACAGCCAGGGCTGGATTTAGGGGCAGGCAACCCAGGCAACTGCCTGGGGTGCCGGGCTTGGAGGGCGCTGGGCTGTACATGAATAAATACAGATGCACAGATCCTAGTATGCAAATTTATTGTCTTATATGACAGGGATAAATCATGCATGAAAATCGTGCATTATAGTTGTGGAATGGGCTACGAATGCAATAAAAATAAGGTATTCAGAAGTTTAACAAATGGGGAGAAGGCCCTGAAGACACTCCTTGCCTGGGGGGCCAGCCCTGTTTACAACCATGCAAAGTCACGTTAACTTCAGCGAGACCCTTTGAAAGTGTAAGGATCTGTGCTAGTGGATCCTATTGCAGGATCAGGACCATAACCACCATCCCATGATGGTTTTTCCACCTACACAACTACCGATTTAAAGGGATAAATTCTGCTCTCTCTGACTCTGGAGCTACAGTAGTATAACTGAGAGAAGAATCTGGTGTAGACACTTTGCATTAACTCCCATTACACTATTAAATTTGAAGTGAATGATTGCTTGCTAAAGTCCAGTTTTGCCTCGGAAGGCTTAATCCGATAATCTTCAGAGGTAATACCACACTCCTCACTCAGACCTCAATGGGAGGATTACAGGATTGGGCCTGAAGGGTGCACGCAGCTGTGATGTTCACGCTGATCATAAAAAGAACATTGATCCTGCTCTTTTCACAGAGGGGAAAACTTTAAAAAAAAGGCAAAATATGTGCCTAAAATACTTGCCTACAAAATCCTCTGCTGAGCAAATCTCCTCCCACAACATATCATACACAACTCATGAATCTGAAAAAGAAACAGAAATCTCTTTCAAGTGGTCCAGCCATGTAAATGCAAGTCTCATCCCCAGAGGTGAAACAAATAATAGGTAGGTCATTAGGTAGGTCAGAAGCAGGAAGCCTGCATACAACCAGTGGGACCACTGGATGATAGAGATACAAAAGGAGCACTTAAAGATGATAAAGTCATCGCAGAGAAACTAAATGAATTCTTTGCTTCAGTCTTCACACCTGAGGATGTTAGGGAGATTCCCAAACGTGAGCTGTCTTTTGTAGGTGACAAATCTGAGGAATTGTCACAGATTCAAGTGTCACTAGAGAAGGTTTTGGAATTAATTGAGAAACTTAACAGTAACAAGTCACCGGGACCAGATGGCATTCACCCAAGAGTTCTGAAAGAACTCAAATGTGAAATTGCAGAACTATTAACTATGGTTTGTAACCTGTCCTTTAAATCAGCTTCTGTACCCAATGACTGGAAGATAGTGAATGTAACGCCAATATTTAAGAAGGGCTCTAGAGGTGATCCTGGCAATTACAGACCGGTAAGTGTAACATCAGTACCGGGTAAATTAGTTGAAACAATAGTAAAAAATAAAATTGTCAGACACATAGAAGAATATAAATTGTTGCACAAAAGTCAACATGGTTTCTGTAAAGGGAAATCATGTCTTACTAATCTATTAGAATTCTTTGAAGGGGGTCAACAAACATGTGGACAAGAGGGATCCAGTGGACATAGTGTACTTAGATTTCCAGAAAGCCTTTGACAAAGTCCCTCACCAAAGGCTCTTACGTAAATTAAGTTGTCATGGGATAGAGGGAAGATCCTTTCATGGATTGAGAACTGATTAAAAGACAGGGAACAAAGGGTAGGAATAAATGGTAAATTTTCAGAATGGAGAGGGGTAACTAGTGGTGTTCCCCAAGGGTCAGTCCTAGGACCAATCCTGTTCAACTTATTCATAAATGATCTGGAGAAAGGGATAAACAGTGAGGTGACAAATTTTCGGATGATACTAAATTGCTCAAGATAGTTAAGACCAAAGCAGACTGTGAGGAACTTCTAAAAGATCTCACAAAACTAAGTGATTGGGCAACAAAATGGCAAATGAAACTTAATGTGGATAAATGTAAAGTAATGCATGTTGGGAAAAAAAACCCAGCTATACATACAATATGATGGGGGCTAATTTAGCTACAACTAATCAGGAGAAAGATCTTGGAGTCACTGTGGATAGTTCTCTGAAGATGTCCATGCAATGAGCAGCGGCAGTCAAAAAAGCAAATGGAATGTTAGGAATCATTAAAAAAGGGATAGAGAATAAGATAGAGAATATCTTATTGCCCTTATATAAATCCATGATACACCACATCTTGAATACTGTATACGGATGTGGTCCTCTCATCTCAAAAAAGATACTGGCATTAGAAAAGGTTCAGAAAAGGACAACTAAAATGATTAAGGGTTTGAAATGGGTCCCATACGAGGAGAGATTAAAGAGGCTAGGACTTTTCAGCTTGGAAAAAAGGAGACTAAGGGAGGATATGATAGAGGTGTATAAAATCATTAGTGGTGTGGAAAAAGTGAATAATGAAAAGTTTTTTACTTGTTCCCGTAATATAAGAACAAGGGGCCACCAAATGAAATTAATGGGTAGCAGGTTTAAAACAAATAAAAGGAAGTTCTTCTTCACTCAGTGCACAGTTAACCTGTGGAACTCCTTTTCTGAGGAGGTTGTGAAGGCTAGGACTATAACAGGGTTTAAAAGAGAACTGGATAAATTCATGGAGGTTAAGTCCATTAATTAGCCAGGATGGATAAGGAATGGTGTCCCTAGCCTCTCTTGTCAGGGTGGAGATGGATGGCAGGAAAGAGATCACTTGATCATTACCTGTTAGGTTCACTCCCTCTGGGGCACCTGGCATTGGCCACTGTCAGTAGACAGGATACTGAGCTGGATGGACCTTTGATCTGACCCAGTATGGCCATTCTTATGTTCTTATTAGAAACCCTTTATATCTGGCTGGCCATTAAATGGGCTTTATCCACTGGCCATTCCTTTCTGGGCTGGACAGAAAACCAGACTCTTCTTCCTAGTATGGACAAAAGGCTTCTCTTTCCTCTCATCTCAGATAACTCTTCCTTTACTTGTTCCCTCTCCTCCTCCTGAGTATTATCAGGATCGCAGATTAGCCAACTGTGAGTTAGCAGCTTCTTCTATCCCCCTGAACACAGTTCATGTTCACAGCAACTCTGTCTCCATTGCTAGGGCAACCAAAGCCCTCCTCTGACAGAAAGCTACAAGGACACATTGACCATCTCATCCTCGGGAATTAAAACAAGCAGTTGTAAAAACCTTCAATATCTATTTCTCATCATAGTAGCCAAGTGCTGAGAGAGAAGATATTTAATCTTTTCATTCTGACAGGCCATAATGCTGGTACATTCACTTTGTTGCTACTGGAGCCCTTTGACAGTACTCTCCTCATTAGTGGCTGCTTCTTCCACACCTCTCATGGCATACTCTCAATGGACCTCAGTGATGCTGTGTTGTTAAATTCCTTTAAATGAGGAACAGAGGAGAGGGAACAGGGTTGGCTTTACGTTACTTTTGCATCCTCCATATTCTAGGACTGGCCAAAGGCCTACCTAGCTTCTGGTATAAGTTAGAGCTCCCACAGAGCTGCTTCAGTTTCTGCTCTGCCTATAACAGCTCCCTGTGGACTGTCTGCTGGCTTAGAATAGTTAGAGCATAATGTACACTGGCCATGCCCTCTCCCTCCCCATCCATGGCACATTTTCTGTGCCTGTGTCTCTGAGTGGGCCCAACATCCAGCATCACTCCGCTCTGCACTGGCAAGGGATCCCCCTTCACAGTGGAGACACTCCCATTATCCTGGTGGAGCAGTGTAAAAATGCCAGGGTGGACCAGAGAATCAGCACTCAGGTTTCCTCTCACCTATGGTCCCACATCCCAGCACCTTCTTACAGGACTATATTTCTGTTCCTTTCCCAGCTGCACTTCCAGGCAAGTCCCTCAAATTCTACTTCAGCCTCCTGCAACCTGTCTCCTCGCCATCTCTGAAATATCACTCCAGTTGCTTTCACTTCACTCCCTGACCTGTTCTATCTAATCCTGCCCCTAACTCTCTCTGTCTCTCCTGTCATCTGACCGACCCCCCTTCCAGGTGCCATTTCATCTACTTACCTCTACCCTCCCCTCTTGCTGTCTCCCTATCTGCTCCATTCCAATTCTCCCTGACTCCACAGGATCCTCCCTCTACTACCACTAATTTCCTACCCTCCTTTCTCCCAGTACCGCAATGCTTCACAGCTGCTACTAATTTCTACTCCCACTGTCCACCCCCTCATTTCTTTTTTAAAGTTCAGGAACAGAAGAGGGTCAGTTAGTGATGAGAGACCCTCTAAAAGGTGAGAGGAGGGACTGGGTTTGAAAACATAATGCCAAGCTTTCGGCCCTTCCTATCTAAATCTCCTGAGTCTGTATGCTGGCCTTGGGGAGGGGGTGGATGTCTCATGAGATTTTCCAGGCCCCCTATGTTTGGTTAGACTGGAAGTACCAAAGGACAGATTCATCCCTGAGCTGGCACAGATACCAGATAGAGGGCAGGTAGCTTGTCTCTCCACTATTCAGGGTCTGCAGGACTGACACAGCCCCCAGCATAAGTCAGGCAGCCCTCAGGGTCCATGTACAGACCTTGGCCATACTTTCTGCTGCCCCCCAATATATTCCACCAGCCCTCTGTGCCTCCCATGCCTCACCTCCACTTCACTTAAGGCCCATGCTGGAATGCCCCCTGCAGAGGCTGTGATGGGGAGATTTCCCTAAAAGTCTGGGGAGAGGGTTATGTCAGCCTAACTGATGCAAAAGGGGCTGTTACACAACACTGGATAAGTCACCATGAGAACGTCTTCCTTTGCCATGTTTCAGATCTTTGACTTCAGGCCAGAATTAAGCAGTTCTCAAGAGCATGAAAGTTAACTATTATTTTTTTAAAAAGTTAAAGCAGCTTTTTCATTTACAGAATGGTTCTGTTTGTGTTTGATTTACATTTACGGTGAAATCTCAGGCTGTTTTTTAACCACTTCGTCTGACCCTACCTTAAACTTGAAAAGACTCACTGGAAATTAAGCAAACCAGCTGAAGAAGATTAAAGATAAAGGAATAAAGTGGCAACAAACCTTGCATCTTGGCCAGGGGTTAGACTAGATGACCCTTGCAGTCCCTTCTAGCCCTAGGGTTCTATGATTCTAAGAACTGCACAAGTACTGAAGAGAAGGAAAAAAACTCCCCCTCCTGCCCCTTCCCCTCCATTTGAGTTATTTGGTCTGAACTCACTTACAGGGATGTATGATCTGGAGTAACTCCATTAAAATCAATGCACAGACTCCGTTGTAAAGCTAGTATCAGTGAGGTCAGAATTAGACCCTATGTAATTATAAAAGTGTCAGTAAACTTTACTGTGGTTGCATTTTAGAGTTGTGGAATTTGAGCTAGTGAGTTCTACAGTGTGACACTAAAGAGTTAACAGGGAAATGTAGATCTACACATTGTAGAAAAATCGTGATCCAGATGTAGAGAGACAATGTTACCCTTTGTTACAGGGACTGCCATCTCATTAATTTTTTCCCACATATTTCTGGAGACATATCAGTAATTGGATGCATAAGCTGTCAGACACCAGTGCTCCCAAGCACTCCCTTTCAACTTGGTGTTTCACAGTATGTCAGGCTTTTTTCCTGTTTAATAAAAGATGGCATTATATGCACCAACATATTCATAGCATTCAATGTCATGCTAATATTACTCCCCAAAACTATACTGGAAATGAGTATAACCTCCTCCCATTTTGTAAAGGAATGGTCTTAAATTATGCAGGATCCAGTCCTCAGTGCAAATGCTGACTTTCAGCATCCCATAATTTAGGAAACATAAGAGAAATAGACCTGAAAATAATAAAATCTAATACCAGCTAGAAAGTTAAATTAGTGACATCAATTCCTAAAACAATTGTTGGTTGAGTTCTTTTACTGTTTCTCCATGCACAAGTTAGACATTATTATATACAGAGTTCAGAAACCTTAGATGGGAATTAAGTTTTTCCAAGAAAAGCTGATTGCATCTTCAAAATGTGGATTTCCTTTACAGGGCATTGCTCTCAGTAAACTGTATTATAGAGAGAGCTGTGTAAAGTTACTCCAGCTTTCTACTGACTTATTTATATAACTATGTTGATGACTGTTTTTGCACAATCAGTATGTGCATGTGAAGAGTTATATTCTAATGAATTCTTCATGGAAAATCTTAGATTAAGTTAATGCCAGAAAATTTCACTATTAGCATTTCCACCTCACTTCAGAAATGGCGTATTCAGCAAATTTCATAACACTGGTGAATTTATAGCTGGACAACATTTTTCTGAAAAGTCCTCCATCCACAAAAGCATTTAAAAACATCTGGAGAATCTTTGCTACAGAATAGTAGGACACTCTCCTATTCCACATATCCACCAGATTTTTAAGGCCAGACGGGACCATTAGATCATAGACTGTCCTCTTGTGTAAGACAGGTCATAGAAACACACACTACAATTGGGAGCGGGTTGCAAAGGAGGTTTCCATTCCCTCTGAATTCCCCATATCCTCAGTCATGCATTGGTCTGATCACTTGGTGTAATAGGGCACCCTCGGGGCCACTCTAAATGGTGCTGGTTGCCATCCGTGAGTATTCCCATTTGCAGTGTTTAAAGAGGGAGAGGGAACCAAACTGGCCCTTAAGATCAAATTCTCTTTCCAGAATTCAGCCTAAGTAGAGCATGCCACCCAATGAGACTCCATCTGGATGTGGTAATGGAAGAGTGAAAATAATACAGAAAAATGCTAGTAAAAGGTGCTGGCTTATCTGACCTCCAGTTTAAAGGTAGAAGAGCCCCGAAAGGTTCCTCCTACAGAAGCAGCAGTATCTATCCCCTCATAAAAGGGGAGGAGTCCAAAAGAAACCAGAGTCATCTGATTATTGGCAACAAACCAGAATTGTATTGGTAAGAGTGGGCTCGAAAGTGTTGCCAAAGGGAACACTGAACAGAGAGCCCAAGGTAAATCTCATTGCACTGCTCCAAGAAGAGATCAAAGCCACCCAGCAGAGCTCTGCCTGACTGCATGCTAAAGAGAGGAAGGAATGTGGCTCCAGAGTTTCAGCATGCCTACCCCATGAAAGGTGCTGGATGGAGAGCCCTGGAGAATGAACTGATCTATTACCTATCATGTGACTAAATAAATGTAAAAGCTCTCTCCACCTCACCTCTCTCAACACTCATCCAGAGGCACCACCTTCAGAGCAAAGAGGGTAGTCCTATCTCCATTCCCATCCATTTCTTGGTCTTTCCAATGACACTGCCAACAGTGATTCCATCTGGATTAGTTTGTGTCTTTTGTGTGTGTGTGTTTGTCTATTCTAAAACAGTGTAATCATTTCACATAGATAAATGAATTGCCATCACAAATCGATATCTTCTGGTCAGTATCCACTTTGCGGGTCACTAACAATTCCATTTACAGTTCAATCACTCTCAAATGTAGAATATTTATTGTTGAGACTTCACTTAGATACAACTCAGTTAAGAGAGTGAATACACTTTTTTGGACAATAGTTCATTCCTATACCCATACTCTCAAAACTTCCGCTATAGCACTGTATACAAACACATTGGCCTGCTTGCCCGCAGCATTATTCCAGCTTCACCCTGGTGTATAACTCAATTGAAAGAAATAATTAGGGCAAACACAATGATCAAGTATGCCAATTGATCTGCATAAACCACAGCTCATCCCCACAAATAAGTTTTCCCTTCTTCATCTCAAACTGTTTTTCAACATTCAAGTGAGCACATAAAACTATTCTCTGTGTATATTCCACCTCATCCTCAATAATGCAAACTGACAGAGCTCTGGTTTTATAGCAGGATGTAATTAGAACAACACACAAACTGTACATCGCTGAAGGAGGGGAGGGAAAGGATTTTATTCCATGCTATTGAATTTGTGGCTTCCTGAACTGACTCAGCAAACCGCCTCTCACATTTTCCATGTGAATATGTTACCCAAGAGTTTTCCTTTTAGATCTTAAGATCAAAATGTTCATTGCAGTTTGGCACAGAAGTTTTATTCAGACTCTTGAAATGCTGGCATTGTTGAACAGAACCCATGGGTTGGGTGAAGTGAGCAATCATGTTATTTTTGTGGCTTTCCGCTCCACTAATTATTAAAGTCACATATTACAAAGCCAAAGCATCCTGTGATAGAAGCTGCTCTGGTTTAAGGTATTGTTCTGAATGTTGCTCCTCTCTTATAGCCGCACATAGCATATAACAAAATATAATGATGACCCTCTTCCTACAGAAGTGGTTGTGGGGGGTGCAGAGGAAAAATCCAATATTTCTTCATGGAGTTTCTCCTATATTATTCCAGGAGATGTCATGAGGGTAGGGAGGAAAGATTAAATATAACCCCTACCAAACTGCCCCCTTCTAGGCATACCCCTGCCTCATCCCCTCCCCATTCATGAATCCCACCCCTGCAGAGAACTCTCCTTAGACTGCCAGAAAGGGTGGTGCAGAGGAGGCAGCTCATCCCCTTCCAAACAGGCAGGATACATAGAATCATAGAATCATAGAATATCAGGGTTGGAAGGGACCCCAGAAGGTCATCTAGTCCAACCCCCTGCTCAAAGCAGGACCAATTCCCAGTTAAATCATCCCAGCCAGGGCTTTGTCAAGCCTGACCTTAAAAACCTCTAAGGAAGGAGATTCTACCACCTCCCTAGGTAACGCATTCCAGTGTTTCACCACCCTCTTAGTGAAAAACATCTGCTGCAGAAGGCTCCCTCTACAGATACCTCAAAGATACAAACTTACCCCATATTTCTACTCATGTGAATGTAAAATGATGCACTGGCAGCAATGTCTTAAAATTCCAGTGCCCCAGGGGAGGAGACATAGGCAGGCCGGCACTGCATACGCCTGCCAGTGACGAAGTGTTGGATGGTGTGAACAGCATTAACATTTCATGCCTTTTGCAATTTATGCATCAAAAATGTATCTATTTGTGTCATTGTTGCTTGAATGAAGGACAGTTCCTTGCCAGCACAGGATGTACTAGGAAATGAAATACTGGGATGTAAAAAACACATAACAACAACCAGTAAGCAAAGAGATACAGCAAACCGGCCCCAAAGCTTTCTCAAACAAGCAGCCCCATGTCCAATACCCTAGAACAATTGTATTTCCAAAGTTTCCAGTACTAGTTTGACTGATGTTTAAAGACCACCTCTTCTAGAGAACTGTCTCTTTTTACTGGTGCCGGTAGTGACTGATGAAGACAGGTTTCATGAGAGAAAGCACCTGTGACTGTAACACTAGAAATGGGGCACAAGCTGTCCTGTCATAGAGAAACGTGCTGGAGTGAAGTCACAATTGTTAACAGTGGCATAGTCCCTTCTGATAATGAGTGACCATGTGGCTAGAGGGAGAATTTAGAGTCTATCCCAATAAAACTAGGCTAACCCTGAGGAACATGTTCCCCTCTTTCCAGCTGCCTTGCCTCCCCTACTCCCAGCAGTATGGCCCCTATGGGAACAAATGCCAATGGGTAACCCCATTGGTCTCCCTACAGATTGAAAATCTGTCACAGAGAGATGCCTTAATTCTGCCCACTCCAACCCCCAATTATGTGGCTCTCACACAACTGGCTATTCTGCCACATATTGCATCAGACAAAGGAGCGTGTCCCCCAATAATTGACCCCAAGTCAGAGACAGTAAATTACACTTCATGACTCAATGACCACATGCCAAACAAGCAATTTCTGAAGGATATTAGGGCCCACAGTTATGCAACATGGCAGATTCAACCACCTGGCACCCTCATCAGTGTATATATTAGCCAAGAGCAGGGAAGCCTAGCTAAAGCTTTCAGTATTATGAACTGGAACAATGATGAAGAAGCCTTTGCCCTAATGTGGTATGACAGAAATAATGTGGTAACAAACTGGTAACAATTAAGAAGACAGGCCAACTCATCTTCCCCATCCCAACAGTTGCCTACATCTGGCATTCTCCAAGCACCCAACGCACTGGGACTCACCTCTGGCTAAAGTCAAGAGACTAATGTCAAAATTTCTTCTTGGAAACTGTGCCTTCCCTTTCCAGACTCAGAGTATTATAGCCCCAACTAATTGCCAGCTCTACTAACATGAACAGAGCATATAGACTAAGCCAGGGGTTCTCAAACTGGACATTGCAAACCCCAGGGGAGGTCACACACTGGTGTCAGTAGATTGCAACCATCCTTCCCTTCCCATGTTGGAAGGAAAGGGTGATTCCTCCCTGGGCTAAATGGGTCTCCTTATAGAAAATGGGGTCCCAATACAGAAAGGTGAGAACAACTGGACTTGACTATGTTAGAATCCCATGGCTCTAACATCTTTTAAAAAATTATCCTCATTAGGAATTTAGATATTTAGGCAAGTTGACAAATTTAGCCCTGTTATGCGTATACTACTCCATCAACTTCAATACAGCATTTGAATTGAAGACTCCTCTCTACCATACTTCACTGTTACTGGCTGGAAAAAAATAATTGAAAAAAAGTTCCTTTGTTTGTTGCATTCTAAAACTTTATTATTCCAATTTAAGTGCTCCTTTAAGGGGATGCTCAAGCAGGTACTTGAGGACAGAATTTCTCCCTCTGAGTTTTAGCATTTTCTGGTTCACTTAGATTTATCAAACAAATAGCAAACAAGGTTTCATTTCAAAAGCTTTCCAGAGCAAGGAAATGTGTGTTTTTAAAATTTATTTATCATAGCTAATTACAAATGTATCAAAGCCACAAACCTTCATAACCTGGATTGTTTTTAAAAAATGTTCCTTTAAAGGAAACTGAAACTGAATGTTACAATGTTTATGATTCTGATTATTCTGGACCATGTTGTTTTTCTTGTCTTCATTCTTAAAAAGATCTCCAGTAGTGTTCACTGTCTTGTGGCATTTTACTCTAAGAGTGTTGTTCTGAAATAAACATCTCCAGTCTTCCACTTCATCACTTTCAATTATGCCAGAGTATTACAGGGCTGTCTTATATGCCTCCGGCATTATGAAGTATTTGGGAATACCACTGAATATTTATTCTGAGCAGCAAACACGCAGCATGCCAACCAATTAGCAACTGAACATGGACTCCCTTGTTATTTTTGAAAATACACCTGTGGTCCTGTCCTACTTCCTCTAAGCAGGGTGCTATTCAGGACTGATGATATATTTAATCATGTAATCAAAATCACAACAAACACATCATGGGTTGAACAGTGATGGGCCAAGACAGAAAGATTTGACCTGCATTGGTTGCAGGGGTCTGAAAGTGTGTGAGTCATGTTTTATCTGTACCTGGCAAATGACTGTGTGGGGTTGCACCAAGTGTTCTTCCATCAGCATTCGGCATGAAGAAAACAGGAAAATAACAGTGCAGAAAGATGAGATGGAAGGGAGACAAAAGGAGATCACTGAGTGGAAAACAACATGTTTATTAAGCATGCTCATTCCTTCTGATGACAGGATAGTCATTCTTATTTCTGTGAATATGTATATTCAGTGATCTATTTCTGTAGTGGGGGAAAGAGTCTCTTCCTAATAAATATCATCACTATTCTAGTTGTTTACTATTATCATAAGTGTGTTTAAGAAGTCTGGGGAGAGCCATGCAGTAAGAGCATCTCTGCCCCCCCCCCCCACCAACCTTTACTGCATGTGTTAGCACCATTGTGTGGTCAAGACTTTGATCCTGCTAGTCTTTGCTCACTACACAGCTGTGTGTACAAGCCTGTTGTGTTCTAATGGGAGTATGAGTAGAGGTTACGTCTGGGTGCAAACAAGGTTAAGCCACTAGCCATAATCCTCTGCTCTGAGCAATAGCAAGTCTCACATCTCTTGTGCAGGCTGCTCCCTTACTCCTAACTGCTTGGGGTGTTGGTTGAGAATGGGCCTGTAGATGAAGACACAAAGATAAAAGTAATCTCAGGATGTTAATGATCTGCTTAACTATGTGCTCCTTTCTTAGCCTTACCTCTGCTATTAAACAGGACCTACCATGGGGCCATGCAGGGTGAGCTTCCCTGCACTCCCTGGCATGCTTAACTTTTATTTACACTTACACATACACACACAATTTGCCATGCAAGGTCAAAACCAAAAATGTTTTCTAATTAGGCTGTGGATGTTCCCTCTAATGGCTGTTTCTCCTTCCATAAATCTAAAGAAGTCATTAAGTGGCATCGGTTACACCAGGGGTAGGCAACCTATGGCACGCATAGCGAGGGTGGCATGCAAGCTAATTTTCAGTGGCACTCATACTGCCTGGGTCCCGGCCACCGGTCCCAGGGGCTCCACTGCCGGCCTGGGGTACCAGCCGCCAGCCCCCCGCCAGCCGGGGTTCCGTCTGCCGGCTCCGCTCAGCCTGCTGCCGGCCCCAGGTCCCGGCCACCAGTCTGGGGAGCTGCTGCCGCTGGCCTGGGGCTCTGCAGCCACCCCCAGCTGTGGCCCACCGGTCCCTGTCTGGGGCAGTGAGGGGTGCAGACAGGGGCAAGAGGGGGCACAGCTCAGCACCCCCACCTTGAAAATTGTTCCAGTGCCACTGTACTGGGATATTTTTAAGTCCTGATGTGCTGCTTACATCACTATTACACCACGTGGAACAGCACACTGCGTTTGACGCTGAGATTAGAATGTACATGCAAGAACTGGAATCCGAATTTTCTGACAGATTTCAAGATTTCCAGCGATTTGGCCCAATGCTTTCTTTTCTAATTAAACCTGAAAGTTCAACGAAAGTAACTTGGATTTGTCTGTATTTCAGTGGATGGGTGTTGAAGATTTCGAAATGCAGCTCATTCAGTTAAAAAGCTCAAAATTGTGGGCATCAAAGTTTGGAGATCTGTGGAGTGCACTTGAAGCTACCGAGAGAGATCATGGGGCCTCTATTCAGACCAGCTGGACATCCCTGCCAGTGAAATTTAACTGTTTGAAGAAAATTGCGTTTGCAATGCTTTCAGCATTTAGATCCACATACCTGTGTGAACAGGTATTTTCACATATGAAATCTGTCCTCTGTCCCTCTTGGAGCCGGTAAACAACTGATCACTCAGAAGCCTGTGTCCAGCTTAAAGTATCCAAATACATGCCAGACATTGGAAAACTCAGCAAAGAAAAGCAAGGGCAAGGATCACACTAAACTGATAAGATCTGCATTTTAATTTAATTTTAAATGAAGCTTCTTAAACATTTTAAAAACCTTATTTTCTTTACATAAAATAATAGTTTAGTTATATATTATAGACTTATAGAAAGAGACCTTCTAAAAACATTAAAATGTATTACTGGCACGCAAAACCTTAAATTAGAGTGAATAAATGAAGACTCGGCACACCGCTTCTGGAAGGTTGCCGACCCCTGGGTTACACATATATTAGAAGTATCACTCCTAACTCACTTTTCTTTACAATTTCTCCCTCGTCCCTTTCCCTCTTGCTACTTTGGCTTTCTCCCTTTTCTTTGATGCGGAGGTCGCACATCTTCTGTCCACCAGAAAACCCCCCACTCCTGTCTCCTTACCTTCTTAGCTTCTTTCATCCCATCTTCTCCCGAGCTCTCTTGACTCCTCCCTCATCCCTACCCTGTCTCTCTTCATCAGCCACTGTCTGGTCTGTTTGCATCTCATCTCTCCCTAAGGCTGTTCAACACACTGTGGTCAAAATTATATTCCTGGCCTGCCATTCTGATCATGTCACACACATATATCCCCTTTCTCCAGTGCTTTCACTGTCTTCTCATTTCTTCCTGCATCAAATTCAAACTCATCATCCTCATTTTCAAGAATCAGCACAGTGTTGCCCCTGCCCACAACTTGTCTCTCATCTGCTGCTACAGCCCCTTTATGAGCTATGCTCTGCCTTCCTTCCAGCCCTCTATCTCTTGTCCTCACTTGCATTTCTGTGCTTATATCCAGGCCATTTCATGCAACAGCTTTATCCCTCCTGAATCTCTTCTTTCAAGTCCCTCCTAAAACCCTGTGTCTTTTGACCTTCCACCAGCTGCCATCCTCCCTGTTCCCATGCCCCATCTCATAGCTCACATTACTATTTAAATAAAAATGTGTTTTTAAAATATATATTTTAATACAACAGCTTGGCACCAACAAGAAAGGTGCCTGATACCGCAGCATATGCATTTTGCTTATGTAAATTGTAAAAAACGTAAAATCTCTGGGGTATGGACCCTCTTCCTGAATATCTGCAAAGCAACATGCACACCAGTGATACTAGGTAAATAATAAACCACACAAACCTGTGCATGTTTGGGTTAGTTATGTTTGCCAGCTTGTCAGCTACCAGCTACATTGCTCTCATAGAAAATTCATTTTCAGTAGGCATGACTTGGGTAAGGTGAGCATGACATGACTCAACATAGGTCAATAAATAAAGTGTCTAGGGCCAAATTTTGCAAAGCTTATGCAATGGATGAGCTGGGCTAAATGCACCCCATCCCCACACAAAATAACTTCAAATGCATTTGCAAAGTGATGCCTGGGTGAATTTAACTGCTTGTTGGAGGCACCATTACCTAATACTAATAAGGGCAGTGTGGTCCACTGCCTAGGCCACTGGATTAGAAGTCAGGAGACATGCCACTCATCTACTGTGTGACCAATATGCAAGTCACTTCACCACTCTGTGTAAAATGGGAATAGTATTATTTGATACCGATCGCAAGTGCTTTGAGATCTCCTGATGAAAAGCACTAGAGAAAAGCTAGGTATTATTATTACCTTCCTGTTTAAACTCTTTGAAGTTTATGAATTAAAAGCACCATGTAGGAGCTAAGTATTAATTATTGCACACAAACAAATGATTTCTGGGTGCAATTAGGCAAGTCTACATCCTTTTTTGTAATGGCCTGGGCCTTTAGAATTTCACCTCCACACTCAAAGGACGGAACTGTAATTTGTATTTGTATGGATTATTTTCTCTGTGAAACTTCTATTCTATTCTATTACATGGGTGCATGAAATGTCAGTGAAGATCCACTCATTGACATCTGGCATGAATTTAACCCAATAAATTTAGTTTTTCTATATTAACATTTACTGAGTTTTGTTTTCTAATGTAGTTTTGTCTGTCATTTATTTTAAATTTTTTCTCCTTGCAGTGTACATTTCCTGCATGTATTAGCTGTATCCACTATGAAATAATTACATCCAGCAAGCCTTTTATTCAAGCCATCCATTTAAATCTAAACACGCAAACAGCTTATATTCTTTAAGAAGACGCAGGCATTACTGCATTGTAATGTGGCTTGTGAAACACTGACTTCATCTTGGAAGGCAAAGTAATTCAAAGAGACAGTTTGGAGATTCAGAGCTGCACAGTATAAATCCTACTCAGATTGTCCAATAAGCACAGACAAAAAGCCAATTAACTGGGTTCATCAGTTCTTTCTTTCTGCCCCAATCAGATGAAATCTTTAAGGAGTTCAGAGTTATGATGTGTGCTATAAATGCTGCACTTCTTTAAACGGATACTCAAGGTCACTAGTGTCTTTATAGTGGTAGATATTTAGACCTATAAATCTTAACTTATGGAGAAAAATGTGTAGGGCTCTCCCTTCTGTTTTACCATGTTGAAGTAGTATGAATGCTTTTTGGACGAAGTAACTCTCTGGCAGGTCACTAATTTTCAATGTTTTAATAATTTTTAACCTTGTTCCTAAAAATGAATACTTGGTACAGTCAGGGATTTTTATGAATTATTGCAGCTGTATCACTGAGAGCTACCTACCAGAAGTGAAGAAAAAGGTCAGAAAGTTTAGTTTGTTATCAAAACCAGATAAAAATGGTTGTTCTGCGCAGGTTCTGACTATTGTAGTTTTGATTAAAGGCTCTTCTGCAATCACACACATTCCCCAAAGAAAACAGAAGATAACATAGAAAACATAGCCCCATGAGATAATAAAGGCAGATGAGCACTGACAAATGTTGCCAATCTGTTCCTTTTCTTGCTCCTCACAGCTATTTTTCAAAGAGGGGAATAGCTTAGCCACAGAAGGAATTTGTTTCTTGGTGATAAAGAAAGCAGAGGAGCTAAATAGAAACAGTTATGAAAAGAGGAAAACCAAAATTAATCCATCTATTTGAGTATAAATCTTTCACAAGAAAAATGACGGGGATAGATTCTGAGCTGGTATAAATCAATCATGGAAGTCAATGGGGTTATTCATGCCAACTAAAGGTTTATTTTTCTCCCTTCTTTTCACTGGGCAGTGTATTCTAGCTGATGTTTTCCCCTTTTCTCCTCACTCATTTGCAAGACAAGAAATAGAAAAAAAAATTAAAGAGCCCCTAAAATTCCAACTCTGAATTCCCCTAAAGCTCCTTTCCTCATAGCAAGAAAGCATTTATATTTTCACCTTCTCTTGTGCTTTCAGGTTACCTTCTGGCTGATACTGCCAGGTTCAAAGCACTTGAGGGCAAGTGTGGGCATTCTGAATTTCCACTGATCTCCGTGGAAAGAGATGCTCAGCACCTTGCAGATTCAGGTCCTTTGAGTTTGTGAATTATTTGTCTCCCCGTCACTCTTTCTATGCCTCTCTAGAAAACAAGTTAAAAGGTTCCCTAATAAAAAATAGGGTATTATTTTATGTGGACAACATGGTGTCCAGCCAACATAGCAGTTCCAAATCTTAAGGGAAACAGTTTGTTACAGAGAAAACAACTCAGCTAATACCTTTTTCCTTCCAGAAATACATCTTTTGAGTGGTTCCTTTTTTTGCATTCTCTTGTTCTCATTATCCAAGTTAAATGTCTCATACTCTGCAAAATTCAGATAAGAACAGGTCAGATCAGTAAACTTAGGTACTATGGCGATGGTACTAGGCTGGAATTTGGGAGTCCGGCATTCAATTCCCAGCTCTTCCACAGACTTTAGTGTGACCTTGGGCAAGTCACATAGGCACAGATTTTTAAAGTTATTTAGGAGTCTAAATACCTTTAGACTTAGTCGCTCTGTACCTCAGTCCCCATCTGTAAAATGGGAACGATAGCTCTTCCCTGGCATACAGGAGTGCCATGAGAATAAACACATTAAAGATTGTGATGTGCTCATACTATGGGGACCTAGACCAGATAGTATAAAACCCTTGGGATACACTGTAGACATTTGTGTAATTTCCAGTTTGGGTAGATGTACCCACACTAGTTTTAATCAAGCTAGTGTACTAAAAAGAGCAGTGTAGCCATGGCTATATGGGTGGCAGCATGGGCTAGCTACCTAAATACAATCCTGCCCAACTTCCTGGGTATGTACTTGGGCAGCTAGCCCATGCCATTGCACTAAGCCACTATTTTTAGCACAAACTGGGAACTACACCCACCTGCAGTGTAGACATAACAGAATCTGTTCCATCTTAGGATATCAGCCAGAGCTCCGTCATCAACACATGGAGAATTTACCTGGGGAAACTTCCATGACTGGGAATGGGAGTCATAAATTTCCTGCACACAAATAGGAGAATAAACTCCTTATTCTCGAAGGTAAAATAACCTTTTCACGGCTGAGCCCTGTGCAGCTGCATTTTCTGGCATTCTTTGAACTGTGACACTTCAAGGGGAACCTATTATATCAGGAACAATAGAATGCAACCTGGGAAATGGATAATTTCTGTGTCTTTGGTTCACTTTAGTGAACAAGCGGAAGTGATTTTGTCCTTAAGTAACTCAGAAAGTTCACATGCTGTAGAAGTAGCAGGAAGAACTCAGGGGCTCTTTGATTCCCTACATCATTTTATTTGGGCTTTATCTTCACTTGCTGGTATAACCCTGTAGGAGATGATGCTCCTGAAATACCATGCTAAGCCTCTAGGGGACTCAATCCTGGACTACAGCAGCAATGGCTACAGAGGCTCAGGACTCCCTTCCCCAGAGTGACGGGGGCAGGGCTGGCCTTAGTGAAAATGGTGCCCTGGGAGAACTTATATTTTGGTGCCCCTGGCCCACTGCCTCAGGCTCCCTCCCCCATTGCCCCTAGCCCGCACTGCCCCCCCTCATTCCCCCAAGCTCCCTTTCTCGAGTGTAACAGGAAGAGAAGCATCAGAGCCAGGAAAGACCCTTCTACTCTCCACATTCCTACCCAAGAGAAGACTCTGAGTTCTTGGGAATTTCTGAGACACCGAGTAGTGCTATCTCAGCAGAGACCAGAGAGGATGAGTAGAGTCACGTCAGGCTACGTAGAGCCAGCCTAACTGCACACTGGAATCCAGACCAGAGAGCCAAAGAATGAGCTTACTATCTGTGACCAGTTTTGAGGTTTGCTTTAATTGAGCTGAGGTTTCTCAATTCAGGCAAACTGCAAAGAATGGAGCAGACAATCCCCAAAGCTGGTGGTTATTGCAATACTTAGATTCCCCAAGCTAGCCACAAAACAGCCTCCACAATACCTTACTGGTTATATAGAAGCCAAAACAGTTCCATTAAAAGCAACCCAGCCTTTGGGCTCCCTCCCAGAGAGCCAAATCAAATGTGAAAGTTCACTAATCCCTAAGGACTGCACACATTACCTCCCAGGTAAATGAATATTTCAGATCTTACCCAAATACACGCTTACAGCCAATTCTTATTAACTAAACTAAAATGTATTTTAAAAGAGAGAGTATTGGTTAAAAGATCATTATATGTATAGACATGAGCACAGTTCTGAGATCCGTTTCAGAGTAGAGATGGTGAGCTTTGGAGTTGCAAAGAGTTCTTAGAATTAGTCCATAGGTTCAGTGCAATGTTCCATACCAGGGTGATCCAGATGGGACTGGAGAGCTCAGTCTTACAACTCAAACTTCCCCTGAATAAAGCTCAAGCAGATCTGAGATGAAAGGATCAGGGCCCAAGAGTCCTTTATACAGTTTCTGGGCAGCACAGAGTTCTTGGATGAACAATAGGCTTTTGAAGTAACCTTCTGTTTTCTAAACATCACCGGTAAGTAACTACATGGATTAACATAAGTAATTTATCCATTATGTGGCTTATAGACAGTTTACCCAAACTTTAAAGAGACATATAGACAATGACATTATTTCATCCAAATTTTATCTGTTGATGTTATAATAAAATGTTAATATTGCCTTTTGATCTCTGAATTAACAGAATACAGCCCTAGACAGGAACTGCTCGGTTACCTTGTTAACCTCTAACAAGATATAGGTAAACACAGACTACTACAATCACTATCTTCTTCCAGTTCTTTAGAAATATCAGTTTACATTTCAAAGTTCTAGCCCTAATTACCATTTACATACTTTTCTAACATGTCTCTAAAGGTTGAATCTGGTCATTTAGTCTCTGAACTGCTTAACCCTTTTTGGCCATGTGTCATATCATCCTTGGTGTAGATAGTTTGTAAGAACACCTTTGTTTATTTCGTTTTAAGCTGTCCACCGTCTTCAGTGCCACACCATCCATCAAAGAGTGAGCCTAGAACTCACTATTTGCCTAGGCAGGTGCAGGGAGGGAGACCAGAGTGGTTTGTACTGTCTGTACATTTGGGAGGGGTAGAGTTTATATATTGTTGTTTTTGTCTTCTGTTATCCTAATCCCTTTTTCCACTGTCCACTATCATGAGTTCCCCATACCTAATAAAGCCCTGTTCTAATCACTCAGGGAATTGTGATAGCTATTTTATTTCTGTGCTCTGAGTGACACTCCTCTGTAACAGATTGTGTTTTCCCAAGGGACAAGCCCTCTGTGTTTCCTGTACTAAGAGGGGTTTCCTCCAGTGGAGGAACCAGGTGCCTTTAAAGGTGAACTCAGGGCCCATAACCCTGAGGAGAAAAGGGAGAAGACTCCAGACACACCTCAGGTCTGGGGCTACACTAGCCTTGCTACTATTCTTGCTCATGCCATACCTAGGGCCACCAGTCAGACCCCAACACATTTATTCTGTAAGATGCTAGTGCAGTTTCGAGTGATTGTCAGAACAGTTAAAAAATGCTTTTACATCCAAAGCAACAAAAAGACACCAAGTTCCAAGAGGGACCAGGCAGTCTTGTGCTTTGAAAAAGGACTGAGTGTCTGAGGTTCTAACTGTGATAGGGAGTAATCACTCCCTTTGTGAGTCCCCCCACCTCTCTGTGTCTCAATCAACCTAGCGTGAAAGCACAGGAGAAAACAGAATGGCATGGGGGGGACGGAGACAAATCCAGAGCCCAGTGCTCAGCCTGGATGTTTAAGTAGTGGCTAGAGACCCCAGTTCAGACAAGGCCTAAGTAGCTGGGCTAGACTCTGGCAAACGTATGGTGGGGAATAACTTTCACAGGCCCTTACACAGCAGCCACCTAGAGAAGGAGGATCCATATATCAGTAAATCCTCTGCTCTTCTTCGCCATGGGGCGACCACATACAAATCCAGACCTCCCTTCCCCCACACCTCTCCGCTGCCTTGCATAGCAGAGCCAAAGTGACTTCCCTGCCAACGGACCTTTTTGTAGCTTCATGGTTTGCCCCATACAAAGCTTAGATGTGAAACTCCATTTACATGGAAGTAGAATGAAAGATACAAATTGTTACAAAGTCCTTGCAATGTGCAAGTTACAAATCCCATGAAAGCGAACTCTCTGTTTAGCCTTTTATACACTAGGAAATATTTGTCAAAGTATCCCACCATTGCTATCCCCCAGTTTGGCTCCACAGGTTAGGGCACTAGCATGGATGTGGCACTGATGTCTGGTGGTGTGTTAAATATAGAGTCATGTAGACTTAATTAGGTAAGGTGACGGGTAAAATTTTCAAAAGTGCCTAAGAGACTTAGGTGCTCAATTCAATGGGATTTAAGTGACTATGTAGTTTAGGTTTCAGAGTAGCAGCCGTGTTAGTCTGTATTCGCAAAAAGAAAAGGAGTACTTGTGGCACCTTAGAGACTAACCAATTTATTTGAGCATAAGCTTTCGTGAGCTACAGCATGCATCTGATGAAGTGAGCTGTAGCTCACGAAAACTTATGCTCAAATAAATTGGTTAGTCTCTAAAGTGCCACAAGTACTCCTTTTCTTTTTATGTAGTTTAGGAGCTTTTGGAAATTTTACCCATGGTGGTTAAAATGCTGGCAGCAACTTGGGGCCCTGTCTAAACTAGTGACCTCACCATTGCTACCACATGTGGACTTATTTGTGGAAAGTTTTAGATAAGAATTTCTAGTGCAGACACAGCCTCAGATGGCTCAATCCTGAAGCCATTACTCAGGGCTAATTTGACCCTTCAGTTGCCCTCTGTTTTAACTCAGACTTTACTCAGGGAAAACTCACAGACTCAAAAGATCATTTTAAAATATTTGAATAGCAGTGATGACATTGCCACCTAGAATTTCCTGGGGATTAGTAATTAGATGGGTTAATGGCCTGAAGCAGTGACTTGAGCTGTAAAACTCCTCCCCATCAGTTGCTAATCCCCAGGAGATGTCCAGCACCTTGATAGTTATTGCTCCAATAAATTACCATAGTAGATAATTCACTCCAGCCCATCTCTTTATCAAACATAATAAGTAGCTTTGCATAATCTACAACTGCTTGAAGTACACAATTATTCAGGAGCAGGACACTTCATTTCATGTTCACTAATTATGATTCCTTTCTTCAGCATAGCTATTTCAGAATCAAAAGCATAAGAGATGGAAATAGCTAGGGAAAATAGAATATCATCAATAGTTATAAATGTGTGCAGGGACCTTGCAAGACAACTGTGTCTTTTGTTTATAAACTGCATTTCACATCCATTTTCCTCTTTTTATTAGAAAGTGCATTCATTCTAGCATCGTCAGTTGCCTCATTTATGAAAGATTAGAAAGCATAGGAAACCAGGATATTATGATACATAAAATATATTATCTTAATCACAGCTCTTAGGGTTTTGTTAGAAATGTCTGGACTAGATCTTAAGTTCTACTAGGGCCCCTTTCGACCTTTCTCTTGGCACACAGGGAACATACAACTATGCTGAGTGGGGGACATGGGTGGAGAGTGGGGGCATTGCTCCCCCAAACTGGATATGTTGCAGAGGTGATTTATGGGGAATGCTCCCTGATTTCTCCCTTAGCCCTACTTCCTCCCCACAGTGGAACGTTTGGGGCGGAGAGGTGGAGCTGTGACTGGCAGGCACAGAGTGTGGAGTTGCTGCTCGTCCCCCTCCCCTCCAGCTCCCTAGGGGGAACTGGAGGAATGTTGTGAGGGGACGACCGGTGATGCCAGCCAGGTGCTCTCTGCTAGCAGATCAATTTCCCCCTCAAGGGCTGTGTAAAGGGAGGGCAGCGACCTATTTCCAATGAGCCGAGCTAGGCAGCTGAGATGCTTCCCAAGTATCTGTGCAGTGTATAGCCCAGTGAGGGACAATGAATTACTCCTGGGGAATTGGAATTCTGCACCTGGCTCAGCTGCTAGTTCATGGGGTGTGTGTGTGTGGGGGGAGAATTCCTCTTCCCCTGCACAGAGAAGCTTGGCCAGGTCCAGGTCAGAACTACCCCTAGGAACCTCCACAGCTGCATGAAGCTCTGTACCCTCCCCCGCTTCCTGCTCCCACCACTCCTTTGCCATGGGGGAGAGGGGTCACTGCACAGGGATCTGCCCCTGCCATCTACTCAACCCTGTGCATCCAGACCTCCCCCACCCAGAACCCCCTCCACATCCCTCTACACCTGAATCCTTGCTGGGCCTCACCCGCTGCATCAAGAGCCCCAACTCCACCAAGCCTCACCCCCCCAACATACACACACACCTCTTGCCCGCCTAAATATAGAAGTCAAACTCTGCCTATGGCATGGGACATAGAATGGGGGTTAGGGCTGGTGGAGAGCTGAATGTACGGGCCCCACACTATACCTTCCACAGCCTACCCACAATGCAGAGCCATGTTAGAGGGGGAGGAGGTGTGACCAGCATGTGCTTCACTCTGGCATAATGTTCACACAGGGACTGCTGTAAATTGCAGTGGGGGCAAGAACCACCCCACCCCCCCATTGCCCACAGGATCAGGGGAAATTGGGAGGATCAGAAAGATGGTGGAAAGTCACCTCTGATCCTCACTCTAAGGTGTGCCAAGTGCTCCTAGCAAGACCTCATTCAGCAAGATTGCAGTCTGGCTGGTTGCTACTAGGGGACACTATTGAATGGCCCTCTAATAGAGTGATGAATTGCGGAGAGAAAACTACAGGCCGTAGAAGCTTGATGGACAGTTTCCCTTGTAGCCCCGTAGTGGACCACACTTAGGGGCTCCATCGGCAATGACTGGGTTGACCTTTAATTTTTACCTGTCTAAGGGCAGTTCTACCCTTAAAACGCGGCAGCTGCACCGGGGCTGTGGCACTGCTGTAGCGCTTCAGCGAAGACACTGCTATGCCAACAGGAGAGCTTCTCCAGTTGGTGTCGTTAGTCCACCTCCCGCTGGCATAGCACTCTCCACACTGGGGCTTAGGTCACTGTAACGGCCTTGCTCAGGGGTGTGGATTGTTTTGTGTGTTATTGTGCCAGCCCCAGGCCATTCACGGTTTGAATCTCTGGGCATTACTCGGATACAAACAGAAAATGGATTAATAGATTATAAGGCCTGAAGAGACTATCATGAGCATCTAGTATTACCTTCTGCACAACACGCTGCACACAGTGTGTCACCTCCCACGTTGCTGCCTAGTGGTCAGGCAGGGGTTCCAGATCTCCCCTCCTGCCCAGGGGTAGCAGGGTCTGGACCTTTGAATAATCAAGGTCCACTCCAGCAGGCCTCTCACCTTAGGTGAAGGCCCTGGTGTTATGCTATCAGCTGAGTGTGGTTAGGAGTGCCCAAGCCCATCCTCTCCCCTGACCTCTGGTCAAGGGCTCAACAGTGGGGCCTCCCTGGAGCACTTCCTACCCTGGCCACTGTTGATTGTACCAACATAAAGCCCTTCTCTCAAGTCTCCAACCTGCACACCCTGTCACTACTCTCTTTCATAGGTCCTCCTCTGGTCCATGTAGTGAGGTGGCAGGTAAGGTGCTGCTGGGGCAATAGGTTTGACCCTGTGAGCTCAGGACCACCTTCCACTGCTCCCTTCCACTGCCTGTCCTCTTCTGAGTTGCTGTTCTCCCCTTTTAAAGCCTTGCCTGCAACTTGTGCTGGCCTGTAGGCATGGCTGGGTGGAGCGTCCTGTGCCCAGAGCTGCTCTTTAACCCCTTGCTCTCCAGAGTGGGGTTTGTAAACCACGCCACACACTGGTCATAGAATTTCACCAAGTAGTTATTTGCATCAAGCAGATTACTTTTAGTTGAGCTAAGGATCTGTTTTAGAAAGACATCCAATCTTGATTTAAAGACTTCAGGTAATGGAGACTTCCTAACTAATTTATGCTAATGGAGAATTACCTTCACTTGTTAAAAATGTATCTTATTTCTTGTCTGAGTTTCTAGCTTCGCCTTTCAGATATGACTGGATTTTGTCATGCCTTTGTTTGCTAGATTAAAGAGCCCTCTGCTATTAGAAATCTTTTCCCCTCGTAGGTATTTACAGACAGTAATCAAATCACATCTTAACCTTATAATAATAATGCACCCTTTTCTTTCTGCCAGCTCCAGTAAAGAATCATATCCTTCTAGGGAGCAAAGGATGACTGTCCAATGGAGACCCACCAACAGGTCCCCACTGAATGGGGGCTAATCTGTACAACCTACCACTGGTGCACCTACAACCATAGCCTCCATGTTCATAGTACGCAGTATTCGTATTGTACCTAATATCTAAAGGGAACTGATGTACCACAGCTCTCACTGTGACACCCTGTGATGGAACTGGTTACATTACATAGCTCCTCAAATACCAGTGAACTGCACAATCTTGGGAGATTAGAAGACAGCTGCCATCCCAGCACAGTCAAACATTATGAGCTCCCAAGAAGTCTCTCTCTAGGTGACAGAAGGGTTGAACTTTTGAGAAACAGTCAAGTATAGCCCATAGAGCTAGCTTTAGCATTTATTTTATTCAGCAGTAATACCAGGAATCTGCAGGCCTGTATCCTGTAAGACATTGGCTTCAGCAGTTAGCATAAGGTTTGAGGCCTAGGAACTTTGGCACAGATAAATGGCCTGACAGTCATCCCTACATTTTGCGGAACTGGAAATAGAGTGTGTAAGGGGAAGTTTGTCTATAATGACACCAGCCAACCACAAGAACATGACCTAACTCTGGCTTTTGGATATTTTAGGATGGGAACATCGGCAGATGTCTGACCACAAGAGGGCCATGGCAATGAATTGACATATATGATAATAAGTTGTGATCATTAATATACTAACCTATAGGAGATGGGCACCCCAATATTAGTCGGGTGAGTAAACACAAATAATGAAAAAGGGAGAAACCCCTACAGAATATGCATTAGACATAGTGGTGTCAGTGTAACATATTATAAAAGCTGTATCTCAGCCTGTGGGAAGTAGAAGAGAGAGATGTAGCCCTTAGGAGGTGCCAGGATGATGAGGAAGGTGATGGGGATGAGGAAGATAATAGTTAACATTTCAGGTTGTTCTGCAAGGGCTGGTGTGAGTATATGGATGTTCAAATGTACATTCTGTATTATCTCTAGCTACCTTACTGAGTTAGTGTGTTTGTGACTTTGCTAAATGTATCAATAAACTATTACAAATACAGAAGGGTTCCTAAAGTGTGAGTGTTGCATCTGTGCACATCAGGATTTCCAACTGAACAGTAATTTTAATAATACTGGGGCTGATCTTAGGACAAGAACCTGTCAAACCTCAGAGTGATATATGGGAATTGTTACGTAATAAATATACAATTCATACCATCAGGCTACAAGAGTGATTCTGTAAATTGATAGGGTCAAAAAAGTAAACTTGCTAACTGAAAATGTACATAAAAACAGGACAGTGAGCTATGTCTACAAGAGTTTGTTGGCCAGGCAAGGGAAGAAAGTACAGGCTGACCTGTGTGGAAATGAATGAGTAATGAACTTCTGCTCCATCTTATTTTTTGTGCTGATGAAAATGCCACAGAAATGACCCTTGGAAGGAAGGATGATCTCATGGAAGAGTCATTGGACTAGCCTTCAGGAGATGGGGTTTAGTTCCAAACTCATCTACAGACTTCCTATTAGGTGAAGTCATTTAGTCTATACTGTGACTCACTTCCCTATTTTTAAACAGGGATATTACTTACCTACCTCACAGGGGAGTTATGAGGATAAAATCCATTTAGATGATTATGAGGCACTGAGGTTCTGTGGTGACAAGGCCCATATAATTTAAGTACCTAAACAGGAGAAATGTAGAACAAGAAGATCCATCCCTGAATTCAGAAGGGATTGATTAAAGGTTTAAAACACTGTGTTGGATTTTTGCTTCTCTCTTGCTTCTCTATTTCATCCCTACAGGTTACCAAGAAACTGAACCACTTGGACTTGGATGGGTGCCTATGTTAGAGAATCTCATTATCATCAGGATTCTTGCCTCAGAGGCCGCTCAAGACTGTCTAGGAGATTTTGCAAAGACATCCACAAAGTTAAAAGAAATACCATCTTCATTAAATAAGTTTTTTGAGAAACTAGACTATATATTCTGTGGACATGAGCCTCCAGAGCTGTCAATCCAACACTAGACCTCATGACAATTTATTAATGAAAAGCTTTTTTTTCCCCATTGAAAACTTGGCTTCTTTTTTTTATTTTTCTTTCTCTTTTTAGTGAAAATTTTCACAAAAGACTAGTATCTTTGAAATGTTTGTTTTTTCACAATTTTATTTACAAGTATTTTTAAAATCAAAAGTTGTGGATATATATATATCCTCAAATCATGGTTTAAAGACTTCAGGTTACATATAATTCACCATTTACACTAGTTTAAACCTGCAAGTGACTAAGTGAATTGTTTTGTGTGGTAGTTCTCCAGAAAGCTAAACAGATGCTGCACCATTGTGCAAGAGGGGATGTGCCATCCAATAGTGGGGTGTAGAGGAAAGGATTCTTTGCCATTACACTCTGGGTTATCAGCTTGCTGACTTCCAGCATTCTGAACAATTGGAGGAGCTGGTCTCCAGTTTTAGGTGAATCATCTATAGTAGTTTCATAGAATTATAGAATCATAGAATATCAGGGGTCGAAGGGACCTCAGGAGGTCATCTAGTCCAACCTCCTGCTCAAAGCAGGACCAATACCAACTAAATCATCCCAGCCAGGGCTTTGTCAAGCCTGACCTTAAAAACCTCAAAGGAAGGAGATTCCACCACCTCCCTAGGTAACACATTCCAGTGCTTCACCACCCTCCTAGTGAAAAAGTTTTTCCTAATATCCAACCTAAACCTCCCCCACTGCAACTTGAGACCATTACTCCTTGTTCTGTCATCTGCTACCACTGAGAACAGTCTAGATCCATCCTCTTTGGAACCCTCTTTCGGGTGGTTGAAAGCAGCTATCAAATCCCCCCTCATTCTTCTCTTCTGCAGACTAAACAATCCCAGTTCCCTCAGCCTCTCCTCATAAGTCATGTGTTCCAGTCCCCTAATCTTTTTTGTTGCCCTCCGCTGGACTCTTTCCAATTTTTCCACATCCTTCTTGTAGTGTGGGGCCCAAAACTGGACATAGTACTCCAGATGAGGCCTCACGAATGTCAAATAGAGGGGAACGATCACATCCCTCAACCTGCAAGAAAGTTAGGAACAGGGAAGGCATTATGACTCACTGTGTCACAATCTGCTTTTGGGTCTGCTCCTGATTATTATAATTGCACTACCCTTTACTCAGAGCAGATTGTAATTTTACAATCTAGCCCTAAAGCATGATTCCTTCTGTGAATGACATGAGCAAAACCTTCTGGGTTGTCACTGAGGTAGGTAGCAAAAAGAAAAGGAGTACTTGTGGCACCTTAGAGACTAACCAATTTATTTGAGCATAAGCTTTCATGAGCTACAGCTCACTTCATTGGATGCATGAAGGGAGCTGTAGCTCATGAAAGCTTATGCTCAAATAAATTGGTTAGTCTCTAAGGTGCCACAAGTACTCCTTTTCTTTTTGCGAATACAGACTAACATGGCTGCTACTGTGAAACCTGAGGTAGGTAGGAAGCTATATGACTGGAACGAGAACACAGATACACGACTTCTAGAGTAGGTGAGGTTCTAGGAGAAACACAAGAGATGCCATAACAGATCAGAGCAATGGTCCACCTAGTGCAATATCCTGTGACCAATACCAGATGCCAGGTGTGCCAGAAAAGTACAAGAAACCCTATGCAGAAAAATTATGTGATAACATATCAAGTAGTCAGCAGTTGTATCATCTTGGGAAGCACAAAGTTTTATATTCCCAAACTTTGACCTATAATGTTCAAATGAATTTAAGAAAATATGTCCTTTTTCCCTTAGAACTAGTCATTACCCAAACAATTTTGTACATGGAATAAATGTAATTTGTGGAATTAAACTGATTGTACTTTAGAACTGAATCGCTTGTTCCGTTGCATCTTTGAAGAAGGATTTCAAATTGTGAATTATCTTAATACCTGTCATTTACGACAATGCTTTTATTTTCTTCAATAGTGACTGGAATTGAAAGCCGTTAGAACAGTATACTGAATTCGTTCAATGCACCTGGAAGATATTCCACAACTGAAGATGTCAAATGGTGAAAAGCAGTACTGAATTTACATAATTCGGATATTGTTGCCAAGTTGCCATTAAGTTTGTGCTCTTGGATTTCAGACACCTGCACTAAAATAATATACGAAATGTATTCAGTAAAGACCTTTGTTTTCCTCAATAAGAGTGTCTGAAAACAACCAATTAAAGGAATTTTTTTCCCTAAAAAATAATGCTCATTGACATCCTACAGTATCAGCTTCATGAGCTTTGCTTTTTGGCCCAGTAAGAGTTCATTGAGCCATGAATTCAAGGGCCAATTATGAAACTCTTATTGATGCTGAATAGTACCTGATTTGTGCCACTGAAGTCAATGGACCCATTCATGGAGTGAGGTCCTATTCTCTCTGAGTAAGAGCATCAGAAACTAGCTCTAAGTGACACTTGGCTGACATGAGGATGTTGCAGTACTAAGCCAGATTCCACTAAACTCGCGGAGACATTCAGACTTAAATACTATGGAATCAGGGCCAGCTCTACCATTTTTATCACCCCAAGCAGTGAAAAAAACTGTCGACGCCGAATTGCCGCCATGGACAGCAAACGGGAGAAGCTGTCGCCGAACTGCTGCCGCAGCCGGTGGAACGGAGAAGCTGCCGCCGAACTGCCAGTGCTGCGGAAACACTGCCGTCCCTTTCTGACTGCCGCCGCAAGCACCTGCTTGGAATGCTGGTGCCTGGACCGGCCCTGTATGGAACAAATTGTGCCCTGACATAGGCTTCCTAGCATCCCAATCAAGGTCAATGCCCAGTGGAACAGATGTTGCCCAGTGGAATTTTGCCTTATGAATAAGACATGTGATATGACATATATCAGTTTTTTACCATGTTAAGCCCACTGGTCATTCACTGCCTATACTTTGGGCCAGCTTTTACCATCAATGGGGAACAAGAAGGGGCCCCACCAGGAATTCTGGCTCACAGACAGAGGACCCCTCTTGTATTATTTGACTGAGCCAGCACGCACCCCTCCACTCTGTAGGGCAGTGGGAGAGGGAACAGTGGTTCCTGCCCTCCTCCTTTGTGAAGGCTAGAGCCAACAGCACCAGCCTGGAGCTGCCACTGAATTCCTCTGTGGGATTGTGCCAGCCTCCAACACTGGGACACAAGGGGTGGGGAAAGCTCTTTGCATTCTCTCCCTCACTTTGTGCACCGAGGAAGGGCTGGGCACTATCTTGCCCTACATGTTTCCAATGGTACCATTAAATCCACTGAAATGCCATTTAAAATCAGCCAGACTTTTCCCCATTAAATCAGACCAGCACCATACGTATCACCTAAGGAGTGTGCATGTTAGATCCAGAGTGCTCTGTAAAAGCAGTACCCAAACTTTCTTTGAAATCCATGGGACTGTCTATCATACAAATATACTTTACATAATCCAGTGTATCATTTGGAATTTTAAATTGTTGTAAGACATACTACCAGCAGAAACTGTGTCTGGTTGACACCCTGTTCCTGAAATGTAAATGTCTGAGCAACAAGAATGTTAAAATTTCCAAACAAGCTCTTCCTCTTTCCAAAGAGCTTGTCAGTCCTAGCAAGAAATTAATCTGACTTTATAAAAATATGCACTCTCCTGCTACTCCCCAGTGCTTGAATAGGGAAAGGCATAGTTTAAAGTGACTAGTCTAAAAATACTGCTTTCCCTTCATACTTCTGCATCTTCACCAGTGCCTACTGTCCTTGGCTGTAAAATCTCAACCTGATTAACAAATGGATTTGAATATAGAGATACTGCTCTTCAGCCTTTCCCTGCTGCCTCCAAGCCACAGAATCCACCTGATCACAGCCTTCCCCAGTGTTCACAAAGCTACCATTGCAGTGGGTTCTCATTGGCTCTGCAAAGACACCAATCACCGAGTGCACCTGGAGACTGAACTATGCCCTGCAAGCAGGATCTAACTGGCCTTTCCAGTTCATGGTGGAGGCACAATGGCAGGGGGAGGAAGCTCTGCCTTTGAGAGGTGACTCCGGTCTCTTGGCTTGTCAGTAACAGCATCTTTTCTGAGCACAAAGGCTCAGTTAGGCACCTAAATACTGTTGATGATCTGGCCCAAAGTCCTTCTCAACCCCCACATAAAAACTGATTTGAAAAATCTCAGACCAATTAATGTATGAATCTAAAAAGACAAACACTCTTTTCCCAAACGCTAACTACACCCCTGCTCCCACGTCCCTTAGAAAAGAAGCACCAGCGTCAGTTTCTCCTTTCCTCGTCATCCAATAGCTCACTGCCACCTCCTACATCAACCCTTACCAACAGCTTCCACAAAAGACCAAAGGGCAAGGAAACAGGAATATTTACACAAGTTTCTTCTATGCTAAAATTAAAAAATTATATAGTCTGATTATAGAACTTTATTCACACGTAGTACCAAGTATCTACTGGGGCTACTTGCGAGAATGAGTGCTTATCAACATGAATACGATCTGTAAGTTCAGGCCCCTAGGGCCTGATCTAAACTTCACTGAAGTGAATAGAAAACCTCCCACTGACTCCATTAGGCTTCCGATTAGGCCCAATAAACAGCTCAGCTGCTCTACTTAACAGCTCAGCAATTTCAAAACTAATCTTTTTTGGGGGAGGGATGTTTAAATATCAGAAACAATCAGTCCTCTTTAAACACTGTCACTGAGTGTAAGATTTCTCTTCTCCAAATATTTGGTACAAAGCAAGCATCCCAAATGCTGCAAGTGTTTCCTATTATGTACAAGGCAGGGGGAAGTGTGAGGGGGAATTAAGGACAATGTCTTTAAATTATTATCTTGACAACTTGTGTGCCTCTAGATTCAGGGATTTTTAAGCCCAGAAGGAACTATTATTATTATCTAGCTGACCTCGGGAATGACACAGGCCGTAGAATTTCACTCAGCTTGCGTTGAATGCATAACTTCTGGCTGAACTCGATCATATCTCTTAGAACTTCAGCCCAAAGCATGTTGAAGCAGTTGAGAATTAATCACCAAAACCATGTCTGTAATGGAAATGTTTACTGTCCTTTAACCTCAGTGATGCATCTTAAGGTAATTATAGCACTGGCCTGGGGTGATTTTCAGGGGGAAATCTGGCTTGAATTGAAGGGGTTGTGGGAAAAAAGGCAATTTGCCTTGTCAAAATCAATTAATTAGGAGAGGAATGAGCTGAAGAGAATCCCTGCTGTTATATGTTTGCTACTTGATGCTACTGGATAATGCTTTAATTTAAATCATATGAATCTTACCTGTAACCACCAATGTTTGCTCTGGGACAACCAAACTCAGACATGACAAACCAAATAGTAAGTAAATCAATGTCCTAATAATCATTTGGTCATGAAGTAACTCCCTCTTTTCAGTAACAGGCATGCACTGCATGGTGTTTCTAAATAATTATATGTTAATGACGAGAATTGAAGTGTTCTCCCACTGGTTTTTGAATGTTGTAATTCTTGACGTCTGATTTGTGTCCATTTATTCTTTTACGTAGAGACTGTCCAGTTTGACCAATGTACATGGCAGAGGGGCATTGCTGGCACATGATGGCATATATCACCTTGGTAGATGTGCAGGTGAACGAGCCTCTGATAGTGTGGCTGATGTGATTAGGCTTATGATGGTGTCCCCTGAATAGGTATGTGGACACAGTTGGCAATGGGCTTTGTTGCAAGGATAGATTCCTGGGTTAGTGTTTTTGTTGTGTGGTGCGTGGTTGCTGGTGAGTATTTGCTTCAGGTTGGGAGGCTGTCTGTAAGCAAGGACTGGCCTGTCTCCCAAAATCGTTGAAAGTGATGGCTCGTCCTTCAGGGTAGGTTGTAGATCCTTGATGATGCGCTGGAGAGGTTTTAGTTGGGGGCTGAAGATGATGGCTAGTGGCGTTCTGTTCCACCCTATAGTGGAAAGCTATACTTACCTACATGCCTCCAGCTTTCTTCCAGACCACACCACACGAACCATTGTCTACAGCCAAGCTCTACGATACAACCGCATTTGCTCCAACCCCTCCGACAGAGACAAACACCTACAAGATCTCTATCAAGCATTCTTACAACTACAATACCCACCTGCTGAAGTGAAGAAACAGACTGACAGAGCCAAAGGAGTACCCAGAAGTTACCTACTACAGGACAGGCCCAACAAAGAAAATAATCAGAAACAACCAAGAATATTTTGCCTTCCATTTGACTACAGGGAAGTTCTCAAACTACCAAGATACCAACCAGCAGCAAACAGAAATTTCTAGCATACTGAGATGGATTTTATCAAAAGGGTCTGCTGGAAGTTAGAAAGGGCAATGGCTTAATTATCAGAGGTGTTCTAATTAACTGCTCATAAAAGATTTAGATGGATGGGTTAAGATTCAGGCTGGTTCTCGTTTTTCCTGAACTGGCTTCCTATCCCAACCAAGAAGCAGCCTAAAGGGAAGCCACTGCACCACAGGTAGAAAATGAGAAATTCTGAGTGCTGTTGCACATGGCAAATATTCATGAAAGGGCAGTAGAAAATTATTTGCAGGGGCATCACTACCAACTCATTCCCAGCATAGTGAGATTTATTGGCTCGAGTCACAGGTCTCCCATGAGCCTCCTGGCATGATCAGATTTTCAGACTTCATCTTGGTTTTGAAGTATAAAAGACAACAAGGTTCATTTTATTTTAAAATCTATGCTGACACATCCCCACATTAAGAAAACCGCACTTCAGAAAGAAAGAACCAAACCAAAAAAAGAGGACTTTTTCCTCAGTTCTTCCAGTTTTCACTCAAGTCATCTTTACTTTCAGCCTTCTACTTTTCAATGTCACTCTCCTGCTTCAACATCTTCTGACATTTTATTTTTGTTTCTTCCTCCTCTCCTCTAACTTTTAACCCTCTTCAAAGCTCCTGTTTTTACCTGCCATACTTGCTCTCACATTGAGTCTTTGGTCCTCTTCTTTGGGTAGTTTTCTTTCATTTTGCCTCCCCAGTTAGGGCTTGTCTACATTTTAAATGTAGACAGGCAGTGCCACTGTAGCGCTTGTGTTTAGACACCATCTATGCCGACAGGAAGGATTCTCCCGTCAGCAAAAGTAATTCACCTCCCTGAGAGGCAGTAGCTAGATCGATGGAAGAATTCTTCTGTCAGTCTAGAACTGCCTACATGGGGGCTTAGGTCAGCTTAATGACATTACTCAAAGGTGTGGATTTTTCACGCCCCTGACCGAGGTATTTATAAAACCTAATTTTCTAGTGTGGACCAGGCATTACCTGTCTAATGTTCAGCTTCAAAGGTTTTATTTTTCTCCACAAATAATGGAATCTTCTTTTGGTTCTATCCACAGCTTGGGCCATCACAGCCCTTTAAGTTTAGGAATGTTCTGCCATTCACTTAGTCACTCATCCTTTGTTACTAGCCTGAATACATCCCTTAGGTTTGCACTGAAGAAACTGTTTAAATCCATGCCACCAAGCTGGCAGGGGATGATAACTTTGTAAGCACAGGAGCCAATGAAGTTCAGAAAACAAAAGGCTGTGTTAATTGGGAAGAGGAAGGAGGGAGGGGGGGAAGCAAAAGACCGATTGAGGCACGCTTCGTGTTGTCAAGGGAACAGGATTGCTTTTGCTCATGGATTCTTTTCAGTTTTGAGAAATTAAATTATGTTTGTTGAGGTACAGGGGGTATAGTGATGGGATTTTTTCAGGGATATTGATGTGAACACACAGAGCATTCAATTTTTCAACAGCATAGGATGTGTGTTAAGTGCAAACACAGACCTTTACTGAAGCAACTGTCTCCACTCCTTCAGTGGTAGCTATGCTCATGCATGGGTGTTGCTTGGATGCACTGGGAAAATGGAGTGTTCAGGGGTTCTCTAATTCTTTCTTTCCTATGTATAGGGTGGTAATCCCATGTTAGTTTACTGGCTGTATTAAACACCAAGAAAGAATACTGCTTATCTAGGTTTATGTCTGTGTTCGTGCGTGGAAAAGAAAAAGCAACTTTATTTTAAAATGTTGGCTTTCAGTCAGGTGATGCCTCACCTTAGAGTTAAATTCACTGGCATTCAACTGCATATGAGTGCCATTAAAGCTGGTGAAAACAGGCAGAGAGTTGGCAGAAAATGAATGTCACAACAGAGCAGAGACAGGACTAAGGTGCTACCTGACAGTAAGTATTACAATTTTATGTTCTGCTAACACTAATGCAAAATGCACATGAGATGGAAAGCACCTTTTGGGGATAGTCCTACCTTTAACTGTGCAGCTCTAGAGTCTCCCTTAGTAGCAGAAATGCTGTGATTTTCCTGTGCTCAGAAGTGCAAGATTCTGGGGCTGAGAAAGGGTATGCACACCCTGAAGGGGGCAAAGCTCAGCTCCACTGGGGCTCCTGTATGCCAGGCAGAGGTGAGCCAGAGGGAGGAGTAATGAATCTGTCACTGCACAGATCTTCCCCATCTCTTTCCTGTGTGAGAAGGAGTAGGGAATCATCAAAGAGGCTGTGGAGGACACTCCAGCACTGCCATGCCCTGAGAGAAGGATCCCTTACTGATGTAAGACCCAGGTACTTAGGTCAGGCTCTGAGACAGAATTTGCCCCTTAGTATATAGACTTGGACCCAAACCAAACCAGACCCCCAGATCCAAGGACTTCTGCTCACTACTGTAATTATAAATTGTCATTAGTTGTAGGAAGATAGAGCCACTAGGGGGCATACAGCAGAGAGGTATAAGCCTGTGCAAGCAGGAAATAAAGTCAGTCTTGTATTAATTTTTCCCAAGATTTCCTGGGTCTCCGTAACTCCACATGGCCTCAGAACAGGATTGAATAGACTCAACAGATCACAGAACACCCCTGCAACATGGAAAGAGGGAGAAAGGAAAAGAGATGAGCAATCCTCCAGCCCAGCCAGGATCACTGGAAAGTTGTACAGAGCTAGGAGCAAAGCAGACTGAGAAGAGGCCTAGGTCACAGAGGGCCCAGAGAGAACTGCAAAGTTGGGTCCAGGCTGCAGAAGGGAATGATCAGATAATACAAGACATTGAAGCTGAGGTTAGGCCCCTGGTAACACCAGTTTGCTTCCCTAAAAGGCTCTTTAGCCTTTCACTCCCCCAACCTCACCCCACAAAAAATGGAATCTGTAAGCTGGTAAAACAGCAGAGATGGCCACATCTGACCCAGACTTTTCCCAATTACTATTCCTGAGGGATCGCCACTCTGGATAAGCAGATTCCAGAGATTTAGTTGGGTATCTGGGTTTGATCAGCAATCAGAGGAGAAACAAGTTGAAACCCTGTTCTGTAACAATGGGACCTGCAACAGAGCACATTATCCTGTCCAGAAGCCTTGCAGGGGCTCAGTCAAGCATTTCATGTCATGCCACAATATAATTTTTGAGAGGACACAGATTCACCTACACAAGCAAGAGAAGGAAGAGTCAGTGTCTGATTTCATAACAACCCTGCACTGCCCAGTTTATCGTCCTTCCTCTTCAGAAAAGGTGCTGTGGTGTTATGAAAAGATAGAGCCACTAGGGGCCATATAGCAGGGAGGTCTATGCCTGTGTAAGCAGGAAATAAAGTCAGTCTATTCACTTCTACTGTGGTGTTTTGAGTCTCTGTAAACACCACATACATGTTAAATAATAATCATCCAGATCCAAACTTTTCAGCTCATCTCTCTACTCCTTGATTCCCAGAACCCACTAATTCCATTGTAAATCATTTCCTTCTTATTATTAGTCTTGTTTCTCCAAGCTTCTGAAACTCTCCTTGACTCACATTTAGTCCCACTGCAAAAGGCTGCAACTCCTGAATTTGGATCATTTTTGTTAAGCGCTGTCCTCTACAGTTGTCAAAATACTAGGGAAACCTGACTGGCTGATTAACTGGTGTGATGGATAGTAGTTTTCTCTTAGTGGACTCCTTGCTTATTACTGCTCCATCTGGGGTGTATTCACCTTAAAACAAAGCATACTGACATAAAACCACTTTTTAAAAGTTTATACAAAAAGAGAGAGGGTGACATTCTATAAACTAAGACATAACTTCAAAGGAATCCAGTACCTCTTACAGTCATCTTCATGGTATAGGAGCTTCTCTCACCTATACTACTTGTCGAGACTTATAGCCCCTGAGGTATAGTAATCAATTCTGTAAAAGTGTTGCCTCATTCCCATTTTAGAGGCCTGAACTACTGAACTCTCTCAGTGGAAGAAACATCTGTAAAGCAGCATGTATGCATAATTTACAATGTAATACTTAAACTCTACTCTTACCTAGCGCATTTCACCTCAGGATTATAAAGTGCTTTACAATTATTTAATTTATCCTTCCAACAACCCCGTGAATACGCAGCTATTAGTATTCTCCAGAGGAGGCAGTGGTGTGTGAGGAATGAACATTTTTGATGTTACCCAAGACCCTTCATGTTATTGTCTCAATTTCTGCCTAAGCCAAATGGAGATGAAACTTATTGAAATAACTCATAATAACTATTATGAGGAATAATTAGTTGTGTTTTGTACAGTGCTTTGAACAAATGTGGCGTAACAGTGTGATTGTTTTACAGATAGATAAAGTGAGGTGCAAAAAAGCTGAGCGCCTGGTCTAAGGGAAGCAAGTCAGTGGCAGAGCTGGAGGTAGAACTGGGAAGACCCCAGTCTGCTGTTGTCACCACCAAACTATCCTCCCTCCCGATTCGATAAGACTCATCACAGGAGCTCAAGTGCTTCCATCAATTTGTGGTTTTTTTAATATAATGGTTGAAGTGTTTTCTTGCCTAATTTTCCTTCTTCTTGTAAGATGACCACTGTCTGCTTTGGGAACTTGGAAAGAGCTGGCACCACTTCTTGACTTTCCAGTCAGATTCTGCCAGTCAGGCCCCACTACTCCCGGCTCCCTTTATAATGTTAATGCAGGGTTCCAGATCAAAGCTGGCAAGAGGAAATTTTGCTCAGACAACATCTTAGCACATTAAAATCTAAGGCCTGCGCCCATTGAAGCCAATGGCAAAACTCCCATTATTATTTGTTTATTGCAAATGACGTGCTCTGTGCCACACAGTACAAAAAAGGAAAATCAGTCACACTGCCCTGAACAGCTTACAATGGGAACAGTACCAGGCCTTAAAGATTCCATGGAGCCTATGTCTTGAGAGTCTTCTAATTTGAAGCCCTGTAAAAGTGGGGTCCTCTCCTCTTCCTAAGCAGAAATATGTCGATTTTAACTGGCATTCACTGCACCGGAAATTTAGCTTTGGGATTTTTAGTGACTTTGTGAACACATTCCCTGTGTGCTCTTTTGTTTCAAATGAATGGTAGAAAACGGAGAACTTTGCATTCTGAATGTGTGGCGTTCTGTTGTCAAACTGGCCCTTTCCTCTTTTTTTCCAGTGTTTCTCTGGACGTCCCTGAAGGCAAAATGTTCCAATCAGGAAGAGTTAAGTAAGCAAATGAATTTTCACTAAATTTAGTTCTAACCTTCAGTGTTTTAAATTGCAATTGAACCTTTGTTCTCAGAGATACATGGTCACTTTTGTTTTTAACAAATAGGTCAAATAACCAGGAGTTTGCCTCTAGCTACTTTATACAAAAACAGAACAAAAACCTACTAAGCCTATAAAAGGCTTTTTAGTATTTACAGTTCAAGCCTGCGCAGCTCTTAGTGCATTAAATAATAATCGCTTCCATAGTCATAATTTTAAAAAATTCTGGCAAGGAAAACATAAATTACATTTAAGGGTGAATCTAAATAACTGGCAACATTGAGTAATGAAAACCAGGATAATATAAGAACAAGTAAGAAGCCTGTGACACTAATGGCTGCCTCGTTTCTTAAGTCAAACATTCTTTTATCATTATATGAGAATTTAACTGAGTTGTTTGCATCAGCATCAGAGTACTCAATGTAACTCATAAAACAAGCAGTGATCCACTCTCAATTTCACGTTATTTACTAGTCCAGAATTAAATCATAGAGGTAACAGCTAACTTATTTGTACAGTTTTATTTACATTCAAATATATCTTGGTTTTTCATAACTTTAAGCACCAGTTCTGTGACTGAGGCACTTGTGGTTCCTCTTGCTTGTTACTGTAGAACCTCTCATCTCAGGAGACCTGCATTTATATTCTTCCTTAGGTCATTAGCAAGATGTTGAGGACCTCTTCCTAGTGGTAACTGGACTTCAGACTACATAATAGAAAGGACTGAGGATATGTGTAGACTGGAATCAGAGGGTGTGACTGCAGTTCAAGCTGACATACCTGAGTTAGCTTTAATCTCGCTAGCATGGGTCCCAGAGCAGTGAAGCTGTGGTAATATGAGCTTCAGCACTGGCTCTGCAAACCCACTCAGAACCCTGGATAATTAATCTCAGAGCTAGTCCATGCTGAAGCATGAGCTGCCACAGAGTCACTGACTGCTCTAGGGCCTGAGTTAGTGAGATTAAAGCTAGAATGTGCTTTTCCGCTCAAGCTGCAGTCAGATCCAGTGACGGCAAGCAAGACCTCTCCTGAGTGTGCTGACAGGCCTACACAACGTTTGAGTTAATGGGCATTATGCAGGGAACTATGTGGGAACTGGGAGGATAGAGTCCTAGGCAGGAGGAAAGTCACAGCCCATCCATATTCATCATTCCAGTCCCTGGGCTAGAATAGAAGCATGGGCCCCATTTGTGCCATCTATTTGGAGGTTTACACATTGGATTCACATAATCCTGGATACAGTGGCCATATGTTGCCCCTCCCCTATTTCATCTCTGTCTCCCTCATCTGCATTGGGATATGTGGAGGTCACACAGCCAGCTGCTGCAGTGCACAGGGAGTGCAGAACATTTCTTCGCACTTACTCCTTGGCCATGCAACTGTGGACACAGTTAAAATGTTAAACTACCATTTGAAAGTAGTTACCATTACAACAGTATCACAGGTATATGAAACAGGTATATAGGCTGTTGGAAGATAAGGGACATTACCATAGCATTACAGGCATTCTCGATAGGAATAACTTTCAGATAGTAGAGGTGGGTTTTTTAAAGTGCTCACCATTGATCTAACTCTCCTCTAATTTAAGTCAATGGGACCATATGGAATTAGGCCAACACTAGGCATTTTTGAAAATTACACCCTAGATTGCAACGTTTTCACACTAGATCCACATGCAATGGAATCACTACTGTTGCAATGCATAGAAGAGGGACATCTGTGGCTGTTGCACCCATGGGGCCATTTCACACCATTGAGCATGACTGGTAGACTGGGGCAGGGTGGCTCAGAGCTTTGTTTTGTCACTTTTAATTTCAGTTTAGACACAAAATTATGCAAGGAATATTTACATATAAATAGTCTTTGTATAATTTTCTGTCTAAATTGAAATTAAAAGTGACAAAACAAAGCTCTGGTTGGAGCGAGAAATACTGAAGGCACATATTATACAACCTTCTCCTCAGTCATCGTTATACAACCTTCTCCTCAGTCATGCCCATGTTCCTCAACTCTGACCTCCAGTGTAAAATCCTTGCTATTCCAGTCCTGAGTCCCAGTCTACCAGTCATGCTCAATGCTTATGCTCTTTCTATATATACATACAACCAAATTCTGTATTTGTGCTGAAATCACAAATCTGTAAAGATAATGAGCAGAGATGGGCTTTATACCTTATAAATAATTGCTCATCTGATCCCAGCTGACACTATAGTGTAGGCCATAATACCTCTTTCCTTTCAGCATATAATATGTTTGCCTGTAGATCTAAGTTGAGGCTTAATAGGATGCCTTCAGTAATGTGGTTTATTTCAAACTCACTCCTAATTTCAGCATGTCCTTTGCTGTGTTTCCAAAGACAGAAAATTCCAAATCCACAGAAGATTTTCAAAAGAGATTATGCTTGAGTTGCAAACCTTCAGATTCCCATCCCAACTATGCACACAGATCACCCTTCACACAAAAAAATTACCCAGGGCCTGATATAACTCCCATTGCAGTCAGAGTTTTTCCATTGAGTTCAGTAATGACTGACTCATTTCCCTAGTGACCATTAGGGGTCAGTATTACATTCACAAATCTTGGGAGACAGGCCAGTCCTTGCCTACAGACAGCCCTGCAACCTGAAGCAAATACTCACCAACAACCACATACCACACAACAGAACCACTAACCCAGGAACTTATCCTTGCAACAAAGCCCGTTGCCAACTGTGCCCACATATCTATTCAGGGGACACCATCACAGGGCCTAATAACATCAGCCACACTATCAGAGGCTCGTTCACCTGCACATCCACCAATGTGATATATGCCATCATGTGCCAGCAATGCCCCTCTGCCATTTACATTGGTCAAACTGGACAGTCTCTACGTAAAAGAATAAATGGACACAAATCAGATGTCAAGAATTATAACATTCATAAACCAGTCGGAGAACATTTCAATCTCTCTGGTCACGCAATCACAGACATGAAGGTCGCTATCTTAAAACAAAAAAACTTCAAATCCAGACTCCAGCGAGAAACTGCTGAATTGGAATTCATTTGCAAATTGGACACTATTAATTTAGGTTTAAATAGAGACTGGGAGTGGCTAAGTCATTATGCAAGGTAGCCTATTTCCCCTTGTTTTTTCCTACCTCCCCCCCAGACGTTCTGGTTAAACTTGGATTTAAACTTGGAGAGTGGTCAGTTTGGATGAGCTATTGCCAGCAGGAGAGTGAGTTTGTGTGTGTGTGTGTCCCCGGGGGTGGGGGGGAAGGGGGGGGGTGAGAGAGCCTGGATTTGTGCAGGAAATGGCCCACCTTGATTTTCATGCACATTGTGAAGAGAGTTGTCACTTTGGATGGGCTATTACCAGCAGGAGAGTGAGTTTGTGTGTAGGGGGGTGGAGGGTGAGAAAACCTGGATTTGTGCTGGAAATGGCCCAACTTGATGATCACTTTAGATAAGCTATTACCAGCAGGACAGTGGGGTGGGAGGAGGTATTGTTTCATGATCTCTGTGTGTATATAATATCTGCTGCAGTTTCCACGGTATGCATCCGATGAAGTGAGCTGTAGCTCACGAAAGCTCATTCTCAAATAAATTGGTTAGTCTCTAAGGTGCCACAAGTACTCCTTTTCTTTTTGCGAATACAGACTAACAGGGCTGTTACTCTGAAACCTGTCATTTTGAGGGCTGCTGCACCACAAGGAGGGGGATTCTTCCACAAGAGTTCTGCTGCGGGAAGGCAGCTTATATTTGAATTGGCGGCGCCTTTTTGTTTTAGCCACTCACCTCACCAGATCTGTCCCCATTAGACACACCTTGCTCCACCACAATCCGCCTCAGCCTGGACATTCTGCTGGCAGTAGTGACTGGTGCAGAACCTGTCTGAATCCTACCACAGCATGTAAGTATATTTGGCTCTAGCGTGTCTCACCACTTAGTATGCTCCTATTTGCTGCTTGTTGAATTTTTAAACACACACACACACACACGTTACTCACAGAGAAAGCACAAAAGAGTGAGGATTGGCCTTATACACACAGTTCACAAAAATCAATCAGAATTCATAAGTTTTACATGGAAAATTCCCCAAACTTTCATACTACTATTTACTTTTTGAAGGCCTCAGCTGAAGCCCATTGAAGTCACTGGGAGTCTCTCCATTACCTTCTATAGGCGTTGGATCAGGCTAAAATTGCTGAAACAAATATCCGTATTTTGCAATCTAACTGTTCAAAATCAACAGTCCTATTAATGTATTTTTTCTTTAAATTAGTGCAAAGAGTGAACAGTTGTAATTTTTAGTTGCAACATTTTTAATCTGTTCTAGCAGGATACTTTCTCCTTACAAGGGCAACATTTGCTGTTGATACTGCTGTCTCCATTTAATAAAACACAGATTTTTTGTTTATGTATTTGAGCCCTCATTTTTCTCCTCATGCATTTTTAATCATCACATGCTGATAATTCTCAGTATGAAATAATACCATAAAGAGATAGATAAATAGATAGATAAATACACACACACACACTTTTCAAACAATTTAATTGTCACGTATGAGTGAGCTGACTTTTTTATATATATAATAGGCTTTTAAAGTTTTAAAATCTGTTCCTGAACTTGGTGCTTTGCCAAAAATGAATGTAACTTCAAGAGCGGGGAGAATCTGCAACTGTGTATGGAAACTTTTCTAATTCTTTTCTATTATAATATCTACTGTGAGAGCTTCAGTGAAAGCTAATTTCCTCTGGCTGACAACATTGGCAGAACAGTTTCATTTCAAAGTGTTTTGTAAGCTAGGTGCTAGACATTTGCCCTGAATTTTTCAGATAATTAATGTTTAAGGTACCTTGCCAGGAGAGGGTTATTTTATGAGGGGGGGGTGGATTTCTATTTATAAAAAAATAGGCAAGAATGAGGAAGCATATAAAATGACTGTTTGTTACAGGGAACCTTGTGAATACATATTTATAATTGCCCCATTTGGAACTATCTAGCCATATTACAAATCCCTTGTATCAACATCCTTATTTAAAGGGCTGGAAAAAAGAGAAAAATGTTGAAGAATTTTCTCCTAGCGTTTCAAGCCATGCTAACTTTGCTGACACAATTATATAGATATATAGAGATATATCAGAGTTCTTAGGTATGGCTTCTGGCAGAGGCATGTAATCTGCAATATGTATCTGTCGCTATGACTCTTGTCATGTGTTAGGGCCCACTCCTGTTCCCATTTCAGTCAATAGGAATTTTGCTTCAGACTTTAGGATCAGGCTCTTCCATATCTGTGATATTAAGGATGTTTAGATGCATACAAGTGATTTCAAACCAAACTGAAGTTTGTGGGTTTGAAATTTACTTCTAGAACCAAACCTTCAGAATGGTCCAGCATAGAAGAACAATACATTGCAAGTAACCTTTACCTAGATAAAGAGAGACTTGAATTATTTGCCCTTAGATGATACAAATGTAAGGCTGACAGACCTGCTTTAAATCTCTAGTGGCAGCAGCACTCTAGGATGATTCATTTAATCCACAATGGAACCACCAAGGGCTAGATTCACAAATTGGACTTTGGTGCCTAACTACCAATTTCGGAGCCTAAGTCCAACATTTTGGCACCTCTAGCATTCACAAAAACCCCCGCTCAGCTACTGTAAGGGCCTACATTTCCACCAGTAAAGTCCCCTAAATTTCTGCCACTAGGCATGTGCAAAGCTGCCTAAATTCTGACACCACTGAGCTGTTTGATGCCTAACTCATGCCTAAGCCCTGGCAGGATTCACAAACTAAGCTTTACCCTATCTTGTCTGTGAGGTCCAATCTGGTCTGTGTACTCTGAGCACACATAACCCTGCACAAAAATAAAGCCAGGAAGAGAAGGTGCTCATACATCCCCTGTAAACTCAGCAGTGAGGGTATTCACCTGGGGGGAGATGGGAGATGTAGGTTCAAGTCCGTGCTCTGAGTCAGGCAGAAGAGAAATTAGAACCTAGCTCTCCCGTATCTTAAGTGAATTCGCTAATCACTGGCCTATAGACTACTACTACCAGCTGGCTGTTTTTGAGAAAGGGCTGATCTGGCTTAGGCACCTAACTCCTGGAGCGGGCCTGCAGCCTGGAGTTAAGTGCCTCACTCCTTGAGAGGAGTAGTGTTTAGGCCATACCCATCTCTTTCCTATTTCCTACTGGCTAACTTATGTGGCTTCCCATTCAGCGTGCTGGCTCCTGGGATCCCATGCATTGTATTTCCCATGGTAAATCTGGGTGCCTAGCTCTAAAATCCACTAGGTGGCAGGGTGCCTAAGCATTAGGTGTTGCAATTTCTAAGCCGGCCTTCTGAAACTACTCTAAGTATACTCAGAATGAACAGCATTTTAAATCAGGAAGAAGGAAAGAAAGATGCAAAAGAGGAGAAAGAAAGGATGGAGATAGAGGGAGATCACCTACAGAACAACAAAAAAGCTAGAAACAGACACTGGAGGCAAAAAGGCAAAGTGCTGTGAAAAGAACAATCTTGGAGCTAAAGCAGGAAGTTTTTATAAGCACTTAGTAGATTTAGGAGCACAAATCCCATTGAATGTCAATGGGGTCTGTGCACCTAAGCCCTTAGGGACATTTGAAAATCTTCGCCAAGAGATTATGAGGATCAGAACAGAGCCCAGAAGAGAGCAAATGAGACATGGCCACATGTGGGGCCAGATTGCCCTTCCTGCAGTAACAAATGTGGGAGAGGGTTGAAGGGGGAGAAATCTCATTGGAGATCCCCTCTCATTGAGTTTCCCCCATCTTACATGGTGGCAAGGTTTGTCCCCTCTCACTTTGGGGAATAAGCTGTGGGTCCCACCGAGAAACCACATGAATCTCTTTGTACTTCCAGTGTAATCCTGTGCCCCTGACAGCCCTCCCATTCATACTTAGCAGTACAACTCCAATGGTTTGGCTTTGGCTGCCTCCAGAAACTCCCACTTAATGGGAGATTCCCACCACAAAGGGAGCTTCACCTTATTTGTGAACCTCCCCATCCCCCAGTCTGATCAGTACCCATCCTTCCAACCACTTGGATCCTCAGATGCGTGGAACACTTCTCTTGCGTTCAAGGAGAAGGGAAGACAGCTCCATGGAGGCCTTTAAAATACATTAAAACTATTTAATTTCATGAGAAAAAGTAACTCATAAACAAAATATTGTGTGTTATTTAGGGCTTAGAAAAGGTGCTTGACTAAAGTCCTCGTTTTATCCACAGCACAAGCAGTAACAAAGCAAACTTCCCCAGGATGCCCCAAGGCTTTTATAGCTAGTGCCAGATTGTGGAGATAGACAAGTTATGTTCTGTAAATTTCTGCCCAGCAGGATTAGAGCAGCACTCATAGCAGCAAAAGAGACTGATGTTCAGCACCTAGTAGTCCCTGGACTCTCCAGTTGGATTCCAGCTTCTCTTGCTCTGAGCAAAGCTCATGCTGGCTATTTCCAGCAGAGAGGATGAAACGACAAGGGGCAAACTACTTTCAGCTCCAAACTGCTAGGGGCTGAGGAAAGTGGCATCATTCCTTCTCCATCATTCCAGTACTGTGGAAGCCCATTCCTGTGAATGTCAGGCTTCAGGTACGTGTCTTAGAAGCGCTGGGAGAGAGCAGTTCTTACGGCACCACACCCCTGAAAGCCCGCCGGGATTTATTTTCACCAGGAAAACTAATGCTGACAGGGCCAATATCAACATAATGCAACTCCCACTCCAAACCCTAATCCCGCTCCCCCAGCCTGGAGATGGGGCTAGATTTGCATGAAGAGACCAGATCCTGAGGGAGCCTGGTTGCTTTGAGGGACGTGTTGGGTGGCCCACAGCTTGTCTGAATATGGGAGAAAAGAGTCAGTGCTTTGTACACCCCAGAGATTATTCAACCCTCCCAAGGGCAGGGAGACCTATGAGGATGATCTGATTAGTAAATGCTAGTCAGTCAAGTTAAATCTACCTGGGATTGCTTTAATACTGACACTCCCCCTCCCCCCACAAAGATTAACAGACTTAAATGTATTCACAAGTAAAATAACTGTTATGTCGCTCAATGTCCTGAGCACCTCGAGTTGCAGGAGACACAGCCAAATTCTATCACATTGACTTCAATGTGAGTTTTGACTGAGAGAGTAAGGACTGTTGTATTATGGAATAAATGGGCCCCAAAAGTCAAAGGTGTTAACATGACCCTGAAACTGTCCAACACTAAACAGTTTAAAGATTCAAGGGTTTGGCACAGAGAGACCTCAGTTTGCTTAGTTCTATGGCAAACCACTAAGAAATTCAGGTTTGCAGATGTATTGGTTAGGATACATAAGAGAAAAGGAGCTAAAACAAGTTATGCCGCACTTTAAAAATGAAATTGAATGAATATATAAAACAAACTTAACCAAAACCTAGCAAAGTCCCAGGGACAACCCTTCTTGGTGGGGAGGGAAGGGTTAGTTTCATTGCTCAGTTCCGAGATATGAAGAGTGGTCACTTTTCCTGCTTTTGACAGACAGAAACAAGTGAGAGAAGAGATGAAATTGTAAAGGTGGGGGAAATATGGCATTTGTTGATATTCTCAGGCCTACATGCAGCAGGTTGGTCACATATGCATGTTCTAGGTTGGCAGGTCGACCACAACAGCATTTGGCCTGGGCTCTGGCTCATCTCCCAGTCTGGGATCTCTGCTGGTGTAGTGGTGATGGGCTGGTGTCCCTGCTGATGTGCTGAGGCCTGGGTTTTACAATAATATATTGACCTTCAGGGTCCCTGGGCAAAGGATGAAATTCCTGGAGTGGAGAAGAAGCGCGATAGCCTTCCCCCTTCTGCAGGAATCCTCCAGTCTACATGTCCCCACCCCCAAAAGTCTCTTTTCAAGTGCCCCAAAGAGCGGTAATAGGCAGAATAGTCCATCTTATTATTTGGTTCACCAATCAGGCCTACTTTGGTTCATTGGCTTCTGGTCCCACACTCTTCTTGTTTACCAGGTATGGTCTCAGCACAGTCATTGAGTAGTATCAGTAAAGCCTTATTATTTAGACTAACTCAGTCTCTGTTTTTTCACTTTTACTCATTTTTGTAAGCAATTTTCTGTATAGGCTGATTTGGACTTTTGTTACCTTTTCCCACCAACATTTGTTATTACAGGTGACGGAACCATTCCATAAACTTCCCTCCTCTTTCTCACAAATAGACTCACAACTGAGGTAGGCCTTCTCGGTCCCAGTTATTACAACAGGAGTGAGGGCCAGATTCTGTTCCTTGATATACTGTTGTATGTCAGGAGCAACTCCACTGTTTTACACTGGCATGAATGAGAGCAGAGTCCTGTCCTCTACCTTTCAGCAGGATTTGGTCTGGAGAGTTTGTCTCATTCTCCCCCATTCTGTTCTTTTACACTGGCACATCTCCCTTCCCATCAGACCTGACTGGATTCCTGGGATGTACCTTGATTACCTGGCAAGTGAACCAACTAGCCTCCCATAATCACAACTGGAGAACACAAGAGCTTTATCGAGGGGCAGATTAGGGTTTCCCCCCTCTTACATGGTGGCTTCTCCCCACCCCTTCTGCCAGCAGTCCCCCTGCTGCCCCTGCACTCCTGCTGGGGAAATGGGGTAGGGGCGCAGGGGCTTGCCCTGCTCTGCCCAACCACCTGCCCTGCGCTCCTGCAAGCCCCAGCGCCCAGACCCCTCTCCCCAGCAGGAGCGCCAGGTGGGCGGAGTGGGTTGGGGCATGGGGGCGCTGATTTTTGGGGGGGCCCCCAATTGGCTTGGGCTCTGGGCATGGTCCCTGTTGGCCCAGTGGCTAACCCACTACTGGCTTTATGCATTGCACTGTGTGTGAAAATCAGAATAAGCCATCAGTAAGAGGAGAGCCACAAATAAACAACTATATATTCACTTTCATCTATGTTTTTGTAAAGGGATGGTTTAAAACTGGATAGAGACCTTCATTATTTACCTGAATACTGTTATGCAGTTATAGCTTCTCTGGGTGAGACTCTGTGCTCTACCTCTAAAGACCTTTCACCCTCCCAATCCTGGACTCCAGTGAGGGCTGGAGAGACCCGCTCCCTCCAGTATAACTTGATATCCTGGCTTCCCTGCCTAAGTTACAACAGCCTCCCGGGCTGCAGCGATGCTCAGGATACCTGCAGTGCTGTGTGCTCCAGCCCTATTCCTGACATGCATGCCCCTCCTTCCTCTCCAACACCACGGCCTGCAACCTTATGGCTGTCTTCCACAGTGCTTGTACCTGGGAATCCTGCACTTGCTGGACCATGGTTCTTAGGGCCCCTTTATGCAACTCTGGCCCTTTTACACAGTATAAGGAGGCTGAAGCAGGGATAACATCTCACCTTCTCTCTTAATAAACCTGTGAGACAAACCTCCCCAAATTTTGGGAGTGTTCAGATCTCGAGTTTTGGTTTGGGCCTCATCTAACATCCCTAATAATTGGTGAATTCAGATAATGTATTCTTAAATAATCTCTCTGGAGTCCAGTATTATTATAATTGTATTATAATGCCACACAGCTCCAATATTTGAATATATGTCATCTTTTGACCTCTCTTAAGAACAGGATTATTCCAAATGGGTACACAATACCTATTAATACACATGTCTATTTCCTCTTCTTAGTACTCCCATGAGGAGCTGACTGAATAAAGGATTCCTTGTAAGTGGAGCTTTGACTAAGGTGAAGTGGAGAGTAGTTAATGACCTAAAATGGAGAAATGGGCCTTTTTTCCTATGTTCAGCCATTTTAATACAACTATATGGGGAAAAAGAAATCCACCTACTTCTTGCTCACATAAGAAATGATAAATGATAAAGTTTAAGGTCAGACAGGCCCATGTATCCTTAATACCATCAGCACTTTATTACTTAATTTGATATTCAAGATCTTTTGCTCTACCAGATTAAAACTAGAAAGGTAGTATTTAAATAATTAAATATCTTTGTTGGGATTTCAAAGGCAGCCTACTCTGAGACAGGAGTAATGTAGAAGCTATATTCACTATAAATATTTCTAGTCTTCAAATTAGGAAAGTTGGAAGTTTTATTGTTCTTCTACTGTTGAATTTGGTATGGTTTTTTATCCATACAGCTTCTTGTCTGAAGTAAAGATTTTGTTATTTCTTCCTAAAGTGACATCTACATGATAGATAGATTGGATATGAATCTGAATGTAGCTGTTCAGTTAGGTCAACCGGCTCCTTTACTTTATATAGAGACAATTTGCTAAACTGTCAAACAGTTGGCTGGAGGCAGGAATTAGGTGCTCTAGAATGACTTAGAGGGCTAACTCATTATCAGTGTGCAGAGCTATTTTAAAGTGACCATTTTAACTTTCTTAACAACAGGATTAAACCTGCTTCTCAAGCCAAGAGGCCCCAAAGCCCAATTAAATAAGAATGAGAATGGATAATTGTATTGCTCTTAAGCTTTTTTTATTTTTAACAATTCTGAAGTAAAAATATTAAAAGAAATGGCAGCTGTTGGAATGCTCAACAGACATATGTCCAAAGTATCATGGTTTTCCCCAGCCCACAGTGTACTCTTTTGGGAAGAGAGTCTTGCTTACTAAATGTTTGAACAACACCTAGAAAATTGGGGCATTGATTCTGACCTGAGCCTTTAACTTAATTGGGAGTTAGGCACCGCAATACCTTTGAGAATCTGGGCATAACACAGTACAGATAATAAATGTAGATAGTAAGGTCTTTGGTGCAGGTGGTGTCTTTCTGCTCTGTGTTTATACAATGCCTAGCACAGTGGGGTCCTAATCCATGACAGGATCTCCTAAGCACTACAGTAATACGAATAATAATTAATAGTGAATTAATAACAATCTGAGGGTGAAATTTTGGTGATATTGAACTCAATGGCAAAACTCCCAGTGAGCAGGATTGCACCCTGAGATTGGTGCATCGGGTACATGAGCTTTCTAATGCTAACAGATGTCAAGCAGCCTTTAGAAGAACCAAACTGCTCTAAGCATACAAGGTTCAAGAGGAGATGATCCAATCTGGCACTTGGCATGCTGAAATGAATTTACCAAGTGCCTTTACCAGAGAAATAGGTCTGGACTGATCAGCGATAAGCTGCTTTTAATTTCAAGTCTTTCCTTACCATGAGAGTAATTAAAATGGTTCTTGTTTCTCTGCATAACTGGCTGTATTGTAGTACTTTTTTGAATGTAAGATTAAAGGTTTTATTAATGTTTACAAAGACATCATCCATACATGAGGCTCTTCATACAGTATTAGCGGGTTTTTTTATTATACCCATAATCTCTTTCTATGTGGAGACTAAATCCAATTTTAGTCTAGGAATGCTCCTTTTTTAATATATATAGTTTATAAAGTGCCTAGCCACTGCTCTGGGTGTTGTACAGGAAATGAAAGACAATACAGTCCAATGAATCAAAAAGTCAGTTCTTTAGGAGTAAATATTCAAGCTTTTAGAAGTATAGGCTGAACCTCCAAAAATGTGCCTATGTGCAAAAAATGTGCTCAAACCAGTTAATTGTGCACATAACTGGTTAACAGGTACATACAATTTACTGGTCTAGGTGGACAGTTTTCATGCATGGAACTCTGGGTCTCCTCTTTTAAAAAAAAAAGTGCCCTAACCTTTGTATGAATGGGTAAGGTGCCTATTGAGATCATAGAAACCCTCTATATGGAATGAAATGTTTGACACAATACCTGTTAAATACTGGTGGGATTTAAACATTTAAACTACTACAAAAATTTGGGCTTATTTTTGAACCACTGAAGTCATGTGAGTCATGCAATTGACTTCAGTGGGAGCTGAATCAGGCAATCAGCCAACTGGAGAGATATAAGAATCACTTTTGCCATGGGTTGCTTGATTTCTTCTAAATCTCTCAGATATGGACTTTCTAGCTCCAATTTAACAAAACACTTAAATTATGAAGGGAGAAATGAGTTAGATGGAATTGCTCTGCCTGTGCTGGATGAATCCAGATACTTACCCAGTCCAATATTCTGTTCTTCTAAGGTCATTGACACTGTACTTAGACATTCTATGGGTGTTTTATATTTCAACTCCTTTAGCTGGAACAATGCAGCATATACTCCCAAGAAATGTAAGTGAAGAGTTGAGAGTTCCTTTTGCTCTTATACAGTTATTGAATGGATTGGATCAGCATCTGATGTATTTAGACATGATTATTTTCCTTCTGAAGAGAAAAGTTTCTAATTTGGAATACAACTTGTCCTCTTGGCCTCTTTAGATTCTGAAGTACTTCATTTTTTTTAAAATGGGCCATATCAGCAGTCTAAATTCCAATTTACATTTTTCTTGTGTTCACAATTTATCATGAGTTTTATGTAAAAATTTTAAAAATAGGCACTTAAGTTCTAAAAATATTCACATTTCAGTAAGGTCGCATTTACTAGATGAGCTACTAATTTTAAAAAGTATTAAAAATCACTCTAAAAGTGCAATCACAACTATTTATTTCAGTTTTAATGCTGGTACAAGCTTAGCAAGGACACTACACAAAAGAAAATCCGGTGACATGTAGATTACCAGATGTGCTGGTAGAAAAATAAAGTCAATTTTGTTTTCAGGCAATCAGCGAGGGTACCAAAATAAAATAATAATAATAATTAATAAATAATATTAATAACAAATAAAAAATAACAATAATAGTCTAAGGTTAGGAAATATGGGCCCTGATTAAGAATATGCTTGATAACCTGAATAAGGCTGTTTTTTCTAAATTGTGGTGATGACCTGGCTGAGGCTGGTATGTGCTACTGCAATATAAATATTTAATAATAATAAATAGTAGGTAGTCCTTCATGTCATTGAGGACAACTGCACAATGGACTAGCCTGCCAAAAGACGTGAGAAAACTGTTATTATCTGAGATACTGGGTATGTTCCTCACCCCTACTCCAGCTCATTTGTGTTGGGTAAAAAGGTCAGAGAGGTCTGATGGGACCTTAAAACTCCAGTTTCAGGTGCTGGAGGATTTCCCCTGGTGCAGGCATTGTGGGGGACTGATGTAAGGCTGCCTTATAAAGACCTCCTCACAAGCTGTGGCATAGGACAGGAATGGAGGCAGCGGAGGCGTTTTGGGAGTAAGTCTTCAGCACAGCAGAGATTCTGGGTAGTGCGTTCCGCAGGGCAGCATCAGGGAGGCTGCTGCAACTTAGACGAGTCCCCAGGGCAGTGCATTCTAGTGTATCTTGGAAGCAAGAGCAGCTATTAAACATCCGACTTCTATGGACTCTCCCAGACTTTATCCATCCCTGTGGATAAAGATGCTTTTAAGAAATGTCTAATATCTTCATTTTCTAAAGTATATTTCCTCCAAGATACACAGTACTGAAGATATTCTATCATTGAAGAATGGGTAAATAAGTTCTTTTGCTGAATCAGGACCTTATAGATAATAAGTGCCTTGATGCCTTTCTCATTAACAGGGACTCTGCTGATGAGCTCTTTGAGATTTCACTTGTTATATTCAGTAAAACCAATTCAGTAAAACCAGGCCAAGTCACATAAAAATGTAAATGGCAACGAGTAAGGCATTTTGAAAAGTTCATTACATTTTTACATTGGCTACGGCCACATTTTATCTCAGAATGCCTGATCACTGAATGTAAACAGTGAAGTACACAAAGCACATTTTTGTGACAGCCAAAATGAAATAAATGTCATCCTAAGAGATAACCAAGGTGTCTATATTCCATACATTGTACTTGTCATATACATTTCTCACACCACTCTCAAGTTATGGATTCCCAGCAGTCTTTCAAGTATTTGGAAGATATGGTTCTGAGCTCTGTTACTGCATTGAATGGAAAATATGGACAATCATACTTTCCTTCAGTTTACCACAGAGCTGTAGTAAAGCAAAGCATGTACATTATCTGCAGCATGAGTGGACCTTGTGTAACCTCAGGCTTTTCTGTGGTTCTCTGTGGTTATGACCTATAATGGCAATGGAATCTTTTGCTTAGCAGAAAGTAGGCCAATTTAGAGTCTAAGGCCAGGTCTACACTTAAAACTTTTTCTGGTACAGTAATATCAGTTGGGGTATGACTTTTTAACAACATTTTTATGCCAGCAAAAGCCCCACTGTAAATCTATAGCTCTACCAGCAAACCTTTTCCAGTGTAGTGTAGGCCTAAGAGATCTACAGAAAAAGCATTAGTGTTAGGGAGAAGGTGTGTATTTAAAGCCATGCCAGACCGACAGCTGGGAGGGTTCAGAGAGGCTGCTATTGCCTTACGACTGATCACCCAAAACGAGAACTATTTTGGGTTGAATTTCCTCTGAGTTGGATACGAACTAGCAGAAGCTATAACTCTCCATGACCTTATTAGACCAGCGTGGCAATTGCTAGATATTTTGCAACGTTGCTAGATAAGGCAATTGCCTTGCTGGGATGACGTCATAAAGAATTATGAAGCCTGGCAGTATTGGTTACATACCTCTATATACAACTGCTTTGTGCACCCTCCGGATATTAATCAATATGTGGCTATTTTCCAATTTCAGATAATTCTGCTCTTTCCATATTTCAGGTGGTGCATTCTACTGCAGTTCATAAGGAAAAAATTGTAAGAGAATACAGCACAAAAAGAGGACTCTTTCCTGGGAAATGAAGCACAGGAAATTAAACATGAAACTGAGGATTCCATTTGTTTAGGCCACATTAGAGGTACATGGATAATTCCACCAGTGTGGAACACAAACAGTACTTTATTTAAAAAACATTTGAAAAACATTTTGACCACTTGGAATCAAAGATATTTCTTTCAAGAAATTAACACCGAAAAAAGCATGAAGACATCACTGCAAGATATATATCACTGCATTATGGAGAGTTTTTCCATTCATGATGCCAGAAAAAGTGATATTGATATTTTTTTAAAGAACTGCAGCTTAGTTACCATCATCCCAAAAGACATAACACTATAGTAACCAGCAGGACCTCCTAATTGGCTGTAACACATAATTCACACACAAAAACCAGGAGTCTTTTCCCACATCGTAACAATTATTGAACAACAGAGTGCTAGGGTGAAGGCCACAAAGACATCATTACTGTGATAAAATAAGTTACTAAATATTTATGAGCATAGGGCCAGATTCACTAATTTACTCTGGCTGCTTTGCAGTGCTCCAGCAATCCAAAGCAGCCATAAGCCCCGGGTAACTAGTTAAAGTAAAGTATAGTATAGTATAGTAAAGTATAGTAAAGTATAGTACTTATTATAAAGTACTATACTAAACTGGGAGGAGTGGTAGATACGCTGGAGGGCAGGGATAGGATACAGAGGGACCTAGACAAATTGGAGGATTGGGCCAAAAGAAATCTGATGAGGTTCAATAAGGATAAGTGCAGGGTCCTGCACTTAGGACGGAAGAACCCAATGCACAGCTACAGACTAGGGACCGAATGGCTAGGCAGCAGTTCTGCGGAAAAGAACCTAGGGGTGACAGTGGACGAGAAGCTGGATATGAGTCAGCAGTGTGCCCTTGTTGCCAAGAAGGCCAATGGCATTTTGGGATGTATAAGTAGGGGCATAGCGAGCAGATCGAGGGACGTGATCGTCCCCCTCTATTCGACATTGGTGAGGCCTCATCTGGAGTACTGTGTCCAGTTTTGGGCCCCACACTACAAGAAGGATGTGGATAAATTGGAAAGAGTCCAGCGAAGGGCAACAAAAATGATTAGGGGTCTGGAACACATGACTTATGAGGAGAGGCTGAGGGAACTGGGATTGTTTAGTCTGCAGAAGAGAAGAATGAGGGGGGATTTGATAGCTGCTTTCAACTATCTGAGAGGTGGTTCCAGAGAGGATGGTTCTAGACTATTCTCAGTGGTAGAAGAGGACAGGACAAGGAGTAATGGTCTCAAGTTGCAGTGGGGGAGGTTTAGGTTGGATATTAGGAAAAGCTTTTTCACTAGGAGGGTGGTGAAACACTGGAATGTGTTGCCTAGGGAGGTGGTGGAATCTCCTTCCTTAGAAGTTTTTAAGGTCAGGCTTGACAAAGCCCTGGCTGGGATGATTTAATTGGGGATTGGTCCTGCTTTTGAGCAGGGGGTTGGACTAGATGACCTCCTGAGGTCCCTTCCAACCCTGATATTCTATGATTCTATGATGATTGAAGCTAGGGAAAACCCATCAAAAAGACCCTGTGAGCCTCAAACCAGTGAGGAGATGCAGGAGCTCCATTCAGGAGTCCCTGTGCCCACAGTATTTTCAAATACTCAAGGAATTCACAATATTTGGCGTGGCACCGTGGGCTTCTCTAAACTGTGTTCGGGCAACTTTGTCCCACTAATGAAGGAATTTCGAGGAACCTCCTCTCAGAGTTTCCCCTCCTGCCCCACCTTTCTATCTTTTTCACATGGGAAAGGCACAACCTAACCCAGGGATCGGCAACCTTTGGCACGTGGCCCATCAGGGAAATCCGCTGGCAGGCCAGGACAGTTTGTTTACCTGAAGCGTCCACAGGTTCGGCCAGTCGCATCTCCCACTGGCCGCGGTTTGCTGTTCCTGGCCATGGGGGGCTGTGGGAAGCAGCGGCTAGCGCATCCCTCGGCCCACGCTGCTTGGCCTGGAATGGCAAACTGCTGCCAGTGGGAGCTGCGATCGGCCGAACCTGCAGACGCTGCAGGTAAACAAACTGTCCCGGCCTGCCAGCAGATTTCCCTGACAGGCCGTGTGCCAAAGGTTGCTGATCCCTGATCTAACCCATTAATTTGGCCAAATGTCAAGGGCATTTAAAAAGAATGAACACAAAAAAAGCAGCCTTTTAAGGAGAAATAGAACAAATCTCAATATAATTCAACTTACTTCTCATCAGTGACCTAGAGACCTCTTTCCTGACCTACATGATGCTAGAGAATAAGGCATGTTTGTCCTAGATTTGCTGCTTTTTATTTTTAGAGAAATTATCATTCAATATTAATCAGCAGAATTTTGCCCTCTGTGCAGCTAAAGAGGTACAGAATCATCTAATAAAGGACTGTGATAAACAGTAAAGCCAAGTAGGTTAAAAGAAATATAGCCCACATATTTGAACTGTATAAATAAATAAAACAAAGCCTCTGTACTGTTGTAGCTGTGCCACAGAAATGAAATTGTGATATAGCCTGAAGTAAATGATGCCATGACAGACTTGACCTGACAGTTTTCTGTCAGGAAGATGTTAGTCTGCCTTAAATTATTCCAGACTAATAAGCACATTAATACAGCGCTGCTCAAATATCTATAAGTTAACCCCAAAAAGGATATTAGCAAAAAGATGAAGCCAAACTACTGACCGAAGTAACTCAGTTCAGTTGGAAGAGAACCAGATAACCTCACTCTTCACTTTAGACTTTCATTCTTAACATCAATAACTTAAAATACAATCTCCCCTATATGTCATTGACACTACACATTTGTAGCTATAGGGTCAAAGAGGCAAACAAAGAAATCAGCTGTGGCAAACAAATACAAGCAGCTAGCTTGGTAGCTCAGCTTGGGGAAGAAATGAATTGTGGCAAGGCACCTGTAAAACTTCCCGCAGGTCATCAGGCTGCAGAAGCTTAAAGATGACATATTGTGTAGTGTCCTCAGTGAGATGATTTAAGTTAAGCTAATAGGTTATTGTTTGTAACAACAGTAGCAATTTTTTAAAAAAACTAGTACTCCAGTAGAAACTCATGTACTCAAATTGCATTTGGTCTTAGGTTTTTATTTTGTTTTGTTTTTTTAATGGGAGAGGAAAGATAACATTTTAACACCCATGAAAGCGAGAGACTAATAGCACTGGTGAAAGCCGAACATTTGGTGCAGTCAAAGCGTGAAAAGTCCCTACCCAGTTTTGCCAGTGTTATTCATTCCCACCGGTAACACCCCTATTATTCCAGTGCAGAGCAGACTGCCAGCCCTGCTGCTGCATTGTACTAAATAACATGGTGGGTCTGTGATGCAAATAAAGGTTGACTGGGAGTCATCACACTGATTTCACTTGTGACCACCTGAGCCATGGGTCTGCCCTAAAAGGCAAATCCAGCCCCCACCTCTGAGCATAGCAGTCTCTCTGATAGCAGAATGGATGCAGTTTTACTGTAAAAGGATTTGGGGGCCACTAGAAGGTGCATACCTCTGCTCAGACCATAGCTTTGCAGGGATTTCCTGTACAGAGTGGTGGGGGCTGAGAAGGGTGGAGAAGGGATGGAGCCAGAGGATCCTCTCTGATACACAGATCCTCCAGTCCCAGAGGGCTACTGCAGTCATGAGCCTGAAATATCTGGTTTGGAGCAGCTGCAGAGTCTGCACAGGAAAGGAATATTCAATGGATGGCTTAGGTCTCAGGTAGGCCACCCCCTAAATGAGGAACCCCTTAAAGGGACATAGACTGCATGGAATGGTTTGTTGCACTGATTCCTATTGCTGTGGTTTTGCACATTGGCACTATATTTTTGACAGAACTGTTGTGGTGCATCACTTATCACTTAAACACTTATCAACCGTTGTTATGCCTATGTGTCCTGGGACTCATGACTCACCTATATTTCACATTGCCCAGCACTGTTTTTGAGGAACAGGTATGTGGAAGATTGACTGTTGGCTGTTGTACAACTCAGATCCACATACAAGTGCTGCAAGCAGCAGTGGTTTCTTTCAATGCCTTTTGCTTAGTGCAAAAAGAAGCTTTAGTAAGAAAGGCCACATTCTGATCTCAGGTTTCAGAGTAGCAGCCGTGTTAGTCTGTATCCACAAAAAGAAAAGGAGGACTTGTGGCACCTTTGAGACCAACAAATTTATTTGAGTATAAGCTTTCGTGAGCTACAGCTCACTTCATCGGATGAATGTAGTGGAAAATACAGTGAGGAGATTTTTTATATACACAGAGAACATGAAACAGTGGGTGTTACCATACACACTGTAACAAGAGTGATCAGGTAAGGTGAGCTATTACCAGCAGGAGAGCAGGGGCTGGGGGGGATCTTTTGTAGTGATAATCAAGGTGGGCCATTTCCAGCAGTTGACAGGAACGTGTGAGGAACAGTGTGGGGGAGGGGGGAAATAAACATGGGGAAATAGTTTTACTTTGTGTAATGACACATCCACTCCCAGTCTCTATTCAAGCCTAAGTTAATTGTATCCAGTTTGCAAATTAACTCCAATTCAGCAGTCTCTCGTTGCAGTGTGTTTTTGAAGTTTTTTTGTTGAAGAATTGCCACTTTTAGGTCTGTAATAAAGTGACCAAAGAGATTGAAGTGTTCTCCGACTGGTTTTTGAATGTTATAATTCTTGATGTCTGATTTGTGTCCATTTATTCTTTTATGTAGAGACTGTCCCGTTTGGTCAATGTACATGGCAGAGGGGCATTGCTGGCACATGATGGCATATATCACATTGGTAGATGTGCAGGTGAACGAGCCTCTGATTGTCTGGCTGATGTGATTAGGCCCTATGATGGTGTCCCCTGAATAGATATGTGATATGCCAACTGTGTCCACATATCTATGAATAAAGACTGGGAGTGGATGTGTCATTACACAAAGTAAAACTATTTCCCCATGTTTATTTCCCCCCCTTCCCCACACTGTTCCTCACACATTCTTCTCAACTGCTGGAAATGGCCGACCTTGATTATCATTACAAAAGGTCCCCCCGCCCCACCCGCTCTCCTGCTGGTAATAGCTCACCTTACCTGATCACTCTTGTTACAGTGTGTATGGTAACACCCACTGTTTCATGTTCTCTGTGTATATAAAAACTCCCCATTGTATTTTCCACTACATGCATCTGATGAAGTGAGCTGTAACTCACGAAAGCTTATGCTCAAATAAATTTGTTAGTCTCTAAGGTGCCAAAGTACTCCTTTTCTTTATTCTGATCTCAGTTACATGGGAGTAAGACTGGAGTAATGCCATTAAAGTGAATACAGTTACTCCAGTTTTCACCCCGTGTTACAGATTAGCATATGACCCCAAGTCTCCAGTAATGAAAGACACATTCTATTATTTTAAATAATATCTGAAATATATAGAGAAATGTTACCTTGAAGGGACACTCTTTAGCAGACAATACTGTATTCTAAAAAGGTTAAATGCCTGTGATGGATTTATATTAACTTGTTTATCAACAGCAACGGTGTGGGTTGTTTTATTTTATTTATTTATTTATTTATTTATTTATGCCAGTTACCAGATGTTGCCTTCAGCAAACCATCTTTCTACAGTTAAAATAATAAAAGCTATATTGAAAACAAACACTGGAAATAGAAAATGATTATACTTAGTAACTAAAAACAAGTAAACCACCTCTGGGGTTAGTGAGAACACATCATCTCTAAGAGATAGAGACAGTGCAGTGCTGACAGTAGATAGGAGCCAGGCACTATATAAAGCATCATAAATAGGATATTTTTAATGGGCTGTGTGCCAGGTAAGGAGACTGACGAAGGAAGGAAGGAAGGAAGAACAAACTCTTTAAGCGGTATATTGAAGAGAGGAACTGTTAATAACTACTCTGCATTTTTCAGTAAAAACTCACATTGAGTATCCAACAATAGCGGATGGACCTACTTGAAGAAATTCAGATCCCAAACTTCAAAGATCAAAGAGCCAAATCTCTAAACTCAGTTATGCCAATGTAATCTGGAGTAACTCCACTAAAGTAACTGGAGCTAGTCCACATATGCCCTGGTAAAAACAAAAGCAAAATGTTTAACATATTTTAAAAGTGAGTGTGATTAACAGTTGGAACAAACTGGAATGTGGTGGATTCTTGTGATGAGGTAAAACCTCAAACCGGCAACAAGGGGTTAGTGGGCTGCTCTGGGGTCAGACAGCCACTCCCCCTCTCCCTCGGCCCACCACACCTGCAAGAGATACCCAGACTGGAGGAGGAGTTAAAAGAGAGCAGAACTGCTCATTTGCGGGCAGGCCAGGGAAGAGAAAGGAACTTTTCCTTGAGGCTCCTGAGGAAAGGACTAAGGCAGGGATCGGCAACTTTTGGCACGTGGCCCACCAGGGTAAGCCCCCTGGCAGGTCCAGCCGGTTTGTTTACCGTCCTCGTCCACAGGTTAAGCCGATTGCGGCTCCCACTAGTCGCGGTTTGCCGTTTCAGACCAATGGAGGCTGCGGGAAGCGGCGTGGGCTGAGGGATGTGCTGGCCGCCGCTTCCCCCATTGGCTTGGAGCGGTGTACCGCAGCCAGTGGAACCCGCTATCAGACAAACCTGAGGATGTTGCAGGTAAACAAACCATCCCAGCCCGCTAGCAGCTTTCCCTGGTGGGCTGCGGGCCAAAAGTTGCCAATCCCTGGACTAAGGGAAGGCAGGATCTCTCCCATCAGCAACTGCCTGAAGGACCCTCCCTGAGGGTAGTAAGGGCCTGCTTCTGATAGACCCTGAGTGGAAGGCCTTTCCTCACTCCCCCAATGGACTCAGTTTGTTTGCATTAATTCCCATTGTGTTGTTTATGGACTACCCTACCAGGGGAGAGACTTGGAACTGACTGGCCCAGGGCTAAGCCACAGGAAGAGACAGCCACTGCCCTGAGAGAGAAGGTGCTACCGTGCCACACATTGCCACAAGGAGATGCCATGCAGTGAACTGAACCCCTGGCACCTCTCCTCACCACAGATGGTGAACTCTGGAAAATTGTAGGGTGGTAGAAAATGGCCCAAGCAGGGCAGCCTTAAGGTGCCCTGGCTGTCAGACTTTTGATAGCCTTCATAGGCCCTTGGGCTGTTGCGTGGTGAAGTGGGAGGGTCTGGGCTCCCCTACCAACCTCTCCCCTCTGCAGTTTGAAGGGCCTAAACCCTGACCACTAGGCCACGTTCCCCACAAGCAAAGGCCATCACAATGCTCCATGTCTTGATCTCTTCAAATCAAGCCTGGTGATATGCTTTAGTCAAACAAGGGTATTGGCTCAATGCAGTTGGGTAAGTGGGTGAAATTCTAGGGCCTGTATTATAAAGGTGTTCAGACTACTTTATCTCATGCTGACTTCTGGCTTTAAAATCTATAAATATTTGGCCCTGGTAACAGGCAGTCTCCCCTCCCTACATCTAACACAGTCAGCACTATCTTAGTTACAACCTAGACTTATATTTTGCCTTTGTTCTTAATGTAAGTAACAAAGCTCTCAGGGTATGTCTATACTGCCATTGAAGGTGTGATTGCAGTTTTGGGAGGCATATCTGCTCTAGCTTTTCTCTAGCTACCATTGCTAAAAACAGTAGTGAAGCTGTATCACAAAGTCCTTTTGATTTTTCTAAATGCAAATTTTGGACTTCCTGGTAAATGTTTTTGTTTTGTTTTTTAAGCTTCAGCATTTCCTGTGGAATGGGAATTCTGAGTCCTGACCAGCCCTAATCTTGTCACATGCCCACTGTATTCTAAGACTGAAAAAAAGAGAGAGTATTTGAAGTATAAAACATCTGGTAAAGAGGACAGCAGGAACAAATAAAACTGTAAAAATAAGAAAAGCAGAAGCAAAGAATCTAATGAAGGGATATAGCACTGAAAGATAAATAACAAGAAAGCTTTAAGGAACAGTGGTCTGTGATGGAAAAGATAAGGCTTCTAAGAGGAAAAGACAATTCATTAATAATATGAGTAAAGTTGCTAGAAACAATGAATCCCTTATTACAATGCTGAGAAAGGAGGGTGGTACATAGAACCCAGTAACAACGTTTGTTAAATTTTCAATTCGCTGGCCTCCATCTTGCAGGTAGAATTTACACCAACAAATTTTGTGCCTGCTCATTGTCATGCTCTAGTTAAACGGCAGGGTTCTAATCTGTGTATGGGCATGATTCACGTGTGTAATAAAGCGTTGGTTAATTTCCTTGAGTGTGCTGCAGTGATAGCAGTGAGCAGAAGCAGAGAAAAGAGAAACCCAAAGTTAAACAAAGTCCACAGAGCACAAGGAGTCAGGTTCTCCTTGAGGTTTGTTTGTTTGTTTGTTTGCTTGCTTGTTTGTTTTTTAAAAAGTTTGAACCCCTTCAAGCTGGGGAACCTTCTGAATATGAGCAGACATAGTATTGCCTTGAGCAAGACAAGCTGACACAGGAGCATTAAGAGACCTAGGAACTACCCTCATTCATTTGAATCCCAGTGATGCCTATGTAAATGGTAACATGGTTAACTATTTCACCACTGATTATCGTATCAGAAACATCCAACTAACCTGCTTATCTCCTGGGACGGTCTATTTATTTGAAAAGATTTTCCACACAAATAAGGCTGCACATATGAAAATAAACCAGTATTCCATCAGATTGTTTTTGGTCCCTTAACAGAACAACTCCAGCACCACTTTTCCATGGCAGTACAGGAGCACCACATTAGTGTCTAGAATGCAGTGCCCCACCTGTTTGACCCCTTAGAGACATGGGGACAGATACAGACATCCGTAAAATTCTAAACTGAAAGACGGATGACAAATTAACTTGCTTCTGGGACCCTCCTTTGTCCCTCCCTCCCACAGTCAACAGCTGACAGCAAAGCCCACTCAGGATGTGTCTGTGGACCCAGTTCATCCAGTGGAGAGCGTCGATGTATGAAATAATGCTGACTGAACCTGCATTATACTACAGGGGAATCCCTGTGTTCTTGCAAGGGGACAATGCCATTGACCCTATCCAACCCACAGAGGCAAAGCCCCATGGCGGTGGCCATGTAGAGGGACTACTGCAAGATCCAGGACTAATGCAATAATCATGTTGGAACGCCACCCCCATCAACAGCTCCCAAGCAAGTTCTGACAGGATTTCTCTCCTATCCTGCTTGCTTGGATGTGGAGATAAAACAGTTCTTTATTTGTAAATACACTTTATACTGAGAAGAATCACTTATCTTTGAACAGTCAGATTGCAGAACTGTGCAAAAGAAGTGAGGTTTTCTTATAAGCACCATTTAAAGAAGGGAGTGAAGAGCACCAAGAGAACCTAGAGTAGAGTTAGTAAGTGAAATAAACCACTTAAAGAAGCAATAGAAACAGCTAGTGTAATTAGTTTCCAATCAGAGAGCATAGCATTTAGAGGAAAAAATGTTGGATATAACTGCTGACTGCAAACATAGATGGGCTGCCTTTTTACCTAGGGCTTTGTGCTCCCTATATAGAGCTTTAAGACCAAATAGTTCTTCCTTCAAGCACACACACAGGGATCCCGTTGAATCAAATTGGACCACCACAGGCACATCTGAAGAGCAGCATCTAGTCCTTTGACACAACAGGTAACAGGCTGTTTTGCTTATTCTCACAAGTACGTTGAAATGTCTTCATTGGGATTTATCGCATGCATGTCCAGCTGCTATAAAATGGTTATTCCAGACAATACTGTACAAGTTCTGGACCCCCACTTCAATTATAAAATTGAACCAGGAGATACCGTTATAATGTTTTTATCTCTTTTCCTGTTAAAAAGGCGACACCGCAAATCAGCTTAACTTTTCCTTTCCCCGCCCCCAGGTTTTCAGTTTCTCCAAATCTATATTCTTCAAAGTCAGTCTAGCCATGATCACATTTCTATTGTGGACATCATTGCTCCTCTTTTCATACTAAGAATAGGCTGAATTAATAGCTGATGTAAATAAACTGACTTCAATGGGCCTAGACCAGGATAAATCTGGCCTATCTAGATAAAAGACCAACAATCCTGAGCGCTGTTTTCTTAGTTAGAAAGGGAAAATTACTTTCCTAACTACACACACATTAAGAATGAATTATGCAGATTTAAGAAGCAAAAAAAAAAGCTTTTCCCTTAAGTTACAGCAAGTCTACCACCTTCATTTATGATTCTGCCATTTAGTAAATGATGCAAACTGAGAATTACATAATTCTGACAGCTTACTGATAAACAACATGAATATGAGTGGCTGTTAACCTTTGATTAATAATAATCTGTAAAGCAAAACCAAAGTAGTAGCACAGAACACTTGAGTTCATCCTTGCAAAAATGTGGAGCAAGTTCTCCTTCAAGGTCTGTGTATGCCTACGCATTGTATAGGAGCATGGGCACCCAGCTCAGCATTGTGAATTCCACTGGGTAGCAGAATGCAAGCAGTTAGTACTTACAATGCTTAGCCTAAATTCCCACTTGGGAATGCCACCTACAGCGTGCCCAAGAGATTCTGCTAGGTTGATGCACCTCTACACTGCCCCTGCAGGGGACAGTGCCCATCGTGAACACTTGATTCTGTGTAACCTTAGGTAAGTCACTTATCTTTTCCATTCAATTTCCCTTTGGGTATAAAACTTGCACATCTTTGGGAAAGACTGGCAGTGGTTTACACCCATTATACAGGTGTAAAATGACTCCACAAGGTGCAAGGTAACGGTGAATAAGGCCAGTTCTTGAAGTATAAGAAAACACACGGAGAAGACTTTTGTGCACATGCTTCATATACTCTGCACATTCACTTTGACTGACCTCAGCACCGCTGGAGGAAAGAAAAAGGAGACATTATTGTAGACAACCACTGGTTACCACTTTTCTTTTAAACAACATGTCTGCAATCTATAGAAAAATACCATCATGCTAGTTGTTTAACGCCCTGCTAAAAAGAAGGAGGATGGTGTTGTGGATAAAACATAGAACAGGACCTCAGGACCTTTGGGTTCAATCTCCAGCTCTTCTATAGATTTCCTTTATGACCTTAAACAGGTCATTGGATCCATAGTCACAAAACCACTGAGGTGCCTAAGTCCAACATTTGGGTGCCACTGACATTCTCAAAAGCATCACTCAGTTGCTGTCTAAGAGCACAGGTGCCTGCGTTTCCACTGTTAGGCATTTGCAAAGCCACCTAAGTCTTGATGCCGCCTTACAGCCAACAAGCTGCTTAAAGCCCCAGTGCAAGCCAAACTGGGATTCTCAAACTAGACAGGAATGGATTTTTTTGTCTCTCATCAGCTGGGCCTAATTTGGTGTGTGGTGGTTGTGGGACTCACCTCGGATGTGGGAGACCTGGGTTTCAAATCCCTACTTTAATTCAGGCAAGAACTTGAACCTGGGTCTCCCACAGCCCAGGTGACTGGCCTGAGCACCAAGCAACTTGTACTGGGGAGAGATGGTCTCTTTCTTTCTCTCTTGTTTTTTCATGAGAAAAGTCTGACCTAGCTTCAGTGCCTAACCCCAAGAGAGGGTTCCTGGCTGAGGGTCCAAATGGGAAGAAGTTGCTAATCTCTGGCCCCACAGCAACAATCCTCTGAGATTAATGGGAGGAGCCTAAATATCTTTGAGGATCTGGGCCTAAGCCCCATCCATGCCTTTCCTCAACATTTCACCCCTGACTAGGTGCCTCCCAGCTGGTTGGCTTCTGAGCAGAGCACTGTATGGAGAGTTTAAGCATTTAACTCAGGGCAGAAAATTCCACTAGGCATCAGGAAGCCTACGGGTTAAGTATTGCAACACCTCAGTACCTTTGTGGATCTGGGCCCTAGCTTCTCAGTTCTCCTTCTCTAAACAGGGGATGCAGACATCATTTGTCTACCTTGTTTATTTAGGCTATGGGCTGATAAGAACATACGAATGTCCATACTAGGTCCAATCAATGGTCCATCTAACCCAATATCCTGTCTTCCAACAAAGGCCAATGCCAGGTGCTTCTGAGGGAATTAACATGGCAATTATCGAGTGATCCCACCCAGAGCATAGGATTGCCTCCCTGACCATCTTGGCTAATAGCCATTGAAGGACCTCTCCTCCATGAACTTATCTGGTTCTTTTTTTACCCCAGTTATAGGTTTGGCCTTCACAATGTGCCCGTGCAAGGAGTTCTATGTGTTGACTGCATTGTGTGAAGAAACACTTCCTTTTGTTTGTTTTAAACCTGCTGACTATTCATTTCATTGGGTGACCCCCTATGAAATGTATGTTATGTAAAGGGATAAATAACACTTCTTTACTCACTTTCTCCACACCCAGTCATGGTTTTATAGACCTCGATCACAGGGGTGTCCAAACTGACTAACCCTCTGAGCCGCATATGACAATCTTCAGAAGTTCAAGAGCCAGGGCGTGCCTGCTGGGTCTCCGGGCTTTGGCCCTGCGGAGGCCTCTCCCCACTGGGCAGAAGTCAGAGACAACACACAGGCCCTGCTCGGTCACATGGTGCTACTGGACCCCCTCCCGCTGGAGCTGGGAGCTGTGGCTGTGGAGAGAGGCAGCAGCAAACAGCTGGGAGCTTCAGGGAGAGCTGCTGCTTTTGCTGCTGCCTTTCCCCAGGGAGCTAAAGCAGCAGCCCCTCCCTGCCATTCCCAGCTGTTTGTCCCTGCCTCTCCATGGAGAGCTAGCACCTGGGAGCTGCAGGGTGGGGCCAGAGAGTAAGAGGGAGGGCATGACTCAAGCTGTTGGGAGGAAGGTGAACCTTTAAATTGTGCCTCCTCCCCTCAGCAGGCATGCAGGTACTATTGCTTTTTGTGTTTTCAATGGAGTTATAGGGATGTAAAGGCAGTTTAGTGGAATGGAGAATAAAGACCATGATGTGAAAGTTTCTGTGTCCCCAGAGCAATCCTGCGAGTTATCTCATTCTTTTGCTCAATTAACATGTAAAATATGCAGGCGTGGATACTTCTAGAAATTCTTAGGATAAAAAGTCAAGGAAATATTGGTGAGTGAAAAAAAGTGACGAAGAAAAAAATACCCTAAGAAAATGAAAGCTATTTCTGAAGGGCAATCCTGGCATTAGGATAGGAAAAAATACAGTACCTATTCTTTTCAGCAAACAAAGAACTCATTTACCATTTTACACCTACATGCACTAACAAGCCACACTTCTGTCACAATCACTATATTATGCCTCTTGAACAATGAAAACCTGTTAACGTGGAACAAGTTTAATCAATTTAGAATGCAAATGAGAATAAAAGGGCCACACCAGTGTCCAACAACTATTTTGGACCAAGACAGTAGCTGGAAACAAGCTTAAACAATGTTCTTTTCAGCAGCACAAAAAGAAAGATTAAACCTTACACAATGAATCATAGAATCTCACAGTTGGGAGAGACCTCAGAAAGTCATCTAGTCCAAACCCCTGCTCAAAGCAGGACCAATCCCCAATCTTTGCCCTAGATCCCAAATGGCCCCCTCAAGGATTGAACTCCCAACCCTGGGTTTAGCAAGCCAATGCTCAAACCACTGAGCTATCCCTCCCCACCTCTGTCTGAAGCCAGAGGTATCACTGTGCATTTTCAAAGTGGTAAGTGGGATGTTAGCCATGCAATTGCTACTGATTTTCAAATACTACCCATTCATGTGTCTTCTCTTGTCAGTATTTTGATGTTTTTTTATTTTACAATATTTCTGGAAGAATTAATGTATAGTATGGAAATGTGTCAGTGGGGAAGGATAGCTCAGTGGATTGGCTATATGGGATATATAGCTTTGAACATCTAGGGGGAAAATGGTATTTCCCGGTGCAGTTTATACACTCCCAATGTAGGCTGTAAAGCTAGAGGAGAAATGGAGGCATAATGTGCCCTCATCTCTTCCTGCGGAATTGCAGCTCTGTGCTGTACTGCACAGTATTGCACCCAAAATTATATAAATATAATGATAAAAGTTTCCAAGTGATTTTTTGAACAACTAAACTTTAAATACATAGCATCTCTCTGCATCCTGTGCGCTTGTTCCCAGTCTCTTTTTTCAGATACCTCTTAGGGGTACATTTAACCACAGTCTTCACCAAAATGGGAGAGGGGTTGCAAACAGAAACAAATTCAGACTGCAAAGTGATAGTTTAGAACAAATGTACAGTGTAAATGTTGACTCTTGAAGCACAAGAGGAGAAATAAACAGCACAAACAAAATGTGGGAATGGGGACATGTAACCAAGCAGCTGCCACCATCACATTAAATAAATTTATTTTCATCTTGTTTGCTTAATACTGTCCATAATTTATTTCATGTAATCAAGCACTCTAGCTTCCATATAGACAGGTTTCAGAGTAACAGCCGTGTTAGTCTGTATTCGCAAAAAGAAAAGGAGTACTTGTGGCACCTTAGCGACTAACCAATTTATTAGAGCATGCTGTAGCTCACGAAAGCTTATGCTCTAATAAATTGGTTAGTCTCTAAGGTGCCACAAGTACTCCTTTTCTTTTAGCTTCCATATAGTGTATAGAAAGGGAATTGGGAAAGGAAATGTCTACAAAAGGATCTCTTGTCTACAGATGTGATTGACCACACTACAAAACAGCGGGAGAACTTGGGTCCTGATTCAGCAAGTATTTAAGCATGTGCCTATCTATAGTCAATGGGATTATTCACATGCTTAAAATAGCTTGATTAATCAGGGCCTAATGCAATAATGGTTGTCCAATTTTAACAGATACAAGGAACAGAGTGGACACATACACAGAATAAGTACCTTTTCTGCTGAATTTGGTGTATGTTTAAGTGAAAGTAATGAGGAATTATTTTTTCCCACACCAATATACAAAGTAAAGGTATAAAATCTAGCATACTCCACATAAAGGAAAATCTCTTTTTCTTTTCAGAAGTCACATCAATTTTGCCAAGACATTTAAAGAGTCTGTAGAAGGTGGACTATATTAGGTATACCCACACTTTATTTCAGAGGACAAAAATATGCTCATTTTGTCACTTGAGAAAACAATGGTTTAAATAATAAATTCAATTTCCTAGTTTAACAGGTCTGTAGACAGAAAGAAACAATCAGACAAACACAACATGGTTCTTAAAAAACAGGTTGTGAAGTGCGAGCCTGTAGAGGATTGTGGCCTCCGTGAAAAATACATAATTAATACTCATGATTTGTTTACAGCGTATCCACTTCTAACATTCATGCTGCATATCCCAGAATACTTAGGGAATGTGGGCCTGATCAGACACCCACTGAAATCAACAGGAATATTTCCATTGACTTCAATGGGCTTTGGATCAGGCCCTGTGTGTCTGAAAATGCATTTGTGTTTTAAAAAAAGGAATTCACTCTCCACATCTTCCAGTCCCTCATGTTTATTGTCACCAACCCTATGGCAAAATAATACCCTGGCTCTGTGGTGGGACTCTCATGGATGCCACTAGGAGTTACACTTGCAGATTGAGGGCATGTCCTTAGTGTAGAAAAAAGTGAAAAGAAACTCAGCAAATGAAGCCACACATAATACAAATCAAGGTGAAAGCAAATCTTACTTCTCAAATAGACCAAAGTAACTTAGGCACTGTATAACTACAAGTTTTAAAAGGAAATCTTAAATGTAGCACATTGAACCTTCATAATGCACATTTAAAAACCACTCATGTAAAGCTAATTCCATTGTAAGCATCTTCTTTAAACATGGTAACTACTACCTCCAAGGGTAAGTACGTGAATGGTAAATTAAATATGGTCAACTTAAATTATTCTGGGTAAAGCAAAGATTTTTATCCTTATTAAGGCAAATTAATAATATTTAAATGGTAAAATACAGATTGACAATGAGATTAAAGAATAAAATCTCATTTATTATTATACTACCTTGTAAATTTCCCAGACTCCAAATATTCTCACAATATTGTACAGTAAATTGGATTAAAACTAGCTTCAAATACTTTCCACCACATCTTTTACATTAAACATCTTTCAAAAAATCACGTTTATGTAATCAATTTACAGTGATTATAAAAAAATTAGCAAGGAATTAAATAAAGTAGGTCGACATGGTTGCCCCGCTACCTCAAACAATAGAATACGAGCACCATCCCAAATACAATGATTTAAAACTCCATGTTGGCTCTCTCATTTTAATAACTCAACAGAAATTATTTTCCAAAGCACAAGTGTTAATATGCAAATCGGTTTACAGGGTAGTTCTTAGAAGCAACATTTTTTCCTTGCATTTTGTTCCAACAAGAAAAATATGACGTTTAAAAAAAACAACAGGGGTACTGCAAATAAAGCCACAGAGTCGATTAGCAGTGAGTCCCAACCGAAGCAAAGGTGGACATTTCACGACGGATGGTACTGAAAGGGGAGAGTTCAAGCTCTGTGGTGTACTCATTGTCATTGTCATCACTTGTTACCGTTGAAGACTTCTGTATGCATTCATCACAGCAACAACAACAACATTCCATAAAGGCCCGACTGAACGGTTTGCAAAGACAGAAAAGGAGGACTGGGGTCACACAGGACTTAAAGAACAAAAGAAACTGGCTAATGAGATGGAGGAGATCCATAGTCTGCCGAGAGACTCCTGTGGACATGTATGCAGTCACAATGTTGCAAATGTTTTCGGGAATGATGCAAAACCCATACAAAATGGTCAAAGCCACCACTGTGCAGTTCATCTGACTTTCCAGCTGAATTTGTCGCTTGTTCCCTCGTGTGCAAGCCTTCTCTGCTCGTCTGATTTTCCTTGCTGTTACCAGAGAACAGGTAATAGTGAAAAGAGTAGGCAAACAAAAGTAGCAGCCAAAATACCACCAGAGTCTTGCACCATCATATGTGAGAGCTAATACATAAATGGTATCAGGTAATTCAGTAGAGATCTTTACCACGCACCGTTCCCCTGGTGGGCTGCCACTAAATGGAGAGTCTTCCTTTGTCAACTGGCGTAAAACAACCTCTGGAAGTGCCAACAACAGAGCACCAACCCATATAACGGCCAGTTTGGCAGTTGTTGAAGTACAGTTTTCAATCATCTCATAATACATCTGTACATTAGTGGCAGCACGAAATCGGTCTATACAGAGGGCACATAGTGTGAACGTAGTGACTCCAAGAGAAGCTACCTGTATGGGAGAAAAGTGAACACATTTTTAATACGGACACTGTCTGAAATATATTTTTAAAATATAGGAAATGACTACAGGCTAGATCCCAAGCTGTTAACATTGTATACAGCTTGTATACAGCACCGTCACAATAAAATTCACTAGTAAAATGTCTATTTGCATATTTTCCATTTATAAATCCTCCTTCCTCATATATCAGGTGGAGTTGGTTTCAATTCACATCATTCCAAGTCATATAAAATGACTGTTTAAAAATACCTGGACTACTAAAATGCAAAAGCCATAATATAATTTACTATCCTATGTTTACCTTTAAAGACATTCTGTCGTGTATTTACAGTGCCGTAATAAAAGGGCCAGATTTTCAATGGTATTTAGGTGCCCAAAGACGCAGCTAGATGTCTAGTGGGATTTTCAAAAGCAGGGGAGGGGCCTAACTCCTTTGAAATCAATGCGATTTAGGCACCTAATCTGCTTTGGCGCATCTGACAAATCTTGATGGGGGTGGGATTCACATGGCTGACTTAGGTGCCCAACTGCCCTTTTGGGTGCCACTAGCATTCACAAAACCCTGGCTCAGCTGCCATCTAAAATTGTAGGCACCTGAAGTCCGTAGGGGCCAGATCCACAAAGGGATTCAGGCACCTATCTGCCATTTTAGGCGCCTAATTCTAAAATTTGGATCCTCAACCTGTCCATGCAGCTACCACCAATTGTTGCAGGTGCATAGGCTTTGTGCTGCCTGTGGAGCTCTGTCTGGAAAGCTTTCTCAGGCCACCTGACAGATTGGATCCCATACCAAACACCACTGCCAGAGAAGAAGGCTGCAGTGCCCCTTTCCGCAACCTTTAGCTCAGTGATTCGGGCACTCACGCAGGAGACTCCAGTTCACTTCCCCTCTCTGCCTGAGGTAGAGCAGGGATCTGAATCCACATCTCAGATCTCTCAGGAGGCTGCCCTACTCACTGAACCATGGAATATTTAGGTCGGGGACAGCGGGGGGTGTCTCAGTCTCTCCTGATGAAGCCATTCCACTTTGTATAAATAATTAAATATTCATTGGGCCAGAAGAAAAAAAAGGGAGAATGGCTCTCAGGCCTAGTAATTAGGGTGCCCCTCTGGGATGTGGGAGACCTATGTCCCTGCTCCAACGACTACTGAATTATTTGAACGGGCAGCATGTACTTTGTTAAAACAGGCAGAGATGGGACTGGAACCTTGGTTGCTCACATCCTGGGTGAAGGCTCTAACCACTGGGCTATTAGAGATAAGAGCAGGGGAGTACTAGTGGCACCATCTCCTCCTCCGGTTTTCTTGACAAATAACTGACCTGGTTTAAGTACCTATGAGAAAGTTCATGGCTGTGACTCTCCAGCAGGTGGCGGCACCTCCCTGAACCCCAGATGTAGGCACCTAACTCTCTATGAAAGGTTTATGCATCTGATGAAGTGGGTTTTAGCCCATGAAAGCTTATGCCCAAATAAATTTGTTAGTCTCTAAGGTGCCATAAAGCCTCCTCATTGTTTTTTCTCTATGAGAGGTGGAGCTTAGGACACACCCTTCTTCTCAGTCTTTCCTGCTGGAGAGTTTACGCAGCTCCCCCCTCAGCATGCTGGCTTCTATTAATCCCTTTTATAAATGCCCAATGCACTTTACGGGGAGCCTGGGTGCCTAACTTGGGGTTGTAAATTCCACTTGGTGGCAGGGCAGAGGCGCTGACTTTCCACTTTCCCTGGGGGTGCTCAATCCCTGCTCCAGCCCAGGCCCTGCTCCCATTCCACCCCTTCTCCAAAGGCCCCACCTCTGCTGATCGCAGCAGGTGGGAGGCACTGGGAGGGAAGGGGAGGAGCTGATCAGTTGGGCTGCCAGTGGGTGCTGAGCACACACTATTTTTTTCCCGTGGGTGCTCCAGCCCTGGAGCCAGTGCCTATGAAGCAGGGCACATAAAATTTAGGCACTTCAACACTCAGTCTAAATCCCCCCCCTGAGAACCTCCCCCCCACAGATGTTTAGCCACATATTTTGGTATGTAAATAACTTTGAAAAACTGGCCCAAAGAGATTTAGAATTAAATCCTGACCCTGCTGAAATCAATGGCAAAATTCTCATTGATTTAAGTGGAGCCAGGATCTCACCCTTTTATCTTGAATACTACAATTAGCTCACAGGAAAATTTAGGCTGAATATCATGTCCTAGTAGCAGGGGCTATTGCATGCTAGGATACAGGCCAAGAGGAGTGGTTGATGCCCCATTGTTCAAGCAATTTAAAACTGGACTAGAAGAAGCTTTCAATAATACACTGTAAGGAAAAATGTTAAATTATCAGAGCAATGGACAGGATGCCCCATCACATCATGTCTAGCTCCACTATCTGTCATTCCATGTGTAAGTAGTGATCTTGTACTGTCTCAGAAGCTAACTCCCTATCATTTTATATTGTTTATATTTCAGTTGCTAAAGACAAATTTGTGAGAAGATCACACACATTTTTAGCCCAATCCTGCTTCCAATAAATTCAACTTCAATTCAAATTCAAAAGCAAAACTCCTGTTTACTTCAATCGGAGAAAGATTACATCCTTCAATTTTGTTGTGGTGCACTCTAACTCATTGACTCTCCTAAAAAGAAAAGGAGGACTTGTGGCACCTTAGAGACTAACCAATTTATTTGAGCATGAGCTTTCGTGAGCTACAGCTCACTTCATCGGATGCAACTCTGACTCTCCTAGTTTTATAGATTGTTGCTGTGCCCAAAATGTGCTGGTGCAAAAGAGCAGTGAAGGTATGTTAAGAGGAATTGTTAACTGATTCTCCTGTTCATTTAGAAGAATGCTTACTTGTGATAATAGATTAGCCATGTCTGTTACTAACTGGTAAAATTTATGGAGCTATTGGGCAGCTGACTGTAATTTTTGCTTACCGAAGTTCAATGTGCAGTGAGGTACTTAAGATTCTATAAGGGTGCATTTCAAAATGCATTCTGATTTCCATCATAATTTTGAAATATACTTGTTTATATACATCCCATAAAAAGTTCTGCAAAGATAGATAGTGCAATTATACACAATTATATAATGTATCATTCATGTTGGGCTTGACCATTTAATGGCCATATCTGATTGCTAAAATTCAATATCACTGCAAAATATGAGACCCTTGGGATTAAACCTGTTAGCACTGGCTTAGTTGGGCAGCTTCCTGAGAGAGGGAATGAGTAAGATTCAATCTCTTATTAATTAACCTGCACTGGGAGGAATAATTAATGACGACAAAGCAGAACTGTAAACATTTTTAATTGGTGAAGCTATTAATTTTGAGAATTAAACTGTCTGATAAGGCTCAAAGAAAAGCTTGGTAATACTGGCAAAAAAACAAAAATAACTAAAGGGAAATTAGAGTTACAGGAAAATCTTTAATAAGCATTAAAAAGTAGCAATGATTAAATGAGCTAATAAAAAGAATTTTCATACATCAGGGCTGAGATGTCACAGTGGCAAATTTACAATTTCTGATTTGTGTCTCTGAAACATTTAAATGTCTTGTGTATTCTTGACATCAACATCTTTAACCATCTTCTCTTCCAACATGAATACCAAATGGATCAACATACAGCTCTTAGCCTCTTGCCAAGAGTCTCTCCGTATGCAGAGAAGGGAATGCTCCTGAGTCTTAAAATGGTGAGGGAACTGCAAAAATCAGTACAGGAAAAGAGACGCTGCCCTTTTTTAAGTAAACTTTTTTCCTCTCTTTTAATGTCTATTCTAATTGAGTAACAGAAGCACCTCCTTTTAGTGGTTCAGAGTCCCACTATATCATATAATGTTTTGCCATGGCTGAACCGTTAGATGCTGCAGTTAGAACTGGACTAATGAAAGAAGGCATGTCTACCATGAACAAACATAACCTACGGGGTTCCTGTCATATTAACTGATTGACGACTTAAGAGGTTTAAGACAGTGAAACAGGGCAAGAGGAAACAACTAGGAACAGGAGAAGTCATCTTTCAAAATGCAACTGTTAGTTTACTGATGAAACAGGATAAATAATGCTAGCATGTGTCTGGTTCATGCAGTGGTTTCCTATCTTGCACACATTAATGAGTTTAATGATTGCATGGAAAAAATGGTAAAAAAGCATTATACAGTGGAATACTCTAATCTAAATCCTTTTCAGCTCCTCCAGAATAGATATGAATAGGGATTCACTGTAACTGCCTTGCTTCAAGGCACTGTCACAATTCTGGGGTCTGATTGTCTCCCCTGCAGGATATGAGTAATACCCACTGAGATCAATGGGTGTTGACCACAGCCTGTGTGATGGGGGGAAGGGAGATTTGTCCCCAGGGCATTCAATCTACTTTAGTGTGTGCCTCCATATTAACAAACTGCATGTTAATCTTCAAAAATATGTTACAGTAGTGCTACGAATGAGTTAAACTGACAAAAGCAAGGACATGGATAGCTATGAGCTACAAGCCAGTGGCTCTCAACCTATTTACCATTGAGGGCAGCATTGAGGGCCACATCCACACAATATATATACTACCTGTATGGCCCTGAGGATGTCACATGGGCTGCAGCTGTGTGCTGATTGGGCCACAAGTGGCCCACGGGCTGAGAAACACTGCTATGAGCGAAGTTCTCTCTCAGGGTAGATAAAAATCAGTGATTTTAAAAAAAAAAAATTAAAAATGGATTTTTATTTAAATCGGATTTTTCAGGAAAATAACCTATCTAAAGATAGTTTTAATTAAGATACATTATAGCTCAAAGATATCTCATCATGGAATAGGGATTATAAATTCTAATTCTATAGTATGAGACAATAGGCTCTACGCAAAAGAATAAATGGACACAAATCAGACGTCAGGAATTATAACATTCAAAAACCAGTCAGAGAACACTTCAACCTCCCTGGTCACTCAGTTACAGACCTAAAAGTCGCAATACTCCAACAAAGAAACCTCAAAAACAGACTCCAACGAGAAACTGCAGAACTGGAATTAATTTGCAAACTGGACACCATTAAATTAGGCTTGAATAAAGACTGGGAGTGGATGGGTCATTACACAAAGTAAAAACTATCTCCCCATGCTAATTTTTCCCCTGCTGTTACTCACACCTTCTTGTCAACTGTTGGAAATAGGCCATCCTGATTATCACTACAAAAGTTTTTTTTTCCTGCTGATAATAGCCCACCTTAATTGATTAGTCTCGTTAGAGTTGGTATGGCAACCCCAATTTTTCATGTTCTCTGTATATATCTTCCTACTGTATTTTCCACTGCATGCATCTGATGAAGTGGGCTTTAGCCCACAAAAGCTTATGTCCAAATAAATTTGTTAGTTTTTAAGGTGCCACAAATACTCCTCGTTCTTTTTGCTTATATTCATATAATGTTTAAGAAAAGATTTGTACATGCGTTCCAATAGTTCATGGATTAGGGACCCAATCTTATGGGGTTCCAGGGGCTTCTGTATAGATTATTTAGGTTAATCTTTTTATCTACCCAATGGGACTCAGTGCTCAGTCTAGAAGATACCATCAAAGATGCTTAGTTTTGCAGTTCTCAAACTGTGGATTTGTGTCTCCAGAGATAACATGCTTGTTAACAGCAAAAATGTTTTTAAATAAATAAATAATATATAGCGCTGAGAACAGACCTCAACCCTATTGTCCCTCTCTAAATTTGTGTACACAGAGTCAATCCCTTACCTCTCTCTGAAAGTGCAAAGTTTCAAAAAGTTCAATGAACAGAAGATTGTTGGGGTCAGAATAGATCTGGACAAGGAGAAGAAGCCTGGAGATAAATGTGAGAAGGGAGGGACAGGCACTAGAAACAGAACTAAAACTGTTTGAGCAGCATATTCCAGAAGTATTGAGGTCTTTCTGAGTGTATCCTTCATTAATTTGAGATCTACCATACCATTCTCTCACTAGAAGGGAAAACCTATAATGGCAGCAGGCCTTAAAAAGAGATCCAGTTTGGGAATATTTTAATGACATTCTTCTAGCTGTGGGTAAGACAGGAATACGTGCAAAATGCAAACAGTGCAACAAAGAAATACAAGGCCTGGTTGCCTGAATGAAATAACCTCATGAGAAGTGTTCATTCTCAGGAGGAAGCTGTGTTGAAGATGATGAAAAGAACATGTCTACACATGCAGGACCTTCAAGTTGGTAAACTTTTTTATTTCATACTTCTTACTTAAGGACTGCCTATCTTCCTTCTGGACTAGTCTTGAATTCTCATGTTTGAGCAAAAAAAAATATAGTTGTTACTCTATAGTACTACCATTTTAGATGCAGCCGTGATAAAAAATAAATAGTTGAAATAGGCAGATCTTCCGTTTACAATTTCACCTTTAAAGTAGTACTGAGTGTCAGTGAATGCAATGTGTAATACTAAATGAGCAGTATGGTAATAATAATTAAATAACTGCATGGACTTATTTTGTTTAGGAGAATCCATCCTCAACATACAGGATTCTGAAGACTATCCACCTTCAAGATCACCATCATTTTCTATAGTTTCAGAGTTATCTGCCAATTATAGTGTTTCAGTCACATCATGTATGTCACATAGCCACAGTATATCACCTGTAGCAAAAAGAAAAAAATATCCATCATCCAGAAACAACCATAGATACATTTGTGATAAGAACCAAAAGAGGTAATTGATGAAAAAATTGCCTGGTTTGTTTATGCAACAAACTCTCCTTTCCATATGATTGAGAACCCACACTTCATTAACATGGTTCAGTCATTAAGACCAGGGTACAGTCCACCCAACAGAGCAGATGTTGCAGGCAAATTGCTGGATAAAGTGTATGAAAGAGAAATTGAGCAGTATGCAAAAGGTCTAGAGGCTAAAATTGTTAACCTGAGTCTTGATGGGTGGAGCAATGTCCACAATGATCCTGTTGTATGTGCTTGTGTGACAACAGAAGAAGGGAATGTCCTCCTTACAGAAACAACTGATACATCAGGAAATGCACACACACCAGAATACTTACAAGAAGTAGCAGAAAAAGCTGTAACAAACTGAAAAAAAAAATTCAAATATCTAGTATGCAGCTTGGTCACAGACAATGCTGCAAATGTGTCCAAGATGAGAAGAAATTTAGAAGAGAGTTAAGAGAGGCCCAAGCTAATAACAAATGGTTGCAGAGCTCATTTGATGCACCTCCTAGCCAAAGACTTCAGTATTCCAGAAATAAAGGCTAATGTTGTTGACATTGCGAAATACTTCCGTAACAACCACTTTGCAACAGCTGCTCTGAAAAAAGTGGGCGGAACCAAGCTAACTCTCCCACAAGACGTGCAGTGGAACTCAGTAGTGGACTGTTTTGAGCACTATATCAAGAACTGGCCTAATCTGATGACAGTTTGTGAATAAAATCGTGCAAAAATAAATGGCACAGTCACAGCCAAAGTTCTCAACATTGGGCTTAGAAGAAATGTTGAACACATGCTGAGTACCCTGAAGCCTATTTCTGTAGCTTTGAAGAAAATAAAGGGAAATAGCTGTTTTATTGCTGACGCTGTTGAAATGTGGAAGGAATTGAGTGAGATCTTAAAAAGAGAAATATGCAATGACAGAGTTAAATTACAAGCATTAAAAAAATGAATGGGACAAACACTATCTCCAGCTAATTTTCTTGCAAATATTCTTAATACTTGGTACCAGGGTCAAACCTTAACTGCTGAAGAAGACGAGTTGGCTAGGACATGGACATCCAGCAATCATCCCTCCATAATTCCACCTATAATGAACTTCAGAGCTAAGAGTGAACCATTCAAGTATATGTTTGCTGATGATGTTTTAAAAAAAGTCACACTAAGCACTTGGATTCAGAGACTGTTGAAGTGATAATCTCACTTTTAACAGTAGCTTCTTCTACCGCTGTAGAAAGAATATTTTCTTCATTTGGACTAATTCATTCCAAATAGAGAAATTGTTTGGGACCTGAAAAAACAGGAAAGCTTGTTTTTCTTTTCGAGATTATGAACAAACAGGACAATGGAGGTGAAGACGACTGAGTTAGCTGCAGAAGCCAATATTTTAAGTGTCTCATGTTGCCTGGCTGACATTGTTGATTTAATTTTTGTTGGGGTTTTTTTGGAAAATATTTCATTTAACTACTTTAGTGAAAAACAATTTTAACAAAAACAAACCTGATTTTAAAAAACGTGAATGTTTAACTAAATTCAAAAATTCATATGCTTGTTTTTGTTAAAGTATTATATATTTGCTGTTGAAGAAAAAAAATCCAGAATACATAATGTTGTTGTTTTAGTTAAATAAAACAATTTAAAATGTCTGTCTGGTGATTTTCTCCTCCTAATACAGCATAACAAGAAAATCCTCCAAATATAAATGATTAACATGTTGAACTGGAGATAGTTCACCTCCCAATGACCTCATAAATATCTGCTTCAATTACCTTTGGTAAATGAAATAACCAAACAATCATTCATTTTCTGATACAGCTGTAAAACTAATCTGAAAAGTTTTCAAAATAAATCACTGTTTAAAAATGTATAGTGTGTACCTTCTAAAAAAGAAACCTACATCTATCTCTGAGTTGTGAAGAAGATGTATTAAGGTTATAACAACCAACAAGAATGCACTTTTATGTAGAAATCCATGATTAAATAGAGTTTTCCTGACTTGTGATTTAAATCAATTTGATTTAAATCAAATCCACCTTGCTCTATCTTTAACCCATGGCATTATGCCTAGATAACTGCAGAACTCCAATAACTCACTGTAAACAGATCTCCAATCAAGAAGTACAACACGGTGGGTATGGTCAGAGGGCCAGATCCTCAAATGGTGTAAATCTGTGTTGCTCCATTGGCTTTGATGGAGCTACAGTGATTTACTTCAGCTGAGAATCTGGCCCAGTATTTCAATCTTTACTCTAAAAATCTGATTCCACTGAGTTATAGAAGTTTAAAACTTGAGCACCACAGTGGTGAATCAGGCCCACTATGCCTTTGATTTTATATGATTAACTTACACTTTTAAGTTAGCCAAACTTTCCTCACTTAATTTTCTGATTTAGCTCCATGTGGGTCTCTTACATCGCAGAACTTTTCCTTCAATTCTTACATGTTCATGAAGACACCAGCAGACGAGGGTCATGTTTCTCTTATTAGATCAGAACTGAAAATTCCACATTTCCAATTACATGAAAACAAATCTGATCTGCTAAGAGGAAAATAAACTCCCCCAACTGTCTTGTTCAGTAAAACCTTAATTACAGAAGAGGAGAAAATGAAAGATTTCCCCTCCTTCTCACCAACAAAAACATGCCCAGAAAATACTTTGCCATTAAAAATATCTCATTGAAAAATTTTCATGTTGTTCCTTTAAAAATATTTACAAGATATTGCACACACACTTAAGATGTACATTAAAACAGGATTTTATTGGGCACCAGGGCAGTCCTTCAGAGTTGGCATAGCCTTTGGATCATTAACTTCTTAGCCATCAGTCAATCTTTGAGTCATTAAACAGTGACACTAAATTCATGAAAACATTCACTGGAGGAGTAAGCCATCTTATTGCATCAGTTCTCTTCTCCTACCCTATTGTCCTAGTTTACCAGTCCCTGTTCATGTACTTCAGCAGTTAACTGAATGTTCTAAAGCTTTCATCAGTCGGTCCTACTTCTAATTCTGGCCACTCTCCCACAGCATTCAGTCCTCACCTCCAGAACTTTAGATGTGGATCCTCCAGCTGATCAAGGGAGAGACACAAATTAAATGACAGGTTTCAGAGTAACAGCCGTGTTAGTCTGTATTCGCAAAAAGAAAAGGAGTACTTGTGGCACCTTAGAGACTAACCAATTTATTTGAGCATAAGCTTTCGTGAGCTACAGCTCACTTTCATCAAGTGTAGCTCACGAAAGCTTATGCTCAAATAAATTGGTTAGTCTCTAAGGTGCCACAAGTACTCCTTTTCTTTTTACAAATTAAATGAGTGGGGAAAGGCAACAGAAATAAGACTGGCAGAGATAGGATTAAGGAAGAATTGTTGAACAAAACAAAAATGTAGCTTAGGTCATGACATCCCGACCTGGGGGGGCATAACCTTTCTTTATGGCTAGGACTCCACCAAATTCCTGGCCGTGAAAAATGTGTCTCAGACCGTGAAATCTGGTGTCCACCGTGAAATCTTGTCTGTTGTGTACTTTTACCCTACACAATACAGATTTCATAGGGGAAACGAGCATTTCTCAAACTGGGGGTCCCAACCCAAAAGAGGGTTGGGGGGGCGGCGTTTGCATGGTTATTGTAGGGAGGCTCCCAGCCAGCAACTGCCGCTCTCTGGCCGCCCAGCTCTGAAGGCAGCGCCACCGCCAGCAGCAGCACAGAAGTAATGGTGGCAATACCACGACCCCCATACAATAATCTTGTGCCCTCCCCACTGCCCCATTTTGCGTAAGGACCCCTACAGTTACAAGGCCCGGAAATTTCAGATTTAAATATCTGAAATCATGAAATTTATGATTTTTAAAATCCTATGACTGTGAAATTGCCCAAAATGCACAATGAATTTGGTAGGGCCCTATTTATGGCTAAATGGGAAAGGGATCTGGAAACATTTTCTGTTGTAACATGGGGTCATTCTATAGAAAATATTGAGAGCCACTGGATGCACCGATTCTGAACCCAGAATGAGACCCCATTAGTCCCTACCTGCTCACTCCTGTTATATCCATAAAGAAACTGTAAATGTTTTTTTCTGAGACTTGAGAGTCTATTCTCTTATTTTGACAGCTCTATATGCACACCGACTCTGCATTCTTATTTTTAATTCAACATCCTGTGGTGGCTCCTAAATCCTTGTCATTTTTGCCTACAGTAAATAAATACAATCAGCTCATTATCTGCAATACTGCATGTTCTTGTACTTCCTTATAACTTAATATTTTGCAGTATTTAGAGTATCTTTTTATTAGTCAATGTTTGTGTTGAATGAAGGGAAAAAAATTATAGCAGCTACAATGAAACAACAAAAATACAGAAGTAAAATATAAATCCTTATTCTTCCTATGATAAAATGATACTTACCTTGCTCACTGTTCTATGTTTTAAGATAGGCAAAGTAGCATCACTGTATGTAGCACATTACTCTGGTCCAAAATGAAATATTCCCATGCCTAGAGTGGACTAGAAACACAATACTCATCTGCTATTAGTAATCAGCATTTGTATGTTGGAGGAAGAGGCGTATCAAGTTCAGGATCAGAAAAGCCCTGTGGTAACCATGAACGTTGGTATCATGGACACGTTCCGCAAATGTCTATAATGTGGCTGCTTCTCTGTGGTAGTAGCACAGAGCATTTATCAAGATGCTGCTTGGCACACTGCTCTGTATTTGCTACCCTTTCATATGTCCAGGTGCTGCTAGTATACTGTGCTTATTTCAGGTGGCTGTTCTTGAATTCTGCTGGAGGGGCAGTTAACCCTAATGTCATGACCCTGGGACTCCTAATTAGTGCACCAACGCTTTGTCAAGAACAGTGAGGAACTTGATGCTCTTTCAGATCAACTGGTTTTTATTGTTGTTTCTTTAAAATAAACAAACAATCATTATTTTTGTTCATTTGTAATAGATTCAATGTTTAGTTCCCTTTCTTCTTTGAAATCTACCAATAAACATAGGTAAACAAAACTTACACTTTTAGGAAACAGCAGTTTTCTTAAGTGAGGCTCAAACTCTTCACCATTCTGGATGAGGAGTTCATGTCCTGATTCTTAGCACTACCACCATGACACTATTGTTAAACCTGCCCCTTCATACTTAACAGGAACACCCTGTCACACAATCACTCAGTAACTGTGAGAGAGGACAGCCCAATGCCAAGACAACATTCAGTGGTGCCTGTGATAGAGCTGTCTTTTTCTTTCCACAGTTGTATGACAAATATTGCTGATCCAATTTTGAACCCAGTCAGACACAAATTCATTTCTATGCTGAAATACTGCATACAAAGTTAATGCAAAAAGCAAATTTTTATGGACAATTTATAAACCCGCTGAAGACAGAGGTTTGTAGAGGAAAGAAACACTGACAGAACACCAAATACAGCAGTGCGAGTGTCTGATGTCATCATGCAGCTATAAAATAAAAGCGTAGCAATTTATTAAAAACTTCTTTTAAAATTATTATTTGTTAAATTCAGAAGATGCTATACCCTGTACAAGTCCTTGCCTTGGAAAGCTCAAAATATTTAATGTATTTGTTTTATTAATGCTGAATGTATCAAACGAGGCTGTATTAACAGTCTTGGAACAGGCACAGAATGGCCAACTTTCCCATAAATGTGCCTCAAATTTGCATGAAGGGACCAACTCTGGGGTAGAGAGAGAGCAGTCAGTTTTCTAGGCCAAATCAATCCTTACACTTGCCACTAAGAATGATAATTGTGTGGTGGCGTTAGTGAGTTGGAAGTTGCCCACCAGAAACTGGACTGATGCCACTAACACATTGCATACAGATCAATGAACAAGGCATCAAAAGACATTGACTTTTATTCACTACCAACCTGAGCTGGATTCAAATCAGCACCTGAAGGGTGATATGCTCTACACCCCTTTCCCAATCCCTGAGCAATTAAATCCCTCAATAGGTAACTTTTTTCAGTTGATACTAAAGCATGTTATATCTGTTTTCAACCTACTTTAACCAAACCAGCCATATTTCTATTCTAACCTCTAAAAGCACGACAGACACACACAACTAGAGGGAGATTCCAATTAAAGTCTGGAAGTTGGGGGCATTTTCTAATCATGGATGACACAACCCTGCTGTTACCTTACAAAAGTTACTTAACTTGTCTGCTTCCAATTTCCAAACTATAAAAATCCCACTTCACAGCAGGCTTGTGGGTTCTATTTAAGTAATGTTTGTTAATGTTTGAAGAAGAAAACTGTTAGTATCATTAATATTGCTGGTTACCATACTTCTATTAAAGCCTAACTAGGATATGAAAAACAAATCAAATCAAAAAACAAACCATGGAGTGCATAATGATGCTCCATTGCACAAAGGGGAATGGATACACCAACTTTTAGCATTCCTGAGTTTTCTTCTAATTCTTCCCTTATAGAGGCGAAGTTCACCCAAACCAGATGAGGCTGAGGGTCTCAGTGCCCAGAGGGGGAGGATCTGCCAAGGCCAATTTTACAGTGCTTCTTGAACCCCCATACCACCTGGCTCTGACCTGAGTGCTGCTCCTAAAACCCCTTTTAGAGAGTAATATCAAGGAAAGTGGATGGGAAAACAACGTATATTACTCAAGCCAACATTTTCAAACCTGGGTGCCAAAAGTTAGGCTCTTAAATCTATACTTAGAAATGTAAATAAAAAGTGGCAAGATTTTCAGAGATGCCAAACACAGGGTTAAAAAGTGGCAGAGTTGATGGCACTCCTAGCTTCTGCACCCTCCCAAGCTACGATCCCCAGGGGCTCTCTCCCCTCTCATTAGACATGTGTAAGGGGCATTGGAGCCTTTATTAATCAGTTAAGTTTATTTCTCCACAAGGTGTTCAATACTCTTTTCATTATTTTCAGTTATGTAGTTGAAAAGACAGCTAGAGATGACCCAAATGTGGCAGATTTATGGTGCAGAAATGCATGCTTATGGTTTGCTGCAACAGATCTTTATTAAATGGGGAAAGTGCACTTTAAATTAGATGCTATTAAGAGGTCCAATCTTTCAGACATAACGCTGGAAGCTCAGACAGAAAAAAAAAATCTTTAAAAAAAAATTTTCACAGAAGTGTAAACAATTTTATAATTGCTTGTATCTTCTTGTTAAAAATTTTCCGCACAATTAACATCCATTAAGCAGCACTAATAGATAGCAATTAGGCATAAATTGCTAAACTAAGACTATTCATATATATAGTTCATTGCGTTAGTTAAGACTTTTAAATACAGTACAAAGCAACCTTGAGTCACCTTACAGTTACATAACTTGCTCTGGATAATCAGACATTCTCAACTGAGCAACTAGTTCTATGCACCTTTGAAAGTACAGGTGGGTACAAAAGCACCTATGTGACATAGGACCACACATCCTAAGTCAGGGGTTCTCAAACTGAGGGTTGGGACCCCCCAGGGGGTCACAAGGTTATTACATGGAGGTCATGGGCTGTCAGCCTCCACCCCAAACCGCGCTTTGCCTCCAGCATTTATAATGGTGTTAAATATATAAAAAGTGTTTTTAATTTATGGAGGGGGGGGTCACACTCAGAGCTTATTGTGTGAAAGGGGACACCAGTACAAAAATTTGAGAACCACTGTCCTAAGTCACTGAGACACTTTTCAAAAATCACACCTTATATCTATACAACTAAGCTAACTTCAAAAACTGCCACTCTTAAAAAGCTGTATAGTTAATTGTTTAAATGTGTATAAAACTAGTTGATGATTACGGATTTCTGGAAAATTATATTTATCTCTTACCTTCTTAAATCAGTAGCATCTACATCAAAACAGACAGTTTCTTGTAATCTTTCTCTACTTTATGAAGTATTCAGATCTTTTGCAAGCCCAAACTTTTGATAACGTTAGCAATTACATTTTCAAGAATGATGTGGCTATACTGTGTAATTGTCAGATAATACAGGACATAAAAGCCACTTCAAATCACTGACATGTAACAGGAATCAGCATTACAATGATAACAAAAGATATTTCCTATTTTGTATAAAAATGCAGCACAGGAAAATAAGGAAGTGCAAAATAACACTATAGGAAAGTCTTGGGATATTTTAAATATAATAGATATTAATTTCATTGAAACGGATGCTGCTTATGCATTTAGTGTATTAATTACTGGCAAATGGGACTTTTAAAATCAAAAAATTCAATTTTATGACCATCATTATATTCACTACTAACCATCCATTCTCAACAAAATAAATTTGGTTATTAATAACCAAATGTGTTTGATTTTTCTACTTCATAAATTAGGCTTTTTAATATTTTATTTTAAGTTAATGTAGCGTGGAAACTGTTGACCACTGGACTCCACTGACTTAAATTAGATGCATCGAACTGTAGCACACCACCCAGTAACACACTGTGCCTAATATAAAGAAGTGATGACAGCTATTTTAATGGCTACATGTCTGATTCTAATCCCTAAAATATATCACCATTTACTTATATTTTATTCAATTCACCTATGTGATGTGGAAATTGACACTATAATTATGAATGAAAAAATAGTTTCCTGTGTGCCTAATAAACCTTTTAAGGACTAGCTGATCAACAGTTGTTTTTTGCTCACTATCCCATACCTTTCAGTAAAGAAATAATGTTATACAAATAGTGTCAAAGGCACATAGCACAGCTAGCCAGAATTATGGGCTACACACTACCAACAAGCTTCAGTTTTCTGCTTCCAGTAAATAAAGTGGAGAACCTGAACAGTAGCAGGATTCTAGCCAGCTGGCTGAAAGCTTGGTTGGCAGAGTGTCTGAACAGTTGCCAAGAGGTTAGGAATTAAATGGAACCTGAGTCATTTTTTAAGAAAAACCAAATAATTGTGGGATTTGGAAATAGAAGAATAAGTTATTAGTGCACATCTCACATTCACAGTTCTTTGACTATAAAGGCACCTCTCTCACCGCAGGATCAGCTTAACAAGAAGAAAGACTTAGACAGTTTTTAAAGATACTTCCCCTGCAGGGTCACAAGAGGCAAAAGAAGTGTAGCAGAATCAGCTTGAGTGAGAGCAATATCTTTTATCAGATTGTATGACTATGTGAGAAATACCCGAGTATTAGCAGCTCTGAAAATCTGCCAATATATTCCTCAGTTTCTTGTGTAATTGTGGGTGGGGTAGATAAATTAATTTTCCATTCTTTAAAAGAAGTTTAGGGAATGGGAGGGAAGTCTTCATTGCAAGCACTTTTGGTGGTAAAATAAACTGATTCTGGCTGTAATCAACGTGCACAACCTCCACATTTAATATAATTTTTAAAAAATGATTGGAAAAGAAAATCGTCTTTTTGATGTGACATACAGAAGATCAAGTGATCTGACTGTTCCGAACAGGGCTTACTGCCTCTACACACCCGGTGGACAATGACTCTATTCAGTAGCTGTCAACATACTCTCTTAGTAATAAACAGCAAGTCCTAGTTATGGAAAAAAATATGGACGCATAAACTATACATTTCTTCCCACTTTGCTACCAGAGGCCTCCTCTTTCTGCAGGCATGGTTGCTGTGGATGGGATAAGAATCCCTATGTCTAAAGTTTACCAGAGAGTGTAAGTTTGTAAGATCCTTTGGGAGGAAAGGCACTGTATAAATGTAAGCTATTATTATTATGAACAACTGTAATTACCTCGATGTATGGAACGATTTTGCAGGAGAAGTCTGCCAGCAGCCACTTTTTGGTGAGCTCCTGAAAGATCACCAGGGGCAGGCAGAAGAAGATGATGAGGAAGTCCCAGAAGGCCAGGTTGGCCAGCAGGGAGTTGGAGATACTCCTCATGTAGTAGTTGTGGCACACGATGCACATCACTGCCATGTTGCCCATGATCCCGATGCCGAATATCACCACGGACAGGCACATGACCGCATAGGCGCCGTACGACTCCTCGGTCAGCGGGTAGAAAGGGTTCTTCAGCCGGGCCCGGCGGCTTGTCCCATTGCTGCGGGCTCCTGCGCCCCTCTCTAGCCCACCGCGGGAGGAGCCATTCAAAGGCAGCGGCTGAGGGGCATCCTCCTCCTCTCCATCACCCCTGGCTGGAGGTGCCGGGCTGCCCAAGGAGCTGTTGAAAGGCTTTGCCAGGTTGCTATTCTTAAGGCTCCTGGGTTTCCCTCCCCCTCCTCCCTTGCCCCTGCCCTGCAGCTCGCTGGCTCCTCTCCTGCTCCTGGCAAGCCTCTTGGGGCTGTGGCTTGAAGCATGGCTGCTACCTTCCTCCCCGTGCACGCCAAGCCACTGGAGAGTAGAGTATCCTCCCATCCCCATAGCTACCGATCGGTCCGTAGTCACCCTCCCCTCGCCAGGGTCCTGCCCAGGGGTCTCAGGCTGCCCCCTAGGCTCCAGGGCAGGAAATCTACTGCTACTGTTCCTCACGCCCAAGCGAAGGGCAGCGTCAGCAGCAAAGTCCCTAGCGCCGTGCATCGGTGCAGCCTCTTCCGCCGCTGCATGTGGTGCTGTTGCTTTGGATCTGCTGGCAAGCGCTTTCTGCCACGACCCTCTGGCACCGTTTCCTAAACTGAATCCGCGGACGGTCCGGCGGCTCTCCTCTTTGGGTGAGGGCAGCACTTGCTGGAGCAGCCCAGGGGCTGCCTGGCGCCGGGTTGCATGCGGAGCACCTTCTCTCTCGCGATCCGCTCTCCCCTCCAGAGCGGCTGGGGCCAAGGGCGCCCGGGGGCCGGCCACTTGGGCGAAGGGGGTCAAAGCTCCGAGCAGCTGCAGGACCAAGGCGAATGCGAAGGGTGCGCGGTGGGGCTGCATGGCGGTGAGGTGGTCGCACTCGGTGGTTCCCCCTTTATAAGCAGCTGCTGCCCACGCTGGTGGTGTTAGGAGTTAGACCCATGTCCCTGCTGCTGACAAACACTCGCACACCGGCTCCAGCTGCACGGGGGAAAGCGGGGGGCGGGGGGGGGAAGGAGGATGAGTATTAATAAAGGACACTGCTGAGCCTTTGCACGTTTCAAGTTCGATTCATTTCCGCAGAAAATGTACCGAAAGGAGAGAGAGAGAGATCAGACAACAAACGAAGGGCAAATAAACTGCACGCCGAGGCGGGATCTTGTCCCTCCCCCCCCCCCCCCCCCGCCCCAGCCTGGCGGGACAAACCTTGAGAAGTTGCATCAACGTCTCCGAATGATCTTAGCAAGTGCAAACGCTAGAGGAACCCGCCGCCCCCCATCCAGCGCGCCGCCCTTTCTGGGGTAACACTTGCAGCGGGTCTTGAGCTGCCTAATCACATCCTCTTGATGTTGGCTTTATCCCGGCGGTTTGCCTCTACTGCACGGAAAGGTCTCTGCGAACATACAAGCTCCCTCCCCCCTGCCAGATCATTGCAAACACTCCTTCCTCTTCTCCAGCGCCTCGGAGTAAACAGGTTGCTGCATCCAGCCCAAGGGTGCTTAAGAGCTTTGCAAAACTCTTGCTGGAATTAGCGACCGCATCTGATCGGCGGGTAACACCGCAAGGTGAAATCAGATCATGAAATTAGCAGCGGCCAAGCGGCTCCTCCCGCCCGTTGCAAGTTCAGAGGGGAGCAGCAGCAGCCCCGGGAGTCCCCCAGCTAGTAACGTGTTGACCGGCTGCTTCTCCTTCGCCAGCGCGACGGGCGTGAAGAAGGGGCGGCGAGAGCCGCGGGGCCGGTGGAAAGAAGCGAGCCAGCGCTGCGCTGCATGGCCAGAGGGGGGAGGAAGAGGAGGAGAGCTGCCTGCGCGCGGTGGCTCAGTACTGCTGCCTGGAGCCGGGTGGCGTGGCTTGGCTCGGCTCGGCTCGGCTCCCCGCCCCCGCCCCGGGGGGAGCTGTTCGGAGACGGCCTCCCCTGGCGGCTCCCGCCCCACGGAACCCTCCTGCCGCCCGCGCGCCCCTTTGCAGCGGCTTCCCCTTGCGGGGAGGGCCGGGGGCCCGCAGTGCGCAAGCGCCACTCCAGGGGCCCGGCACGGCGGCTCTGCGCGCGACCTGCTGCCCCAGATAGCGAGCGGCGGCGGGAGCCGGGGGGCGGCTGAGCTGCTCGCTTCCGCGCCTGACCCACTTTCCCAGGGCAAGCCGCTGCTCCCACCCAGCCTAGGTAGACCTGCCTTGCTAGGTTAGATCCGGGAAGGAGCTGCCCGGACATGGCAAGCGCAGCAACCCCGGGGCTCACTCCCTTGCGGCTGCCCCCCCCCCCCCACGCCCCGCTCCCCCCCCCCGTGTTCCGGGTCTCCTGTAATTCTCCAGTCACACCCTCCCGCCACCTCCACTCCCCGTCCCAGCTACTCTTGCTGCTGCTGCCTTCTCCCACCTGCAGCACTCCTGGGCCTTCCTGTCCCATCCTGACCCACTTCCCTCCCCGCGGCCAGCTCCTGCACCCTGGCCAATGGGCGGGGACGCTTGCAGGTGGCCCTGGGGCTAGAACGCGGGCTCTCCTGCTCCGAAGGCTGAGGCCTGGATCCCATCCCCGGCAGGAGAATGGGTGGCCGTGGTCGGGCTGAACCCTTTGCGTTTTCATGCACAGTAGAGTGTGACCTGCTGGGTGGGGGAAAGGCCTCCTGAAGGAACCATTGATTTTTTTTCTCTTTAAATGAAGAGTTACTATTCCCTGCAGTTGCAGCCTCTGGCTACTTGGTAGTCATATCGGGGCCTCTTAATGGTGTCATCTGCGCACCAAGTAGCTTTCATTTATGTGCCCTCACAACACCCCTATCAGGTAGGGAAGGGCTCTTGTATCCCCATTTTACAGATGGAGAACTGAGAGTCAGACTTGCCCACGAAGACTGTGTTAGAAGAGGGAATTGAACTGGGGTACTGGAGTCCTAGGCTCCCAATGGAGCAGTCTTCCTTTCCATCAGTGTTACCTCATTCACCACTGGATTTGGAGAGGAGAAGATGTGCATCCAAGGGTAAGGATGGCAAGAACGAGAGCCAGATTATGGCATCCTGGGACCCTACACGCAGCAGGATACAGGCTCCCCAAGACCTCTCCTTTGTTGTTGTGATCTCTCATCCATCCTCTGACTCCAACCCCACTTAGAGTGTTTGTGGCAGGGGCCAAGTACACAAGGGAAGTCTGTTGGACCATGGGCCTACCATTACTCTTCGAGCATGTTAAGGCTTTCTTTCTTCCCAGACTGGCAAGGGTGGCAGCAGGGTTCCCTCCCCTCAGGAGTGGCAGGAATTGTGGCAAGGGAGCTCTCCTCCCAGAGGTTGGGGGAGCAGCATGGGGTTCCCTTCCTAATAAGTGGCAGCATGTGCAGTAGCAGGGGCCCCAGTACTTTCCGCAACAGCTGGGGTGTAGCTATTTGTGTCAGTGGGCCCACAGCACTTATCCCTTCTGCTTCACAAAGAATCCTCTGCTGGGATGGTTTTGGCAGAGCCCCTAGAATAAGGAGACCAGGAGTTAACCCTGCATTTAGATAGTACAGGTCAAACCTCTTACAGCTGTTGTTTCAGGCTGTCTGCAGACTAGTAAATATCACTACGTTGGTTACACTCAGGTTTTCAACCTTTTCTCTGTAATCACAAAGGCTAGAAACTTACTTTTTTAATTAAAGAAAGAATTCTGATGTAATCTTCAGGACTTGGGGTCCTAGAAAAACATAGTGGTCTTATTTGTGGACTGTGACTCTGGGTATGTCTATGCTGCAGTTAAACACCAGTGGTTGGCCCATGTCAGCTGTCTTGGGCTCCTTGGGCTCAGGCTGTGGGGCTACAAAATTGCGTTGTAAACATTTGGGCTCAGGCTGGATTCCGGTCTGAGGGATCCTACAGGGCAGTGAAAACATACCTTATGAAAAGGGTCTGCTCAAGGGGTAGAAGTGCTATGGCATTACCTTCCCCAGTGGAAGTGCTAGAGAGGGCTTTCCAGAAACTCATTGTCCTGATGATTTCAGCTGGTAAAGCTTGAGACAGGGAACAAGGGAAGAGAAAGGGAGCTGCCCAGGCAGAGTTATGGCTGATGGAGAAAGGGATATCCAAGGATGGGACTGTAAATTTAAGCTCTTCATATTTTGGTGTAAAAGTGCTTAATACTAGCCCAGCAGCAAATAATCATCAGCAGCTCCTCAAGGAGAGGCAATTGTTTGTGTTCCAAATGATTGGGGAAGGCAGGCCCAAGTGTCTCTCTCCCTCTCCTCCCTCCACACACTCTTATATTAGTTTCTTTGCTGCCCACAGTCAGAAAATCAGAGACTTTCCTCCTAACTCTCACCATGCCTTTCAAATTTCCCCTAAATCGCTGCTCCTTCTCAGTGCACCATAGTTGACCACACTCAGACACACTAAAATCTCCACTGAAATTGCTTTAGAATGCCTCCATCCCTGTTATTTCAGGTTTTGTCCAAATTTAACCTTTTGCAGACATTATTTTCCCCTTGGTCAGCCCCCAAGCTTTTAAAGATATTTCTGGCTCTGTCCCAAAACAAGCCTTAAAGCCACTCTTTTCTCACCTTTCTCCCAAGTCCCTGGTCTATTCAGTTCAACGTACAAAAACAAGGTAGTTAAAGTACACCGATCACCCAAGGCATATTTTATAATTGTGAGAGCAGGGACTAAAATCACGACCATGGGCCCAATCCTGTGAACTCTCCCCCTGGGGAACTCCCACTGATTTCTTAGAGTTCTGCAGGGAAAGTGTGGGACCCTGAATGGAGGAGGCAACGTAGTGACAGATGATGTGGAAAACGATGAAGTACTCAATGCTTTTTTTGCCTTGGTCTTCACAGACAAGATCAGCTTCCAGCATAGGCACTGATTCTGTGGGTGCTCTGGGGCTGGAGCACTCACGGGAAAAAATTAGTGGGTGTTCCACACCCACCACCCGCCACCACCTCCTCCTTCCCTGAGCATGCTGTGTCCCCGCTCCTCACTATCTCAGCACTTCCCGCCTGCTGCCTAACAGCTGTTTGGCGGCGCTTAGGACTTTCCAGGAGGGAGGGGGAGGAGGCAGAGAAGAGGCGGGGTAGGGGTGGGGACTTGGGGGAAGGGGAGGAATGGGGTTGGGATGAGGGTGGTGCAGGGGCGGGAAGAGGAGGTGCCAGGGCGGGGCCAAGGGGATCGAGTACCCACCGGGCAGAGGGGAAGTCAGCGCCTATGGCTCCCAGACTGCTGCACTGGGCAGCACAGTATGGGGATGAGGTGGGCAGCCCTCAGTGGTGAAAGAACCGGTCAAGGACTATTTAGACAAGCTGGACATACACAAGTCCATGGGTCTGGATCTAATGCACCCGAGGGTGCTGAGGGAGTTGGCTGATGTGAGTGCAGAGCCACTGGCCATTATCTTTGAAAACTCCTGGCGATCGGGGGAAGTCCCGGACGACTGGAAAAAGGCTAATGGAGTGCCCATCTTTAAAAAAGGGAAGAATGAGAATCCGGGGAACTACCAACTGGTCAACCTCACCTCAGTCCCTGGAAAAATCATGGAGAGGTTCTCAAGGAATCCATTTAGAAGCACTTGGGGGAGAGGAAGGTGATCAGGAACAGCCAACATGGATTCACCAAGGGCAAATCATGCCTGACCAACCTGATTGCCTTCTATGATGAGATAACTGGCTCTGTTGATATGGGGAAAGTGGTGAACGTGATATATCCTGACTTTAGCAAAGCTTTTGATATTGGTCTCCCACAGTATTCTTGCCAGCAAGTTAAAAAAGTATGGATTGGATGAATGGACTATAAGATAGCAAGCTGGCTAAATCATCGGGCTCAATGGATAGTGATCGATGGCTCAGTGTCTAGTTGGCAGCTGGAGTGCCCCAAGAGTCAGTTCTGGGGCCGGTTTTGTTCAACATCTTCATTAATGATCTGGATGATGGGATGACACTAAGCTGCAGGGGAGAGGTAGATGCACTGGAAGGTAGGGATGGGGTCCAGAGTGACCTACACAAATTGGAGGATTGGGCCAAAAGAAATCTGATGAGGTTCAACAAGGACAACTGCAGAGTACTGCTGCACTTAGGATGGAAGAATCCCATGCACTGCTACAGTTTGGGGACCGACTGGCTAAGCAGCAGTTCTGAAGGACCTAGGGATTACAGTGGACGAGAAGCTGGACATGAGTCAATAGTGTGCCTTTGTAGCCAAAAAGGCTAACCGCATACTGGGCATTAGTATTAGCATTAGCATTAGTAGGAGCATTGCCAGCAGATCGAGGGAAGTGATTATTCCCCTCTATTCAGCACTGGTGAGGCCACATCTGGAGTATTGTGTCCAGTTTTGGGCCCCCCACTACAGAAAGGATATGGACAAATTGGAGAGAGTCCAACGGAGGGCAACAAAAATGATTAGGGGCGTGGGGCACATGACTTACGGGGAGAGGCTGAGGGAAATGGGCTTATTTAGCCTGCAGAAGAGAAGAGTGAGGGGGGATTTGATAGCAGCCTTCAACTACCTGAAGGGGGGTTCCATAGAACAGTGGTCTCCCAACTGGGGTGCGCACACCCTAGGGTGTGCGTGAGATGATACTAGGGGGTGTGCGGCTGCAGGAGTGCCGCTGGACGGCACTCCGCCATTTTATTTCTTCAGTGGCAGCTTTGCACGTCCACGGTTGGTGGTCCCCTCTGGCGGCCCACCTGCAGTAAGTCTTCTGTTCTTCTTCCGTTGGCCGCGCACCAGCGGCAGGTCTTCCGATCTTCTTCCATCGGCGGCACACCTGCGGCAGGTCTTCCGGTCTTCACCCTGGGGTTGCCCGAGCCAAAAAGTTTGGAGACCACTGCCATAGAGGATGGAGCTTGGCTGTTGTCAGTGGTGGCAGATGACAGAACAAGAAGCAATGGTCTCAAGTTGAAGTTGGGGAGGTCTAGGTTGGGTATTAGGAAAAACTATTTCACTAGGAGGGTGGTGAAGCACAGGAATGGGTTACCTCGGGAGGTGGTAGAATCTCCATCCTTAGAGGTTTTTAAGGCCCGGCTTGACAAAGCCCTGGCTGGGATGATTTAGTTGGTGTTGGTGCTGCTTTGAGAAGAGGGTTGGACTAGATGACCTCCTGAGGTCTCTTCCAACCCTAATCTTCTATGAGGTGCGCTTCCAGGGTTGGGCTCCAGATTTCCTTCATTGATATTAAGCTAAGAGGAAGGCTTAGAGCAGCCCTTTGTGCCTGTGCATCTACGGCCTGCTTCAATGTACATTGGAATAACTGGGACTGTTACCATTGACTTCAATAGGAATTGGATCAAGCCCGCAATGAAGAATGGATCCTTCCATATTTGCATCATTATTAACTTCTTATTATTTATTATTTATGTGCGTGTTACAGTAGTGACTAAGGGGCAGATCCTCAAAGGTATTTAGGTGCTAAATCCCATTGATTTTAATGGGAGTTAGGCACCAAAATACCTTTGAGGATCTGAGCCTAACTACCCCAATCAAGCTCAGATCTCATTGTGCAGGGCATTGTACTAATGCATAGTAACAGAAAGCCCCTCTCCTGAGGAGCTCTGAAAATTCTCAGTTACCCTGAACCCCCTCTTTACGTTCTTTGTTTGAGATGTGCAACAGTGGCAATTTTAAGAGATTTCTAGACTTGAGAACAAGTGTGGTGAATCAGGCACCATCATGTTAAATGTTCCATAATGTTAATTAAGCCATTTCTGTCTCAGTAATGTAAAGAACACTTGGGACAGCTAAGGGGTCAAGAAGATTCTTAGGGTGCTTAATAAATAGAAGTCTTATCTAATAAAAATCTTGATGATCAGGAAAAAAATATGACCAGCAGGAAAAGAAGAGCAAGGAAAATGTATTTTTAATTTTTTTCATATTTTTCCTGTTTGATTCTGTGCTCAGGTGGTGCGTAAAAGGAGCTGATGATAATGAGCATACATTTATGGCTCCTTTCTTCCTGAAGGCTCCCACAGGACATTATAAAGAGATATGATAAATTCACTGCTTGTTCCTAAAGGACAGTGGTGTTAGTGAGAGTGTTGCTTCTAGCTTTCATAGGGAAACAGCAGACAGGAGTCATCAGACACATTGCCCTTTTGCATAATTCTGGTATCAAATATGGATCAAAAAGAGGAAAGTTATGTTTGGTTTACGTCACTTATCCTTTAATGGTGAGGTGAGAAATGAGTAATGCTTGACTTTCTCTGTGTCAGCATTCCTTCTGACTTATATAATAATACCAATAACTGATTTTTGAACACAAAACAGGGCCCATAAATTATTGCTCTTTGCTGACAATTTTGCCCCATTGTTGTACTTCATTAAGTATTTTGTTTGGTCGAAAGGACACACAGGAGCAGAAATAAAGATTTTCTAGGAATCTAGCCACATAGTCATCTTGTCTGAATAGGTGAGGATCTCCCATTGTTTCATGTGGCTTCCATAGGAGCCTTTTATGGATGTCTCTATAGCTTTAATCTTGCCAGGACATTCATGTAAAAGAGAATTGCATTCAGAGGAGTGATTTCACACAGGGTGCTTCCTTATCTTACTGGGATGTAGTCTTGTGTAGGGTTTGGGTTGTCATCGTGCTTCTTATCATAATTATTTGGCTCTCGCAAACTATAGTGAGTCTCTTTAATTGGTTTTTAAAACAATTAATTTGCCATTATGACTATCCTCACTCTACCATTTGCTGTTGCAGAGCTTGACCCCTCGAAAGATTCAAAAAGATGTGTTTGAGAATTTGATTTCCATGGTTTCAAATATACTATTAATAAATTCTGCTGTGGTCCATAATATTTCTGGTTTACTTATTTCTTAGTTTACCAACCTGGTAACTTTCGTATTAGTTATTTAGCTCTTCTGATAAGATCTTCCATTAAGATTAATGATATTTCTTCCACTGCTAATGGTATCATTCTACTTCCAATTCAGAAGCTTTTTACCCCTCCGTAGTGTCCTGTTCAGCTAAAGGAGTTCTACAAATTGTCACAGCCTCTGTGCTAAACCATATATCATCTTAGAAATAGACTGACAAAACACAAGAGGATTAACCCATAAAAATTAACTTTTCTCTGTTGGTTGGCACAAGTGAAATCTGGTTTGGACAAGTGAAATTTGGTTTGGCGATGTCTTTGCAGCCAATATAGATGATGATAGGAAAGACAATAAAAGAACTCTAATCCCTTATTAGAGTACGGAAGTATGGCATTTGAAAGATTTCCAAGGACATACATTACCATCTCTTGGTGTGCAATTACATTTCAGCTATGGTAAAGAAATCAATAGGATCTCAGTGTCTACAACTTGCTTTTTTGACATTTCAGACATTCATTCTCTTGAGGAGACTTAGTCTGAATGTGTTATTATGCTGCAGTGAAAAAGAATTTCTGCTATCTAATGAGCTCTGATCAGTGTTAACATCCTACAGCTGGTCAATGAAGAGGGGGAAGAGTAAATCTACCTGAAGTAATGTGTCCTTTGTTGGTTTCAGACCCTGGCACATTCATCTTGCTCACTGTAGTTACCAAATCATTTCTTGTTATCAACTTTCTCATCTGAGTGACACCTTTCCTCACTTTAGATAACTCCAGTTGTAGAGACAACTCCTCCCCTTATCTCTCTCCTGTTTTGATACATTATATTGTCAAAAAGTCTGAGTTTATATAGAACGTATTTCTACTGAGTAGAGTCAGTGGAATTTATCGTTTAGGGCCTGATCCACAGCCCATTAAACCAGTGGGAACCTTTCTATTGACTTCAGTGGGCTATGGACCAAGCTGTTAGTTCAATGGTAAAATGCCAGTTTTGAAAAAGAGGGACTCAAAGTTCTGTCCGAAGATAGGGAATTACTTATGATTACTGTTGTGATTCTGCATGGATTGAACTCCATTAGGCAAGCATATGACAATCTGAATGTATGGATTACTGTCCCGGTATAGCTTCAGATTTTAAACTATAATACTTTTCCTCAGCTCTCCTTTTTGAAGGTCTAAGTTTTCTCTTAAAAAAACAGCATCAAATGTTCATATCACTGAGGCTCCATATATCCTTGCTTTGAAAGGATTATTTTATTATTTTATTATTATTATTATTATTTAATTATTATTATTTATTATTTAAAAGGACAATTATTCTTGTTTTGAAATACAAAGCTAGCCATTAATCACAGATAGGCCCTCTGGTTTCTGTTACTTATAACAAAACAAGTGATATATATTACACAATAACATACAACCGGTTATTATTTACATTTCTGTCCTATTCATTGTCCATGAGGCAGAACAATACATTGTGCATCTAATAACATAGGTTAATAGCAAGCATACCACAGCGAATGAGGAAGGAAAGGAATGAAGTCGGTCCATTGCTTAGAGGTGAGCAAGTTGTATTTATATCAGATAGAAAAGGAAGCAAAATATTTATAACTGCATTTCCTAGTCAGAATATAGATTGAGACAAAGAGACTGAAAGCACATCTTCATCTGCACCACATGTCTCTATTTCAGACACCAGTGTTTGGTTTCATCTCTGTTACCAGTAATCTTGTTCAGAAGTTTCTGTGCAGAGGATACATTCCCAGACAGAAAAGTCTTATTCTACATCTCCTAGACCTTTGCAAGAAACACCTTGGATGGGAGAGTCCTTCACCTGTAAATCTATTTATAGTACATACAGTATTTTTCTCCTTTTCTCTCTCTCTCTCTCTCCCGCCTCATCTTTCGCTCCCTCCCTCCCTCCTTCTTTCAAACAGCAGCTAAGATTTTCTCCCTGGTACAGGAAGCAACAGGAGATACAAAAGGGCAAGAGAATACTTGTGGATGCAGGTTTAATCTTTTCAATATTTTGCGGAATCTATGCCATCTTTCAACATACACAAGAGCATTCTCACTAGAGCAAGAATTTTAATTTCTACAGTATCTCCATAGGAGGCTTTTTCCCTTCAGGGATTTCTATCTCATTTTGTTCTCATCTTCTTTTATACACTTCAGCCTACTGTCCCTGTTTCACCAATATTTTTAATTTCATGAAACACAGACCTGGCTCCACTCTTTCATGACCTCCAGCTTTGATTATTACAATTCATTAGGAATGGAGCCATACACCTCGAAAAGGCTCTGACTGCTATTAAAGCTATAGTCATTCTGCTTAGCAACACAGGTCACCCTGATATCACCCTAGATCTCCACTCTCTGCGCTGAGTCCCCATTTAATACAGAGTCCAGTTCCAGGGCTCTGTTCTCAAATTTAAAGTCTTGTGTTGGCATGGCCCAAGCTACCTGAGAGATCAGCTCTCCCTCTGCACCCGTGGTCTCCTATGAAAGCTGTATTCCAGCCAAAAATTGGAGGCTCATACAGATGACAGAACTTTCACAGGAGCTGGGGCTGGACTACGGAACTTGCTTCTGCAAGAGATAAGAACAAATATGGAAGTAACCACTTTGAGAACTTCAGCTTAACTTTCCCTCAATAAATTCTTCACACATGGACAGAAACATAAACAAATGAGAGACCTAAAAATAATCAAGCTATTTCTACAAAAGGTAGAGAAAAGGAAGGAGAGAGAGAATGAGATTATTTCTATTTTAAAGTACCTGGGAGAGGTATAAATACCTAGATGGATAATTGTCACCTCAGTCTTGTCCCTTTTGTTTGCCACTTGTCTTAGATGATTCTCCAGATGTACTAGTTTCATTCCTGTGATGGAGAGATGCCACTTTATTATTGAACTTGTTTTCTAGATGGGCCTGCACTTGATCTGGATTTAAGTGGTTCTCAGAAGGAAAACTCTTCTGCTGCTGTTGTCAGTGGAGCAGTATCTATGCTTAGTAAATATCAGGTGTGTAATGCCGGAGTGAGATCATGTGTCTGTGGTGAGTAAATGGATGTTTGGAGCTGGATGGTGGGGCTCTGTCCGTGTGTGTGAGAGAGAGAGAACCAAAGAGAGAGAGAGCAAGAAATAGGTGGTGCAGTGAGGGGTGGGGAAGCTATTGGAGTGGGCACATGTAAGGGTGGCTGAGGCCAGTGTGTGTGTGTATATGTGTAAGCAGTGTCAGGATGAGCTCCACCCTGACATCTGGTGGTGAGGTGTGGCAAGTTGTGGAAAAGAACTTCAGGGGCCGATCTCATTTGCATAGGCACACCCACCCTGCCTAGAATGAGACCATAGCTGCCCAAATGGTCACTTTGGCTGCTGTGGGATCCCCAGTGTCTCTGTTATTGGGGCAGGAAGAATAAATTATTACCCTGATTATGGGAACTGTGCTTGGAACTGTACGTGGCCTTTTGTTATGATGGAGGGATTCACCATCAACTAAGTAGCACTCGCTAGGCAAGGGTCATGGGTTCCAAAACTGTGTGAATGGAGAGAGGCTAGGGACAAGTATTAATACTTGGTGGCATGGGCCCCTTGGTGAGGGCCTTACATGCTAATTGCACTTCCTCCTCTCTCCACTGTGGAATATCAGAGCTAATTTTGATTTCATTAGAAGTCTAGTTATAGGCTGCTGAGCTCACTTTGGGCTGACAGTGCACCAGCACTGGGGCTCCCCTACTACAAGCTGAATTCACCTAAGAGCTGAAATCACTGAGTGTTGTGTTAAGTAGTGGGGGAGCCTGAAGATATATTGTGGAGCAGTTTGCGGGACGGCTAGTGAAGCAGTTCAACGCGGAGCAGTGTGTGGATGGCAGGAGCTGCTTGTGGGCTGTGGAGCTGAGCGAAGGAGTTCGTGGGGCGGCTGGCGGAGCGCAGCTAAGCGAAGGAGTTCGTGGGGCGGCTGGCGGAGCGGAGCGCCGCTATGGAGCGGTCAGCTTCAGATCATGTAAGGTGCCTCTTACCCCCGTCCCATTTCCACCCAGGTTGGGAGGTAAAGCTCTGCAGATAAACTTTCAAACTCTGGGGCTGCCCTGACCAGGGACAGAGACTTTTGGGGCATTGGACTTTTGGGACTTCGGGTGATTTGGGGTTGCTGGACTCAAGAACCAAAGGGAAAAGGGCATGCCCCAATTTGCCTGGGGTGGGTTTTTTTTTTTGCTCACGGGTGTGTTATGAATCCTGTTGGTGGTGTTTCCCCAACATAATACCACATTGTTTCTCTCTGTTATTAAAAGGCTTTTGCTACACTCAGACTATGTGCTTGCGAGAGGGGAAGTATTGCCTCTTGGAGGCGCCCAGGGGGGTGGTATATATTTGTCCCAGGTCACTGGGTGGGGGCTCGAGCCGGTTTGCATTGTGTTATTGGAATGGAACCCCTAGATATTGAACCCGGCCCTTGTTGCTGCCAACTCTGACGGGCAGAAGGGTTACATATGTGTGTCTGTGTGTGTGTTGTGTGTATGGACGTCTGTGGTGTTTTAGTGGCATGGTGTGACTGACAAGTGTGGGCAAGCAGTAGATACATAAAGGAATGGGGAATGGAAGGTAGTACACATGGGGAATGGGGTAGAAAAGAGGAAGAGACTGGTGATTACAAAGTGGAGGGAAAGAGAAGAAAGGAGGAAGCTGAGAAAAAAGAAAACAGTCATTGAAGGGAAGGAGGGGTTCTCCTGAAAGAACATGGAGAAGGAGCTTGAAGGGGAAAATCAACCCAGGGAAAGAAAGGAAAAACGAGAGATTTGGAGAAGATGGGGATTAATAGAGAGTCAAAAATGGGTAAGGAACTAGTTAAAGGGGAGACTACAATAGGTCATGCTGAAAGGTGAACTGTCAGGCTGGATGGGGGTTACTAGTGGAGTTCCTCAAGGATCAGTCTTGGGGAGAACTTTATTTAATATTTCCATTAATGACCTTGGCACAAAAAGTATGTGTGCTTATAAAATTTGCGATTAGACAAAGTTGGGAGGAAAATGGAGGAGCACCGGAATATCATACAAGGAGATTTGGATAACCTTGAAAACTGAAGTAATAGAAATAGGATGAAGTATAATAGTGCAAAATGCAAGATCATGCACTTATGGTCTAAAAAGAAGATTTTTTGCAATAAGCCAGGGGTTTATCAGTTTGAAGAGACAGAGAAGGAAAAAGACCTGGAGTATTGGTCGATCACAGGATGACTATGAGCTGCCAATATGATGTGGCTGTGAAAAAGGCTAATGGAATTCTAAGATGCAGCAGACACAGTATTCCCAGTAGAGATAGGGAAGTGTTATTGTCATTGTATAAGGCACTGGGGAGGCCTCATCTGGAATACTGTGTACAATTCTGATCTCCTGTTTAAGAAAGATGAATTCAAACTAGAATAGGTGCAGAGAAGGGGTACTAGGATGATGAGAGGAATGGAGAACTTGCTTTACTAGAGGAGACTTAAGGAGTTTGGCTTGTTTAGCCTAACAAAGTGAAGGCTGAGGGGCGATATAATTGCTCTCTAAAAATACATCAGAGGGATAAACACCAGGGAGGGAGAGAAATTATTTAATTTAAGGGCCTATGTTGGCACAAGAACAAATTAATATAAACTATCCATCAATAAGTTTAAGCTTGAGATTAGAAGAAGGTTTTTAACCCTCAAAGGAATGAAGTACTGGAACAGCCTTCCAAGGGGAGTAGTGGGGCCAAAAAACCTAACCAGTTTCAAGACTGAGCTTCATAAATTTATGGAGGGGATGAGGGGAGGGATAGCTCAGTGGTTTGAGCATTGGCCTGCTAAACCCAGGGTTGTGAGTTCAATCCTTAAGGGGGCCATTTAGGGATCTGGGAAAAATATTGGGGATTGGTCCTGCTTTGAGCAGGGGGTTGGACTAGATGATCTCCTGAGGTCCCTTCCAACCCTGATATTCTATGATTCTATGACAAAGTTGCCTATAATGGAATGTAGCCAATCTGCAACTGCTGTTAGCAAATATCTCTAACAGCCAGCAACGGGACACTAGATGAAGAGGGCTCTGAGTTATTGCAGAGAATTCTTTCCCAGGTGTCTGGCTGGTGGGTCTTGCCCACATGCTCAGGATCTAATTAATTGCCATATTTGGGGTTGGGAAGGAATTTTCACCCAGGTGAGTATGGGCAAAGACCTTGGGGTGGTTTTGCCCTCCAATGCTGCCATGGTCACTTTTTGGTTTGAACTAAAGTAAATGATGGATTCTCTGTAACTTGAAGTCTTTAAATCATGATTTGAGGACTGGAGTAACTCAGCCAGTGGTTAGGGGTCTATTATAGGAGTGGGTGGGTGAGTTTCTGGTCCTGCAATGTTCAGGAAGTCAGACTAGATTATCCTTTCTGGCTGTAAAGTGTAAGTCCTTGAGTCTGAAGGAAGCACTGAGAAAGGAGCTGCCACATCTCACCTGTGCCTGACTGTCACTCCATACACATTGTAAGGAGAGTGATCACTTTAGATAAGCTATTACCAACAGGAGAGTGGGTTTGTGGGGGGGTCGGGGGGGCGGGGAGAAAACCTGGATTTGTGCTGGAAATGGCCCAACTTGATTATCATACACATTGTAAGGAGAGTGATCACTTTAGATAAGCTATTACCAGCAGGAGAGTGAGGTGGGGGGGGAGAGAAAACCTTTTGTAGTGGTAAACACCCATTTTTTCATGGTTTGTGTGTATAAAAAGATCTTCTGTACTTTCCACAGTATGCATCCGATGAAGTGAGCTGTAGCTCACGAAAGCTTATGCTCAAATAAATTGGTTAGTCTCTAAGGTGCCACAAGTACTCCTTTTCTTTTTGCGAATACAGACTAACACGGCTGTTACTCTGAAACCATTCAGTTCCTGATGCCTTTCTCACTGTTCTGGTTTTTCCCCTTGAATTGTACATTAGACCCTGCTATCAGGCCCCTCAGGTTCGTTCACCACCTAGACCCTTATCCTTACATCTACCCCGGTACAGAGGAGGGCTTTCCTCTCCCTAATTCATGATGTTAAGTCTCTGCAAGTGCAATCCAAACTTGCATTAGCCTTTTTTGTCTGACATAACACATTGCAATCTCAAATACAATTTGCTGTCCACTGCCATCCCAAAGTGTAAGTCTCTTGGAATTTATGCTTTTCAGGTTGCTTTCTTCCTGCTGTGGATTGTTCTTCCTAAAATGTATTAGTTTGCTGCTTCCTTTTCACTAACTTAGATCTCAGTTTGTTATTTACTGTCTATATTTCTAAGATCAATACTGTAGGTCCTTTTTATTATTATTTACCAGTCATGACTGCCTTTTGCAATAACTCCAACTTTAGTATTCTCTGTAATGTTCTTGTACATGCTGTTTACCTCTTCTTTAATATCAGTGTTAAAATCAGAACTAACTTTGAACCTTTCAGCAGCAGCATTGCACACCTCTCCACAGTATACTGCCATTTATCATCACACTTTGTCTAGGAACCTTCATTCTGTTTTCAATCTACCTGACAGTGCTCATGTCCAAGGCAATTTGAATTCATTTTGTGAAATTTAGTGAGATGCTGTATTAAATCCTTTATTAAAATCATGCTGTATATCTTTTATTCACTAGTTCTGCAGTTCTATCAAAAAAGCAATCACTTTTTTTTCCAGCATGATTCGTTCCTTCCGAACCCATGCTGCTTATTGCCCATGGTTGTATTATCCTCTGAATGTTTGCAGTTCTTTTTTTTCTCAGCACTTGTTCTGTTATTTTGCTAGGGTCTGAAATTAGACTCACTGATTGGTGAATGAATGAAGGATCAATCATCTTTCCTTTTTCAAAGCTTGATGTCACACTTGTTTTGCTCTACTCCTCTGTTTGTGTTCCAGTTCTCTGTGACTTTTCAAAAATAATTGTCAGTGGTTCAGCATTTGCAGGGTGCACCCAGGGATGCACATCATCTGGATTAGCTGGTTTAATGATTTTCCAAGTATTTCTTTACCTGCACATTATCAATAGCTAGTTTTTCATGTCTTTCTTATTTTCCAACTGTCAAAACTTCTTATCTTTATTTTTTTTGACAAGTACAGACGTTAAAAATGTATCTGCCTTAGAACCATAAATTCTAACACCCTCCTCATTTACTAATGGGCCTACTTTCAAACTAGTGCTTTTCACTCACCTTTCACCTCTTATTAATCCCTTTGGCTAATGTTAACCCATTCTGGGCTCAATCATGCGAGGTGCTGAGCACTCTGGTCCTGATCCAGCAAAGCACCTAAACACATACTTAACTTTCTGCACCTAAGTCCTAATGATTTCTATTGGATTACTCACATGCGTAAAATTAAACGTGTGCCTAAGTGCTTTGCTGGGCTGCAACCAGAGGGCTCAGCCCCTTTCAAGAACAAGCCCTTGATTGTTGCTGCCATTATTAACCCACTTCGTATATTCTTGTTCATCCCCCCCCCATCCATTAATAAATGGAGTGGGATTGTTCACTATTATATGGTGTGTGCCAGCTCTTCATTTCATACATTTTCTATTTTTCATCAAGTTTTTACTCCGTAGGTTGTGTTTATGAATTTTCCCTAACTTACGGCTTGATCCAAAGCCCTTTGAAGTCACCATCTCCCTGTTGACCAAAATGGGCTTTGGATCAGGCTCTTAGTTACCAGCCTTATCGGTTATTTAATTTGGGTCCCCTTTTCCAGTTATCATCCTTGGTGGATTTTTTTGTTTTTTTTCTCCTCCTCTACTTCTAGCTCTCTTTCCCTCCAGTTTGCTGCCCCATAATAAAAGACCTTTCACTTCCCTGCTCACTGACAACCTTCACAAAGCTATTAACTGCCTCTCAGCAGCTAGAGTGGTATTTTAAGTCCATTGTCCTGTGATCACATGTTCTCAAGAGTGGCTGCTTGCCTGTATGTGTCTGCCACCTCCTACAGAAAGAGGCTGGTGTACGTGCACAATTTCCTAAATTAATTTTGCAGACTTATTTTCTTGAGCTACGGTAATGTTGTTCCAATTGTCAGTATCTCTTAATAAGGATGTCGTGGGATCACCGAGGAGAAGAGGCAACTCCTAGATGCAAACTCTTCCTCACGAACCCCCAGTAAAGCACAATAGTCTTTTGTCATATGGGGCACCTGAAGCTACAGATGGATCTTGTCTATAGTTACACCATCTCGGACTGTGATTTCTGAAGCTAAATAGCATCAGAGTGTATCAGTATTTAGATGGAAAAGCTCCATGATAAACCCAGATGCTTCAGAAAATAATGCACTCTTTCCTTGGAATCACTACTGAACCAGTGCTTCAGCATGATTTTACCAGGCACTGGATTCTTAGAGTATGTCTTTCCCATAAAATATAATGCCAAGGCCCTGTGTATCTTGTGGTCAGTAAAAGATCCCATGGTGCTTTTTTAAGATTAGGAATGTTTTAAAACTGCAGTTTTGCTGATAGTAGAGAGACAAGGAGGGTGATGTAATTTACTGGACCAACTTCTGTTGGTGAAAGAAACAAGCTTTTGAGCTTTGCAGCGCCTGCATTTGAATGGTAAGTGATGTGATTCGGACACATGATGGGCCAGATCCTTGGAGCTGGCTAAGCACTACTAAGTGCAGGGCCTGAGAGAGTGAAGGAGTAAAGCCACCTTTACAATCCCCCGACCCTGTAGCCTGCTTTGGTGCTCAGGACTGCTCTAATGTACGCTAACTACAACAACCTTCTATGTAAATTTGCTCTGGCCCAGAATCGCAAGAGTAACCTGAACTCTGTCTATGTTCCCTCCTGCCCTAAACAGACTCCCTACTCTGGAGGAATCATGAAAGGGTATTTTAAAGCCAGCATAGCCAGCTCTCTGCCAATCAGGGTTTCCCCTGTCAGGAGAACCCTCAGCTGCCCTTTTGGGGCTCCTTTCTGGCACATTTATTCTACAGTAGGGCAAAGGGGTCAGACTGAGGGCCAAGAATCTGGCCTGAATACATGTACATTATTTTTATCCTCTCAAAGAAGGTATTTCGTCAGAAGCATGAAGAACAGAGCATCCAAGACATCCTGCAGAAGGAGTCTGGATAACTAACTGGAAGAAATGTTTAAAATGGTCTCTTCAAATAAAACACAGACTGGTAGGTTTATGTAAAAAGAGGGGCTCTGGATTAAGGTTAAGTGGAAAGCACACGTCATTTATTGTTCTCTTTAGTTTTATATATAGACCACAGATTAAGAATAATTTAAAAACTCATTTGTAAAATGAGTTTTATCCCCTTTGATTTGTTCATTCTTTTGCTGTGTCAAAATGCATTTCAACTGGATGCAGTATACCTCCGTATCAGCAAAAGTCTTTATTGTGTCCACTTCAACATAGGTTTCTGTTATCCACTAACAGTACATTTATGTGAAGAAACAAACAAAACAAATATATTCATTAGCATACTAGTATCACAAAGGCAACTGTAGGTCTGTAAAGCCACTAGCACAGGAAGCTAGTTCTCTCTGTTTTGTGTCTTCCATTGTTATGTTTTTGTGAAGGAGAAAGACTGTTTGCATAGGTCCAATAGTGTGGTAAGTCACCCACTAGAGCACCCCAGAGAAATTAAAGTAAGAGGCTGCTATTTTCTATAGATGATCAAAAAGATTTAATGAAATGGGGAAATAAAACAAAACCAAAACAGCCAGCTTGCAAGGGTGAGAGTCCTGATTTCATTGAAGGTCTTTGGATTAATAACCAGACAGACAGATGCAAAACAGGCTATACGTGGGGGGAGGGATTCCTAACTGGAGGGCTGCGGGTGGCATAAGCGTCTTCATTCCTTGAAAAATACAAAGGTGGTGACAGAACAACTGTGAAGGACAGCTGTCAAAATGGAAGAAAAAATCTGCACAGTGCAAGTGATTGTATGCTGGTAAGTGATGTTAAACACCCAGCTACCTTTTCCACTCTCATCCAGACAAACCGTGCTTTCTTGATGTTCCCTGCAATGATATTAAACCTGGATGAGGAACCAGAAATTGTTTTCTGTATTCAGAATTTTAGAATGTTATGAATGCATGGTTGCTAATGGCAGTGATCTCTGCTTCCTGGGAGTCATCCTGCAGGAGAGCTGATTTTTTTGGGGTAGAAAATTTTATACAAACACCAGATCTGTCATGGCAAATCCATCAAGATTATCCCCCTGTACGCTAGCCATTCCACTATACTATCAAAAATAAATAAAATCAAGTAAAAATAAACATCTTCATCAGGCATTCAGTAAATTAGGAGTTGCCCTAAAGGACACAAATCCCAACATGTGGGTGCCTACAGGGCATTTTTTAATAAAATATAAGTATGCTCTGGCAGCTAGTACAGAACATGGAAGTATTATATTAAATTGTATAATTAATTTTATTATGTTTTATTAGGAATGTAGTTGCATACACACAACAGCTGATTGAAATTATACACGTGCCCAATATGTAATGGAACCCTATACAATAAAATATATAAGAGAACATGCACTCAATATCCTGCATAAAATACAGTCAATATCCTGCAAAGAGGCCTGTGGCACCTTATAGACTAACAGACGTATTGCAGCATGAGGTTTCGTGGGTGAATACCCACTTCGTCGGATGCATGCACTCAATATCCTGAAATTCATACAATATACAGGGAAATTTCACAAGTTGCCACACACCTGTACAACACTAAAATGTACATTTTATATGTAGTATACATGCAGGCACACCCAGTTATACACATGTATACTCACAGGCATATAATATAATATTTAAATAGTACCACTCTCCTCCCTCTAGCCAAAATGCTGGAGTGTTGTATATTAAAATAAGATCATAATAGAGTAGAAATATTTTTTTTAAAAACACAGGGTCTATTTTAAAATAATGAAAATGGGGAGAGATCAAAGGAAACAAGACTTGAGGTGGGAGGGAATGTTATGCTGTAGGGCTGTCATAACAGAATTGTGATCTCAGGCTGATTTCAGACAGGATGGTGGAATCTTTAAACCGTGGGTGGTATATAAGCACAGATACCCATCAGTTCAAAGCTCAAGGAGTAGGTCTTACATGTAGCTAGAGTGAAGCCTGGTAAGGGATTTAAAGAACCATAGGCAGCAACCAATGTAAAGAGTGTAGGGCAGGTGTAATATGTTGTGATCTAACAGTGAACACTCATGCCTCTGCAGTCTGAATAAGCTGCAGAGCTGTAGCTGCACTACCAAGAGCCCTCTGAAGCGGGAATTAGAATAACTGAGCTTCAGTGGCAAAGTCATCAGGGAATAAAAAAGGCTCAGCTGGTGTAAATGGCATGATTCTGTGACTGGAGGAGTGAGACTCCTCTGATGGATGACCTCTGCCGAACTGCAAGGCTGTGTTCGCGGGCTTGGGGACGAGTAAGCGCTGCTGCAATCAACTTGCAGCATCACTCAGACTTTTCTATAGAACAGGGGCTGAATCTGCAAGTTCCACAGGGCAAGTGAAATACAATTTGCATCATCGGCATAATAATATTCTATCCTACATTTAGTAATGAGGCTTCATATATACAGCATGGGAGATGGGAGGGAGCCTTGGAGGATGCCACATTTCACATTCCTCCACTGTGGACCAGCACATCCAGTTGTCTCATTTTCTCGGCAGCTAAAGGAATGGCCTTGTGGTTAAAGTGCTGCAGTGGGACTTGGGAGATCTGAGTTAAAACCCTGATTCTGACACAGATCTTTTTTGTGACCCGAGGTAAGATATTTCGACTGTCCATGCTTCAGTACCCTGTCTGTAAAATGTGGATAGTAGCAGTTTGTATCTCCTGCCCTTTATCTGTCTTGATCTATATAGATTCCTTGGAACACAGATTAACTGCTACTATAAATCTGAAGTGCTTAGTACATGAGCATCCAGCATTGATTGGGCCTCTATGTGCTGCCATAGTACAAGAAATTAACAACAATAAGGATGACTGAGAGAAGTTTCAGAAATACCTGCAATATCTCTTAGTTGTTAAAACAACAACAAATAATCAGTCATATTAAAAAGCTACCAAAAAGCCCAGCCTGATCAACATGGTACTAAAAATTATTATAGGTAACACAGTATGGTTGCCCACCACTTTCTGTTATAGGTTTCTCTTGTCAGTTTCTTATATCTTTTCCTAAGCAACTGTTTGAGCTACAATTTCTAATGATGGGTGTCTTTCTCAGATTGTCTTTTTTTTCTTCTTATATTGCAACTAAAAGAGTTCCGGTGTTTCGATATTGAGATTAAGGAAAAATACATTGTTTTGTCCATGTGAAAAATATACAACTGTTTCTTTGAGAAGCTCTAGGACCCAGCAGAACTTTACGCACTTTGCCAGCAGAGCTCAAAAGTCCTTGAACTACAGCATGGTTGCTTTTTTATCTAGATTATGAGCACTGATCAAATTTTTTCAAACATGGCTGTCTAAATTTAGGCTTCTAAATTTCTGATAAGCACCTAAATAAATGTGCCCAGATTTGCATCTCTGAGGAATCTGAAGACTTCTATTTAAATGCTTAATCGTAGATTTATCTGAAGTTGGATCATTTTGTTATTTGTATTCTTTGGCTTTTGGAGCTAAGAAAAAGGTAACTTCATCTTTCTTAAAATACATTTTAATATAGAAATATTTGAGTATCTTTGCATGATATTATACATGTTCATACATTTTAAACTTATGAATTGATATTCATCAAAGTTAACTGGCTTTTTAAGTCTCAGTAAGATCTAAAATAAAAGCCAGGTTTAGCATTCCTAGCTTCAGCCACTTTTCTGGTTGGGAAACGCTGGAAAATTATTTTTATCATACCTGCTTAATCAAAACCAGTTGAATCAATTCTTCTCAAGCTTTCCAACCTTTTGTGCTGAGATAAAGTAAGCAGCACTGAATCCCCAAGGAAATTTATTTGAAAGAAAGTCTTGAGCAACTGAAAAGGAAAGTATGAATGGAAACCACTTTAAAGTAACAAGAACAATCGTTACAAAACACACCTGTTCTAACATAAATGCCAAAGGTAATGGAAATGCAAACACACCTGTTTTCTATGTTATGCGGTACATACAGGGTAGCTCCTGATCTGCTCTGTGGGGGTATTATTTACAGCCTTCCTCTCACCAACAAGAAAGTCACCTAAAAGAGGGAAGGAGAAGGCAGAGCCATGGGTCTATTCCCTCCCTTCCCTATTTTCCCCTCTGCTTCAATCTATAAAGTGGGGTTGGAACACTAGATGTGGGGGAGAATGGAGGGGGAAGGGAAGAAATTTGCAGCAGCTTGATGCATATCGCAAAATACATCTCCACCAGTGAACTCCTGGAGAGACTGCACCTTCGGAGGCACAATCTGTCTTGGTGCTTACCCAGGCAGTGCAGCTCTGCGCCACCCTTTATTCAGGGATGGTCGGATAATAATTGACAGCACCATGTACACAGGTTATTCTGGTGTGCTTGGCCCAAGACAGCTGGTCCCGCCCCACTAGTTTCCCTGAGACCAGCGTGATGGCTCTTCTGGAGTCCACTAATGCAATGGTCTGTATGCCATTCATCCTAACTGGCCACGTGTATCTATGGGGGGCCATCGAGACTCCCACAAGGTTTATCAAGCCACAAAGATCTTCATGATCCCCCAGATTGCACTGCACGGGCTCCTCCACATTAGGGCACTGGGCGGCTATATCCCTTACTTCCCCACAAGCATAACACCTATATCCTGCTCTAGGTGTCCCCCTATTCTTTGGGCTAGTGGGTTTTACCCCACAACCATCTCTCCCCAAGTTCCTTCATGGCCTCAGGCCGCTCTTCAGCCTCCTTCCTCCCCAACATAATTCTGCCTGGTGCTTCAGAAACCTGAGCCCTCAGGGCAGGGACTGGCCTCTTGACCAGGCGCATCTCTTCCCCGGTAGTCTGAGAATGTTCTTTGGCCATCAAGTGTCTCTCTACGAGGGCAACTAATTCATCATAGGAGGCGGGGTAATTTTGGCTGACCTATCCTCGTAAGACTGGTGGTAGTCCTCTCATGAACCTGTCCAGGACTACGACTTCCAAAATTTTCTCCAGGTGGTGGATCTTGGGTTGCAGCCACTTCCATGTTAGATGGATCAGGTCAAACAGTTGGGACCTTGGTGCTTTCCATCCCAGTATCTCCACCCATGGAATCTCTGGGCCCTTATAGCTGTTATCACCCCAGACCTCACCAGGATCTCAGCCTTCAACTGGGGATAATCTGTAGCCACTTTCGCCGCCATGTCGTAGTAAGCCTTCTGGGCCTCCCCACACAAGAGAACAGCGAGGATGCCTGCCCACTGGTCTAGGGGCCAGGCCTCATGTAGGGCCATTCTCTTGAAGGCGAGAAGATACGCCTCCACATCATCATCCACGGTCATCTTCTGTGGATAACTACTTGCCCTTAAGGACCATGTCCCTTCGTGGCCATGCATCAGAGTGGTCAGGGCCTTCAGCTGGTTCATGACCTCCTGCAGGATGGCTTGATTCTTGGCTGCCTGATTCATCAGCATTTGATTTGTTTCCTGCTGTAGCTGTACCAACTCCTGTTGGGCAGCCATCTGGACCCTGGTAGCCTCTTGTTGTGCTGCTGTGGCCTGCACCAGCGCCCTCACTACATCATCCATTTTGGGGGTGGGGGTTATTTACCTTGCACTGGAATGGTTCACCACAAAGTCTATCCCACCCCTGACACTACATGTAGGGTGACCAGACAGCAAGTGTGAAAAATTGGGATAGGGTGGGGGTAACAGGTGCCTATCTAAGACAAAGCTACGAATATTGGGACTGTCCCTATAAAATCAGGACATCTGGTCACCCTAACCAAATGTGGCAAGGCACCTCTTTTCTCTCACCACACTTACCACTTCCCCCTCTGGTGATGGTGGGCCTGGGGTAATCAAGCACTCAGGCAGAGTTTGCTTTCACCCTTCTGTGCTCCCTTGGTCATATTTTCAGGGTAGGCCTCAGGGTAGGCCTAAGGGATGATCCTTCACCAAACAAGAAGGAAACAGTCTCATAAACAAAAAAACAGGGGGGTACCTTTCCCTGCCCCCTCACTGGTGTCATCCTGTTGGTTGCCTTGGGGTTTCAGTCCTTCCCTTAGCAGGCACTCAGGTTTGGCTGTTTCCCCTATGGGAAGAAGCACAGCCTCTCACCCTGGAACAGCCTATTTCCCTGCTGCCACTAGCCTGGCAGCAGCTTGTCATAGAATCATAGGACTAGAAGGGATCTCAAGAGGCCATCTAGTCCAGTCCCCTGCACTTATGGCAGGACTAATCTAAACCGACCCAAACAGGTGTTTGTCTAACCTGTTCTCAAAAATCTCCCATGATGGAGATTCCAAAACCTCCCTAGGCAATTTATTCCAGTGCTTAACCATCCTGTCAGTTAGGAAGTTTTTCCTAATGTCCGACCTAAACCTCCTTTGCTGCAATTTAAGCCCATTGCTTCTTGTCCTATCCTGTCTCTCTCTCCCTTTGCTCTCCCCCAGAGGAGGGGTTTTTAAAGGCCTTAGGCAGCCCGTAATTGGATGCAGGTGTCTCTAATTGACCTGTATCAGAGAATATCAGGGTTGGAAGGGACCTCAGGAGATCATCTAGTCCAACCCCCTGCTCAAAGCAGGACCAATCCCCATTTTTTGCCCCAGATCAACTTAACAGCCCCCTCAAGGATTGAACTCACAACACTGGGTTTAGCAGGCCAATGCTCAAACCACTGAGCTATCCCCCCCGTGGTAACCTCTTCTCAGCTTGTAGGAAAAAGGGCCTTTATCATTCTAGGGCTAATATATTGACCCTCTTGCAGCCATCCAGCCTGCCTTTGTCACAGTTGGTATAACTTATGTTGCTCAGGGGTGAATAAGCCACCCCCTCGAGCCCCCGAGCAACATAAGTTACACCGACCAAAGTACCAGTGTGCACAGTGCTATGTCAGTGAGAGAGCTTCTCCTGCCGATATAGCTACTGCTGCTCACTGGGGGTGGATTAATTAAGTCGATGAGAGAGCTCTGGCCTGTTGGCTTAGAGCGGCTACACTAGATAGCTTACAGCACAGCTGCAGCACCACTGTAAACTCTCTATTGTAGCCATAGCCAGTGTATAAAACAACAGACAACAGGGGGATACAGACAGATGAGCAAGCACAAGGCAGCAGTGAGACAGTACTGGCCGGTGTGATAGGCAGTAGTCTCAACAGACTAGCTGCCTCACTTTTTATTGAGATCTTTGCTGTGTTGGGCCATATCTAGCTCAAATATTTATTTGAGATACACATATTGCTTAGAGGCACCCCTTCTGGCCAAAATGGGGACAGAGAACTGGAGCAAATGCAGAATCATGACAAGATCCTTCCTCCTCTCCCACTGCCAAGAAATTTACTTTGAATTTCTAATATCAACAATGGCAAATTTGTCACTTACTAAGGCCAGAAAGGGCCAGGAGCACAAGAAGAGAACGAGCAACTGAAATCAAACAGGGACAACACTGGTCAACTTTGTACTACTGGAAAAATATGGGCTATTTTGACCACCATGTTTTTAAATCAAGCCTGAGGACCTGTGTAACTATTTCTCTTGGAGGACAGCCAGCGCGTCTAAGCCAGCGCATGTAGAAGGCTGGATACGCTTGAATGCACATTGGACCAGTTCGGCAGCCACTTGAAGCACAAGTTCTCACTCTAAGTGAAACGCCCCTCCGTCTTGGTTACGTATGCTGCCGAAGATCTTTTTTTGTTTCTCTATGATGCGTAAGAGACGGGAATGGACTTGGCTGTCAGCACAAAATAGAAGCAGCAGGAATTTGGCAGCAGGTAGAGCTGTTTAAAAATCTGAACACTAACACTTCCTAAGGCACTTCTCGGGGACAGTAGAATGCATAAAATACTAAGAGTTCTGCTAGCATTTAATAGGCCAGGGTGGCCATGCTTTCAATCTACTTTCGATGCAATATCTGTTAGTCAAAGTATTTTTTTCAATGTATTATTCTTCTCAAGTCCTAAATTGCCCTAAGTGTATATAATCAGATATACTTCTTATGGCTCAGATGGATTGTTAGGTTAGTAGATGAAAAATCTTAGAAAAAAACGTTGGTATCTACCAAATACATGCCTGCTAATTATTATACTAATTATAAAATTAAAACAGAGACAAAGGGACCATCGCTAACTCAATGTTTTATTGGACATTGTTATTGAGTATGTTTTAGTACATGCGTTTGAAAACACTTGTGCTTCCTTCTTCAGTGCTTTATAGCAATTTTTTAAAAATATAGTTAGGGATGCATCCTGGTAACAATTGTGCAGGGTCTATAGTCATTTATTATCCCAGACAGTCCTTGTCAAGTCTGACAATAGAGCCCAGTGAGCCAAGCCTTTTAGAAATGGAAATGCCATTTTGTTAACATGCATGATTAAAAAAAAAGCACTGACACCGCTCCCCCCCCCCGCACAGAGTTATAATTGTGGGTACACGATTGGCCCTCTAAAAATGGGTCTTTCAGCTTTCTGCCAACTGTGACATCTTGTATGGTGTGTGGATAACTGCACTTGGCATTGGAAAACAGAGGCAAAAGGTCTAATATTCTAGAAATTTGGTCCTGCTTGCTAGGCTGGATTGGGGATACCTGGATATAGGGATTGGGGATTCCTGTTTTATTCCCCGTCCAGCTCTGTTTGGATCCTTTAGCAACACTAATAAGATGGAGTCAGTATTAACTTTGGCCTGCACCCTCTGTGTGCTCTGGAACAGCCACCGATGACGTACTCCAGGGGAAGGCCCTCGTGACTGAATCCATCACTGTATGGCTGCTATGTAGTCATCGGTGGCTCAGGGCTTCTGTGCATGGATGGTCCTTGCAGACGTGAGGGACCCAGCAGCTTGGTGGACAAAACCCAAAATGTATGGAAGAGGACAAAATGATCCAGAGAGCACTGGGGACTTCACAGAGCCTCCTCTTCTCTAGCAGTTTTTTCCCTAGGCCTATGATTTTACAATTTATTAATTAAGAACTAGGCACTCTGTTAAAAAGCGAGCAGGGCCTATTTGAACGTGTGCCCACTCTTTTAATGCAGTGGTCATGCTGCTGTATATTACCTGGCATGATGTGCATGATCAAAAGAAAAGAAGCATGAGGTGACATTACGATTGAAATGTGAATGGGAAAGCAGCTCATGCGTCTCTTTGGCTCAGATCTCTACATTAATTCACAGGGGCTCATGAAATCCCATAGAAGCTCAGGCATGATGAGTGTCTGAGATTTTTAGCCGTTTCTTTAGAGAGATACGTAAGAAAAAGAAATGGGGGTTTCATAGAATACTTTGGCAATTTAAAAAAAAATAATATTCCCTTCACTGGGAGATTGATGATGTTTTAGTACCATTAGCAATAACCCTCTCTGAATATCCTCTAAGGATGCTACTGTTATTACCACTGAAAACTTGGCAATCCACTGTAGCAGCATAAAAATTAAACTGATGATCTGTAACTTAAATATCTAACAATAAGAAATCATATGCAGTATTTAAATATGTTACAGCTTGGGAATTCATAGATGTAACTAACGGATAATTCGACAGAGCAAATATTAATGAGAGGAGCCTGGGCTGGGGGAGGTGGGGGAAGGAAGAATGGGCTTAGTAGTACCAGGTACAGTGGCACTGGAGGTGAAGCAAAGGGACAAGAGGTTTGGGAAGCAGTGGCATGGGTGGTTATTAAGACATTAGAAGGTCTGATCCTAGGACCATTGAAAGAGTCCCATTGATTCATAGATTCATAGACATTTAGGTCAGAAGGGACCATTATGATCATCTAGTCTGACCTCCTGCACAACGCAGGCCACAGAATTTCACCCACCACTCCTACAAAAAAAACCCTCACACCTATATCTGTGCTATTGAAGTCCTCAAATCGTAGTTTAAAGACTTCAAGGAGCAGAGAATCCTCCAGCAAGTGACCCGTGCCCCATGTGACAGAGGAAGGTGAAAAACCTCCAGGGCCTCTTCCAATCTGCCCTGGAGGAAAATTCCTTCCCAACCCCAAATATGGCAATTAGCTAAACCCTGAGCATATGGGCAAGATTCATCAGCCAGATACTACAGAAAATGGAGATCAATGGACTTTGGATTAAGAGTTAAAAAGAGAGAATGTTTAAACACTAAAATTAAGATATTTTTATTTATCATGGACTAAATCTTAAGGTCCTAGCTCAGGGTCAGATCCTGCCTATCCCCTATGTGGGACCTCAGTGTGAGAGGTGGCAGAAGAAGCTTCCCCCTCCTGCAAACATGAGGGAGTGTGGGGATCTGGCCCGTTAGCTGTTTTAAGCCAACCCATGAGCTCCCGTTGGGGAACGGGGTCGGGGGCTGCTCCGGCGCTCCACCCGGGGTGCTTGGTCAGGAGCCGCACCACACAGTTCGGTCCAGCTCTGGCCAGAGTGCAGGGTTGGGAGCTGCACCACACCCAGAAGCCGTACCACACAGCTCCCAGAAGTCACAGCATGGCCCTGCTCTAGCTGGGGTGCAGGGTCCGGGGCCGCTCCACACGGCTCCCGGAAGCCAGAGCATGGCCCCGCTCCGGCTCCTAAGTGCTCCAATGGGATCTGCATGGGCAGTGCCTGCAGACAGGGCAGCATGCAGAGCCACCTGGCTGTGCCTCTGCATAGGAGGTGGAGAAGGGACATGCCACTGCTTCCAGGAGCCGCTTGAGGTAAGTGCCACCTGGAGCCTGCACCCCTGAGTCTCTCCCCACACCCCAACCCCCTGCCCCGGCCCTGATCCCCCTCCCACTCTCCAACCCCCTCGATCCCAGCCCAGAGCACCCTCCTGCACCCCTAACCTCTCATCCCCAGCCCCACCCCAGAGCCTGCACCCCCAGCCAGAACCTCCACCCCTTCCTGCACCCCTGCCCCAGCCCTGATCCCCCTCCCGCCCACCAAAACCCTCAGTCCCAGCCCAGAGCACCCTCCTACACCCTAAACTCCTCATCCCCAGTCCCCCCCGCACCCCAACCCCAATTTTGTGAGCATTCATGGCCTGCGATACACTTTCTTTTCCCCTATTTGGCCCTTGGGCCAAAAAGTTTGCCCACCCCTGGCATAGAGTATTTTATTGTTAATTACAACTGACCAGTAATTTTTTGACATTTTTTCATTGGAAAATGTGGATTCATCAAAATTGAAACTATTCAGTGAAATTTCTAATTGATTGAGAAAGAGAAAAAGCAAGCACCCAGAACAGCCAATAGCCCATTGGTTAGGGCACTCACTTGAGATGTGGGAAACCCTGATCCAAGTCCCTCTTCTGAATCAAGCTGTTAGCCAACATATATGTTTTGTGTATTGTACACCACATTGATATGTATTACACCAATGACATTAATATATACTATATTATATATGAATGTTGGGTAGTTCTATTAAGCTCTATGCTGTGAATCATATTTTCCCAGAATGCTGTGCATTCCTGTTCACTCATGCTAACGTATATCCCATAACACTTTGTAACAGTTCGGCACATACAGATATAAATCCTGTCAGAAGCAAGATGTCTTATTAATGGTGTGCTTGGTATAGTTAGGTAATGCACAACTCGTTGATAGCTGGAATGCGATGCCCGGAAACAAAGATAAGGGAAGGTATAGGATGGTGCAGAAAAACAACATAAAGAAGCTGATATGGATTGGTAGGTTAAGTGTTGGTTGATGTAGATAATGATGTCTAGCTTGTAAATAGGTGTATTATAAATATTGCTAGTCTTAGGTGCATATTCTCAAAGCTGACCTCTGTAAGGCGAATGAATATTGTGAGATTGATTGCATCCTGGAAGAAGTGGCATGTCTGCCTTCTTTTCCTACTGTACTGCTTTGTCCAAGACTAATAAACTGACTAAGCTTGGCTATTTGGTCTCTAAAATATTTTTAATATTGAACCGTAAGTGTAGTCTACTGATTGCCCATACATTGATTACTCAAAAAGGCAGAGCAGGACTTAAATCTGGGTCTCCCATATCCCAGGGAAAGCCCTAACCCTCGGGGTGGGTCATGCTCAATTCCCCCAACCTCCACGATTTTTGGAAGGTCTTTTTTTTCATTCCACCTAGGAACAAAACAAAACAAAAATCTCAAAGCCTTGACATTTTTCACAAAACAGAATTCTTGTTTTCTGGCCAGCCCTATTACTAATGGAGACCAAGCAGCAGACCAGTAGCTGATTCTCAGCTTGCTGCATGTCCACCCATTACCAGCTGGCAGCATTCCATGGGCATCATTCACAAGAGAAGTGACTGTCAAGGAGGGATTGGAAAGAGAATGAGGTAGGTACTTTATAGATTTATCCACTGGCCTGCTCCACTAGGGATAGTAAACTGCACCCCCAGAAAGGGCTGCTGTATGCCCAGGAGCTCCTGGAGGCCTTGTGTCTTTCTAAGGTAAATGGCTCCTGATGCTCTCCCTGGGATGAGGAGACTCCCCCAGGCTGTTACACAACCCAGCTCAGTTTTATTCAGTCCTTATTCAGCCATGCCCATTGATTGCAAATGGGTGTTTGCCTGAATAAAGAGCGAATGCAAGGGCCCAACTAATCAGACGCCTGTTTTGCATTGGTGTAATTCCTTCAGGGGGGTTACTCCTGATTCACACTGGTGTAAGTGAGATCAGAATCAGGCCCTCAGAATTTGGCCAACAGATATTTTGTGAGATTTCTGTGCATATGTCATTACCTGTCCATCTCCCTGCAATGCACTATGGTATGTGCATATTATTGGCATATCACATTACCATTCTGGTTTGACTGGTAGTGATATTATCAGGGAACAAAAATCATTCCTTCCTCCTCTGCCTCCCATACCATATGAGCTGGCTCTAAAGCTGCTTTTTAAGGTGCTTGTTAAAACCACAATGCACTAAAAAGTTTGTTCCAGTACATTTATCATAAAATTCAGTGAAGGACAGCAATACTTGCGGGAAAATACCGTGCCAAGAACAGTGTGTAAATAACACTTTTACAATGGGAAATATTGATCATGAATCTGTCTCACAAGACTAACATTTTTTTGTCAGTTAGCAAACCCTTTAAAATGTAAAGCTATATCAAAGTTATTTCTATATCAATAACAAGTAGGCTATGAATATCATACAGTTGCAAGCTAGAAGCAGAGAGAGTTATTTCTCGAGCATGAAGACCCCCTCTATGTATGCTAATGAACATAATTCTGATGTTTTTCTTCAATGTCAGAGCGCTTTATATAGAAACAAATTGAGCTTTAAATAGGATTTTGTAGACAATTTGTGTAGGTGCATGAACATTTTAGCAAGTGGAGAAATTGCACAGAAATAAAATCTCTGCTTATACCAGTAGCACAAGTGGCCAGTACAGAGAAAGGAAAGAGGAAGGCACCATTCAAAGTGACTGCCATTATTAAGAAAACGAAAACAAAAACGTTTTCTCTCTTATCCGTAACAGCCACAAGACAGCCTGAAAGTGAACAGTGTTTCCTTATCACAATGATTTTCCTCGATTTTGTGCTCACTTTGGCTTGTTGCTAGAAAATGACTTCTGCGTGCTGGACTGATGGCACTGAGGTTTTCTCATTTAGAAATAAAAACACTAAAGTGTTAAAAACAACAATTACATGATCTTTACAAACCAAAAGAAGGAAAAAAAGCAAGTCACATTTTAGACCCACCAGCTTTGAGAGTGCCCTTTCATTTTAGTTTGCATGGCAGATGAGTGGTTTTATAAATATATGCCACACTTGTATTTTTGCTCAACTTTGTACATCAATAGGCAAGTGTGTGAGAACATTCAACTCCTTGTGAGTGCATCAGACTAATGAACTCAATCGTGGGAGATGCAGACAGTCTCCAGGAAGGTGCTCCCTTGAAAGCCTGAGGGCACTCAGCAATGCACAGTAGATATTCAGCTTATATGATTGGACCCATTGTGATTTTCAGTTGACAAGCAGGTGATTCACTGATGTCACTGTTCAACGTAATATTGTGACTGTGTTGCAGTATATGACACCATGTTTTTTGTTGGAATCATGTCCACATACAACATCAAGCACTGTGAAGAGCTATCATCCTACTTCGTGAAATGATCACACACATTCAAGAAGCCTTCTCAAACAGCATAGATCTGCTCTGCTTGCGCTCACCAATCAACAGTCCACCAGTATTCCTACAGTTCAGGACATTCACTCATCGAGAAGTTCTGGACACCCGAAAGGAATCTTGACCTAAAACTTGTGAATCTGACCCATGCCTCTCCTGACTTGTGAAAGGGAGTCATTTACAACTGGTGGCACTCTTTATCAAAAGAACCAATGCCTCATTCAGAGAAGGAATCTTCCCTTCCTCCTTCAATTACCCAATACTCTGACCAACCCTGAAGAAACCCACCCTGGATACTTCAATCCTAGCCAACTACCACCCAGTGCCAAACCTGTCATTCCTGAGCCAAGTTCATTGAGAAAATAACCAAGGCTGATTACAAGCTCATCAAACTGAAGCCAGCATCCTAGACCCAACAAAATCCAGATTTAGGCCAGGACATGGAACTGAAGCTGCTTCAGTGGCACCGATGAATGGTCTCCTCATGCTAATGGATAGAGGATAGGTGTGCATTTGACGTTCTTGACCATGAGATACTGCTGTCTTGCCTGGGAGAGGGGCAGGAGTTCAGGGTAATGCACTAAAATGGTTTGAGTCCTTCCTGGAGGAATACACTCAAAGAGCAGTGATGCATTGCCACTACTGGACCCCTCATTTGTGTGGTTCCACAAGGATCAGTTCTCTCTCCAGTCCTTTTCAATATCCACATGCAATCCCTAAGTGATCTGGTCAAATGGCATGCACTCAAGTGCCAGCAATATGCAGGTGATACATAGTTCTACTTATCCTTTGCTACATATGATCACCACCACCACACCACTACTACCAAGATGTCTCAGTGCTTGGATGAGATCAGATCCTAGATGAATAATAGCTGGCTAAAGCTGAATCTGAGCAAAACAGAGATGATACTGGTGGCAAAGGAAAGTATTCTGAGGAGTTTGCAGCTACAGTGCAATCTCCTTTCCTGGAAGATTCACATCTACAATTGTTCATTTCAATCCAGAGTCTAGGACAGTGGTGGGCAAACTTTTCAGCCCGAGTGCCAAATAGGGAATAGAAAGTGTATGGCAGGCCATGAATGCTCACAAAATTGGGGTTGGGGTCCAGGAGGGGGTGTGGGCTCTGGGGTGGGGCTGGGGATGAGGAGTTTAGGGTGTAGGAGGGGGCTCTGGGTGGGGACCAAGGGGTTCGGAGGGCAGGAGGGGGATCAGGGGTGCAGGAAGGGGTGCAGGTTCCGGCTGGGGGTGCTGCCTCTGGGGTGGGGCTGGGGAGGAGAGGTTTGGGTGCAGGAGGGTGTTCCGGGCTGGGATCGAGGGGGTTGGAGAGTGGGAGCGGGATCAGGGCTGGGGCAGGGGAGTGGGGAGAGGCTCGGGGGTGCAGGCTCTGAGCAGTGCTTAACTCAAGCGGCTCCTGGAAGCAGTGGCATGTCCCTTTTCCATCTCCTATGTGGAGGCGCGGCCAGGAAGCTCTGCGCACTGCCCCATCCACAGGCACCGCCCCTGCAGCTCCCATTGGAGCACATAGGAGCCAGAGCGGGGCCATGCCACAGCTTCTGGAGTGGGGCCAAGCTGCATGGTCCGGCTCCCGACCCAGTACCCCAGCCGGAGAGCCAGAGTGGGGCCAAGCTGTGTGCTGCAGCTCGCGGACTGGCTTAAAAAAGCTTGCAGGCCATAGTTTGCCCACCCTTTGTCTAGGAGCACTCTTTTATTCCTGGCTGATACTGAGCTCTTACATTGAAAAAGCTGTGAATAATGCTTTCTATTATTGCCAGGTTGGGTAGGAAACTCTGACCCACCCTGGCTGATGAAGACCTGTAATCAGTTATTCATGCCTTTGTCACACCTCAGACTGGATTACAACAATGTGTTATACCTGGAGATGAAACCTTCAGCACATAGGAAACTCCAACTAGTACAAAACGCTGCAGTGCATCTCCTCAACAACACAGCTCCCCATGTATGTTTGTAGGTAAGTTCCTTTCCCATACACTTGTACATGGGAGGGGCCCTGGTGATTGCTCCCAATCTTTCTTTAAATCCCAGAGGAAGGTTGCTCTGCAGACCCTCCATAACATGATCTGAGAAGGAGCACCCCAGGCAAGGAGAATTCACACACCTGTACATCACACTGTCCTCTGCTCTCTACTCTGGCTTCCTATAGAATTTTGAATCAAGTTCAAGGTCTTGGTCCTTATCTTGAAAGCGCTCTATGGCCTAGGCCCAGGATACCTAAAAGACCATTTAAAGCTGCTCAATGAAAATCATGGTCGACAACTTCACTGCACTTGCATAGTGGAACTCTCAGCAGTTAGAGTAAAGCTCGTCTGTGCAGGAGCCAGATCCTTCTCTGGAGGTAGTCCAAGACTGCGGAATGAACTCCCCCGGAACTAAGGACTATCATGAACCTCACCACTTTCCATTCCGAATGCAAGGCACATTTCTTTGACCTTGCCTTCTCTAATTTAAACACATAGCAATAGGTATGTTTAACCTCCCCCCCCCCCCCCCCCGTTCCACCCCAAAAAAATCCTTACCAATACAAGACACTCCACTCAACATGCTTCTCCATCTGGGCAGAGAATGAATGTACAAACAACAGGACAGATGTGTCATCACATTGTTTTATGCACTCCTGGAAGGCACTCAGATACTGTGGTGATGATATGATATAAAAACCTGTATAGAATAGAATAGAATATTAACTGTTAAGCAACACAGAAAGAAACCTGATGCAAAGGTGAATTGGAAAGTAAACAAAAGCAGGCAGAGATAATTTCAGCCATCAGTATCAAAAAATGGGTTTTGGGGCATATTTCCCTGATGTTAAATACTGTACATTGGCTACATTTTAAAAGCACATAAAACACATTTTCTAACTCAAATGTTGCTTCCTTGGGAACAAAATGAGCACACCCACAGCATACAAAAACCAATGTGAGTGTGCTCTAGCATTCTGACTCACTGTAAACACGCATGCTGGACCCCCCTGGATAGGTCACTCCTGCTAGGAACTTACATCTGTGCACAGAGAGAGGATAAAGTGCATATTGTACATGTACAAACGTGTGGCTGACTTCTCCTTGCCTGGAGTGCCCCTCTATAGATCGTATTATGGAAGGTCTTCAGTGCAACTTACCTCCAAATTTACATGGGGAACTGCAGTTCCAGTTCACCCTCCCTTCTTCCTTTGGGGCCAGTGATAGAATAGTAGAGGCAGGGAGAAGGGCCTTAATACACTTTCTAGTCTAGTGATCAACAGGGCAGTCTAATTTCTCTATTCCTCTCTATGGGTCAGCTCTATTGCTTTTTTTATCCAAAGGATACAGCATTGCAATTTGCGTTTCATATACATCCCCAATACACGATGCATAGTTGCATTTACTGTGCTCTTGTAGCCAGGGCCCCATGCAATTTTACACATCCACGTCCAAGAATATGAAGGAAAGAGCTCCCTCCCCTGCAAAACAAAAGGCATTGCTGCAACTTATTTAAGCTCACACAGTGATCTATTCATTAACGACTGGAGCCAAAGTCAGCCCGTTTAATTTGACTGCTTTCGTAAATTGTACTTGCAGTTCAATGCGTGCAGTATTTTCTATATTTAGTGTATGTGATTTGTGAATTGAAGTCATGTATATAAGCAGTGACTTAATTTACAAGTATAATAAGTATCTATGGAAACACTGCGGAAACAGATCATTACATGAAGTTCTTCAGGAATAAAAAAAATTCTGTGCATCCCATAAGATTTTTCTTGTATGGTTAGAAGGCTAACCGGTAGTGATCTATAGTTCCTTCCAATAAACATGATAAAGTTATACAGCATCTCCTAGCTCACAGTCAGCATGCACTTGGTATATTTGTGTAAGAGAGCACTCATGAATTTTGATAGATAAATGCATGTCAAAGAAACATAAGGCTTACATCAGGCAAGCTGTGGGCAATTCTAGGTCCCTGAGAAAGCTAAACAGTTTTGCCAAATACACATCTAACATTTTGTGTTGTGAAAGAATAAAAATCTCAATCCCAAGCAAAAATTTTAAAAACTTGCCCATTCATCAAAATAAATAAATAAATTAAAAATGGGTTTTGAAACAATTACATTTTTTAAAAAAAATTTGGAACTACCAAGGAAACAAAAAAATCCACAATTTTCACAGCTGTGATCACACTACAGGATCACAGCTTGATTTTGGTGATTCAGTTTCCGATTAAATCCTAATACCTACTGTGTTTGACAGAAGACAACTGACATGACTCATCTGGCTGTGCACATTGTACATGAATTCCTGCTTGTGGCCATTTGTAAGGCATGAACTATTTCATGGGTTTGGCAAAAAATAAATGTCTCAGATAATATTTTCTTACTACATCTACTTATTGTGGGTAAATAAATAGCCTTCCCAACTGGGACCTTTGGGTACTACTACAATACAAATAATAAATAACAATAATACAAGAGCTGATCAGAATGATAAAAGTCTGCTCTTCCCCCATAGTATAAATTCACAGTATAAAATTATGAGACAAAGAATGATGCCATTTAAATCAATTAAAACAATATATACAGCAATAAACTGCTAAGTTCTTGTTCACATGGGATCTGTAGGGTATAAACTGTCATGCTCATAAAAACAAAAGACCTACTGCAGACATCATGTGGGCAGGCACTCTGCAAATGTTCTCCATAGTGCTGGCATGTGTCTCAGTCCTAACCTGCAGAACTGCTGCTATTTCAGCCATAGGCTTCGTTTCTTACACAGAAACAATCATTTATGCTGTGCCATCCCATTGCTCATGATTTTGTTTTATTATGCGGCAGCCAAAGTAGCTCTTCAATTAGAAAAAAAAGAAAAATGTTATTGGGGCTTGGGCTGGTGACTATCGTAACTATTATTTTTAAGATCACAGTCCTCCTCCCACTGAGGCCAGTTAGGTCCTGAGTACCTATGGTCAAATCCTGGACGTCAGCTTGCAATCTGAGTGGCCAGGCTGTGTGCAGGGGCCATTAGTAGGATGGGGAAGAAATCCTCTTTCCCCGCTGCAATGTGGTATGGAGTTGCTCTGCGGCAACTACTGCTGCCTCAGGGCTCCAATAACCTTTGTTGACCAGGTATTCCTCCTCAGCGTGGGAAAATGGCCACTAGCTCTGTAAAGTCCCATAGCCACACCATGCCCCGAGAACCATGTTCTAGTCAGGCTCTTAACTCATGCCTATCCCTGATATATGAGGACCTGATCTCTCTCAGACCCCACAGTAGGAGGGCTGGATGGAGGCCATTGATGGGTAGGGTGGAAAACAGGCAGCACAGAACCTGAACAAAAGATAGCCAAGGCACAAGAAAATGTAAGGACGAGCATGAAAGGTATTGAACATGAGCTGCAAAGAGAAAGTTCCAGTTGCTAGGCTATGGGCTACCTAAGCGACTAACCTAGCTTAGGTGCCTAACTCCAGGAGAGGGTTCACAGCTGAGGCTCCTGAGCGAAGGGAGGCACCTATCTGGTCTATCAGCCAGACAGACCAAGCCAACTGCTTAAGTTCCTAAGCTCTTCTCCTCTCCCGGACCTCCTCGGCATGTCCTACTGGCTAATTTAGGAGGCTCCCTGCTCAGCTTGCTGGCTTGTGAGGATCCCTTTCTTGGGCACCTACCTTGCTTTGCATGGGGAACCTGAGCACTTAACTCAGGGCTGAGGATTTCAATAGGCATAAGGCATGTAGGAGTTAGGCATTGCAATGGTGAGTGAAGCAGCTTTAAAGTATGTTTGAGGATGTGGAACTGTGTGCCTTCCAAAATTAGGAAACTAAACAGGGGGACTAAGGGAATGAGCTTGTACCTAGAAGTCCATGGGAGTATTGCCATTGACTTCAATGAGAGCGTGATCAAGTCTTAGATCTCCTCTGTGGTACTGCACATTTAGCCCCTGTGGACGGGGATCGATACAACTCTCCTCTCCTCCAGCCTCTACAGCCTATTCGCCCCGCTGCCATTGCAGTAGTAGTTCTGCCATCTTTAGCTCTCTGTGCATCTACACCAGTGATGGACGGGTGGTAGGGGTGAGGCATTTGGGCTTAAAAATTGAAATAGCTTCATTGAGAAATTAAAGTGATAATATCTACAAGGGCCTGTATATTCTGTGGTTCCATGGCCACAGCGCTACACACTGAAACATGCATATATTATTTTTCAATTCAATTATTTTTCAATTATTTTCAAAACCAGTATGTTTCTTTTAATACCTGATGCGCTTCTATAAGCTATTGCATACAAGTCTTAGTTTGCTTATATTAATCAAAATTCTGGCTGTGAAAATGTCCTCCACAGCACTACATAGATGGAATTATATTCTGCTGTATTGAAAAAGTTTTTTAAATGTCAATTTTAATTTTCCTCTATATTTAGTTTTCTGACCAAAATCTTTATGGTATTTATATGTGGTGTTTCCACAATGTGCTATCTACAAATATGACCATTTTCCTTTTGATATTAAAATGTCTCCTACACAATATTTTAATAAGAAGTCATTAGACTTAGCTGTCAAAAGCTGACATCAATCATTTTCAAGTGTCTAATTGGGAAAATAGCAAGACATATTTCTGGAAGACAGCATGCCCCAAAGCTTCTTGTTCTTGACCATGACATATGGCATAGAAGAGTAGTAAACAGGAAATCTGTTCTCTAGTAATTGGTAAAATAGCTGTATTTATGGTGAAATTCAATGAAGGAAATTGATATTTCTTTTAATAATAAAAATATGTGACAGTAGAAACAGATTCTTCTCTACTGTCATTCTCCTGAGTACAAAACTCGAGTCAGGGCTTAAAGCATTAAAATCACATTAGATCATTAATGGAGATCACATTAGTCTCCATCTCTGACTCTTAAAATTCTCTCACTTTTTCTTGATTTCCAAAGATTCCTCACAGCTCACGAGAATTCTAATAGCTGTTAAAATTTGAGCACAGTCATTGCCAAGTCTCAATAATGGAATGAATAAAACAGATCAATAATATAGAATAAGGAAACATGGAACAAAGAGTGGTTGGCAAAAAAAGACAGAAGTATTTATTTTGTTAACCAAGCTTATTCCTCTTTTTTGTTGCTGTTTTGGTAGCTTGTGTGTTGCACTTTGGAAATTTTACAATAGGGCTAAATCCTTAACTGATTTAAAGTGGCAGAGCTTAATTAAAGTCAATTAAGCTAGGCCAATTTACACCGGAAAATGATTTGGCCCATAATATTTAAATAAGTGAGCAGAGGACACTATGGGAATATATTACTTTCTATCCCCCATGATTTTCTTTACTTTTAAAAGGTACTTAAATTAGAAGAGTGTGACGTATGATAGTTAACACAAACAATCAAACATTTTCTAGTTTATAGTTTTAAAGACAGACTTTGCAAACCAAGAAGATTGGAGGGACATTTGATTTAGCAACTGGTGAACAAAATCATTCCAGACCTTCAAAAGACAAAGTAGTGACATGTTATTAAAACATACTCACCAGTGCAATCACTTCTGAGTTATAAATAATAAGCAGTTGCAAATGACAGCTCTATGGGTATGTCTACACTACGAAATTAGGTCAAATTTGTAGAAATCGATTTTATACAGTCAATTGTGGGTGTCCCCACTTCAGACCATTAAGTCGGCAGAGTGCGTCCACAGTACTGAGGCTAGCGTCAACTTCCGGAGCTTTGCACTGTGGGTAGCTATCCCACAGTTCCCGCAGTCTCCGCCGCCCATTGGAATTCTGGGTTGAGATCCCAATGCCTGATGGGGAAAAACATTGTTGCGGGTGGTTCTGGGTACATGTCGTTAGGCCCCCCACCCCTTTGTGAAAGCAACTGCAGACAATCATTTTGCGCCTTTTTTCCTGGGTTACCCATGCAGATGCCATACCACGGCAAGCATGGAGCCCGCTCAGCTCACCATCACCGTACGTGTCCTGGGTGCTGGCAGACATGGTACTGCATTGCTACACAGCAGCAGCTCTTTGCCTTGTGGCAGCAGACGGTGCAGCATGACTTGTAGCCGTCGTCGTCGTCTCCTGGGTGCTCTTGACTGCAGTGGAGGGTGCTCAGGATATCATAAAGCAGAGCCAAACGAGAATGGTTTGCGTAATTGTTATAACTTGATCTGGTTGGACATTTTTTGACAAAACTTTACTTTTGTCAGAAAGTGTTGGTTCACCAGAACGTATCAGTTTTGATGTGAAAGGTTTCACAATGTGGTCACAATCTGCATGTACATGTGTGCCCCCAGAATAGCTCAGTGGTTAGGGTGCTAATCTGGAGCAGGAATTTGAATCTCCCACATCCCAGCTAATGGCCCTAACCACAAAACTATTCTCAGGTGAGAGGGTCTCTATCTCTCAAGTTTTTTATAAAGCATTTCAAAAGGCCTAGATTTCATCCCAGTATGGAATGGGGAAATGTCTGACATTTCAGACATTTTTGCAGGATGGAAAAAGCGTATCCTGCATACCTCTAATCACGGAAAGACGAGACACCGCCCTGTTGGCACACAGACTGCCGCCCCTTTCACAGTCCCGCCCCAAGCACCTGCTTGGAATGCTGGTGCTTGGAGCTGGCCCTGTTCCCCACAAAAAACCATCCACTGCAATGCGTGCCTTTTGTTCTGCATCCGAGAGAGATACTCTTGAGGAGCTGAAATGTGTGCGCCATCTAAATTTTAACAAATATCTTTTTCTCACATTTGCTTCTAGATGTAGTTTTGGTCTCATAAAAAATGTCAATGTCTTAATCACCATGTGCTCACTAATGCAATGTGCTGAAAAGAAAACAAAATGCCTCAGTGGAAGTATCCTTGTTAAGTGCGTGGTTTGGCTTTTGCCTTTAGCTAAATATTGGAAGCTGATATTGTGGTTGCTTTTTCTCCACATTTATTTATAAAGTGGCGGGTTCTGGGACAGATGAATTTTGTAATGAATGAACTTCAGTTTATAACAATGGATTGTATAATATACATTTACCAGTGAAACACTATTCAGCTGTTTTCTTAATAATCTTCCTTTATCAAGATGTTTAATTAACTATAACTGACAGATCTGATATTACATGGCATTTAATACTTTAATAAACTTTTGAATAAGCTTGCTCTCCTCTTAGCCAAATTGTGGACTGTAGTTTTAATGGTCACATGTGACACTAGTCATCATTTGTATGTAGTGCATCCTGAATGATTTTTTTTTTTTTTTTGGAAATGCAAGGCAGCAATAACCGCCATTAGAGGTAGGTCACCCTTGCTGTGCCAAGATAAAAATTATATCCCTAAATCTGCAAGGATGCTGTGGTCCTACCACAATATGAGCAATAATGACCAAGGCCTTTCTACATGACTGATCCCACTTCGTGCACTTACCAATCCTCCTTCTTGATCCTGCCATGGGCAACAGTGTAGCAATGCAGCCACCAGAGATCATTCTTGTGCCAGAACAGGCCCATCCCACAGCAGCATTTGTCATTCTAGTCTCCCACATCCATATGAAAGCTTGGCTCTGGCCCTGAAAATACTGCCCCCACCTGCAGCTCTCTCTCTCTCTCTTCGTGCATGTGTGTGTGTGTGTGTGTGAGTGTGTGAGAGAACTGAAAGTGATAATAGATCTTCGAGTAAGGACTTGGTCAACCATGCTTTGAGTTAGTTACAGTTCAGTATTTAGTGATGACTGTAAATTGCCTCTTTGTAAGTCAGTTTTACCTATGCACATTCAGATACCACCAGTTTCCACTGGAAAGTAAATACAATATTTATTTCCTTATAATTTCCTTATAAAAATCCCTTCTACATTTGCAATGACTTTCCCATACTGAGAAATAAAGTTGTGACATGAGAAAACACTGCAATTACACTGAAGGAAAGTACAAAACTGCTCAACCAGAAACATGGTGAAGTGGTATAACCAACTTGACTTGCTGCTCATAGAATAAAGAGTAACCTAGATCTGCTAGAAGCATACAATGATGTTCTTGTCACTAAAAGTACAGACAAAGAGAAGGTATTATGCCCTGATTAGTAGAGATTAAAGAGCATTACAATTTGATAACTGTCCAATAACTTATGTGAAGTAAATTGGTGATCTAGGACAAGTTCTTAGTCCACAGATCTACACACCACAGTGGGCACTTCAAAAAGGCTCCTAAACCATGTATGAAGGCTGACATTTTCAAACTTCCCTAGAAAGCTAAAATACAGCCAATTCAAGGGTCATCAACACAAGGATCTCACCACCATAAAGATGTTTTTATTCTTATCCTAGTCTCCGTGACTGCCAACTCTGTTTGAAATATACAAGTTTCTTCTAACAAAAAGACTGTCTGAATCGGGAGGTTCTGGAAGCCAAGATTGAAACACAGCTTAAGACAATGTATAAATGAATCCAATGGTCTCAGAAAAGTCCCTAGAGGATACCTATCCTAATTAAAAGAAATGAATACTGTTCAAAATTGTATAGTCAATTGCTTGACCACACTTGGTTTGCTAAAACAGACATATTTATGCTAAAGAATTGGGAAAATCAGAACAGAAGCATAGCCTGTGTTAGAAATGACTTGGTCCCTATTACACTGTAAATAAACTAAGTTAATCTTTGTATAAATGTAGGTTATTGAAAACAAGAGAAATGTAACACACTGTGGTACGATGTCACGATTTGGCAGTCCAAGATTAGAATAGTAATGCTGTTACAGATCCGGGTTAAAACATGCCTCTATTTTGAAAAGTGATTCTGTAAACCTGGAACCTTCTTACCCAAAAGATCTTGTGTATTCAGAGTCAGATCTGCAACTGTAGTGACTAAAATAATGCCTTTTACTTAATCTCAGAGAGCCAATGCAACTAAGGGTATGATTGGACTGAGTTGCTTTGAAATTTCAAGTGCATATTTCCCTGCTTATTTTGCTCCAAATTTACACTCATTTAAAAATAAATATCTATCCCTTATTGTTGTGAAGAAAACTTGAACTGAATACAAACTACTGCAGTGCTGTTTGCCTAACTCTGCTAGGAGATAACCTGAAACAACAGCTCTGAAAGATGTGTAAGCTGTTCCTATTCATCTCATTGATGACAATTTCATGATAACAATTTATGTCTGTATTGTTAACTACTTCACTGCTGATCAAATCATAAGAACATACGCAAAATCATGTTATGAAGGTCTGCACAATCCACTGTGAGTGGCAAAGTTTGGCTTGTCTGTAGAACTTTGGCACGTACTACCACTAATTTTTTGCCCAAGCTGACACCTGGTTAGGAAAGAGTCAACTGAACTCTATTTCTTCTTGGACATTGGCAGAATTGTTTAATAAGCTCTGATCAATTGTATGCAAGCTTGTTGGAGCCAAAAGGCTGCACAGATGTTACTGAGGGTATTAGCTGGCCTACAAGAATCTCTATCTTTGGTGATGACTTATGAGAAGACAAGAACCCAGCTCAATTTTCAGATCCCAGAAGAATTTTGCAAGACTGCCGGATCCAACACCAAACCAAAACATCTTTTTACATATAAGCAGAACACATTTGATCTGGAGGGCCTGACAGTAGATTTGGAAGCTCATTATCCCATTTTCACAGAGTCACTTTTCAGAGTGCACACACACACACACAGAGTTCAAAGAGTGCAAAAATGCAAAAAAAATCCCACCCTAATCTATTACAGGAATAATTCTATCAGATTAATTATTTGCTATATACCAAACCAATACATAATAAATTGGGGGTGGGGGGTTAATATATAATAATTACATTTTTGTTGTCAAGAGTTGAGCTTCAGCCTTCTGCCAATGAAATAAATGTTTTTTTAGGTGTAATGGCCATACCTATTGCTTTCCTATCATTGTTTTTGAGAACAACTCCGGAGCTGATGGCATTAAAATGTTTCTATTTGTTCATATGAACTAGAGTTTTGTTAGTAAGGCTAAAAGTCTAATTTACTGAAGCACTTTGAGGCCAACATCAGATCTTTGTTACTGTCTGTATTAGCTTGACGTTACAGCAGAACCAAACTCTGCTCACCTGACTAACATGAATAGTCCCAAAGGCCCAAATTTATGCCTGGTGTAATTCCTTTGAAATCTGGGGATAGACCAGGCATGAGTATAGTCCACTGACTTCAGTGAAACAACTCATATGAATAAGGCAAGAGGGATTTGGTTCCAAATTTCTAAAGATGATTTACCTGCAGTGATACAATAAAGTGATATTGTGATGCAGTGATACAATAAAGGCTTGATCTTCCGATGTGATGAGTACTCTCTGGCCTTGATTCAGCAAAGCACTTACTGACTCCAGCGGAGTACTCATGTGCTTAAAGTTCAGCATGTGCCTAAGTACCTAATTCTTATCTATTATTTATATTTACTGTAGCTCCTATAGGTTCAGTTGAATTGGGGCAGATGATTGTAACTTGCTGTGGATTTTATGAAGAAAATGTGTCAGGTTACTTAAAAATCAACACCTGTCTTATTGAATTATGCATTATTGATAGAAACTGCAGAATAAGACTGAAGTGCTATGAATACTTCTGCCCACTACAAACTTCAAATGTGATGTCTCCTGGTAGATTGTAATTTACAAATATTTTTTAAAGTAATGTTTAGATAGGTGCACATGCAGTAACATTAAGACGGTTTATATAGAGAACTTTCCTGCATGTGTTTCTTAATTATTTTTAAATTTATTAAATGACACACTTGTTTTGCCCTTCTCCACACGCCTAGTTCTCCTGTTAAATCTTTCAACACAGAAGAAGGCCTATTTATAATACTATTCTGCACGTCAATACAACTTTTCATTCAAGAATCTGAAAGTGTTTTACAACATGATTGACTTCATCATCACAGTTAGGGAAACTGAGGCACTGAGCAGTGAAACGCCTTGCCCATGATCATGCAGCAAGGGATATGTTTTCAAAAGACCAGCTCAGCATGCAACACCTCCCATTTAAGGACTTCTGAAAATCTAACCACTTCTTTTAGGTGCCTAAGTGGGAGGCGAGTTCTTTTGAAAATCAGACCATAAATCTGTGGCAGAATAAGGAATGGACGCCAGAGCTTCTTGACTAATCTCAGCATAGAATGAAGTCACACAACTCAGGCAGGGGTTGTGGTTTCCTCAGTGGCTAGCAGGCGACAAGGTGGGCCTATTGCCTCCCATGCACATTTTGCTAGTTTTACCTGTATCTTGACTTCCTTTCCCTCTCCACCCACATTTGTCTGCTTCCTCCATCTGTTGCACAGATTATGAGCTCTCTAGGCCAGGGACAGTCTCCATGTTGCTTGTGCACACAGTGCATAGTACAATGGGACCTTCCTTGACTGGGGCCTCTAACTGTTATGCCATATAAATAATGGATAATTATTAACAATAATATTAAAAGATTTCCAGGCAAATATTCTCCTTTTCTTTTTAGAGAGACAAGATGACTGAGGTAATATCTTGTATTGGACCAATTTCTGTTGGTGAAAGAGAAAAGCTTTCAAGCTTACACAGAGCTCTTCTTCAGGAGGTGTTAACTGTTCCACCTTGTATTTAGCTGTGACACTTGAAGTACATTTCCCAGCCCTGTTATATTTTATCTACACAGAGCTCTTATCTTGTTATATCGGCAATATCTCTTATCTTGTTATATATGGTACTGGCAGCCACCCTTTTCTCAGCAGCTATGAAAACACTAACCCGAGACTGTCTACCAAAGGGCATTGGCATCCAATATTGGATTGACTGCAACCTCTTCAATCTTTCTCATCTCCGTGCCAGAACTACAGTAATATCGGCAACAATAAACAAATTCCAGTGCACAGATGATTGTGCTGTAGTTGCACACTCAAAGGAGGATCTTCAAACAGCCCTTAATTGCTTCTCTGAAGCTTACAAAAGCCTAGGGCTAACTCTGAACATCGGCAAAACAAACTTTCTCCATCAGGCAGTTCCCGGTCAACCATCAGACCCAGCAAGGAAGATCTATATCGACAAAGAAGAACTGGAAAATGTAGAATACTTTGCCTATCTTGGCACCCATTTCTCAGAGAGGGCAGACATAGGCGTTGAGATTCAGCTCAGAATTCACTGTGCCAGGCTTGCCTTTGGCAGACTATCTTGCCAGGTGTTCAACAATCACAGCATCAGAACACATACTAAACTGTTAGTTTACAACAGGGATTGGCAACCTTTGGCACGCAGCCCGTCAGGGAAATCCGCTGTGGGCCAGGACGGTTTGTTTACCTGCAGTGTCCACAGGTTCAGCTGTTCGCAGCTCCCACTGGCCGCGGTTTGCCATTCCAGGCCAATGGGGCTGCGGGAAGTGGCATCCAGCACATCCCTCGGCCCACGCCGCTTCCCACCGCCCCCATTGGCCTGGAGCAGTGAACCGCAGCCAGTGGGAGCTGTGATTGGCCGAACCTGCAGATGCTGCAGGTAAACAAACTGTCCTGGCCCACCAGCGGATTTCTCTGACGGGCTGCGTGCCAAAGGTCGCCGATCCCTGGTTTACAAAGTGGTGGTAATCCCAACTCTCCTCTATGGCTGTGAGATTTGGATGACCTACAGAAAACACCTGAAAAACCTAGAATGCCAGCACCAGCACTTTCTTCGGAAGATCCTCATCATAAAGTGGGAGGATCATCGCACTAATGTCAGTGTGCTCACAGAGGCCGACATCTTCAGTGTTGAGGCCCTGATTATCCAGCACCAGCTGAGGTGGAGCGGGCACTGTGTGCACATGCCTGATGTACGCTTACCAAAACAACTCCTGTATACCCCACTCACCAAAGGAGAAAGGAAACGAGGAGACCAAAAGAAACGCTTTAAAGACACCCTCAAGATAAACATCAAGAGATGTGGCATCGACACTGTACGCCGAGAGACAGCAGCCCAGGATAGGGATAACTGGTGAAGACTTGTCAGAGAGGATAGACTTGTCCACTTTTGCGGAAAATCGCCTTGCCCTGGTCACAGAGAAATGCCAGAAAAGAAAGGAAAGACAACAGTTATGCAGCAATCGCGGCCCAACCCTGTCTTCCAACACCACCTGCAATGTCTGCCAATGAGTATGTGGCTCAAGAATCGGAGTCTTCAGTCCATGAAAAATAAAACGTGAAAAAGATCGACCACAAGGGATCGCTGCTGCTGCCGCCACCCCCGGGCTGAGAAGACATTTCTGATTACTTATCTATGGGCATCAAACAACTAGTACTTCAAACTGGATTGTCTTTCTAACCAGCAAATATGATTGTTCCAATTTTCAGGCTGTGTCCTCATTCTCTTAAGTAAATTAAAATGAAATACGCTTGCTGCTCTGATTGTCTAGAGGCATTTTCTGAGTAATGTGTGTTCTCTTTTGGACTGTTGTGCCAGGATTTTCCTCCTTGCTCCACTATGTTGTTTTTCCTGTCTCTCACTTTGTCTTATATGCTAAGTTTTAAATAAAAATTAAAATGCTAATGCTATCACCTGCCTACGGCTGGAAAAAAGTCAAGTAAACATTATAATTTCCGAATATTATAAATCATGTACACCCGGTTGAAATCTAGATCTGATCATTTAGAATAACACTAGTCCAGCCCCCCACTGCTGCTGAGAGCTCACTGCAACTGTTCATGAATGTTTTGTTCTCGGTTGCTCATCAAGCCAATAGAGAATAGCCTGAGAGGACTGGAAATCATCTATGTTTCGATCTGTCACTCATATGGCCCAGACTCAGCAAAATACTAAGCACGTGCGTAAATCTAATTGAAATCCAAAAAGATGTAAAGAAGTGCATAAGTGCTTTGCGGAACAAAGATGGGATTACTTGTGATTAAATCTAAACACGTTTAACAGGTGTGACAATTCAGGGCATAAGTCTTGGAATGCACTTTATTGCATATGTGTGCATAGATTTGCTTTAAGTATGCGAAGCAGCAAAATTTGCAGATGATACAAAATTATTCAAGATAGTTAAGTCCAAAGCTGACCGCAAAGGGATACAAAGGGATGTCATAAAACTATGTGACTGGGCAACAAAATGGCAGATGAAATTTAACACTGATCAGTGCAAAGTAATGCACATTGGAAAATATAATCCCAACTACACATACAAAATGGTGGAGTCTAAATTAACTGTTACCACTCTAGAAAGAGATCTTGGACTCACCGTGGCTAGTTCTCTGAAAACTTCAGCTCAATGTGCAGCAGTGGTTGAAAAGGCTAACAGAATATTAGGAACCATTAGGAAAGAGAGAGAAAATAAGACAGAAAATCTCATAATGCCACTATCTAAATCCATTGTACACTTACACCTTGAATACTGTGTCCAGTTCTGGTTACCCCATCACAAAAAAGATATAGTGGAACTTGAAAATGTTCAGAGAAAGGCAACAAAGATGATCAAAGGTATGGAATGGCTTCCATACAAGGAAAGATTAGGGCTGTTAAGCTTAGAAAAGAGAATTAATGGGAAATATGATAAAGGTCTCTAATATCATGAATGATGTGGAAAAAGTGAATAGAGAAGTGTTATTTACCTTTTCCCACAATACAAAAACCAGGGGTTGCCTGATGAAGTTAATGGGCATCATGTTTAATACAAACAAGAGGAAGTACTTGTTTTACACAGTTAACCTGTGGCCAAAAGTATAACTGAATTCAAAATAGAACTAGGTAAGATCATGGAGGATCGGATCACTTATGGCTATTAGCCAAGATGGTCAGGGATGCAACCCTATGCTCATGGCAACTCTAGCCCTCTACCTACTAGAAGCTTGACAGGGAAGATAGGGGTGGATCTTTCAAAACTGCCCCATTCTGTACACTTCCTTTGACGCTCCAGTACTGGCCACTGTAAACAGGGAGAGATGGGAATGGGCTAGATGCAACACTGGTCTGACCCACTTTGGCAGTAGTCATGTTCTTAATTATGGAAAACCCATGTTCTTCCCCTAAAGAACTACAGGAGGATGCAAACAATATTACCAACAAGCGCAATCTATCTCAAAAGGCTGGGTGGTTAAAAATGTTTTTAAACTTGCTCTTGCACTTGTACTCTCTTTATTGTAGATTTGATATTATTAAGTGTAATTTTAGAGTTAATCATGGATTTAGGATAGTCTCATGTTCCTCATCGCTCAAGATCTGTGTAAAATGTCTAGTAGAGTTTCAAGTTGTACATTTTCATAATGAGCCGATTCATCATCATCATAATTAGGACAATTTGTTGAATCAAAGCCTTAGAATCACATGAATGGTAGTTGCTGCACATTGAGGAATCTGGCTTCCATGTGTTCAGTGGAAGACTCAAGCACACAGATCTGATTTTTCGGTTGCTTGCCTTTAAACAGAAGCTGTGGGTCCTTAAAACTTCTGAAAACCTGGCCAACTCTGTTTACAGCAATAATCCAGGATACAATTCTAACTTCACTATTAATGGGATGCGTGTCCTCAGACAGGATTGGGAGGGAAGAGGTTGGAGAGGTAACAATTCCTAACACACACACTACATACAGATAGTATGAAACATGGAATTTTGAATAAAGAAATTGTGAAGTTCCCAACATCAGTCCTACAAAGAAAGTCACTCAAATGGGACCTTTTCTGGTGTGGTTCCCTTTGCAGGATCAGGGCCTTTAACTTGACAGATAAAGATGAACTGCTCATAGAACTAAAAATTAATGGCAGCTTTAGGTACATGTGCTCATGACTTGATGATATTTATAATGTTCAAAACTGAGTGAAGTCCAGCCCAGTAATATTTTTATATATAAAATCATAAATAAATATGATATATATATATCGCTCTGAAAGGGCCAGTTTCACAAAGCTGAAAAACAATTATGAGCCAAATCATCTAGAAGGAAGAATTTAATCAGAAAAAATGTGAATGATAAGTGGGAATTGTTTACCTTACTAGATACCCCCAAAGCCACCATCCCACTATCAAGGAAGAAGGCCATATTAGTTAAAAGCAAACTAGTTTAGAGGGGAAGTAAAGGCAGCTATAAAAATAATATATAGCAAATGGAAGAATGGGGACGTGGACAGTAATAACTATAAATGACTATAAATCAGAAGCTAGGAACTGTAGAAATTTGATATGGGAAGCAAAGAGACACAAGGAGAAATCTATGATCACCAGAGTTAAGGACAATAAGAAGGAGGTTGTTTTTTTTAAAGTATTTTAGGAACAAAAAGAATTCTAACAATGGTATTGGTCTATTAATAGATGGAAATTATAGAATTATCAATAATAATGCAGAAAAGGCAAAAATATTTCATGAATATTTTTGTTCTGTATTGGGGAAAACAGATGATGCAGTTATATTATACACAGTAATGCCACTTTTCCATTCCACTAGTATCTCAGACGGATGTTAAACAACAACTACTGAAGTAATTTTTAAATCAGTAGGTCCAAATAACTTGCATCCAAGAGTCTTAAAAAAAGCTGTTTTAGGAGTTTACTGGACCATTAATGTGACTTTCAATGAGTCTCGGAATGCCAGGGAACTTCCAGAGGATTGGAGGAAAGCTAGTGTTATGCCAATATTTACAAAGGTTAAACAGGAAGACCTGGGTAACTGCATTAATCTCAGGCAAGATACTGGAGTGGCTGATATGGGACTCGATCAATAAAAAAAATAAATAAAGGAGGATAATATAATTAATGTTTGTGGAAAATAGACCGTCATACTAACTTTCTCTTTTTTTAAGTACAAGTTTGATTTACAAAGGTAATAGTGCTGAAGTAATATACTTAGCCTTCTGTAAGGCATTTACTTGATACCTCATGACATTTTGATTAAAAAGAAAGATATAAAATTAACATGGCACACATTACAGGCAATAAAAACTGACTAATTGATAGGTCTCAAAATGCAATTGCAAACGGGGAAGCATTGAGTGAGCTGGGTCACACAAGGGATCGGTTCTTGGCCTTATGCTATTTAACATTTTTATCAATGATCTGGAAGAAAACATAAAATCATCACTGATATAGTTTGCAGATGACACAAAAATTGGAGGAATGATAAAGAATGAAGAGGATGGAGAGTGATGTGGGTTGCTCAGTAAGCTGAGTGCACGCAAACAATATAGACTTGAACCCGGTGAGTGCTGTAACTGTTGGACTATAGAATCAGTTGCTATTGCCCTCTCTCTCACCCAATGAATATTTAATTATTTATACAAAGTGGAACAGCTACAACAGGAAAGATTGACATACTCTCTCCTAAAGTAGCCCATAGCATGGTGGTGAGGTCATTCATCCAAGAGCTGGGAGACTCAGGTTTAAGTTCCTGGTCTGTTTGATTTGGAGCAGGGACATGAAGTTGAGTCATTGGAATAAACGCAAGACCTTTTGGAGTTCACAATGTGGAACAGCAATTTTTTTTGAAATCTCAAAAATTTTCAACAGATGAACAAACTGTTTCATGCCCAGGTCAACTAGAACCCTTGCTACGAAAAGTTCATTTATAAGGGAAGTGCTTATAGTGTGATGGGCTCTATAGATAAAATAGAAGATGAGATCACTCAAGTCACGTGAGAATGGCAGAGAACTTTCTCCACTTTTACCTTATCTTTTTGTGCCTAAAGAAAACAACATTTCCTCTCTTAATATGCATACCTTTGGGGCTGCTTTTAGTCTTCGGGAAGATTAAAAGACAACTGTGATGAAGTATCAGTTTTCTAGGTTATTAAAAGCCCTTGGCTTCAGTTTGCATCTCACATAGCACTAGACAAACTAATGGATAGTAATGCCAACTCATGACTCACGGTTGGGTTGTGGTGGACCGTCTCATTTCTAAGGGCTCGATTTAACACTACCATTATCTTTCTGGTTTCTGCACAGTGCAAGACAGATGGGTTATTTGTGGAATTAGGCCCTACGTGTTAAATTCTTCACTTAATGGAAATGTCTAAGTTCCATTAATGCCGGTTACCATTAGTCAGAGTTATGTGTGCACATTAAGAGGGAGAATGTGCCCATAAGTATTTAATAATGTGTTAAGATGTCTGAAAACACATCTAAGGTAAAATACTTAATATTTCTGCTAGATGGTATTTCATTTCTTAATTTGGGAAATCAAACCATTTATGACCATAACCAAACACATTTGCCTTTGCTAAAACCTCATTTCTGTTCATTTAATGCTGGCACCGATCCCTAAATGAACAGAGTAGAATATCTGGGTTAACAAAACCCTTCTTCTGGTTTACTCTTCAAAATATTACACTACTGTTTTGTTTTTTTTCCCATGTATGGTTCTTTACCAAAAGTCAGAAATAATCTCAGCTACTAATGGCAGTGTTTTAGTAACTAACTAGACAGAAGAGCCAGAGTCTCAATTACACTAAGGTCCCTTTACACTGCCAGTCACAACCAACTCCTTTGCATGCACACACACCTTTTAGGTACAAAATTTACTGGGTGGGTAGAGGTGCTTATCTGGCTCTGGGGAGCCACCCCCAGTCCCCGCCAAGATTTTTACGTACGAATTTTTGGGTGAAAGAGGCTTTTTATTCACATGATTCACTGTGAATAAATTTCAGCCTCCCAAAAATTTTACTAGAAAATCTACTTTCTGAAGGCAGAGAAATTAGACACCCATGTAAAGCTATGTGACAAGATACTTCACATTAATTTTCACTCTCCAAAAAAGAAGGAATCACCCCTTTCACACACCTTTCCTAGCCCCACTTGAGTGAGATGCTAATCATACTAAATTGTGGGACATGTTCAGGTTACTTTGTGATATCTACCAGGGAACGATAGAGAAAACCAACCTTATTTTCACCTATGAGCTAAGCTTCATCTGTGTACTGGTCTCCAGACCATGAGAAGATACAGTGTCTCAGACAGGTACTTTTTATAAATCAAAATTACGATATCATATGTTGACACTGAGGGAGGCAGCAGAGTCTCAGACTCTGGGAGACAGGAAATATGGCTCTATTCCCAGCCTTCACACCAATTTATTATGTGACTTTGCCTGAATCACAACACTCTGTGTCTGAGTTTTCCCTTATCTGTAGAATGCAGATAATGTTCAACATACCTACCCTCTTGCTTTAATGTTTTCAAAGTGCTCTATAAGTATTATTATTGTTCCATTCTGTTATTGCATCAACCCCCTTAAGATGTTTAATTCTAATAAAACTGATCATATTACCATTTCCCACTAGCTGCTAGTTACTGCCTCCATCATCTCCTTTACCTGACCATGAAATTGAGATTTTTTTTAGCTAATCAAGTCATGTTGTAACCAGATGGAGAACGATTCCATCCACCATCTGGTAAACATTCACAAACTCTTCCTTAACTTCTGGTATTATGGGGCTGATGCAGGCTTTCATTTCAACCAAGGCTGACTATTGTATTTTTCTAACATTATGTCTTCCTCAATAAGTTTAAACAACAGGGGTTTATGGGAGAAAAACATGGCTAAAGCAATTGTTGGTGAAATATTCAGCATTTTTTCCTTGCCTGCTGGATTCAGACTGCCAATCTAAATCAGTAAGTAACCCAAAGGTGTCAACAACTGATAGCTTTACAGTGGATTATGAGGAATATATAGATTGTTTCAGTTCAATGCCTAGTAGATGTGTCTATATGACACAAACCACAGCTGGTGACCAATTGACACCCTTGCTGACAATCTATGCAGGGACGCCAACCATTGCATGGGAATGGAGACCCTAAATACCCAGGAGTAGAAGCTTGATCTGTTCTGTACACAGATAAGATCAGTCTTTAGGATTGTCAATCCAGTACCTTTCATGGATTCTAAATTCTAGCTAACCAAGTACTTTTATGGCCCTCATCACCTAAGTAGGTGAACATGTTTAAAAACAAGCTTGCCAGTCCAGAATTCTCTAACAAAGCTAATTAACAAGCAGAAAATATCACATTTCCACCCGCCCCAGATTTCCAGTCATTGTATCAATTCCCTGCATTTCTGAATAAATTTCAAAATTCTTCTGAGTTACCATATGTGGGCTTGACCTTCCATCCCAACCTTGTGCTCTTCTGACCCACATTAATCAGCGTTCTCAACATTTAAACTGAAGATAACAGTACCTGGTCTAACAACCTCTTTGAAATGTGTTTCAAAAGCATGAGAATTTGCTGCCCATTTGTATAAGATTAGATACCTCTTTGCCCAGATTGAAAAGTAGGCTAAAGACATTCATGTTTTCCTCAAGTCCTAGAGGAATGAGCTTTGAAAATTTCCTATTTTTACTATGCCTTGAGATGCTTTCTATGAAAGGGCATTTTATAAGTAATGCTTGTGTGACCAAGTCCTTGTCAGAGAAGTGACAGACTGGTAACAGACTATAACAGTTGGCAAGGTGAAAGAGTTTTTATATTCAGTGAAGGGGTTTTACATTTTAATTCTGCTCAGAATTTTGTCCATAGTCAACTTAACACTTACAAGAGAAGTAAACTGACCCTTTTATAGGAGATTGTTACAAAGATACAAATTCCACGGATGGTGTGCAAAGAAATAGTACTGACTTCTAAATAGATTTTAATACCGTCTCTAAAACTATACTTTTTTTCTGGGTTTGTACACTGTGCTCATTACTGTAGCATCTGGGCACCTTCCTGTAGTGCATTAAGCAACATGACTATGCAGCTGTCACATAATATTTGTTCTCTTATCCTTTTTCCGGAGGGAGATGATTATGCAGTGAAGTGTCTTGTTTTGGTAGGGTTTTTATTTATTAATATTCATGCTATGTTTTTATATTAGAGAAGGGAAGATCAAAGAAATGCATCTTACAGTTGGAGTAGAAAGTGGTGAACTTTGTGATAATCCTTAGTTCCAGGGGAAGTTCATTCCACGGTTGCAGACCACCCTCAGAGAAGGGTATGTCTCCAGTACAGATAAACGTCATGCTTATTGTTGAAAGTTCCACTGTACCGAGGAGTGAAGTTGTCGACCACGGTCCTCATCGTGGAGCTTTAAATGGTCGTTTAGGTATCCTGGGCCCAGGCCATGGAGTGCTTTGAAGAGGACTGAGACTTTGAACTTGATTTTAAATTCTGTGTAGCAAGCAGAGGACAGATGTGATGTGCTCGTGGTAGCCTGTGTTACTGAGATGTGCTGCTGTGTTTTGTACAGATTGTAGTTTCTCAAATGCTGAAGGTTTCATGCCCATGTATATTACATTGCTGTAATACAGCCTGAGAGGTGACGAAGGTGTGAGTAAGTGAGGCCAGGTCTTTGTCCACTAGATGGGACAATTTCCCCTAGCCACTTGATATAGTAGAAAGCATTACTCATAGCTGTTGCAATGTGGGTGCTCAGCATCACTAAGGAATCCAAGATTACATTTAAGAATACGGACTGAATTGACCAATTGTGGATGTGAACCTTCGATCTAAGGAGATTGCACCGTGGCTACAAACTTCTTAAAAGGGGACAGTTTAGTAATGGATAGGAATAGTCTTTAAAGAGGTAGTCAACGTACTGATCAAATTATAGAGATAAAAATGTGTAGCAATTTTGCACCAAGACTTTTGGATTAAGAGATTGTATTTTGGAAAATGCACTGTCAGTTTTCATAGGAACTCAAGAAAACTGGATCAGTTTTAAACTAGATACTACATTAAAAAACCACCAAGAAACAATTACTATTTTCAAATAAAAATAAGGCCCATATTTAAACAGACAAAAGCAATCAAAGATTAAAAAGACATTGTCAATCTAAAATTGAGATATGAAGGTGGTTTCAGATACGGCCCCTGCCTCTAAGTGTCCCTGTGAAATTTTGTGGTTTTACAATCAGATTTTCCATGTTTAAAAATGTTTTTGTCTCCCCCATGGCTGTGGGAGGGACCCACACAAACACCAGGCGAAACTGACTATGGAGGGGAAATGGAGAAAGCACTGGTGTGCAAGGTGCTATCGAATGCATTAACAACCTGGAAGGGGATAAAAATTATTCCTCTCTTTAGTATCTTTCAAGTTATAGTGCTCTTAGGTGTTACTTGTAGCAACAGCAGGAAAAACCAAACCAAACTCACAATTCAGAGAGTAGATTGATTTAAGTAAATGGTGTTGCTTTCATACAGAGATGCTTAGTTTTGCAGTTCTGAAACTGTGGATTTCTGTCTCCAGAGATAACATGCTTGTTAACAGCAAAAATGTTTTAAAATAAATAATATATAGAGCTGAGAACAAATCTGAGAAGAAATTTAGAAGAGAGTGAAGAGTCCCAAGTTAATAACAAACGGTTGCAGTGCTCATAAAAGCACATCATCTGAAGAAGTGGTGTTTTACCCACGAAAGCTTATGGCCAAATAACTCTGTTAGTCTTTAAGGTGCCACCAGACCTCCTTGTTGTTAAAATGCACATACCATCTCATGTTAAAGGGAACAGGTACATAAATAAGAAATAAATGAAGAATAAAAGAAACATCTGAGATGGCAGCTCTTCAGTGAGTGATTGCTAACCTCCTTTTATCATAGCAGGAACCAGACACACAGAAGACTTGGAATCCTTTGTTTATGCTTCCCACAAATCCTAAGATTACTGAGGAAGAGAGGAGGAAGTGAGACTTGGAAAAGAGATAGTGAGGCAAAAGATTGCAACAGGAGAGAGGATTTCTTGTCTAAGCTGGGATGAATGGTCCATTCTATGGGGATTCTGCAGCCACAGAACTTCAGTAACCATTGAATTCATCACTGCAGTACTCCAATTATGCTCAGTCTAACTTTATTTATTTCAAAGGAGCTACACTATGCAGTGGTGAGTAGGACAGAGGACAATAAAAGAACAGAACCAATACAGAGAATATGGTGCACTCTTCAGATAGTAAGCATCTTGGAGAGAGGCTTTGTCATATGTTTTTTCTGTGGGCAGAGAGGGGAGTAGATGTGAATGAGGGTTATTCCAGGTATGTAGTGATCAGCAAGTAAGAAAGGAAAGGAATTTAAGGAACAGTGAAAGGGACAGGAGGAAATTATGGCAAAGATGTGATACAGATCCGATGGCTCACACGCAGACCCATGGGCCCATGTGAAACTCCACTGATGTTACTGGGACTCTGATTGGTACAAAGGTCCACCTGCATGCAGCAAGTCTCCAGGATCAGACCCTAAGTGTCTTAAAGGTGTAGAGAAAAAGCTGAATTGTTTACAGCAGAAAAAGAGGGATTTAAGGGTGTTTGAACCAGTGCTGCAGTGTTCTGGGTGGACTAGAAGGAGGAAAGAGTTTCCTTGACACCATAACTGCTTTACTTTATTGGACACGGATAGTTTCTGACATGGTTATAGTTTATCTTCTCCGTATACATGTGTAAAATGGTGTTTCAAAAAAGCTGCTGTAACTTGGTCATTTGTCTTTAATTCCAGAGATCTGAAATTCTTGAAACTGGTTACCAGCCCTCCATCCAGATGCTTTCTTTGTTTGCAAAATTTGTCCACTTTTGAGTTAGGGATGTTCAGATATTCTGAGTTTCAGATGCAGCTTAAATGGTTGAATTTTGCAAATAAGTTAATCTTTACAGAGGAAATATGGATGACAGCACTTACATAGCTGTCTGAAAAAAAGCTGAAATTTTGATCTGAAAAGCTGTTAAATTGCATTTGCACTAGCCTACTCCTCCTGTTTCTGCATATGCATTTTGTTCCATACTGTTTACTATATATGCAGTATGCAAAATGTCAGTAATTTAAATGTGGCTTTTTGTATACAATGATTTACATCTTCACAGATCTGTTCATTTTTAGCTGTAATTTCTATAGACTGATTAGACTGACTGAATAGTAGCTGTGAATTATAGGGACTATAACTTCATTGAAGGGATTCTGGTAACACTGTCAATCAAAGAGTACAACTCAAGTAGTTTACGTATCACCAGAACCCCAAAATGGAACACTATAACCCACTCATTAAAAATATACTGTATTTTAAAAATAGATCTGATCAAGGTGGAATTGATTTAAATCATGATTTAAATCACTAGTCAGGAAGACTCGATTTAATCATGGATTTCTACATAGAAGTGCATTCTTGTTGGTTGTTATAACCTTAATACATATTCTTCACAACTCAGAGACCGCTGTAGGTTTCATTTTTAGAAGTGATTTATTTTGAAAACTTTTCAGGTTAATTTTACAGCTGTATCAGAAAATGAATGATTGTTTGGTTATTTCATTTACCAAAGGTAACTGAAGGAGATATTTATGAAGTCATTGGGAGGTGAATTATCTTCAATTCAACAGGTTAATCATTAATCAGCTTTGAAATCACAGATATCAGATTCACCTTTCAAAGCATTCTGATTTTTCCCACATTAATTATATAAAATGTTAACATAACATTTTAAAATGTCTTTAATAAATTAATTCTATGGATAGCTACTATATCATCGATGGATCTCAGCAATCTCATTCACTCAATTCAGAAAGACAGTTTTGATTTATTTTTAAAATATGTTTTGAAACTAGAGAAATGTGACCAAGGGCCTGAAAATGGGAGATAGAATTTCTTGCTTCTGTGCAGAAGATGGTATCTGGTCCAGGTCGGTAGTGACTGAAAGTCATTACTGTAACAGGTGTGGCCTACAGTAAGTTGGTGTGAGTTTGTGCTCTCAATTCAGATCAGAGTGAAAACTGCCTGCATCACAGAAACTACTATCCCAATTGGCTTCCAAGTTGGCAGTCTCCACAGAAGCATTAAGGAATAAAACAGTCATGGAGATTGAACACAGCTCAATCACCCCTATAGAAGGATCCTTCAGGTCAACATTGAGACAAGTTTTGTGAACCGTGATCTTCGGTTCTGACAAATTCAACATCTTCCAAGAGCACTGAAAATCTCAAATAAAATACATCTGGTAAGACAATTAACTATTTGGGTTCCAATTCAACAAACTTATCTAAGAATGTGCTTTGCTGGATGAGGCCATTGGCAGCAAAGAGTGTTTGTGAATAGATATCCAAAAGTTAAGTGTGAGAAAAGAGCACATTATTTTAAACTGTGTTTATCAATCAGCTGAATATTACAATATTCAATAGCCAAACAACTTTAAGTGTCATATTTACAATCATAAAATGACTTGAAAACGTTCTGCCAAGAATCTCAAACATTAGAGATGGTGAAAACAAATATACACTGAAGTGTGACCCTTATATATTCTGATCTATTATTTTTCAAAAGGGTTACTTTAAAATAGATATTATTAATACCTGCAATGATGTATAGGAACATGACTTTTTATTTATATAAAAAACATTTACAATTTAACACTTACTTTCTAACAACGACTGGCAGTGCATAATATGGTTTGTGATGTCATGTAACACAACCAGAAATACAGGCTTCTATACAAATCTTATTCCAAAAGAGGTTTGGCTCTATAGTTTTTGTGATTAAACTATCCATTACCTAGCAAACAAACCCTTGTATATTTCTTATGGATGAGCACTTCAGGAGTTAAATTCCACTGAAATTATCTGGACACCCAAGTAGGTGTTCAAGTCTTAAAAATAATTCACTTATCAGTATCTCTCATCAGGCCAGGGGTAGGTAGGCAGCTGCTTTCAGAAATATTGCCAGTTTTTTTCCTTGCTTGGCAAGCTGATGGTCCCATTCAATCAGGCTGACAGTTTCTCCTCTCCTTGAAAGCGAACCATCGGCTTCCAATGTTAATGTACCTTCTACCCACATGATAATTGATAAAGCATATAACTTCTAGGTTCATGGCTCACTGTTTCCATTGCTCAGAGTGATTTTTAAAGTAACACACAAAATCTATTGACATTTGTATGAAACTAAGTGGATATAATAGCTTATTCTACTAATCATTTCTTAGAACACTGTAAAATCATTTGTATTTAGTATCAAAGTACTAGTCAACTGTTAGCACTATTTTAAATATCTCCATACTCCATTTAAAAAAGTCCGCTGTGCAAGTGTTATGTAATTTTTTCCTTGATGACAAGAAGCATATTCCCCTTACAAGAATTTTTACATTAAAATTATTCTCTAGAAAATTATTCTGAATTTGGGGCAAATATTAGAATGCAAGGTAAAAGAGCACGCATGTTTTTCACTGTGGTAGCCAACTAGTCACTCGTTGGCCTGAAAATGCTGTCTTAAAATTTAGCCATCCAATCCAATTATATAAAAGAGAAAAGCAATCGAGACAGTATAATCGGACACTAAATTTAGCCAAACTATGTGCAAGAACCTCTGCAAATACACACACAATTTAAAGGAGCAGCAATGTCAGATATGGTCCCAAATATGTCTGACTTTACCATCCTTACAATCTAATAAATATTAGTATTCATTTTAATATTTTAAATATCCCTGCTTTTATGGCCTGACTTTATGATTCTTAACCAGATGAGTAATTCTAACTCATGCGTATAGCTCCACTGAGGTCAGTAACACTACCTGTACACATAAGGATTGCAGGAAAAGCTTGCTACAATCTACATATCAATGAGAAATTAAAGTAAGGAAAAAACCCATGGTTTTTCAGAATCCTAAAATAGGTTTGTACAGAATAAAGTGAGGAAATACAAGTTAATGGAAGTTTATGTTAATGGAATACAAGTTAATGGAAGTTTCCACAGCTGTGCTCAAATCACACTCTTTTGTATTAGAATAGGTAAATAAACAAAGCATAATCATGCTGACTGTTCTTCATACATTACAAAACATGTTTACATTTTACAATGTTCCTTTAAATTCGATGCTGTAAGTCATAGCAGAGTTTAGTAACATTATTGATAATTTTCAATTGCGTAATAGCTTGGAATGTTTGGATATTAAATCACTTTTAACAGTTTCAACCATGCAGTGATCAATCCCATGAAGTACTGAGCACCTCAACTACCACTTGACTCACTGGGTTGGGCCCAGAGCAAGTAATAAATACCTCTTAGCATATGTCCAATTAATTTTAATTCAGAAACAGAAGAGCTAAAACCTTCATGCACAAGTGAGATGCAGAAAAAGGCATTTGTTTTCCTGATTAATTTTTCTCAACACATAACATGATACATTAAATGTTATACAAAACCTTTTATGGTTTTTATAGCTTCAAAACTTTTTTGTAATCAATGTCAATAAATTGCATGTCTCTTAAATTGCAATACATATCACTAGATAACATCTTCAGCAACCATAGTGTCAAAAATTTGATAGCAAACTTGCTGTTCCATTCCATCTTTGACATTATAAGACCTGATGAAGCATTCCAACCATGGCAAGTCATCTGCAAATCAAAAACAAATTACACATTTTGATAGTATTTCCAGCTCTTATAAGAAAAGTGGAACTTTAACACAGCCTTTAACTAGGAACACTAACACATAATTCAGCTGACTGAAAATGGATTTTGAAGTTTCTTATGCACAGAAGGGGTTGATCAGTCCCCATTGAGAAACACTTCTCCTCTCTGCTGGTACAGAGAGCCACCTGGGAGGAGGCTGCAGAGTGGGATCTGTATCATTATTCTCCCTCTGTTCTCACCAAAGGATTGTACTTGGAGAAGATAATGTAGCCTAGGGATATAATTTCTATTCCATGGAACACCCACTGCACTGGGTGGAAGAAGGTCCCCAGGGACAAAGGTGCCTGGGTGCTTTGGACTTGCACTGTGAGGAAAAAGAAAAGGAGTACTTGTGGCACCTTAGAGACTAACCAATTTATTTGAGCATAAGCTTTCGTGAGCTACAGCTCACTTCGATGAAGTGAGCTGTAGCTCACGAAAGCTTATGCTCAAATAAATTGGTTAGTCTCTAAGGTGCCACAAGTACTCCTTTTCTTTTTGCGAATACAGACTAACATGGCTGTTACTCTGAAAACTGTGAGGAAACAGGCTCCTAAGGGCCAGAGCTATGGCAAAGACAAACAGTTCTGTTCAGACAGCCCAAAGGACGCTTCCATTTTGGGCCCCCAGATGAAATGCTCAGAGGAACTCTGATGGGATCTTCATGAAGATTTCCTTACCCTGAGTCACTTTCCACAGGGATTTCCCACAGGAAAGGGTACTCCAACATTCTGTGTGCATTCAATGGAAGAATCTGGCCTAAAGTGAGGGGCTCAGACTGAATTCTCTATCAATTGTCACTATGCTTCTGTGACATTTTAAATAAAGGTCTTTTGGTTAACTTCCATATAAATGTGAATTACACATCTAGCTCTGCCTCGACATGCATATATACATACCAAACTGAATCTATGCCAACATGAGTGAACAGCTGCACACCCTCATTACCCTTTTAGGGACTGAATTATTACTCCTGTTCCCAAAGGCCCCTTTTTTTTAAAAAGGGCAAACCAAACATATTACACTAAACAAAAGTAACAATTTCCTTACAATTCTGTAGTATTGAATTTGGTCTGTGCTCTCATCATATTTATAATAAATTAATGGTGAATACAGCTTAACTTTACATATATAGTAGCAGATTACAAAAAGTGACAGCTGACCTAGTTTTGTTCCTGGAGGACAAAGTATATTCATGATCATTTCCATCTTCTCCTGAAGAAGACTACTGGTAAGGACTTCGGAGGCAGGAATCTGGAAAAACTTTTCCTGAGGAAAGGGAAGGGTTTGAGGAGAAAAGAAGAGAAAAATAAATCAGGTTGTCATTAGTTAGTGTCATTTTAGAAAGCTCTTGAATCTTATGAAGAGACTAAAATGACAAAAGGGAGCAATATATTCAGTTCTGTGTTTTTAAAATGATCCAAATACAGCTAGAAACAAACCAGAACATGCATGAGTAGGGCATTAACCCTGAGACATGTAGTATGCGCAATGACTTAGACCACCAAAAAAGTGCATTAATGCCTTACTAACACACATACTGCATGAAGATAAATCCAATAAAGATTGTGAGGTGCTCAAACACTATTAGAGCTGAGTGAATAATAGATTTTTCAGTTGGCAGGGGGCTGACTCAAAAAATGTGAAAAAACAAATTGGTTTGATTCAAACTGAAATTCAGTTTTTCATTTTTTTTTTCTGTTTTGAACCAATTAAAATGTTTTAGGTTGACACAAGATGATTATTTTTTTGTAATCAGTGTTGATTCAGTCAGCTTTGGGTGTTTTTCACCATTTTATACGGGTTTTTTTAATGGCACAAAATTTAAAAATGAAACATCATTTCACAATGAAAAGTCAAAAAGATATTTCAAAATGAAACATTTTGAAACAAAGTCAAAACAATATTTTCAAATGGTTGAAATGAAAAAATTTGACTTTTCGAAAAAACATTTTTATTTTCTTTTTTCAGGCAAAACTTTTTGACAAATTCATCACAAATTTGTGAATAGTTTCAGAGCCCCCAAAATGCATTTTTTTTTTTTTGGCAAAAATAATACCTCCCCCCCCCAACCCAATTGCCCAGCTCTAGATACTATAGTGATGGGGGCCATATAAGTATGATAGACAAACAGACAGAAATTATAGACAGGATTGTGCTATCCTTATTTAAATTCAACCTTACACCTCAAATAGTCCCACTGCTATGAATGGAAATCCTGAGGCATAAAATACCACTTACTCCTCAAGATTAAGGAGGTGAACAGGAGTAAGGGTGTCGGAATCTGAACCTATGCAAGTAGAACTCTTGTTTTGAATTTCATTCTTCTGTTTGAAAAGACATGTGGGTGGGTTTTACACAATTTATCCTCCCACTATAAAGAGTAGCTCAAGCAGATGATGAAATAAAAGAGTAGGGGAACTGTATAAAACCTACTCCCAACAATTTTCACTACAGCATAATTATTTTAACATAACTTTGACCAGACTTTCATTTTGTTCCTCTTTCCCCCACATTTCTTGGCCAACCTCATCTCTTTTTCTCCCTGGAGCCCAGCTGATGTGTCACCTAGCAAAATGGGGTCCTTTCTGGTTGACCTCTAGATGGCACTATAATATAAATGTTAAAGAACAACCGTTTACGGCAAAAGAGACACATTTTCAACTCATGCTTTCTCTTAAAAGAACTAATGTGGGAACAGTTTCTCCTCACTTTAATTTTTAAACTAGAAATCTAATGGAAAATGACCAAAAGATGGGGACATGTCAGAGAGGGACAATTACTCCCTCTGACCTCCGAAGTCCTTCCTGCTACCATACCATAATTTTTGCTGACTCTTCTCCCCAGCTCCTTTAACTCAGACAATCAGGTTAAGAAAATGAACTGGGAGCATGACTATAGAAATCTGATTGGAAGCTAGTTTAAAGTCACAATTCAAAGCAGCCCAGGTTCTTCTCAAGCACTGTTGGAGCACCTTAGTCTGAGCAGAGGAAAGTGGCAGTTTCCTTTTGAAGTGCAGGTAACACTTCAAAAGAAAACTACCTTTTCCCCCTGCAGCTCAGCTGTAGCACTCAGCAGCTCCCCCAGATTAGTTTCTCAATTTAGAAGAACAGCTTTCAAAGAAGGGGAGAGGGGCCGTGGAAAGGAAAGAAGAGGAGAAAGTGGGGATTGCTGGGCTTCAGCTTCCTTTTGCAGCTAAAGACCTTAATATTTTACGAGAAGAGCCTTTTAACCTGTTATACAGAATGTGCTAAAGAAATGGGAAAATATTTCCCCCTGATTGTCACTTGACACAGTGGGTAAAAATATATTTCTATATTAATTTGTATGTATTTGAGGTGAGGATGTTGCAAGCTGTGAAACACAGGGATCAAAAAGCCCAACTTGTTTTAGATAATTCCAAAGCTGCTGTGTAATACATTACAAATATAATGTTACATTAGATTGGTATTATCAGCATCTATTCATCTTATCAAAGTCCTCATACTTCTTAACATTTACATTCCTACCTGAAATTATCAGCAGGTATGCAACAACTGAAAGGACAGCTAAAACAAATGTCTATTGAATACAAACAACTATCTAAATGAAACATGAAGGCCCAACTACTCAAAATCTAGGACATGCAGAGTACTCACAACTAATTTAACTCTGCCATCATGAACATATGAAATAGGATTTTCCATTTCTTCCACAAAGTAATACATCTATTACATATGCATATGAAAAATAATATTGCATATTTACATAGCACTTTAGAATCATTTAGTTAATCCCTCACATTCCCATGGGCAGGCCAATATCATTTCTATTTTAGAAAATTGGGAAACGGAGACATGTAATTTAAGCAAAGTCTGTAAAGTCACAAAGAGTGAATGTATAATCTGATGTTAAATGTGGAGACCAAGTGTTTAGGTAAGACAAACAATCTTTCTAGAGCAGGGACTATTTGGAGGCTAGATGAATAAAACCTAGGAGGCACTAGTCAGTTCATGACAAGCAAGAGCCCCATTACCCAGACCTTTAGATCAAACAACTAGATTTAGAGGATGGACAGCTATATGGCTTTGGCTAGAATCTACCCAGTAAGGAAACAGAGTTTATACAGATTCATAGTTATTAAGGTCAGAAGGGACCATGATGATCATCTAGTCTGACCTCCTGCACAATGCAGGCCACAGAATCTCACCTACCCACTCCTACAATAAACCTCTCACCTATGTCTGAGCTATTGAAGTCCTCAAAACATGGTTTAAAGACTTCAAGGAGCAGAGAATCCTCCAGCAAGTGACCCGTGCCCCATGCTACAGAGGAAGGCGAAAAACCTCCAGGGCCTCTTCCAATCTGCCCTGGACAAAATTTCTTCCTGACCCCAAATATGGCGATCAGCTGAACCCTAAGCATATGGGCAAGATACACCAGCCAGAAACCCAGGAAAGAATTCTCTGTAGTAACTCAGATCCCACCCCATCTAACATCCCATCACAGGCCATTGGGCCTATTTACCATGAATATTTAAAGATCAATTAATTGCCAAAATCACATTGTCCCATCATACCATCTCCTCCATAAACTTATTAAGTTTAATCTTAAAGCCAGATAGGTCTTTTACCCCAACGCTTCCCTTGGAAGGCTATTCCAAAACCTCACTCCTCTAATGGTTAGAAACCTTCATCTAATTTCAAGTTGTCAGAGTAGTCATAAAATCCTGAGCTAACCCCCCAAAATAGTCACTCTCAATGATCAGATTGAAAGCAATCAGACAGGGTGATTTAACACCATGACAGAGAGAAACTCAGCCAGCTCAACCAGGGACTTTGTGGAAAAACAGAATGCTGTATACCTGTGACATATTGTACTTCAAAATAGCACTCTGTAGCCTACATATTCACCACTTGTGTATGGTTATATTTTGTACCAAGAATGTCTTGTTTCAGCAAATCATGAGTTTTCATAGGATATCTTAATATCCTATGAAAACTCATGATTTGCTGAAACTCATTGTTCTGTCAAAATATGTATGTCATCATTGTATATAGAATTATGAGATTTTGCTATATGGTTGTTACTTAAATATGTTGTGAGTGTAGGAGATGCCCATAGCAAGCTATCCAGTGGCAACAAAGGGGGTGACCCACACCCAGATGGGTGTTAAACGACCCTCCCTACCCGTTGACCAGTAAGGGAATTTCAAACAAGAGATTTACAATTCAGTAAGAGACAGTTGCTCAAGCTCTACATAATGGGGATTGCTTAACTCAGTGACTCAGCAAGGTATCAGGACTGGTGATGCTTGACTCCACGTTTGAGCCAGTATTTTTCCAGACACATGAACTGAGTATATAAAATAAGGGACAGTGGCATTAAGAGTCTGCCTCTTTCCTCCCCACCTACTCTGAAGGCAACAAGAACGTTTGGCAGAAAAGACTTTGAACTAGGAAATTGGTCCCAGGTTGAGCAGGGAGTTCAGCCTGTGTATTAAGAACTGTGAACTGCTTGCAACTTTGAGTGGGGTGAGAAAAACTGCTTGATTCAACTCTTGCTTAGTCTGATAAAGTTCATGATTTAAACTTTGATTTTCTCTTTTATTTCTTATGTAACCAACTCTGATCTCTATGCTTACAACTTATAATCATTTAAAATCTATCTTTTTGTAGTTAATAAACTTATTTTAATTCTTTATCTTCACCAATGAATTTGTCTAAAGAGCTCGGGGAATCTGCTCAAATTACAAAGTCTGGGGCACATCCACTATCCTTTGAAGGAGTGGTGAATTAATTAATGAGCTTATACTGCTCAAGACCTTCTTAATCAGCGCAAGATGGTACATTTTTGGGGTGCAAGACTGGGCCCTGGGGATTTGCTGGGGTCTCCCTATGTATAGTTCATGACAGGCTGTGAAAGCCTGCATGTAACTTTGGGTGTACCCTCATGTGCTAATGGCTATGTGACAGCAAAGCCAGAAGGGGCTGCTAGTTACTAGCAGAGCAGTGTAAGAGTACCCTGATCCAGAGTGTTAATGGGGACATACCAGTCCCACAGTCGAGGTTGTGCCCTGGTGGGGGGAAGCAGGAGGGTGTCCACAACTGCCACTCTAGTTCCTCTCTTCAGTCCATTTTAAGACTTGAACACACATTTTTCTCCCATTTTACCTTTTATCTAGTATTGACCTAAACAGCATTTTCATCAAAGGATAGTGCTAATAATTTGTACATTCATTATAATAGTTTGTTTTAAAACACTGCATATGACAAAGAGAATGTACAAATTCATATATACATGCATACATCTCTGAGATGATACTTAACAAGAACCATCATCTATTTACCCTCTGTTTACTTACATAATCAAAGAGGTATGCATCCAGTGTTCCTGTGCCATCATCAAGTGTAAACTTCATAACAAAGACATACTGGAGTGGCTCAATACCTAAAACTAGTGTGGGAAAAAAATTTTGCTTTAGGTACTGAGAACTCAAGACAAAATTATCACAACACAAGGTAATTGAAATGACTTGCTTTTAATGATGTGACTTATTGTAAGATCATAATTTAAAAATATAATTAGATACTTGGACAGGTGGTGGTTGTGGATTAATAATTAGAGCTGTGCGAATCACAGATCTTTCAGTTCAACACTGAACTGAAAAATAAACAACAAAATCTTTTCAGGTTGACCTGAAACAAAAAATTTTCAAGTTTTTTTTTTTTAAGCAAACAATGGAAATGTTTCATTCAATCTAAAACCAGACATTTTGTTTTGATTTCAAGGTTTTTATTTTTATATAAAATTGAGGGAAATTCCAAAACAAAAGGCATTTCTGAAATGAAAAGTTGTTTTTTTCCTCTCTCCTCCCACCAATACAAAAAATTCACCAAAATCTACTTGAATTTGCTGATTGTTTTGGTTGAAGCAAATCTGCATTTTTTCAGTGAAGCATGTATTTTCACTAAACATTTCACATAGCACTACATATATGATTCATGACAATGTTATTATACACTAAGTGAAAACATTTTGTGTTGCAGGTTAAATGAGATGCCCAGAAAGATTTACATATAGAGTACCACATTAGAATGGAAATTCAGTTTTGCTCAGGAGTTTAGAAAAATACAGAAAATGCTCCAAAGTACATCTTTTCTCTTTAGTAAAAATGTTGGAAACATTTGCATACATCCTAACTTCTATGTGTTAGGATCTCTTTCTGCCTGATCTTCCACTGAAATTGGTGAGAGTTTTGCCTTTGGTTCAGTGACAACAGGATCATGTTCTAAACTAACATACTGCAATATATTTGGTGAAATATATTATCTATGGGAAAACAATTTATTCCATATGATGTAATTAAAATTCCTGGGCAAGTTCTACTCAAATAAAAAAGCTGCCTGACCGGTACTCTGAAATTAACTAAACCCATCTGTGAAAATTCAATGGCTAGGTACATTCTCCCACGGATATTAACTATGTCATCTGTCAGACAAAAATGATCCAAAACTATGCATCTAATCTATATAATTATTGCAGCTACTTTCCAATCACACACTCTCCTGACTATCTTCAATTGAAAGTCTGTGTGTGGTTTATATTTGAATACTGCTTTAGATTCCTATTGGGTTCTGCAGGGGCCTGTCCAGGGTCTGGTCCCATTTAATATTTTCATTAATGACTTTGATAATGGAGTGGAAAGCATGCTTGTAAAATCTGTGGATGACACTAAACTGGATGGGGTTACCAGTACTTTGGAGGGCAGAATTAGAATTCAAAATGACCTTGATAAACTGGAAAATTGGTCTGAAATCAACAAGATGAAATTCATCAAAAGACAAGTGCAAAGTACTACACGTGGGAATGAAAAACTAAAGGCACAACTACAAAACAGGGAATAACTGGCTAGAAAAGGATCTGGGGGTTTAAGTGAATCACAAACTGAATATGAGTCAACGTGATGCAATTGTGAAAAGGGCTAATATTTTGGGGTGTATAAACAGGAATATCATATGTAATAAGACATGAGAGGTAACTATCCTGCTCCACTTGGCACCAGTGAAGACTCAGCTGGAGTACTGAGTCCAGTTCTGGGTGCCACACTTTAAGAAATATGTGGCCAAATTGGAGAGTCCAGCAACAAAAATGATAAAATGGTTAGAAAACCTGACATACGAGGAAAAGTTAAAAAAATGGGCATGTTAGTTTTGAGAAGAGACTACTGAGGAGGGACCTGGTAACAGTCTTCAAATATGTCATGGATGTGTTGTTCCTTGACTTTAGCAAAGCTTTTGACACGGTCTCCCACAGTATTCTTGCCAGCAAGTTAAAGAAGTATGGGCTGGATGAATGGACTATAAGGTGGATAGAAAGTTGGCTAGATTGTCGGGCTCAACAGGTAGTGATCAATGGCTCCATGTCTAGTTGGCAGACGGTATCAAGTGGAGTGCCCCAACGGTCAGTCCTCGGGCCGGTTTTGTTCAATATCTTCATTAATGATCTGGAGGATGGTGTGGATTGCACCCTCAGCAAGTTTGCAGATGACACTAAACTGGGAGGAGAGGTAGATAGGCTGCAGGGTAGGGATAGAATACAGAGGGCCCTAGACAAATTAGAGGATTGGGCCAAAAGAAATCTGATGAGGTTCAACAAGGACAAGTGCAGAGTCCTGCACTTAAGACAGAAGAATCCCATGCACCGCTACAGACTAGGGACCGAATGGCTTGGCAGCAGTTCTGCAGAAAAGGACCTCGTGGTTATAGTGGACGAGAAGCTGGATATGAGTCAACAGTGTGCCCTTGTTGCCAAGAAGGCCAATGGCATTTTGGGATGTATAAGTAGGGGCATTGTCAGCAGATCCAGGGACATGATCATTCCCCTCTATTCGACATTGGTGAGGTCTCATCTGGAGTGCTGTGTCCAGTTTTGGGCCCCACACTACAAGAAGGATGTGGAAAAATTGGAAAACGTCCAGTGGAGGGCAACAAAAAGGATTAGGGGACTGGAACACATGATTTATGAGGAGAGGCTGAGGGAACTGGGATTGTTTAGTCTGCGGAAGAGAAGAATGAAGGGGGATTTGACAGCTTTCAACTACCTGAAAGGGGGTTCCAAAGAGGATGGATCTAGACTGTTCTCAGTGGTAGCAGATGACAGAACAAGGAGCAATGGTCTCAAGTTGCATAGGTTTAGGTTGGATATTAGGAACAACTTTTTCACTAGGTGAAACATTGGAATGCGTTATCTAGGGAGGTGGTGGAATCTCCTTCCTTAGAAGCTTTTAAGGTCAGGCTTGACAAAGTTGACAATCCCTAGTTGGGGATTGGTCCTGCTTTGAGCAGGGGGTTGGACTAGATGATCTCCTGAGGTCCCTTCCAACCCTGATATTCTATGATTCTATGTTTGGGCTGTTACAAAGAGGATGGTGATCAACTGTTCTCCAAATCCACTGAAGACAGGACAAGAAGTAATGAGCTTACTCTGCAGAAAAGGAGATTTAGATTAGATATTACACACAAAAAAATGTACTGGAATATGCTTCCAAGGAAAGTTAAAGAATCCCTGTCATTGGAGGTTTTTAAGAACAGGTTAGACAAACACTTGTCAGGGATGGTCTAGGTTTAGTTGGTCCTGCCTCAGCACGGGGGGCTGGACTAGATAACCTCTTGAGGTCCCTTCTAGTCTTACATTTCTAGGATTCTGATTCTATGCGCAAATGATATATAATCAGCTAAAACTAGAAATATATTCACATACTTTTAAAATCAAATTGATAAAATAAGTAAAAATAATTGCTTGCAGTATATGTTTGAAGTTATGTGAGAATAAACATCTCTACAGAAACATTGTTGAAGTTTCTTCCAAGAAAAAGGTGGATGACCTGTTTACACACCACTTATTCAGTTTCTCCTGATGATTCCAGACTAGGTCACCTTCACGAAATTTTGTTTAGTAAGAGTCTAGACTCCACTAAAAGGAGTCCACAATTGTAAAATAGGGAAGACTTTGCATTTTGGGCTCTTACAGCCCATCGATATTTGAATATAAACAACTGATGCTTTTTAACACTCTTCTTGCCTTATAGACCTTCATATGAATTCAAATTCTTACGGAAATATTAGTTATATATTATATGCATTACTTTTGTATTATAGACGTTTATATATCTCTCCATTTTATACCTGTGCTATCTTTAATTGGACAATTCTGGGGAAAATGTAAATAGTCGATCAAGTATTTACCTATAAACAAGTCATGTACACTGTTTATGCTGCCATGATCCACCACTCAGTGACTAAAATACGTCAGGGAAGTACATTCTGAAAGCAAAGGGTTCAATCTAACCAAACCAAAGCTATTTATTCAGCCAGACAAAATTGGTTTTCATGCAGTAGCCACATTGATATGTTGATGAATTATGCTGTGAGGAATTACACATCTCCCAACTACTGCTTTTATTTAATTTGTTGGAAAGCTTTCATTTAATGAATTTAGTTGTTTTTTTTAATTTGGGGGGGAAAGTAAATTTCTAATGAACACAATTTGATACTGTAAGTTATGTGTTAGCTTATATTTACTAATACAGAATAAACATGAGAGGATATTTATGAGACACATCATGCTTCTGCAGTAGTCTGTATTCTTTAATAAAATCAGTCAGATTTAGATACTACTTGAGATTGCAAATCCTTATTAGGATGTGAACTGATTTAAAATAATTAAATTTAGAAACAGTTCAAACTGTTATCTTCTTTACCCATTGTATTTCCCAGGGCTCTGTTTTCCTTCCATCAGTTGATGAGACTATCTAAAGCAACACAAGGAATAGACAGGGAGATTTTTCAAAAGCAGAAAGGGGACTTAGGGGCTCAAACCTTTTTGACTTGGGCGATGAACTCTTCACCAATTCCCTGGGTTATGTAGTAGGCTAGCGTTTATGTCCTCTAAGGGTAGTGTTTAAAAAAACGATACAAACCTTACTATCATTTACAGCTAAGGAAGATTCACATTTTGCTCAAGTGAAAGACTTGTGCATGGTACAAATTTTATTCCTGATGCTACATATGTGTGTATAGCTCATCTATATACTCATCTATAAGTACAAAGATTCGTTACACCTGCACTATCTTAATTGTTAAAAATGTCACCTGGTTAGGAAAAAACACTAAACAATGAGCTCACATTCCAAAAGGTAAAAAGTTTTTCAGTTCATCTTTAATATAATATTCTAAAAAGGTAATCATATATGCAAATACACATGCATCCATAGGACACAAAGATCCGAGCAAAAGTGTAATCCATTCAGTGAGACAATTTGTATCTACCTTAAGAATCAAGACACAATCTAGTTCAGGTCATAATGATGTTAGCTAACCTCGTGCTATTTCAGTGGGCTCCCATGATGGTTCTTCTACTGCAAGGGAACTGAGACTCTGGATAGTCTTCTGATTCGAACACTGTTTGCACCTGACATTTAAAATAAGATGCTGTTAGTGTACAGACTTCAAGGTGATGAACTATTAGCTTGTTCATTCTATGCCAAACAAGTTTATTCAAATAAAGTTACTCAGTGGAGATGCAAACCATCTCCACTATGAAAAGGTCCACAGTGTACAAATCAGGTTTTTTAAGGCAGAGAAGCTTCGTACAACATCTAAAGTACTAAACTACATTAATGCTCCTTATGAATCACCAGCTACAAAAAGTAAGTTATTTTGACCCACAAAAGAGCCTAATTGAATAAAAAAGGCTAACTGTGCACTGATACCAACTGAGCACATATTCATACACTAGCACTTTTGGTTCTTTAACAATACTTATAAAGTGCAATTTTGTAACAACAGTAATAAATCTGAAACTCTACTATGTATTAAAATACATGATAGGCTTATAAGATTATTAGTATAGGAATTTGGATTAACCTGTGCCTAAAATATTTTAATTATGAGTTATTAAAAGAACCTCTCCTTTTTATTCCTGGAGTACTAATGTACCATCATCAAACCTTTACAGAATGTAAGACAGCAACTAAAATACTGTAAAGTGAATAAAAATATCTAATGTTGAGAGATGTCCATATAAAGTTATTTTCATTTGCCCTAAGAAACAAAGTTATGGTAGCATTATTCTGCCCTCAAAATAAGCTTCTGTGCTAGTATGTTACAGTTATAACATAAAATTGACATTTATTATCTTTAAGATTAGCTTTAAAAGCAAATTTGTCATCAGTGGACCTAATTCTGCTCCCACTTACACTGGTGTGAAGCAGATATCAATAAAGTCACTCTGGTTTTACAATGGAGAAAATATAGCAGAATTTGGTTTAATACGTTGCAGGAATATAATTCATACCTTTAAAATATGTTACATAGAATATGTGGCATTCAGAGTTAGGACAACTACATGGGCAATAAGATAATACCCAAAAATTCTACATAGATGAAATGTAAGACCGTTAATGAAAATTGCAAAGGCTGAGATTTTAGACGTACAGCTGTCAGGGAATTCAAGCATCGCCCCTACACCAACCATACCTTGGTGCACATTTAATTTTACTGTAAAGGTCTTAACGCACACAAGTGAGACTTTGAAACATCATGAACCTTCAAGTTTCCTAAATGAACTCCCAAGTTTGGAGGCCTTTGTGCCTACTATTATTCAACGTGCTGGCTGTGGGATGGGCTTCTCTTCGAGACAAACTTTGGGAGCTTTCACTACAAAAGAGAATCACGAACCTTCTGAATAAGGGAAACTATAATGTACAGGCCATGATTTGGTCTACACAGTAGACTGAACCACCTCTGCAAGGGACACATCCATACCCATGCAAAGAGGGCAACAAGGGTACAACCTGCCATCAGGCCAAATGAAAAACTACTGCTCCTGCTCCTCTGGACCTGACTAGGTTTACTGCCTGAAGATCTCAAATCCTGTTCTGGGCAGAAAATCTAGGGCTCTTGTCATATCTAAGATGGCTCCTAGGAAGGTGAAAGACTGCGTAGGAACCAGTGTGATTTTTCAATGTTTACAATAAAACCCAAAGATTTAAAGAGGGAAAATATCTCCTGTAGGGCATAGTTATAAGACTGGGCTCTTATGAGACAGACATCTCGGAACAAGGAAACACCTGCAGGCCCCATCTACGAAGCTGAGCTGCCAAACAGTTAGTGATCACATGGGGCATGCTGACAGCTCAAAGGGTGGTACTTTGTACTGGTGATGACCTGTGCCCAGCAGAAACCAATGCCTTTGCCTCAATGAGGTGTGTAAGTAGGCATGTCTTTATGATCAAGAGCGTTTCTATTTTTTAAGGCAGAAAAAACTAATAAGTTCAGATAACCATCTTTTCATAGGTTTCAGAGTAACAGCCGTGTTAGTCTGTATTAGCAAAAAGAAAAGGAATACTTGTGGCACCTTAGAGACTAACCAATTTATTTGAGCATAAACTTTCATGAGCTACAGCTCACTTCATCGGCTGCATACGAAAGTTTATGCTCAAATAAATTGGTTAGTCTCTAAGGTGCCACAAGTACTCCTCATCTTTTCATACCATCAAGTAGGGGCTGTAGCACATCATTTAAAGTGCATGGGAGGGCATATATGCATATAGTCAAGCATGACACCCCTAGCCCATGAGCTCCTATACCCAACGCCTCCTAGAAGCCTTGACCCTTGAGGAAACCCTCCTACCCCTCGCTACCATCCAGAGAATTATAGGAAAGTCTGTGGGCTGAGAATAAGGTTTTTTTAACCTAACGGGTAGTTTTTTTTAAAAAGCTGTCAGCTCCTGAAAATAGAAGTGTACCATGTAAGTTTCTTTTCTCTTAACTATAGTGGTGGTAGCATAAGTTTCACGGTCAGGATCCAGATCAATGTCTTCTTCTTCCATACAATTTTAATTTTTGCAATTATCATGGACAATTCTTTTCAAGAACAAGCTTTAGAAGGTAAAGTTATATCTGTTTGCAAGTGACACTGGAATTAAGTTACTGAAACAAACTAACTTACTATACATCTATTAATTGCAACCACTTCTAAACTATTAAGACTTTTTTTTTCTTTTAACATACCCATAATGCCATATTTTCCCTTGCAAAAGGAAGGGAGCTGAAAGGTCTAGTAACTCAAGATCTTCTTTTGTGGATCTCACAGGTATAATACATTTAAATCTTCTTGAAAGTTTTCTGATTTCTTTTAGCGTCCCTCCTATTAAATGTAAAAAAAAGTGTTTTCTTAATTGTATTTAATCCTAAATTACTTGATTCATCTGTCTTGGCCTATCAGATATCCATTTCAGCATCTGTAATTCATCACTATACGCAGGCCAGTGTTGACGAAACTCCTTAATGTACTGCATGTATTAAAAGTATAGGAACAACCACACAAATTTTTTAAAAGCGACTCATTACTGCATGCAAAGAGAACAAAATGTTAACACAACCACATGTGCTACATGTTCAATCAAAGCTGTAAGTTACCATAACATATGTTTTAAATATATGTCATGATAACAATAGTAGCTAACAAGATAACAGACCTTAAAGTAACTTTACTCAAGTTACATTTTGTTCTTTCTTTCACTACATTTCCAGAAATTTTAGTGGTTGCTGTCTTGAGAACAATCAGAACTAGAATACACTTTATACCACTAGAAAACAGCTTGACATTCCAGCTTTTAAGTGGTACAAGACATTAAATTTTAGCTAGCAATATGAGAGCAAGTGGCTGTTAAAACAGCATCAGAACTGAAAAATGCAACACAATAGTAAACATGATAATATGATTTTAAGTACTATGTGGTAACTTACCAAGACTAGAAATGAATGCTTTATATTACTGGAGAAGCTAGGATTTTCTGAGTCTAGCACAGGGGTGGGCAAACTTTCTGGCCTGAGGGCCACATCTAGGTATAGAAATTGTATGGCGGGCCATGATTGCTCACAAAATTAGGGGTTGGGGCATGGGAGAGGGTGAGGGGCCAGAAATGGGGTGTTCAGGGTGTGCGATGGGGCTCCGGGCTGGACGGGGCTCCACTTCGGTGTGGGGGCTCCGGCTGGGGGTGCGGACTCTGGAATGGGGCTGGGGATGAGGGGTTTGGGGTTCAGGAGGATGCTCTGGGTTGGGACTGAGGGGTTCAAAGTACGGAGGGAGATCAGGCCTGGAGCAGGGGGCTAGGGTGCAGAGGGGTTGAGGGCTCTGGCTGGGGACGAGGGGTTTGGGCTTTGGTGGGTGCTTTAGGCTGGGACTGAGGGGTTTGGAGGGCAGGAGGGGGATCAGGGCTAGGGCTGGGGCAGGGGGAGGGAAGGGCTCAGGCTCCAGGCGGTGCTTACTGAAAGCACAGCCAGGCAGCTCTACGCGCTGCCCCGTCCGTAGGCACCTCCCCCGCAGCTGCCAGAAGCAGCTGCACGCCCCTCTCCAGCTCCTACGTGGAGGCACAGCCTGGGCGGCTCTGTGTGATGCTCCGTCCACAGGTGCTGCCCCTGCAGCTCCCATTGGCCACAGTTCCTGGCCAGTGGGAGCTGTGGGGGGTGGCCCTTGGGGCAGTGTGTGGAGCCCCCTGGCCTTGGCTGCCCCTATGCATAGGAACTGGAGGGTGGACATGCAGCTACTTCCAGGAGCTGCACAAAGCCCTCAACCCCACTCCCCAGCAGGAACTTGAGGGCCGGATTAAAAGGTCCAATGGGCTGGATGTGGCCCGTGGGCCGTAGTGTGCCCACCCCGATCTAGTATCATGAGACATGCATTTTATCCCTTAGAGATACAGGAATGTAATTTCTTAAAATGATCAAAGGTCCTTCAATCACAGCCGTGCTTGTCTGATATGGTTGCTGGATTGAATCTAGAAACACTCTGACCTCAGACCAGTATAATTCTGTTTCCTTGTAATTTCATGAACCAGTTTGATACACTTAACCCTGTAATTATTGTTACACACGTAATAACCACCAGCTTTTGGCTAAATAACATTTGAATTAATTAGTTCATGAATGGATAATAGGAAAGAAATATAGCAGTGAATTTCCTGAAATAAGTAACTTTCTGCAAAAACAATTTTAGTTTAAATTAGATTTAAGATCTTACAAAAGCATTATTATATGAACTATGGCTTTGTCTCATATATTTTATTATTATTATTGTTATTACAGTTATTTATCATGCAGGAGTGACTAGAGAAACCAACCAGATCAGGGCCCAACTGTGCTAGGCACTGTACAAATACATAGTAACAGACTACCTACCAATAATAAAATCATAAAAGATGAATAAAACTTGGGAGGGGAACAGAGGCACAGAGACATGAAATGACTTGCTTGGGGTTACATAGCAGAGCCAAGAATAGAATCCAGTCCAGTGCCATAGCAACAACCTCTTCAGAACACAATGCTTGAAATGTTATGGTCAGACAAAGGATTTAAATCATGTGTTAAGCATAAAACTCAGTACAGCCTTAACTATGGAACCATTGGGATGCCTCCATAATTTAAAGGTATTTGGAATACAAAGTCAATCTAGACAATGTTTTCAGTGTACTAACAAATTAACATCAACAAATGTGTCAGATTAACAATAGCTGTCCTTTGAAATGAATCAGAGTGCATTTACTGGATAAAAACTGAAGTAAATGATAGTACATATTAATCTAAATATAATCAATATCTTAAACTACATCTTTTTTAAGGTTTGCCACAAATTAGTTCTATTTATGTTCATTAAAAGTTGTCTAAATAAAGGCTGACCTAGCAGTGAATCTGTTTCCTGGGTTTAGCTATCTCAACTCTCAGCTCAACAGAGGCAAAAAAAAATCCTCTCTGGGGAAGGGAGGATCTCATACTGTACTAAAGCAAGCTGCTTATGCAACACCAAGAGTAATATTTAGATCTACTTGGCCAGAAGAATAGCTGCTGTTGTGTGTATGTGCAGAAATTAAGGAAGGATGTATCTGGGAACACTCAAAAAATTCCTCCCAGAACTTGTAAATGAAAAAGTAAAAAGCCCAAATTCTGTGAGTAGCCATCTTTTTTAGAGACATTCCATTGTCAATATTCGGAAGGAGAAAAGAAAATGAACTGACATACTGGTCAGCTAAAGTTTCTTTTAGTAAACATATGAAGATTTACAATTGTGTCTTTCACTTCCACTCCACATGCTCTCACACACACACACACACACACACTCAGCTGCTGGGGCTTTAATATCTTCCAGTGATTTGCAGAGCAAGGTATACTGTTTGGTTATTTTGGGGGAAAAAAAAACAGACACAGAACTGGGGAGACAAGGTTTTTACAAAGGAAGAAAATTATATCAACAGACTGAAGAATGTGGGGACACACCACAAAGCAGACTACTGTTGAAACTAGTCAGATAATAAGCTAAGTAGCAAACAGAAGGGGCTTTGTCATTAACCCTAATGATCTGTCCACGGAAAGGGCCAACTGACTCACCCTTGCCCTTCTACCTTGATCCACTTGGATACTGTGACCTTGTTTTAAATTCAGAATGTGAAGCTGTGCAAAAATTTCTTATTTACATTCTATCCAAACATTCTCATTTATATCTTTGCCTAAATTGCTTTGTTTAAAGTTAGGTGGCTTTTTTTCTTTCCCCCTAAAAAATCAATCAGATAAAAAGCACACTGCTTCAGCTTTATTTATGTGACACAACACTGACATCCAGAGGCTGACAAAGTAAATAGTAGGTCTGCATTATCAGAAGCCTTTTATTTATCCAGCCACGTTTGCAGTCTTGCCAAAAATCTTCAATCACATTCCAAATCAGAATACCTACCTACCTAAAAGTCCAGCTGGAGACCGTACATTTTTTAAAAAAACTGCATCATGAATAAGCTTCTTGGTTTGGATCTATCAGATACAAAGGTATCTGACTCCTGTCTGGTTTACAAGAAATCCAACCCACTATTTTTGCAAGTTTAGATTTTATCTGAAAACTTCAGAGACTCAACCAACCACCTCTAACCTTAAAATTCTAATGGATTTTACCATCTCTTAATGCTGATTCTAATATGTGTGTGCTTGTTTCTAAATACAACTCACTAACTTTTTGTTTTTAAATCAGAGATATTTAAATCCTAAATTTCTAGTGGTAAAGACCACTGTGCCATCCTAGGTGGTATAACTGTAATTTAACTATCTTACCTTGTACCATAATTAAAGTATCTTCTGGCTCTTGAAGCAGCTCATCATGTTTTACAAAATGAACAGCTATTTTTCTTTGCCCCTGATTTTCTGTATCCCACACTGCAGAATCATACCACAATGAATTATGTACTTCTGGATTTGGAGCTGTAGCTGCACAGTCTCTTAATATTAAGTCAAAATCATCTCCATCTGGAACTTCTTGCCTAAAAACATTTGAGAAATCAATAGGTAAATAGTAGCAGCTTCTCTTTCAATAGTCTAGTAGTTGAAATGCAGTACTTTAAATAAAATTAAAGATACTGAAATATTATTATAACAGCATATACAGGAAAATTCACCTTTCCACACTGATCTTTGACAAAAGATAATATACAACAAGTTGTAGCAAAGGGTTTGATGGTGCACAGCAAAGGCGTGGAGTGTTGTGCATATAAGCTCAAGGAAAACTAGTCCTGCATTAATGAGCCTGCTGCTGCATGCCAAGAAAACTAATCCTGTCTATCAGCAGGGGTAAAGCCTAATACCTTCATCCAAGCCCACACTGAAATCAACAGAAAGATTCCCACTGACTTCACTGGGCTTTGGAATAGGCCCTAAAATGGCCACATAGCTACATATCTCTTTAGCACTGAAACCCAGATTACCCTACTCTATTTTACCATGCATTCTGCAAAAAAAAAAAAAGAAAAAGAAAACAAGAGCAGCAGCTGTTTGAGACCACTTTCCGCTACAAGACAATACCCTTACGTTGTGCCACACATAATCACTGTTTGCACTCGTGCTGGAGTGCAAACACATTGCATTCTTTGCTCTGCATGGTGGAATAGTTTGCAGGATCAAGCCAATGTATAAGTGTAACCATGAACACAAAGATAGTGGATTGCTTATGAAATTTTAACAGGAAATGTTCTGGCACACTTTCTGTTGGGGGGAAAAAGCCTTGCTGGCTTTGAGTGGAATAGCAACAAGGAGACAAGAAACATTGTTACACTGAAGAAAAAAAAAAAAAAATCTGTGGTGCTTTTTTTTTTTTTTTTTAAAAGATGTCAGAAACTCAGAATATCTCTATTTAAAAAAGCATTTATCCACACCAATTCCCTGCTCCCAAAGAAATCAAGGGCAAAATTCCAACCAGAGCATGCTTCTGAACGCATAACTGTACTGCATGAAAGAGTATTCAGTATTAATTGTGTCTGTTTTTTTCTTCTATTGGCATTTGTATTTATTTATTCATTCATTTGCTACATGATTTTTAAAGTATTTCATTCTGCATTGGAACTTATCAAATTTTGAAATTTTCTCACCAAACAAAATTTTTCCAGCTTTTTTGTTCTGGGTCAATCAAAACATTTTGGTTTTAAAATTTTCATTTTTAAAAATATTTTATTTAAAATAAAACAAAAATAAAAATAAAATTAAATATGAAATAAAATTTTGAAATGAAAAGTAACTGAAATAAAATGAAAAATCAAAGTGTTCTGATTTTACTGAAATGCTTCAATTTTTTGTCGGAAGTGACCTATGCCCCTGGAATGTTTTGATTTTGATGAATCGGCATCTTCCTATAAAAAAAATGTCCTATCAAATCTGACAGCTCTACTCAAATGAAGAACCCTCTCTTTTTTAAACCAGTAACATCTTTAATTTAATTGTAATTTAATTTTAATTGTAAAACACAGATGTTTGTCTAATACAGGACAACTTTCTTAAATTGTTAGAACTGAACTGTACCATTGATTATTAAAATAAAGCTAATTTCCTTGAAGACTTCACTAACTCGCCGTAGGTAAGGGCCTACTACAGAAGTGGGTGGCTGAGGCCAAACTAGATTATCATTATGGCCCCTTCTGGCCTTCAAGTCTATGATAAGAACACTTAGCTCTCATATAGCACTTTTCATCAGTAGATCTCAAAGCAAATCACAATCTTTACTGGATTTATCCTCACAACAGCACTTTGAGGTACGGAAGTGCTATTATTCCCCATTTTATAGATGGGGAAGTGGAATATATGGGTCCCCCTGATACCATGATGGAATGCCCCTCTCCTAAGCTCCATTTACAGAGCAACTTCAGAACAGTCCTTCTGCAGATTGTGGGGGGGAGGGCAGGAACAGGATAAAACTCCCCACTCTGGCTGTGACTTTTCAAGTGTATGTCCAGATGCAGTCAGAAGTTAGCCCAGTTTGTAAAGTACCTTGGGCTGAAAGCTTCTGTATAAATAACATATTGTAAGAAAGTCTCATAAGAGGACCAGTAAGCACTGATAATACTGCACAGTGATGTATACAGTGGTATACAGATGTATACATTTTCACCACAGAGAGGGCTCGATCTCGAAAGAAACTGAGTGGTCCGGCCGCATTTTAGCAAGGCATTTCAGCACATGCTCAACTTCAAGCATTTGAGTAATCTAAAGTTAAGCACGTGCTGGGGCAGAGAGCTCATCAGTTTTCAGGATCATCCTTGAATAACATTATTAACCCGCACAACCCTCCTCTATCAGAAAGGCATTATCCTCTTTTTAAAGATGGGACACCGAGAGATGTTAAAACTCTTTCCAAGGCCACATGGTGATTTTATGAGATCTAGGATTAAAACCCAGAAGTAAGACTCTTAAACACACATACTACTCTGCTCTTCATGATGTGCTAGAAGGTGAAATGATGTTAACGTCATTTAACACATTCAATGCACTTTCTTGAAACATCAAAGATTTCCTGAATTTTTACTTAACTTACAGTAGTGAGTTTTGCCAAGACAAAATTGATATCTGACAGTTTTCAAATGGTATTTTTCCCCCTTAAATAAAATAACTTTAAATAAAGCAAAACTCTGTCTCTAGTTGTACTGGCAGTCTCCACCATTCTAGAATTCTAAAAGCCAAAATACAGATAGTTATGTGGATACCAACAGATTATTGTGATGGGATACTCAAAAAATTGTAAGAGTAGGGTTAGGTAAATCTTGCTTCTAGGTCCAGGGCATAATTGAGTGCCATATTTGCAAACTGGAACAGAAACTAGAATTCTGGAGCCACTGAACAGAACTTATTAAGCATATCCCATATGATTACAGTTTTCCCCAACTAATTTCAGTAAGCTTCTAAGCCTTTGCTTGAAATGAAATGGATTTAAATTCAACTCATCTTCAGTGTTAAAAGAAAGATGAAAATATTTAAAAGATTATCTAAGACTCCTAAAACATACTGAGCAATCTGTAACTTTTACTGTTATTATGTAAAATACTTACAGTGAGTTGCATTTTGAACAATAAAGTTTAACAGACTGATAGAGCTTCTGGGGTTTAAAAGTTCTCAGTTTTGCTCTAATGCGATACTGTTGAGGAGCTGCGCTGTTCAAAATAATATTCAGTGCTGTGTCATCTAAATGCTGATGATCTGTTAATACTATAAAGCAATAAAAATACAACCTATTAAGCAATAAAACAATACCTAGAACAAAAAAGTGCACAATAAGGTGAGTGGATGGGAACATCACAGGGATGTGTTTAAAGAATTTTCACTGCTGTTTTTTTAATTTTAGAATTTTCTTGAAAAAGGAAAAGATACTCTATTGGATCTTAAAGTTTGAGAAATTACTTTTGCAGAACCTGTGTGCAGCTGTAGCTAAAACTGATAAAGGTTCTAAGTAAGTCAGCTGATAGCTGAAATTACAATTCCCATGGAACTGATTGTTAGATTTGCAAACCCTGGTAAAGTAAAATGGTCTTCTTGCAGCACTTAAGCCAGTTTTGACAAATCACATGTCCATTTTTATGAAAAGAGTGGCAGCAACAGGTATGAGCTGAGCTGACAGAACTCTTGAGAAATGTATTTGTGGCTGCAGCCTCCGCTTTACAAGTACAATGTTTCAAATGGTTCCTTTGGCCTTTCAGACACAAGACATTCCCAAAGTCTGCCGTGATTTAAGCCTGGGTGAAAAGGATTCAAGTAGGGAAAAATTCTACATATTTTAATAAGAATGTAATTTTGTAATTTCTTAAAATATTGTAATTTCTTCCCATTTAAAAATGTTCCAATACAATGAAACAAATACAATACGATATTTCAACAAAGGTGACTAGAACAAGATACTGCCAATTGAGAGGATGAAAATACAAGGCTGAATATATTAGCATCCAATAGATATAACTGCCCAATTTGTAGTGTGGCTTTATCTACATCTAAATGCATATCTTCCTTAAAAACAACATTCATAATGGTAATTAGACAATTACATTTACTTCAACAGTTTTGTAGCTAACATCTCAACATCCATCTTTATTACTTATAAGTAGGGTTGGCAAAATTTGATTTTTATTTTCTTTTAATTTTGATGGATAATATCTATTTTTATTTTTAAGCTTTTTCTATTTTTATCATTTTAAATTTTCACATATATTGGAAATTATGGGGGGGAAGTGGTCAGACAATTGGGAGGGTTCAGACAGTAATGATTCAAAAAGTTAAGCTTTCTAACCATTAAAACACAAATTGTCAACATCACATGTCAAAATATACAAAGCAAATATCCTTAAATTAAACTCCAATAAGTTCTCTAGCAGCATTTTTGTTACTTGGACCATCTGTAAATTCTGATGATCATCAATGGAAATATTTTTTCATCAGTATGTGTGTGTACACTGAAATTGAAATTTACTGAAATGTACAGATAAACTTCTAAGACTATTTATACGAAGTCTACCACCTTGGTATAAAAAAAAAAAATGCTTCCTACCTGTAACAGATAACTGCTGGCATCTCTCTGAATATGACTGGTCTGTTAAAAAATGACATATTTTGAAGGAAAAGTAATTGTGTTAATTGAGTATAACATTGCTACTAACCACTTAACATTGTACGATTGTTATTAATTCTGAGTTATAGATAACTGCTGCATTTCAGTTAATAGGAAAAAATTAATGAAATCACTGATGAAAACTTGATACTCTACATAAAACTACATTTATATTTGTCTTGATGTCATTTGTAGTTGAGAAATTTATATTTTTTTAGCTGGGCAAATCTCTCTCCTATCTACACTGCTAATGGTATAATTAGGCACCCCCTAATCATTCAAAAATCCACTTGCTTTTGATCCCTGACTTACGCCTTGTGTTTTATTTTATTTTTCATAGGTGTTTGTTTGTCCACTAACTAGACCAAATGTGGTCCAATGGCAGACAATTGAAATGTATGATCATATAAGTGTGTCAATTAAAGTGTTTTAAACCATGAAAGATGCTTTACAATAGATTAATACCTACATCTGATAATGCCTCTTACTATAAGAGGGTCCATTCCATTCTGTTTAGGCAAGACCTATTTTTCATTATCACAGTATCCTTTAGGTTTTGCTCAAACTGTATAGGAGAAGAGACTAACAGTAAAAGGCTTCATCAGGTGCAGGTATCTTTATTCATATATAATAATATTTATCTTAGATTTATGTTTACACAGTGCATATTAGTACAGCCCTCGTTACTTGTCACATTTGAGCTGCACTTTTACTTTCACCCAAACCTTGTTTTCTATATTTGTTAACAAAGAATGGCATTACAGTTAACATCTCTGCAATTAGATTCCATACACTATAGGATATCTGGTGCCTTTTACGGACATAGATTTCTGTTGAGCTCAAGGACACTAAAAAGTGTTTTTTTCCTGATCAACAGCTCTGGACATTAACTTCTCCTGCCTGGTAGACTGAGTTCTAGGAATAATTTATTCACTATTCTCATTGTTCCGGACCTCATCAAAAGTTCAGAAGTCTATAACTTCATAATCCGACAGCTAACAGGTAATTTGCTTTAAAATAAACCCAAGGCCTTATTTCTTAGTCTTATAGCAATTCTGAGGTTCTGTCTACAATGGTGTTCACCACAGCGGAATCTAAGAGCAGTAAGGGTCTCCTAAATAGATTCAGTTCCACAGGATTCCATTCTACACAAAAAAGAATTAATATAAGAGATAACTATTGAAAAGGTATATTAAGTATGAATCCAATAGTAGCTGCAAACTTCTCCCTCCAAATATAAACTTTTTTTAAAATAAAAATGTACTGAATTTCTAAAACCACAGCACCATTCCCTTGAACATCTGTATATTAGCTCATAAGAGTCTATTGTTTTTTTGATGAGTGAGAGATTTATGCAGGTAACAGACACAGAATGAAATGGAAGCAACACTCGTGAAATACCCAGAAAGGAGAATAGATTCTTGAATCTTAGTTCTTCGAAACAGAGATAGTGAGTATTTTGCTACTATTCCTATGTGTCATCATAGGCAAAGGATAGGCTCTTTCTTAGGTAGACACCTTACTTTTGATGTGAGTTTCCTTAAACCAGCATTCTGTTTTTTATGAACATGCTTCCTGTTAAGGGTTTGTACACAGTGGGGTAATGCACACTAGTTGCACATTAATTGGTGTGTACACCCTGCTGGTGTGCACTAAATGTTCTCTAGTGTGTTTTAACATAGTGCTGTTTCAAAACAGTGCTACGTTACAGTGAAGTGAAGATCTTACCCTCTGTGTTTAAATTAACTCTTTACCAAGTCCTTTTTAACATTCATTTATTTACATGACAATCTTCTGCTGTGAAACAGAACAATAAGAGAATATTGGTTTCTGGTCTAATAGAAATGTATCTTGTATCTCCCAAATACTTTTTGTTTAAATGAAAGAAAAACATTCCATGTCTTCTTTAAAGCAATAATAAATATAACATGACCAGTATTATTTTCATGTAGCAAGAAATAGTGAATCAATTTCCTTACATGATAGACTGCCAAAAATGCCATCCAATTCCAGTGAAGACATGCTCTCCACATTTTGACTCTCTGTGAGATTCACAGAATCCATGAATCTATAAAGAAAGAACAAAAGTTTTAAAGATATACATTTTCTGTGGTTTTCAATAGATCTTAAAGGTATCAAAGATGTGAACCTTTTCTTCACAGAGTCCAGCTAGAAGTTTAGGTATAATAGAAACTATTGTACGGACAGAAAACAGAAAAGAATCCAAGGGCTATAGGCATGTTTACTGAAGATTCAGTAGGAGAGACCCTCTGAATCAATATCCTATATAGCACAGAGAGAGAACTGTGCTGCTGGAAGTGCAGACTTTCTGATGAAATATAAAATTGAGACCTTGAACCTGAGCTATTCTTTGCCTATGGGCCCTAATTCAATACAGTATTTATTGATGTGCCTTGCTTTAAACATGGACTTAAATCTCACTGACTTCAATTGGATCTAAGGACATGCTTTAAGTGAAGCAAATGCTTAATTACTTTGCTTAACTGGCACCTTCATCATTAAAAGACTGCATGCCACTTTTAAAAAGAGTATTATGTTTACAACACCTGCTAGCTTGGCTAAATCATAACTTGGACCATTATGATTTGTTAATCTAAACTCCTCTTATAGTTTCAATTGGAAAATTTAATCCTCACTTACCTACCCTCTTTTGAAAACTGTTCTGTGGTATGGTAGTGCCAAACGGCAATCAAATTCCACTCCAGAAGCACTGGGTGCTTACATGTAATCAACCCCCAAAGCACTTACAAATGTAAATAGCTTCTGTTTACTAAAATTCTAAAATACTGCAATTAAACTTCCAGACTAGTCTCAAAGATTATTTACAGAACTTACGCTTTTAGTTCTTTGACATCTGGATTATTTTCTGGCAGGACCCTAATTCCTCGACCATAACAGGTGCCACCATGAAGATGAAATTCTACATAGGAAACATCAGGCTGGTTCTCAGCACTGGCTTGTTTTGTATGCAGACTGTAAATTCTCAGAAAGCTTCCAACCTAAGCAAACACATGATTTCATAATATAAAATGAATAGAATTATCATGCTTTTCTCCTAATAAAAGCCTCTGAACCCTCAGAATCAATCCCCTTGTCTACTTTTACTCTCAATGTTAAGCTGGTGTGCAACTGTCCCATCAGTTGAGAAAGACTGGATCTGGCTTCTTGCAAAGTCTGCTATCAATTTTGCTCTCCAAGCAGCCAAAGTAAACAAGCCCAAGTACTTCCTCCCTGTAAGGACAGAGTACATTTTTATAATTGCAATAAGACTCTCCAGAGACAGATCTGTGTTGTAATTTTCATGTCCACATGGTTCATTTGATAGAACTCAGTATTTGGCTTTATGTCCACCACATCACTAGGAGTAAATTAATGCAGTAAGTTTCATGCCCCACCATGTGTTATTGTTCAATGAGCAAATAATTTACTTTGGGGCATCAAAGAACCAACACCTTTCACAGCTCCAAACCTTTGGCACCACTTCTAACTCTGCCAGACTTCCTCTCCACGGATCAACAGTAGGTAGAGTATTTCCCCCCTTGCTTAGAATCAGTTCTGTGATATCAAAACACAGACTTGCCAAATTACAAAAATACTTTAAAATCTATTTACAAAGATGACTTCAAAGACAAAGGAGGTCCCAGAGGATTACTGGTGTTTCACATATTTTCAGAATGAATATTTTTTATTATAACAAAAATAAATGACAGTTTTTTCATAAGGTAGGCACATTTGGGGGGTTAACTATGTTCATTTTCCTTTGACTTATTTTAATGATTTAGGAATATAATTTACTGTTTTCCATATCCTTGTTGAAAAACATCAGCCAGGATTCAGTTGATAGGCTGACAGTTAAGGCAGCCTTCTTTCAAGTTGCAAATATTTAATAATCTTGATTTATACTTGCTCTAAGTACCTTTGAAACATGACTCATATACGTAAATTACAGAAGACTCTAAATTCACACTGGATTAACCTCAATATTGCAGGGGTAACACTTAAAAAGTTCTGTTTTGACTGCCTGGTTTGAACACATAATTGCCCACATGGGCAGAAATTTCTTAAGTGCACTCATAGCACTTATTGGGCCTGATTCTCAGCAGGTGTAGACTGGAAAAACTCCATTAAAGCCAATGGATTTATGCAGATTAGTATTAACTAATGGTGTGGCCCATTATTTTTATAGCCACATCTGTTTTGCATTACAGTTTACAGTGGGTTCACTCACAGTTCATGAGACACTCTTTGTTTCTTACATACCTAGATAATTATTTTTTAAAAATAAAAATGTATGATTAAGTGTTTTGCATTTGTTCACTTAGATGATAAATATTTAAGGTTTGAGGGAGCAAGAGGGAAGGGGCTGGAGATAATGGCCTACACCTTTAAAAATCAATGGGAGACTTGCAATTGTCTAAGCACAGAACCAGTCCCAAGACAGAGAGGGGCTAACCAAACTAACGAGTCTTGGAGACAGATTTAAGAGTCTACAAGGTGCAAAGTGGCTGGGAGTGCATTCCTGGAATATGGAGAATGGTGACAGATGGCAAAAAGTTGCTTGTGAAAGGAGGCTATCAACAAAGCATTGAAATATGATGAGTTGGCAGAACATAGGTTGTATGTGGAAAAAAGGAAATGTAGTCAGGAGCCACACTGTACAGAACTTTGAAGAGGAGGTTAAAGAGTTGAGCTTGATGCAGATGAAGACCAGAAGTCAGTGCAAGTTTTCAAGAGAGCAATACATACGCACACAGGTAAGTGGAACAGTGAATAAAGATGATGATTTTTCCAGTAGCATGATGGGTAGACTGACTGGCACAGTGTGAAGGCTGAAAGCAAAGCTATCCAAGTCTTTACAAATTAAAAAAAAATAGTACTGATTTTATTTCCACTACCTCCAACTACTCAGGATACTGATGATTTAGAAACACCATACCATTATTGTAATAAAAATCACACTCTTCAAATTAAATTGGGACAACCAGAGCAGACTTAACATAAGAACAGCCATACTGGATCAGACCAATGGTCCATCTAGCCCAGTTTTCTATCTTCCGACAGTGGCCAATTCCAGATGCTTCAGAGGTAATAAACAGAACAGTGCAATCAAGTGATTCATCCCATGTCACCCATTCCCAGCTTCTGGCAAACAGAGACTAGGGACACTTCAAAGCATGGGTTTGCATCCCTGACCATCCTAGCTAATACCTAGTGAGGGACCTATCCACCATGAACTTATCTAGTTCTTTTTTGAACCCTGTTATAGTCTTGGCCTTCACAATATCCCCGTGCAAGGAGTTCCACAGGTTGACTGTGCATTGTATGAAGAAATACTTCTCCTTTTGTTTGTTTTAAACCTGCTGCCCATTACTTTCATTTGGTGACCCTTGTTCTTGTGTTATGAGAAGTAAATAACACTTCCTTATTTACTTTCCCCACACCAGTCATGATTTTATCAAACTCTATCATATCTCCTCCTTAGTTGTCTCTTTTTCAAGCTGAAAAGTCCAAGTCTTATTAGTCTCTCCTCATATGGAAGCTGTTCCATACCTCTAAGCATTTTTATTGCCCTTTTCTGAACCTTTCCCAATTCCAATATATCTTTTTTGAGATGGGGTGACCGCATCTGCACACAGTATTCAAGATGTGGGCATACCATGGATTTATATAGAAGCAATATGATATTTTCTGTCATATTATCTATCCGTTTCCTAATTATTCCCAACATTCTGTTAGCTTTTTTTGACTGCCGCTGCACATTGAGTGGATGTTTTCAGAGAACTATCCACAAGAACTCCAAGATCTCTTTCTTAAGTGGTAACAGCTATTTTGGACCCTGTCATTTTATGTGTATAATTGAGATTATGTTCTCCAATGTGCAATATTTTGCATTTATCAACATTGAATTTAATTTGCCATTTTGCTGCTCAGTCACCCAGTTTTGTGAGATTCCTTTGTCTCTTTGGAGCTTTTGATTATGAAAGCTATGATATCCGAATGACCTGAAATGCACGGATTACATTCAGTTAGTTTTCTCACTAGAGATTCTACAGTCTTCTGAGTTTCCTTTGAGGCTAACCACTTGTTTTTAACCATCTTGATAACTTGAGATTTGCACATTAGCTCCCATTACTGACAGGCATTATCAACAACTTACTAGGCAAATGATAAAGTGCCAACTATCTTTAAATTCTAGGATCATTCCTTTTACTAAGAAACCAAGTTTGGACCATAAAGAGCTTGCCTAATTACTGCTTACTCTCAAACCTCCCATTTTATGGATAGTGTTTGGTAAGTCAGTGCTTATTCAATTCCAGGTGCACTTGGACACCAATGATATAGGAAGTAGATTCCAATCTCCCTCTTGGCTTTCCTTAGAGTAGAGACTATTTTAATCAGAGTCTTAAATTATCTGCTGAGTTTAAAATAAACAGTTGAATGTTGGGTTTATGTTGCATCTCTCAGTAGTCTTTTTATAGGCCAGACCAGTCACTAAACTATATTGCTACCCTTCATTCCTGGAATGTGCCTTGAAGTAAATCAGTGATAATGGAAAAACGTGTTTCATCGATGAACTGGAAGTGTGGTGTCTCTCAAGTTCTATACTATCTGTTTGGCTTAGTCTTTCTACCACCGTGTCAGAAGTCAGCAACAGACTGCACTTTTCTAGGGAGGTGCTATGGAGTGGAACCTGCTCTCTTCCTGAAAGCTGTCTGTCTCTTCGTCCTTTGAAAAAGTATAAAAATCCTATACACCTTACAGCTTTGGATTCAGAGATGTTTACATTATATTTGTCACCACCTCTTCCAATCCTCTTCCTCTCTTTTTTAAAGTTGTATTTCTCCATCTGATTTCCCGTCTTTGTATTTTAAGATGGTATTTTATTAGTTTCATCAGACTGTTAACAATGGTAAGCTTTCTCTTCTTCTCTCTCTTTTTTAAACTGAAATGAGAACTGAGAAATTCATAAAAATTAATAAAAAATTTTTACTACCTTGTTGAACAATCCTGAGATAAAGACAGCACAGGGTAAAAGGCAGTTGTTTGCAGAAATTAATACACCGTTTCGGGAGAATTTGGAGGAAGTAAACAGTTGGTAGTTGAGGAAGTGTAAAAAAGTAACGGTTCTGAAGATGTTAAAGAGTAACAGTTGTGGTGATATAAGTAAGTTAGTTTTTGGTTTGATGATAAAACCCAGTTATGTAGATGTAATTATTTGTGCACTCGGTACAGTCACATTGGGTGGAACCCTGGCAGTTAAACAGATTATACAAGGGGGTCAGGTGGCTACTACCATCACTATGTTTTTGTCCCCAGGAGGCTTTATAGCTATTCTGTGGGAAAATGGGCGCTTTTCCCACAGAAATGGTCTGTAAAGGACTATCTGGCTGCCTGCAGCACTCTGATCTATATTATTTGACTATTGGATGAGTTAATCAAAATCATTAAAGGAATGCAAGGGGTTTCTAGTGGAACTTAACTTGACTGTCTCTGATTGTACAAGATGGGAGTGTAATCAGGTACAGTTGTGTAAAAAATAATAATAGCAGTGCAAGGAATGTTAAGATCAATGGTTGTGAAACCCTCAGTTCTGTATTGTTTTATCTTTATGGCCCCCACTTTTCTATTGTTATTCTATCTGGTTCTCTAATTGTTTCTGTCTGCTGTATAATTAATTTTGCTAGGTGTAAGTTAATTAGGGTAGTGGGATATAATTGGTTAGAAAATTACGTTAGGATTGATTAATTAATTTTTTAGTAAAATGACTGGTTAAGGTATAGCTGAGAATATTACTATATAAACGGGTCAAACAGGAAGTGGAGGGAAGGGAAATTGGAATCATGCTTGCTAAGGCAGGGGAAGGGAGCAGGGAATAGGAAATGGAGAACAGGGACACAGGCAAGACTCTGCAGTATCAGAGCTGGGAAGGGGGACAGGGTAAATGCTCTGCGGTGTTAGTGGGGAACACTGGGGAACAGACGCTATCAGCATATAGAGATAAGTCCGACTGGTGTGAAGGGCTTCAGAATATGCTTGCTTGCAAACTAACCCCAATAAACATCGTATTGTCCGCACTTTGGATTTCTGTTCTTTTGAGGCTTGCTGTCTGTGTGACAAGAATCAGGGAAGTGGGAGGGCAAGGAAAAGCCTTCTAAAGTGTTTAGAAAGATAAATGCTGGTATTTGTTTTTCCCCAGCTTTCCAAGTATTGGTATAGTAAGATGACTGCACGAGCCTCCAATTTATCCATATGTAGCAGCCCAGTAGAAATAAAACACATGAATCCAGCCAGAGACAAGTGGGAAAATGTCACTGACTTAAGCAAATTGGCAACCTGGAGATTTTGCAGTTTCACTTCCATTTTCCCCAGAATCAGTTTAAGCATGAATCTTTTTACAGGTCAATTCTTAGCAAAGTAGGAATAAATGTGAAATGAACAGCCTGAACTTTAATGAGAAATCATCTAGGGGATAAGGCTACCTCCCTAAAAATCCAGAGATAATTTCCATCTCATACATTTATAATCATTTGGGCTTGGTCACCCAATAATCTCATTTGTATTTTTTTAATCGTTATCCTGGATTTAATACAAAACGTGATATATCCTGGTGTGTGTGTGTGTGTGTGTGTGTATATATATATATATTGTGACAAAGCTCTGTCCTTGCCTCCGTGGGTCGTGTGTTTCCTGGCGGATTTCGCTAGCCTCAGAGGCTCACCGTGACCCTGCACGTAACCCTTCTCTCTCTCTCGAGACAAGGGTCACAGTCTACTGAGCCATTTTCATCATAAGCCAGCAAGGGAGGTGAGGAGAAGTTATCCTTCCTTGCACAGTCTCTGTTGTCTCCCAGTCTCGTGATTAATCAGGGGGCAAAGGTGTGGGGCAGGGGGAGCCCAGGCCCACCCTCTACTTCGGGCTCCAGCCCAGGGACCCTAATAGTATCAGCTATGGTAGCTGACCTTTTAGAAACATGACATGTACAATTCCCTGGGCTACTTCCCCCACAGCAGCCCTCACTTCCTCAAGCTCCACTTGACCCTGACCTCAGGGCCTCCTTCCTTGTGCCTGATATGGTGTGTACTACTCAGCCTCTCCAACAGCGCAACTTCCTCCCACAGCTCCTGACATGCACACCCACCTAACTGGGAGCCTTTTAACTAGTTTCAGCCAGCCCCTGATTGGCTTCAGATGTCCCAATCAACCTAGCCTTCTCCCTGCCTTCTGGAAAGTTCTTAATTGGCCCCAGGTGTCTTAATTGACCTGGAGCAGCTGCCATTTCACTTATACTGGTGCCAGGGATTTGTTTAGCCTGGAGCTAATATATCTATCTCCCACTACTTTTCTATAGCCATCTGGCCTTGCCCTGTCACAATATACACACAATGAACAATTTTTTTTTCTTTTTTTTTTGCCTACTGAGTAGGTGCAGAAGAAAGCCTGAGATATGTGATCACTGCGTGATTGATCTTGTTGAGTTAGGGATAAGTATGTACTAGGCAAGCAGAGGTAGAGGTTTTGCTGGTGCCAACTGCCCTTTTCTTGGGCTCAGCCTAAACACCAGGCCACTAGAATACTGGGATGAGAAGAAAAAAGAAAACACAGCTTTGTACACAGAATCTGATTCATCCAAAGAAAACAGAACTCTACTTGAGGGAGAGGGAAGGCCAGGTTCCTTTTCTCTTAACTTCTTTTGTTTTCCTTTCCCTTCTTGCCCTGAGCCCCAATATGCCAAAGCACTTAAGCATGAGAGTGGATCCACTGCAACCAATGGGACTATTCACATGCTTAAATTTGTTCACATCCTTAGGAGCGTTGCTGTTGTTGTGGGAACTATTTCCCCCTAAAAAGTTAATAAAATACAGTTTAATACATACTTATTAATTACCTTCCCTAATATTACTTTTCCCCATCACACACAAACAGTTGCTTTTATTGCTGGTACAATGGTATCAAGAATGAAGGGAAGCTGGTCCATACAATTATGAATGTGAAAGGAGTTGGTTCATGAGATAATCTCCCTATTAGGATGTAGTCCATGCTGTGAAAGCATTTGTAAGCCCCATGATCTACAAAATCATCAACCCCACCATTAACTCAAACTAAAAACAGGATGAGCATAATCCAAGAGTAATTAGGATTAATCCCTCAGTGAGACCATAGGAAGCCAGAAGAAGCCAATTAGAAACAACTGAAAGGCTGTCAAATCAGGAAAGGTAGAAGGTCAAAGAAAAATATGAGAAAGTTTTGAAAGAATACATCTTACTTGTATGGAATTCTTTGCATCAGACTTAGAATGAAGTATGAGAAGTCCCAAAAGTTGATACATCCAAAACATAAGGATGCTGTTGCATAGCCTTGTAGTGCTATATAAAGAGCAACTTAAAAAACAAAACAAAACCCTAAACTCAAGGAAAAAGATGACTACTTACCTTACTACAGTACTATAATTGCTGTTCCTCAAAATGTGGGTGCATATGTATATTCCACTCAGATGTGTACATGCCCTGTGCACCAAAGCCAGAGAAGGTAGCCTAGTTGTACCCAGAGGGGTAGCAGTCATACCCTCTGGCCCTTTATCTCCTCCCCAATTTATTTAAGGGTAGGCCAGTGCCTACCTTCCTCAGTTTCCACACTGAAAAGTAAAGAATTGAGACTCTGACGCAGAGGGGACAAAAGGTGGATCATAGAATACATATCTGTACCCAAATTTCAAAGAACAGATACAGTACAGGTAAGTACCAGTCTTTTCTTTGAGTGGCTGCAGACCTGCATTCCACTCAGATGAGTCACAGGCAGTATTAGAAGGAGGTGGGGCTCTGCGTCTCCTTAAAAGCCCGTCTCCTTAAAGAGCATCTGAAAGACTGCCTTTCCAAAATTCACTTCTGATTTGGATGTAGTTGTAATAGCATAATGCTTGGTAAATGTATGCATGGAAGACCAAGTAGCAGCCCTGCAAATGTCCAATGTCAAAACATCACTGAGAAACGTGATCTATGTTGCATGGGACCTTAACCTCTGTGGAAGTAAACTCTGAGCTATCCCACAAGCCATTGTAATACAGGATGTTATCCATCTGGAAGTCGTCTGTGCAGAGACTGTTTGACTGTTTATGCAATCTGCAAATGAAACTGAAAGATGAAGAAGTGATGAAAAAACTGGCTTAGTTCTTTCCAAGTAAAATTCCAAGCATCATCTCACATCCAAGGAATGAAGATGCTGTTCGTCAGCATTTGATTGAGGTTTGGAAAAAAACCAGAGATAAGCAAATTGTCTGGTTAAGATGAAATTGTGACAAAAGCTTTGGATGAGGTCTCAAGGCCACTTTGTCCTTGAAAGACCGGGTATACATTAAGAACTGAAGCTCACTAACTCTTCTCATGGAAGTTATGGCCACAAGACACAATGTCTTTACGCACAGGAGAGATAGAAAACAAGTTGCCAACGGGTCAAACGGAGGACCCATGAGAGCAACCAACACAATATTAAGACTCCACTGAGAAATCACTACCATGGAGTTTGAGTAAACTGATTTACTTGAACTGGAGGATGAAATGCTGAAATCACCAATAAGTGCATGTGGTCATAAGACCTAACATCTTCAGGCCCACTTGGGTAGTAGTCGAAGGGTAAAATGGAGAGACAGATACAGGTGATGAATTGCCCAGAATTGCTCATTTGGTAGAAATGCCCTCAAGCTCAAGCAGGACCCCAACAAGCTTGCTTTTTTGATTTGGTATTAATGTCAACTTCCCCATGTTTAAGATCAGACCCAGATGATCAAAAAGGAGTAATGTGAACTGTACATTCAAGTGGACTTGTTCCCCTCACTGACCAATCATCCAGGTATGGGAAGACATGAATTCCTCTTTTTCTAATTTTTAGCCTGGAGTTTTAGTCTGAATCATACATAAATAAAAGACCCTTGAATATAAGGGAATTTTTTGGAGTTGAATCTTTATAAAATATACAAGAGACACCACCTTACAAAATTTGCCTGATAGCAAAAATTTCTGAGCTGGATAAATTTTTAATAGTTAAGTGCTGTATTTCTCCTCATATCCAATGATCCTAAGGAATAAATCTAACTGTATGATTAGCTCTGAGCAGCCATTTTTTAGAGACTAAAGGTGAGAGTCTACAAAGATTTGAGGCAGTTAAACATGAATTTTGGCTCTGATCTTAAAAAAAAACAACAACTTATTATAGCGACAATTAGAGAGCCAAATGAGTAATTTATAAAGCTATTTTTGCTCTAGCTGGTTCTATGGAGCACAAAATAGCGTATCATTATTCTTTCCACCCAAGCAAAAGAGAAATGAAACTGCTGGATTAAAAGACAGACAAGAGTTTGCAAGCTAGCAATACTCAATGTCATTATAATACATTAAGGATGGATATTGTGTTGTACTTCAAGCAAAGCCAATCGAACCACATATTGTACCATATTAGTGAATGATGAACCTCTCCAAGTTTTTTGATCACTACAAGGCATTGCTTCCCCCCGTATTTATATTTTGATCACATACACATAGATGTCTTTTCATTCTTAGTGATACTATTAATTTGTTTTAGACATTTGATAACTGCTTATAAGTAAAGTGATATAATTATAACCAGCAGCGTCATATATGAAAACGGTTGTACAGGTTATGAATAGCAACACAGTATAACATTAATTGATTATACCCTATGTAAGAAAGCGTAATATATATAAATTCCTTTGGGAGGCAGCATTGCATATTGTTAGCATCATGTTAAGCAAGAAGCTTTGAACATGCTAAGTAATATCAACTCCCAATTCACAGAATGCTTGTACAAAAAGCGTATGACACTTCTTTATATTTTAGCCGGTGCTAAGATATAATCCACCAGGAAAAAAAACATTAAAAAGAGCACTGCCACTATCAGTCTCTATAAATGACATCTTCAATTATAGATGTCAATGACTAGAGACAAGAAACAGCTCCCCTTACTTGAACTTGAACTAGAACAATCCTCTTAATGAACTACAGCTGGTACCTGTATGACAAGTATGTTTAAAAAAATGTTAAAGAAACATCAAAATGGAAATCAACAACAAAACATTCCAGATAGCATTCAAGAACATACCAGAAGTAGGTACCAATATAATTAATAGATGATGATTCTAAAAACGACAATAAAAGAAAATATGACAAATAAAATATATGATAAATAACAAATTTACATCAGATATTTAAGGCAAGTAAAATTAAAAGCTAAAGCAACTTTTCAGCAAACAAAGTTCTCCCCACTATCCTAAGCCATACAGGACAATGCCTATGTTTGTTAAAAAGAATGCACAGTATTTTAAAGAACATTTAGAGTGGCAGTCATTAAAAAGCCAATACTGGCCAATAATTAGTGTACACTGGTATCTAATGTGATCAGTTTCCAATTAACTTTGGTGCCCTCTATGGTACCAGTGATCAAATATTAACTTTCTAATCCACTTGCAAAACTCAAAATGATTTCTGTTCGACATATATTGATGACCATTCTGTCTTATCCACATTCTACATAGCCATACATAATGGGTTAAATTGTGTCCAGTCCTTCAGAAGTGAGCGTCAGGAACAAGCAACACAATCAGAGACCTTGCACTGAGGAACAAAAGACCTAAAGAGATTTAGAACTCTCTCTCTCTCACATACACACACACGGTAGAAGAGGTCGGGGTAGGGAAGGACCATGGCCCTGCCTGACTGTCTTCCCTGTTCAGAAGGTGCCATGTTTTCTTATATTCCAAGAGATAATCTGCTTGCTGGTACAATAAATACAGGAGCATCTGCTGGGACAATGTACATTTACATCTCTCCCAATGCAGCAATGCTGAAGAGCTATCTTCTGACCTGATGGGGAAATGAAGGCAGCAACCGTACATAAAATAAAGCCTATTTATCAGTAGTAATTACAGCGTAGTCATAGTCTTACTAATCTTTAGTTTTCCCAACAGAAAACCCTATTCATAATCTGACTGGAAAAAAAGATGTATATAATATACTCAGATATTTAGTTCTCTCTGGCATATACTGAAAGACAATATAGTTGTTTTGACAAACTCTTGCAGGGAATAAGCATGAAGATATATTCTGATGCCATGCTTCATGATTTGTTATAAATTGACTATACTGTACTACCCAATTTCTCTACTATGATCTTTTCTTGCTCCTTGTCAGAATGCTTTCAAATGCATACAATTTTAAAATAAAATTAAATATTTTGTTTTTATACAGTCTTTGCTATTGACTTCTTGATAACAAGTCTGGGTAAAGGAGATTATTCTTACATTAAAACATCATTATTCAAAGCTGCTGCTGTTATTCCAAACAGTACATGATGATACTGGAAAGTGTAACCTACCATTTTAACAGCAATTTACATGAAAACACAATTCTAAAGGAATTTCAAAGGAAAAAAGGATGTACCAACAAATAGTGTAGTATTTTATTGGTTCTACCATCCTGAAATTGCCAAAACACCTCCTAAATCGCAATACCTATTACGGGCATTCTTATATTAATACCTATTCTGGAAAGCACTTAGATTTTTACTTAAATCACATTGACTTCAAAAGGATTTTAAGCATGTGCTCAGAGTTAAGCACACAGGATTAGGTGATTTCCTTGTCTGTGCATAACAAAAGCCTGTATTACATGACGTATTACATGAAATAATATGACCACAGATTATTTCAGTCACGTCTCTTGCAAACATTCCCTCATATGTATAGCAAGTCCTTTATTAAAGCATCTCTCCCTTTTACTAAGAACATCTGAAGTTTTAATTATGAGTCTATTCTGTATGACAAATAAGCAAAATTGAGTGCACACAAACATTAAACTTCAAAGATTTGTAAAATTTCAGCATGCAGCAGCTGGAATCCACATTTTTACTGTAACCTTACCTAAATTAGAACCACCTATTATAGCAAAAATTTAAGTCTGTAAATGAATACAAAGAAGGCTCAATGCCTACAATTCTGATTTAGCCTGTAGTTAAGAAAATGTATGTCTTAAAAATTCTAGTGAATTCCAGCGATATATGAATGCTTACTTGACGAATCATACTGTGCCATCAATATTTCGGGCAGGCACAGCTCCCTGAACTTTGCAGGTTCACGATCTTGGGGTAATTTTCCAATACTCTTTCTGTCCTCCTAGTTTCAAATCCAAATTTGTGCAAAGTGCTGTCACTTCTTCATCTATAACACATACAAAATGTGCCCCTTCCTTTATCTCCACGGCCAAAAGTCTTGCTCAGGCAAGAGATAACAAGGATGTGCATAATGCAGTCTCCTCTTCTCAGGTCTCCCTTCTTTCTTCCCAGGTCTCCCTTCTTTCTTCCCATCTTTCCCCTCACCAATACTTCTAATAAGATGCAGTACATTCTACCTCTGCTGCTATGTGTTCTCATTTTCTATTGCACTTCCCATTAGTGCATTTTGCTTTATCAACGTTTTCCACCTTACCAAACCCTTTTTCTTCATCACCATCATTATTATCATCAATTTCACCTCTAAACATCCCCCATCCCCACATTGACACTACACTTGAACAGTCTCCAGTCTCCCAGGGTCCAAACCATCTCAACTCAAGCCCTTCCTAGAAATTCAGTTATTTTGGCTAGTCTTCCATTACCAACCAGAGAGAAAGGATTAGGCTGGGATTTGGTTAGGCTGGGATTTGGGAGACCAGGGTTCAATTTCCTGCTCCACCACAGGCAAGTCACCTAGTCTCTATGCCTCCGTTCCTCATCTGTAAAATGGGGATAATAGCACTTTCCTCCTACCTGATGATAAATACATCAAAGATTGGGAGGTGTTCAGATAGTATGGTATCATGAGCCATATAAGTACCTAAGATAGATTTAGTTTTGCCTGTAATAGAAATTTCAAAGATATATACTCATAAAATTGCAACATAAACACACACACAACAATCTGGACCTACAAGATATGTACTAAACCTAAGCATGTAAAACACATTCTTGTTACATATGTGTGCCCTAGTGGACCTGGGGTAGCCCTCACTGGAAATGCTAATGTCAGGGCAGGCTGCAAAAAGGGAAAGCAGATACTCCCAAGACTGGTGGGTAACACTGAGTTAAACTCCCCAACAAGTCCCAAACTCTTCTTCTGATCCCCCACACTGATTATCAAGAAGCAAAAAAAGAAATTACACAGCCCCCCTGATTGCATTCCAGTTCTCTGGCTCCAAATCAGCACCTAGGTCCGGTGAGAAGTTATTTAAAAAACACTGCTCACACGTACAAAATGTTTTTCTGACCCCAAAGAGTCAGCCATATCACCAGGTCAGTAAAGGTTTGGATGTTACCCAAAATACCACACTCTCAGCCAATCCTTTAGTGTCTAAAACTAAAGGTTTATTATAAAGAAAAAAGGAAGAACAAGAAGAGAGATTTTAAATGGTAAAACAGTCACATACATACAAAGATTTTGAAGTCCATATATCAGATTCCTAGCAGTATTGGTTAGTTTGCTGGCTTGAAAGTCCCTCTAGAACACATCCACAGCTTGGATGGGTCATTCAGTCCTTTGTTCAGAGCTTCGTTTGCAGAAAGGTTATACCAGAGGTAAGAAGCAGGAATTAAAGACAAAATGGAGAAGATGCAGGTGCATTTTATAGTCTTTTGCCATGGGGCTTGTGCTACCTTTGTCCCAAACACAAGCTGCCAGGCACATGGCCTGGAAACCTTAGAGTTCTGTCCATAGGCATGTCCCTGCATGCTTTGCCAAGTCAGAAGGCACACCCCTTGCCTTCTCTCAATGGGTCAATTGTATAGCTGATGGTCCTTGATGGGCCACTTAATGGACTAGGCAGTGCTGATGCCAGACTGTCTGGGGGTGTCACCCAGAAGCATAGCACAAGTTTTGAAATACAGACATACATACATATCTATAACTCATAATGTAAAGGTGATACAAACATATAAACAAGATTATCATATTTGGCAAATTACAACATTTTTGCATATACCTTACATGGTATATCTGGCATAACTCATCGCAATTTTATAATATTGGTATTCATAATATCCCAAAGTGTCCCCCAAACTCCATACAGTGTCACAATATGTTCTTCCTCATCTCCTTTACCTGTACTTTTACTGCAAGGTTCTTGGAGCAGAAACCTTGGCTTACATAGGATCAGCAAAACCCTTTTATTGTTACTCTGTATTAGGAATTCAGGTTCCTAAAATCACCTTATGGTTCTTGCAAGCTGGGCCAAACAGGGCAGCAAAGCACAGATATCACATTCTCTCTGAAAGATGTTTGACTAAGTTGTGTCTGGAGAGACCTTCCTAGGGCTTGTCTTCACCTGTAAATCTAATAATGCTATGCAAATGTGAGCAGACAAAACAGATGATAGGAACATAAACATAACTTGCTGGTCAGCATAGACAAGAACAGATGTATGAGATACAAGAAGGAAACCGGAAGAGATAAATGGGAAGAAAAGTAGAGACAGCTTATGAAACCATCCCACGTATTATGTTCTTACATTAAAACCTGGATTCAGGAGGGGAAACTTCTATTACAAACATTACTGGCTGAGAAGGATTGGGGTGGTGCTACAAACACCCAAGACTTCACAGTAAAAGGAAACTGATCATCTTTAGAATCTTAAAAAGTGTAGACTTTCTCCTCCTAATTCTCAGACAGTACTGTTCAACACTGTTTTTGGAATGAATCTTTTAGCAAGAGATAAATCTATATTTGGGAAAAAATCTAAGATTAATAAAAATAACTGTGTGACCAATATAGTTAACAATTCTTACATAAACAAGAGCCATCTTCTCATCTGCAAATTACTCATGAACATGTCTTTATTTATTAATGTATCAGTATTGTAAACTGATTTTAAGTCTACCCATAACACTGGATTAATATTTTCAACATAAAAATATATCTACATCCTCCCCTCCCCAATTACTTATAAAATTGATCCTAAAACCAAGGATATCTTAAATAGTGTAATTAATAGTCATGCTGTAAAATGAAAGCTACATTTTCTGCTAATCTATTTTATTCAGAAGCAAGATGGTACTGTTGCTAAAGATCAAATGTTTAATTATTAAAAGAAAAGGAGTACTTGTGGCACCTTAGGGTATGTCTACACTACGAAATTAGGTTGAATTTACAGAAAAGTCGGTGTTTTAGAAATCATTTTTATATATTCGAGTGTGTGTGTCCCCACAGAAAATGCTCTAAGTGCATTAAGTGCATTAACTCGGCGGAGTGCTTCCACAGTACCGAGGCAAGCGTTGACTTCCGGAGTGTTGCACTGTGGGTAGCTATCCCACAGTTCCCGCAGCGTCCGGAAATGAGATTCAAAAGTTTGCGGTTCTTTTCGTACCTGGCCAGTGCATCTGAGTTGAGAGTGTTGTCCAGAGCGGTCACAATGGAGCACTCTGGGATAGCTCCCGGAGGCCAATACCGTCGAACTGTGTCCACAGTACCCCAAATTTGACCCGGCAAAGCCCATTTAAGCGCTAATCCACTTGTCGGGGTGGTGTAAGGAAATCGATTTTAAGAGCCCTTTAAGTCGAAAAAAAGGGCTTCATCGTGTGGACGGGTGCAGGTTTACATCGATTTAACGCTGCTAAATTCGACCTAAAGTCCTAGTGTAGACCAGGGCTTAGAGACTAACAAATTTATTTGAGCATAAGCTCAGGAAAGCTTATGCTCAAATAAATTGGTTAGTCTCTAAGGTGCCACAAGTACTCCTTTTCTTTTTGCGAATACAGACTAACACAGCTGCTACTCTGAAACATGTTTAATTATGTTGTTCTTTTCCCTAAGTATAATCAACATTACTGACCCACTAAAACAAGATATGTATTGCAGAATGCAGCAGACTTCACAGAATATGCAATACCTTTTTGTAGACTGTAGAATTATCATTTAATTGGGCAACAAATTTAACTCCATTTTACATCAGTTCCAATAAATAATTTTCAACTATAGAGTACATTTTTCATAATGCATTACGTTCACATGGTAATGAATGACATTACAATATTTGGAAAGAGCTGTTTAATTGGAAGGATAATTTTTCATAGTGATTTTAAGGTAATGAGGCTGTTTCACACCTGCTGAAGGTGATCTGCACTAAAATAGTGTGTACAGGAAAGATCGTAAAGGATAAAAAGCACATTGGAAACAAAATCATCACATGTAGAAGTGGATAGCTAGCTTTCTTGAAATGAATCCAAAACAAAAAAACAACAACAAAAAATCCAGTAAAATTAAAGTTAAAAATACTGACTTCTCTGTTACCTTCAGTGATTTTGCCAGTTTCACATGGTTATCGTAAACTAGAATGTCTACAATCAGATTTCTCAGCTGATGGATAAGAACTTTATCTCCCTCAAGGTCACTTTCTTCCACAAGCACCTTCCAAGATGGGTAGGGACATATTGTACCATCCCATACCTGCCATGAAAAGAAATTATTTCAACAATCCCTTTTAATACTTTTAATGTGCAAAATAAAAGGTTTAAAAAGTTGATTACTTTAGATTAAATTGTTACAAACATATGTAACTACTTACCTTCACATGATTAAATATTGTGAGTCAAAATAGTTACTAAAGTTACTTTCCTCCTTAACTAAGAAAAACACTCACTTGGTTCAGCAGCAATTTTTCAAGTTTAAGTAGTGTCGATCACAGCCCCTATATATTTTTTTATGCTACACATACTCTAAATTGGTATTCACTACTTTTTTTTCCCCTCTCCAAACTTTGTCGGTCTTTATGATGAACAAGCCCAGTCCTTCAAAAGGTAAATTTAACATCTTGGCCTGAACACCACCTTAAGAAAAGCCAAATTTAAAAACCAAGTAGTAGTGGTGGAGAGTAAGGGGAAGTGCCACAGATCTGGTGTAGTATGTGACACAAAGACTGCTTGACGGAATGTCTAGAGACAATTTGGCCCTCTTATTAACATGGACTTGATTTTCTAGGATGCTTATCAGGCAGGTGGACTGGGAGAAGGAAAAAAACTTCTCTCAAGCATAAAAATTGTACCTGGACTTAAGAACCCAGCCCTGGAAATCTTTTGGTGGGTTCTCTCATGGTACTTAGTTGGAGGAGATGCACCCACTGGTGTTTAGCTGGCCTTTCAAAGATTCCTCTCTGTCAATAGACGTTTTTGCTACTACTGCTGTGGAAGGCAGACCAAAGAAGGAAAAGTGAGTACATGCTAGGAACTCTCTAAAAAGAGTTGTTTTCTCCCAGGGCTGAAGGTATCTGGTGCGGTGGTTCATTATGGACATTTTATTGTCATTTGATATATATCATGTGTATATATATATATATATATATATATATATATATCATGATAATCTGGTATTTTGTATGTAGGTCCACATGGGGATAATTGGCAACAGAGCAAATAACCAGTCTAGGGCATCACAACAACAGAGACCTAAATTAAAGGCTAAACTATTAGCAGTTACTAGCTTCTTAAAACTACAATTTATACCCTATGAAATAAAGTGGCAAGGTTATTACCAAAGTAGACAATAATGGTTGTAATAAAATAATGGTTCAGAAAGCTGCTGTTTACAGTGTAGGAAAGAAACTAAGGGTAGATGGGGCCATAACAATTAAATGTTGGATCTACAAGGAGACACGTTTACAACCCCAATGGACGCTGTTTTCTAGACAGTTCTCAATACATGGTGCTAAAGCATGTTTTCCCAAGAGTTAGCATCTGTAGAGGTAATCTGCAAAAGAAAAGACAAGACTTTTCCCTTTTTGTCTACTTCCTGTAACTTAGACGGAAAGATATCTCCTGTTTGGAGGGCCCTCAAGAGAAGCATTTACAAGAAATACAAGTCATGTGCAAAAAAGCTAGAGAAAACACATGTGCTCAACCTTACAAAGCAGACAAAAGAAGAAAGCCACCCACATTGAGGACCCAGAGCAGGAAAAGGAACTTGCTGCCATGGATCCTAAGAAGTTCTAACTTCCACAGACAACTGCACCCGGGCATAACTGGAACCAACTTTGGATCCAACATCTTACCTGATTTTGCATATTGGTGCCTAAATTACCTGACCTATTAAAAAGTTGCCAGTATTTTTGTACTTTAAAGAAGTGGACTAAGGCACCAAGGATTTCTTTTACGGTTGGTCTCAGGAGTAGAGCTGGTCAATTGACAGAAAAAGCAGCAGTGTGTGTGGATTTTGATAAAATTTCCCCCCCCATTTTCCACCTGGCTGTATTTGGAACAACTCTGTAGTCCAACACTCAAAAGAGGGAATTGATAAACTCTGATCCAAAGAGCTTATTCCCCAGTCAGATCTAAGGACAACTATTTAATTTAATTTTTGATAGCTGGAGAAACTTGAAGGACCTATGGATTCCTTTTAAGGATATCCCTTTTCATACCCATTAGCCACTAAGGCCTCTTCCAAGAAAGGTCTTTAATCTGTGGTTCCTTCTCTACTTTCACAGATGTGAATGAAGCTCAAGCTTCCTTCTTAAGCAGTTGAAACACTGGGAATGAGTAGATGGAACCAATATTTTGCTAGAACAAGAAGCCACTGACACTTTTTCTTTAAAGACCTGTCCATTTCTCCATTTCTGCTACCGCAGGGACCAACTCCTGTTATACTATGAACCAAAAATTTGAACATTAGGCTATTTAAAAGGCTAAAAAGGTTATTTAGTACGCTAACTAAATCAAACATGTGCAGGAAACAGGAACTGGTCCTTCACAGCTGATGGAAAGACAGGGACAGCTTGGGGTGGAGGCCTTTTATACTCATGGATACAAAACGCTGCAGTAGGAAACATCCATGCATCCCTTAGTTGCTTTACAGCTTTGAATGGTTCCACGGCAAGGCACGCTATTCTTATGATAGAGGTGGGCAGAGGCAATTTAATGAAGGAAGCGATAAGTCTTTTAATCTTGTAAACTTCATCTTGTTTATGCATTAAAAATTCAGTTTTATTTTTCCTTCTTCATCACCTGCTTCTGATAGCTTTTGCTCCAGTGTGAGGATTTGAGTATCCCCAATTTAAACAGAAAATTCTCAGAGCAGTTGGTAAGCACTTGCCAATTGCTCTTTGCTCATTTTTTTGCACAGCACTGCTACTGGTCATTTGGTTTATTAGTTCTGTGCAACAAATACAATATCAAAAACTGGTTAAACAAATACTATTGGCTACGCACAAAGCCCTGGAAGTAAGTTTGATGGTTTCTCTGAGAGAACATCAAAAGGTCTGTTAGGCCACCACAGTGATGACTACCTTCACATACTTATTCATTGAGCAGCTGGACTGCAGAAAATTATAAATAGTCAAATTAATCATTGCTTTAAATCATAAGAACAAAGACTTAATCAAGAGCACCATCTGAACTATATGAAATGGTGGTGGCATGGACACTACCTTTTAGCAATTCAGCACAGGCTAGCCAAGACCCTGCCAAAAGTATGAGCCTTGCTTATAGCAAGATCAATGTCTGACAGAGAATCAGATAGACTTTAGCACATAGGCACCAAGGAGTGCATTAACAATGCCATAACAATATTAACCCCAAAATTAGCATTTCTGAATTTGTCTAACTGCTATATTTAAATGCAGTTTTATGTGGTAATATCTTTATGCTACTCCTACAAAAATGACACTGTCAAGGTTACTAGTACAAATAAATTGATCTAACATGCTTCACAAGTCAAGCCTTTATTTCCCCCTCTCCCAGTTGTTCTTTTGCTTATATAAAACTGACACAAATGCAAGAGTCTATGGAACTTAAAATAAACAAAAAGCAATGAAAGATAAACAATTTAATAAATTACTTGCCTGTGTCCTTACAAAAGGATCTCACAGCACGAACGTGTGCTCATTGAGGTAATGAACTATGAACGTTTTACCTCCAGTTCATAAAGTACTTAAATCATTTTATTAGTCCTTCTTTGACATCCATTTTACATGGGTTTGTTTGAATTAAAATGTTTGTAACAGCTGTAGGGCATGTTGCAGGATGTAGTTTAAATAACATTCCTTTTTATGTCATGTAAACAATGTTCTTCATGAGAACACCTATGCTGCTTAAATGAAGGAATAATGCACTATTTTCTGCCTATCTAAAAATACTAAAATATGGCTTCAGATAATTGTTTCTTGGCTTTACTACACATAAAAGCAGAAATACTCAGATGGAAAACATCAGACTGTCTCTTATTTGTTAACAGTGAACTCATGGAGGGGTTTCAGGATAAAATCAGTCCACTGTTGCTGTTTCTAATTCAGGAAAATTACACACACAGATCCCTTTTCACTTAGCTGATGTTAAGTATTAATTCCCTGAAAGTGCTTTCAAACAGCGTGACACACTGTATTTTGTTTCTTTACTCAAGCACTGATTCTGTAAAGAATTTAGGCATAACTAATAAAGGCTAACTCAAATACCTCAAAAAGATAGCATACTCAATCCATCCATCCATATGCTAAACAATGCTACATAGTGCATTAAATTATATCCTGCTTCTGTTCTAATGAAACATAATACAGAGAAGTGTACATAAAAGAAGTCTGTTATTTAACTAGCCACAATGTAGAAACTTAAAACAGACAATATCATTTTTTCAGCATTAAGAAATTCTGTAATTTCAAACTACAAATGCTTGTGAAATCCTATTCTGAACACGTACCTTGTCACACAAATATTTGTGAATAATTCTAGAGGAATAGGTGAGCTGAATGTCTTTAAAGACAAATGAATTTGTATGAAAGTGAACTGGCTGAGGATCATATATTTATTAAAATAATCCTTAGATGTCGAAAAGACTCCTATATAACATTATTTAAATATAAGATTGAGTGAAATCATTAAAACCCTGAAACATAAAGCCTTGAAATAAGAATCTGTAACAATTATTTAAATTATTTAAAAATCCACCTTGAGAAGAAAGGAAGATCCATCCACTTCTGCTTTCCCTACAAGTTGGCAAGTAAGGTCAAAAAACAGCATTGGCTGGACACCAGACAATTTTGCTGTTGGCCCACAGACTGAAAGATTACTAGCTGCCCACATACGTAGTTCTTCTATTGTTTTCTGTTCTTCTTCTGTGAAAGAGTACGATTTACTAGAGGTTCGAGGCACTATCGGTGCTCCTACGGTTCCATCAAATGTCAAGGATGCAAAGCCAATACCAGTAATCCCCTGCATCTGTTCATTGTATTCCCTGATCTACAACACAAAAACAGGAAGAAAAAAATATTGACTACAGTGCATGAAAATGTATACAAAATTCAATATTTTATATGCATAAAAATGATTGTTGCCTGTTATTGCTCTTTAAAATGTATTAGTCCTACAAAATAAGAACACATATGGAGGGAGGAACCAAATGAAAAAACACCAAAACAAATGAATACACCCAGAAAACCAACCAGACAAGCAACAGAAAATGCAACCTAACACCAATAATTCCTGTACTGGCAGGATCCAAAATGCATATGTAAATAAATTATAAAAATAATTAGCTCCCATATAAAGCTTTTCATTCATCGACCTCAAAGTGCTTTCCAAATGGAGGTAAGCATCTGCCCTACTACCCTTTACAGATGAGGAAACAGAGGCACAGGGTGAGGTGAAGGTCAAAAGTATAACTGGGTTAAAAAAAATTAGGTAAGTTCATGGAAGATAGCTCCATCAACGGTTATTAGCCAAGTTGGTCAGGGATGCAACCCCATGCTCTGGGTGTCCATAAACCTTTGACTGCCAGAAGCTGGAACTGAACAACAGGCAATGGATCACTCAATAATTGTTAGTTTCAGAGTAGCAGCCGTGTTAGTCTGTATCCGCAAAAAGAAAAGGAGTACTTGTGGCACCTTAGAGACTAACCAATTTATTTGAGCATAAGCTTTCGTGAGCAACAGCTCACTTCATTGGATGCTGTGTTCTGTTCATTACCTTTGAAGCATCTGTCACTGGGCACTGTCGGAAGACAGACTAGTGGGCTCAATAGGGCTGTTCTTATTTTCTTATGGCTTGCCACAGGTTACTAAGCAGACCACTGATAGAGCCCCAGTATCATGATTCCAAGTCCAGCTCCTTATACACTAGACCACACTGCCAGCTAATAAAGTAGATTGTTGAACATTGCCCCTTCGGTTCCTCAATAATAAAATACACCAATTCTGTGAGCTACACTTCTACTCTTATGACAACACAATAAATAAATCAATTTCCCCCTTGATTCATGCATGTAACTTACCTTAATGGGAGTTCCGAGTCCCAAATATTCTTCTTCCTGCAATGGACACCTGCCTGCCAGATGACTGATTTAACTTATGCTTGCCACTATCCAATGCATTCTGGAAAGCTCAAATCCTGAAGTGTTCCCTCAAGCAGCAGACAGTCTGCTCCTCATATTTTCCTGTCTCTATGTGATGTCAATAGGACATGCTCACATACATGATATGATCCATTAACAGGAGCTCTAGGCACTGGCCCACTTCGCCAAGTGGGTAATCCAGCCCTACATAATTTAAGAGTTGGCTATCAAAAGGTAGTAATTGTTCAGAATAACTCATCTGAATAATTTTGCCATTTCTACATCCTAGATCTTAGCCATGCTGTAAAATGATCAGTACAGGGTTCCCAGTGCCCTGTTTTCAGGCCAATTAAATACTTTAGCAATTTAGAAAATAGCACAAACCCAAAAGAACCTGTACTACAAAACTGCTCTAAACAGCAGGAGACTTAATCAAGAATTTGCCAACATTTCCAGAGCATAATTTGTAACATAAATATACAAATAAATAAATAAACATTATCAATTTGTAAACAAAGCAGCTAAAGAGGGCTTGATATCAGGAAGTCCCTTAATCCTTGCTACTTTGTCTACAATTATAAATGCCTTAAGTATCATTTCTAGGATAAAATCCAAACTTACATGCACTTATATATTCTCTAGACCCGACAGATAAAGTAAGCAGCATTTCATGAGGTAGCTTTTCCTAAAGATAATGTTATAAATTTTAATCTTTTGACCTTTAGCTAAAACCAACCAACCAAAAAAAAAAAAAAAAACCAACAACAGAAGAACAAAAGATATAAATCTGGAATGTATGCATTTTTCATAATTCTTTTGAAGTGAATCAACTCTGTCTCCTAACTCCCACCTCAATGCAAAAAAAGAAAACTTCTATTATAAACAGCATAGACCCATGATAAATGAATAGCCTTTAGCTCTGCTGCTGACACTGGCAATATATTCTATACTATGCACAAAACTATGCAGCACTGAGGGAAAAGGAAAGCCTTCTTTCTTCAGTTTTATTCATTTATCTATGATCAAAAAGATTTCAGCTATATCATCAAATATTTTATGTGGCATTTCAAATGAATCCCTCTCACAGATGATTTGCTTTTATTTCCCATTTATTTGTTCAATAATTTATCAAGTACCCATTGCCATAGTATCTCAGCAACTTACAGACTGAAAACTCACCACTAGACCTAAGAGAGAGAAGTTTATGAAGCTCTTAACTTCCTGTGTAAGTAAGACAGGAAACTATACTGGCTCATGTGGAATCCTTTGAGCTTTCATCTATCCCTTCAATTTAGACTATTTTCGCTGACTATAGCCTTGATTTCATGCTCCTTTCTTATGGGCTCTGTTTGTGTGTGCCATGCTCCTACGGTCTCTATGAGTAACCTTAGTTTATTACAATTGAAATCAGAGACAAACACAGTTAAGTACAGTAATTAAGCAGTAAAGGAAATGAAACATAAGAGAGTAGACCTCAAAAAGCATGATGGAGGACATTAACAAATGACCTTGAAGTGAAGAGTTTTTTCTGTGAAATTCCTTAAGTTTGGGTAAGTGAGGAAGCCACTCACAGGTCTCAAAGCTGTTCGTTCATAAGGTAAATAATGCATGGTACTATTTAGCAAATGACAATTTGAACAGAAAAGTACATAGAGCAGAGGTTACAAAGAAAAAAAAATGACCTAGCTGAGAACATCAGAACCAAGGAACAGATGATATAGAGGGAGAATGTTCTTGGCTTGCCCATTGCAAAGGACTGTGACTAAATAAGTGGAGTGTAATCTAAAGAAAATTCATGGACAGAGTTCCATCAAATGTGGCTTGTTAAAGCACAGTGAATAGCTCTCAAACCATGGTAAGCAATGCTACACTATAAAATAGCTATGTTTAAACTAATTTTAGTTTTAATTAAATGTAGATAAAGCTAACCTGTGAATTTAGTAAAAGATGACAACCTTTTCCTACAAGAAATGCTTTTTATTATTCCTGGAATCTTGGCTGGCAGCAAGACAGATACTCTCTGGAATAAATAATTATCACTGTAGCAAAACATCTACTGGGGGAAAAAAAATACAACGAAACAGATGGTGTGGACCATGCTTGCAATGGCAAGCAACTACCTTCACTTATGGTTTAAGGGAGCTTCTGGATAAGTGATTTTAAACCTGAAGAATTGAGTGTGAAATCCTGACCCCACTGAAGTCAAAGATAAACGCCCATATACTTCAATAGGACAGGTTTTCACCCGGAATATATTTACACAACAGTTGCTAATCTCCAAAGCTTCATGAATAGATTTTAAAAAGCCAAATACATCTGGATTCAAAAAAACATTATCTATCTAGTTCAATGGAAGGGAAAGTGTGATAATAAATTGAATATTAGACTGGGATAATTTTGAGGTAATTTTCCATCAAAACTGATAGTTAAATTATAAAGGCAAGAGCAATGTAAGAGACTTTACAAAACTACTGCTGTCATAGATCATCAAAATGCCTCACAAAGACAACATAAAGCTAGTTTATAACTGCTACAGTAAGAAGAATCTAAACTAAATCTGAAAGTTGATTTCCAGCTGGATTAGGAATCGAAGACAGCTTTTTCAAACCTGGATGCCACAAGTTCAAAGGCTTGATCATAATTTACATATTTCTCAAAAGAATGTCTGGTAGTTTCAAGACAAAGGGTTTGTTTGTTTCTTAAATAGAAAAATATTTCACTGTAGATAGTCTTCTCTGAGGAATTCCTTCTTAAACTGAAACCAGGCAAAGAATACACTAAATGTTGCTATAAGGCATTGGCAAAACAGTAAAGTTATAATTTGCTTTAGCATCTTAAAATTATTATACGCAACTTAGTTAACTTTTACTATTCTAAATTTGCCAAGTGATCGAACCTTGACCAGCTCAATCAGATTTTCAGATTATTCCTGAGATAGAGGATTGATGCCTGTGACAGCTACTTTTATGAAAACATTTTCCTTCCCAAAATAATGTCTTCTGGAACATTACCTTATATTTTGTAAATGTTTTGTCACATTCCTTTAAGTGTACTAATCCACAATTTAAACTAGTTTTAATAATATGGTATCCTGATCATATGCTCTCTCTTATATTTGGGTTTTACTATTTTAATTCCTTTATCCTAATAGCTGCATAATAATTGAGGCCATATAAGAAGGCAGGTGGTAATGGAAGAGAGAAGTAACATATAATATTTCAGTATATACGTTGTGTTCCCAATGTTAATTAAATCTTTGTGCATATATTTAAACAGAATGCTAACAAAAATAAATTACTACAAGCAGCTGTAATGATTTGAAGAGAATATCCACCAGCTTCTAAAATAGGACACATTTAAAAAGACACAATTTGGACATTATGCTGTGCAAGCTTCTCCATACAGTTTTGCCAATGCACTTATTTATCAAGTAGCCAACACCAACTATTGTACAGAAATTGCTGATCTGGGTGGATAGTTTCAAGCTTGTGAGTGTGCATTTGTTTCAAAAGTGTACAAACACTAAATAGGATTTGCATCTAAGGCAAATGCATTACACCACTATGGCACTTAGTCCCCTTCATGGTATTGTGCTATAAATGTGGTGGCCTCAGTCCAGGTCCTAGGGGACAGATGTCCACACCAAACACACAAAAAGTCACAAACAGTGCCATCATGACTGTTGGCATCCTTATTGGAAGTCTCAGTAGAGGATTAAGGATGAAAAAAGTATTGACACTAAACTACTCTTAACTTTTGCGATGGTCCCACCAAGTCAGGATAGAGTAACATGAAGAACAGCCATGCTGGATCAAACCTGTGGTCTGTCCATTATTCTGTCTCAGAGAGTAGCCAGCTCAACATGCTTCAGAGGAAGGTTAAGGAAACATGCAGTAGGTGGATGTGGGATAATCACCCCCTCCATGAAGGTCTTATGCTAATCCTAAATAGCTAGAAATTGGTTTAAGCCAGTATTGCATTTTCTTGTGTTACAATTCCAAAAAGCCCAACACCATTTGTTTTTGTTTTGTTTTAAACTCAAGGATGAAAGTAGTATTGTGGATGAACTATGCTTTAATTCCTTTGCCTGATTGAACGTTGTGGAGGTGAAGAACCACCTACTTATTACAGTTATACAGCAACCCTGATATTCTATGAAAAGAAAAGGAGTACTTGTGGCACCTTAGAGACTAACAAATTTATTTGAGCATAAGCTTTCGTGAGCTACAGCTCACTTCATCGGATGCATTCAGTGGAAAATACAGTGGGGAGATTTGTATACATAGAGAACATGAAACAATGGGGGTTACCATACACACTGTAACGAGAGTGATCAGGTAAGGTGAGCTATTACCATCAGGAGAGCGGGGGGGGGGGGCGGCGGCGGAGGGAACCTTTTGTAGCGATAATCAAGGTGGGCCATTTCCAGCAGTTGACAAGAACGTGTGAGGAACAGTGTGGGGGAGGGAGGGAAATACCAGCGGAAGTTGGTCCAATAAAAGGTATTACCTCACCCACCTTGTGTCTCTAATATTCTGGGACCAGCATGGCTACAACAACACTGCAAACAACATTCTATTGAAGAGACAACCCTAAAAGACAGACAGACACAGCACACATTTCTCTGATAATACTGTAGTTAAGAAACAATTTGGAATATTTTAAAATTGTGAAAGACTTGGCAAAATAACACTAAAGAGGATTTCCGGTAACACGCTAACAGAAAACAGATGTACCAGAAACAACAATCCCTAGTTATAGGCATACCTGGTCACACTGTCCACAGTTAAGGTTGCCTGACACATCCCATATTAAGATCCTGTTTTCAAGTTCCTTATAATTTTGTCAGACTTTAGCCATTTGGACTGAATTACTTCCATGCCAAATGTGTGCCTCAGGCTGAATATTTTTCAAGTTTCAGCCAAAATGGTTTGGTTGTTTCTTTGAATGAGTTTGGGAGAATATATACCGTTTTGCCAATATTATAAAAAATTCTTACAACTGTTTAGTTGAGTCGCTCTAGTACTCCCATGCATGAAGCAAGGGCTTGAAATTTGGCAGGGGAGAGTTTTCCTCATGCTGGGGATGTGCTTTTTGCCATTCCTTGAAAAAGCACCTAAATTTGGTCAAGTTTTCCACTCTACACATTACTGTAAAAATCTTTGTACAAAATATGCCTTGTGAGGTATCATTTGAAACCTAATAACTGACTGGTCAATAATATTATAGTGCAATGTTTGTAGCAACCTTGTGTGTACAGTTATGAAATCCCCCGCCCCATGATGCTAAAGGCACATATTCAAACTCACATAGCCCCAGTTAGGTAGAACTGGTCAAGAAGGCCTGTATTAAACAAAGAAATGTGTGTGTACCTCAATTTGCATATACGCTGAAAATATACTCCTCAGACAGTGAAAGAGGGAAGAACCAAGACAAAGAAAATGTGCATTTCCATATGCACTGGTGAAAAGAGACAGAATGAAGCCACTTTCCCACCAGACTCCAAGTCTCTTTGCTCTCAGCTGGAAAAAAATTTATCTCAAGAAAATACATTTTGAAAGGGTGACTGAACTATAAAATTGAGGGACAAAAATACCCCAAGTTATCTCTCCCTATCCACCTCTCTCTTAAGATGACAAAAGAAAAAACAGCCGTTGGAACTTGGGAGAAGATCCTGACCAGAAATTTGGTCAGCAATGCTACTGAAAACATGTGGTAAGAATTTCATCTTGACCAAGTCTAATTTGTTAAGTTTAGTAGTAAGAAGCTTTTATTTTTATTTTTCTTGTAACCATTTTTGACTTTAATGCCTAAATACTTGTACTCATTTAAAACTTATCTATTTGTAGTTACATAAACTTGTTTTATTCTTTAATCAAAACTAATTCAGGGTTATGAACTGTATGTGTAACCCCATTTGAGGTGGCAACCTGTTGTATCTTGATCTCCTTAGAGAGGCAATGGACCTAATATATCTGGACTGCCCAAGAGAGGGTTGGACAGTGCTAAACACACTTTTGGGGGGAAATTCATGACTGGGAGTGTGTTGGCGTCATCCTGCATGTGGTAACCCAGGCTGGTGGAAGCCAGATTGTGACTGGAGTGTGGCTAGCAGGCTGCAGCTATACACAATCACTCAGGGTGTTATCTGCGTGCTGTTTGCGAGCTGCCCAGGTGGAAGCTACAACAGTGAAGCATTGTTAGGCATCCTAGGTTGCAGGGCACGGGTGACACAGCCCCTCACTGGTCTGGATTGCATCCTGAAATGTCACATTATCATGTAATTAAAGACTGTATCATAATACATACCCACAAGAGGGCCAAATTAATGTTGCATGGGCAACCTCAATTCTGGTATTTCCTAACGTTTTGAGCGCTGGACTTGTAACCTCAACATTCATTTAATGTAGTTTAGTGTGTGTAACATAAGGTCAAAAGGGGAGTACAATATGTACGGTGTTGATAGAACACAACATTTTGAGACCGTGTGCTTCCACTGTTAGGGAGAAAGCTAAACTTCCTTCCCTCCACTGTGTTCCGCCCACAGTAGTAAGAGGTACAGGTATATCTGTAGTAATTGATGCAGTAGAAGGCACAGGTATATTTGTAGTAATTCATTAAGTATTAGCTTAAATCATAAAATTACAAGAAATATTAACAGAAATATAATTATGCAAAACAATTTTTCAATCCTGTTATCAAGATGCTTGCAATTTTCATTTCCTGAAACATTGAGCAAATCAAGTGATTCTGTATTTAGACTAATCCCAACTGAACTCTTTTTCCCCATTACACTATTAGCTCTGACCCACAGGGCCTTGCCAATACCTGTTTTAATTATTATCGTGGTGCAGTAGCACCACTATAATAAAGGGTATGTCACGACTTTGGTCTAAAGGGCAACTTTCTACGGCCTCTTAAATTGGCATGCTTAGTCAGCTTCCTTTGAAATATGGTGTGCCTTAGAAGGGTGCAGAATTGGCTTAGTGACTCAATTTCGGGTCATTTAAGACAGAGACTGTGGAGTTGTAAACACCCCATAACAGACATTTTTCAAAAAAAGTTTCTAGGTTTTGTTTCTTTTATTTATTTTTGGCTCAGAGCTACAGATAAAACTATTGATGTAATGTTGGTCTCAGTCTGTTGAATTTTACCCAAGGTGGTGCATGGTACTCACTAAATCTTTGGGAGACCCAAATTGAGAACAGTATTTAAGAATATGTAGATTTTTACAGTGCACGTGTGCCAATACATAAAAACGGCTAGAGGGTTTCCACTGCCGTCATTTTATAGAGGACTATGGCTAGCTAGTTGACTTTAGAGCAGCCTCCAGATTGATCTAGCATGCCCCAGGGTTGGGGTGACATTCAAGGTAACTAGCTCAAATAATTCTAATAGTTTGAAGAGGCATGGTTTTTGTTTACACAATCCGTGGTGGCTTATTCCTATCATATTCTGTTCACATATGAATTCTCTAGCTATCTTTAATAATTTTATTCATTTAGTTTACCTAGTCCTCAAATAAGGCTCACTGTTCTGGAATTCCCAGGATTACCTCTAACTTTCTTAAGATAAAAACTACCAACAGTATGCCTATTAATTATTAGTAGTAGTTTTTGAAATCAATTTAGTCTTGGTTCATAAACTAGTGAACGTCTTTGTCCCGCATCGGGCTTTTACAATATGAATGAAGTTATTCCCACGCTGCTGATGCCTCCCACCGCCCCCCGAAAAAAACCCAAATGTATTAAAAACAACGTACCTTTATTCTATGAAATCGAACAATATCTCCAATTTTGTAGATTTTTGGAAGGGCATCTAGATTTCCATTAAAAAGTGTGCATGTTAATTTCACATTTGATTGGTCCACAATTGTTACAACAGAACAATAATCTGTAAAATATAAAAAAGAATGTATAATAGGACTTAATGACATTTTAGTATTAATATATTCATATTTGGATTAACACATAAATCAAAGGAGTAATGCTAATAAGAAAATTTGTCCCATCATATGCTATGTAAGCTGTTAGAATAGCTGAAAACCGGTATGGTTGCTTGTGCAAAGAGCTCTGAGTCAGAAACTCCCACATTCTGTTGTTCTGCCATGGGCCCACTGTAGGGTTTGGAGAATGTTACATCTTCACAAGTCTCAGTTTCCTCATCTGCAAAATGGGGAAAATAGCTATTTACCTCACAGAGTTGTGAGAATAATAGTGTTTCCACTGTACTTTAAGAGATAAAGAGCTGTGCAAGTGTCAAGAGTAAATTAAAACATTAATTACCACCCCACACACAGACATAAGAAAAAGAGTTGCAGGCACATATCAGTGGTTTGAAAGTTTATCATCTTTCAAGCTGCTATTTTATTTAGTTTTGGGAGGTAGGCATTGGAGACCTAGGAAACGACACTGCACTTCCACAACAAGCCACAGGGTCAAACTCCAAAGACTATATGACCTTTATTCTGCCTCACTAGAACTGTAACAGTGTATTATGTATGTTACAGACTTCCCTAAACAGAAATGTAAAAGCATGTGCTCAGTTGGACATCTTTAAGTGAGAAATCTGTAAGGAAGTAATGGTGAAATTGTTGTCTTGATCTCAGGAGTTAGGTGCCTAACTTGCTTGGTTGCTTTTGAAAATACCATTAGGACATCAGTAATTTTTAAATAGGTAATAGGCAGAGGAATGGCATCACAGTCTATTTCTATGTTGATATACGACTTTGCCAGGCATTTATGTACGCAAAACTTTGTTTTGAAAATGGTTTTAATAATGTACAGTAAGACCTTAAGAAAAGCATATCATTACATGCAATGCATTAACTAACAATACACAACATTTCCATTTTTGAAGTACTGACTCCTGAAAAGGGGGAAGTGCACATTGGCTTTGAATGTGAAGATTGCTATCCCTAGGTGCACAGTGCCAGAATGTACAAAACTAGCATTCCTAAGAGTGAAGAAATTAAATTAAATTCTTACATTTAAAAATTGTATTTCTAAACACCAGTACATAAAAGTGGGCCTACTTGCCCATTCATGATTTTTTTACCCCAGCCCTCGTTCCATTAGTTACTTTACTTGCCATTTATACTGAGTGTGACATTTATAGTGGAGTTGAAAATGTTTGCTGGAAAAGTGAACTGAAACATTTTATGCTTTCAGACTTGGAAGGCACCAGGAGTTTTTGGGTTAATTGGTGCTGCTAAGTATTGTGCAAACTAAGGCCATGTCTACGCTTGGAGTGCTTTACTGGTATAAATGTAATGGTATACTCTACTGGCATGCAGTCTTAGCTGGATACAGCTTATGCCTGTGAAACTATGCTTTTAGCATTGTAACTTATTACACACTCCTTTCCCTACAGTAGTGTGAGACAAGCTATGCTGGTAAAAGCACAGTTTTGCTGATATAACTGAGTCTGCAAAAGCTCACTTTCATATACAATGAAAAGTTGTTATACTGGTAAAGTGCTAACTTGAGGAGTAAAAAGTTCAGATTTACAGCCTGGAAACAGAAATCTTTCCCCTCTTGCCTACATCTCAGTACGTTTGGTATGGTCTCCTCTCAGAAACCACGCTGAAGGGGAAGAGTTAATTCTGCCCTCTCGGTATTATTTTGTGTACTGGCAGCAACCAAATCTAGACTCCTGAGCTCAATCAGAAATGGTTGTAGTACTTCAGATGTTAAGATTTATATAATCCCCTTGGAGTCCCTTACTCAGAATTTAGGACACACTACTTAAGCCATCAGCAAGTTGTCTAGGTTATTTTTAAAATTTAGATAGATAGGGCTGTCAAGCTATTAAAAAAAATAACCGCTATTAATCACACGATTAATGGTGGGGACTGACTTTTCCATTTTGGTTTTAGCAACCAAACATACACATTGGAACACTCCACCTTATTACCAGGTAACCTCCATGTATTAGGAAGATATCCAAGAATAAAACTTAAGGGAGAGGGCTCCAATTTAGCATCCAAAATCAGATTAGTCATTTGACCTGCCACAGACCAGAAATTCTTGATAGAATTACACTACAATTGTATTACGCTACAGAGATAGTTGTGTATCCAAATCTCTATTCCAAGCAACTCTCAAATTGTCAATCTTTGGCAGAATTTTTGCATCAGAAAATCATAAAAGGATATTACTGGGTGAGTAAATCTAGGAAGATTTGCTCCAAAATAATAAAAATGTTATGGAGGCTCTGGAGCTTCCAATGCATTGGGTCTAAAATACATTTGAAAGTAAATGCTTTAATTGGAGATATTTCCATGCTCCAGAGCAGGGAAAGCCAAATTGTTGCTGAAGATCTACAAATGGTTTAAGTTTATCATTGTCAATTAGCTGCGACAAAGTCATAATTCCTCGCTCCATCAATTCCTCCACATCATTTTACCACCGATTTTATGGAAAGATTACTCCACAGAACCATCTCTACATGGAAGAATGGATGGAAGCAGAACTTTCTAGCCAAGTTTGACCAAACTTGTCTCACAGTTCTTATTGTGAAAGCTCAGGAGCCATCCAGCCCATAATAATTCCATCCTATAATGCCCAAAATGGGGAGAGGATATACCAATTCTCATTCAATCTGAAAGCAGGTATGGTCTGCATGGTCACCTCTAACAGTCACAAAAATGACTGGCATAACAAAAAGGAGATATGATAATTTTTCAAGTTGGGAAAACAAAATTATTCCAGAGATGGAGGGAGTTGTAATTTGTTCAGAGCCAGTCTAAATTCCTCACTTCCTCAATTCCTTCCTCCCCAAAGAAGCATTCTGAAAATATTATTTAATTTCTCAAAATATATTTGAGGAATCGAAATAGGGAGACCACTCTGGACATACAGAATTCTGGGAAGGACATTCATTCTCAATATACTAATTTTATCCCACAAACTGAAGATTAACGAATTCCATCTCCAAAATCACTACCCAGTTGGGAGATAACTGGTTATATATTTATCTTAGGAAAAGTTCTGAATATCATTGTGAATCAGTATTCCTAAATATTTCATGTCAGAGGATTGCCATTCAAAGTCCCAATTTGAGAAAAGACCTTTGTGGACAAATTTGTTAATTCCTAGGATTTCTGATTTACCCCAATTAATTTTATTTCCTGAGAAGTGTCCAAACTTTTTAATAGTGGTTAGGGGGGTTAGGAATGGTGCCCTCTGGCTTAGATACAAGAGCATCATCCACACAGAGCATAATTTGGTGCTATGTTTGGCCTCCTCTGATACCATGAATATGTTGATTTGCTTGGATGGCACTGTCTAAAGATTCTAAAGCTAAATCAAAGAGAAGAGGAGAAAGGGGGCAGGCCTGCCATATTCCTCCCTGTAATGCAAATGGGGCAAAAATAATATTGTTGGTAACTACCCTGGAAGTCAGATTAGAGTATCTAAGCTTAATCTAAGCAATAAATTGGCTACCAAATCCAAATTTTGCTAATACTTCAAAAAGATTGTCCTGTGCTATGTGGTCAATGGATTTTTTGGCATCTAAAGAAATTACAGAAAAGGGTTCTTTAGAATCTCTTGAAGTGGCAATAATATCAGAGCAAATTATTTGAACCCTGTCTATTACAAAGGAACCCTATGTAATGTATATGTATAACCTGAGAGAGAACTTTGTCCAACTGCATAACAAGAGCTTTAGCTAAATCTTATAATTCATTAAAGAAATTGGCTTGTAATTACTACATAGTCCAAGGTCTTTCCGAGGTTTATGATAACTGAAATTACAGCTTCTTCCACAGTAGGTGGGTACATTTTCTCATTCTTTGCCTCATATTCAATAATCTAGGTGTGAAAACTATTGTAAAATTCAACAGGGAACCTTCTTATACCAGGAGTCTTTCCAACCTTCCTTTCTTGTATAGCTCATCAGTTCCATGATTTCTAGAGGGGCATCTATAAGTTCCTTCTGCAAGTCAGAGATCTGTGGCAGAGACAGTTGACTAAAAAAGTTACCTTGGGCATCTTTACTGATTTCCTCTTCAGCTAAACATAGTATTAAAAAACTGCTGAAATTGTTTATTAATATCTGACTGGTATATATAAATTTGTAGGTACTATAACAAGTAGCAGCTATTTATTTGTATTAGCCTTAAGCTTAAGTCTTGTCCTCTCTCTCACCAAATTCTCAATAGTTTTGCTTGAAATAGAATAAAGCAAACTCAACCTTTTGGGAGAGAAGTTTGTTTATTTCATATCTTAGATGGGTCTTAGTTTCTTTGGGGCAGAGGCAGAAGCATAGTTTACACTCAAAGTCTTGATTTCCATCACAAGGGTAACGATTCTATGTTCTGTCCATTTCTTTTTAAAGGTAACACATGAGACATGTCCTCTGACGAAGGCTTTAAGGCACCCCAAAACGTGGCAGTGATCAAGCAGAGAGGGGAATCGTTTAAAAATAAAATAAAATAAGAGTTAACAAATGATGTATCAACAGAAGAAAGGTATTTCATCTCCACATCTTAGTTGGGGATGCATACCATTGGGGCCTAAAAGACTCACCTAGCAGGGTCAGATATAGCAACAGTACCAATGCCACAATCTGTGATAGAATTTATCCAGTCTTGTGACACTAAGAAATCGTCAAATCTTGAATATGTTGAAAGAGCTGCAGAAAGAAGAAAAAACAAAACCCTACAGTCTCCGGCTGTAAGATTTCCCCTATCTCCACCCATCTTGTAAGCCTAAATAAAGCCACGTATGTAAGCCTAAATAAAGCCACGTATGTATGAAGTAGCTGATAAGTATTAGCGTTTCTATGCAGAAATGGAGATTCATAGATTCATAGATATTTAGGTCAGAAGGGACCACTATGATCATCTAGTCTGACCTCCTGCACAACGCAGGCCACAGAATTTCACCCACCACTCCTGCAAAAAACCTCAACCTATATCTGTGCTATTGAAGTCCTCAAATCGTGGTTTAAAGACTTCAAGGAGCAGAGAATCCTCCAGCAAGTGACCCGTGCCCCATGCGACAGAGGAAGGCGAAAAACCTCCAGGGCTTCTTCCAATCTGCCCTGGAGGAAAATTCCTTCCCCAAATATGGCGATCAGCTAAACCCTGAGCATATGGGCAAGATTCATCAGCCAGATACTACAGAAAATTCTTTCCTGGGTAACTCGGATCCCACCCCATCTAATATCCCATCACAGGCCATTAGGCCTATTTACCATGAATATTTAATGACCAAAACCATGTTATCCCATTATACCATCTCCTCCATAAACTTATCGAATTTAATCTTAAAGCCAGATAGATCTTTTGCCCCCACTGCTTCCCTTGGAAGGCTATTCCAAAACTTCACTCCTCTGATGGTTAGAAACCTTCGTCTAATTTCTAGTCTAAATTTGCTGGTGGCCAGTTTATATCCATTTGTTCTCGTGTCCACATTGGTACTGTGCTTAAATAATTCCTCTCCCTCTCCAGTATTTAGCCCTCTGATATATTTATAGAGAGCAACCATATCTCCCCTCAACCTTCTTTTAGTTAGGCTAAACAAGCCAAGCTCCTTGAGTCTCCTTTCATAAGACAAGTTTTCCATTCCTCGGATCATCCTAGTAGCCCTTCTCTGTACCTGTTCCAGTTTGAATTCATCCTCCTTAAACATGGGAGACCAGAACTGCACACAGTATTCCAGGTGAGGTCTCACCAGTGCCTTGTATAACGGTACTAAAACCTCCTTATCCCTACTGGAAATACCTCTCCTAATGCATCCCTCCTAATGCATTAGCTTTTTTCACGGCCATATCACATTGGCGGCTCATAGTCATCCTATGATCAACCAATACTCCAAGGTCCTTTTCCTCCTCCGTTACGTCTAATCGATGCGTCCCTAGCTTATAACTAAAATTCTTGTTATTAATCCCTAAATGCATGACCTTACACTTCTCACTATTAAATTTCATCCTATTACTATTACTCCGGTTTACAAGGTCATCCAGATCCTCCTGTAGGATATCCCTGATTTATCAAGGACTGGGTCTAGAGTTTTGTTAAAATCTCCAGCTATCATCGTCGGCTATCCCTTGATATGAGAATGATGTCTGCCGGGGGAAAAGTCATTGACGAGACTTAAGATGGCTAAGAAGTGTAATCCATGCTCTATAGGTTTTTCCATATATGTGTCAGGTGTTGGCTTGGAGAGAGCACAACTGGTAGCAGGGATGCTGTACACTTTTCTTCCTCCTCTGCCGTTTCTCAGCCTCTTGAGTAAGGTGATTCTCTTCAGAACAGGTTGAGGCTTGACGTATGATGCAATGCTATTGAAGTCTATTAACAGCCAGTGCTTTCCAATTCATGGAGTCAATGCCTCCCTTGTTAAGATATATTTTCAGGGTGTCCTTGTAGCATATCCTCTGTCCCCCATGGGTCATCTTATCATGATTAAGTTGAGAAAAGAGGACTTGCTTCAGAAGATGAGTATCAGCCATCCGCACACAATGACCAGACCAGTGAAGTTGATGTTTTATAATATTCACCTCAACACTGGTGGTGTTAGCTGGAAAGAGAACGCTGGCACTGGTGTGGTGACTTTCCCATCTGATATGGCAGCACTGTTGGTACCACTCCAGACACTTAAGATGGCTTTCGTATGTCACCCATGTCATGTCCTCATAAAAAAGAGTGGGGATGACCAGGATTATAGACCAGGATCTTAGTTTCCATCCGCAGATTTCTGTCACTAAAGACACAATGAAGTAACTTTCCAAAGGATGCATTGGCACAACGGATCCTATATTATATCTCCACATAAAGATTGGCTATCTGGGAGAGGTGGCTATCAAGGTAAGGGAAATGCTCAACATTTTCCAGGAGTTCACCACTGATGACAATTTGTGAGAGAATGGGGGCAACCTGTGCTGAGGCAAGCCTTCCCAATATTGAGGGAAAGTTCTAGGCTATGATAGGAGCCCAAGACAAGATCTAGTCAGCCTCGGTGTGCGCAAGGATAGCACAGTCAGCATACTGAAGGTAGTAATAACAGTCCTGGTGACCTTAGTTTTAGAATGAAGATGCCGCAGGTTGAAGAGCTGGCCATCAATGCAATACTCAATCCCAATTCCAGAAGAAAGACGATCACGAATAAGAGTCAAGATCACGGCAAGACAGATGGAAAAAAGGGTTTTAGGCAATAACAGTCCTGTTTAACACCAGCATGGATGGTGAATGGGTCTGTCTCCAATTCATTACAGAGGATGGTGGCGGCCACCCCATCATGAAGTAGCCTAAGAACTCAAATGAACTTCAATGGACAACTGAACCTAAACAGCACCTTCCATAACCCTTCATGATTGATGGAATCAAAGGCCTTAGATAGGTCAATAAATGCCATAAACAATGGCTGGTACTGTTCTCTACAATTCTCTGGGAGCTGTTGTGCAACAAAAGTCATATTGGTGGTGCCCTGAGATGGTCTGAAAACACATTAGGATTTTGGAAGGATGTCTTCGACAAGAGGGACGAGACGGTTTATACTCACAAAAATTATGAAAAAAATTGGGATCACACTGGTTTGGCCTGCAAATTTGATTATCAATTGCCAGTGTCAGCCTTGAGGATAGTAAACCTGCCCTCATTGTCAAACCTTGTGCTCAAAATGTTAACATTCAGGATTTTTTAATATATTCGTATAGCAACACCTTTTGTTTTAGAATTAAAGTAACTAGAAATTGAGCGGCCCACCCAATCTCTATTCACTTTAGAAGCTTCAAGTTCTGTCAGATATGTCTCCTAGAGAACAAAAATGTCAACATTCTTTATTTTTTAAGCACTGGTGCCCCTTTAAGCCCCTTTTTAAGCCCCTGGTGCCCCTTTAGCTCAGGATTCTGCCCCAACAGTACCCCCACACTCTGGGTCTCCCCTCCCAGGGGAACCCCCAACCCTCTAAACCTACCTTGCCTCAGTGACTACTGCCAGTCATCATCTAGCCCCTGCTCTGGGGCAAACTGCAGTCTGTCACGGCCACTCATCATTGGCAAGGAGGTTGGACCAGCTGCCTCTGCCGAACCCTGGGCTGCATTTCTGCAACCCCCGTACCTGTGTAGGCCTTCACTAAGGCCTGCAGCCTGGGGATTTATCAGGCTGGAGCTCCCCAGCTCCCTTGCCCTATTCCCCAGCACTGCTCCAGTTTCAGGTACCTTGCTCCCAGGCAGCTAGCCCTTCCCACTCCAGGGCTAGAGTGAGCTTCTGACCCTCAGCCCTCTTATAGGGCTAGCTGTGGCCTGATTGGGGTGTGGCCCCAGCTGTGGCTGCTTCCCCTAATCAGCCTAGCTTTTCCCCAGCTGCAGCCCTCTCCAGGGCTGCTTTTAACCCCTTCAGGGCCGGAGTGGGGTGACCACCCCGCTACACAGAGCCATCATTATTAAAACATAATGGATAACATATACGCTTTGTGAATAAGTGAGAAATTGCAAATTTTCCTGAGCAGCATACAGTTCTTGCACATCTAAGCAGCAAAAGTTCTATCATCCAGATATAGAGTGTCACTTCCCGATACATATTCTACAGAAGTGGGAAGGGAATTCTCAGCATGGAAGGGAAAGAGGAATTAAATACATGAAAAAACAAAACAGAAAAGATAGTGGAGAAAGAAATACACAATAGCACCATACAATCAAAAAGAAAAATCTATTTAAACAATCCAAAAAACCACATTTGACACCTACGAGGCATCCTGGATCAGTTGAAACTTGGAGACCCTCTCCAGCCTTGGGGGCCCAAACATCACAAGTACAGTAATCACCTATTACCAATAGAACTGTGAGGACGCAATGATTTAAAAAATATAATTACTAATCAAATGATTGATTTTACATTTTGAAGTTCCTTTCGCATGAGCTAAGGCAATAGGAAGTAAATTGATAACCCTTTAACCGCAATGAGAGAGAGAAAAAAAAGAAAAGGAACTAACATGTCAATATCAGCTAGTGCCTATCAACTTGTTTAGACAAGCCATATCTGATCTGAGAGAGCAAAACTAATTCCATATGGTCAGATCACTCCAAAGACATCTCCTTTTACAAAGGAGGAGGTGGCAGATTTGTGAGGTATTTTTCTGCCTCCTGAGAGGAGCTGAATGTGACTATCTTCACACCCATGCAGGGGGCCTGTAACCTGATACTGTTGGGCTTTGGCCTTGGGTGGTGGTTCTTGGGCCCCGGGTGGTGGGGCTCGGACTTTGGCCCCGGGCACCAGCAAGTCTAAGCCAGCCCTGGGGACCCCATTAAAATGGGCTCATGACCCACTTTGGGGTCCTGACCCACAGTTGGAGAACTGCTGAGCTAGATCAATTAGCTTGGTCTTACTAGTTTTGATATTATTACAGTTCTTTATAAACTGTAACTTGTTCCCTTTGAGATCATCTTCCACATCAGAAATTCTGTGTTCAGCTTCATCCATCTGTCTGGATAGAGCTTGTAGTATACTCTGAAACTCAGTCACGGTGGTCTGTAGAATGGAGACTGTAGATTTAATGTCAAGAGTGTCCGCAGGCACCTGTTGTAGTACAGCCATCAGCTGCACTCCATCCGACTCAGGCACCATTTTGTTTGTCAGGGTGGGGAAGGCAGATCTTCTCTGTCTTCTTAGAGGAAGATGCAGAGCTAGAGAGCATCTTTGGGGTTTCAGAGTAGCCAAGTGCAATATTTCTCAGGGTTGGATGGTAAATTTTAGGAGACAATGTTTGGGGATTTCTTGAGGCCTGCATCCCAGTTCAAGCAACCTACTGCTAACTCGGTTGCAACTCTGGTGACCCAAGTTGTCTAGGTTCTTCAGAAAGCAGTGTATAAACAGAATGTACCAGGCATCAATTCAAACTTCAAGAAGCTAAATTATGAAAGCAATGAATAATCCAGTTTAAGAATTATACTGTTAATTGCAACTAGAACAAACAGCAAGAACAGAACACACACACCAGAAATGTGAAAATGCTAAGCATCTGCCTTGTTTGAGTGACAACATGAATGTCTTCAGCTTCTGTAATGACTACGTGAAATGGCAAGAGACTTTATAAACACAGCCCAGGGATTTAACTAATTACCATTACAGAGAACTTTTCAAGTCAGACAAACAACATTCAAAGTCAGTGCTGGAAATATGACCACCACCTATTTTAGAGCAATGTTAGCTTCAGTCATATTTCATATGGCAACCAAGAAACTACACAGGCCATGTCAGTTCAATCAAATTATAATAATTAGTGCCACAAACCAGTCAGCAATCAGAAAGGCAAAGCTATCATTTTGTCTAATATCACAACAGCACCTACACCCTGTGGGATAATATAAAAATATCTTATACTAATACCAACAACAGTACAAAAGTTAGTGTAAACAATTTACAGCAAAAACATTTGCTATTAAGGCTCAGGTCTTTCCCCCAATAGAACAATTTACTTTAGCAGTAAGCAATTAGTGATACACACATTTCCCCTTGGTTAGTGTCACTGTGATCCTCGGGAAAGGCAAGAAGTGTGCAAAACACAACTGACTCAGTTATAATTCTTCTCTGTTCAGTTCCTTAGGTCACCTCTCATAACTTGGTTTTAGAGCTAATCCTCAGTAAACATTTTATAAAGCAATAGAAGCACAAATAAACTGCTTAGAGGAATCAAAGACACCATCAATCCACTGTGACAGCTTCACCATATTAAGACTGTGAAGTCCTAGAAGGAAACAAAGGATGTCACGTTCCATTAATTAGATGAAGCTGGCACATGGGTCACAGAAGCATGGAGAGCATTAATCAGACTTGATATATTCTTCTGATGAATATGTACATATGACAGTTTTGGATCCATTTAAAAAGATCTTTCTTTTACCAATCTCTATATGAATGAGAGAAACGCTGACAGGAGATATCCCATATGCAATTTAAAGAGCCAAAACCCCACATCTTCCCATTTCTAATACAAATATAAATAATTGGTACAGCATTTCTATAAACATGATAACTGATTTTTCAATAATCTGGCATAGATTATACAATTCTTAATTCTAACATACTAGATGCTTTCAGAACTGGTTCTACGTCATTACTGAAGATTCTTTTCCCAATTCCTATCAGCAAGAATTGGTACACCAGACCAGATCACAGGTCCATCAAGTCAAGTATCCTATCTCTAAATGGGATAGAAAAAGGGGCAGGAAACCTCAAGATTAGTGGTTGGCCTTTAGTAGGAATATTTATATTCCTAAAACATTTATTTATCCTGACTAATGTACCTGTGGATGTTCTCATCTTACATTTTTGATACCTTTTTGGCCTCAGTTATATTTTGTTCGAATGAGTGCTACACATTAACTCATTTATTAGCATAAATGAGTTGTATTCAAAATGACATTCAAAATCCTTAGTTTCATCCTGCTTCTGACGTTAACAGCAGGAAAGTTTGATAAGATTTGAAGTTATCCATCATAAAAGTATTTTATCATATTCTCTCACTTACAACTACATTTCACAGGGATATTTATGAGCTACTATCATCTTAATTAATTAGCCTCTTACAGTTTGTATGGCAACTTCCACCTTCTCTGTATGTGTATATCTATCTATCTATCTATCTTCTTACGATATGTTCCATTCTATGCATCCGATGAAGTGGGCTGTAGCCCACGAAAGCTTATGCTCTAATAAATTTGTTCGTCTCTAAGGTGCCACAAGTACTCCTGTTTTGTTTGCGGATACAGACTAACATGGCTGCTACTCTGAAAAATGAAAAATTAAACTCTCTGTTAGGCATTAAAGGCAATTTTGAGCAATTCACCTAATTTCCTTGGTCTGAATAAGTGCAAATTGCCTGGGAATTTTATTGTAAAAGAAAAACTGCTAGTAATACTAAATCAAGTCTTTAATCAAAGAATTAATGAATATATACATTTATATACTCTGCTAAAATACTTGCACAGAATTATTTCCTTTACTTGCACAATATGCGTTTTTAAGATCAACAGTATTTAAATTAGGAACTGAATAATATACTGTTTAAAAAATAAATTCAAGTAATTATTGTCACTAGTGGCTAGTAGAATGTTTCTAATCAACTTATTGGTATAGTTGCTCCTAAACCAGATGCATTAAGAAGTCAATAGTTACCGGGCAGCCAACAGCAATTTTCAATAAATCCTACAATTTTACTATGGTTTTCCAAGCTGTATGAAACTTAGGACCCTACCAAATTCATGGTCGTGAAAAATGCATGACAGACTGTGAAATCTGGTCTCCCCCCTGAAATCTCTACTTTTGTGTGCTTTTACCCTATCCTATATAGATTTTATGGGGGGAGACCTGCATTTCTCTTATTGGGTGTCCTGACCCAAAAAGGAGTTTCAGGGGGGATGCAAAGTTCTTTCTTTGGTGCGGGGAGGGGGGAAGAGTGTCATGGTATTGCCACCCTTACTTCTGCACTGCCTTCAGAGCCCAGCGACCAGGGAGTGGCGGCTATTGGCCAGGTGCCCAGCTCTGAAGGCAGCATCCCGCCAGCAACAGCGCAGAAGTAAGGGTAGCAGTACCGTAACACCTCATACAACAACTTTGCAAACCCTCTCCCCCACAAAACTCCTGTTTGAGTCAGGACCCCTACAACTACAACACCATGAAATTTCAGATTTAAATAGCTGAAATCACAAAATTTATGATTTTTTAATTGACCAAAATGGACTGTGAATTTGGTAGGGCCCTAATAATACTGTATATTTGCATTTCTAATGAGATCTAATTTGAATCCTGTAAGCAGCAGGTAAGGAAGTGATTTTCCAGTAACTGGAGTTATCTTAAGGTACTATCCTCAGAGGAATAATACTGAGAAAATGTGTCCTATTAAGCAGGACACAGGGAGATAGCTAATCACTTCCAGAGTTCCAATATCCTCTGCAAAACATAAAAGTACAGAAAATGTGTCATGGAGGACGGATAAAGAAGAGAGAGAAAAAGAACTACTACACAAGCACCATCAAAACCTCAGATTTCCTTTAGAACTGAAATACTGTATTCTACAAGGAACAATACCTACTTTCTACGAAAGGAGGGCAAGAAACTGCATAGCTGCAGCATTTACTGTATCTGTGAAAGATCAAATTGAGGTCTGATTTCTGTATTCTCAGATAAGCAGGCTCTCAGATTGCCTAGTTTTGAGAACTGCTGAACTGGAGGGACATCTCAGTACAAACAAGCACTGCAAAATGGACATTGTACAATCCCTTTACTAAACAGATTTCATATCACTTAAGGAGTTAAACTGTTAGCTCAACAGCCTAAAGCCTGCATTATGCTACCACATGATGTAGTACCATCTGGAGTCCAGGTACAACAACTGCTCCAAAGTCTCTTGTACATCCAGTAGCCTGTATTATTATGTGAAGGAACCTTGGCCACTTCCAGTCAGGCTTCAGATCAGTGTAAGTCAGTAGTTTTTACCTGACTGGCTAAAATAAAGTATGCAAAAATTTGGTTTAAAAAATATGACAGAGCATCAACACGTCACTTGCTAGAGTGAGTTTGTGTAGTTTAAAATTGAGAAAATTTTGATTAACTAATTAGATTAAAGTTCGATCCAGGTTGGACAAGGGAATACATTCTACTGTCTAGCATTCATGCCAGGAAGACACTAGACTGGATCAATAATCTCCTACTGCAAAGGGAGAAAAGGTTATTGGTACAAGGATTCATTATAGAGACTGTTTGGATTCTAAATTGCAATAATATAAAAAGACAATTGTAGAAAACCACATTCTCCTTTAATACCTATAGCAACATTTTGTTTTTCATTATGAGGGTAATCAGTATACAAACATCCTTGTACTAAACTAAGTGACTGAAACGATAGATTTATGAAATACTTATAACACATCCTAGAAAAAAATCTGAACGAGAATTTTGCAAAACTCCAAAGAGAACACTCCAAAGATTTAAGCTTAATACAGCTTAATTGTTATTTCTAATAAGGGAATAAACTTAAGAGACACTCACAAACATTCAAAAACTATGAGCAGCATCTGGCTAAACAGATGCTTTAATGCCAGTGTTTGTAAATTGTAGATCACAATAACTGTTGTGGGATTTCTTTTCATTGCCTAAGTGACTGAAACGATAGGTTTATCAAATACTTATTAACTATTTATTAAACATAATAATTTTACTTTATTTATTTTTACCAAGCATCAGAAGAAATATTGGGTATTTTATAGAAAATAACACTTTAAACAGTAAAGAAACTAGTTACATGCCAACGACATCTATAATTATCTTTACAGTGGTTTTCTTGCTAGGCTGGAAAAATTTTATACTATCTGCCTAGTTGGACTATAATAAATACTCTTGAGTGAGGCATATATCAGAATTACTGTACTGATAAAATAAAGTAACTTACTTCTGCCAGTTTCCCCATCTAGAGAATGAGAATAATACAGACCCCTTCATTGGTGCACATGTGTGTGTGATCGGTGTTCATATAGCATTCTGAAATGTTCGTGCTATTATTTATTGCAGGGTGATGATAAATTAAAGTGACCAAGCATTATAGTTTGACAGTGCCCCTTTTCAAATACATATAGCTCAAACAACTGTTGTGCTAAAATTTTCCATGTTCTCAGCCCAAGATAAATCCTTTGTTGAGAATTCGAGCAAAAACTGTTTATGCAATGTTTTTGCAGCCATGTTGGTCCCAGTATATTAGAAAAAAGGTGAGTGAGATAATATCTTTTATTGTACCAACATCTAGAGCGGAGGAAGAGCTCTGTGTAGCATGAAAGCTTGTCTCTCTCACCAACAGAAGTTGGTCTAATAAAATATATTATCCAACCCACCTCATCCAGTAAAAGAGTAGAAATCAACCACACAATTTTGCAACCTTTTTTTGAAAAGCAACTACTCTGCATGGGGTAGAATCCTGAAACTGAATAGGGACTTGGCTCCGAAACAGTAATTTTTTTAAAATTTACTTCGTGCATATATTGGATTTTTATATATATGAGAATGCGGTGGTGGGGGGGCTAAACACACTATCCCTTAATGGACATTGTGTACATATGTTTAAGCTGAGCTGACACTTTAATTCAATGTACAATATATCTTAATATAATGGTTCTGTGTATGTTTTGCAAACAAGTGTAATGGAGTTTCCCTCAGGAAGACTCTTGGTGCTACTTCTATGCCTCCCATTATCTAATGGTACAAAGATCTCTTTTCACAGCAGTTTCCCATGGTAGGAAAGGGTAAGATGGATTGGAGTATGCCACGCCAAGGGAAGAAATAAACTTGCACCTTTAAAAGTACTCAGGTGTAGACATACCAGACTAAACCTCTTAATCTGAATACGGAGCTCAAATATCCTAAATTAACATTAGCTCATTCCTATGGATTATCAAAGAGTTTATGACCATACCAAATACCCCTCTCTAGCTCACATCAATGTGCTGCTTATATGTCATTGAAAGCCGTTCCAATGACATTGCATCTTATGAACAGCTAAAACCTTAGCTGGTTTAATATGGCATAGCTTCTAAGGAAGTCAGTACCCAACTCCAACTGAAATCTTTGCTATAGACATTAACATGTATAAAATGGAGTTTTAACTAGGTTGTTGAATACCACAGCAATATCTACCTGAACAGTGGGAATTTATTCTTGCTGTAAATAGCAAATCAAAGCTGAGAACTATTTGAAGCACAGAGAGTTTAGTAATAAAGTAGTAAGTGAATCAATCACAATTACATCAAGGAATGAAATTGCTCTTGATAACAGTAAAAGCAGTTTACAAAAAATTAGGCCAGATTCTAACACACGGTGTCTGTCCAAAAAAATACGCTACTGAACAAGGGAAGCAGTAGGAGCTTCCAATTTACCCGGCAATCTATATTGAATAACAGAGGTTGCCATCTGGCCCACTGTTTGAGAATTAGTAGTTGAACTTGTGTATGTTATTTGCTCTATAAGAAATCTCAAAGGAAAGAAGAGTGCACCAGTAACTAAAAATATGGACGATACAAAAATATTTATTGCATTTGGAGTAAAACTGCAGTTTGCTTAAAATATACAGCCACTGCTGTTGCCACATTTCTAAAGCCATAAGGAACAATACATATTGTATCAAAAAGTCAAGAAGAGGGAAAGAATAAATATAAAAACAGAAAATAAAAGGTTAGCACATTTATTAAAAGTGCAAGAAATTTACACTGTCTGCAGCATTTGAACTTTTCAGTCAAATGTGTAAAATATAAAATTAAATATTTAGCATGCTGTTTTTGCATTCAAAGAAGTCACATCTTTAAGAGTGACACATATACTTCTCTCATGGTTTGTTACTTTCTTTTTTTCCTTAAAAGGATGCTTGTACTACTGTAATCTGTTGAATGTCGCTCGTTCATAAACACACCAAGTTCTGAGACTTGCCTAACTCTTCTAAACAAATAAAGACACATACCCATCAATAATTAACACTAATGATCAATTCTAATCACTAAGGTGGGAAAAATCCCTTTTCGAGTTAGGGAGATTTCCTTTGAAACTTTGAAGCGTTCAGTATAGTCATAGATAAAGCCTGATACACATTCTCGGTTTTAGGAATGTCAGATAATCAGCAGCAATTTCCAGAGAATGGAAACCACAGAGAATAAACACCCTTCAGCATTATATCACTTGAGTAGGAAAGGTGAGAAGGATAAAAAGGATATACAATAAAGTAAAAAAGAATTCTCCTCAATGTGATCATTATGAATAGAGAGGCAAGAAAATTAAAAACAAAACACTTCAGTTACACTAGACCACCAAAACTGCTTAGGCATCACATTGTATATTAATGACAGGGTTTTGCAAACACTTTTGCACATGAGTAATCCCATCAATTTTAACAGGACTTCCTATATGAGTACTCAAGTGCCTGTTTGAAAAATGGGGCCCAAAATATGGAATTACTGTCTTATTCAATTTCTTGAGAGTTTAAAGTGTGACATAACATTATAGTAATTTTAATTGATTATTATATATTTTCCAGGACAACCTGAAGGACTGTGAGTTTCATATTTCTGAATATATGCTGACCTGAGTTAGTTTGAAGCTCCTGAAGGCAGCTTTAAAATAAGGGAATTTCTTTGTTTGTTTTTTGTTTTCTTCCCTCTTACTCCACTTGTTGTGTGTTCATCTGTGAACTTCATAAATTGAGCTTTATTGCCAACATTTTTTTCTATTAATGTATTGTGTATAAACTGCTGACTGTTAGAGACATATAATACACTCTAGTATTGCATTAGGAATTCATTTGTAAGTAAACAGTGTCTTCAAATTCAATGTTATTTTATTTAGTCTTCCACATTTGAGTAATAGTTTTACAGAGACGTGTCATTTAAGGTCCTATGAGATACCTTAAAGAGTATTTCGCAGCTTTACATATTTTTTGGACTGATCACAAACAAGCTGCACATTGTACATGTGTTTCATTTTTTAAAAAAAATTATTTATTTATTTATTTTACAACAAATGCCATCTCTGACAACTACTAAGCAATAACAGAATGAACTGCTGATTTTTTGGTTTGTTTCCTTGGATTTATACACTATGTTTCTACACAGAACACCTACAAGGTTTTTTAGAAGAGGGGAGGCTCTGCCACTGAAGATACTATAAATAAAACATGAATTGTACGTGATAAAAAATGAAGATGGACATAGCACTTTGTTTCTCAAACTATAAGTGCCATAGGATGCACAAGAGAGACAAGGTGGGTGAGGTAATATCTATTATTGGACCAACTTTTGCTGGTGAAAGAAACAAGCTTTCGATCCACACAGAGCTCTTCTTCGGGTCTGGGAAAGGTACTCTAAGTGTCACAGCTAAATGCAAGATTGAACCGATTGTTTAGCATAAGGAGTTAGAACATATTCTAAGGGACCATTCATGATAGAATGTCCCATTAACACCTCTGCAATCATAGGACAAAAAGTGGGGTTAGCAGGTTACAGACTGTTGTAATAAGCCACAACTGACAAAACATCAACAATCTCTGTCAGAACACCCTCCTTGCCGCCATGGATGTCACTTCCCTATACACCAACATCTCTCACAATGACAGCGTAGCTGCCCACCTCAAATATTTACACAATGGAAAGCTCTCAGATATCCACCCCAAATACATTGTCAAACTCATCCATTTCATCCTCCCCATAACAGTTTTACATTTAACAACAAACCCTTTGTCCAAACCATGGGAACAGCCACGGGTACGAGGATGGCTCTCCAATACGCCAACCTCTTCATGGGCCACCTTGAAGAAGCATTTCTGGGCAAACGCATTGCAAAACTAGTGATATACCCGAGACACATCAATGATATTTTCATCCTCTGGACAAACAGCTTAAATTCCCTCTTAGATGTCCATCACAACTTCAACAACTACCACCCGCCCATTAAACTCTCTCTTAAACACTCCCACACTAACAGCAACTTCCTGACGCCACACTCAGCTCCAACAATGGAACCGTACAGACAACTATACACATGAAACTAACAGATCACCACACCTACCTTGATAGGTCCAGTAACCACCCCAAATAAACCAAGAAATCTGCTATCTACAGCCAGGCATGCAGACACCACAGAATATGCTCCAAGTTGTTGAGCTTCACAGAACACAGAAAAGTCACAACTTTTTAATACAGCACAATATACTAGATTTTCATACAGTTACCCCCTTCCTCCCTAAGAGCAATTGGATAAAGTAAGAGATTAGATGGGGAGGTGACAGACACCAAGACAACAGATAATCTAAAACATGTTATGAAGCATAGAGGGTATCAGGACTGGGATGTGGTGGTCTGACTTAGTGGTTACAGCTAGATGACAGGAGTGAGAAGCTAGAGGCACGTGCCAAAGCCAGAATCAGAAAACAGAAATCAAGCCAAAGATTAGAGCTGGAGTCAGAAGACAGGCAAGGGAGCAGGACTTGAAAAGGGTAGCAGCAGACTGGAATAGTACAGGAACAAGGAAGGAGCAAGGCAGCGACACGAGCAATCGTAGCTCCGGGTGTAAGTGTTGAGCAGCCAGAAACCTGCTGCTGCGCTTAAATGCAAACCTGTTGGCTCCTTCAGTCTTTCAGGTGGACTGTCCAATCAGACCATTCTTCCACAGGCCAGCTGGATTCATTAACCTGCCTGAAGGCTGTACCGGCTAGCCCCAGAATCAGCTGAGGGAACTCAACCCCAAGGTTCCTAACAGTGGGAATGATGGATTTTCAAAAAAAGAGGCATGGAGAGAGACATCAGATTGAATGACCCAGATTATGTTTTGTGGCCCTAATATTATGCATTTATATGAAAAGATTTACCATTTAATTTTCTTAGGCCAAAAACAGCATCTATGATATACTATACTATAATATAATAATCAAGGTATACCAGGTATAATACATATAATATAAACATATCTTTGTGAATAAAGTAAAAAAATCAAGGTATATTAAAGGTATAATATGTATAATATATACATAGTTGTGTGCGTGTGCACATTTATTAATTATTTTATAATATATTTCCAACTCTACATGTTGGAACAAATACCTATTCATCCCCAGTCTAAATAAATTAGATTTGGGCAAAGATTTTTTTTTCCAAATTTTCCCCCAATTATTGTCTATGTAAACCTAGGAATATATGGTGTATAATGTAACAGCCACAATAATATTCATAACATAGAACAGCTGGAGCTTCTTCTTCTACATTTATTCCTGTATTAGTCTACAGTACCATCAAAAAGGATCATTTTCAGAAAACACAACCAGTGCTGTCTGACTCTCTCACAGAGCTCTCTACCAGCAACATAAAATAACCAATAGCCAACTAACTCATCTTAAATAAAGGACCCTGAAATGTATAGGTTAGACACACACATATATATATATGCTAAAATTATATTACAAGAGTGTATCAAGGAATATGTTGACATGAAAGTAGTGATAATCATTTTAATTTAATTTCAAGAGAAAAACTAGCAAAACATATGCTATGATCTCTGTGATGGCAGATGAATCACTATTAGCTCTTGATTCCTGATTTAATGACTGCATCCATTTTTAAAGATCTGACATCTAAATTACAGTATTTCATGACTTCTTTTTTTGTTATACATTATGTTTCACAATTGTCCACAGGAAATACTATTATTACACTTCCTGATAACTCAATAGCACACAAGAGTTATATTTTACCCATACGTGTAGAGTTAAAACAGTACAACCCTTGTAATATGGACATAGTTATAACAATATATAGGTGTTTTATACCAGTAGAGCTATTCCCATATGAGAAGGGAAATATTCTAAACTGGCATAGGACATAGGGTGACCATGTGTCCAGTTTTTGATCGGAAAACCCGGCTGAAAAGGGACCCTGGCCCCTCCGGTCAGCACTGCTGACCGGGCCATTAAAAGTCCCATTGGCGGTGCTGCGGAGTTAAGGGAGGTTAGTCCCTTCCTGTCCTGGGGCACCACACTGTGCCCTGGAAGTGGCCAGCAGGTCCGGCTCCTAGGTGTGGGAGGTTTACAGGGCTCCATGCACTGCCCGAGCACTGGTTCCGCACTCCCATTGGCTGGTTCCCAGCCAATAGGGGCTTGGAGGGGTGTGTGGTGCCTGTGGGCAAGAGCAGCGTGTGCTGCGGAGCCTCCTGCCCACCTGCCGCCTAGGAGCCGGACCTGCTGGCCACTTCTGGGGCACAGCATGATGCCCCAGGACAGGCAGGCAGCCTGCCTTAGCCCCGCTGCACCGCTGACTGGGAGATGCCTGAGGTAAGCCCATGTCCCAAACCTCTCATCCCCGGTCCCACCCCAGAGCCTACACCCCCAGCCCAGAACCCGTGCCCCCTCCTGCACCCCAGCCCTTAGCCTCCAAAAAACCCAGAGTCCCCTCCTGCACCCCAGAGCCTAAACCCAGCCCAGAGCCCTCACCCTCCCTGCCCCACCTCAGAGCTCCCTCCCACACCCTGAACCTCTCATCCCCAGCCCCACCCCAGATCCCTCACCCCGTGCTGCACTCCAAACCCTGCCTCAACCCACTGTCCCCTCCCGCACTCCGAATCCCTCGGCCCCAGCCCAGAGCCCTCACCCTTCTCATACCCAACCCCCTACCTCCTCCCATATTCCTAATCCCTTGGCCCCACCCCTAAGCTCGGAGCCCCATCCCGCACCCTGAACACCTCATTTCTGGCCCCACCCTGGAGCACTCACCCCATTTAGAGCTCTGACCCCCTCCTGCACGCCAACCCCTTGCCACAGTGCAAGTGAGTGAGGGTGGGGGAGACGAGCCACCGAGGGAGGGGGAATGTAGTGAGGGAGGGCAGGGCCTTGAGGAAGGGGCGGGGCTAGGGTGTTCGGTTTTGTGCAATTAGAAAGTTGGCAACCCTAATAAGACATCTTTTTATTAACATAACTGGGTCCACACTAGGGGTTGAACATTTATAAATATCTGAGTTACCAAAAAAAAATCACACCTAAACTGACATAATTATACTGATGCTAAAAATGCATAAATCAGGCTTCTAACTTTAAGAGACGTTACAACAGATAATTTACCTTCCCTTTCAGTGGTAACACAGTTAGCAAAAAATCCTTAAAATGTATTGAAGCCTTTGAACAACCAGCATAGGCTTTCGATTCACTCTGAATAAACAGAGCAGGCACTCTGTCTACCTCTGTGTTTATGGAGCACCTATCACAATGGGGCCACCCGAACTTGAGTACAGCCTCTGGGCATGACACCACAAACAACAAGTGTTCCCATTATGAGTAAAATGAATAATTTATGCTCTGAACTGCTGCTTTGTGTAAGAGACACAACGGTGTCACATTTACAGCATAGTATAATTGCATTCATTGTTAAATCTCAAAAAAGAATTATTATACACAGTAGCAGAGCAATCTATTCCCCACAAGGATAAGTTCTGGGCTTCAAATCTTCTGCCCTAATTTGTATGGACTATTACCGTAAGAGATCCATTTTCTACTTTCTTTCTCCACTCGTCTGTCCAAACTGAATCTTACACACTGGGCAAAATAGGGAAAGTTTAAAAGCTCTATTTTGAGGAATAAAGCTCAGATGTCATTCTGTTATTCTCCTTAGTTTTACCCTCCATAGCTAAAGGCATGAAAATATCAATAAATTGAAAATGGCTTTTTGATTTTTTTTAATGCTGTAAATGCAAAAGGCCTAACACCCCCCCACACTTGTTTATTGTGATGTTGGCTGAGCAGACACCAGCTCTTACCAAAGCTTCTGGCCTCAGCCAAGCACTGACAAATTCATCACAGGAAACCAGTCTGTTTCACCTGTGTGTTAATATGCTGAAAATGGGTGTTGAACTTATAACAATGTGTTTAGACTTTATTAAATGCTTGTAAATTTTTTCCTGCATCAATCTCACTTATTATATCTTTATTACATGCTATAAGGTAATATTTAAGTTTTTGCTTTATAACTCTAAACAATTTTTTTCCCTGAAACTGTTAACTTTTCAGAAGGAATCATCCCTACTGTTCCTCACACTTTCTTGTCAACTGCTGGAAATGGCCCACCTTGATTATCACTACAAAAGGTCCTCTCCCCTCCCCCCCCTCGGTAATAGCTCACCTTACTTGATCACTCTCATTACAGTGTGTATGGTAACACCCATTGTTTTATGTTCTCTGTGTATATAAAATCTCCCCACTGTATTTTCTACTGCATGAATCATAGAATCATAGAATCATAGAATATAAGGGTTGGAAGGGACCCCAGAAGGTCATCTAGTCCAACCCCCTGCTCGAAGCTGGACCAATTCCCAGTTAAATCATCCCAGCCAGGGCTTTGTCAAGCCTGACCTTAAAAACCTCTAAGGAAGGAGATTCTACCACCTCCCTAGGTAACGCATTCCAGTGTTTCACCACCCTCTTAGTGAAAAAGTTTTTCCTAATATCCAATCTAAACCTCCCCCACTGCAACTTGATGCATCTGATGCATCTGATGAAATGAGCTGTAGCTCATGAAAGCTTATGCTCAGATAAATTTGTTAGTCTCTAACGTGCCACAAGTACTTCTTTTCTTTTTGCTCATTAAGAACGCTATCAAAACTATATGGGCCATTTTAGGACATCACAACAAGACTTTGTTAATTGCCCCTTCACACCCATGAAGAGGCTACATGCAAAAAGTCCCATCAAGCTTGAATTCTGGAAGAAGGAAATAAAGATATTGAACAAGAAATTTTTTCATTTCTTTTGCCTTTTGGACTCTCACAGGGCTGGAACTGGGAAACAGAAGCAGAGTTCTTGAGGGTCAACATGGGTTGTCCCTTGTCATGCTTTCTGGAGTGGCTCACCACTGTAAGAGCCTATCTCGGAAGACTGTCAAAAAACAAGGGCAGACACCCCAAACTGGTGGTATGTTCTGTAGTTAGATCTCACAAAGCAAATAACAAGTGTGAACTCCTGGATCATTACACCAGTCTTATCATGGAGTCACAGACAGTCCCCTTAGCCTCTCCAGTCTATCTTGCAACCCAGACAAACTGAACTTTGTGACAAAAGGTTACCACACCACATCAGATTTCTCCCTGTCCCAAGAGACCAGTCTCTTAACACAGACCAATTGGTACTCCAGATCTTAAACCAAAGACAATGCTGGCAGCCAATTCTATAGTAAACTAACTAAAGATTTATTAGATAAGAAAAAAAAGTGAGAGTTATTGAGATAATAAAGCAGGTAAAATATATGTACAGATAAATCACAATTTGTAACTCCAAATGGTGGCAGTGATAAAATAAAAAAAGTCTTTTCAGGGTATCCAGTCTGTCTTTGGGGAGCTCAACTTTGCATCTGGCACACTTCCCTGTAAGAGTCCATCCTTTCTTGAATCCATATTTATAGCTCCTTTACACATTGGAGTTTGATGGGTTATTTACTCACAGGTGTACAAACAATGTAAATGTTTGCTATTGCATTGTACAGGAATAGATAAGTGAGAACAGTACAAGTAACGGCCCATTAGTTTCCATGAAGTTTAAACACCCTATACACTCTTTTGTATTCAACAATTACTTCATTCTATCCAAATAGAAAGTAAATTGGCCTCTGGCCCTGGACTGACCTGGTCTGCCAGGATCACAGCCCTAAAAGACATTTAGGGCTGACAGATTGCTACAACTCTATCACCTTTTAAAACCATAGACTGCAACTCATTTTGGTATATATGTTTGCGTGCTTCAACCTGTAAATAACTCTCTCATTTCTTTTTCCTAGTTAATAAAGCCTTAGTTTACCAAAGGATTGGCTACACATGTTGTCTTTGGTGTGAGATCTGAGGTACAAATTGACTTCTGGCAAATGACTGGTCACTTAGGACTGAAAGCAACCCAAATATTTTGTGATTTTTGATGTCTGGCAACAAGCTATCATTAAGTCCAGCTTGCCTGGCTGGCAAGACAGACTGGAATGGTCAATGCAACAGTCTGTGACTCCATGGAAAGACTGTTCGAGTGCTTCAGGAGTCCACATTTGTTACTGGATTGGTGAAATCTAATTATAGAGCACACAGCAAGGTTGGGGTGCCTGCCCTACTTTTTCATAGTCTGCCCTGAGCTTGTCACTCATGGTCATGAACCACACCAGACAGCCTGAGATATATTAAGAGATTTTAAATTTTCTGTTTGATACAGTACATACCCGTTCCTTTGCTTATATATGGGGGCTTGAAGAATTTCACAGCACCATACAAGTTGACTATAGTTCCGCCTTTAAGATGACTCAGAGGGGTATATGTGTATTTTGGTGCAACAGGCTGGAAAGAGACAATAAAAAAGTGGATACATATGAAAACATTACTCCAAAAAAAAAAAAAAATCATCAATCCAAAATTATTTCTTTTAACCCTCCCGCCCCAAATCCTGCCCTTTTCTTGCCATTTTTTTTAAAAAAATAAGCACTATCTAGTCTAATCCCCTCAGGTGTTAGAGCAGGAGTCTACCTTATTTATTTTAGGAGCTCAAAACAAATATGTCCACTACCCACAGGCAGCAAGCAAGCATGAGGAGATATTTGATTTTCATTCTCCATTTCTTTCTGTGATTGTATTTTCCTTGTTATAAATACAAACTAATCAATTCAACTTATTTGAATTTGCCTGTCTCTATGTGACTGCAAACAGTATAGGCATGACAGAGAACACATGAAAATATATTTTTAATCAATTTTAACTTTAGCCATCGTGCTGGCATCTGAGGACATTTTAAAGATGCAGTAGTAATCTGATATAATATTTTTGTAATTCTTCTTTGCAGAGATACCACGCATCATTACTGCTCTTGAGTCTCACATCTCCTGCAACAGTCATCCTGTTGGATCATATTAAAGAAGTTCTGTATTAAAATCACAAATGAGTTTGATTCCCCAGAGTTTAAATTCCAGGGTATTACTAATTAAGAGGTCTCTTGGTTTTTGGTACTGTTTCTCTCCCTCTATGTGTGAAACTTGCAAGCTGCTAACTGTGTTAGTACATTCTAAGACAGAGTCTGTTCTCAAAGCAGTTCACAGAGAGAGAGAGACTCAAAGCAATACTCTAACAACAGAAACAGCACCCAGAGACTCCCCGCCCTTTTGTTGTATTAACAATTGTCATTAAAATAGAGATAGAGGATGTATGTGGATGGATGCTTGGTGTGGATAATAACTGAATGATCAGGGAGGTGCCAGCCTAAGAATCCAGTGTCCATCGGCTGAAGAAAGTGTCAAGTGGAAATAACCAGAGGACCCCACCCGGAGGGCAGACTGGAATCCACCCAACAGCCTCAAGAATGGGAGAACCAAAGAACAAGATAACATCTTGGAGCCGTCAGGAATGTGCTATCTGCTGATTGATTCAGCAACAGCATGATGAAGCAATTCCCATAGACTGGCATAGGAAGAAATTCCTATAAAAATAGACTCTAAAAAGTGAGAACTTTGGGGGGTCTGATTCTGCAAACCAACTTCCAGGAGCATCAGATGAGCATCTGACAAGGCCCTGCTCCCTCCTCATGTCCAGGCCACCTGGCCAGTGACTTGGCATGAGCAACTCTAAGGCTGGTAACTATGATAACAACCTTGCAGAACCTGTGTGTGTGTGTGTATGTTTGTATGAATGAATGAATGTGAGAATAAATTTGAGATTGAATGGAATGTTATAACTATAACTAACTGCTTACTATGATTCTTTCTGTATTCACAATAAATGTGGTATTTTGCCTTTTTCCCTTTAATAAGATCCTGCTGGTTTTTATTTTATTGGTACAACATTTTGGTGGAGAATTGCGAAAGGGGGAATATTGGTAAAAAACCTCAGTTATTGTAAATATTGGTGTGCACACCGCCAGCTCTAGTGAGCTAGGCATTTCTATTAGGTTAACCAGACCTGCTGGCCTCCGAGAAGGTAGCAGGGGACCTGCTGGCCTCCGAGAAGGTAGCATGGAAAACAGATTAAACCAGACCTGCTGGCCTCCGAGAAGGTAGCAGGGGACCTGCTGGCCTCCGAGAAGGTAGCAGGAAAAACAGATTAAACCAGACCTGCTGGCCTCCGAGAAGGTAGCAGGGGACCTGCTGGCCTCCGAGAAGGTAGCAGGAAAAACAGATTAAACCAGACCTGCTGGCCTCCGAGAAGGTAGTAGGGAAAACAGATTAAACCAGACCTGCTGGCCTCCGAGAAGGTAGCAGGGGACCTGCTGGCCTCCGAGAAGGTAGCAGGGAAGAACAGGTTAACCGGACCTGCTGGCCTCCGAGAAGGTAGCAGGGAGAAACAGGTTAACCAGACCTGCTGGCCTCCGAGAAGGTAGCAGGGAGAAACAGGTTAACCAGACCTGCTGGCCTCCGAGAAGGTAGCAGGGGACCTGCTGGCCTCCGGGAAGGTAGCAGGGGAAAAACGCATAGATTAAGCTATGATTTCAGAATCTAGGCTGTGTCACTTGCTAAGTAATACCAGCAGTGACAAAGAGATTGAAATATCCATGTTAAGATGTTTAAAAGAAAACAGGGTAAGCCAGTACTAGAGGGAGGAATGGAGTCAGAAGGAACTCCAACCTCACCTTTTGTTAAAGAAATTACACCTTTTAAACAAATCCTTCAAAAATTTGGGCACAGTCCTTGGACTAAACAAGCCCTAGCTGATGTCTGCACTATTTCGGACCTAGAGGATAGATTGGCTCAGTATATCCTCATATACAAACCTTCTAGTGCTGCCAAAAGAGATGCAGCAGCAATTTGGTTGTTGTGGGAGGCATGTAAGGATTCTTCCCTCCGCTTGTCTTCATGTAAAGAGGAAAAGGCACAAATGGAAAAGGGAGCAGACAATTGGAAGGTGCTGGCTACAAATATCCAAAGCCAGCTGAAAATAGTGAAAGAGGCACTCCAGGAATACAAAAAGAGTGAAAAAGTTAACTCTGCAGAGGCTGGAGGGAGGCAGGTAAAGGGGGAGAAGGTCCTATGTACGGCACCCCCAGGCATAATTACAAAGAGAAAAGAGAGTATAAAAAAAAAAAAAAAAAGAAAAAGTTAACTCTGCAGAGGCTGGAGGGAGGCAGGTAAAGGGGGAGAAGGTCCTATGTACGGCACCCCCAGGCATAATTACAAAGAGAAAAGAGAGTAAAAAAAAAAAAAGTTAACTCTGCAGAGGCTGGAGGGAATTAAGCAGTTAAACTTTGTATTTCACCCAAACAACTTTTAACCCAAAAATGTTAAAAAGGAAAAGTGTTAGAGCATTCTTGGTTTCTTTGCAGCCATTCTGAAAGAAAAATGGGCCCTTTTCCAAAGGAATGTCTGTAAATTAGCCAGGCAAAAATAAACTATCTGATTAAAATCATTTGACTGGACAATTTAGTCAAATTTGCTAAAAGAACATAAGAGGGTTCTATTGGAACTTAACTGCCTCAAATGTATAAAGGGAATGTAAGATGTAAAAAACAGAGCAGTGTGGAAGGGATGTTAAGGAAAAGAAAATGTGTATGTATCTGTCTGTGTGTGTGTAAATATGTAAAGTTCTAAGGACCAGTTAGTTTTGTTTTTGTTTTAAATAATGCCACTAAAAATCTATTTGACTCTTTAATTCAAAGTTGCAAAACTGACACACCTTTTTGCTAGACACAGGTAATTAGTGTTGTTTGGCTTTGGGATTTGGCATTTAACCCTTAAAAGGTAACTCAATGCTTTACAAAATTTAAAATGTTTTTAAGTTGTGGCTGCAGCAGGGCAGTCAAAATCAGGAGAATATAAAAAAAAAAATTTTGGATTCTTTTTGTTTGTTTTTTGTTTGTTTGTTTTTGTAACAAAATAGCAGATGAGAGTTGTAGTAAAAAAAAAAATTAAAAAAAGACAGTGCCTCTCTGAAGCAACAGCAGGGGTGAGGTGCACAAAACAAAAAGAAGCAATGTTAGAAACACTGAGTCTTAAAATGGCTCTGAGTAATCAGACTGTCACTTTGATAAAGGTACATGAAAACTCTGTAAGCAAAAAAAAAGAAATAGTGACACCTTATGTAAAAATGGATCTGGATAATGTTATAGAAGTTAAACTATGGAAGAAATGTGCATTTGCCCCAGAACATGTGCAGGGTATATTGTAGAAGGGTCAAAAGAAATGCAAACATACCATGCTACTTAATTAAAATGCTATTAGGGCTCCAAAGGGAGCCACAATAGGTTGGGTTTTCTTTTTCAGATTGCTGTGTGTTTTGGAAGCAGAAGTTAAAAGTAATCAAAACTCTGGTGAAAGTTGATTGTGTCCCTAAGACAGAGTCTCTGAGCTGCTGATGGCTTTAAATCCAAAAGCAGGAAGTTTCTGTGAAAATGCAAATTACCTAAATGATAAAGGAAGGAAAGAACTAGCAGCACAAAGGAGCTGCAGATAAAGGACATACCTGGTCAGCAAACAAATTGTCTAAATAAAAGGCATGGGATAACAAGATAATTTTAATAAATGTAATGATAATAAGTATCCCTGTAACAACGTATAGTGTGTATGATTTTTGGAAAAATCCTTTAAGGTCGTGTGGTAATGATGCTTCTCAGTTATTACCTGTAAATAAAACTTAAAGCTTAACACAGCAGGAAAAACATTATAAACTTGGTCTGCTGTATAAGAAGGAAAACTCAGGGATTTAATGACTAAACAGTGGGATAATTTCCCCATAACCCTTAAAAGATAAAAGCCTTTGAAACCTGGCCTGCCTATAGAACAAAAACAGGAAAATATGGGGGCAATTTCTCTGTTTTGCCTGCAATCAGCAAGGGTATTTGTAAAAGAAATATTTTAAGCAATAATCTGCCACCCCAAAAGGGGTAGAAACATGTTCTTTTTGTCTTTCAGAAAATCAGGAAAAGCTGCCAGCTGAAAAGCAACCCAATACCATGAATCTACTGTCACAATAGAAATTGTGTTCTGTGTTCTATGTTTTGTCTTGTGTTTTGTGTTGTTGCTAGCACTGTTGTGTGTTTAAAAAAAAAATACTGAAGACCTGCAGGAACTTAAAAATAAATTAAGCTTTCTGTCCCAGCTACAGGACAGCCTGATACAAAAACAAGTACATGCCAATGTAGACTTGGTCCAAATTGGTCTGGGTAACCTAAAAGGCCAATGGAATCTTTAGTAATGGCTTAATACTACCACATGGCTTATCCATAAGAAAAAAATATATATATTAGAAATAGGAAACTACACAGCCATAGCTATGGGATGCACTGAAATGCAGATACTTGCACTAGCTACTTTGGAACACAAAATGTTCTGGGTCATATTGGGAAATATTAAGGGTTTGATGCATTTGTTAAAAAAGAAAGAGATCATTGTTTGACACCTATCAATATGAATGGATGCAATATGTTTCCACTATTGTAAACCAGACTTGTTAATCGGAGAAATTGTTGTCAAAATTGCACACCAACAGTCCCTGGAGGCAAAGGTATTGAAGGTTAACCCACTCCCCATATTACACATGGGATCCTTTTGGCTACCCTGGACCTTGAGCCAGTGGGCTGGGGAGGGAGGGAAGCTATTGGACACTAGAGGTTGTACCGAATGGACTCCTCAAAAGTGGGTGTGCCTCACCTTGCCTGTTTCCCCAGAACCTTGTAGTAAAGATACATCACTAGGATCATGTATGTGGCATGAATTGGAATCACAAACTCAAATTGCCTCACAGTACTTTCTCTTGAATAGGCTACATAGAAAGTGACACTGATGATTATAAATCTTAGTGTCAAAAGGGGGATTATGTTGGATCATATTAAAGAAGTTCTGTATTAAAATCACAAATGAGTTTGATTCCCCAGAGTTTAAATTCCAGGGTATTACTAATTAAGAGGTCTCTTGGTTTTTGGTACTGTTTCTCTCCCTCTATGTGTGAAACTTGCAAGCTGCTAACTGTGTTAGTACATTCTAAGACAGAGTCTGTTCTCAAAGCAGTTCACAGAGAGAGAGAGACTCAAAGCAATACTCTAACAACAGAAACAGCACCCAGAGACTCCCCGCCCTTTTGTTGTATTAACAATTGTCATTAAAATAGAGATAGAGGATGTATGTGGATGGATGCTTGGTGTGGATAATAACTGAATGATCAGGGAGGTGCCAGCCTAAGAATCCAGTGTCCATCGGCTGAAGAAAGTGTCAAGTGGAAATAACCAGAGGACCCCACCCGGAGGGCAGACTGGAATCCACCCAACAGCCTCAAGAATGGGAGAACCAAAGAACAAGATAACATCTTGGAGCCGTCAGGAATGTGCTATCTGCTGATTGATTCAGCAACAGCATGATGAAGCAATTCCCATAGACTGGCATAGGAAGAAATTCCTATAAAAATAGACTCTAAAAAGTGAGAACTTTGGGGGGTCTGATTCTGCAAACCAACTTCCAGGAGCATCAGATGAGCATCTGACAAGGCCCTGCTCCCTCCTCATGTCCAGGCCACCTGGCCAGTGACTTGGCATGAGCAACTCTAAGGCTGGTAACTATGATAACAACCTTGCAGAACCTGTGTGTGTGTGTGTATGTTTGTATGAATGAATGAATGTGAGAATAAATTTGAGATTGAATGGAATGTTATAACTATAACTAACTGCTTACTATGATTCTTTCTGTATTCACAATAAATGTGGTATTTTGCCTTTTTCCCTTTAATAAGATCCTGCTGGTTTTTATTTTATTGGTACAACAATCCAGGGAAATTTCTCTAGCTCTTAAGATTTTTGAACCTCTGAGGTACTTGAAGCTCAAGGGCTCTGTCTTACTGAGCATCCCTCAACATAAAGTCCCACAATGTGCCTGCCAGGTCCTTTCATGAACAAAAAAACAACAGTTTCCCCCAAATTAACTGAAGATGATAAAGAAATTATAAAACATTTTCCTACAAAAAACAACATAAAATGGACACATAGATGGAAGACCCAGGTCACACCTCAAAAAGTTGAATCTCCAAACCGTGGGAGGGAGAGGGTGGATGAGTGAGAATCCTGTGTGATACTTTCAAAGAATTATATAATTATCCCTTCTTAAAAAATATCTTACAAACAACATTTCCACTCTGTAGGTCTACGGATGTTTCGATTAAAAATCAATCACTGCAATAGGCAGTGTTAGGTGGAGGCTAGTGTCCAACAAGAACCAAGTTGTGTTTTTAAAATCAAAGGAAAGGAAAGTAGAGAGTGCTCTAACTTGTGAAAAGCACAAATATAGGCACAAGGATCCTTCACCTTTACCTTCAATATCGTGGTGCAGAATACATGAACACAGATCACTATCTAGCTGTCGCCAGTATGGTGTTGATGCTCCAACGAGCAGGTAAATCCTCTGTGATGAAGAGGTTTGACATCAACGCACTCCGTGTGACAGATTTAGCCAACAGGTTTTGTATTGATGTCAGCCACAGATTCTCGGCTCCAGCTATTCTGCAAGACAATGGATGTTGCCAGGTCCCTGTTCACTTCTATCGTCAACCAATCTGCTGAGCAGACAATTGGCTACAGGCATGCAGGATGCTGACCATGGCTATCAGAGGAGGCCTTCCAGATAATTAAATTGAAGGCTGCAGCCCGCCAGTGTAGTGATAAGCAGACTCGTAATCAGCTGAAGCAAAAATTTAACACCCTGGCACTCTGCGATCGTGAGGCATATTATAACCAAGTGGTGAATGATGCTGAATTTGGCTTAGCCATGGGCGACTTTAAGTCAGCATTCCGAACCATTTGCGACCTCAGCGGTCAACAGATAGTCACTACAAACGGCATCGTGAATGACAACAAAGGCCATACATGTAAATCGGATGATGATATTCTCTCACACTGGGTGGATCCAGACATTTGTACTAATGCACCTACATTGGATGAAGTAAAGTGTGCCATCTCTAAACTGAAAAACGGATGTGTAGCCGGTACTGATGACATCCCCTCAGAGCTGCTAAAATGTGCTATTGATCCTGCACCAGAATCACTTCTGGCCATCTTTCCTCTGGTGTGGAGAACTGGAACCCTGCCAACTGCCTGGAAGGATTCACTCCATAAGGGCAACAGACCGTGCAGTGACTGTAAGAGCTACAGCCGATCACCTTGCTCTTCGTTCCAGGGAAGGTGCTTGCGTATTTTTGCTGGCAAGCCTAGCGCCTTTAGTACATCGGAACATTGTCCCCAACAGTCAGGCTTTACAAGGAACAGGCTTTACGAGGAATTAGACGCCATTTTGGCCCTTCACTTGTTGTCAGAGATACAATGTGAGTTCACGAAGCCCCTGCATTTAGTGTATGTTGATCTTAAGGCTGCATTTGATTCAGTAGACTGTGTCGCGTTACGGAAGGCTTCACAGGGCGTAGGACTTGTTGGACTTGATTAGAGAGCTGCATAATGGAACCACTGCCCATGTTCGTCTGGGGAACCAGATGTCAGTGCCTTTTAAATCAATATCTGGTGTTAGGCAGGGTTGCATTTTGGCCCCTACACTCTCTTGTCGGGCAATGGATTTCATAATGCAGCATTCCGTCAGGTCCATAGGCACTGAGATCAGTGATCTCTCACTCACAGACCTTGACTGCACTGATGACGTTCTTTTAGTACAAAGCCCCGACATGTTTTGTGAGGCAATCCAGCATATGGAGGAGGAGTCAGCTAAGATTGGTCTCCATGTTTTATGGTCAAAGACAAAACTGCAAAATCTAGGACCAGGTCCACCTGCGACTCCAATGTCTTTGAACAACGAAACTGTTGAATCAGACTCCAGCTTTTGCTACACTACACTTACCAACTCCTCCAATTCTCACACTGAGGTTCTCCATCAGATTAACATCACGGTATCCGCCAAGGGCTGTTTACAACGGACATGGAATCAACATCATCTTAGTATGACAACCAAGTTCAGGATTTATTCGAGCTATATCCTTCCCATACTGTTGTACAGCTGCGAAACATGGCCTTCCAACAAAATGTCAATGTCGTATATTGGACATAAAGTGGAATGACTTCATCTGCAATGTAGATGTTTATGGCTGCTCGGGTCTACAGACTACTGGGGCCATTGTCCACAGGTAGCGCCTTATGTTTTTTGGACATGTTGCAAGGATGCCACAAGATGTTCCAGCAAACGCCATTCTCCGGGTGACTTGTCTGGGATAAAATTCCACCAACCGAGGGGTGGAGGCGACCCAGAGGCAGACCCCCTATTACATGGGTTCATCAAGTCTGTTCCGATGTTGGACTCTCAGGCCGTCAAGCCTTTGCAGTTGCACAGGAATGGACCAAATGACAAACAATCGCTATGGCCGACTGTCTGGCTAAGCATTCAAGGGAGAGAGATCTTTCACCAGAGAAAGAAAAACTTCCAATATTAAGCTAACTCAAATAACTGCCAACCCAAAAGAAACAAAAATTCTAGGAATTGGAAGAATTTGGGTTCCCCTACTTCAGTTTCTGCTTTTCATTTTCTGCCCTGTTAAAAAGCTGTGTTCCAACCCAGAAGTCCATTTTTTTTCCAGAGGTGAGTAAAGTGATCCATGTTCCTACTTCACAAGGGTGCTGCGATACCTACTTTGGTCCCATTCCTGCAATGTTTTGTGTATGGGTGGACTCCTGAACCTGTGTGAACCCCAACTAAGTCGACCTTTTGTAGGGTGCAGGAGTTTGTCTAGATCAGGGCCCTAGTTGCACTTTTAAAGATTTTGGCAAGAAACGCACTGGAGAAGCGTGAAGTACTATTTAAAAACTTTTAGTGTATTTTCCATGCACGTCATTTTCAAAATACAAAGCCAAAGAAATGGCCACTTAAAAATTATGTTCCAGTAAAGGAGATAGAAAAATTTTCTACTCATTCACATTCAGTGAACCTTTTAAATTACATATGCAAATTAAAAAACTACTAGAATATAAACTCACCATGGATGCTGTTTCTGAAGCTGTGACTGTACTTGGCTTAGTATAAATCTGAGGAGAAGGAAGTCAGCAGATTTATGGATTACAAATCTGAAAACAGTACAGTAATTGTAATAACAAATACAATTTCAAACTGCTTACGCAAGTATTTTTAAAATTCTTTATTCTCCGACAAAAGACAAGTCTGACTTCAGGTGATAAAGGAAAAGCCAACACAATGCCTTTTTTCTCCTTTCCGTCATAATTTATGAAACTACCAGAGTAAGACTTAGCCTTACATAAAAACAGAAAGGCCGGTGCTGGGTGCCTAGAAGTGGGGAGAGCAGAGTTCAGGTCCCTGCTATGCCCTGCATGTGTCCTTGGGCAAGTCCTACGTGCACAATGGGGTCCTGACTCCTAGCCCTGCCATGTTGGGGTTGTGTGAGGAGAAACAATAATGATCATAAGTCCTGGAACTAGGGATATGGGAGGTGCTGCAGCACCCCTTGGCTTGAAATGGTTTCTATTATATACAGTGTTTACAGTTGGAGGTTCAATGGCTATCAGCACCCCCATATAAAAAAATGTTCCAGCACCCTTGGTAACGAGTGCGAGACACTCACAGACCCAGGAACTGGGTCACTGAAGAACCTATGGGAGACAAATAACCCCAGCCCCATACCCTGAGTCTCCTACTCCCCCAGGAAATGACTCTCCCAAGCCTCATCTCAGCATCCCCATTTCCACTGCCATCACACTCTCCCTCATGCCAGCACCACCTCAGCAGTAGTACTGGGACTGAGCAAGGTTTCCCCATGAGTTTCTCCCCATATTGAGCTGACTCAGCTAAGGCTTGAAAGACCATACTCAAAGCATATTTATGGTTCGCAGAGAGGGTGTACTAGTGGAGTTCTGCAGGGGTCTGTCATAGGTCTAGTACTTGTGAATATTTTCATTACTGACTTGGATAATGGAATGGAAGGTATACTTATAAAATATGTGGCTAACACCAAGCTGGGAGGGGTTGCAAGCATTTAGAATGACAGAATTGGAATTCAAAATGACCTCGACAAATTGGAGAACTGGTCTGAATTCAACAAAATAAAATACTATAAAGACAAATGCAAAGCACTTCATTTAGGAAGGAAAAATCAAATGTACAAATACAAAATGAGGAATAGCTGGTAACTGATGGTCATGGATCACAAACAGAATATGAGCCAGCTGCAAAATAGGCTAAATATTATGCTAGAGTGTACTAACAAGAGTGCCATATCTGAGACTCAGGAAGTAATCGTCCCACCCTACCTGGCACTGGTGAGGGCTCAGCTAAAGTACAGTGTCCAATTCTGGGTGCCACACTTTACAAAATATGTGGACAAAATGGAAAGAGTACACACAATAGCAACAAAAATGATAAAAGATTTAGGAAACTTGACTTATGAGGAAAGATTAAAAAAAACCCTGAGCTTGTTTAATCTTGAAAAAAGAAGACAAAATGGGGAAGTAATAACAGTTTTCAAATATGTTAAAGACTGTTATAAAGAGGATAGTAACCAATGGTACTCTATGTCCACTGAAGGCAGGACAAGAAGTAATGGACTTAATCTGCAGCAAGGGAGATTTAGGTTAAGAATAGTTAAAGACGAGGATAACTTGCAATAGGTTTCCAAGAGACATTGTGGAATCCCCATCATGGGTGGTTTTTATGAACAGGTTGGACAAGGGATGTCTAGGGATGGTTTAGTTTACTTGGTCCTGTCTCAGTGCCGGTGGCTGGACTTGATGATCTTTCGAAGTCCCTTCCAGCCTTGCATTTCTGATTCTACATCCCTCAATATTCAAACAGTCAGCAAGCTTAAGCAATTTATGAGCAATTTAAAAGATCTGGAAAATTGATATTTGGTTCACTAACGTAAAAAAAATGCAGGCTAATTTAAAAGACACTGGTCGATAGGACTACTCTTGTGAGTAAAGTTAATGTGTTTGGACGACTAGAACCAAAACCACAGAATTATAACACAACAACAGGGTCCACATGGACATTTATTGTACGGCAGGCTAATCTGGGATAGATTTACATCATAACTTGCTGCAAACTACCTGTTCATCTAGACAAGCCCCTAGTCTACTAATATATCTGTTTAGCATGTGGTTTGTTTTACAACTAATAAAGCACTATTTTATTTATAAATAATTATAGCAAGATGTTTGACATTGGTTTGTGGTTAGTTGTGATTAAGAAATTATATTACACAAAGTGGCTAATACTTTACCTACCCATTGTTTCATGTATATTACTTTTAAGTGTGTTTAAGCATCCTATATGTACATCATCACTGTCACCAACAACTAATGCAACAAAACAGTTTGCATTATAACTCTTTTTCACTGGTTAACAACTCTACAGTGGCCTTAAATAACCCATACAGGTTTTTTAGAGCCAAAATTTCATTCAACTTCTTTGAATTTAAAGAGTTAAAAAAATCAGTTAAAAAAAGTTCCTGACAGACAAAAGTTTGGAGCTTGATACTTAGCATATAACTAGCCACTAATGAGGCTGTTTGGTGTATGATTTGGGTTGAGAAATTTTAAAATAAAAGTTATAAGTCATTGAAAAATCATTTCTAAGCCTGATCAGAGTAGCCATTAGCTAAAATGTTTTCAGCACACCATAATACAGTCCTACTTCATTTCATATCACAACAGTGCTTCTAGAGGGAAAAATGCATACATTCACTGTTTAGCCTGCCAGGTACTAGAACTGCTGCTTGGATAATTTGCATGAGGGATATTGAAAAATTGTCATTAAAATGCAGCAAAGATAATAAGAGCCTGGCTTATGAAAGACAAAAGACAATAACAGATCTGAAATAAAGATCGCAGATCCTGCAAGGAACATTAGTATCTTTTCAATAGAAAATATACAGTCGTAGCTATGTAAATACATTAATAATAAATAATAAAAAATAATAAATAATAAATAACAGCAGAAGCAAAAGAGGATAATTACCATTCCCACATCTCGGTAAGTTAGAAGTAGCTAAGGCCAACACCATTTAAGTGCTAATATTATTAAAACAATTTTTTTTCTTAATAAATGAAAAATGAGACGTCTAACTGTAGATTAACATACCCTTTAATGCTACAGAGGTAAAAATATAACCCCACAACAGCCTGGAAATGAATAGTTACGGTGAGATTTTACACTGTGCCTTTAAGGGTACGCCTACACTACAAAATTAGGTCGATTTTACAGAAGTTGATTTTTAGAATTCTATTTTATACAGTTGATTGCGTATGCCCACACTAAGAGCATTAAGTCAGCGGAGTGCATCCTCACTATCGCGGCTAGCATCGACTTACAGAGCGGTGCACTATCCCTATCAGAACACTTCTGAACTAGGAAAGGTAACCAGAGAGTCACAACCACGGCAAGCATGGAGCCCGCTCAGCTCACTGTCAACATATGTCTCCTGGGTGCTGCTGGCAGATGCGGTACCGCATTGCTACACAGCAGCAGCTCCTTGTCTTCGTGGCAGACGGTGCAGTAGGACTTATAGCCATCGTACATCTCCTGGGTGTTCCTGGCAAACCTCGGTGAGGTCAATCAGGGCCCCTGGACAGACATGGCTATCGTTCTCTTAGAGCACCAAATGGGAGTGACTCCAGGTCATTCTCCTCTTTAAGCTTTGTCTCATGGAGATTCAGTCCTGCCTGGAATATCATGCGAGCTGGAGGCTTCTGCCTCAGGCTGCTCTCCCAGGCGGCAGCACCATGCAGTCACACCTATCCCAGCCTGCCCCTTGCTCCCATGACTCATGAAGCCTGGACAGTAGTAAGGAGCAGTTCAACTTGTGGAATGACAAATCCAGAACAAAGGATTGCATTCTATGGGCCACATTAAGATTATTTCAGAGTCCTAGATAGCATTGATCTCTATAAAAGGCTTCATGAAAATTTTCCCCTGCCCCTAACAAAAATGTTAATTTATCAGAGCAGTTGAAAGCGTAAGGAACCCAGGACTACAACTTTGAGAGAGCTTCCATATTATCTAATTCATAATTGATATAATTCAAAGTAAAATTTCACAGCGCTGTCTGTTCTAAGACTAAAAATGCAGGAGGGGAGTCAGAGAAAGAAACAGTGACCGGCTTCCGCCCGTTTTTGAACTGATGACCTTTCGCATGTTGGGTGATAACCACTATACTACGGAAACCCAACTTGAATGGGGCTTCTCTTTTTTTGCCACAGACTTTGCCGAATGCACAGGAATATTTTCTCTAGCTACAGAAGCTACCTAATGCAATGTCTATATCTATGGCCTTCCTGCTCACAAAGTGGTCATGCCCCCACCCAAGGCTGACACAGCGCGGACTGCATGTGACACAGCGACCTGGCTTGGGTAGGATCACTAGCGAGGCATGATACTTTTGCTGTTAAGCAAACACAGCAATTCTTTCCTGGCCTCTGCCGCTGAATGCCTCCACGTATTAAGCTGTGCCCTATCAGTGCGGGAGGACTGCATGAGCTCGGAAAACATGTCATTGCGAGTGCAGTTTTTTTGCCTTCTAACCTACGATAACCTCACGGACAGAGATGATAGGGAGAGCATAGAAACATTCTACACTCTACGATTCTGGGGGGGACTGCATGGTCACCTGTGCTGCTGAGTTCGTCATGCTGACCAAACAGGAAATGAAATTCTAAAGTTACCGGGGCTTTTCCTGTGTACCTGGCTAGTGCATCGGAGTTCAAAGTGCTGTCCAGAGTGGTCACAATGGAGCACTCTGGGATAGCGCCTGGAAGCCAATACCGTTGAATTGCGTCCACACTACCCCAAATTCAACTCGGCGGTGTGGATTTTAGCGCTAATCCCCTCATTGGGGAGGAGTACAGAAATCGATTTTAAAATTTAAGTTAACAAAAATGGCTTCATTCGTGTGGACGGGTGCAGGGTTAAATCGATCTAACGCTGCTAAATTCGACCTAAACTCGTAGTGTAGACCAGGGCTAAGAAACATCGTGCTAAAATAGCCAAGGTACAGGGGAATTTATGATGATTTAAACCACCTTCCCACCCTCTCAATTCTTGGCTGCTGCAGGACCAGTGCAGACCACAGAGTAACTCAGACAGCTCTGGAGGGCTGTGTAAATTGCAACAGCCCATTGCTGGCTGCCTATGGGCAGAATCGCCAAAGCACTACACTCTCTGACCCCAACCACAGCTCCTGATACATCCCTGCCATGTCAGCCCTTCCCTCAACATGTCATCTATATCTGGGGCCTCACTGGGCAGTATAAACTGCCTTGCATAAAGTGTGCATCAGGGGAAATTCTCCCATGGCCGGATCCAGCACATTAAGATACCCATTACTCTTCCACAGCTTTATAAAAGGGCTGTAGCAGATAGGACTCCCATCTCCACCCCCTGCCAATTCTCAGGTTCCTACAGCAAGGAAAAACCAGGACCCATTGCACATCCTGTATATTTTATAGTATAAATTTTCTTGACAAGCTACACCACTTTGAAAAAATGGGCTAGGAAACGTGTCTGCCATATGTCCAAATGAACATTGCTGTATGAACTTTAAAAAGTCAAAGCCAGTATTAACTATGTTATCTGTACAACCTTAATTTTGCATTACAGTATGTTTTTACATTTAATTTTTGATATAAAGTGACATACCATGAAGTGCCTCTCAAACCTAAAAACTTCCAAGGTTTTGCACCATAACTGGCTATTTCTTAGTAAGCAAACAATCTATGAGCTTGTCTACATGGCCGAACAATTCGGACTACTGGGGAGTGAACTGCAGCACTCAAAGTGCTTTTCTGTAATTGCCCAACTGCTAACGTGAACTAAAAAGTATCTGGTTAGTGTTAACATAGTCCTCTTCAAATAGTACTAAGGAAACGCAAACTAGGTACCTGTCAGTTCACGCCAGCAGTGTCCACATAGGATAGTTATAGCACAGCACTTTGGTGCACACCACAATTCACACCGGCGTAGTCAGCACTTGCACAATGTAGACATAGCCTATGGTACTTACAGTAATGTGCTTTTTCTATCAGTACTTTTTCTCTTCTGTTAAACAACAAATTAATGACAACTTGGACATCTAAAGTGGAAAATTGAACCCTGGGTACCCACGTACGTAAATGGTTGATCCTGCATCTTCAGATACTTCCAGATGACAGCAGTGTCGGTCATCTTCATTTGCAGAAGGGGACTTAGCCAAGTTAAATCCAGCTACAACCATGGTGTCCTATTGAAAAGACAAAATTAAACCAATAACTGACATTGTTCTTTATTCGATATGCAGCACTTTAATGTCGTTGCCCCTTTTGCCCCCCCCCCCCCCCCGCTACCAACCGTCTTTGGCTTTACTTTCACCTCTGCTTAGAAGTCTACGAAGTCCCTTGAAAAATGTGTCCTTTCTTTATTTCAGACATTGTTTGGAACCCCAAGTCTCATACCTTTTGTTTGTACAATGAAAGTAGTTCATAATATAAAGCATAGCCATGGTCCCCTACCCCCACCACTTTTACTACTTCTCCTTATTTGAAAGGAAAATATGTCCACCACCAGTAGCAAAATCAGAAATGCCACCTGAAGGAAAGGAGGAGAATATTTTTTGTTGAAATATAATTCAAAGTTCAAAATGCAGGAATATGCAAGCAGCACATCTTTCGAAAAAGAATTTCTAACTACTGGACTATCAAAAATAAAAGTATCAAGTGTTCTAGGGACTAACCTAGAGAATGGCACTAACAAGATACAAATATTCCATGTCCTTGAAATGTGCAAATCACACATTCATGGGTCCTTTAACAATATAGGTAATTTGCAAGTGGTATAATTTATACACAAAATTCCAAGCTGAATAATATATATGTATGAACGTTTTTAAAAGATTCTTCTTCAATGTAAATGTTTAAATCAGAAACACACACACATATGCCCCTCAATCTCTCTCCCTGTTCTTTTTCAAACAAAACTGTTTGCCCAACAGTCAATCTGGAATATAGCCAAAGGGAAGTTATTTTATGGAGACTGCCTTTTGTACAGACACTCTGTTATGGGTTTTTTTTAAAATAGCTTTTAAATGTCAATGATTTCAAAACTATACTAAACCCATAATGGAATATGCTTGCATGAAATGAGTCTATTTGAGGAAGAATGTTGTACCATTGGCCTGTCAAAAAAGGAATAAAGAAAGTTATTAGTCACAGGGGGAAAGGAGAAGAAAAAAGATTTATATACTTCCTGGGTTGAGAATGAAAATGAGTAAGAAGTTTCCATCATCTGCACACTTCAGCTATTTTACACCTATGAGGTAACTATTTACACAGTGATGCATCCAACAGAAGTGGCACATCAAAAATGTATGTGACACACACACACACTTTAGTCAGGACCTCAGTTGGGAAGGACATTTAGCATCAAAACCAAAACTGAATAGTTTCAACTGGTTTACTCATTCACCAATGGCAGAGTATGCAATAGTGGAGTTTAGCCAAATGTGAGATCATACAATTGGAAATTAACTACAACATCATGATGTAGAGAACAAAGGTGTCACAGAATGTTTACTACATAATGATTATGATGGATGGTTTAGACCCATCCTCCATCTTGGCAGGGGGGTTGACTAGATGACCCTTGAAGTCCCTTCTAACCCTATGATTCTAGGTGTCCGCTCACTGTAATATATTAGCATCTGCATAGTAGTGTCTAGAGACCCTAACCAAGAATGGGGCCTCTTTGTGATAGGCACTGTACAATCACAGTGAGAGAAACTCCCTGTGACAAAGAACATACAGTCTAAATTAACAAGGCAGACAGCGAAAGGGAAATATTATCAACTCCATTTTACAGAGGGGAACTGAGTCACAGAGAGACTAAGGCCCAGATTTAGGTACCTCCAGATTTAGGTACCACTTTAGTTTCAACACTAAGTGACTTAGGAGCCTAAGCCTCATTGAAAGTCAATGGTACGTAGTCTAAGTTCCTAAGTCACTTTTGAAAATTAAACTTAGGTGCTGCAATGCTGAGCACAGCAATGCCTAAAATACCTTTAAAAATCCGGGCCTAAATGATTTAACCAAGGTCACTCAGGGAATCTGTGGTGGGAAAATGGAAATTGACCCTAGATCTCCTCATTCCCAATGCAGTATCTTAAAATACTTTCCTCTCAATGGAAAGACTCCAAACTCACCAATATGTTTCAGAAGCATTATTGGAACATCTACTCATTTCAGCAGAATCAGGACAAGCAATGTCTCAATGTACCGTCCTCAGAGGAAAGTAAGTACTTTGCAGAACATATAGATAGATATGGTTCATGCCATAAAGAGCTGTAAATCTATATTTTAGACAAGGCAGAAAATGAGGGCAAGAACGAAACAAGGGAAAAACTGGGCATGTTTCCCCTGTTGTGATACTGCTACAGATCTCAAAGGTGGGTAAATTTTACAAATAGGCAAACTAATGCAGAGAGAAGTTGAGACTTCCTCTCGGTCACAGCAAATCAATGACAGAGTTGCACAAATAGATGCTCAGTCTCTTGCTTTACGTGCTAGGAATTTTTATTCATTTTACTTCAAAATATAAAAAATGTAGGGCCTCTCCTTCACCTGTTCCAATCCCTAAAATTAGTAAGTAGCACAATTTCTTTTTAAATTATTTAAATTATGCATGTAGATATGTAAAGTTAGGCTGGCCAATTTAGTATCCCTCTTCCCCTCTTATATATAGCCACAACTTTAAGGAAGTCTGATACACTGATGGAACAAAAAGAAAAGGAGTACTTGTGGCACCTTAGAGACTAAACAATTTATTTGAGCATGAGCTTTCGTGAGCTACAGCTCACTTCATCGGATGCATACCGTGGAAACTGCAGCAGACTTTATATATACACAGAGAATATGAAACAATACCTCCTCCCACCCCACTGTCCTGCTGGTAATAGCTTATCTAAAGTGATCATCAGGTTGGGCCATTTCCAGCACAAATCCAGGTTTTCTCACCCTCCACCCCCCCACACATATTCACTCTCCTGCTGGTGATAGCCCATCCAAAGTGACAACTCTTTACACAATGTGCATGATAATCAAGTTGGGCCATTTCCTGCACAAATCCAGGTTCTCTCACCCCCTCACCCCCCTCCCAAAAACCACACACACAAACTCACTATCCTGCTGGTAATAGCTCATCCAAAGTGACCATTCTCCCTACAAAGTGCATGATAATCAAGGTGGGCCATTTCCAGCACAAATCCAGGTTTTCTCACATCCCCCCCACCCCCATACACACACAAACTCACTCTCCTGCTGGTAATAGCTCATCCAAACTGACCACTCTCCAAGTTTAAATCCAAGTTAAACCAGAACATCTGGGGGGGGGGGGGGGTAGGAAAAAACAAGAGGAAATAGGCTACCTTGCATAATGACTTAGCCACTCCCAGTCTCTATTTAAGCCTAAATTAATAGTATCCAATTTGCAAATGAATTCCAATTCAGCAGTTTCTCGCTGGAGTCTGGATTTGAAGTTTTTTTGTTTTAAGATAGCGACCTTCATGTCTGTGATTGCGTGACCAGAGAGATTGAAGTGTTCTCCGACTGGTTTATGAATGTTATAATTCTTGACATCTGATTTGTGTCCATTTATTCTTTTACGTAGAGACTGTCCAGTTTGACCAATGTACATGGATGGAACACTAATGCAAAGCTGTGTTTAAAATGTGCCCAAGTATATATACAAGGTAAACACAAAGCACTTTTGGAAGATGAATCTAGACTGAAGAACACACACACAGAAGAATCTAGTCTTTAAATGTTCATTTTTTCTCATGGGGAAAAACCCTCCCACTCACGTTTTGTTCTTAAAAGAAACAAACGAATCATGGCTTGTAGCACTATTAGGCTATGTCTACATTACAGCCGGGATCGATGCTGTGAGATCGATTCACCGGCAGTCAATCTAGCGGTCTAGTGAAAATCTGCCAAATCGACAGCAGATCGTTCTCCAGTCGACCCCTCTACCCCCAACGAGAAGAGTAAGGTAAGTCGATGTGAGAGTTTCTCCCGTCGACCCCCCACGGTATAGACCCCGTGGTAACTCAACCTAAGATACATCGACTCCAGCTACGTTATTCACCTATCTGGAGTTGCATAGCGTGGGTAGACTTACTGCCGTAGTGTAGACATAGCCTTAGTTTGTCATTTCCATGTGGACATTAACATTAAGAGGAGCCACAAAAGAAATTACCTAAAGAGGTCACAACTATATTATCCTTGTGGTATGTGAAATGAACTGCATTAAACTTGTAAAATAATAAAACATTTGTTGTAAGCAGAAAGCTTAAGACAGTGTTTAATTAGTCTAAAAAATTTCCTCAGCATTTAAAATGCAATGATTTCTTCAATGAGGCGGTGGCATTCTGAGAGCTTTAAAAAAAAAAAAAAGAGGTAGCTGAAAATATGGTCCAGTAAATTAAGATCAAACTCCCAATATTGGAAAGTCAACTATATAAAGGTGCAGATTAATTAAACAGATGGAGAATAAAAGTACATCTTGTACTTTTCCATATCTTATGCCTGTAATTATTTTTCCTATTGTACTGTAAAACTTTGATCTTGATTAATGAATGGAGGATCAGTAATGATCTCAGAGGTACAGTTAATATACCACTGATTTTCCTCTGGGCTTTTCAGACTATTACAGAAAGAAAATCCTGCCTCTGAACTGAAAATATGAAGTGATCTGCATTTCTCTGGTGAATCTTACAAGGATCATTCAGCTAAAACTTATTTTCAATTTTTTAAAAGGTAACAATATAAAATAAATGCTGCCAGATATATGTGCTTCCTTCAGACATCAATGGCCCCAGGATCTCTCATTACAGGGTGGGTGGTTTATACGCAGAGGGCTCCACACAAAAAGATGGGTCCTCCTGTAGGAGTCCTTCCTCCACTGCCCAGCTTGATTCACCCAGGCCTGCTCACTCCTAAAGCACAAAAGGGGCAAATGGCAATAATGCTCCAGAGGCTGGCTGATTTCTTCAAGAAAAGAGACATTTTCAAGAATTTTCTGTAAAAGTAAATGCAGGTCAATAGCTTTCCAAGTTTTGTACATTAAATTTGAATCTAAAAGCGTCAAGTCCTAATAAGGTTTCTCTTTTTCTTCTACATGTTAATATACAGGAGAAGCACACTGATGGGTGTGCAACTCCTGTCCAGGAGCATATGAGCCACTTGCCCACACTAGTGTGACCAGGGACAGCTGCCAGTGACCCCTGGTGTTTGCCCCACTGGGCAGGGCTGAGGGTGGTACAGCCATGCCAGTGGAGCTGCCTGGCCTGGGCACTGGCTCCTACGAGCAGTGGCCCAACATGCTGCTGCTTTCGCCGCTGCAGTTCCTTACCTAGTCTTCTATATGTATACACTTGGACTAAGATTGATATGGAAATAGGAGACAGACTTGTTGAAAGTCTCTGGGTAACGATAAAAGGGGTAAAAAAACAAGGGTGATGTCATGGTAGGGGGTCTAACTACACACCACCTAACCAGGAAAAAGAGGTGAACTTTTTTAAACTAACAAAATTATCCAAAGCACAGGACTTGGTGGTGATGGGGGACTTCAACTACTCAGACATCTGTTGGGAAAATAACACAGCAGTGCACAGATTATCCAGTTATTGGAATGTACTGGGGACAATTTTATTTCAGAAGGTGGAGAACGCTACTAGGGGAGAGACTGTTCTAGATTTGATTTTGACAAATAGGGAGGAACTGGTTGAGAATTTGAAAGTGGAAGGCAGCTTGGGTGAAAGTGATCATGAAACGGTAGAGTTCATGATTCTAAGGAATGGTAGGAGGGAGGACAGCAAAATAAAGATAATGGATTTCAAGAAGGCAGACTTTAGCAAACTCAGGGAGCTGGTAGGTAAGATCCCATGGGAAGCAAGTCTAAGGAGAAAAACAATTGAAGACAATTGGCAGTTTTTCAAAGGAGACATTATTAAGGGTACAAGAGCAAACTATCCCACTGCGTAGGAAAGATAGGAATTATGGCAAGAGACCACCTTGGCTTAACCAGGAGATCTTCAATGATCCAAAAATAAAAAAATGAGTCCTAAAAAAAGTGGAAACTAGGTTAAATTACAAAGGATGAATATAAACAAAATAACACAAGCATGTAGGGACAAAATTAGCCAAGGCACAAAACGAGATCAAACTAGCTGGAGACAAAGGATAACAAGAAAACATTCTACAAATACATTAGAAGCAAGAGGAAGATAAAGGACAGGGTAGGCCCGTTACTCAATGGGGGGGGGGGGGGCGGGGATGGAAACAATAACAGAAAATGTGGAAATGGCAAAGGTGCTTAATGACTTCTTTGTTTCAGTTTTCACCAAGAAGGTTGGTGGTGAGTGGACGTTTAACAGTGAATGCCAGTGAAAATGAGATCGGATCAGAGGCTAAAATAGGGAAAGAACAAGTTAAAAATTACTTAGACAAATTAGATGTCTTCAAGTTACCAGGGTGTGATGAAACGCATCCTAGAATACTCAAGGAGCTGACTGAGGAGATATCTGAGCCATTAGTGATTATCTTTGAAAAGTCATGGAAGATGGGAGATTCCAGAAAACTGGAAAAAGGGCAAATATAGTGTCAATCTATAAATAAAGGCAAATAAAGACAACCCGGGGAATTACAGACCAGTCAGCTTAACTTTTGTACCCAGAAAGATAATGGAGCAAATAATTAAGCAATAAATTTGCAAACATCTAGAAGATAATAAGGTGACAAATAACTGTCAGCATGGATTTGTCAAGAACAAATTGTGTCAAACCAACCTGATAGTTTTCTTTGACAGGGTAATAAGACTTGTGGATGTAGGGGGAGCAGTAGATATGGTATATCTTCACTTTAGTAAAGCTTCTGATACTGTCTCACATGGCCTTCTCATAAACAAACTAGGGAAATGCAACCTAGATGGAGCTACTATAAGTTGGATGCATAACTGGTTGGAAAATAGTTCCCAGAGAGTAGTTATCTGTGGTTCATAGTCATGCTGGAAGGGCATAATGAGTGGGGTCCTGCAGAGATCAGTTCTGTTTAATGTCTTCATCAATGATTTAGATAATGACATAGAGAGTGCACTTATAACGTTTGCTGACGATACGAAGCTGGGAGGGGTTACAAGTGCTTTGGAGGATAGGATTATAATTCAAAATGGTCTGGACAAACTGGAGAAATGGTCTGAAGTAAATGGGATGAAATTCAATAAGGACAAATGCAAAGTACTCCACTTAGGAAGGAACAATCCATTGCACATATGCAAAATGGGAAATAACTGCCTAGGAAGGAGTGCTGAGGAAAGGAATCTGGGGGTTGTAGTGGACCAAAAGCTAAATGAGAGTCAACAGTGTAACACTGTTGCAAAAAAAGCAAATATCATTGTGAGATGCATTAGCGGGAGTGTTGTAAGCAAGACACGGAAGTATTTCTTTCGCTCTACTCCACGCTGATTAGGTCTCAACTGGAGTATCGTGTTCTGGGCACCACCAGTCAGGAAAGATGTGGAGAAACTGGAGAAAGTCCAGAGAAGAGCAACAAAAATGATTCAAGGCCTAGAAAACATGACCTATGAGGGAAGAGTGAAAAAAATGGGTTTATTTAGTCTGGAAAAGAGAAGACTGAGGGGACAAAACAGTTTTCAAGTACACAAAAGGCTGTTACACGGAGGAGGGAGAAAAACTGTTTTTCTTAACCTCTGTGGAAAGGACAAGACGTAATGGGATTAAATTGCAGCAAGGGAGGTTTAGGCTGGACATTAAGAAAAACTTCCTGTCAGGGTGGTTAAGCACTAGAATAAACTGCCTAGGGAGGTAGAGGAATCTTCATCATTGGAGATTTTTAAGAGCAGGTTAGACAAACACCTGTTAGGGATGGTCTAGGTAATATTTAGTCCTGTCATGAGTGCAGGGGACTGGCCTAGATGACCCCTCGAGGTCCCTTCCAGTCTTATGATTCTATGGTCTGGGATATGATTTTTGGTTCAGCTATCTAGGTATTTACATGGCCCTCAATACTATATTATTGAAATGCCACCAACGTAATTAGAAATGGAAAAAACAATACTACCATGGCTCTGCTGGTCTTGCTTGTTGTTGCTAGAGCCCTGCAGCTCCACGGATATCTGTGGATATGAATTTTGTATATTGTGCAGGGCTCTAACCATAAGCTTATATTTCATAGATTCGAAAGTGACTATGATTGCCTGACCTCCAGCATATATCACAGGTCGGAGAACTTCCCTAAATTAATTTCTGTTTGAACCAAAGTGTATGTTTTATACTGATCAAATCACCCCTTTACATTGTGTGTGCCAAGCTAAATAAATTGAACTCCTTGAATCTGTCACTGACATGTTTACATGCAAATTATGCACAAATATGCAAATTACCTCATTACACAATTTGCATGGACTGTCACACATATGACAGTGGTTCTCAACCAGTGGTCTGGGGCTTTCTGAGGGGCCGTCAATCAGGGCCAGCATTAGACTCACTGGGGACCAGAGTCGAAAGCTGAAGCCCCACCACTTGCGCTCAAGCCAAAGCCTAAACAATGTAGCTTCATGGTGGCCCCTGTAGCATGGGTCCCCAGGCATTTGCCCTGCTTGCTATCCCCTAATGCTGGCTCTGGCTTTTATATACAGAAAACCAGTTATTGTGGCACAGGTGGACCGTGGAGTTGGGGGGAAGGGGGGAGCTCAGAAAGAAAAATGTTGAAAACCCCTGATGTATGGTACAGAGCAAAACTTGGAAGCTATAATATGTAGCTGAAATACTATGAGGTATTTGGGAAAGCTACTGTTTGGAAGCATTTCCTTTACATCTTGTTTTGGCACAACAGTCAAAGAATAGAAGTCTTGGAAAAAAATCTCACCTGGATTTTAAAAACTTCAAAAGACCTGTATTAGGATAGCAAAGATCCCTTAACCGACGCAAAAAACCCCACTTAGTATATAACACTTTCTAAGCCTTTCAAAGAGACTAGCTATCAACCATGTGCTGTGCAGATTGCCTCTTTTGCTGGAACAACTTTAGGAGTCCTAAAATGAAATAAAGAGATCACTCTCCTTTTAGCTTCCCCTGCCCCCCCACATAATACTTGTTAAAATATATTGGAATATACATGCTGATTATATCTGAGAATATTCATTTCTCTCAGACACAAAACCTGCAATGGCTCTTTCCTGATTTCCTGGGTAGCTCCCAAATTGGTTTGATAGGTGGCAGGTGAACAAGTGAGTGTGCGAAGACCTGTGTACACTGAGGGCAGGTCTACACTAGAAGCGCAACATCGCTCTACAGCTGGTGAAGATGCTCTATGCTAATAGGAGAGCGATCTCCCGTCAACATAATTACTCCAGCTCTGCGAGAAGCAAAAGCTTGTCGGTGGGAGAGCATTTCCCGTCAACATAGCACCAGCATAGACATTGCTAAGGTCACTGCAACTTGCATCACTCAAGGGGGAGGGTCTTTTTCACACCTGGTTGATATAAGTTAGATTGACTTAAGCAGTAGTGTTGACTTGCCCTCAGTAAAGACCACAGGAGGTTCATGCAGTGGAGGTGGGGTTGAGGAGTTCAGAGTGTGGGACAGAGCTCAGGGCTGGGGCAGAGGGTTGGGGTGCAGGGGTGTGAGGGCTCCAGCTGGGGGTATGGGCTTTGAGGTGCAGGAGGGTGCTCTGGGGCTACGGTGGGGAGAGAGGACTCCCCCCAGCTCTCTCCCTGCGTAGCAGCACCTGGGTTGTAGGGGAGAGGCCTCTCACCACCCCAGAAGCTCCAAGGCTGGGGCTGCAGGATAGGTGTCCCTCCCCTAGCCCCAGCAGATCCGGGCCAGGGCTAGGTCCAGGCCAGGGGAGGGATGCCCCAGCTGCTCCTGGGTCCTTAGAGCTAGACCATGGGGGGTTTTTTTTTTGCTCCTCAAGCTGTCCCGGTGCCTTTTGGTCCATGGCCTTGGGTGCCGACAGTACCGGGGTAGATTTGGCAGTCGGAGATTGCCTTTTCTGAGACGATTCTCACTGAGGTGAGGAGTGAGACAGCTTTTTTGTGGCTTTCTGCAGGACTGGGTCCTTTGTAGCTGTTTTTGAAGAGGATCCCATGTCCGATGCCACCACGGGTGAGTGCTGGTGCGGAGAGCTCCTGCGCTCAGGATCAGAAGCAGGTCGACGGGATTTCTCCAGCATTATAAGTTTTAATTGGAGATCCCTAGCTTTTCTAGTCCCCTCTGTCAGCTTTTTGCAGTGGTGGCACTTCTGTGCAATGTATGTCTCTTCCAGACAACGGACACACTGCGAGTGACTGTCTGAGACTGGTATTGACAGTCTACATGTCAGACAGCATTTAAAACCTGGAGAACCAAGCATGTCAGAGAGGCTATTCACAAAGAAGAAATGGGAATAGGCCCTTCCAAGTGCCTCTGGGCTGTGAGGTGGATGGCCGCCTCGGGAGAGAAAAAACGAAAAAGGTTTTAGGGAAGGGGTGGGCAAACATCGGGGAATAGAAATCGTATGACAGGCCATGAATGCTCACAAAATTGTATGATGGGCCATGAATGCTCACAAAAAAGGGTTGGGGAGTGGAAGGGGGTAAGGGCTCTGGGGTGGGGCTCAGGATGAGGAGTTTGGGGTGTAGGAGGGTGCTCTGTGCTGGGACTAAGGGGTTCGGAGGGTGGGAGGGGGATAAGGGTTGGGGCAGGGGTGCGGGAAGGGGTGCAGATTCCGGCTGGGGGTGTGGGCTCTGGGGTGGGGCTGGGATGAGAGGTTTGGGGTACAAGCGGATGCTCTGGGCTGGGACTGAGTAGCTAGGAGAGTGGATGGGGGGGGATCAGGAGTGGGGAGATGCTTCCGGAAGCAGAGGCATGACCCTTCTCCAGCTCCTACATGGCTTTGGCTCCTACACTGTCCCATCCCCTGCAGCTCCCATTGGAGCGTGTAGGAGCCAAAGCAGGCCTGGTGCCGAAGCGGGGCTGAGCAACCTGGTGCGGCTTGTGGGCTGGCTTAAAATGGCTTGCGGGCTGTAGTTTGCCCTCCCTTGTTTTAAGGTTTTTGTTGTTGTTGTGTTTTGGTTTTGGCTTGGTTTCAATAGAGGAAGAATAAAGAAGGATAAAACTATGAGGGTTGAACTAAAGGAATAGCAAGGTTTTGAGGATGCTGCTGTTCTGACCAAAGCCAACGGTGACAGAGAAGGAACTGGAGGGTGGATGGCTGCACACGCTGGGTAGCCACTCGGAGCAGCGCAAGACGGCTGCCGCACGTGCGCCCGACAACCAGGGCACTGCTACTACAAATCTCTGCCTAGAAGCGCAAAGGCGCACAAACACCTAAAGTGGAGCACCCACAGGGACACTCTTCAAAGAAGCAACAAGACATCTTGCTGAACAAACATAGGGCAGTTTAAAGCTCCTTTACAGTAGGCCAGTTTTGGCACCAGCACTTTTCAGCAGAGCTGCCTCCAGTGTGGTCCATATCCGCCAAGTACCTTCAGACTGATGGACTCCTGTCAGGCTATAAACATGTTAGATTAACAGCCTTCTGCTTTCTATTTTACCTTGTATCAACAGCACTCCCATAAGCTTTTACTGCATGTCTTTTATTCATGTGTTTGTTTGATTACAACAGATAAAAGAGCTTTCTGATTAAAGCTGACCGTTTTTAGCCAAATACTGCACTATGAATGCTTTTTGCTAATTCAGCAGTCTCTCACAATGCTATTCTAAATTATTTAAGATCCTAAATCTTAATGTTTTCTGCAGAAAAAAGACTGCAAGCTTAAATGTTTGGGGTATATTTGGTCATTGAAGGATTTGCTAAAATTTTTCCCTGAACACATAGGTGAGAACAGACAGCTTAAATAAAATTCCAGGGGATGGGGAGTTTTACATAGCATCATAAATGGAAACAAAATATGTGTTTTGCTGCCTAAAGGTACTGTATAAGTCACACAAACTGTAAAACCCACTCAAACCTAAATAAATTAAAATAGGTCAAAAAGATTAGATAATGTAGCATTCCCTGCCTCTACACTGATGACATATATTAATGTTGCCTTACACTTACCCAGTGTGTATACACTAAAACAAAACAACTGAAAGAGACCCTAACATATACAAGCATTGCTAAATTGAGCTGTTTTGCCCATACCAGGTGTTGTATGTTGTGCATCATTGCTTTTACTGCTGCTGATGCTGTTTACATTGTTCCCCCAATAGTGAAATCAACCCTAAACCAAAAAGCTATGCCCCTGTATATATTATTCCTGTTTCAGCATTTTACCAGATTACTGGCTGCACAAAAGTGATTCTGGAACTTCGTTGCTGACTCAGGATTAGAGTTCTGGATAGCTGACTGGACTTGTCTTGCACTGGAAAGAAATTTTACCATTGTACAGGTTCAAATAGTCACACAGTGACCAATTAATAAATCGAATTTTTACTGTGAACATTAAATCATTGTCAGTAATGCACAATTTAAGTGAAGAAAAAGAAATCTGTCAGCACTGTATTATAAAAGACAACATGATTTAGGCCAGCATTTCTCAAACTGGGGTCCGCAAGGGTACTCCAGGTGCTCCGTTGATCAACTCCTTCCCCTCCTCCCAATGCCACCAGGGAACAGCTGTTCAGTAGCATGCATGAGGTGCTGGGAGGGAGGCAGAGGAGTGGGAATGGGGCACGATCAGGGGAGGGGGCAGAAAGAGGAGGGATGGGGTGGAATGGGGACAGGAAAAGGTGGGGTGAGGCGTTGGGGGATGGGGTGGGGCATAGGGCTGAGCAGGGACTTTGGGGGTCTGCAAAAAATTTGAAATCAAAATGGGGGTCCTCAGGTTTCTAAAGTTTGAGAACCGCTGATATAGGTTATAGAAAGCAGAGATCTTTTCTCAGCTCTCCCACTGATTTACGGTAGGACCTTTGGGAAGTTACAGCCTATGTGACTGTTTCTATATGTGAAAAATGGGGTTAATATGTACACAACTTAAGGAGGCGTTATGAAGAGTTAGGCAATGTGTGTATAGTGTTTTAAAGATGTGAACTGCTATATAACGTTAGTTTTGAAAATAGAAACTATCAGTTTCACAGCGATGATTTACAATGCCCTATAGATAAGAGGACTTTTAAAAAACTACTTTTATCGTAATTGGGTGGACAATCAAATTCTTTACATCAAGCATGTGGGATTTTCAGGTCATATGAATACACTGTGTATACAGAAATCACTAGATTCAGCAGACTATTTTTAAAACAGTGAAAATAGAAAATGCATCCCGAGTTAGAAAGGAGAGAGAGAAAGAATAGAAATACCTAACCATTTCTGGAAGGTTAATGAATGCCACCAACTTATGGCAGACATGGAGAGCACTATAGTTGGGAGCCAGTGAAAAGGGAATGATCTGTTATCACCACTTCTTCCCTTGTGTTAGCTAAAGCTGCCAAAGGAAAGCCAGGTTTAAGAATGCCTATAAGTGCAGAGTTTGTAACTGTAAGGGTACGTCTACACTATGAAATTAGGTCGAATTTATAGACGTTGCTTTTTTAGAAAGCGATTTTATACAGCCGATTGTGTGTGTCCCCACTAAGTGCATTAAGTCGACGGAGTGCGTCCACAGTACTGAAGCTAGCGTTGACTTTCAGAGAGTTGCACTGTGGGTAGCTATCCCACAGTTCCTGTAGTCTCCGCCGCCCACTGGAATTCTGGGTTGAGCTCCCAATGCCTGATGGGGCAAAAACATTGTCGCGGGTGTTTTTGGGTACATGTCATCAGCCGCCCCTCCCTCCGTGAAAGCAACGGCAGACAATCGTTTTGCACCTTTTTTCCCGTGCAGGTGCCATACTGCTTTCAGCAGACGGTGCAGTAGGTTTGCAAACCATTATCATCCACCACTTCCGCTGCAACTCTGCTCTCCTGATGCTATGAATCCACCTCGCAGATCCTCTATATGACCATCATCATCCACTACTTCCGCTGCCACTCTGCCCTTCTGGTAGTCTCGCAGGGCTGCTTCTGCTGCCACTCTGCTTGGCTGCTCCTGTCTTGCCATACCACGGCAAGCGTGCAGTCCACTCAGATGTTGTGTCCTGGCAGCAGACAGTGCAGTAGGTCTGCAAAACTGGTCATCCAACCACTGCTTCCCCTGCAACTTTGCTCTTCTGCAGACGCCATACCACGGCAAGCATGGAGCCCGCTCAGATCACTGAAGCGGTTATGAGCATTGTAAACACCACGCACATCATCTTGCAGTATATGCAGAACCAGAACCTGCAAAAGCAGGTGAGGAGGCGATGGCAGCGCAGTGGAGAGAGCGATGAGGACATGGACACAGACTTCTCTCAAAGCACAGGCCCCGGCACTTTGGCCATGCTGGTGGCAATGAGGCAGGCTCATGCCATGGAATGCAGATTCTGGGCCCAGGAAACAAGGACAGACTGGTGGGACCACACAGTGTTGCAGGTCTGGGATGATTCCCAGTGGCTGCAAAACTTTCGCATGCTAAAGGGCACTTTCATGGAACTTTGTGACTTGCTTTCCCCTGCCCTGAAGCGCAAGAATACCAAGATGAGAGCAGCCCTCACGGTTCACAAGCAAGTGGCGATAGTCCTCTGGAAGCTTGCAACGCCAGACAGCTACCGGTCAATCAGGAATCAATTTGGAGTGATTGGGCAAATCTACTGCGGGGGCTGCTGTGATCCACGAAGCCAACACAATCACTGAGCTGCTGCTATCAAGGGTAGTGACCCTGGGAAATGTGCAGGTCATAGTGGATGGCTTTGCTGCAATGGGATTCCCTAACTGTGGTGGGGCCTTAGACGGAACCCATATGCCTATCTTGGGACTGGATCACCAAGGCAACCAGTACATAAACCGAAAGGGGTACTTTTCAATGGTGTTGCAAGCACTATAGGATCACAAGGGACGTTTCACCAACATCAAAGTGGGATGGCTGGGAAAGGTACAGGATGCTCGCATCTTCAGGAACTGTGGTTGGTATGAACAGCTACAGCAAGGGACTTATTTTCTGGTCTGGAAAGTAACTGTTGGAGATGTTGAAATGTCTATAGTTATCCTTGGGGACCCAGCCTACCCCTTAATGCCATGGCTCATGAAGCCATACATAGGCACCCTGAACAGTAGTCAGGAGTGTTCTTGGGTGTCTGGGTGAGGAGTCTACGGAACTTGGGGAGGAGGGCAGTTGGTCACACAGGGGTTGCAGTGGCGGTCTGTGCCTTTCCTGCACCTCAACCATACGCCGGAGCATATCAGTTTGATTCTCCGGTAGCGTAAGCATTGCATCCCGCCTCCTTTCATCATGCTGCCGCCACCTTTCCTCTTGATCCCGCCACCTCTCCTGTTGCTCCATCTGTCCTCGCTTTCCTGGACTCTGCCGTTGTCTACCTCCACGCATTCTGCTGGGCTCTTTCAGTTTGGGTGGACTGCATGAGCTCAAAGAACATTTCATTGCAAGTGTGTTTTTTTCGCCTTCTTATCTGCCCTAGCCTCTGGGATGGAGATGCTAGTCGCAGCGTTGAAACATTCGCAGCTGCGGGAGGAAAAAAAGGGAGATTAAAATTGAAAAAGACACATTGGCCATTTAAAAGGAGCGGCTGATGTTTTCAGGTTAACGTGCAGCACAAACCCAACTAAACCCCGCCCCAACTCTCTGCGATGATTGCTTCACCCTTCCCCCCACAGTGTGGCTAACAGTGGGGATGATCTCTTTTCAGCCACAGGCAAACAGCCCAGCAGGAACGGCCACCTCTGATGTCCCCTTAATAAAATCCCCCATTTCAACCAGGTGACTACGAATGATATCACTCTCCTGAGGACAACATAGAGAGAGAAAGAACGGATGTTGCTTGAATGCCACCAAACAGCGGGACCACACGCTGCCATGCTTTCTTATGCAGTTATTCCAAACTACATGTTACTGGCCTGAAGTGGTAAAGGGTCCTACCAGGGAGGATGCAATAAGGCTGCCCTCCCCAGAAACCTTTTGCAAAGGCTTTGGGAGTACCTCCAGGACAGCTTCATTGAGATGTCCCTGGAGGATTTCTGTCCCATCCCCAGACACGTTAACAGACTTTTCCAGTAGCTGTACTTGCCGCGAACGCATCCCAATTCTTCAGGGCAAATTAATTATTAAACACGCTTGCTTTTAAACCATGTATTATATTTACAAAGGAACACTCACCAGAGATGCCTTCTCCACCTTTAAGGTCTGGGAGCCCAGGTTGGGAGGGTATTGGTTCCAGGGTGATAAACAGTTCCTGGCTGTCGGGGAGAACGGCTTCTCTGCCTGCCTGGTGTGTGTTATCTTCCTCGTCCCCAAAATCCTCATCCCTGTTGTGTGAGACTCCCTTGCAGGAGTCCACGTACAGGTGTGAGGTAGTTGTAGGGGCACACCCTAGAATTCCATGCAGCTCATCATAGAAGCAGCATGTCTGGGGCTCTGATCCCGAGTGAGTGATTGCCTCTTGGGTTTTTTGGTAGGCTTGCCTCAGCTCCTTAAGTTTCACATGGCACTGCTGCGGGTCCCTGTTATGGCCTCTGTCCTTCATGCCCTTGGAGATTTTGACAAAGGTTTTGGCATTTTGAAAACTGGAACGGAGTTCTGATAGCACGGATTCCTCTCCCCATAGAGCGATCAGATCCCGTACCTCCCGTTCAGTCCATGCTGGAGCTCTTTTGTGATTCTGGGACTCCATCATGGTCACCTCTGCTGATGAGCTCTGCGTGGTCACGCCACAGTGGCCAAACAGGAAATAAAATTCAAGAGTTTGCGGGGCTTTTCCTGTGTACCTGGCCAGTGCATTGAGTTGAGAGTGCTGTCCAGAGAGGTCACAATGGAGCAGCGTGGATTGCTCCCAGAGCCCAATACCGTCAAACTGAGTCCACACTAACCCAAATTCGACCCGGCAATGTTGATTTCAGTGTTAATCACCTCCTCGGGGAGGAGTACAGAAATAGATTTTAAGAGCCCATTAAGTTGACAAAAATGGCTTCGTTGTGTGGACTGCTGCAGGGTTAAATCAATCTAATGCTACTAAATTCGACCTAAACTCGTAGTGTAGACCAGGGCTAAGTGTCAAGCAGTGCTAAAGCATTCAACCTTCTTGAACTGACTGTGTTTCTCTACTGGCCAGCTACATTTTCTATTTCTTTTTAAAATAATTCATTAATAGGAGCTTCATAGTACCGTAGTACAGTGATGATACAAACACGAACAAAAGTTGAGTGAGAATTTAGTACTGTGCTTTTAAGGAAGCAAGACCTCAAGGGGTATCTAAGCCCTCGTCAACACTAGGACTTTAGGTCAAATTTAGCAGCGTTAAATCGATGTAAACCTGCACCCGTCCACACAATGAAGCCCTTTATTCAGACTTAAAGGGCTCTTAAAATCGATTTCCTTACTCCACCCCTGACAAGCTTAAATCGGCCTTGCCAGGTCGAATTTGGGGTATTGTGGACACAATTCGATGGTATTGGCCTCCGGGAGCTATCCCAGAGTGCTCCATTGTGACCGCTCTGGACAGCAGTCTCAACTCAGATGCACTGGCCAGGTAGACAGAAAAAGAACCGTGAACTTTTGAATCTCATTTCCTGTTTGGCCAGCGTGGCAAGCTGCAGGTGACCATGATGGAGTCCCAGAATCGCAGAAGAGCTCCAGCATGGACTGAACGGGAGGTCGGGGATCTAATCACTGTATGGGGAGAGGAATCCGTGCTATCAGAACTCTGTTCCAGTTTTCAAAATGCCAAAACCTTTGTCAAAATCTCCAAGCGCATGAAGGACAGAGGCCATAACAGGGACCCACAGCAGTGCCATGTGAAACTTAAGGAGCTGAGGCAAGCCTACCAGAAAACCAGAGAGGCGAATGGCCGCTCTGGGTCAGAGCCCCAAACATGCTGCTTCTATGATGAGCTACATGCCATTTTAGGGGGTCAGCCACCACTATCCCAGCCGTGTTGTTTGACTCCTTCAATGGAGATGGAGGCAACACGGAAGCAGGTTTTGGGGACGAAGAAGATGAGGAGGAGGAGGAGGCGGCTGTAGACAGCTCACAGCAAGAAAGCGGAGAAACCGGTTTTCCCGACAGCCAGGAACTGTTTCTCACCCTGGACCTGGAGCCAGTACCCTCCGAACCCACCCAAGGCTGCCTCCTGGACCCGGCAGGCGGAAAAGAGACCTCCAGTGAGTGTACCTTTAAAAATACTATACATGGTTTAAAAGCAAGCATGTGAAAGGATGAATTTGCCCTGGCATTCGTGGCTCTCCTGGATGTACTCCCAAAGCCTTTGCAAAAGGTTTCTGGGGAGGGCAGCCTTATTGTGTCCTTCACGGTAGGACGCTTTACCGCTCCAGGCCAGTAACATGTACTCGGGAATCAGTGTACAACAAAGCATTGCAGTGTATGTTTGCTGGCATTCAAACAACATCTGTTCTTTATCTCTCTGTGTTATCCTCAGGAGAGTGAGATATCATTCATGGTCACCTGGTTGAAATAGGGTGCTTTTCTTCAGGGGACACTCAGAGGAGCCCATTCCTGCTGGGCTGTTTGCCTGTGGCTGAACAGAAATGTTCCCCGCTGTTTGCCATGGAGAGGGTTGAGGGGGTAGCCACACGGTGGGGGGAGGCAAAATGCGACCTTGTAACGAAAGCACATGTGCTATGTATGTAATGTTAACTGCAAGGTTTACCCTGAAAAAGTGTAGCCACTGTTTTATGAAATGTGTCCTTTTAAATACCGCTGTCCCTTTTTTTTCCCTCCACCAGCTGCATGTGTTTCAATGATCACAGGATCTTCTCCTTCCCAGAGGCTAGTGAAGATTAGAAAGAAAAAAAAAAAAAACGCACTCATGATGAAATGTTCTCTGAGCTCATGGTGTCCTCCCACACTGACAGAGCACAGACGAATGCGTGGAGGCAAATAATGTCAGAGTGCAGGAAAGCACAAAATGACGGGGAGGAGAGGTGGCAGGATGAAGAGAGTAAGTGGCGGGCTGAAGAGAGGGCTGAAGCTCAAATGTGGCGGAAGCGTGATGACAGGAGGCAGGATTCAATGCTGAAGCTGCTGGACGATCAAACAAGTATGCTCCAGTGTATGGCTGAGCTGCAGCAAAGGCAGCTGGAGCACAGACTGCCACTACAGCTCCTGTGTAACCAATCACCCTCCTCCCCAAGTTCCATAGCCTCCACACCCAGATGCCCAAGAACGCGGTGGGGGGGACACCGGCCAACCAGCCACTCCACCACAGAGGATTGCTCAAAAAACAAAAGGCTGGCATTCAATAAATTTTAAAGTTGTAAACTTTTAAAGTGCTGTGGGGCATTTTCCTTCCCTCCTCCACCACCCCTCCTGGGCTACCTTGGTAGTCGTCCCCCTATTTGTGTGATGAATGAATAAAGAATGCATGAATGTGAAGCAACAATGACTTTATTGCCTCTGCAAGCGGTGATCGAAGGGAGGAGAGGAAGGTGGTTAGCTTACAGGGAAGTAGAGTGAACCAAGGGACGGGGGGTTTCATCAAGGAGAAACAAACAGAACTTTCACACCGTAGCCTGGCCAGCCATGAAACTGGTTTTCAAAGCTTCTCTGATGCGTACCGCGCCCTCCTGTGCTCTTCTGACCACTCTGGTGTCTGGCTGCGCGTAACCAGCAGCCAGGCGATTTGCCTCAACCTCCCACCCCGCCATAAACGTCTCCCCCTTACTCTCACAGATATTGTGGAGCACAAAGCAAGCAGTAATAACAGTGGGAATATTGGTTTCGCTGAGGTCTAAGCGAGTCAGTAAACTACACCAGCGCGCCTTTAAACGTCCAAATGCACATTCTACCACCATTCTGCACTTGCTCAGCCTGTAGTTGAACAGCTCCTGACTACTGTCCAGGCTGCCTGTGTACGGCTTCATGAGCCATGGCATTAAGGGGTAGGCTGGGTCCCCAAGGATAACTATAGGCATTTCAACATCCCCAACTGTTATTTTCTGGTCTGGGAATAAAGTCCCTTCCTGCAGCTTTTGAAACAGACCAGAGTTCCTGAAGATACGAGCGTCATGTACCTTTTCCGGCCATCCCACGTTGATGTTGGTGAAACGTCCCTTGTGATCCACCAGAGCTTGCAGCACTATTGAAAAGTACCCCTTGCGGTTTATGTACTCGCTGGCTTGGTGCTCCGGTGCCAAGATAGGCATATGGGTTCCGTCTAAGGCCCCACCACAGTTAGGGAATCCCATTGCAGCAAAGCCATCCACTATGACCTGCACGTTTCCCAGGGTCACTACGCTTGATATCAGCAGATCTTTGATTGCATGGGCTACTTGCATCACAGCAGCCGCCACAGTAGATTTGCCCACTAAAAATTGATTGCCAACTGACTGGTAGCTGTCTAGCGTTGCAAGCTTCCACAGGGCTATTGCCACTCGCTTCTCAACTGTGAGGGCTGCTCTCATCTTGGTATTCATGCGCTTCAGGGCAGGGGAAAGTAAGTCACAAAGTTCCATGAAAGTGCCCTTACGCATGCAAAAGTTTCGCAGCCACTGGGAATCGTCCCAGACCTGCAACACTATGCGGTCCCACCAGTCTGTGCTTGTTTCCCGAGCCCAGAATCGGCGTTCCACAGCATGAACCTGCCCCATTAGCACCATGATGCATGCATTGGCAGGGCCCATGCTTTCAGAGAAATCTGTGTCCATGTCCTGACCACTCATGTGACCGCGCTGACGTCGCCTCCTCGCCTGGTATCGCTCTGCCAGGTTCTGGTGCTGCATATACTGCTGGATAATGCGTGTGGTGTTTAATGTGCTCCTAATTGCCAAAGTGAACTGAACGGCCTCCATGCTTGCCTTGGTATGGCGTCCGCACAGAAAAAAGGTGCGGAACGATTGGCTGCCGTTGCTCTGACAGAGGGAGGGGCGACTGACGACATGGCTTACAGGGTTGGCTTCAGGGAGCTAAAAATCAACAAAGGGGGTGGCTTTACATCAAGGAGTATTTCAGGCAGGACTTCCCGGAGGGTTCCAATAAGAAATGGTACACCTAAGTTATTGTTCTTATTGGTCTCTGATTCATACATGGCTAGATTTACCTCGCTGCACCTTCTCTGTGAGTGACTGCAGTGTGACCTAGAGGAATGAGTCCCCTAGAGAGGGGGCGGGTTTGCAAATGAGTACAAAACAAATCTGGTCTATTTCTTGTTTTGATCCACTCCATCTATCTTTTACATCTTTGGCTAGCAGCAGACGGTGCAGACGGACTGCATGCCATCCACAGCTCATGGCTGCTCGGCAGAAGATGGTACAATAGGACTGCTGGCAATCCGTATTGCCTGCCTGCTCACCATAAGATGGTTCAATAGGACTGACTGCAGGACTAAAGAGAATGACTTGATCAAGTCACTCCAAATTTAGTCCCTGCGCCCATGTCTGCCCAGGCGCTCCTGATCAACCTCACACAGGCGACCAGGAGCACCTCGGACATGACGATGACGGCTACCAGTCCTATTGCACCGTCTGCTGCCACAAGGCAATGGGTTGCTGCTGCTGTGTAGCAATGTAGTAACGCGTCTGCCAGCACCCAGGAGACATACGGTGACAGTGAGCTGAGTGGACTCCATGCTTGCCATGGTAAGGTGTCTGCACAGGTAACTCAGGAAAAAAGGCGCGAAACGATTGTCTGCCCTTGCTTTCACGGAGGGAGGGAGGGAACGGGGGCCTGACAATATGTACCCAGAACCACCCGCGACAATGTTTTAGCCCCATCAGGCATTGGGATCTCCGCCCAGAATTCCAACGGGCAGCAGAGACTGCGGGAACTGTGGGATAGCTACCCACAGTGCAATGCTCTGGAAGTCGACTCTAGCCTCAGTACTGTGGAAGCACTCCGCCGAGTTAATGCACTCAGAGCATTTTCTGTGGGGACACACACACTCGAATATATAAAACTGATTTCTAAAAAAACGACTTCTATAAATTGGACCTAATTTCGTAGTGTAGACATACTCTAACTCATATTGACCTTTGTCTCCCAGAACAGACTCTGCTGGAGATGTCTACGGATTACTGCAGTCCAAAAAGTATTTCAGATCAGGATCTTGGAAAGGAACTGTTGCTATCAAAGTATTTTCCTTTCATTTTGATCTTTATTGCCTTCTGTATCTTATCAGGAGGGGGGCTTGTGTATCGAGAATAATAATCTTGCTTTTTAATTAAACCCTGCTGAGTCACAGCTCCGTTCTTTCCAGAACTCAAATTCATCCACTCAGATTATCACTGAACAATTAAAAAAAACCACAACCCAACACCACATTTTAGAAGTGGTGTAAGTATAATGAAGTTCTAAGTCACAACGGAGGTTTGAACACTGATGCTGGTGCACTCTGGACATTTGAAATTGGCTGTTCAGTGGCTGCTGTTTGCTGCTCCGCTCTCTGATCTTCTAATTACTGCATAGGGCCTCATTTTGCTGCTTATTTTGCAGCTTGTATTTCTGCCAGGAAGGGCAAAAACCACCAGATCTTTAATTTTCAGAGGACTCAGCCACTGGTGACGTGGGGAATCGGCTCTGGAACAAGACTATCTGAACCTGGATTTGTTTCTTGACGTCACATGACTTTGACAATCTTCGTATAAACTACCGTGTAGTTGCTTTGCAAATCTGCTGCAGAGATTTGAGGCTGTCAGCAAAAGCTACTCTGCCCCAAACTGCATGAGACTTGACGTGACCTTTAAGCTCTAGGCATGCCAGTCTACAACAGTGAAGGATTCAATCTGAGAAACAATTAGACAAGACTCTGAGTTACATCAGAACCCACAGAAATAAGTCACATGGAACAAAGCTCACCCTGTGACCCAAAGTCTTTACCAAAGTCTGAAATGACCTCCCATGTACCCTCCTTGAGCTCATATGTACCAAATGGCTCAAAAGGACCCTTCATCAGCTTAAAGACCAAATTAATATACACAAGCTCAATTTCACAAAAAGGGGCTGCTGAAAAACTGGTCTACCTTGGAAAACATGCCTTTAAGCAACATAAAAGCAGCTCAGTCTATTTAGTTATCCAAGAGAAGGTTAAGAGGAAATTCAATCATGGTCTGCCAGCACTTAAATGGGAATGAGATTTCTGACAGTAGACAGCACTTTAACAGACAAAAGCATAACAAGATCTAAAGGTTGGAAATAGCAGCTAGACAAGTTCAGACTAGAAATATGGCACAAGTTTTTAACAGTGAGGGTAACTAATAACTTACTTAGAGATGTAGAAGATTCCCCATCACCTGAAATCTTTAAATCAAGACTGGATATCTTTCTAAAAACATGCTATAGCTGAAACAGAATTATGGGTTTGATTCAGAAATTACCGCTAAGCCTCTTTGACCTGTGTTACAGATGCAATAAGACTAGATGATTATAATGGTTCCTTCTAGCCTTAATCTAGGACTTTACATTTGATATATTTGTGATGGATCGATATTTCGGCCAAAAGAATATTCATGGATTTTTTTTAAGCTAGTCTCATAGAGACTACATCGGGGGTGCAAAACTGTATGAAGGGCTGGGTAGGGAAAGCTGTGCCTCCCCATCAACCCCCTCCCACTTACCACCCCCGACTGCCCCCCTCAGAACCTCCGACCCATCCAACTCCCACTGCTCCTTGTCCCCTGACCACCCTCTCCCAGGCCCCCCTCCCCAACCACCGCCCCAGGCCCTCCCCCATCCAACCACCCCCTGTCCCCTGACTGCCCCAACCCCTATCCACACACCCCCCCCCCCCGACAGGCCTCCTGGGACTCCCACACCTATCCAACGCCCCCGTTCCCTGTCCTCTGACTGCCCTCCCCCACAACCTCCGCCCCATCCAACCGCCCCCTTCTCCCTGTCCTGGACTGCCCCCCGGAAACTCCTGCACCTTATCTAACCTCCCCCCACCCCCCTTACCATGCTGCTCAGAGTGGCAGGACTGGCTTATTGGAAAGCCTAGTAGGTGGGCAGGTGCAAGCTGCGCTGTCCGCGTGGCAGCATACCTACATGGGAGGAGGGCAGCAGAGGAAGGGCCGGGGGCTAGCCTCCCCATCCGGGAGCTCAAGGGCCGGGTAGGACAGTCTGGCAGGCTGGATGTGGCCCGCAGGCCGTAGTTTGCCCATCTCTTAAATCTCAAGGATTTTAAAGCTCTCAGTGTAGCCCTGGAAACCAGCAGCTTCCATCCCACCTTCCTCATGGTCTGATGAATGAATCTTTGAAGCTGATATGGTTTTGTATTAAAGCTTCTCTTGAGAAGTATAAGTCTATTCTTTTTTTTTTTTCTACTGAGAGCCAAGTTTAAGTCATAACTTGGCTCGGAGTTAAAAAAAAAAAAAAAAAAAAAAAAAGCTGGTTGGTCTTTAAAAGAGCAGAGCTAGCCCAATACATATGCATTTCATACACTCCACAAATACAGAGTAACTCAGGCTGAAGCTGCCCATTTCCAGACCCGCCCTGAAAAGTGGTCAGTTGTGTGCGCGCATCCGTGTACCCCATAGGTTAGTACAGTGGTAAAATGTAGTGACAGAGTTGTGCAAAGAAGCTTGCCAAGTACATTACCCAAGCCATTGGTCTTTCCACACTAAATTCACACTGATTTTTGCTTCAAATTGTTTACTTCAAAAATGTTGAATCATTAAAACACAGCTATGTACCAGATTCACTTTTTTCTGGCCTTCCTTTTTTTAGTTTAACTACTGATCTGCACATCAGTTTACTAAAGCGTCATCATCATCCAAGCTAACCAATATTTAGCACATTCGTTGTTTAAAATTGTTTTATTTTCCTTCTTTAGGCCCATAACAACCAGCCTCTTGTGCTGATTTGACTTAACATGCATCTCACTGGTATATTAAACCAAACATGTAACTCTGCTGCATTATGAAGACAGCAGCCAGCCAGTGAAGGAAGTGCCATATGTGGTTTTATATACAAGAGATAGGCATTACTATTATATTGTATGTATATTCTACTGCTAGATTCATTATCCACAAAGAGTAAGGTACACCAATTATACTGCATAAATAGTAAAAGTTACACAATTTTAGGCATTTTCAAAACACTTTTTGCTTGATAGTGTCATTTAAATCAACTCAGTGATTAATCTACTGTCTACGTCAAACTACAACATAAATGTTACTTATATTCATAACTGGGCAGCCTCAGTCACCATTCACCAATATTCATCCACATTCATTTGCTAGGTAAACAGGACGGTATTCTGATAATATAAAATAATCAATTTCTTAGTTTACTTTTTGGGTTAATAAGAAATTAACATAATCAAAACTATATTTTCCTTTCTAGTTAATATTTCTAATAACGACTCAATATGTCGCTTAAAATCTATTTTAAATGACAGCCATACAAATTAGATAGAATAGTAAATTAAGCTACATCTTTAGAAAAGCCACTCAGAAAGACGAAGAAATAAAAATTTTTACCCCTTGATGTACAACTTTTCCACAATCGTCTGCCAACCTTCCAAAGAATAAAACATTGACGGTGCTGGTCTTTGAACATGAATTCTCTGACTCTATAACAAGAAGCATAAACAAACCAGATTACTACAAATCCTTTTATACCAAAATGGTGACAGAAAAGTCTCTACAAAAACATTCTATACAATGCAAAACACATTTTTATTTGAATAACGAAAACTGATATATACATGCAAAATATTTTAAAAGGCCCAGAAAAGCAGCTATACAAACAATACTGTCTATATGAAATAGAATACTTTTCATGTGTTTGATCACAATTTAAAATGTGCATGTACAGAGAAACAATGTATATTAAACATAGAAGTGACAAAGCTCCCACTTTGGATGATGTTACAGATAGAATACACTACTAAGTTATATTTAATTCTCTGTATTAGCAAAGAATATATTGTATAACTATTTTATATGGAGATAATCCATGACTTATCATAGAATCATATCATAGAATATCAGGGTTGGAAGGGACCCCTGAAGGTCATCTAGTCCAACCCCCTGCTCGAAGCAGGACCAATTCCCAGTTAAATCATCCCAGCCAGGGCTTTGTCAAGCCTGACCTTAAAAACCTCTAAGGAAGGAGATTCTACCATCTCCCTAGGTAACGCATTCCAGTGTTTCACCACCCTCATAGTGAAAAAGTTTTTCCTAATATCCAATCTAAACCTCCCCCACTGCAACTTGAAAAAAGTCCCTTCATGCACTTGTAAGTACCAAGAAGTTTTCCCCGGGGAGCTGGGAGACCTAGGTTTGAATATCTGCTATAATTAAGCTTTCATTTTAAAACATATTCTAGCTGTTATGGTTACAGAAATGACCATCCATGTGTGAATCGATACAGTCATTTTTTTGAAACTGTAAAGAACTCCAGTGCCCCTGCTGAGGCTCATAGATAACCTGACTCGCAGCAGAGTGCAATTAACAAAACTCTGGGGAAGTTTCAGGTCTATTCAGACCTGAGTAGGTAGCAGTGAAACTGACAATGACTGCATCAAATTCACCTGCTGCTAGGACGGCGTGGGCAAACTTTTTGGCCTGAGGGCCACATCGGGGTTGTGCAACTGTATGGAGGACCAGGTAGGGAAGGCTGTGCCTCCCCAAACAGCCTAGCCCCCGTTCCCTATCCACCCCCTCCCACTTCCCACCCCCCTCAGAACCCCTGACCCATCCAACCCCCCCTTCTCCTTGACCCCTGACTGCCCCCTCACAGGAGCCCCCCACCCCCTATCCGCCCCAACCCACCCCCTATCCAACTCCCCCCCACTCCCTGTCCCCTGACTGCCACAACCCCTATCCACATCCCCACCCCCTAATAGGCCCCTGGGACTCCCACGCCATATCAGACTGCCCTTGTTCCCCGTGCTCTGACCCTCCCCCCAAGAACCTCCGCCCCAACCACCCCCCGGTCACCCCCATCCAACCTCCCTCCCCTCCCCCCCCGGCTCCCTGCCTGTCCCTTGGGACCCTCTGCCCCTTATCCAACCCCCCCGCTCCCTTACCATGCCAGAGCCAGCCACGCTGCCCGATAGGAGTGGCAGGCCAGAGCACCGCCCGCGTGGTGGCATGGCTGTCTGGGAGGGGCCGGGGGTAAGCCTCCCGGCCAGGAGCTCAGAGACCAGGCAGGACAGTCCCGTGGGCTGGATGTGGCCCACAGGCCATAGTTTGCCCACCTCTGTGTGCTAGGAGCATCAGCACTGCAGATAAGTTTCATCTACACTGCATGCTTTTCAGGGGTGTATAGTGCACATACTCATGTAGACCCTGTAGCACAGGTACAAACAGCAGGGTAAATGGTGAGGCATGGCTTAGGCAAGTAGAATAAAGACATGCTTGAAGGGTGTGGGTATATACTCAAGTACACATCCAATAAGGCTCTCAACTCACCCAAGCCGTGCCTCCCCATCTACACTGCTATTTTTGTCAGCGCGGTGTCCTGTTGCTTCCCCACTGATAGAGCCTTTCTCTGCTGCCTCCCCTCTGCCAGAACTTTTCATTGGATCATCTAGCTGCACACCGCAGTGTGGACACAATGTGCTTTTCACTCTGGCATGTAGCTACGTGTACACAACACGCTGCTGAAAGTGATGTGTAGTGTAAACGTAACTAGAGAGTAGAGGACAAGAACCACAAAATAACCCTTGAGGCTGGAGAGGTATAGTAATAGATTAGCCCCCCTTTCCCTACCCTCATACAACAACCAGGAGACAGAGAGGAGTCAAGTAGCAGAGATCCTCTAGTGGAGGACAGGATGGGGGCGAGCAGAAGTAAAGTGGGAAGGAGGAAGACAGAAATAAAATATTTTCTTCTGGGCCAGAAGAGGGACTTCAAAACTTAAGGCTAGTCTACACTGGCAACGCTAAAGCACTGCCACGGCAGCACTTGTGTGGTCTTGTGTGGTCGCGGCGCAGCGTTGGGAGAAAGCTCTCCCCGCGCTCTAAAAAACCCACCTCCATGAGGGGCATGGCTCCCAGTGCTGGTGCACTGTCTACATTGGTGCTTTACAGCACTGAAACTTGCTGCGCTCGGGGTGTGTTTTTTCACACCCCTGAGCGAGAAAGTTGCAGCGCTGTAAACTGCCAGTGTAGACAAGCCCTTAGACACTGTATTGCCAGAGTCCAATACAAGAGTTAGTGCCCCGAGCAGTATCTAGGAACACCATCTGCATTCTTTCTCCACAGGAACTGGGCTTCTCAGCAGTTGTTTTGAATCTCACTGGCAATCTTTCCCTTCCTCATCTTTTGTTTCAGCTTCTAGCTGTGCAGTTTAGTCTTGACTACTAAATGTCTCTTTTTTTAAAACCCAAGTCAATTAGTTAAAGATATAGCTTTAATCTGTTCAACCTGGAATAGGACTCAATATGTTATACATTATATCTTCTGTCAGCACAATGGCCACAATAAATGCTTTATTTTCATATATCAACCATGGTGATTACTACTGAATTTGATTCAGTTGCTCTTCAGTTTTTCAAGTGGTTACAAACTGAAGAAATGCAGCATTAAGACAGTACATAAAAGTAATATATTGCTGGAACAATCTATAACAACAGATTACAAGGTTGCATAACTACAAGAAGTCTGTTGAAGCACTATGGTCACGTTGCTTCAAATGACTCAGTGGCATGTAAATTTAAAATACCATATTCTGAGGGAACGTATACAAGTGCTGAACACAACAAAACAGCTCTTTTCCAAGGTTTATTAATACTGATATAGCAAAATTTTAAGAGATGCATTAGTAATTTCAACAGAAGTAAAGAATTGTATGTTTAAATGGGAATACCTTGAAGTACAATCTTGAAAAATTCTGTTCCATTTCCAAGTTTAGTTAAAGGGTAGGAGAGAATAACTGTTCCCTGAAATGAAAGAAGAGACAAAAAAAAATTGATTAACAAAAAACTCCAAAATAAAGCTATGAGCAACTCTGGGTCACTGCAATAGAAATAACTGGTAGAAGCTTCAAAGCACAAAGCCAGCTTTTGCTCTGGAGTGTCCAGCATGAATTAATGTTATTGTGGTTTGACAAATAGATTGTGGGGGGAGGTTTAGAGTAATTTGGTGGTAAAGGTTAAGAAGATATGAGAGCAAGTAAGTGAATTTTAACCAAAAGGTGTCAGTTCTAAGAGGGTGTTTGACATTGAGCAATTTAATCATCTAGACTAAAGCAACGAGAAAGGAAGAAAGCAAGTGGCTAATAGGTGACCAAAACTAAAATAATCACTGCTTTTCATATATATGTTCTTGGACTTTCCACTCGGAGAAAAGCAGCACATATCCGGTGAGAAGTTAACTAAAGCAAGTAAACCAGAGAAGGCAGGAAAACAATAGCCTCTCAGAATATAGGAAATAATATTTAGACAGAGGAGCATAACAAAATAATTAACTGAGAGTTACAAACCAGGAGATAAAAATATGTAGGCATTAAAAATAAATTTGATTTCTGACAAAGATTCAAGTGGACAGACACATAAGCAACTCTCAACAACATTTCTGCAAGAGTTGTTGTCAGTAGTTGCTACACAGATGCTAACGAGTACCTCAGAAATGTAGGCCATGTACTTAAAGTAGGTACCACAATGATAGGTTTTGCTAGTTAAGGGCAAATGAAGGGCTAATTCACAGACGTAAAAAAAGTGGCTAAAGAGGTGATGCAAAATAATCAGAAGATACAATGGATTGCAAATATTCTGGAGGAAAATATTGAGATGCATGTGAAATTAGAGTCAAGAGACAAAAATACAGAAATTCATATGGGAATAAATAATCCTCTGTATAAATGGTACTTAAGATGTGGAGAACTGATCAGAATAGTGGTATCATCCAAACCCGGGGTTTGTAGCGTTGAATCACACCATTGTGTGAACGTTGCAAATACTTTTTGGCTGTACAGGGTAACCTACTAACAATCAAACTCCGTTTACACTGAAGTCAAATGGAAGCACAGAATTATATCATTGCATTCCAATTCTAGTTATACTGGACATCTGCTTAGAATGAATGAATGGGGCAAAAAAGGGATTTTACCATAAAAAGGTTAATTAACAGAACATGTAAGTCAACTGAGTGCATTCCTCCACATTTGGCAGGTTTAGTACTATGCCCATTTTAAAAATAGAACAATATGGAGAATGGTTCAGGGGGAAGAAAAACATAAGGTTTGAAAAATCAATATATATATCTATCTATCTGTAAGAGAACTGGGTATGTTCAGTATGGAGAAAACATGGTTGCAGTAGAGAGGGAGAAAGACAACCTTCTATAAAAACACAAAAGGAGCATTACCAAGATGACAGGTATGTTATTACCAGCCAGCCAGGACAGAAAGAGTCATAGTGGTCTTATATTGCATCACGGGAAGTGTGGGTTAAATATTAGAAGACAGTGTTAGGCAGTGGAAACAGCTGTCACAAAAGGAGGAGGCACAAAAGCTAAATGAAGTATAGACTACCTATCAATAGCCATCTATTACAGACACTTTAAGAAATAAACAACATTCGGCAACTAACCAGTAACCGAAATAGAAGTCTCCACATTAAATCCAAATAATTTTTCTTCTTTTTTTGTCTAAAAAGGTAATTATTAAAATAAATCCAACTACCCCTAATCTTCAACATATTTCAAATAGAATAGTGATTCAGAACATGTTGTACAGCTTTATTTCTGCCAAAGCAGCAATAGTGTTTCATTTAGAACAAAACAAAGAAAAAGTTATAACATAGGCTGTATTTTATCATGGTAATAATGCCACTTTTCAGGAGCAAGATGGCAAGTTTATGGGGCAACATGAAATGTTATAAATGCACATTTTAATCACCAGCAACCACTAAAACTATGCTTTATAAAGGTACTGGAAATGTCCCTAAAAGTACCTGAAGAAACAGATTTTCCACTCATATTTTAATTTGGGGATTTATTTAAAATTACAAGTAAAGGATAACCTGTGTACAAGTTGTTAAAAAAGATTCACTAAATTTTGTCTGTTGCCAGTAACATCAGTCTAAATCCATAGTTCCATTGAATCTAATGGAGCTACCAGTGTAAAAGAGCAGAAACTGATTAAAGATGGGGGGTTGGGGCGGAAGGGAGAAAGCAACTGAAGAGTTAATGACAATCTGTGATAAATGAAAGGCGGGCTCCCTTCTATGAACACTCAGCGAGCCAGTTAGCTATAAAATCCCTCTTAGTAGCTGTTCTCTACTTGCTTTACCTGTAAAGAGTTAAAAAGTCTCCCTATTATGCACAGGTAAAAGGAAGGGAGTGTGCACCTGACCAAAAAAGCCATTGGGAAGGATAGAACTTTTTAAAATTGAGAAAAAACTTCCCCTTTCTCTGTCTGTTGTTCTCGGGGAGAGGCAAACAGGGAGCAAGTATGCTGTAAGAAGCTTGGGGCCAGGTATGAAAAATCCTCGGTATCATACCTAAAACTACTCATTTGAAATCCCAGATATGTAAGTAGATCAGGAAATGTCTGGGAAGATGCAATTAGGTTTATGTCTTTTTATTTCTTTATGGCTTGTGGACTCCGCTGTGATAACCCCAAATGCTTTTGTTTTGCTTTTAACTTTTAAGCTGCACCTCAAGAAAGTTGTTCTTGATGCTTACTCCTTGAAAGTGGGTTTTTTGTTGTTTTTTTTTTAAATCTAGCACTTGCCTGAGTTTCCAGATGTATTTTCTTTTTGTTTCTAATAAAATTTACATTTTACCCCACAGGAAGGAATTCCCAAGTGCGCCTTCCTGGGTTCTCAAAGGATTTTGCACTTGGGTGGTTGCAGCATCTACCCATCCAAGGTCAGAGAAAAGTTGTAACTTTGTGAGTTTAATACAAGTTTAATACAAGCCTAGAGTGGCCAGTATTAATTTTTAGAATCCTTGCAGGCCCCCACTTCCTGCATTCAGAGTGCCAGAGTGGGGAATCAGCCTTGACACAAGCAAAGGATAACCTGTGCACAAGTTGTTAAAAAAAGAGACACCAAATTTTAATAAAAACAAATGAGCAAGAATAAGTGTTCTGGAACTTTTGTTGGAGGAACTGTTCTTCATTTGAGTTCATTCTGTTGCAGCACTATATGCTGACCTAAGTTCTCTGGTTTCATGCCCCTGCATTTAACATCTAGCATTAGTATAACACAGTGGTCCTCTGGGGGGATGCAGAGGAACATGCAGGAGCACAGGGAGAGGCAGCCCTGCAGTGAGGCCTGGGCCAGCCCCCACAGGAGTGGGAAAGGAGCTCCACCCAGTGCCACTCTCCCCCAGCCCAACTCTGCTCCACTCCCTGCTCCACCCCAATCCAATTCTGCCCTCATTCCCTCTCTGCCCCCAGGCCAGCTTCGCCTCTAGTCTCAGCTCCTTCCCCCATCCCCAGTTCCGCCCCCAGCTCCACCACTGAGCACACTGTGCAGTAATGGAGGGAGGACACAGACAGATTCCACTACTGGTGGTGGTTGGACGGGGGGGGGGGGGGGACGCACAGCAGGAAAACTTTGAGCACCACTGACAGAACATAAAAAGAAGGTTTAATCACTTGCACTATGGACTGGCACTTAAAGAAAACTTTCAAGTCTGGAAAACATTCTGTGCTAACCTGATAAAACTAAACAACGTCCTTTTCACTCAATCCAGTTGTGCTTTCACGGCGATATAATCCTCAGAAGCTGGTTTACTAGAAAGATATCTGATAACCTCCAAGGCTTCCTATGTCGATAAAGTACTTGCACTGCTTCAAATTAGGTGCACCTGGCTGATATAATCAACCATTTTGCTGCTTATGCTCTAATAAATTTGTTAGTCTCTAAGGTGCCACAAGTACTCCTTTTCATTTTGCTCCAAGCACTCCTGCAGTGTCTGGGTGCATCTTACCATGGTGTGTGTGTTTTGGTTTGCTCCTTTCTTTTTGCATCTCAGTACTCAAAAGCTTATCTGTGTCTTCTGGTAAAGTGACAAAATCCAGTTTTGTGACATAAATCAAGTGGGCTTTCAGTTAGTCTGCCTCATGTTTTGCCCATTTCTACTGATGCAGATACATACTATGTATTCTACATCCTTAAAATTACATTTGATAGACAAAATTTTGATTTGACAAAATTACACCATTGTCAGTTGCTGTACCTTTCTTTGGAAAAGGAGCTGTCCTAATCCAAGTGTCCTACGTAGCAAAAAGTATCAGGAAATCAAACATTGCAATGACCAACAAGGAAAGCAATACTAAGAGCTTGTCTACACTACTGGGGTAAGTCGACTTAAGTTACACTACCCCAACTCTATGAATAACATAGCTTAGGTGGACTTAACTGCAGTGTCTACATCATGCTGCGTCGACAGGAGACACTCTCCCATCGACTTACCTTCCTCCTCTCTTTATGGTGGAGTACAGGAATCGACCAGAGAGAGCTCTGCGGTCAATTTAGTGGGTCTTCACTCGACCTGCAGCAGCATCGATTCACAGTAAGTGCAGACGTGGCCTAAGTATTTGCAGTGACACTGCAAGAACTGTTTGTAAATGGCTTTCATTGGAGTAGCTATGAATTGCCCTATTTTCTTTCTTCCCCAACTACCACTAGAAAACTTACGTTCCTAAAGCTCCTCCTCCAAATGTTCCCCAAGAAGTACAGGAGATGTGCCAAGATGTTAAACGTGTTCCATTAAGTAGTATGTGTTTCAGGCTTTTGCCCAGTACTTGCTCACTTTCACAGCACTGTCCCTCACGTATCCAAACACCTTCGTGAAAAGGTTTGGAAAATGGTTTACAATACATAATCTCCAGAATAACACATTCCAACAGAATAGCTTGGAATGTGTTATTTCATTTCAGCTGGCAGTTAAACTTAAGAAAATCAAATTTTTGTCTGAAAATATTTGATAACTTATGCCTAAACAAACATCTAAAATTAGTTGGTCTACTCTTGCAGTTTAGTACTTCGTATCTAGTCAGTTTCATTGATTCCCCTGAGCAGTCAGCTTCATACAGCAAAAGGAGAGGGGAACTTTAAAATAAAAAAAAAACAACAGGAAAATGTGATTGTAAAACTACAAAAGACAGTGGGGAGACTCAGGGCAGCTGTAGCAAGAGGATTTTCTTTTTAAACTAGACTAAATTCCATGCTGCTATGTGTTCCTTTATCACCTTTGCTGAGTCAGGATAAATTCATTGAGGACAAAATGAATTTAGACATTGGCCAAAAAATTAAAAATTGATTCGGCTCATTTCCTTTTAGCTCTGCAACATGGTAATCCCTCTGGAGAGCGACAGTAACTATGGATTCAGAGTAGCAGCCATGTTAGTCTGTATCTGTAAAAAGAAAAGGAGGACTTGTGGCACCTTAGAGACTAACAAATTTATTTGAGCATAAGCTTTTGTGAGCTAGAGCTCACTTCATCAGATGCATTCTATGGAGTTCAACCACTGAGATGATCTCAGGCTATTTTAGGGTTGCTCACAGCTAGCCATGCAAAACTGGATTCTCCAGAGCACTTAGCATTCAACATTGCTTCCTCAACATTAAAAAGGATTAGTTTGCTAACTGCATTGTTTTGTGCCAAACAACTCTTTCACGGTCACCTGCTTATTCCTAGAAGAGGCTGCAGCAGAATCAAGCTCTCTCAATGTGAGACAAGGGTCCTAAAATGCGATTGTATCTAGCTTCTCCTTTACAATCAGCGAAAATACTGCACTATCACCAGACACACTAAGCCCTGGTCTACACTAGGACTTTAGGTCGAATTTAGCAACGTTAAATCGATTTAAACCTGCACCCGTCCACACAGTGAAGCCCTTTATTTCGACTTAAAGGGCTCTTAAAATCGATTTCCTTACTCCACCCCTGACAAGTGGATTAGCGCTTAAATCGACGTTCCCAGCTCGAATTTGGGGTACTGTGGACACAATTCGATGGTATTGGCCTCCGGGAGCTATCCCAGAGTGCTCCATTCTGACCGCTCTGGACAGCACTCTCAACTCAGATGCACTGGCCAGGTAGACAGGAAAAGAACCGTGAACTTTTGAATCTCATTTCCTGTTTGGCCAGCGTGGCAAGCTGCAGGTGACCATGCAGAGCTCATCAGCACAGGTGACCATGATGGAGTCCCAGAATCGCAAAAGAGCTCCAGCATGGACCGAACGGGAGGTACGGGATCTGATCGCTGTTTGGGGAGAGGAATCCGTGCTATCAGAACTCCGTTCCAGTTTTCGAAATGCCAAAACCTTTGTGAAAATCTCCCAGGGCATGAAGGACAGAGGCCATAACAGGGACCCGAAGCAGTGCCGCGTGAAACTGAAGGAGCTGAGGCAAGCCTACCAGAAAACCAGAGAGGCGAACAGCCGCTCTGGGTCAGAGCCCCAAACATGCCGCTTCTATGATGAGCTGCATGCCATTTTAGGGGGTTCAGCCACCACTACCCCAGCCATGTTGTTTGACTCCTTCAATGGAGATGGAGGCAATACGGAAGCAGGTTTTGGGGACGAAGAAGATGAGGAGGAGGAGGAGGTTGTAGATAGCTCACAGCAAGCAAGCGGAGAAACCGGTTTTCCCGACAGCCAGGAACTGTTTCTCACCCTAGACCTGGAGCCAGTACCCCCCGAACCCACCCAAGGCTGCCTCCTGGACCCAGCAGGCGGAGAAGGGACCTCTGGTGAGTGTACCTTTTAAAATGCTATACATGGTTTAAAAGCAAGCATGTGAAAGGATTACTTTGCCCTGGCATTTGCGGTTCTCCTAGATGTAGTCCTAAAGCCTTTGCAAAAGGTTTCTGGGGAGGGCAGCCTTATTTCGTCCTTCATGGTAGGACACTTTATCACTCCAGGCCAGTAACACATACTCGGGAATCACTGTAGAACAAAGCATTGCAGTGTATGTTTGCTGGCATTCAACCAAAATCCGTTCTTTCTCTCTCTGTGTTATCCTCAGGAGAGTGAGATATAATTCATGGTCACCTGGTTGAAATAGGGTGCTTTTCTTCAGGGACACTCAGTATAGCCCATTCCTGCTGGGCTGTTTGCCTGTGGCTGAACAGAAATGTTCCCCGCTGTTAGCCATAGGGAGGGGGGAAGGTTGAGGGGGTAGTCAGGCGGTGGGAGGAGGCAAAATGCGACCTTGTAACGAAAGCACATGTGCTATGTATGTAATGTTAACAGCAAGGTTTACCCTGAAAGAGTGTAGCGACTGTTTTATAAAATGTGTCTTTTTAAATACCGCTGTCCCTTTTTTTTTCTCCACCAGCTGCATGTGTTTCAATGATCACAGGATCTTCTCCTTCCCAGAGGCTAGTGAAGCTTAGAAAGAAAAAAAAACGCACTCGCGATGAAATGTTCTCCGAGCTCATGCTGTCCTCCCACACTGACAGAGCACAGACGAATGCGTGGAGGCAAATAATGTCAGAGTGCAGGAAAGCACAAAATGACCGGGAGGAGAAGTGGCGGGCTGAAGAGAGTAAGTGGCGGGCTGAAGAGAGTAAGTGGCGGGCTGAAGAGAGTAAGTGGCGGGCTGAAGACAGGGCTGAAGCTCAAATGTGGCGGCAGCGTGATGAGAGGAGGCAGGATTCAATGCTGAGGCTGCTGCAGGACCAAACCAGAATGCTCCAGTGTATGGTTGAGCTGCAGCAAAGGCAGCTGGAGCACAGACTGCCACTGCTGCCCCTCTGTAACCAACCGCCCTCCTCCCCAAGTTCCATAGCCTCCACACCCAGACGCCCAAGAACGCGGTGGGGGGGCCTCCAGCCAACCAGCCACTCCACAACAGAGGATTGCCCAAAAAAAAGAAGGCTGTCATTCAATAAATTTTAAAGTTGTAAACTTTTAAAGTGCTGTGTGGCATTTTCCTTCCCTCCTCCACCACCCCTCCTGGGATACCTTGGTAGTCATCCCCCTATTTGTGTGATGAATGAATAACGAATGCATGAATGTGAAGCAGCAATGACTTTATTGCCTCTGCAAGCGGTGATTAAAGGGAGGAGGGGAGGGTGGTTAGCTTACAGGGAAGTAGAGTGAACCAAGGGGCGGGGGGTTTCATCAAGGAGAAACAAACAGAACTTTCACACCGTAGCCTGGCCAGCCATGAAACTGGTTTTCAAAGCTTCTCTGATGCGTACCGTGCCCTCCTGAGCTCTTCTAACCGCCCTGGTGTCTGGCTGCGCGTAACCAGCAGCTAGGCGATTTGCCTCAACCTCCCACCCCGCCATAAACGTCTCCCCCTTACTCTCACAGATATTGTGGAGCACACAGCAAGCAGTAATAACAGTGGGAATATTGGTTTCGCTGAGGTCTAAGCGAGTCAGTAAACTGCGCCAGCGCGCCTTTAAACGTCCAAATGCACATTCTACCACCATTCTGCACTTGCTCAGCCTGTAGTTGAACAGCTCCTGACCACTGTCCAGGCTGCCTGTGTACGGCTTCATGAGCCATGGCATTAAGGGGTAGGCTGGGTCCCCAAGGATACATATAGGCATTTCAACATCCCCAACAGTTATTTTCTGGTCTGGGAAGAAAGTCCCTTCCTGCAGCTTTTGAAACAGAACAGAGTTCCTGAAGATGCGAGCGTCATGCACCTTTCCCGGCCATCCCACGTTGATGTTGGTGAAACGTCCCTTGTGATCCACCAGAGCTTGCAGCACTATCGAAAAGTACCCCTTGCGGTTTATGTACTCGCCGGCTTGGTGCTCCGGTGCCAAGATAGGGATATGGGTTCCGTCTATAGCCCCACCACAGTTAGGGAATCCCATTGCAGCAAAGCCATCCACTATGACCTGCACATTTCCCTGGGTCACTACCCTTGATATCAGCAGATCTTTGATTGCGTGAGCTACTTGCATCACAGCAGCCCCCACAGTAGATTTGCCCACTCCAAATTGATTCCCAACTGACCGGTAGCTGTCTGGCGTTGCAAGCTTCCACAGGGCTATCGCCACTCGCTTCTCAACTGTGAGGGCTGCTCTCATCTTGGTATTCATGCGCTTCAGGGCAGGGGAAAGCAAGTCACAAAGTTCCATGAAAGTGCCCTTACGCATGCGAAAGTTTCGCAGCCACTGGGAATCGTCCCAGACCTGCAACACTATGCGGTCCCACCAGTCTGTGCTTGTTTCCCGAGCCCAGAATCGGCGTTCCACAGCATGAACCTGCCCCATTAGCACCATGATGCATGCATTGGCAGGGCCCATGCTTTCAGAGAAATCTGTGTCCATGTCCTGATCGCTCACGGGACCGCGCTGACGTCGCCTCCTCGCCCGGTATCGCGTTGCCATGTTCTGGTGCTGCATATACTGCTGGATAATGCGTGTGGTGGTTGATGTGCTCCTAATTGCCAAAATGAGCTCAGCGGCCTCCATGCTTGCCTTGGTATGGCGTCCGCACAGAAAAAAGGCGCGGAACGATTGGCTGCCGTTGCTCTGACGGAGGGAGGGGCGACTGACGACACGGCTTACAGGGTTGGCTTCAGGGAGCTAAAATCAACAAAGGGTGTGCCTGTACATCAAGGAGTATTTCAGGCAGGACTGCACGGAGGGTTCCAATAAGAAATGGTGCACCAAAGTTATCGTTGTTATTGGAACAAGGAGGTTAGCCTGGCCTCTGATTGATACATGGCTAGATTAACCTCGCTGCGCCTTCTCTGTGACTGACTGCAGTGTGATCTAGACAGGGGAGGAGGAAAATGAGTACAAAACAAATCTGGTCTATTTCTTGTTCTGACCCACTCCATCTATCCTTTACATCTTTGGCTGGCAGCAGACAAAAAAGGCGCGAAATGATTGTCTGCCCTTGCTTTCACGGGGGGAGGGAGGGTGGGAACGGGGTCCTGACGATATGTACCCAGAACCACCCGCGACAATGTTTTAGCCCCATCAGGCATTGGGATATCAACCCAGAATTCCAATGGGCAGCGGAGACTGCGGGAACTGTGGGATAGGTACGCACAGTGCAACGCTCCAGAAGTCGACGCTTGCCTCGGTACTGTGGAAGCGCTCCGCCGAGTTAATGCACTTAATGCACTTAGAGCATTTTCTGTGGGGACACACACACTCGAATATATAAAACCGATTTCAAAAAAACCGACTTCTATAAATTCGACCTAATTTCGTAGTGTAGACATACCCTAAACATTCTGCTTTCCAACTGCAGATGTAGATTTTGGCAGAAGTATTTCCTAATTTAGAATCTGCTTTTGTCTGCCTCAACATTTTACTACATGTCCAGTAATTCTGTACAGTCTGTCACACTTGCTTGCAGAAGTGGCTGTTGCTTGGCAGGCTGAAAAGCCAGAATCTATATTACTCCAAAGAGCACACAGATATCCATAAGTGGGAGGAAAGGAGAAACGCAGAACTTAGGAGAATGTGTTTTTTCCTGAAAGACTTTAGGGGGTGGGGATATCATGTCCCTTTTCACTTCAATTCTCAAAATATTTCCTCTCATCCTCCTGGGAATAATTCACTCCACCTCAAGAAACTGCAGCAACAAGCCCTTCCTGCAGACTAAACCACCTAGCACATGGAAGATTGAAGACAATGCAAAAAATACAGAGAAAGGAGGCCAAGACCTCTCTTGGCCACACACAACATGATAGCAATTTGAAATTAATTCTCTTTCTTTTAAGCTCCTGTGTTTTCCCCTTTTCCCCCCTATTATTCTCAGTGATCTGGTCCGCAGGTTCAGCCCCCCACAGAAATAACAATCAGGCCAGATGGCTTGTGGCAAGATCTCACTAGCATCCCCACACCTTATGGGAAACGGATCTCTGTATCACATCCACCTCACAGGTCTCTCTCTGAATGTGCACAGTATGCAAAACAATGATCGAAAGTTTGAACTGCCTGGCTTGTTTGGCTTTTTCTTCTAAACAGAGATTGTTTTTCACAGCAGACCTAATGAAAGTTTAGGATATTGATTCACATCCCCCCAAGTGTTTGGGACGATAAAACGGATTTAAAGTTACATTCACAGAAATCTTATTAAAGTAAACCTTTTGATAAAAGAACACAATATGGCCTCACATTTTAAGAAACAGATCTAAGGTGTCTATTTCACTAATATTCTGTGCCTGCAGCTGAGAACACACTCCTAAATGTGAACTACTCCATACCCCCTACATTTCCCAGTCTGGAACAACTAACTACTTGGCAACCAAACATTGCTATTATCAATGTAGCACATTTTATGGCAAGGGAATAAAAAGGAAAAAAACAATTACATTTTGATGTGGTAGCTGCTATTAGAATAATTGTCTTCATAAAACTGGGAGATTGAATTGCTTTGTATAAGAAATGAGAAACGCCTTTAAAAATCACCAGACCAGAAAAGTGATTTTAATCCATAGTGCTGTCATTTTAGGTTAGGTGTTTTTTTTCCTTTGTTTGATTGTTTATTTAATCAAGCCCCAAAAACCGCTCCAAAAACTGCAATTTTTTGGAATACAAATGCTATAAAGAAAATGGTAATGTGTTTTAAACAACAACTTAGATCCAGTGAGGATATGCAGATGCCGGGGCCATGTAAGGGGAGCTTACACATGCCTTATACATTTAGCTTTTTTTTTTTTTTTTTTTTATTTTAAAAAAAGATGACAAATATCCTCTTGCTAGTAAGTTACCTGAAAGTATTTGTTGGCCTGATCACAACCCATTTGCAGGTATTTTAAATCCACTTTCTGCAGATGGCTTAGTAGTAGAGTTTCAGGTGAGCCATCAATGACTTGAACAGGCATAGCTGCTTTACCTAAGTGAGATTAAAAATAAAAACACCAATTAGTCACATATTACTAACTTGTACAGTAAAGAAATAATTCAATCTTGTTGCAACTTTGGTTTGAATGTGAAGTCACTTCAATTGTGCTGGAGTTCAACTGCTTCATTTGGCATATTTATAATCTTCAACAGCAGATGAGCTCAAATATCTTACTGATGTTAGCAGGAGGCAAATCATATCAAAGGAGCACTTGCCTGACGTGAAGTCTCAAGTTAAGCCTTTTCAATTCACAAGCTTTTCAGTATTTTTTTTTTAAAGAATTCATTTTATATTAAGTTTCTGTAACAAAATAATGCTCACACATAATACTTAAATCCAAATAAAGAACAAAGTGGGCATCATGAGTATCATCTGCTCATAAAATCCATATAAAATAGTAAGTATCAGACCCTGACCTGGGAAGCCAGAATAGATATTTTTATGTCCTTACCAGCAGTTTATTGCAATTCAAAAAAGCTACAACAATTACTGTTGGGGGGGGAAAAAAAAAGTCATTCAAAGTGTAGCATGAATTTGGTATAAAACCAATTTTAATAAGATGTGAACATAGTTCTGTACAAGTTCCTATACAAATAAGTAGACATAAGAATAATGCATATAGTGATTTAATAAAAACTAGGCTCAACTGATTTTTCAAGATATCAGATGATAAATTAAATTTTATTTAGAAAGGAGCATAATCACTGCCAAATTAAATGTAAAAATGTACTAAGAAAAGCCAAAAAGGAGTTTGAAGAACAGCTAGCCAAAAAACTCAAAAGGTAATAAAAAGTTTTTTAAGCACATCAGAAGCAGGAAGCCTGCTAAACAACCAGTGGGGCCCCTGGACGAGAGACATACAAAAGGAGCACTTAAAGACAATAAAGTTATTGCAGAGAAACTAAATGAATTCTTTGCTTCAGTCTTCACACCTGAGGATGTTAGGGAGATTTCCAAACCTGAGCCGTCTTTTGTAGGTGACAAATCTGAGGAATTGTCACAGACTGAAGTGTCATTAGAGGAGGTTTTGGAATTGAGAAACTTAATAGTAACAAGTCAGCGGGACCAGATGGCATTCACCCAAGAATTCTGAAAGAACTCAAATGTGAAATTGCAGAACTATGGTTTGTAAACTGTCCTTTAAATCATCTCCCGTACCCAATGACTGGAAAATACCTAATGTAACACCAATATTTAAGAAGGTCTCTAGAGGCGATCCTGGCAATTACAGACCAGTTAGTCTAATGTCAGTACCGGGCAAATTAGTTGAAACAACAGTAAAGAATAAAATTGTCAGACACATAGAAGAACATAAATTGTTGCACAAAAGTCAACATGGTTTCTGTAAAGGGAAATCATGACTTACTAATCTATTACAGTTCTTTGAGGGGGTCAACAAACATGTGGACAAGGGAGATCCAGTGGACACAGTGTACTTAGATTTCCAGAAAGCCTTTGACAAGGTCCCTCACCAAAGGCTCTTACATAAATTAAGTTGTCATGGGATAAGAGGGAAGATCCTTTCATGGACTGAGAACTGGTTAAAAGACAGGGAACAAAGGGTAGGAATAAAAGGTAAATTTTCAGAATGGAGAGGGGTAACTAGTGGTGTTCTCCAAGGGTCAGTCCTAGGACCAATCCTATTCAACTTATTCATAAACCATCCAGAGAAAGGGGTAAACAGTGAGGTGGCAAAGTTTTCAGATGATACTAAACTGCTCAAGATAGTTAAGACCAAAGCATACGGTGAAGAACTTCTAAAAGATCTCATAAAACTAAGTGGTTGGGCAATTAAATGGCAAATGAAATTTAATGTGGATAAACATAAAGTAACCCACATTGGAAAAAAACAACCTCAACTATAGATACAATATGATGTTAGCTACAACTAATCAAGAGAAAGATCTTGGAGTCATCGTGGATAGCTCTCCGAAGACGTCCACACAGTGTGCAATGGCAGTCAAAAAGGTAAATGGGATGTTAGGAATCATTAAAAAAGGGATAGAGAATAAGATGGAGAATATCTTATTGCCCTTATATAAATCCATGGTACGCCCACATCTTGAATACCGCATACAGATGTGGTCGCCTCATCTCAAAAGAGATATACTGGCATTAGAAAAGGTTCCGAAAAAGGCAACTAAAATGATTAGGGGTTTGGAACAGGTCCCATATGAGGAGAGTTTAAAGAGGCTAGGACTTTTCAGCTTGGAAAGGAGACTAAGATATGACAGAGGTATATAAAATCATGAGGGGTGTGGAGAAAGTGAATAAGGAAAAGTTATTTACCTGTTCCCATAATATAAGAACAAGGGGACACCAAATGAAATTAATGGGTAGCAGGTTTAAAACAAATAAAAGGAAGTTCTTCACTCAGCACACAGTCAACCTGCGGAGCTCCATGCCTGAGGAGGTTGTGAAGGCTAGGACTATTTAAAAGAGAAATTCATGGAGGTTAAGTCCATTAATGGCTATTAGCCAGATGGGCAAGGAATGGTGTCCCTGGCCTCTGTTTGTTAGAGGGTGGAGATGGATGGCAGCAGGGAGGTCACTTGATCATTACTTAAAGAAAAGGAGTACTAGTGGCACCTTAGAGACTAACCAATTTATTTGAGCATAAGCTTTCGTGAGCTACAAGCTCACTTCGTCAGATGCATCAAAAGCTTATGCTCAAATAAACTGGTTAGCCTCTAAGGTGCCACAAGTACTCCTTTTCTTTTTGCGAATACAGACTAACACGGCTGTTACTCTGAAACTTGATCATTACTTGTTAGGTTCACTCCCTCTAGGGCACCTGGCATTGGCCACTGTTGGCAGACAGGATACTAGGCTGGATGGACCTTTGGTCTGACCCACTATGGCCATTCTTATGTTCTTAATTTTGTTTTATTTATTCATACTTAGTCTTTTTAGAAGATGTCCACTTTAAATAGAACTTCTTGCCCTATTAGTCTTGTCCTTCTGTTGGTTTCATGCAAACTAACCAAAATACTTTATATTTTCTAACTCAGAAATCACTCAGAAAGCACATCCCTCGGCCCACACCGCTTCCCACAGCCCCCATTGGCTTGGGACGATGAACCATGGCCAGTGGGAGCTGTGATCGGCCTAACCTGCAGATGTTGCAGGTAAACAAACCAGCCCGGCCCGCCAACGGCTTTCCCTGGCAGGCCATGTGCCAAAGATTGCTGATCCCTGATATACAGAATGTTAAAAAACATCAAGAAACTGATTTTCTGCACTTTCCAATTAACATGAATCCTTTTTCATCTCACTACTTAAGAACACTTAAAACAATATTTCATTTTACTTTAAGAAAATTATCTGTTTTCATTACTTTGGTCCATACAAATTGCTAGTTTCCTACCATTTCTTTCAACTCTAGGCTTCTTGAATCATCACATAACACTAATGATCCATTTGCAGTATGGATCATACGCTTTTGCACTTTCTAAAAATGAAAAACAATAATTAATCATGTTGAAGACTAAAAAGCTCACCAGTGCATATGGAGCCAGATGCCTTCTCATCTCAGTTTTCTAGCAATTCAAAACCCATATCAAGTAACAATTCCCTCTATTCCTTCCCAAGTTAGTTCCTCCCTTCCCAGCATCCAAAGTTAGTTGAGTCCATCCACTATTCACACCTCCCTCACTAGTCATCCACTTCTGTTCCCATCTAAGCTACATCTACACTGCAACTCAGGTTGTAATCTGCAGCTCATGGGGAGCTACCCGTGCTAGCTTTAATCTAACTACCTCACTAAAAAGAGCAGTGAGGATGTGGCAGCGCAGGATAGCAATGTGAGTATATACTCGGCAGGGTCAGGCAAGTTCGTGCAACCATGTTCTTGTACTGAGCTCTTGACACACCAATAAACCAAGGCAACTGCAGTGGGGGAAGGCTTGACAGTTGTTACTGTACCTGGGACCCCCTTATTTGTTATACCTGTAGGGCAAACTATTTACAATTGTTCTCTGAGTTTTTAGTCTAGTTTTATACCTTGGCCATAAAAGGTTCAGCTAACTTCTAATTATGGTAGAAACTCAGAGTTACAAACACCTAGGGAAGAAAGGTTGTTTGTAACTCTGAAATGTTTGTAACTCTAAACGAAACATTATGGCTGTTCTTTCAAAAGTTTACAACTGAACATTGACTAAATATAGCTTTGAACTTTACTGTGCAGAAGAAAAATGCTGCTTTTAACAATCTTAATTTAAATGAAACAAGCACAGAAACAGCTAACTTACCTTGTCAAATTTATTTTTTTAACTTTCCCTTAATTTTTTTAGTAGTTTACGTTTAACACAGTACTGTACTGTATTTGCACTTTTTTTTTTGGTCTCTGCTGCTGCCTGATTGCATACTTCCCATTCCAAATGAGGTGTCTGGTTAACCAGTCGGTTTATAACCCAGGTGTTCGTAACTCTGAGGTTCTGCTGTATCGATATCAAATCTTCCTTCAGACAATAATAAGTTAAAAAGCAATACCAGTAAAACCAATTTTTGGCTTCTTTACCTACTGTATCCATGCAACGAAGCATGGATGAGAAATCACAATATATTCTAGTAAATCTGTCAAGTTAGCCCTCACCTGAGAATACTTACTCCTTACTTTGGGGGAGGGGTTGGTTTATTTACACTGTAATGCAAATTTTGAAAAAAATACCTTATATAACCAAGTAGGAAAATGAGAGCTGAAGTCTCAGTAAGTAACAAGACCTCAGGAAGCTCTTGATATCACATCTCACCAATTTACACAGTATCCCACTAACATACAGAATAAAATGATGAAAATATTTCCTAGGCCAATAGTGCAACTGCCTTTTTCACTACTTTCTTCCTAATAAAGAGGCCTTGCAATGTAATGTATAGAAGACAGAGTCAATAAATCCTCAGCATAATACTCAGAATATCATACACTTTGAACTGCAAAGAAGGTTAGACCCACATTTATGGAACAAATAAACAAGCAGACACTCCTCGACTGACGACGATTACATAGACTTATTTTATTTAGCCTAGATAGACAAAGAAAGCAACTTTGAAAACACTGATATTCTACAACATTACAAAGATTTTACAATTGAAATACCCTGTGAAAGGAGCACCCAGCCCCCCAAAAAACCAGTGGGTGAGGAGAGGGAGGTGAGTACAATGGAGTGCGTAGTAGAGGCTTCCCCTACCAAATGACAAGGAGGAAACAGGTAGGAGGAGAATGAAAACTCTTTCTATTGGCTATTGGAGCTTCAGATTCATCAGACATCACCCTTGTTCTATTCGATATGAAATATGGAACCTCCCCAAGCAGGCTCCAAGATGGTAGAAATCTCAACACCCTACTCATTCTAGTGCTGAAGGCAGAAGTTTTGGGCTTCCGCCTAAAGAGTCACTCCTAGAAATCACCAAAAATGTCCCAATGCCCCTTTTTATGAAGGATTGCCAAGCATCAGGCATCTCACGTGACAGTCCTGTCATGCATTTTGACATGTCAGTTGCATTCTCACATTCTGCTGAGCTGTAAGAAGGCAGGAAGCATGGGCCTGCAATTCTGCCTTTTGGCTGCCTGTTGCAAGAGCCTGAGACAGATGAAAGTGTGTACAACAACAGAAGTGTTTATAACCACTAGAAGACACTCTCCTACAGGATCTGGAATTGAAACTGGGATTCCAGAGAGTCTCAATATTCCTTTTCTGACTAGCAAATAGCTGTGAAATCTACTGGCAAAGTATGTGTTTCATCCCCTTTTGATAGCTTCCAGCCCATACAGAGGACAACAGCCTACTACTGTTAGCAGTCAATCCATTAGCTCAGATAGTAAAGGTCTGTGCTGGGATTTGAAGATCCAAACCCTGCTGGATGACCCATGTGAGGTTTATTATGGTGCCGCATAATGGAATTTCTGTATTTTTCAGGATTGTTTTACATTAGCAAGTTACAGTAAAAAACTACATAAAAAGAATATTATGTTTGCAACATTAAACAAAGTTAGGAAATGCTGAAATCAAGGTTAATTTGGCCCCTTGTGCTTTATTATATAACTTTTAATGATATGATTGCATACTCTTTTTTCCCCATGAGGACCCTTGCCTCATTTCATGCACAAAACGGACTGTGCTCTGGCAATAAATCTAGGTTCAGTATTTAATGAGACTGTTGTCTGTATGACCCCCTTCTTCATTAGTTGCAGAAGCTGGAAGGCATGTAGTGAATGAAGCTGGAGATTGCAGGAAGATTAAGGAGGGTCTCATAGTTAAGGCAGCTGAATGCTGTCCTGGGGAATCAGATTTTATACCTGCCTCTGCCACAGAGTTCCTATGTGATGCTGAGCAAGGCACTTACAAACATTTCACAGGAACATTTCATGTGTGTTCCTCATTTTCTGAGTACCTGCGCTGAGACCCTGGGGTCTGATTTGCAGAAGAATTGAATACTCACAGCTACAACTGAAGTCTACAAGAGCTGTGTTTTGAACATACACAGTGCTATAAAGTAGTAAATGCTCTGAAAAATCAGGTCCAAAGCATCTCAAATTGGGTTCCCAGAATTAGTGGATATTTTTTACATTAAAGTATCTGTGCCTCAGTTCCACATTTATAAAATGGGGATTCCACCTCCTCACAGGGGATTGTGAAGATTAATTAATGTTTTTGAAGCACTCAGATATTATGGAGAACCACAGAAAAGTCCATGAGGAAATTAATAATTCTGTTTTTATAGGGTTTGGATGGTGCGCAGTACATGAAATATGGGGTCACAGACACTGAATGAAGATAAAAGCACCCATTCAGTGCACAGAACAATGCAAGGATCCTGTGGGAGGAAAAAATAGTATGCAATCATATAAGTAAAGACTATCATAACGCATACATGACAGGAAGAATAATCTAATGATTAGGGCACTAGCCTAGGACATGGGAGACCTGGCTTCACATCCCTGCTCCACTACAGACTTCTTTTGTCTGTGTTTATAAGTGTTGACTTCAGAAAGTCATGTATCTTCCCTGTGCCTCTGTTTGCCATCTGGAAAAAACCCAAAGCAATTTGTACAGAATCATGCACTGTTTAGAGGGGAGGGGATCTCAAACCCCACCCCTCCCAAATGTAAAGGGATGCCTCCCTAATGTTTTAACTCTTACTAGGAAACCCCCTTCCCCCTCGGCACCTTGGCAGGAATGATAACCGTAACAGGAGACTCACCTGTAATGATCACAGGCCAGGCAGCAGCTCCCCCTTAGCTGAGCCCCTTTCCTATCCCAACCAAACCAATGCAACGGCCCCACTGCGGATGTCCCTAGCCTGGGCAGGACGCAGCCCTCAGCTGACTCTGACAAAGAGGAGTGAGCTGAGGGGGTCCCCCAGACCGGCTCCGTACCCAGAACCCTGCAGGGAAGCGCCTTTGCCTCGGGACCCGTGTACAAACCCCCCTGCCGCCGCCACTGCTCCCGCCTCCCTCCTCTCAGCCTCCTGCGCTCCCTCTACGTCACTGCCTCTCTCCGGGAAAATGGCGTCCCCCGCGCTGCGCTGCGCTGCGCTGCGCTCCCCTCCCTCCCACTCCACGGGGTGCGCCCGTCCCGCCCGCCAGGGGCAAGGTTACCAAGGCGAAGCCAAACAGCCGCCATTTTGCTTGTGGGCTGAAACGCCGTCTGTGTCCGTTAAGTGCTCCCTCGTGCCATGTCCATTTCACAAAACGGGGTCTCCTGACGATATTCAATGGTTCGAGGGCCGGGGGCCAGGGAGCGCGCCCCGCGATCGAAAAATGCCAGGAAGGGGCAGGCTAGGGAACGGCAAGGGCGAGGGAACTGTGTCCGGGTGGAGACTCGGGGCGATCGTGCAGCGGAGTCCACAGGCCAGGGGCAGGAGCTCGGGCCCCAAACGATGCTGCGGGAGACCCAAAGTGCGTAGCGAGACCCTGTCTTCCGCAGGGACGCAGGCATCGAAACCTGTCTTCAGCCTGCCGGCAAGCAAGCCCCTGCGCCAGCCTACCCTCCGACCTCTTGTGAGACTGGCCCAGCCCTGCCGGCACACACACGCTTTGCGGGAGGCGGCCAGACCGTGGCAGTCTCCCCCACGCAGAGTGAGACGGGGGGTAAGGGACTGAAGCCCATTCAGTGAGCGATGGAGGGTTGCTGGAGACCTGAGGCAGGTCTGGCTGAGGAAGTCTCTCCACAAGTGACTGAGGTTTAGCGCAGGCCTGCCTAGGGGAACCTGCTCCAAGGGCCAGACTGGGGCACTAGTGTTGGGAACACTGGGGCATGGCCACTAGGTAACTCGAGGGGATGGAAGACCACGAGTGTCGATGAAGCCCCCTTGCACTAGGCCCTGGTGTCCTTGCCCCCCCCCCGCCTGGAGGCACTCGCAGCAGCTCTGCGTGCTAGGCCCAAGTGTCCTTGGCCCCCCCGCCTGGAGGCACACACAGCAGTTATGCTGAGAATCTGCAACAGTATGTTGCAGAGTCAGACTGCCTAAAACTAAGCAAGGCCAAACAGGGGAGATATGGAAGAACAATGCTGAATAAAGCAGCTTTATGTATAGTTTAACAAATGATACAGAGAATCAGGGAACTAGCTGGGAACTGGATTGGCTGGCTATATGGATACTTGGGACAGCTTGCTATTGGATAAGTATGCTGGGAAAAAGGATGTATAAAAGCCTGTGTAACTTCCTGCTCTGTTGTACAGGATTTGAGATTCAAATCTCCCTGTACCTTTTTGAAGCTTCAAATAAACTTTTCTGCTTCTCCACCCCGTTGTGATTATTGGGTGTAGCACACCGGGTAACGAACCACTCAAGCTGTTGTTCAGCCTCTCGGCACTGGGTGCCGGCAACACTAGGGCCAGCTTTGCCTGCCAGGTTCCCCTTTAGTGAATGATACCTGTGGGGGCAGTTCTGGGGCAGCCCTGATCTGGACTCGCCATGGGCAGAGCAAGAGGTAAGTGTGTGTGAGACAGGCGCAGCCCCTCTGTTTATGCTGAGCTACTGCCCTTCCCTCGTGCTGCCCACACACCGCCCCGCATTCCCCACCTGGCTTCAGCCCCTCCAGCAATGGCTGAGTGAGGGAGGGGAGGCGGTGGCTGGGGTTTCATTCGATGCCCACCAGGGCCTGAGCGAGCCTCCTTCAGTGCACAAACTCGGGGCACCACATAAAAGCTGGGCTGGCAGCTCTTTACCCTGCCTTGATGGAGCCGCCACAAGCGGGTGACCAGAGTAGCTACTAGCAGTGGTGCCATAGCCTACCCTTCCCCGTACCTTGGGCACAGAGGGGCTGTAAAGAACCGCTGCTGGGGCAGGAAGGAGTTGAGATGACGGGATCTGGACGCAGAGGAGGTGGCTATAACGAGGCATCGAGTATGGGGGGAGGGAGTGATTAAACGTCTTGTGGCTATGGCGGAGTCTGAGGGTATTTTTTCCTGTCTAACTTGTGTGTGTATCTCTGTCTCTCTCTCTCTCTCTCTCTCTCTCTCTCCATAGGGCACTTGGTTGGGCTACTCGCTCAGGTTTGCCTGTTGTGCGAAATGGCGGCTGCTGTCTTGGTGGGTTTGGTTTTGTTGTTGCTGTTTTTTTTCCCTTCTTTCCCCTCCTATTCCTCTCCCCCACCTCTGACTTGGCCACTTCTCCGCAGCGAACCGCAGTGAGGACTGAGTCAGGAAGAAGAGGAGGAGGGAGCGGACCGCATTGAAGCCAATAGCCAGGCTGGGTGGGCTGCCCAGGCACGCCCGGATTGGCTGCTGCTGCAGGGGCAGCTGCAGCTGGGCAAGTCTGAGGAGCTCTCGGGGGAGGCTGGTGCAAAGGGAGAAAATGGGCGCCATGATCCCAGCGCTGGGGAATTTGTGAGGGCACGGAGACTGAGTCACGCTCATGGAAAAGGAATGAGAAGGCCCTGACAACCATCACCCAAGCAGTGCTGAGACTAAGGAGATAAGCTAGGGGAGAGGGCCAGCCTGCGCCTGTATTTGTAACTGCATCAGTACAAGATGGCACAGGGTCTCCCTGGAGAGGGATGGGAGTCCGCCGGAGGTCATGTGACCTTGTTGCATTTTTGTGGGGTTGTCTGGCTGCAGACCAAGCTGGTGAAGACAGCGGCTGCTGCTGGGGAGAGTCCGCGCTTCCTCAGGCTGGAGAGTCTGGGTGGATTTTTATTTCCCTTCCCTATTACCCGTCTGCAGAAGGGTGTATCTGATGCTGCGGAGGATGGTTCTCGCTTCTCGTCCCATTCCCCACCTCCAGGATGTGGCAGCTCCTTCTGGGGCAAGTTCATTCCTCCTCCCCCTCTTCTCTGCATTGAGCTTAGCTGCTGCAGAAGAAAGTTCTTGTTCCTCCTCTCCCTGCCCCAGCTGCCAGTATGGGGGCGGAGAGTAATGTTTTTCACAATTCCCGGACAAGGTTGTAAGGTGTCTGATTGCTGCTATCTAAATTAGGTCACATTTGCAATCCTGTCTTTGACTCTCCTTATTTCACTTGTAAGAGCAACTCCTTTGTTGGTTAGATTTCTTGTGGTAGTGCTTGTTGGTGTCTCTTCATCTTAGTAAGATACTTAACTATCCGAGTCCACCTCTGTACAGTTTGCAAATATACTCATTTTTGTGAGCTGTTGCATGCTCCCTCTCAACATTGGACCAATTTGCAGAGGTGGCTTACTAGGAAAAATGCTGAAGGTGCTTCATAGGATTGACCAGTCATGAAAATTGACTAATATTTTTTGGGGTGATATCCGCTTTTTCAGTGGAACAGCCTCTCACTCAGAGAACATGATGCAGTTAAATAACAGGTAGTTCAGACCACAGATATACAGAACAAATCTATGATTTGAAGTATTGTAATTGCACCAGTGTATTAACTCTTGGGGATTTGCTTATATATGAATAGTAAAAATCTTCCCTGGAAATGTTATGTAATCCTGATAGTCTTTTAAAGATGCCATACTTAAAACTAGACTGAACGAAGAATTAGGAAATTTAAAACTAGAGGATTCCATGGTTTCTCCATAGAGGGACTAATGTGTTATCCCTCTTAAATTGTTCATTTATATTCTGTTTGCTTCTACTTGTCTTTCCAGACAATAGTGAGTGAGGAAGGAGAGCTTAAAAATGCATTGTCTGACCTCTTATCCTGGAGGTTGTATACTGTCGCATTAAAAATAGTACTGCAAATAAATATTTGCTACCAACTTGCACAAATCAATGCTTATCTGATCTGTAAGTCACATGGGGGAGTTGGAGTCTAGTTACATAACTAAATGTGGTCCCAGTTACAGCCCCTGAGCCTGACATGTAGCCCTAGAGTGAGTGGCATCCGAGCTACTTTGAGAGGTACCTTGAGTAGTTTTGCATAGTTGCAAATAACTTCGCTAAAGGAGAGGGGCCTCCTTTCTATTCAACATCAAATAGTGTTGTCTCTCTTTTCCCCCCCCCCCCTTTGAATTACATGTAGGAAATTTAAAACAGAAATTCAGAGATTAGACACTGAAATATAGATGGCTAACTTAATTATTTGAGGCTCAAAGGTTTAAGAACTTGGACTGTCAAACTTAATTTATTGTTAAGACAGCATCTCCGGGATTAACTTCTGTATTCATAGAATCATAGAATACCAGGGTTGGAAGGGACCTCAGGAGGTCATCCAGTCCAACCCCCTGTTCAAAGCAGGACCAATCCCCAACTAAATCATCCCAGCCAGGGCTTTGTCAAGCCTGACCTTAAAAACTTCTAAGGAAGGAGATTCCACCACCTCCCTAAGTAACGCATTCCAGTGTTTCACCACTCTCCTAGTGAAAAAGTTTTTCCTAATATCCAACCAAAAGCTTGAGACCATTACTCCTTGTTCTGTCGTCTGCTACCACTGAGAACAGTCTAGATCCATCCTCTTTGGAACCCCCTTTCAGGTAGTTGAAAGCAGCTATCAAATCCCCCCTCATTCTTCTCTTCCGCAGACTAAACAATCCCAGTTCCCTCAGCCTCTCCTCATAAGTCATGTGTTCCAGTCCCCTAATCCTTTTTGTTGCCCTCCACTGGACTCTTTCCAATTTTTCCATATCCTTCTTGTAGTGTGGGGCCCAAAACTGGACACAGTTCTACAGATGAGGCCTCACCAATGTCGAATAGAGGGGAATGATCACGTCCCTCGATCTGCTGGCAAAGCCCCTACTTATACATCCCAAAATGCCATTGGCCTTCTTGGCAACAAGGGCACACTGTCGACTCTCATCCAGCTTCTCGTCTACAGTAACCCTAGGTCCTTTTCTGCAGAACTGCTGCCGAACCATTCGGTCCCTAGTCTGTAGCGGTGCATGGGATTCTTCCGTCCTAAGTGCAGGACTCTGCACTTGTCCTTGTTGAACCTCATCAGATTTCTTTTGGCCCAATTCTCTAATTTGTCTAGGGCCCTCTGTATCCTATTCCTATCCTCCAGTGTATTCACCTCTGCTCCCAGTTTAGTGTCATCTGCAAACTTGCTGAGTGTGCAATCCACACCATCCTCCAGATCAATAATGAAGATATTGAACAAAACTGGCCCCAGGACCGACCCTTGGGTCACTCCACTTGATACCGGCTGCCAACTAGACATGGAGCCATTGATCACTACCTGTTGAGCCCGACAATCTAGCCAACTTTCTATCCGCCTTATAGTCCATTCATCCAGCCCATACTTCTTTAACTTGCTGGCAAGAATACTGTGGGAGACTGTGTTGAAAGCTTTGCTAAAGTCAAGGGACAACATGTCCACTGCTTTCCCCTCATCCACAGAGCCAGTTATCTTGTCATAGAAGGCAATTAGATTAGTCAGGCATGACTTGTCCTTGGTGAATCCATGCTGACTGTTCCTGATCACTTTCCTCTCCTCTAAGTGCTTCAGAATTGATTCCTTGAGGACCTGCTCCATGATTTTTCCAGGGACTGAGGTGAGGCTGACTGGCCTGTAGTTCCCCGAATCCTCCTTCTTCCCTTTTTTAAAGATGGGCACTACATTAGCCTTCTTCCAGTCATCCAGGACCTCCCCTGATCGCCATGAGTTTTCAAAAGATAATGGCCAATGGCTCTGCAATCACATCCGCCAACTCCTTTAGCACCCTCAGATGCAGTGCATCCGGCCCCAGGGACTTGTGTTCATCCAGCTTTTCTAAATTGTCCTGAACCAATTCTTTCTCCACAGAGGGCTGGTCACCTCCTCCCCATGCTGTGCTGCCCAGTGCAGTATTCTGGGAGCTGACCTTGTTTGTGAAGACAGAGGCAAAAAAAGCATTGAGTACATTAGCTTTTTCCACATCCTCTGTCACTGGGTTGCCTCCCTCATTCAGTAAGGGGCCCACGCTTTCCTTGACTTTCTTCTTGTTGCTAACATACCTGAAGAAGCCCTTCTTGTTACTCTTAACATCTCTTGCAAGCTGCAACTCCAGCTGTGATTTGGCCTTCCTGATTTCACTCCTGCATCCCCGAGCAATATTTTTATACTCTTCCCTGGTCATTTCTCCAATCTTCCACTTCTTGTAAGCTTCTTTTTTGTGGTTAAGATCAGCAAGGATTTCACTTTTAAGCCAAGCTGGTCGCCTGCCATATTTACTATTCTTTCTACACATCGGGATGGTTTGTCCCTGTAACCTCAATAAGGATTCTTTAAAATACAGCCAACTCTCCTGGACTCCTTTCCCCCTCATGTTATTCTCCCAGGGGATCCTGCCCATCAGTTCCCTGAGGGAGTCAAAGTCTGCTTTTCTGAAGTCCAGGTCCGTATTCTGCTGCTCTCCTTTCTTCCCTGTGTCAGGATCCTGAACTCGACCATCTCATGGTCACTGCCTCCCAGGTTCCCATCCACTTTTGCTTCCCCTACTAATTCTTCCCGGTTTGTGAGCAGGAGGTCAAGAAGAGCTCTGCCCCTAGTTGGTTCCTCCAGCACTTGCACCAGGAAATTGTCCCCTACACTTTCCAAAAACTTCCTGGATTGTCTGTGCACCGCTGTGTTGCTCTCCCAGCAGATATCAGGGTGATTGAAGTCTCCCAGGAGAACCAGGACCTGCGATCTAGTAACTTCCATGAGTTGCCAGAAGAAAGCCTCATCCACCTCATCCCCCTGGTCCGGTGGTCTATAGCAGACTCCGACCACGACATCATCCTTGTTGCTCACTCTTGTAAACTTAATCCAGAGACTCTCAGATTTTTCTGCAGTTTCATACTTGAGCTCTGAGCAGGCATACTGCTTTCTTACATACAATGCAACTCCCCTCCCCCCTTTTTCTGCCCTGCCTGTCCTTCCTGAACAGTTTATATCCATCCATGACAGTACTCCAGTCATGTGAGTTATCCCACCAAGTCTCTGTTATTCCAATCACATCATAATTCCTTGACTGTGCCAGGACTTCCAGTTCTCCCTGCTTGTTTCCCACGCTTCTTGCATTTATGTATAGGCACTTGAGATAACTCACTGATCGTCCCCCTTTCTCAGTACGAGGCAGGAGTCCTGCCCTCTTGCACGCTCCTGCTCATGCTTCCTCCCGGTATCCCACTTCCCCACTTACCTCAGGGCTTTTGTCTCCTTCCCCCGGTGAACCTAGTTTAAAGCCCTCCTCACTAGGTTAGCCAGCCTGCTTGCGAAGATGCTCTTCCCTCTCTTCGTTAGGTGGAGCCCGTCTCTGCCTAGCACTCCTCCTTCTTGGAACACCATTCCATGGCCAAAGAATCCAAAGCCATCTCTCCGACACCACCTGCGTAGCCATTCATTGACTTCCACAATTCGACAGTCTCTATCCAGCCCTTTTCCTTCCACGGGGAGGATGGATGAGACGACTACTTGCGCCTCAAACTCCTTTATCCTTCTTCCCAGAGCCACGTAGTCTGCAGTGATCCACTCAAGGTCATTCTTGGCAGTATCATTGGTGCCCACGTGGAGAAGCAGGAAGGGGTAGCGATCCGAGGGCTTGATGAGTCTCGGCAGTCTCTCCGTCACATCGTGAATCCTAGCTCCTGGCAAGCAGCAGACTTCTCGGTTTTCCCAGTCAGGGCGGCAGATAGATGACTCAGTCCCCGAGGAGAGAGTCCCCGACGACAACCACCCGCCTCCTTCTCTTGGAAGCGGTGGTCGTGGAACCCCCAACCCTAGGACAGTGCATCTCATGCCTTCCAATCGGCGGAGTCTCCTTCTGTTCCCTTCCCTCAGATGTATCATTTAGTCCACTCTCCGCATTAGTACCTGTGGAGAGAACATGAAAACGGTTACTTACCTGTATCTGCGTTGCTGGTACATGGACGTTCCCCTTTCTTCTTCTGGAGGTCACATGCTGCCAAATTTCTTCACCGTCCTTCTGTTCCCGCAGTGCAGCCTGCTCTGAATCTTCAGAACGTTGTGTCTGTAGAAGCATATCCTGACATCTGTCCAGGAAATCTTCAGTTTCTCTTATGCAACATAGGGTCAATACCTGTTGCTCCAGACCTTGACCCTTCTCTTCCAATATGGAGACCAGCTTGCACTTTGTACAGACAAAGTCGCTTCTGTCCTGTGGAAGAAAGACAAACATGGCACATCCAGTGCAGGTCACAACAGCTGAACACTCCCCATCCATATTACCTTCCTTCTAAGAGCTTCCTCAGGAGTTGTAGTAACTACTCAGAGAAGCCGGCAAGATGTAAGCCTCAGTGGGCTCTTCCCAAGCAAACTCCCTCTGTTAGCCTCTCTACTGTTCCAGTCCCCTAATCATTTTTGTTGCCCTTCGCTGGACTATCTCCAATTTTTCCACATCCTTCTTGTAGTGTGGGGCCCAAAACCGGACACAGTACTCCAGATGAGGCCTCACCAATGTCTAATAAAGGGAAATGATCATGTCCCTCGATCTGCTGGCAATGCCCCTACTTATACATCCCAAAATGCCATTGGCCTTCTTGGGAACAAGGGCACACTGTTGATTCATGTCCAGCTTCTCGTCCACTGTAACCCCTAGGTCCTTTTCTGCAGAACTGCTGCCTAGCCAATTGTTTGGTTTCATTTTCTTATGAAAAGATGCAGTATGACAGCTGAATGTCTGGCAATGATGTGGACTGAAGGAAATGATTTATTATATACATATCCAAAATATTTTATTCTAGAAACATGATTACATTTACAAAAGCATACTTGCTTAATTTAGATATTTGAAGCTAGTGGAGTTGTTGGTCTATCTGGATCTACAAAGATTTGATCCATAATCACAGCAACTTTACTATTCCTCTCTCCCTGTCCCTGCCACCAAAACAGCGGAGCATGCCTGTGCTGTTCTTACCCACAGTGCATATCTTACATTGTCATAGGAGCACAGTAAAAACAAATATACTTACATCTATTGACTGTGGTGCTTTGGTATTTATGCCACAAGAGACGTGTAGAGCCCATATGAGCAACCTTGGCACAAGCTAGGAGTGGGGAAAGCGGAAAAGTAGCGAGGCACAAGCAGAGCCTTACAAAAAGGGCAACAGGACAGAGGAAAAGAGGGCCAGATAAAGGAATTTGTTCACTTTCAGAGTAGAGACTATCCCCTTTAGACTAAATAACTCAGGGCACGCCTCCACTACTGCATAAGTCTATCTAACTTGCATTGCTCAGGAGTGTAACAAAGCTCTCTTCGCCCCCTTCGCCCCCAGAAATATGCCTTTTGCACTGTCCACACTGGTGCTATTGCGGCTTCCACTTCTTGCTGAGGTGGAGTAATTATGCCAACCGGAGAGCACTCTCCTGTCAGCATAGCATGTCTTTACCAGATGTGCTACAGTGGCACAGCTGCATCAGTGTAGTGTAGACTTGCCCTCAGTCCCCTTAAATTGGAATTGTACCTCTTGTATTCAGTCACTTCACATTAAAGAAAACTTTATTTGGTGAATGAGGTGCACTTAGGACTAGCTGGTGCCCCTTGGATTTCATGTTGGAGCTGAGGGTTCTGCTGTATGTAGACCTATCCCATTCCATTATGATAGGCAGTGTTGCCTGCACAGCACTACTTCCTTCTCTCCATCCAGCCCTTGTAGAGGGGTAGCCAGGGGTAGATGAGTGGGGAAAGATGAGAGTATGACAGACACAAGGGTCCACTAACTTTTCTGTACTATATAGCATAAAGAGTCCTGGGCGCACTGTTGGCTGAGGAAACTTTAGTGGTACAGCTCCTCTGAAGTAATGGTGACTTGGACGGAGTGGCCTCTAGAACTTGAGGGAGGGCAGAGGGGAGGGAGAAGGTAGAAAATGAAGCCTTAAATGCTCAAAAAATCAAAATATTATCTGGAGTTGAGCATTGTTAATATTTTTAGTTTAATATAGGTCATAGCTCGGATGTAGTAGCCTTATTCAAAATAGCAATTTTATAATGTGGCTTTGTATTATAGAAACCTTCAGTTGATTGTTTAACTGTAGGCTAAACTGAATACAACTCCTTCCAACAAAAAAATGGAAGAACCAGGCTAATGGAGGAATGGGTTGTTGACTTAACTGTGGTACTATCTTGGTTTGAAACCGGATGGTTACACTGCAAGCAAGTAGTGAATAAAATTGAATTTTGGGGATTACCTGCACCTGCTGAAGTGAGGAGCAGCTAGCTGCTCAACTCTTCAAAACTGAAAGAAGAATGGATAGTAAAAACCCAGAGGGGAAAGATAATCTGATACTTTGTGTATTTTCTCAGATCTCTGAATAAGATCTGTTACCTCCCCCAAAGTGTCTTAAAGACATGATAGGTAGAGGTGACCTGTTCCAGAGATAACTGCAACAACTGGATTATGAGCCTTCTGTCCAGAGTTGAAGTACCACTTAACTGTAATTGTTCCTCTTGTGTGTTTTCTGCCATTAGGCAAGATACTAGAATGTTCCATTGGAGGTATCTGGAATTGGGTTAGAAAGATGTTGCTTATGTTGGTGTGAGCATTTTGTCTGAGTATAAAGACCCACTGTTGAGGCTCTGACTCATGTGATTGACACATTGGATACACTGGGCCCCAGGAATATTTTGGCATATGCTCGAACCTAATCTAATTTCAGTAGCTGGTTTTCTTGTGTTTATTGAGAGCAAAACATCTTCACCGTTGTATCACATCTTAGAAGTGATACCGTTTAGCAGATTCAACCTGTTAGCAGCGGCGGAAGAGTCTAGGAAAGTTTAATATGTTGTCTTATTGTAGTTTTAAGCATTCTGACATGATCAAATGTGCATCCCTAACTCCTGCAATAACTCCTTCAGCATGGTTTATTTCTTAATGCTTGATAAGTTTACACCAGGGTTCCATGTATAATGACTAAGTTTCTGTGTAAGAAATCTGCCTATTGTTAGCTTGCTACATAAAACAAAACATTGCTGCCTCCTGCTCTTGTGCATCTATACTTGACACTTCTTCCCCTCCCACTTTTTTTGACCCTTCCACAAAGGGAGTTCAGTGAATTTCTTGTGCCTGTTCCCATGATGCTGCGCTTAACGGAGGGAGACCCTTCCAGAATAGACACAGCATAAACCATGATACTGCAAAACAACAGCCTTCAGAGAAGTATGTGGAGAGGTATCTCAGAATTCTAGGTATGGGTTAAGTGAGGAGAGACTTGAGCAAAAGGTTGTAAACTGCTCCCAGATCTCAGCTAGCTCCAGCGCTCTGCAGGAGATAGACAGTCAGTCACTGGTGTGCAGGGGGTTCAGTATATTTTTGGAATTGGGGAGGCTTCCATACGGTAATGACAGAGCTTCTCTGCCCTACTAAAGCTGTTTGCACCTCTCTCTCCTTTACAGTATCTGCATGACCAAAACCAATATTGGTAGAAAATCCAAACATTTGCCCATTTTGGAAGCATTTTATCACGTGTCAATGCTTAAATTATAATGTGAACATACCATAATTTATAGTGTTTTAGGAATATTTCAATAAAATTTTATTTTAGAAACTTCAGTAAAAGAGTAACTTTAAGTTACTCTAACTGAACAGTGGATAAAATTTGTCAAACTGTGTGGCTCTAATGTATTACCTGTTGAAGGGGCCTGGGTTCATATTTTGTGTTAAGGAGGGAAATGTAAGTGGCTGTTCAGGTATTAAATGCAAACTTCTGCATTCTCAAACACTGGGTGCTGAATGCTGTCTCTGAACTAGGATGAATAGCAGAGCAGACATCAGTAGATCAAAATCCTGATGCATTCTAGTGTGTATCAAGGATTTTTGATCCTAAACATGGCATCTCATTCATTTGATTGGTAGATATCCCTCTTCTCTTCCCCACCCCAACCCCCCTTAAAACTAGCTCACTTTGAGACAATTTTGCTTTCTCTTCCAATTTTCTCTTCCACCTTACTAAAGGGCTGCCGTCTAATTCTGGGCTCTCAAGTCAGAACCTATTCCCCCAAAAGAAGCTGTGCCCCAATTTAAGGACAGCTGTGCAGCTTTCATTTTGTTTAGCTAGTGGTGTCTAGGCAAGACACTTTCACTCTCACAGATCATCTAAAGGCAAGGAACCAAGCTTCTAGACCCTATCTCAAACTAGAGAACTATAGTGGTTTAAACAGTTACACACCAAACTATAGGCGCCATGCTGACTTGTATTCTGAGCCAGACCTATTTTACCCCAGTGTCTACATAAGCACAGTTCTAAACAATTCCTGGCACAATAAGTGGGACTTTACCAGACACAGCTGCTCAGGCTCTTAAGGTTTATCTGTGTGGGGACATTCAATTGATTTGCCTTAACTTTCCTGAAGGTGTGAAGTCAGCACATAAAGGATGTTAAAGCTGTGTATGCTCTCAGGAGTACAGTGTCCTGAACTAAAACTACTTTATTCCTGAGTGAAAGATCCACTCAAGGATTTAACACCTTTTAATGTATGTGCATAACTTCATACCTTCAGTTGACTTACTTTATTGTAAACAGGGCCTTAGGCTTTGTCTACACTAGCACAATTGCCAGTCGGGGTGTGGAAAAAATACACCCTTGATCAACATAAATTTCATTAACAAAAGTACCAGTGTGAACAGTGCTATGTGGGCAGAAGACATAGCTACCACCGCTTGTTGGGGTGATTTAATTATGCCAGCAGGAGAGCTCTCTCCAGCAGCATAGAACAGCTACACGGGAGACCTTACAGTGGCACAGCTGTAACAGTACAGCTGTACCTCTGTAAGGTCTGTAGTGCAGGGACAGCCTTAGAGTGGTAACTTAAACCTAGTTAAAATAGTGGTATTTGCCTTCTCATTAAATCTCAAATCAGCAATTATTTTGGTGAAAATTTTTCACTTCCAAAAGATCATTTTGTTTATTTCACTAATATGTACTGTTTGCATTTGTAGTTCAATTTTAAAACTACTTCTCAGTGGTTACCATTCCAGGGTGATATGCTGGAACAAATTCACATGCATATAAAGGCATAGCCTACAGTTGTTTTTAGGCTCTATTTTTAAACTTGTTCTAATAGATTAAGCAATGTTTAACAAATTCTATTCCACAATCTTGTTGGTTGAAGGGGGAAAAAAGAACACACTTCATTTTAGGAGCCACAGTGTCTGGATTCAGCTAGCTAGCCACTCCATTTCCTTAAACTATAGTGCTGGGACTACTGATCCTTACCCTCAAAGACAGCAAGTAGAAGAGCAATGTTGATTTCTGGTGCAGAAGGGGAGAAAATGACTGAATAGATAGTGTTGTCTCTTACCAGTCAAGTGACTAAAACTTTATTCTAAAAAGGAAGAGGGTTACTCCTTTTAAAACAAAAACAGCAAAACCCACATCAAACTCTGCTATGTGCAAAATTTCACATTTAGGTATAACTAGCTCTGTTATTGGTTAGTCTCTAAGGTGCCACAAGTCCTCCTTTTCTTTTTGCGAATACAGACTAACACGGCTGTTACTCTGAAACCTAGCTCTGTTATAAAAGCAAGGAAAATTCCTTTGTTAGTGTCACTGTTGTCACCAGTTTAGCATGCATGCTCATTTGTCTTTTATAATCCACTGATACTAGTGTCGTGGATCTGAGCTTTATTAAAAATGGTACCTTTCATCCTAATAAACCTTAAAGCATTCCATTTGCTCCCAGACCCGCATACTAAAATGCAGTAACTATTAATGCATGATATGATTACACAACAAACTGAAGACTGTTAATGAAGGCTACCTAATAGAAACTTCAGTGGGAGGCTAAATGGACAGAATGTAAATATACATACTGATTCCTGTTGAGATAAAACTTTTTTGTGTTTAAAAAAATAAAAATACATAGGATGTATGTGGATGGTTAAGAGTTTGGTTTAGTGTCTAATCTGAATATGGACCCTAGAGTAGTACAATGTAACCTCTATCACCATTACTTCAGAGTAGAAAGACTTCTACGGATGTACTGTTCAACCTTGTCCTAGGCCTAGCTGCTGAGATCTGACTGAATCTCATCACAAGGGGAGATGGTGATGTGTTCTGGAGATTTTGTGGTAAGTGGTTTCTGTTAGGCTTCTATAAAGTGAGCAGAAAAAATGGACTAATTGATAGCCATGCCACTTAAATATGAAGAGGTTCAGGTCTGTTTAAGTTCTTTTTATAAGAGCATTCTGAAACTGCTGGATATAAATACAATATATAAAATAAAAAATTAACATGCTGACAATTCTCAAGTGAACCTATCTAATCCCCCCACTCTTGATTCATCCATCCCTTATTCAGGTTTCAAAATCTCAATAAAAAGAAAAGCTTAATTTTTAATTACACCTAAGACATTAACTCAGGCTTTGCCATAGTGATAAGGGAAATAAATCCTAAAATCGAAGGTCTAGCCTGGAGAATATTCAGTCTCCATGTGCTCTATTCCAGTGTAGGGTATAAAGTCTGCTGCAGTTTCCATGGTATGCATCCGATGAAGTGAGCTGTACCTCACGAAAGCTCATGCTCAAATAAATTGGTTAGTCTCTAAGGTGCCACAAGTACTCCTTTTCTTTTTGCGAATACAGACTAACACGGCTGTTACTCTGAAAAGTGTAGAGTGTGTTACCATAGTCCTGAAGATGCCCTAGTCATGGAACAGTGCCCTGTTTATGCTAGGTGCTGTACAAATATAGATAGAGCTTGCTTCTACTTCCATTTCAATTGCACAACTCTTTATTTATTGTAATATTAGCTACTGGTACAGATAAGCAGCTGCTAACGAACTCGTAAGCCAAATGTTAGTGCTTACACAGGGAAACTTGCTATTGAGCCTGCTGTAGCTGTTGTGGGCAAACTAAAGTGAGGACGGGATTTGGGGGGAAATTAAAGTATTTGTATGGAGTATATATAAAGACTTTTGAACAATTCATAAATTTCAACTTTAAAAGTAGAGACAAATAAGATACCTTGAATTCATCAATGTGGCAGGTTATGCAAACAATATATTGTTTAAAATATCAAACATTTTATGAATGAGTTTTCCTTTTGTCTTCTTTCTAGCTTCTCTAATGGAGACCATCAAAGCTGAAATGTTCATGACTTTGTAATTTTGAATGGATTACTTTTGTTAGTAGTTACAAGAGTAACTTTTTTTCAAATTGCAGTCCATATTTCTTAAAATATTTAGCTGTTTCGTAAAAAGTAGGGAAAGGGACTTAAGATGCTAACAAGTCCACTTTTTAGACCTGCTTTCACATGTCCAATGTATAAAGTTAAAGATTTTTAGTAGGTTACTAGCTCCTTAAATAACAGGAAGCATCTGCCACATGTTCGCAACAAGCTATTTCTAAAAACTTCTCAGATATTTTAATGTCACATCTGTTCAGTGTTTGCCCTTACTGTACAATCTGAAACCTTTAAATGATGTCAGTATACAACAGCAGAAAAATTTGGTGGAGGTTGCAACTGAAAGCCTCCAGTTTGTACGTGGGCATGAGGGAAAAAGGACCTACTTGGAAATGATGTGCTTCGGTAATAAGCCCTAAAGTAATATGTGAGTGCCCTTTAAACATGGTTCCCTAAAGGAAATTCTAGATATGACATTTGTTATACTGCATTAAAAACTAACCTACAATAGAATAAAACCAAAAAACAGAGATTATTCAAAAACTGCAAATCAGTGGATTGGTAATGGTAGCAGAAAATATGTCCCTATATCAAAGTAGATATCTGATCTTTTAGTTCAGTCCCTTTTGAGTGCTCTTCTCAAATCCTGTGAGTCTAGTCCAGCAGTCCTGAAAAATCATGCACGAACCTGAACATGGATTTAGGAAACTAAGCCCTGGTCTACGCTGCGGGGTGAGGCCAAGGCCTGTTCTGCACACACCTCACAATTCAGATTGTCAGAGATTGGTAAATCGATACAAGAGGTTATGTACTCCTGTGATACCTGAACAATGACTGAAGTGCAGTGTGAAAGATAAATAGCTCACATTGTAGCTTTCTTTTAGAGGTTTTTCTTATGGCTTTGGCATGCATATGAACTAACTTGCATTAGTTAGTTTCCTACAGGGATAGGCAACAAAAACTCTCTGAAGTTCTTTGGCTGTGCAGATCATTTTAATTTTATTACAGTTGAGTATTTGATTGCAGTCCCCTCAGGGCTAAGCATGCTGTCAGTCCTTAACAAAATTACTTTGGGCCACATTGTACTGTCCCTGGTGTTCAGAGCTTTCCCAAAGAGCAACAAAGTGAAACTGACAAAGTCTGCCAAATTTCTCTGCTGATGTTCAGAACTGCTGGCAATAACAAGGCTGGCAAGGATCATGTCAATTTCACTCTGCTATTTGAGAAGTCTATGAGCGGGGTAGACAGAGCTATTCATAGGAAAAGAGGACTTAAAGTGACTGTAATAGAGGTAGGTGGAGCATCATAGAATTCTTCCTGGGTGGTAGACAGGAAGGTAGGGAAAGGTATAAGGAGAGTAGCAGGCATCTCTCTCTCTCTCACACACACACATCCACCCCAGCAGCAACCACAAAAACAACCACTAACAGGAAGCTCTGAGTTGGCAGGCCCAGAGGGTAAAAAAAAAAAAATCTCATCCTTCCAGTAGTTAGAAAGTGCCAGGAGGATGGAAAAAGAGGGATTGATATTTATTAGTAACCTTAATAGCCAATGGCAGATATAAAAAATGAAGCCCCCAATAGAGTCCAGGGACAACACTCTAGAAGAAATCAGAGCAACCTTCCAGTCTCCAGCAACAGATATTTGGGTTTAAGTGGAGAAGGAAACTCATTTCCTGAGTGTTGGCCTGAACTTTTACGAATGACATCTGCTGCTGCATCCTACCCCAAACTCTCCCACAATGGCTAGTAGGTGTCTGACAAATTTTTCAACTCCTGGCCATCAATAGGATTTGAATTCTCACGACAGAACTGTACAGCAAAGTTTGACTACAGTTTATCCTTATTGTTGGGAAAAATTAATATCCATTCAAACACAATGAAAACTGTCTTAATCACCACCCAGGGGCCTAGCAAAGCACCTGCCTATTAGGGATGGTCTTAAAAAAAGGATCAGCCTTCGGCCTAACCAAAGCAAACACAACCACTTTAGGATTTGTTCATCTGGAATGGGGAACACATCCCATTCATGTTCTGCAACTCACAGACTGCCCTCATCTGCGTATCCAACAGTGAAAGCAGGAGAGAAACTCTATGGCAGGCAGCAGGTCCAGAGGGGAAAGCAACTCCTAGGGCAGGTCTACACTACCGGTTAAGTCGATCTAACGTACGTTGCTCAGGTGTGTGAACACCTCCCGAATGATGCATGTTTCGTGCTGTCCACACCCGTGCTATGTTGGTGGGAGACGCTTTCCCTCTGACATAGCTTCTACTTGTCACCATGGTGGAGTAATTATGCTGATAGAAGAGTGCTTTTCCATCAGCATAATGACAGGTTTCAGAGTAGCAGCTGTGTTAATCTGTATTCGCAAAAAGAAAAGGAGTACTAGTGGCACCTTAGAGACTAACCAATTTATTTGAGCATAAGCTTTCGTGAGCTACAGCTCAAGCTTATGCTCAAATAAATTGGTTAGTCTCTAAGGTGCCACTAGTACTCCTTTTCCATCAGCATAATGTGTCTTCACGAGACGTGCTAAAACAGCGCAGCTGCATCGGTGTAGCTCTGTAGTGTAGACTTGCCCTTAGCCCGATTCCTCTCACCAGCAAGTGGGGACTTTGCAAATCATTGTTTATCCCTATATTTATGTGGTCATAAATACTGCAATGGAAATGTTAGGAATAATTCAGTGTGAACATTTAAAACGGGTTTGCTTACTGGATGTGACCTTTAATGAAGGTATCACTGTATTCATAGAATCACAGAATATCAGGGTTGGAAGGGACCTCAGGAGGTCATGTTGTCCAACCCCCTGCTCAAAGCAGGACCGATCCCCAACTAAATCATCCCAGCCAGGGCTTTGTCAAGCTAGGCCTTAAAAACCTCTAAGGAAGGAGTTTCCACCACCTCTGGAGGTAACCCATTCAGTGCTTCACTACCCTCCTAGTGAAAAAGTTTTTCCTAATATCCAACCTAAACCTCCCCCACTGCAACAGAACAGTCTAGATCCATCCTCTTTGGAACCCCCTTTCAGGTAGTTGAAAGCAACTATCAAATCCCCCCCTCATTCTTCTCTTCTTCAGACTAAACAATTCCAGTTCCCTCAGCCTCTGCTCATAAATCATGTGCTCCAGCCCCCTAATCATTTTTGTTGCCCTATGGCTGGACTCTTTCCAATTTTTCCACATCCTTCTTGTAGTGTGGGGCCCAAAACTGGACACCCTACTCCAGATGAGGCCTCACCAATGCTGAATAGGGGGAATGATCACATCCCTCAATCTGCTGGCAATGCTCCCACTTATACAGTCCAAAATGCCGTTAGCCTTCTTGGCAACAAGGGCACACTGTTGACTCATATCCAGCTTCTTGTCCACTGTAACCCCTAGGTTCTTTTCTGCGGAACTGCTTCCTAGCCACTCGATCCCCAGTCTGTAGCAGTGCATGGGATTCTTCCGTCCCAAGTGCAGGACTCTGCACTTGTCCTGGTTGAACCTCATGAGATTTCTTTTGGCCCAATCCTCTAATTTGCCTAGGGCGCTCTGTATCCTATCCCTACCCTCCAGGGTATCTACCTCTCCTCCCAGTTTAGTGTCATCTGCAAACTCGCTGAGGGTGCAATCCACGCCATCCTCCAGATCAATAATGAAGATATTGAACAAAACTGGCCCCAGGACCGACCCTTGGGGCACTCAGGTTGATGCCGGCTGCCAACTAGACATGGAGCCATTGATCACTACCCGTTGAGCCCGACGATCTAGCCAGCTTTCTATCCGCCTTATAGTCCATTCATCCAGCCCATACTTCTTTAACATGCTGGCAAGAATACTGTGGGAGACAGTGTTGAAAGCTTTGCTAAAGTCAAGGGACAACATGTCCACTGCTTTCCCCTCATCCACAGAGCCAGTTATCTTGTCATAGAAGGCAATTAGATTAGACAGGCATGACTTGTCCTTGGTGAATCCATGCTGACTGTTCCTGATCACTTTCCTCTCCTCTAAGTGCTTCAGAATTGATTCCTTGAGGACCTGCTCCATGATTTTTCCAGGGACTGAGGTGAGGCTGATTGGCCTGTAGTTCCCCGAATCCTCCTTCTTCCTTTTTTTAAAGATGGGCACTACATTAGCCTTTTTCCAGTCATCCAGGACCTCCCCTGATCACTATGAGTTTTCAAAGATAACAGCCATTGGCTCTGCAATCACATCCGCTAACTCCTTTAACACCCTCGGGTGCAGCGCATCCGACCCCATGGACTTGTGCTCATCCAGCTTTTCTAAATAGTCGTGAACCACTTCTTTCTCCACAGAGGGCTGGCCATCTCCTTGACATACTGTCCTGCCCAGTGCAGTATTCTGGGAGCTGACCTTGTTCGTGAAGACAGAGGCAAAAAAAGCATTGAGTACATTAGCTTTTTCCACATCCTCTGTCACTAGGTTGCCTCCCCCATTCAGTAAGGGGTTCACGCTTTCCCTGACCTTCTTCTTGTTGCTAACATACCTGCTACTGTAACAAACATTCTTGTTACTCTTAACATCTCTTGCTAGCTGCAACTGCAGGGGTGATTTGGCCTTCCTCATTTCACTCCTGCAAGCCTGAGCAATATTTTTTACTCCTCCCTGGTCATTTGTCCATGCTTCCACTTCTTGTAAGCTTCTTTTTTTGTGTATTCATCTCTAGGTATACTTTTAACATAAAGCAACTAGGTATGTCCTGACATATTTGTACTTGACGCACCTGCTAATTCTACTGTCCATATTAATCAGAAAAGAGCTAGCAGAAAATTATTGTACTCTGTGTAACCAAGAAGTTGGAGCAAATGTGGATGGATTAAAAACAGCTCAAAATCCTGTCTAGGAATGTTATGTGTCTATTTTTTCCCCCTTTAGTTTTGCAGTAAGCATGAATTTAAATGTATATGCAATTAAGATTTTAGGGTTGGTTTCATTTCAGCATCAGTCTTTTGGCTACTTTTCTTTCGGAAAGGAGGAGGATGGGCTCTAACAACATATGATCCACCATTGCTAAACTGCCAAGTAAAAGAGGCTGTTGAGGCAAAAAGGCATTCTTTAAAAACTGGAAGTCAAATCCTAGTGAGGAAAATAGAAAGGAGCGTACACTCTGGTAAGTCAAGTGTAAAAGAGTAATAAGGCAAGGGAGGAAAGAATTTGAAGAGCAACTAGCAAAAGTCAAAAATATAAAAGCTTTAAAAAAAAACAAAACATCAGAAACAGAAGCCTGCCAAACAGTGAGTTGGACCACTGGACTATCGGGGTGCTAAAGGATCATTCACAGAAGACCAGGCCATTGCAGTGAAGCTAAATGAATTATTTGCCTCAATCTTCATTGGAGAGGATGTGGAGGAGATCCCCACACTCGAGCCATTCTTTTTAGGTGGCAAATATGAGGAACTGTCCCAGATTGAGGTGTCAATGAAGGAGATTAGGGAGCAAATTGATAAATTAAACAATAAGTCACCAGGAGCAGATGAGTTCTGAAGGAACACAAGTATGAAATCGCAACATTACTAAATGTGGTACATAACCTATTGCTTACCTCAGGCTTTATACCAGATGACTGTAGGGTAGATAATGTAATGCTGATTATAAAAAAGGCTCCAGAGGTGATCCTGACAACTACGTTAGTAAGCCTAACATCCGTCCCAAGGAAACTGAAAAACTATAGTAAAGAACAAAATAATCAAACGCATAGAGGAATGTGATCTGTTAAGGATGAGTCAACACAACTTCTGTAAAGGGAAATCATACCTCACCAATCTATTAGAATTCTTTATGGGTTTTAATAAACACGTGAACAAGGGTGATACAGTTGAAACAGTGTAGTTCTACTTTCAGAAAGCCTTTGACAAGGTCTCTCACCAAAGGCTCTTAATAAAATTAAACAGTCATGGGATAAAAGGGAAGATCCTCTTATGGATCAGTAACTAGTTAAAAGACAGAGAATATGAATAAATGGTCAGTTTTCACAAAGGAGAAATAGAAATAGCAGGGTCTCCCAAAGATCTGTACTGGAACCTGTGCTAGTCAACATATTCATAAATGATCTCGAAAAAGGGTGAACAGTGAGGAGGCAAAATTTGAAGATGATACGCAATTACTCATGATAATTAAATCCAAAATTGACTGCAATGTTCATTGAAGATAGGTTCATCGATGGCAGTTAGCCAGGATGGTCAGGGATGCAACTCCATGCTCCAGGTGTCCCTAACCTCTGACTGCCAGAAACTGGGATTGGACTACAGGGGATGGATCACTCAGAATGCCCTGTTGTGTTCATTCCTTCTGAAGCATCTGGCACTGGCCACTGTCAGAAGACAGGATTCTGTCTAAAGAGACCATGGTCTGACCCAGTATGGCAGTTCTTATGTTCATAATATACTGAATTTTCTTAAAGAAGGGATATAAGCAACCTGCACACAAATAAGTCTCTCGTTTTCCCTTATTTATATTAATAATTTTTCCCCATTTTCTTTGCTTCCTCCCTTCTTGAGAACAATAATAATGGTCATAAATAGCCAAAACATGCCAGTAATTGATGGAAATGTATTGAAAACCATACGGGAAGTCTTTTGTCCCCTATAACTTTATGCCCTTTATAATCATTTGTCCTAACTGGAATGCACTGTAGTATGTCTTGAATACTGGAATACAAAATACTGGATTTTGCCTTAAAATGTAATGGATGTCAAAATGTTCAGACACTTTCCACATAAAAAGACTTAGAACTTTAGTTTGCTACATATCTGGACTCCCATTAAGATACAAATACAAAATTAAGATTTAATCTATATGTGCAAAGTATACTCTAGAAATAAAACTCAGATTAGTTTTTATCATCCCTTTATCTAGAACCATTAAGACTATTGTCATAAACATAAAGGGAAGGGTAACCACCTTTCTGTATACAGTGCTATAAAATCCCTCCTGACCAGAGGCAAAGTTCTTTTACCTGTAAAGGGTTAAGGAACTCGGGTAACCTGGCTGGCACCTGATCCAAAATGACCAATGAGGGATTAAGATACTTTCAAATCTGGAGGGGGGGGGAGGCTTTTGTCTGTCTGTGTGATACCTTTGCCGGGAACAGATCAAGGATGCAAGCCCTCCAACTCCTGTAAAGTTAGTAAGTAATCCAGCTAGAAAATGTTAGGTTTTCTTTGTTTTGGCTTGTGAAAATTCGCTGTGCTGGAGGAAATGTGTATTCCTGTTTTTGTGTCTTTTTGTAACTTAAAGTTTTGCCTAGAGGGATTCTCTGTGTTTTGAATCTGACTGCCTGTAAGATTATCTTCCATTCTGATCTTACAGAGTTGTTCTCTTATCTTTTTTTGGTTCTTCTAATAAAGTTCTGTTTTTTAAGAATCTGATTGGGTTATTTGGGTCTTAAAAATCCAAGGTTGGTTTGTTTTCATCTTGTTTAGTCTCAGGCCTCCCCAGGAAATGGGGTGTAAGGGCTTGGGGAGATATTCTGAGGAAATAGGAACTCAAAGTGGTCCTTTCCCTGTTCTTTGTCCAGATCACTTGGTGGTGGCAGCATACTGTTCAAGGACAAGGCAAAGTTTGTGCCTTGGGAAAGTTTTTAACCTAAACTGGTAAAAATAAGCTTAGGGGGTCTTTCATGTGGCTCCCCACATCTGTACCACAACTCTCAACTTCATTAGCAAGTTATGGCTTAATACTGCCTGGACATAAACAATACAGTAACATTGACCTGAAAGCAAGCACAACATGACTATGAGATAGGACAAAAAGGAAATTAAACTGAGCCAGAAAGACAACTATTATTTGTGTCAAGACAATCCATTACTGTTCTTCCATGCTTCTTTCAACAGCATGAAAAAGCTGTATCCTAGTTAGTAATTAGTGTGGTAATAGGTTATAATTTTTAAAAGGTTTCAGTACAAACATGTAGGTAGCAAACAGTATAAAAAACAGTTCTTGCACAGGGACTATGTTCTACCACAGCTAGCAGTACACAATAAGTTAAACCCTAAGTAAACATTTTAGCAATGCAAATTGTCTCTCTTACTCCTACTGACAAAGATACATTTGACCTCCTATTACAGCTGGGAATCACACACACATTCTGACTACCAAAAACTTGCTGAATACATTTCTACATTTGGTTATTTTTAACTTTTCCTTTTTTGGGTTATTTAGTAATTGGGAAAATGAAGGTCTAATAGCAATGGCTTCAGCCAAATAAATAAAGTGAGGGTAGATGCTATACAAACTTACCCAAATAACTCTGCCAGTATACTTCAGTCTAGATCTGCAAGTCCAATCACTGCCCTTCTTGAGCAAACTATGCAGTAGCTTTGTCAGATAGTGGAGACCAAATGGATTTTTGCATGTGACCTAAATCAGAATTTAGAAACAATCCACTGGAGATGAATCACTGGTAAATCCTCTTTGAGAACTATAGAGGAACAGGTGTTTTTAAATAAATAAACAAATAGTATTAAACTTTAAGAAAGGAAAAAAGAACCAATAGTTAAAGTCTAAACTCTGTGCCTACTAAAACAACAACATATAATGGGGGTACAGGGTGTTGTAGCCATGTCAGTCTCAGGATGTTAGCGGGAAAAGGTGGGTGAGGTAATATGTTTTACTGAACCAACTTCTGTTGGTTAGAGAGACAAGCTTTCAAACTACGCAGAGCTCTTCCTCAGGTCTGGGAGTTGCAGGGGAAAGAGGAATCCATATTACAAACCAAAACCTTGATCCTACAAACACTTCTCTATATGCTTAACTTTACACACTCAGTAGGCCCATCAGATATGTCTTCCATGTCTGGTTCTATGTAATCCTGTTTATGGTTGTTATTTCCTTGGGCCCCTATCCAGCAAAGACTGACAAACCAGTTTCATTCTTAAGCAGATGTGTAAATCTTTGCAGGATTGGGCCCCCAAAAGGAATAACAGAACCATAAACACTGAAGACAAATTTGATCACTTTTTAGATCACACTGCAAAATGCAATGGGAAAAGGAACTGACAGTAGATGACTATACACAATACAAACCTTATCCTGCAAATTTTCCAAATTTTAATATTGGCTCTCCCTTATTCTATTATTCTATTATCACTATCTAGTCCAGGGATCCGCAACCTTTGGCACGCGGCCTGTCAGGGCCTGGCGGGCCGAAACACTTTGTTTACCTGCAGCATCTGCAGGTTTGGCCGATCGCAGCTCCCACTGGCCACAGTTCGCTGTTCCAGGCTAATGAGGGCTGTAGGAAGTGGCGGCCAGCACATCCCTCAGCCCATGCCGCTTCCCGCAGCCCCCATTGGCCTGGAACAGCAAACTGTGGCTAGTGGGAGCTGCGATCGGCCGAACCTGCAGACGCTGCAGGTAAACAAACCATCCAGGCCCGCGAGCAGCTTTCCCTGACAGGCTGCATGCCAAAGGTTGCCGATCCCTGAACTAGTCAGACACAGAAAGAGACTGAAAAAAAACCAAGCAAAATAAAATTCTCCACAACTACAGCAAGCTCTTTCTTGCCATTTGAACAAATTCAAGAAAATAATTTGTGTTAACAGCTCGTTCTACTCTTCTATCTAGGTGTAAAGTTAGCCAGAACATGCTACTGACAGGAGGGGAGCGGAGGAGGAAATCTTAGGCCATTTCTACACTTACAAGCTTGCAGCGGTACCTATACAGCTGTGCCGCTGTAACCACTCGTGTACCCGCATTATGCATTTCACACCTCTGAGCAACAAAAGTTTGGCTGACATAAGTGCTAGTGTAGACATGGAATTACATGTAGTGAAATTGTTTTCATGAAGCATAGAGCTTCTGATTGCAAAGATCTAAAAATCCCAAATACATTTTAGCACTAATTTGTCCAATACCACTGCTAAATATTAGCAGTTTCCTAATATTCAGCTATTGCCATCCTTAATTGAATGACAGCCACCAGAGTTTTTTTCACTTCACTTCAGGCTAGATCAGCTCTACTTAATAGGAGAGTCTCTGCAAACTTTGTAGCCTCTTGTCTGAAGCAATTTTTAATCCAACAACTCAAAAAAGAGGAGGAAAGAGATTGGTGAAGGGGTAGAAGAGCAGAGAAACCTCATAGCAGCTGAGTGGTGAATAAGGAGTAAAGCAGGCCTCCTATACCCAGAGAAGAGAGAACAGAAGAGTCTATGAAGACATTAAGGACCTTAAAATTAAATCAAATTAATTAATATAGAAATCACATTGATGCTTCATTCGTGGTGGTTCTAGATTCCACACAGTCCAATAGTCAGAAGACTCTAACAGACAGAGATGGGAGCGGACTTCACATTTATCAGAAAACTAGACAGAGGCAGATACAAGAGGAGAGTCCTCAAACCAGAAAGCAGACTACAGAACTTCTGGAAGAATTCTCATCAAGATGTTGTGAAGAATGAGGACAACAGCAAAACCAAGTGCATCAGCATTTGGCTGCTAGAGGTCTCGCCAATATAATTTCTGGTTATATTTCAGCAAAAATTGGGACAAGCTGAAAGCTTTAAATACCTGCATGAAGTATGCCACTTTAACAATATATAATTGATGTTTTTAAACTACAGTTTTCATGTAAAAACAAATAGAGCAAGCACAAAACAGATTACAGACCTGATCCTGCAAATAGTTACACAGATGTTTAACTTTATGCATGTAAATAGTCCCATTGGACGACTCATATGCATAAAGATAACTGGTTTGTTTGTTTTGTTTTTGCTTGATATATTGGTGCCTATAAATTTAAGTTTTTGATGAATATCACTGTAGGATATCAGTGTGCAGGGTAACTGGCTCAAGGGCAACATAAGGATCTCATGGTCTTATAACCACAAAGGCTTAGTGAGCTGCTTCTCTAGCGCTTCAAGCCCATATCTAGTCATGGGGCTTAGGACATTCTTATTCTAATAACAGCAACCATTCAGAGACCCTTTCACAAAATAATGACAATGAAAATTCCCTTATATTTATTGTTTTCTAGAAGAAACCATATTTTAACCCCATGTTATCATTTGACATGGAAAGTTCTGAATAGATTTTTGCATTTATCTAATGCCACTCATTCAAAAGAATTTAAAAAAATATTTTCTAGTCATATAGCACCTATACAGTTCTGGGATGGGAGGATATTAACTCACTGGCAAGCTACACATCAGTGTGTGCATGAGCTAAGCTACTAAAAGTTCTATGGGATCTTTAATGTCTACTCAGAACAAACAAGATCTCATTCTGTAAAATGATCATTACTGAAAGACACACATAAACTGTGACATGAATGGATCTCAAAATCAAACGATGATGCTGGACGGATCCTTTCAGGATGCGAAGTATACCTGTTGCTGAGAACCCAGGACTGCAAAAAGCCTGGATTTAAGCCTTTGCCTCTCTAAAACAAGAATCACTCAGTGAGAAAATAAATAACCACAACTGCACAAGGAGAAGCATGTATTTTACGCTCTTTGTCCGTGCAGATACCAACCAATGATAGCAGGACCCAGAGAGAGACACTTGAGGGCTGTGTTGGTCAGAACCGTTACAACAGCCCAGGGCAGTGGTCAATTTCAGTCCCATTCACAAGAGTGCACAGCTCTCTTTGCAGCGAGGAAGTTCGGGGGAAGAAGCGTTTTCACGCTGGAGACCAGAGACCAGATAAAGTGTGTCAGAGGTGCCCAGTGAAAAACGCGGAAGGAAAGGGTCCAGCAGCCCCCCTCCAGGGAGAGACAACCAGGCCGATGAGGAGAGAGGCTCAGAGGAGGCAACTGGACCTGCCTCTCGCCATCTTGCCCCAATCCCCACAGGGCGGTGCACAGCGAGGCTGCACGAGCCACCCGTCCGCCTGCACTGGGTGGTGAACCCACCATCACTACCCCTGGCAGTCCCTCACCTGCCCCATTATCCCCCTCCCCACGCCACGTCCTCTCAGCAGGCGGGCAGGTACCTGTCGTGGGGCACAGAGCCAAGAGGGCTGCACGTATCAGTTTCAGACTCAGCTCCCCATTGCATTGCTGTTATTGCACATGCCTCCGCGCTCTGAGCATGTGCGGTAACAACCGTGGAAGCGGCGGCCCGTAACTCCTGAGGGCTTTGAGCATGTGCAAGAATAACTTTGGAAACGGTGCCCCTCATTCCCGAGCACCTGGAGCATGCGCAGTAACAACAGTGGGCAAGCGGTTGCTGTTGCCCGAGCGCCGCCTTGACTTGTTGCACTCGCTGTTCCCACGCGTGGACGAAAGCGGGCCGGGAGCAGCACACGGGGCAGACACAGAGGGGGCGGGGCTGAAGGAGGGAGGGGGCTCAGCATCTTTCTTCCACCTGCTGACTCCAGTGTCATGTCGAAGCAAGGTGTAAGAAAGAAACCCACTTCCCCGGCGACCCCTGGTGGCATGCACACCGAGGGGAGCATGTGAGAGATGCTGTTTATGTACAGGCGTGACTACCTGCCCTTTCCTGGTTACTATAAGCAGCCAGTCCATATCCAAGTCCAGTGAAAAGAATAATTTAAAATAGGATATCAGTCCAAATTTATAAGTATTTATTAATGACTTAAAACCACTATCTGAAAGGACAAATTGATAAATAGCAATGGATATGAAGGTATTGATAACTGATAATCCATACATTTAAAATATGGAAATAATCGCTAAAATATAGTAATACACTTCTACCTCAATATAATGCGACCCGATATAACAAATTCGGATATAACGCGGTAAAGCAGCGCTCCGGGGAGCAGGGCTGCGCCCTCCGGTGGATCAAAGCAAGTTCAATATAACGCAGTTTCACCTATAACGCAGTAAGATTTTTTGGCTCCCGAGGACAGCGTTATATTGGGATAAAGGTGTAGTAGGATACATGGAATGGAGCTCCAGGATCTCTGCTTGTCACGGAACATAGCCATCATATCTGCAATGGCATATAAAACGAGTCTACAAAGATTTTCCTTAAAATTTTTACCTCTCTCAATTCCTAACAGCTTTAAAAGATCATCATTTCCTTCGCTCCATTGGCCATGAGCCCCAACTATGAGACCAAAGAAGTGGACATTTATACCTCCCATTAGTTTCTTAATATCTTCCTCCAATTCGAGGTAATAGGTGACCTTCTGTTTGTGGGCTTTCTCCAGACTATCAGAATTATCCTCCCAGCGAATTGTGACATCTATCACGACCACAATATCTCCTTTTATAAAAACAATATCTGGATTTCTCAAATTTCCTTCTTTAGTTCTCAGGTGAGGTTCTATTATTGATTTCCACCCCAATTTGCACACCTTATCTACTACTGCAGAAATTACCCTATTATGTCTTCTAATCCTAGCCTCTTCAGTTTTAAAACATTGTCCCGATATATGTGGTATTGTCTCTCTAGTCTTACCACACCATCTACAGATGGCATTTAATCCTTCTCTCCCTCTTGCCAATGTTTCCCTTGTAGGGTACATGTTAGCCCTAAGGTGTAATGCATCAATCAATGAGGAGGATTTAACCATATTAGCTCTTTTCAAAATCAAATTACTAATTACATCATTTTAAAAATATTTAATACCTACCCCCTGGCACCTTAACCCACACCATCTAGAATATTCCTCCTCCCTCCATTTCTTAGCATTTGGTATTGCTGTACTAAGAACCAATGTTTTATCAACTAAGTTTTCTCCAGCATATAGATAGGATAAATCTATCCAATTATCTTTAGACACAATATGTCTTCTCCCCTTGTGGATAAGCAGGTTGGGTATTTGTACACTGAATTTGGTTAATGCAAGTCCTTCATCTCTTCCCCTTGCATAAAATAATACATCAGTAGTACATTGTGGGAGATGTAAAATCTGTTTTACTATTTTCCTAACTAAAACATCCAACTCATGTAAAAGACAAAAAGGGGGCTCAATTAAAAGTAAATTATAAAATAGCATAGGTAAAATATACGTTTGTAAAATCATCAGTTTTGGGGCCGGTTTAAGAGGAGCCTTTCTTAAGTTCTCACTCCATTCAGTCAATTTGTCCTTAAGAGGCACTCCTTCAATCCCTATCCAAGAATCTATCCTTGCACCCAAGTACTTTTCGAATTCTCCTGACTGTACATAATCAATAATTTCGGTAGCCATTCTCCAATTATCCTTGGGGTTAATCACATAGGTTTTATATTTTGCTAATATGTGAAATCCCTTCTTTTTTTTCACATTAACCCAAAGATTAGTGTTTCTACAGAAACAATCTAAAATTCCCAGATTTTTGGCCATCCCTTGATACGACCCACTTAAAATTGCCACGTCGTCGTCAAATGCCAACGACGTGACGCTATTTCCTTGGATATAAAACTTAATTAGTAAAGGATCCATGGCAATATTAAATAAAATAGGAGATAGAGGGTCGCCTTGCTTAACCCTACTCCTAATTAAAATAGACTCAGTGTTCTTTTCACCCACCCAAACCCTTGTAGTGCAGTTATCGTAGAGGTCTGTTATAATTTCTATAAAGTGCTCATCTATCCCAAAAAGAAAAGGAGTACTTGTGGCACCTTAGAGACTAACCAATTTATTTGAGCATAAGCTTTCGTGAGCTACAGCTCACTTCATCAGATGCAATGATGTAGTTCACGAAAGCTTATGCTCAAATAAATTGGTTAGTCTCTAAGGTGCCACAAGTACTCCTTTTCTTTTTGCAAATGCAGACTAACACGGCTGCTACTCTGAAACCTGTCATCTATCCCAAACTTTCTTAGGCCAGATATAATATGTCCATGTCCCACCGAATCAAATGCCTTAGCCAAATCCACAAATACAATGGCTAATTCCTCTCCATTTTGCTTTGCTCCCTTTATCAGGTTGTGTAACATTGAGATATTCCCTTCACAGCTTTTTGTCTATTGCAAATTTTGACTGCAGTCATTAATCTTTTAGCTAAAATTTTCGTATACAGTCGTATCCACACAGAACCTATTGTTAATGGCCTTCAGGAGGACAGTTTCTTTAATTCTTCCTCAATTTGCACTTTAGGAATTAAAATAGTTTTCTTTTCTTTAAAAGTATCAGGGACCTGCCTATTTAAAAAACATATATTAAAATTTTTCATGAGAATTAAGGAGTCCAGATTAAAAATATCCCATAAATCATTCACTGTTGTTTTATCTGGGCCAGGGGCACTATCTTTGCAAATTTCTCTCAGGTCCTCCCTGATTTCATCCACAGAAATAGGACTCATTAATAAATCATTATCCGCTCTCTTTGTGTCCGGGGGCCATCCTACCGTACTTCCATGTCCAATTTTTTCCAATATATCTACATAATATTTTTCAATATCTTTGAAGGGAATATCACATTTAGCCCTATCTGGTTCCCCCATGATTATGCGGGCTAATCTTCTTTTATCCTTAACAAATAATTGTTGGTAAAATTTGTATCTAGCCTTTTTATTGGCATATCTCCAAATAGAGTTAGACTGTCTCTTTCTATCATCCACCCCTCCATTCCCTTTTCTATTATTATTGTTCATCTGCTGTTGTTCCTCACATATTCGACATTGGTGAGGCCTCATCTGGAGTACTGTGTCCAGTTTTGGGCCCCACACTTCAAGAAGGATGTGGATAAATTGGAGAGAGTCCAGCGAAGGGCAACAAAAATGATTAGGGGACTGGAACACATGAGTTATGAGGAGAGGCTGAGGGAGCTGGGATTGTTTAGCCTGCAGAAGAGAAGAATGAGGGGGGATTTGATAGCTGCTTTCAACTACCTGAAAGGGGGTTCCAAAGAGGATGGCTCTAGACTGTTCTCAATGGTAGCAGATGACAGAACGAGGAGTAATGGTCTCAAGTTGCAGTGGGGAAGGTTTAGATTGGATATTAGGAAAAACTTTTTCACTAAGAGGGTGGTGAAACACTGGAATGCGTTACCTAGGGAGGTGGTAGAATCTCCTTCCTTAGAGGTTTTTAAGGTCAGGCTTGACAAAGCCCTGGCTGGGATGATTTAACTGGGAATTGGTCCTGCTTTGAGCAGGGGGTTGGACTAGATGACCTTCTGGGGTCCCTTCCAACCCTGATATTCTATGATTCTATGATATACTAATATCTATCTCTACCAACGAGTTACACAACTTTTCCACCATTACCCTCCCAACCGATATTGTCTGATTTTCCTTTAATAAAATTTCGATCTCCTCTAGGCTATTCAATATTTCTCCAGCTTTCCTACTTTGTCTCCCTTGCCTACAAACCTTCCCCACTTGTCCACATATGGATGCTCCTTTAGTGGCAAAATTATTTCTCTCGGAGGCAGAACTTCCAGTATATTCTCTTCAATCCTATATCTACCTCTCCCACTTCATCAATACCTCTGTCTTTCTTGATCTTCCTCTTAGCCAATTCATGCCTTTTATCTGAAATTTGTTTATTGGTCTTTGTTTTTAATTCGCTGTCAATACACTTATTTATATTCCTTTCGCCTAGATATTTCGTCTCCAATTGAATAAGAAACTCAATCTCATGATCCGTCCAGATTTGAGATCGAGAAAAGGTTGCCTCTTTAGCCTTACTCCTAGCTGCTATATTTTCTTTTCTCTGTTCATTTCTAATAGCGGAATGTCTATGTCTACAATGCTGGCTTAGGCCCAATTTAGTGTGAAAAGCCAGCCCACAACTTGAGCAGGTATAGCGTTTCACTGGGGTATCCACTTCCTTGGGCATGCATTTGGGGTAGTGGCATGCTATATTGTGGAATTGAGAGGATTTTACACACTTTTTGCAGACCACTCTTATGGCCTTGCTTTTATGTACTACAAGATAGGTTCTAATGGCCATTCACCACTGTTGAGGTACTCCCCTTTGCAGGAGAGCATATCCTGCTTGCCATTGGAGCCCCCAGATTGGTAGCATAGAATAAACTCAGAACAGGAGAAAAACAAGGACTACTGGATCTGGCGTTGATTGAAGGCCTTCACAGAATGCAGGTACTCCAAGTTCTTGTGATCGGTGAACATTTGAATGGGGAAGCATATGCCTTCCCCCTGGTGTTGCTGCTCCTCAAAAGCAGCCTTGATGGCCAGCAGCTCCTTGTCATAGATGACATAGTTTAGTCTTGTGGGTGTTAGCTTCCTGGGATAGAATGCACAGGGCTGGAGTATGCTAGGTGACCCCTGCTGTTGTGATAGTATGACCTCGATTGTGTAATCAGATGCATCTGGCTCAACGATGAGAGGCTTGGATGGGTCTGGGAGCATTAACACAGGTGCTGAGGTGAAGGCCTTCTTAAGTTGTTCCAAAACCAGTTGGCCCTCCGGCATCCAGACAAAGGCAGAGGTTTTTTTGGAGGATTTGGTCAAGCAGGGATACCACTCTGGAAAACCTTTTGATGAATTGCAGATAGAAATTAGTGAACCCCAGGAAACACTGGATGTCGCTGGTAGTTTTTGGTATGGCCCAGTGACCAATGCCCAGTGACTATGGCAGAGACTTCCAGGAGTCCATACAAATCCAGTCAGTCGAGATGACATAACCCAGGAAGTCAATGGTGATGGATTCAAACTCACACTTTTCAGGTTTTGCATATAAGCCATTTGCCCTGAGGTGTTCCAGTATCTGTAGGATGTGAGAAATCATGCAGAGTTGGGTTCTCAGAGAAGATGAGAATGTCATCCAAGTAGATTATGATGAACTGGTCTAGAATACCTTTAAAGATGTCATTCACAAAGTGTTGGAATGTAGCGAGGCACTGAAGAGGCCCAAGGGCACAATGAGGTATTTGTAGTGGCCATATTCAGTGGAAGGTTGTCTTCCAGTTGTTGCCCTCCCAGATGTGGACTAGGTTGCAAGCACCATGCAGGTCGAGCTTGGTGAAAATTTTAGTTGTGCTGACCCATTCCAGAAGTTCATTGATCAATGGGACAGGATCGTTGTTTTTGATAATAAATGCTGTTCAAAGCCCAGTAGTCAATGCAGAGACACGGTGTTCAAGCCTTCTTCCTGACAAAAGGATCAGATCTCCAGCAGGGGATTTGGAGATCTGGATGATATTCTTGGCCAGGCTCTTATCAAGATATTCCTGTAGGGCCTTGAGCTGTGGTTCAAATAGAGGGTAAATATGCTTGAATGGGATTTTAGGCTCTGGCTGGAGATCCATAGGTAGGGACCTACCAAATTCACAGCTGTGAAAAACTGGTCTCTCCTGTGAAATCTGGTCTTTTGTTTATTTTTACCCTATACTATACATTACAGGGGAGACTGGGGGTCTCAACCCAAAATGGGGTTGCGGGGGGTGTTGCAAAGTTATTGTAGGGGGGGTCATGACATTGCCATCCTTACTTCTGCACTGAATGGCCAGAGAGCAGCGTCTGCTAGCCAGAAGCCAAGCTCCTGAAGGCAGTGCCCTGCCAGCAGCAGCAAAGATTTAAGGTGGCAATACCATACCATCCTACCTTTACTTCTGCATTGCTGTCTTCAGTGCTGGGTGGCCGGAGAGTGGCAGCTGATTGCCAAGGGCCCAGCTTTGAAGGCAGAAGCACAGAAGTAAGGGTGGCAATACCATACCATGTAATCCTTACTTCTGCAGTGCTGCTGGCCATGGCACTGCCCTCAGACCTGGGCTCCCAGCCAGCAGCCATGGCTTTCTGGCTGCCCAGATCTGAAGACAGTGCTGCCGCCAGCAGCAGCACAGAAGTAAGGGTGGTAATACTGCAACCCCCCTACAATAACCTTGTGCCCTCCCCACTGCCCCTTTTTGGGTCAGGACCCCTACAATTACAACACTGTGAAATTTCAGATTAAAATATCTGAAATCATGACATTTGCAATTTTAAAAATCCCATGACCATGAAATTGACCAAAATGGGCTGTGAATTTGGTAGGGCCCTATCTATGGGGCAGTAATAGGGATGGTGTGTGGGGAGGACATTAGCATTCTTTTTATCAGATATATTGGCAAGGTCGCTATACTTTGCTGGAATTAGGGGACTGGTATTTCCTGATGCTGAGGTGCACAGCGTGGAGGACTCCTTCCTTTCAGCTCCCCCATGCTAGGTCTGATTCGACATCACAGCTGGCAGAACCTGGCATTAAGTCATACCTCCTGTGTTGCCCAGGAAATGCTCTGGTTATGAAGGGAAATCCAGGGAAGGCTCAGTATGACTGGGAAGTAAGATGAGAGGATCAGGTTAAATTGCAGGGTCTCTTGGAGGACCTGAAGAGATTCTGTCTCATAGGAGGTGGTGCCATTCTGGTACCATTGCTCATTCTCTTGATCTATGAAGCATCTTTAAGTGGCATCAGTTTGCGTGGGCTCTTGTATTGCTCAAGCAGCCAGTTGTCAGTTTGAATAAAAAGCTTGATAGAGGATGACAACTCGGGGGAGGAGAGGTGGGGCGACCTGAGCAACCTCATCCTTTATGGCATCATTTGGCCCTCAGAAAAAGTGGTAGATCTGCACTGCCTCATTCCAGGTAGTGTAGGCAGCCAGGCACCAGAAGTGGGCTGCATAAGCTGAGCCTGTGAACCCTGTGTGAGGAACTGCAGGGAGGTTTCAGCGGTGTGGGCCTGGTTATGGTCATCACATAAGAGCAAGAAAATTGGATGAATTCTTCAAAACAGCCAAGAACTGGGTCTGCCTGTTCCAGAAGGGGTGATACCCAGTGCAAGGCTTCTCCTGTCAGAAGGCTGATGATCAGCCCCACCTTTGCCTTGCCATTTGGGTAAATGGTTGTCCAAATCAAAACATCAGGTGGCATTGGATAATGAACCCTCAGAACGTTCAAACCACTTTGGCAACAGGACTTTTGGATTGTGCTCTGTGGTTGCTGCCATGACCAATCGCAGAGGCTCTGGAATGGTCTGGACCTGCCCTCAGAGGAAGACATTTTCCAGCTGCAACGGGGCCCTGTGGTTGCTGGGGGAGGGTGGCTCGGCTACTTGGCTCCTTATCTTGCGCCACACCTCCCCCAACCCCCAGCAGCAGCAGCAGACTTTTGGTGGTGGGAGGGGGCAGGGGGTTGTGGCATGGGACAGGGTGAGGTGGGCTCTGGGTGGCGCTTACCTGGGGGTCTCCCCAGAAGCGGCAACATCCCCCTTGTTCAGTTGCTAGGAAGAGCCATGGCCAAGCAGCTCTGTGGGCTCTCAGTTGAGTCTAAATTAGCTCTGTTATTACACAGTGGAAAGAGTAAGGGTAAAATGGTGTCTGGGGCACGGCTCACACCATGAGATATAAGTACCTGTCCCCACCCTCTCTCTACTCATTGGGCTTTGGTAATTCTTTGTAGTCTGTTTTGCAATTAATTATCTTAAGTAATTTTTTATCTTTTCTGCAAACTTTGCCATCTCACTGTTTACCCCTTTTTTGCAGATCATTTACGAATATGTTGACCATTTATTCCTACCCTTTGTTTCCTGTCTTTTAGCTGGAGTGCCTCCGAATGCTTTTAGGATCATCTACGGATCCTTAATTTAATTTAATGACCAGCTTTTTGTTATCTTAATCACTCTGCCTCTGTTTATAAACAAATTCCCTGCCCCAAGGGCAGAAGTTTTTAGCAGCACAGAACTCATCGCATTCCACACTCAAGCTCTGGCTCCTGGGTGTTAAGCACCCACCATTTTTTTAATGTGGGTACCTGAGCCCCAGAGCACCTACACAGGGAATCAGCGCCTGTGCATGGGAGACCAGAATTGCACACAAACAGTAGTCCAGATGAGGTCTCATCACCAGTGCCCTGTATCCTAACACTTCCCTGTCTCTACTGGAAATACCTTGCCTCATTCTGCAGCTGCACCCCAGGACCAAGTTAGTCTTTTTCACAGCCACACCACATTGACAGCTCATAGTCTTCCTCCTGTGATCAACAAACACACCCACCCAGGTCTTTCTCCTCCTCTCTGTCCCATCCAACTGATAAGTCCCCAGTTATAGCAAAAATTCTTGTTGTTAGTCCCTGAATGACCTTCCACTTTGCACTATTAAATATCATCCCATTTCTATTACTCCAGTTTACATGGTCATCCAGATTTTCTTGTATGATATTCTTCCATATTGGCAATACCTCCCAACTTTGTGTCATTCACAAATTTCCTACTTTTTTGTGCCAAGGTCAGTAATAAAAATGTTAAATAAGATTGGTTCCAAGACTGATCCCGAAGGAACTCCAGACTCCACCAGGAACCTCCCTGCCTGACAGTTTGCTTTTCAGTATGACCCATTGTAGTCTCCCCTTCAACCAGTTCCTTATCCACGTTTCAGTTCTCATATTAATCCCAATCTTCTTCAATTTAACTAATAATTTCTCATTGGAACTGTATCAAATGCCTTACTAAGATCCAGATCTACTAGCATTTCCTTTGTCTAAAAAATCACCTATCTTCTCAAAGAAAGATATTAGTAACATTGTTACCACCTCTTGAATCCAACAATTGAAACAATTGTAGAAAAATCTTCAATTACTTCTGTCATTTAGGCGACTCACTTTTTGCAGTTCATAAAGCTTGAGTTGGAACAGATCATTTAACTTTAGGAAAAATCCTAACAGCCCTTTATTGTCTTAATCACCCATTAATCACTCTGTTTATAAACACAATTCTGACTCCCTGCCTCAGGGGCCAACCAAGGAAGTTTTTTTAAAGGCTTTTTAAGCTTTCCCTAGAACTGTGTGCATGGACACAGCAGAGCCTGGGGCCTTGGCTACACTTGCAAGTTAGAGCCCATTTAATCAGCCCGGGGCCCCTAACTCCTGAGGTGTCCACACTGGCAAGGCACTTAGAGCGCCTGGACTCTGCAGCTGGAGCACTCCTGGTAATCCACCTCCACAAGAAGCATAGAGCTTGCTGCACCCTGGCTGAAACGCCGGGGTGTCAGTGTGAGCAACATGTTGCATTACTGCACTATGATTGGCCTCCAGAAACATCCCATAATCACTTGAAGTCAAGTGGCCACTCTAGTCATTGTTTTGAACTCGGCTGCAGGCATGCAGATATCCCCCTTTCAAAGCTCCATTTCTGACAGCAGGCATGCTTATCTGCTCAGGGACAAAGCAAACCATTACTGTGGAATGCTTGTGCTGCAGAGGCAGGCATTTGTGTGAGTGTGTGTGAGAGAGAGAGAGAGAGAGAGAGAGAGGTGGGGGGGAGGCTGATGTCGGGATTTCCCCCTGCCGCTGTCTGAACTTACAAGACAGCATGCTGACACACTCTCTGCCCCCAAAACACACCGTCTCTTCCCCCACATACACACAACACACTCCGTGTCATACTCCACCCCCCCCCCCACCATTTGAAAAGCCTGCTGCAGCCACTTGCACACTGGGATAGCTACCACAATGCACTGCTCTCTGTGGCATTGCAAGAGCTGCTAATGTGGCCGTGTCACTGTGCTTGCAGCTGACAGTGTGAACGCACAGCAGTGCTTTCCCTGTTGCTGTTTCCCTGTTTAACTCCCGGCGCGCTACATCTGCAAGTGTATCCGTAGCCTGCATGAGGACGAACAACAAAAAGTGGAAGATCCTCACCCCCAAAACCTGCAACCCACTACTTATAACACATTATGAACAATTAAAAAAACAACAACCCAAAACCATTTATCGTAAGTGGACTAGACAATTTTGCTTTGGAACCCATGTCCCCTGCCTAGAGAGTGCTGTTTCACTGAGAGTGAGTCCCTCAATCGGGATATGCCAAGTACAGTTCTGCTGCCCTTGATTAACACAACAAGGATAACAACCATTTATTACTCCTGCCCCAATAACAAGTAGACTGGGGATCCAACACCAGCCAAAAGTGATCATTTGGGCAAGCAATCCCATCATGCTGAGCATCTAGGCAGGGTGGGTCTGCCCATGCAAAGGAGATCAGCCTGAAGTCCTCTTCCACAGCTCACCACTAGATGTCAGGGGTGAGCTCATTCAGACTCTGCTTACAGTTACACTTGTGTAAAAGACACAATACAAAATAAAGTTGAATTGTAAAGTATGTGTTAAGTAGAGGAATTCTTCAGGGAGATTCTCTAGGATTTATTTCTCTCAGTCGTTTTCATTATTGCCAACCGAATATAAGAACAGATTTATTCTTGTGGATCACCACAACTCTCAAGTTCCAGCTCTTAATCCCACATTTCCCTATGGCAACTAGAGTGCTTGATTAGAGTGCAAAAGTAATATTAGAACAGTGTTATACCAACATGCCAAAAAATAACCCATTTTTGGATCTGTGTGGATAAAGGATGTTACATTTACTAGTACTGAATCTTCCCTGATTGCCTGCATTTCTCACTGTTCTCATCTCTCCAGGTCACTTTTTGGTTTACTTCTTCCTCCCATGTGTTTGCTAGCTAAAGCTGGCTGGGAAGTGGAATTTCCATCCAGTGAAAAATTTTGAGTTTTCAGAATTTTTTTCATCCCAAATCAGGAAGAAAAGCCCAAAATGCTATTTTTGGCAATGTTTTGATGTTTCCAAAACAAAATATGCTCCCCAGGATCTGTGGCTGCCTGGGAACCCTGGAAGTCACAGCTCCCCAGCAGTCCAGCAGGCAAACTGTGGGGGAACTGCTATCCCAGGGAGCAAAGCACACTTCCCTGCTTGGTTTCCATTGAAAGTTTTGATGGAATCAGCACCTTCTCACAGAACGTTTTGATTGCATCTCATCAGCATTTTTTAATGGAAAACTGTCCTGTAGGAACATTTTCAACCAGCTCTGTTGCTATCTCTATTGCTAATTTTGAAAATGACACCAAGTTTGATCACAGCTGAATTTAGAAAGAAACACCTGATAAAGAAAGGAAGCAACTATGAAGGTGGTAAGGAGATTCTTGGAGGGGTATTCAGTCCAATGAGTCAAAAAAGTCTCTGGAAACTGTAAAAAAAGGCTTAAACTGGGCAAACCCCATACAAGCCCCCATTCAAAGGGTAGTTGATCCCTGAATTAAATCATAAAGCTATTATCCTCTTCCCCAAAGCCTTCCTTAAGACCCACTTCTTCTGAGATATCTTTAAGAAATCTGCCAGTTGATGCTGAGCAGATGCAGTCATGGACAACTGCATTTATTTATTTATCTATAAAATACATTTTTAAAATGTCAAACAATTTGGAACCATCAACTGTGCTCACAGCTAATCTAAATTACCACACAATCTTCTCATAGGTACCCTCATTTTTCCTCCCCGGAATACTGTTTATGATGCTTTTAGCATTTTTTAAAAATAAGATTGTAAAACTCAGAGCACTCTAGGCTTTCATGAATAGTAAAAAGAGTTGACAATGTGCTATCATGTATACAAGTGAATAGGGAAGTGGGAATGACTACAGCACCAGTGCATCAGAAGAGCTTAACAAATGCAGCTAGATTCCAGCTGGCTGTGTCAACAGGGCATTTTCATACTTTCAAATGTTTGGGTCTCTTAAACTTAATCTTAATTCTGAATTTCATGGGTTTCTAATGATTCTACCTGTAGAGAGGTTAGCTGGGGCTGGTCTCCCACACCACCTCACTAAATTGGGGAATAGGTCTTGTGGGGAATCAGTTTGGCGGCAGGAGACGTTCTCTGTGGCCTTTGTGAAGGAAGAAATAACAGAGTAAGCCCAGGCCCTAGGTCAGGGCGGGGCAATGGTGAGTCAGGCACTCAGGCAGGGTCTGAGCAACAACAGTATATAATGGCAAGCCCAGGCCCCAGGTTCCAAAGGGCCTGGGAGAGGGGAAGACTGCCACCTGCTAGTTGGGTGGCAAGGCGGACGCAGGCCCTCCCATTTCCCTGCGTCCCAGCCCGGGACCCTAACAGCAGCAGAAGACCTGTTGCTGCGTCAGTGGGGATCCTGGCCGCAACACACTGACATGGGTTCTGGCAGTGCTGCAGCAAGACTAGGGTCAGCTGCCCCAAGGCTACTTCCAGACTCCCCCTCTTGAGGTACCTGGGTTGGGATGATGTCCTCAGGGGGTTCCAATATCATAGGTTCCTCGGGATAGCTGGCGAGAGGTAGACTTGGCAACTCCTCCTGGTAGCTGGTACGAGGCAGGCTCGGCAACTCCTCCAGATAGCTGGCGCAGGGTGGGTCAGGCCAGTCCTCGGGTTTATCGCAGGCCACTGGGGTTTCCCAATCGCGAGCTAGGTCGAAGGCATCTGGCCTCCCCGGTGGCATCTCTCCCCGTGAGCTCTGAGGTCGGGCCTTTATACTTCCAGGGCAATGTCTGACCTTCTGGGGGGCCAGCTCAGAGCTCCCTGGCTCCGCCCACTCTGGTGTCCAGAGGGACTCGTCTCTCTCCAGAGTGGCGGAGAGCCACACCGCCTCACTACACACACACCCCCTCAAGTCTGGCTCCCACTCGTCGGGGCCAGCCTCTTCCATTCCTCCTAGGCGGGACAGTTCTTTGACGGCCCTATGCAGGATGGTGAAAGCATAGGGCTGTAACGCCAGGTTAGGCTGTAACGCCAGGCTGTAACGCACATTAGTCTAGTGTTGTTGTTTTTCATTCCTGTTAACCACTGGAGTGAGGCATGGTCCGTGACTAGTGTAAATGGGGCAAACTGGGGGATGAATCACCGATAGTAGCTGGCGAGCCGCAGGAATTGTCGCACTTGATGTTTCATGGTGTATGGCGGGCAGGCCGCCAGTGCTTGAACCCTCCCCATGAGGGGATTCACTCGTCCTCCCCCTATGGTGTATCCAAGGTACGTTGCCTCTTTCCGTCCAATGCAACACTTTTTTGGATCGGCCGATAGTCCTGCCTTTCACAGGAATTTCAGGATCGCGGCTACGCGTTCCAGGTGGTCTTCTCACTGGCAGCTGTAGACTACAACATCATCCAAATATGCCGCTGCATAGTCGTGATGGGGCCATAGAAGGCAATCCATTCGTCATTGGAACGTCCCCAGGGCCCCATGGAGGCCGAAGGGCATCCGGGTAAATTGGTAAAGTCTTGTTGGGGTGGCGAATGCCGTCTTCTCCTTAGAGATGGGGTCGAGTGGGATCTGCCAATACCCTTTACTGAGGTCGAGGGTGGTGATGAAACGGGCCTCCCCTAGCCGGCCAAGCAGTTTGTCCACACGGGGCATAGGATATGCATCAAACCTTGAGATGGCGTTGACATGCCAGAAGTCTATACAGAAGCGCCATGTTCCATCGGGCTTGGGTACCAAGACCACCGGACTGCGCCACTCACTCTGCAATGGCTCGATGACTCCTAGGGATAGCATGGCCTGTACTTCCTCCTCGACCTCCTGCTACATTCGGTGCAGCAGGGGCCTGGTCGTCTCCCGGATTACCTTCCCCGGCTCAGTCTGGATGGCATGATGGACCAGGGTGATGTAACTGGGTAGGACCGTAAAGGTTCTCCTGAAAGCCTGCAGGAGACATTGGGCCTGCTTTCACTGTTCGTCTGTGAGCATGTCGCTGAGCTGGGGGCCTGTGGGGTTCTCTGTCAGGGGTGTGCAGGGACCCAACTCTGGTTCTGGCGGGTAAGGGCCTTCCCACTCCCGCCATGGTTTCAATAGATTCATGTGATACCGCTGGGTCTTCTTGCTCCAGTCGGGCTGGTGGACCTCATAGGGGATGGGTCCGACCTTCTGGGCCACCTCGTAGGGTCCCTGCCAACGGGCCAGCAGCTTCGATTCGCTCAACGTTAGGAGCAGGACCCAATCTCCTGGCTCAAAGGCACGAACCCGCACTTCCTGGTTATAGATTCGTGCCTGGGCTTCCTGCGTGACTTTTAAGTTTTCATATGCTAGGGCTCTGGCGTGAGCGAGGTGCTCCTGGAGCTGGAGAACATACTTCAGGAGGCCTTGGGTTGGAGATGAAGACTGCTCCCATGTCTCCCGCATTAAGTCTAACAGGTCCCACAGGCGACAGCCATATAGTAGCTTGAATGGGGAAAATTTTGTTGATGACTGGGGTACCTCGCGGATTGCAGCAGTAAGGGTGGGAGTAGCTGGTCCCACCGGCATAGCTCCTCTGGGGGGAACTTGCGCAACGTCTCCTTCAGAGTCCAATTCAATTGTTCCACCAGTCCGTCAGTTTGTGGGTAGTAGACGGAGGTGCGTAACTGTTTAACTCCCAGGAACTCACATACCTGCTGCAACAGCCGGAAGGTGAAATTGGTGCCCTGATCCATTAGGATTTCAAGGGACAGGCCCACTCGAGCGAAGACCTTCACTAGTTCCCTGGCAATGGTTCGGGCGGTGATGCTCCACAATGGCACGGCCTAGGGAAAACGGGTGGCATAATCAACGATGACCAACACATACTGGAACCCTGTGGCACTTCTCAGGAGTGGGCTCACCAGGTTGATGGCCACCTGCTCAAATGGCATCTCCACTGTGGGCATGGGAACCAAAGGGGCCTTGGGCACCCGTGGGGGAGCTGCTAACTGGCACTCCGGGCAGGAGCTACAATAGTTCCTCACCTCCTGGTGAACACCGGGCCAGAAGAACTGCCTCAAAATCTGGGCAAGAGTCTTTTCATGGCCCAAGTGCCTGACAGCAGTGATGTCATGTGCGAGCTTCATTACTGCTCGTCTGTGGCACCGAGGCACCAGCAGCTGTGCCCGTGGTTCTTCCGTGCGTGGATCCCATTCCACTTGGTAAAGATGGTCACGGCATAGCTTGAAATGGGGCCACTGGTTTGCGCGATGTGGGTTGATCATGGCCCCGTTGACAGTGGCTAGTTGTCTGTAGGCCTAACTAAGAATGGGGTCTGCTCTTTGATCATGGCAAAAGTCAGTGTTAAGTCGGGGTTCGACAGTCGGCCCAGGCTGGGGGTCCTTGGTGTCCTTGGTCCCTGCCTCAGGGTCCAGGGTCTCCTTCTCCTCCTCCTCCAGTTGGGCCTCGGGGCAATCTCCTTCCAGTGCAGGGGCTGAACAGAGGATCTCTTCGAATGCTGACCAGTCCCACCCCAGAATCACCGAGTAGGCTAGTCGAGGAGCCAGGCCAACGACGATATGTCGTGTGACCCCGGCCACCGTTAGCGGGATCCAGGCACTGGGGTAGGGCTGCACATCGCCGTGCATTGCATTGCATTGCATCGCAGCCAAATCATCCCCACGTGGGGGTTGGCCCAGGGCCCCAAGGTCTGACAGATTAGCTTCTGGCCACAGCCGGAATTGATCAGGGCCAGGGTTCAGTGGTCCCCGACAACTACTAGAACTGTGATCTTGGGGACCTGTGGCAGCCAGGCCTCGGTCTCCCCCGCACAGACGTGGCTAAAGCTGCAGTCCATCTCAGTGCAGTCATGCTACAAGTGTCCATATCTCCCGCATAAAAAACAGGGCTCGAGTTCCAGGTGACCACCCCTGGCCCGGGGGGTGGACTCTGGTAGCTGGCCTCACCGGTGCTTCGGCTGCGAGGAAGTATTCCATCAATGCAACGGCGGTGGCTAGCATCATTGGCCGATGGTGAAGCACCCAGGCCCTTCCTCGCACCGGGAGGATGTGTACGAACTGTTCTAAAATAATTTGTTCCATGACCTCATCTGCAGTCCTCCTCTCTGGCTGTAGCCACTGCTTGCACACTTCCTTCAGCACTTGGGCCACCAGCCGGGGTCTGGTGTGTGTGGGGTAGGTCTGGCTCCTGAACCACTGTCGAAATGTTTCCAGGCTAATATCCAAGGTGTCCAGGATCACCGCATTTACCTGGTTATATTCCCTTGCATCCTCCGTAGACAGCCCTCTGTATGCTGTTTGGGCTGTCCCAGTCAAGTACAGGGCCAAGAGAGTGGCCTGTTGGTCAGGGGCCCACCCTGCGACCACCACCACCCTTTCAAAAGTTACCAAAAAGGCTTCGGGGTCATCATCAGGTCCCATCTTGGTTAGCCGCACCAGCCGCGTCTCCCGGCTGGGGCTCCTCAGGGCGAGGTGGTATCATTACCAGCTGCTGCATGCATTGCTGCTGGTGTTCCTGGTTCTGAACCCCCAGGTCCCGAATCAGCTGCTGCTGCTGTGCTCCCAGCTGCTGGATGAGCTGCTGCCGCTCCTGGCACTCCGTCAGGAGGTTGATAAGTTTGTTCATATCCATGGCTTTTTCTGGGGTATGTTGCCCCCACAAGACTCCTTCTCACAGGAGTCGAGGGATCGTGCCCACATTCTCCACCATGTGTAGAGAGGTTAGCCAGGGCTTGTCTCTCTCTGGGGCGGCGGGGTCCCACACTGCTACACTAAATTGGGGAATAGGTCTTGAGGGGAATTATTCCAGCCGCAGGAGTCATCCTCTGCGGCCTTTGTGAAGGAAGAAATAACACAGTAAGCCCAGGCCCTAGGTCAGGGCGGGGCAATGGTGAGTCAGGCACTCAGGCAGGGTCTGAGCAACAACAGTATATAATGGCAAGCCCAGGCCCCAGGTTCCAAAGGGCCTGGGAGAGGGGAAGACTGCTACCTGCGAGTTGGGTGGCAAGGCGGACGCAGGCCCTCCCACTCCACTGTGTCCCAGCCCTAACAGCGGCAGAAGACCCGCTGCTGCATCAGTGGGGATCCTGGCCGCAACACACTGACGTGGGTTCTGGCAGTGCTGCAGCAAGACTTTTGTTCAATATCTTCATAAATGATCTGGAGGATGGTGTGGATTGCACTCTCAGCAAATTTGCGGATGATACTAAACTGGGAGGAGTGGTAGATACGCTGGAGGGGAGGGATAGGATACAGAAGGACCTAGACAAATTGGAGGATTGGGCCAAAAGAAATCTGATGAGGTTCAATAAGGATAAGTGCAGGGTCCTGCACTTAGGACGGAAGAACCCAATGTACAGCTACAGACTAGGGACTGAATGGCTAGGCAGCAGTTCTGCGGAAAAGGACCTAGGGATGACAGTGGACGAGAAGCTGGATATGAGTCAGCAGTGTGCCCTTGTTGCCAAGAAGGCCAATGGCATTTTGGGATGTATAAGTAGGGGCATAGCGAGCAGATCGAGGGACGTGATCGTTCCCCTCTATTCGACATTGGTGAAGCCTCATCTGGAGTACTGTGTCCAGTTTTGGGCCCCACACTACAAGAAGGATGTGGATAAATTGGAGAGAGTCCAGCGAAGGGCAACAAAAATGATTAGGGGTCTGGAACACATGACTTATGAGGAGAGGCTGAGGGAGCTGGGATTGTTTAGCCTGCAGAAGAGAAGAATGAGGGGGGATTTGATAGCTGTTTTCAACTACCTGAAAGGGGGTTCCAAAGAGGATGGCTCTAGACTGTTCTCAATGGTAGCAGATGACAGAACGAGGAGTAATGGTCTCAAGTTGCAGTGGAGGTTTAGATTGGATATTAGGAAAAACTTTTTCACTAAGAGGATGGTGAAACACTGGAATGCGTTACCTAGGGAGGTGGTAGAATCTCCTTCCTTAGAGGTTTTTAAGGTCAGGCTTGACAAAGCCCTGGCTGGGATGATTTAACTGGGAATTGGTCCTGCTTCGAGCAGGGGGTTGGACTAGATGACCTTCTGGGGTCCCTTCCAACCCTGATATTCTATGATTCTAAGACTAGGGTCGGCTGTCCCTGGGCTACTTCCAGACTCCCCCTCTTGAGGTACCTTGGTTGCGGTGGTGTCATCAGGGGGTTGCTCTCCCAGTGAGCTCTGAGATCGGGCCTTTATACTTCCGGGGCAATGCGTGGGTGGGCTCAGAGCTCTCTGGCTGCACCCACTCTGGTGTTTGGAGGGACTCATCTCTCTCCGGGGCGGCGAAGAACCACACTGCTTCACTATACTACTCTTGAAAATTCTGCTCCCTCCGCCCCCTCCTCCTCTTTAACTCACCGATAAGTCCATACAAACTTAACTCCAGTTTATCCAAAATTTTTCTCTGGTAAAAAACTGTAGCTCATGTGAACAATAGGTAAACACTAGGCAATGAAGTACATTACTTAGATCATTTTAAAGAATGCAGCAAGCAGGAATGATATGCTCTCATGATACTTTAAATGTTTTTGAAATGTACTATAATTTTTCAGTAACAGAATATTTCTGCAGAGAAGAGGACTGAGAGCCAGTGTTCTATTCTTGACCGTGGCACTGACTTGGTGTGTGACTTTTAGTAAGTCATGTAGATTAAACTTTTGATGACTAAATTTAGGTGCATACATTTATAGTTAGGTACCTAAATAGTGGCAGTATTAAAAGGTGGGATTTTCAAAAGTGCCTAAGTGAGTCAGTCAATGAGGTTTGTGTTTCTAACCTTCTTCAGTGCTTCTGAAATCTCACCCTGGAGTGACATCCTGGCCTTATTGAAGTCAACAGCAAAACTCCTATTGACTTCAGTGTGACCAGGATTTTGCATTGGGTGTCTAATGTGGACTTCAGAGCCTAATTTTACGCACACAGACCAAGATTTTAAAAAATCAGACCCTAAAGTTAGAGTATTAAATCTACATTTAGTACTACTGAGGCCAATAGAAGTTGCTGGGTGCTCTACACTTTTGAAAAATCATGCACAAACCTGAACATGGATTTAGGAGACTAAGCCCTGGTCTACACTACGAGGTTAGGTCGAATTTAGCCACGTTAGGTTGATTTTATAAGCAATGCACAACCAACCCTGTTACGTCGAGCTAAAGGGCTTTTAAAATTGACTGCTGTACTCCTCCCCGGCAAGGGGAGTAGTGCTAAAATCGACCTTGCTGGGTTGAATTTGGGGTAGTGCAGACACAGTTTGATGGTATTGGTCTCCGGAAGCTATCCCAGAGTGCTCCAACGTGACCGCTCTGGACAGCACTTTGAACTCCAATGCACTAGCCAGGAACACAGGAAAAGCCCTGGGAAATTTTGAATTTCACTTCCTGTTTGGTCAGTGTGGCGAGCTCAGCAGCACACGTGACCATGCAGTCCCAGAATTGCAAATGAGCTCCAGCATGGACCAAACGGGAGACACTGGATCTGATTGCTGTATGGGGAGAAGAATCTGTGCAGGCCGAACTCCGATCAAAAAGAAGAAATGCTAATATATATGCTAAAATCGCACAGGGCATGGTGGAGAGAGGCTACAACAGGGACACACAGCCGTGCTGTGTGCAAGTTAAGGAGCTCAGGTAAGACTACCAAAAAGACAAAGGAGGCAACGGTCACTCTGGATCAGAGCCCCATACATGCTGCTTCTATGATCAGCTGCATGGCATTCTAGTTGGGGACCCTACCACTACCCCACCACTGTCCGTGGACGCCTGCAAGGGGGGAGTCTCACGCAACATGGAGGAGGATTTTTTGGGTGAGGAAGAGGAGGAGGAGGAGAATGTGCAGCAGGCAAGCAGAGAATCCGTCTTCCCTGGCAACCAGGACCTTTTCATCACCCTGGGGCCAATACCCTCCCGAGGCAGGTTCCCGGACCCTGAAGGTAGAGAAGGCATCTCTGGTGAGTGCACATTTGTAACTACACTACAGGGTTTAAAAGCAATTGTGTTTAATGTTTGATTTGCCCTAAAGACTTGGGATGTATTTGTGGCTATTACGGCTATTGGAAAAGTCTGTTAACGTGTCTGGGGATGGAGTGGGAATCCTCCAGGGACATGTCCATGAAGCTCTCCTAAAGATACTCTGAAAGCTTTTGCAGAAGGTTTCTGGGGAGGGCTGCCTTATTTTGTACTCCATGGTAGGACACTTCACCATGCCAAGCCAGTAGCAAGTAGTCTGGAATCATTGCAGCATAAAGCATGGCAGCGAATGGTCCTGGGTTTTGGTCACATTCAAGCATCATTCGGTCTTTATCTTTCTGTGTTAACCTCAGGAGAGTGATATCATTCATGGTCACCTGGTTGAAATAGGGGAATTTTTGTAAGGGAACAGTAAAAGGACCCCATTCATGCTGGGCTGTTTGCGTTTGGCTAAAAGGGATCATCCATGAGAACAGCCATGCGGTGGGGGGAGGGGTGAAGGGCTCATCCCAGAGAATCACCACGCAGTGGGGTGGGGGGCGGGGTGTGCTGCATATCCACCTGAAAACTGCAGCCCCTCCTTTTAAATGTCCAATGCAACTGGCATTGCTTGCTATGGGAAAGGAGGGCGCTGCAGTTTGAAACCATTCCCACATGTTATGAAGGCGTTAGAAGCCAAACCCTTGTACCCTTTGGCCCAGCCATGTGTGATGTGTCACCATACCAGCAGGTGCTCCATATAAAAGGCAAAATGCAACCTTGTATCTAAAGCACATGTGCTGTCTGCTGTGAATTGCTTGATTGACTGTGAAAGAGTCTCCCTTTTGTTCTCAGAAATGTATCATCTTAAATTCTACTCTCCCTTTTTATCCCCCCACAGGTGCAAATGTTTCTACGCTCCCCCATCATCTCCGTCCCAGAGGTTATCGCAGATTAGAAGGCGAAAAAAACGCACTCACAATGACAAGTATTCTGAGCTCATGCAGTCCTCCTGCACTGATAGGGCACAGCTGAATGCATGGAGGCATTCAGTGACAGAGGTCAGGAAATCATACAGTGAGTGTGATGAGAAGAGGCAGGATGCGATGCTGAGGTTAATGGGGGAGCAAACGGACATGCTCAGGCGTCTGGTGGAGCTGCAGGAAAGACAACAAGAGCACAGACCACTGTATAAATGCCTGCCCTCCTCCCCAAGTTCCATAGCCTCCTCACCCAGACGCCCAAGAATGCGAGGCTGGAGGCTCCAGGCACCCAGCCACTCTGCTCCAGAGGATGGCCCAAGCAACAGAAGGCTGTCATTCAATAAGTTTTGATTTGCAGTGTGGCTACAAAAAGCAACGTGGCCTTGTCCTTCCCTCCTCCCCCACCCCACCTGGGCTACCTTGTTAGTTAGCTCACTTTTTTTTAATCAATAAAGAAAGTATGCATGGTTTCAAAACAATAGTGACTTTATTTCCTTTGCCAGCTGTGATCGAAGCGGGGAGGGTGGTTGGCTTACAAGGAATTAAAATCAACAAAGGGGTCGGATTTGCATCAAGGAGAAACACACACAACTGTCACACCGTAGGCTGGCCAGTCATGAAACTGGTTTTCAAAGCCTCTCTGATGTGCAGCGTGCCTAGCTGTGCTCTTCTAATCGCCCTGGTGTCTGGCTGCTCAAAATCAGCCGCCAGGTGATTTGCCTCAACCTCCCACCCTGACATAAATGTCTCCCCCTTACTCTCACAGATATTATGGAGCACAGAGCAGGCAGCAATAACAATGGGAATATTGGTTGCGCTGAGGTCTAACCTAGTCAGCAAACAGTGCCAGTGAGCTTTTAAATGTCCAAAGGCACGTTCTACCACCATTCTGCACTTGCTCAGCTTGTGGTTGAACTGCTCCTTACTACTGTCCAGGCTGCCTGTGTACGGCTTCATGAGCCATGGAAGCAAGGGGTAAGCTGGGTCTCCAAGGATAACTATTAGCATTTCAACATCCCCAACAGTAATTTTCTGGTCTGGGAAGTAAGTCCCTTCTTGCAGCTGTTCAAACAGCCCAGAGTTCCTAAAGATGCAAGTGTCATGCACCTTTCCCGGCCATCCCACGTTGATGTCGGTGAAACGTCCCTTGTGATCCACCAGGGCTTGCAGCACCATTGAGAAGTACCCCTTGTGGTTTACGAACTGGTTGGCAAGGTGGTCTGGTGCCAAGATAGGGATATGCATTCCGTCTATTGTCCCACCACAGGGAACCCCATTGCAGCAAAGCCATTCACTATGGCCTGCACATTTCCCAGAGTCACTACCCTTGCTAGCAGAAGGTTAGTGATTGCCTTGGCTACTTGGATCACAGCAGCAGCAGTCCCCACACACGATAGCCCCCACAGTAGATTTGCCCACTCCAAATTGATTCCTGACTGACCAGTAGCAGTCAGGCATTGCAGGCTTCCACAGGGCTATCGCCACTCACTTCTCAACTCTCAGGGCAGCTCTCATCTTGGTATTCCTGCGATTCAGGGGAAAGCAACTCACAAGTTCCAGGAAAGTGGCCTTACGCATGCGAAAGTTTCACAGCCACTGAGAATCATCCCATACCTGCAACACTATGCGGTCCCACCAGTCTGTGCTTTGTTTGCCGGGCCCAGAATCGGCGTTCCACTCTATCAACCTGCCCCACTGTCACCATGATGTCCCAATTACCACATCCCGTGCTTTCAGGATCGTCTATGTCCATGTCCTCCTCACAATCATCCTCGTGCCGGCGTCTCCTAGCCAGGTTCTGCACATACTGCAGGATAATGCGAGAGATATTTACAATGCTCACAACAGCAGCAGTGAGCTGAGCGAGTTCCATGCTTTCTGTGCTACGGCGTCTGCATGGGTAACCCAGGAAAAAAGGCACAAAATGATTGTCTGCCGTTGCTTTCTTGGAGAGAGGGAGAGAGGGAGGGGAGACTGACGACATGTACCCAAAACCACCCGCGACAATATTTTTGCCCGATCAGGCATTGGGAGCTTAACCCATAATTCCAATGGGCAGCAGAGACTGCGGGGACTGTGGGAAAGCTACCCACAGTGCACTGCTCTGTGAGTCGATGCTAGCCATGGTATTGAGGACACACTCCGCCGACTTCATGCGCTTAGTGGGGACACACACAATCAACTGTATAAAATCACTTTCTAAAGATCGGTTTCAGAGTAACAGCCGTGTTAGTCTGTATTCGCAAAAAGAAAAGGAGTACTTATGGCACCTTAGAGACTAACCAATTTATTTGAGCATAAGCTTTCGTGAGCTACAGCTCACTTCATCGGAAGTGCATCCGATGAAGTGAACTGTAGCTCACCAAAGCTTATGCTCAAATAAATTGGTTAGTCTCTAAGGTGCCACAAGTACTCCTTTTTTTTTTCTAAAGATCGACTTCTGTAAAATCAACCTAATTTCATAGTGTAGACACAACCTAAGTTTATTTTTAAACTATTTTTAAAAAAAATCCTGGCCCCAGTTTTGGAAGTATTGGGTGAGATTTTCAAAAGTGCCTTAGAAAAGGCAACTTTCCATGGGATTTGGGTGGGTCTAATTCCCTCAAGCACTTTTGAAAATCCTACCTTTCGGCCCCTGTTTTCATGCAAATACTTTGGTAATAAATAAAAACAAATAAATAAAAAATAAATATATAAAAACCAGACAACACTCTATGACTGGAATTGTTCCTGTACCATATAGAATGCTTTATTTCCATAAGACATTAGTTATTCTTTAATAGTCCTTTGAAATGTTGCTAAATTAAAATGCCACACATTAAAATTTGTAAATAATACAGTCCCCAGAAAGCATCAGTCATTTCTATTGAGAGCTGTTGTAACAGAGCAAAAGGAACAAAAATTATCTGGATCTGCAAGTATCTCACACAGCTAGAGTCAGCCCTTGTTGGCTGGCTAACTTGTATTATTGATGGCAGCATTTTAGATAAGGTTTTCTAGAAATTTATTTACAAAGGCCAAATTCACTCAATTATGGGAAGGCAGAGATCAATTTAACTAAATCTGAAATAATCTGTTGTTCATTTGACCTACACTTTATAGCAGCAAAAGATACAAATTTATAAGAATGATTAAAATTGTTACAGTATGTTTAATAATTTCTAGATGTTTTCCAAGAATGAAGTTCTACTAATTGCATCTCTATAAACAGACTTCATCACTAATTAATAAATAAGAAATCACATAGTTACTTTGTGCTTGTCATCCTCAGGTTTAGTGTTTAATAATCCACCTGCTGTAATTGACAGTAAGACACATGGGCTTTTGTTACCTCATTGCTAGAAAATCCAGAATGCAAAGCCTAATACCAATTAAATTTCAAATAAAATTATTCTGCCTAAAATAATTAGTTATTAATGTGTATTTGTATTACAGTAGTGCCTACATGTCTTGCCTATGCTGAGATTCAATTGTGCTAGGCACTGTATGAATATATAGTAAGAGACAATGCCTGCTCTGAAGAATTTATAATCTAAATGTAATACAAGATGCAATAATTGTTGTAATAAGCAAATGGGGGATGGCAGTAATACAAATATGTTTTGGCTTAGACGAGCTGTGTGCACAATTTGGATGTAGCAAAGAGTTTCTTTTGAAATAATTCAGTGTATCAGTAGCATTGCTCCCAGCTATCCACATGCTTATTCAGTATCTGCTAGCAGTATTCACCATGAGTCTCGGGGGGTGGGAGCGGGGGAGATGGGGGGAATCTGATGTAGGATGGAGTCATAGCTTTACATGTTAGTATGGGAAGGGTGTTGCATGCATAAGAAACAGCATGGAAGAAAGTGCAAAGGCATTTGGGAAGAAAAGAAAAAGTAGGTGATGAAAACTGGTTAGTTGTTAAATAACAGGACCTATTAAAATAAGAATTTTCAGTACTGGAAATAGAATTAAAACAATGAAGCTCTCAGAAATGAATAGTTAAGTATTGTAAATAATTAGCTGGCAATCCGATTTTTCAGTTCTACAGTTTCCTGATATCTATCTTGCAGAACACTATTCACAAGTGCGCCTAACAAAATGGATCCTGGTGTAATTGAGATCAACATCTCAACCAGTGTCTCATTTATTATTACCATTTGTTGTGCCAGACAAAAAGAACTTCAAGATGAAGATAAGCCATTCTATTTCACCTAAACTCATAACAGTATTATAATTTAATTCCTTGTCTACAATAGTCCTTGAACCTTGCTAACTGCAATTAATGACAACTGTTTTCTGATATGCTTGCTACTAACATGGTTATAGACTGTTTGTTGGTTATAATGCTATGGCTATAGAATGCTTTCAAGTCCACTGTCAATATTTCAAGGTGACGTCCTTACTCTTGGAGCAGACTCACAAATATAGCTGCCAGGTTCCGATGGCTTATCCAATGCCCAGGTTTCAATGGCTTATCATTAAAGTATAGGATGCAGAAAGAGTCAGGCTGACCAGAAGAAAAGTTTTCTGCCTTACCAAGAGAAAAGGAAAGAGAAACAGTAAGGGACCTAGGGAAGACTGAGAGATTAAGTTGGGGGACTGACTCTGTGGACGGGGCACTGTGCCAGTCCATGGCTTGTCATGTGATTATGGAGGAACCTGGTAGCAACTACATTGTTAGGGCTGTATTCTAAAATGGATTTAAAAGCAAGCAAAAATTCTCAGTTTTTCTGTAAAGGTAGGTGGCCAGTTAGCATGGAATTTCACATAGGATTAGTTTTTATGCTCTTTGAATAAACCAATACACCTACGACTGGCCCTGCTAAATAAGATGTATGTTCTGTTAGCATCAACCATCACTGAAGTCAACATAAACTTTTGGAACCTGATCAATAAGGATCTTTCCATTAACTTCAATGGACTTTGGATCATGCTCCCCTTAAAGAGAAGTTTCAGGAGCAGAGGGTAGGGAAGATTGAATTAAAGACTGAAAATTGTTTGCCAGAAGTACAAGGCAGCATCTACTCTTTTGTTTAAAATGAGAAGTCTTTTTCTAAATTAATACACTCACTAATTATCCTCTCGTTGCAGTACGATAGTTGGCTAATTAGCTTAGCAGTAGCATCCTCTTGTCAACTTTGCAAATGATTCAGTTAATCTTATCTTGCTTCCCAATAGCCCTCTGTAGAAGTGAACAATAACTAGATATTTGTTTGCATCTGTCTTTGTCATAATACCTATTCTACATTCAGCTGTGTTCCCTTGCTAAAGTGACCAGACAGGAAGTGTGAAAAATCGGGACGGGGGTGGGAGGTAATAGGCCCCTATATAAGACAGCCCCAAATATCGGGACATCTGGTCACCCTATACGTAGCTCTGAAGATGGTACTGTATTGCTCTTTGTACTTAAACCTAAACTGTCTGACTAGTGACAGTGGTTTGTGTTGTCTTCACTGATAAAGTAGTTTGTGTGTGTATATTTATTACTGAAGCTACTGCAAAAAATAAATCTCTTTTGGACCATTTCCCTTTGAGTTAATGTCTTACCATTGACACACATCCTGGGATTAGGATAATGTAATAATAAAAAAAACTTTAGAAGCAATGAATCCTTGCTTTCACTACAAACCCAGGAATAAATACAGCATGAGTACATACAAACTAATTAAAATCAAAATGGTATTACTGGGGGTGTTTAATCTTTAACATGCTTATATATAACAGTGGAACAGTCATTAGTATGACACATGCTCATGGAATGTGAAATTTAGCAAGTGCATTCAGGTGGCAGAAGACAATAGATAAAAATCTCAGGCATGCACCTTAAGGGCTATATCTTCAAAGAAAGCATTGAAAGATCTTAGTCAAGTGCAATTTGTGTGCACAAATTAACAGAACTATTTTAATAAGAGCTACATAATGGTGCCCTGTACTTTTTTTTAAAATTGTGCCCTAATTTGCTTCTTTATGGTATATTTCAATGTCTGGGAACATTTTCGGTGGTCCTCCTTTTACATTATTTTACTACTGGGTTATTTCCTTTAGAAATATATGGGGCACGAAATCTGGTCTTCCTGGTTTAGCTGAAGGCCCTCTGGGAGATGTCTGGGATGATTAGTCAAACTCTACCACTTAAACTGATATATATTCAAACTGTTAATTGCCACACAGGTTACATAGGTATTAATGAAAACAAAACAAAAAAAAATTAACAATCTTACCAAAAATCCCTTCCCTGCTCAACTTTCACTCCCTTGGCATTTGCGATGTCACCCATTCACTGTTCTCTAGTCCTTATTGAATCTTCCAGCCTAGACTGGTCCTGAATTTACAATATAAAAATCAAACTGAAACATATTTTAAGAAACCCCAAACTTTTAAGACCTTCCATATACATCCTAAAGAAACAAAACATGGCACCAACCCTGTTTATTTCCTTTCCAGATCACCCTTAGGCTTTTGGAGCTTGAGCCTGCTGGGTGCTTAACACCCTTACCTCCCACTGAAGTCAGTAGGAGGAGATGTATTCAGCATCTTGCAGGATTGGGTCCTTAAGCCCTAATTCAGCAAAAGTACTTAGACATGCCTAATTTAAGCACACAAGCAGTCCAATGACTTCAATGGGACTCCTCACACAGGTAAAATTAGGTATGTGTTTAGCACAGCTTTTCAAAGCTATTTAGGTATATCTGAAGATGCAGATATGCACTTCTGAAATGCCACTAGGTGAATAAGCAGGTTAGGCACCTAAATCTCATTGATTTCAATAGCAGTTAGGTTCCTGACCTGCTTGGCACTTTTGAAAATCCCATTAGGTGCTTATCTTTAGGTGTCTAAATATCTTCCAGATATCTCTCAGAGCCTAATTATTCTGTCTTTATGCACAAATAGCCTAGACTAACAGCTTTTGTCTTCATTAGAAATGAAATGCACACATAGAAATAAGAGATTTGGGGTAAAATTTATTGTTGATTTATACCATGTTAGTGCTCTTTCAAAAAATGTTGATAGAGCCATTTTCTGTCAGTAAATACAGTGCCATCAAAATCAAAATGCTTTGCAAAATCATGTCAATTTTGCCAAAAATCTTTTAGGAGAAGAAACATGAAAAAACTCCCAGCAATGTAGAAATGTCCCATTTTGACATTTTTTGTTTTGAAATTACTTTTAAAAATTTGGATTATATTATATATATAAGATAAAATTTTAAAAATAAAGAAGTTGTAACTGATCCAAAATAATTTTTTTTTCAAAAATTTCCTTTGCGGAGGATTTTAAATGTTGGGGGTTTATTCTGAGTCAAAATGAAGTCAAATTCAGAAATTTCACAATCCTTTACATAATGGCATTGTCATTCTCCAGCCAGCTCTACATGTGATACAATGTTGGATATTAAAATGCTGGACAAGTATAATTAATTCAGTATTCAATATTTCATAAATGACTATATACATTTTGCTCTAACTTGAAACAAAACAAAATAACCCTCTAATTAGATCAGTCACGGAAAAGTTCTCCCAAAGCACATAATCCCCCCCCCAGAAAATGGTATACATAAGGTCCTGGTTTACCGAAGTTCTTAAGTGGGTGCTTTGCTGAATAGGAATGAACTTAACTATAGCTTGAAGTTAAGAATTGGTTAATTGCTTTGCTTAATATTGGCCTAAATGTAAATTTAAACATATACAGTATGTGCAATGTGGTGAAGCACTGTTGCTGAGAGTAGTTTAACTTCCTAAATGGATTCCATTTAAATGTGCTATGATAATTTTACATTAACATATATATGTAGCAATTAAATTATATCCCTATTTGTTTTAATAAGAAAAAAAAGAGTGAAAGAGAAGGAATATATAAATGTTAGAAAGTAAGACAATAATGGAGGAAAAAAGGGGAAAAAATTCTGTTAACTGTGCCTCAGCATGGATTCTTTAGAAGCACCTCAGTGCTGTTCAATATCGTTAGAGCCAACTGACAGCTGCTTAATCACTTTAACAGTGTGCCCTTATATGAGGCATCCTAGGCATTTACTAAGACATCTTTAATCCAGACAGTCTTAATTCAAGAGGTCTTAACCAGCTAAAGGTGCCTGGAAGCTAAAGCGGTTCAGTGAGCACCAGAGTCCTTAACCACTTCAGCTTCAGGGTTCTGTGAAAAACCAAACAGAAATTGTTCTATCATGCATGAGAGACCATTCCATTCTCAAACTTTCAGAACTTTAGAGATATGGTGCTATTTGCCTTTAATCTTCCATTGTTTTTCATTCCTTAAGACAGATTTTAAATCTAGTGAACTTTGAAGTTTCTATTTTTAGCCATTATTGAGACGTGCAAGCCCAAATATTAATCAGACCATGGAAAATGTGTATATTTTTCACATCTAGAAACAGATGATAAGTTGAACAAATTAAAAAAAAACTCTTTTGGGTTGAGACCATAATTTCAACTCAAAAGGAATTTGTTTGAGCAACTGAAAAAGTGGGGGTTAGAATGGAAACTGCTTCTCCAGCATCTGACATAGCAAATGCTATGATAAGCTACATTAATCTTTTCACCCAGACACTGCCCTCAATTGGATAGAGTATCGTTGTTGGACTTGTTCATAAATAATTGTGACCATTTCACCCTCTACTGGCTGCATCTAGGTCTTGATCCTGAATAGTGCTCCTGCATGGTACTGAGCATCCTCCATTTGCACAAATTTCAATGGGAGATAAGCTTAGGGTTTTTCTGGATCAAGGACCCAGCAGGTCAGTTGAGGCTGAGATCCAGTTCCATTGATACTGAGATCTTCTGAGAGGTACCGAGTCTCCTCAACTTCTGTTAAAGTCAGTGGGTGTTGAGGGTGCTCAGAACCTCTCAGATAGACTCAACACGTCTAGGACTGGGCCATAAGGAAAAGAGTGCATGTGTAACTCATTGGTGAATGTGTGACTCACCCCTTCTGTGCCTAACTGCAGAAGATATGTGTTGTTAGTGCTCCTAGTTAGGGTGCTTTAGCTCAAGTTATAGCAGTTCATGGTTTTTAGTTCTGAAGGTCCCCAGTTCAATCACTGGTGTATCATCCAAGAGGACAACCATCACTTATGCTGCTACGATGGCTCCCTAATTCAGCAACCTATGGGAAGCAAGGCAGCCTGAAGAAAGAATCCTGAAGAGACTCATATGCTGAAGTTCTTGACTTTTTGTTGCCGTAAGATTTCAAGCTATTAACCTCTGTTTACTTTATATTCACTTCTTAGCAAACTATTTTACTCACACAATTTAAACTGTTGTCCTGAGCCATTTTAACACCGGCCAAAACCAGTTGGCAGCTAATGACAGGACCCTTTTCATATTGACTTGGACTGTGAAATAGATTTTGCATTTGTTTTTTGTTCTCTATTTGAATATGCACATTTGACTGGATACGGTTAATGTGTTTATTAGGCATGATTTTACCTTATTTTATATAATCTTGCATGATTTTTCAAGTTTATACTACTTTAGTTCTTTGTTCTCTTTTGTATATTGACCATGATGGTTTTATGTATGCTTAATTGCTTTTTAATAAAAAAAATCTTACCATGAAAATATTTTAAATTATTTCCAAATTGAATATGTCCTTTAGTAATTGTATTAGTAGCAAATGGAAAGCAAGCACTGCACACAGTGCTTTCCCATAAATCATAATTATACACACCATCTAATAAATCGACTAAATTTAGTTGCTCAAGTAGGCATCTAATTATGTTGAAAAAAATGCAATTGGATGCCTAAATACATGACCATGGATACAAGCCCTTGCCACTTGTTTCTGTGACCTAATTCAAGAAAGCCATGAACCACATGCACCTCTCTATGTAGCATTCATTGACCTACAAAAGGCCTTAACCACGGTTAGCAGGAATGGCATCTGTAAGATCCAGTTGAAAATTGGCCGTCCACAAAAGGTTCTCTCGCTATTCAAGAAGTTCCACAAGGAAATGAAGGCAACCATCCAGTATGAAAATGAAATATCATCCTAGTTTAGTATTGATACTGGTATGAAGCAAGGCTGCGTCCTAGCGCCCACTGGCTTTTGCATCTTCTTCTATGTAACCTGAGCCCCGCTGCCCAGGGCTGAAATCCTCAGGCTTCAGCTTTGACCCCGGGAGGTGGGGCTTGGGCTTGGGCTTCATCCCTGGCCCCAGCAAGTCTAAGCCAGCCCTGGCGACCCCATTAAAATTACCACAGTTTGAGAACTGCTGGTCTAAATCATGTCCAGACAAAATAAAAATATTACTTGCTGTCAAAAATATTATACATCCACTTACCCCACCCAGGAGATGTTAGAAATTAGACTTTTTTGGAGATGCATATTTTATAAGTACTAAGTCAAATGCAGGCCTTTGATACAAGTGCACAACTTCCACTGAAGTTGATGGGTGTTATATGGATCCATATGAGAGTTTAATATATATTCTATATAAACTGACAGTCCAAAAATTAATATTTGTGGAAAGTCATGAACAGTTCTCACTGTAGTGATTTTTTAACTATCACAGTAGTTAATCATCTTCTCATTTAGGCAAATCTAATTGGAAAGTAGGAGAAAGTTGATGTGAAGGAATAAGAAGGAAAACAAAATAGACAATAATAAGACAAGAAAAAGGCGACTAGAAAAAATATAATAAAAGATATGCTTGTTTGTTTTAATTCTGTGTCAAGACAATTATAAAGTACTGAGAGTGATAAAATCCATACCATGCCTCTTAGAGTACAAGCTAGGATGATTAAAAACTTCAAGAAAGCGGAGACTAACAATAGGGAATAAGGAATATTGATTACTTAAGCAGAAGCAACCCCAAAGTAGACTTTAATATTTTATAAGACTCACATAAAAGCTAAAGGATGTTAACAATTGCTGGGCCTTGGGAGACATCAGAGCTCATCATGCTGGGCTATGGTCTGACTAAGATATTGCTTTTCCTTTATATCAATGCGAAAGTAATTATTTTCCTTTTAACTACAGTTGAAAATTATCCAAGATTTCTTCTACAATTTTAAATCACAAAGTTCATATGGGCAACAAAGTTTTTTGTTAAGAACGGCCATACAGGATCAGATCAGTAATCCACCTAGCCAACTATCCTGTCTTCTGACAATGGCCAGTGCCAGATACTCCAGAGGGAATGAACAGAAGAGGGCAATTATTGATTGATCCATGTGTAGGAAGTGTCCCCATCACAATACTACTGGACTTTGGAAACCTTCCGGAAGGCACTGCCCAGTGGGGCCACGAGCATCCTCTCAGCATTGAACTTCCAGAGCTGTGGTTACAGAAAGACCATCTAGCCCCAGTCACCTCAGTTCCTTCTGGTGTTGTCCCCAGTGCCAGCTTCTGGCAGTCAGAGTTTTATAGCATGGGGTTGCATCCCTGACCATCTTGACTGATAACTATTGATGGACCATTCCTCCATGAACTTATCTAATTCCCTTTTTAAGTCAGTTATACTTTTGAATTTCACAACATCCCCTTATGTTTGTTTAAAACCAGCTGCCTATTAATTTAATGGGGTGACCTCTGGTTCTTGGGTTATGTGACGGGTAGATAACACTTCCTTATTCACTTTCTTCACACCATTCATGATTTTATAGACCTCTATCAGATCATCCCTTAGTCATCTCTTTTCTGAGAGTCTAAGAGTGCCAAGTGTGCATATGTAACCCACACACCTCCAGGGTGTGGTGTTCTGACCCATTTAGTGGCACTGAGACCACTTAGAGAGAGAGATTAATGAGCCTGCTCTACAGCCTTAGCGAAGAGGCAGCTGGCTTTTAGCTCATGTGGTAGAGGCTTATGCACTAAGCTCCAGAGGCCCCAGGTTCAATCCCACCCACCAACGACCCGTGTCTGTCGGTATTACACATATACTGGATTAAATTCTAATCTCAATTCCATCCATGCAAACTGTGGAGTTGCATAGATGTAAGTGAGGGTAAAATTTGGTACCATAATTGTAAAATACACATTTTCAATTAGATTACTACTACTTATTTTTATTACTATTGCTAACATATACTGTGTCCAAAAGTGTGCTTGGTGCTTTACAAAATGAATATAAAGATATGATCCTTACCATGAAGAGTTTACAGTATAATTTTGGACAGAATGGACTACATTCTGGCCTCAGCTCTGACCCCTGTGTATCACTGTGGTGGCACAAAGGGGCCAGAAAGTCAGCTTTAAAAGGTCACTGGGAATTTCCTGGTGTAAGGGAAATCCTGCCTGGCATACTGCAGCTGTAGCTGGCTTTATGCTTCTCTCTCCCAATCCCTTAGATGTAATGGTTGGTCACTGCTCTTCAGGGATCCTTTCTTTTCTTAATGACCCAAAGGAGCTGTTACAAGCCCTGATGGAGTTCTGAGTTTTGTTGAATGGGCCTGATATGCTCCCAGGAAAGCAGATGGGGAGGCAGAAAAGTGGCTTCAAGCTCATTCACAAAATATCAGTGACCTGATTATCAAAGGTGTTGAAACATCAATACAGCTCCCACTGACTGAACATTTGGCCTAAGGGTTGTGCATGTGTTCAGACAGGTGGGCAGAGCCGAGGTGATGGGGATGAGGAAGGTCACAGGGGATGTAAGAAAGGGAGGCTGGGGAGGCAAAGAGGGGAAGGACAGAGAGATGATGAGAAGTGGAGGGACTGGGACAGGGAAGAGGAGGGAGAGGGTAGAGTAATGACAAGGATCAGAAAGTAGCAGAGGAAGGCAAAGGAAATCAATCTCAGGCAGTAAAAAGACAAAGCTGTAAAGAATCAATGGACATTGGTGGAATCCAGATAGCTAAGATATCTGGTGGTGATGGACTGCTAGTAGGTGGGAGTAGGGATTTGTGGCTTACTCAACAGTACCACAAGTGTTGGTACTACTGTAGTGGAGGATGATCTTTAACACCTGCAGTCCTGGACCCTGAGGAGTGTAGCAGTGAGGGGCTCCAGTGGGGAGGCTTTATTGCTAGTCCCTGAAGAGTCCTAATTTGGGGGTTGTGTCTTGTTTGGGTGTACAAGACAGGATTATGTCAGTGGAACATCAAAAACTGTGGGTAAAATGAAGACCCATTCCTCTCCTGCAACTACAGCAGCCTAAGGACAGAGTCGAAAAACAGTGAAAATGCTTCTCCTTCCTTTCCCTAAAACACTGCCATCCTGTTGCTGTTCCTCTCTCCTTAGCACTTCTTGGACAGGACCATTGTCTCTTGAGCACTCAGATTAAGAGCAGCAGAACAAGGACAATGGACTTCAAAAAAGCAGACTTTAACAAAATCAAAGAACTGTCAGGGAAGGTCCCATGGATAACGGAATGCTAAAACTGTAGTATAACTTTAGCCATGAGGTGGTGTCATGAGCTATATACCTTACCTGAGCTGGTAACAGCCAGATCTGGCAGTGCATTAAGTATATTAAAAAGAACTAGGGCTGTCAATTAATCACACTTAACCCACACGATTAACTAAAGAATTAATCAAGATTAAAAACATTATTCATGATTATTCATAATTTTAATCGCATTGTTAAACAATAGAATACCAATTGAAATTTATTAAATATTTGTGGGTGGTTTTCTACATTTTCAAATATATTGATTTCAATTACAACATGGAATACAAAGTGTATGCTGCTCACTTTATATACTTATTTTTATTACAAATATTTGCACTGTAAAAATTATAAAAGAAATAGCATTTTTCAATTCACCTCATATATGTACTGCTCCCTTACATACAGTGCTACTCCCCCACCTTTTCTGCCCTGCCTGTCCTTCCTGAACAGTTTATAAACATCCATGACAGTACTCCAGTCATGTGAGTTATCCCACCAAGTCTCTGTTATTCCAATCACGTCATAATTCCTTGACATCACCAGGACCTCCAGTTCTTCCTGCTTGTTTCCAAGGCTTTGTGCATTTGTATATAAGCACTTGAGATAACCTGCTGATCGCTCCTCATTCTCAGTATGAGGCAGGAGCCCTCCCCTCACAGACGTTCCTGCCTGTGCTTCCTCCCGGTATCCCGCTTTCCCACTTACCTCAGGGCTTTGGTCTCCTTCCCCCAATGAACCTAGTTTAAAGCCCTCCTCACTAGGTTAGCCAGCCTGCTCGCAAAGATACTCTTCCCTCTCTTCGTAAGGTGGAGCCCGTCTCTGCCCAGCACTCCTCCTTCATGGAACACCATCCCATGGTCAAAGAATCCAAAGCCTTCTCTCCGACACCACCTGCGTAGCCATTCGTTGACTTCCACGATTCGACGGTCCCTACCCAGGCCTTTTCCTTCCACAGGGAGGATGGACGAGAACACCACTTGCGCCTCAAACTCCTTTATCCTTCTTCCCAGAGCCACGTAGTCCGCAGTGATCCGCTCAAGGTCATTCTTGGCAGTATCATTGGTGCCCACATGGAGAAGCAGGAAGGGGTAGCGATCCGAGGGCTTGATGAGTCTCGGCAGTCTCTCTGTGACATCGCGAATCTTAGCCCCTGGCAAGCAGCAGACTTCTCTGTTTTCCCGGTCAGGGCGGCAGATAGATGACTCAGTCCCCCGGAGTAGAGAGTCCCCGACCACCACCACCCTCCTCCTTCTCTTGGGAGTGGTGGTCATGGAACCCCCAACCTGGAATAGCAACTCACTAACTGAACAACTGATTTTCTCACTCTATGGGGATAACATAGTGATGGTAGTGCAGCAGTGTCCTGAACAACAGGAACAGTCAGTGGTAAGGAATCAGATGAATCTGGTATGGAATCAGCTGGCTCTGGTACCAAAGTTTCTTCCATCAAGTCATCAAACTTAGGAGTAGTAATGGAGGTTCAGCTGGATGAACAGAGTGTCCTACTGGATCATCCCTGGACTCCAATACTAGTCAAGACTGAAACTGGTCCATATGTCAATTCTATAAAACACCATCAGAAAATATTACTACAAACTGAACAGGTCCCATGCATTTTACAAGCTCTCCAGTACCCATTTCATTCCACAACCATAGCTGTGAATCCACACTAAGTCTCCGACTTGAAAAGAACGATGATGAGTCTCATATCTTTGGGGAATTTGTATTGGGATTTGGCTACATGTGAGGCAATATCAGGATGTAGCAGGCCCCAACAGGTAGGCAAAGATCATTTCAAGACAAGAGTTGCAGGTGACTCCTGGATAGTATTATGTGGTGTGTTCATGTAGACAAACAATAAATCGTCCAGTTTCTGCTGATGACTCAAAATACACTTGTTAGCTTTGAAGGCATGCTTAAGTGTTTGTACACATTGTTCCACTAGTCCATTTGTAGCAGGATGGTAAGGAGCTATGCGTATGTGCTGAATTCCATTTGAAGCTAGGAATCTCTGAAATTCTTCAGGACAGAATTGAGGTGAAATGCTTTCAAAACCTGACACTGAAGTTATTTCAGAATGATCTCTCGCTATTCACATTAGATGCAACCATTAGTCACAGATAATTCATATTGACATAACATGAATTGAGTAAACTGGAGACATTTTTGATCCAACACTACCTTGTAGTACCATTCCCTTCACAAGAGAAAGCACAACATCTTTAGCAGTTTTGTTGTTAATGTCTGTGCTAGTGATGGGTAACCTATGCATCAAATTAAGTTAAAACACTTTGTCTGAAGTTTTCTTGGGTTGATGGGAGCTTAGGCATTGCAGGCATGACAGCCCATCCGCATTGCCAAGCTAAGTTCCTTTATAGAATTGAATAGTGTAGGAATGAACTGAAAGTAGCAATGTCATTGTTGCATATGAGCAGCAGCTAGTGACGGAATTTTATGTTTCAGTCCAAAAATTGAAACTAATGGGTGGTGATCCATCAGCAAGGTAAGATGTATATTAGATATGGAACTTTTGAATTTTGAATCCAGTGCCAAGAGCTTCCTGGTCTATTCAAACATATTTCTTCTCAGGTGTAGTGAGTGTGAAGTGAAGGCAATTGGTTTCTCCATGCCAAAAAATTGCACCCACTTCATATTGTGAAGCATTACAAGCCAACTGCAATGGCAGTGAAACATCAAAGTGTATAAGAACTTTGGCTGATATTGACAGTTTCTTTGCCTCTTTAAATGCATGATCACTCTCTTTAGTCCATTTCCGTTTTTTCTTTGCTTGTAACAACCAATGTAAAGCCAATACTGTTGCCAGATTAGGAAAACATTTACCATAACACTTAAGGAGTCCTAAGAATGAAAGTAATTGTGACACATTCTCTGTCCAGTGTTTCTTGAAGATTTCAAGGTGCATTCACAGTCCCCTTAATCTTGGTCCAATTCACCTTGAGCTTCTCAAACAAGATATGCCGATTAATGGTGGATACTTTTCTTCAATCACAAATGGATTCATAGAATCATAGAATCATAGAATATCAGGGTTGGAAGGGACCCCAGAAGGTCATCTAGTCCAACCCCCTGCTCAAAGCAGGACCAATTCCCAGTTAAATCATCCCAGCCAGGGCTTTGTCAAGCCTGACCTTAAAAACCTCTAAGGAAGGAGATTCTACCACCTCCCTAGGTAACGCATTCCAGTGTTTCACCACCCTCTTAGTGAAAAAGTTTTTCCTAATATCCAATCTAAACCTCCCCCACTGCAACTTGAGACCATTACTCCTCGTTCTGTCATCTGCTACCATTGAGAACAGTCTAGAGCCATCCTCTTTGGAACCCCCTTTCAGGTAGTTGAAAGCAGCTATCAAATCCCCCCTCATTCTTCTCTTCTGCAGGCTAAACAATCCCAGCTCCCTCAGCCTCTCCTCATAACTCATGTGTTCCAGTCCCCTAATCATTTTTGTTGCCCTTCGCTGGACTCTCTCCAATTTATCCACATCCTTCTTGAAGTGTGGGGCCCAAAACTGGACACAGTACTCCAGATGAGGCCTCACCAATGTCGAATAGAGGGGAACGATCACGTCCCTCGATCTGCTCGCTATGCCCCTACTTATACATCCCAAAATGCCATTGGCCTTCTTGGCAACAAGGGCACACTGCTGACTCATATCCAGCTTCTCGTCCACTGTCACCCCTAGGTCCTTTTCCGCAGAACTGCTGCCTAGCCATTCGGTCCCTAGTCTGTAGCTGTGCATTGGGTTCTTCCGTCCTAAGTGCAGGACCCTGCACTTATCCTTATTGAACCTCATCAGATTCCTTTTGGCCCAATCTTCCAATTGGTCTAGGTCCTTCTGTATCCTATCCCTCCCCTCCAGCGTATCTACCACTCCTCCCAGTTTAGATTGTCCATCTACTTGAACTTTCACCTGGAGTATCCCTTTTTGGAACTAGTTTGTTTTTGGTATATGCCTTCAAAACCATGGAGGGTTTTTTCAGCAGAACTTGTGACAGTGTTTGGTGATAGGTAGATGCAGGAATCTATTAAATAGCAGCTCCAGTATCAAGCTCCATTCTTGTAGGAATTCCTTCAGTCAAGGACCCAGATGCCATGTCTGACTCCAGCTTCCAATAACATGTGTACTGCTAGGTCTTGGTCAGTATGACTAGAGCTTTTGACTTTTTCCACATTATGAATTCCTGATGATCCTTTCATAGGTTCAATCTTCATAGATGTCTTCTTGGATGTATGGTTACTCTGTGTTGGTAGTCATTGAACAGTATGACAGGTCATCATGATGCGTCCTTTCTTCTGACACTTTTTAAAAATAACCTGATGTGCCTAGCAGTCCTTCTCACAGTACGTAGTTTGCCCACAATGGCCAAACAGGAATTCCTAATGTTTCCTTGGTTTTCTGTCTCGCTGATGCAGGTGGTGAACTTCTCAGTTCACACTGAATTCCAGAGAATCCTTTTCTGCCATCTCCATTACAATACTACTTCAACAGCCTTCTTGATGTAAGAACTGATATAGTCAATAATTTCTTCTGAACCTGGTCACTGTGTAATCTGGAGACTAATTAGTCATGCATGTCGTTATTTAATGTTTGTCCAAAGTGACAACGCTTTGACAAATTCCTTAAAGCAGCAACAAACTGTGCTACTGACTCTCCATTTCCTTGATGTTGCAGATGGAACTGAAATTGTTGTACTGCAATCGATAGGGGTAGGAGAAAAATATTCCTGAATTGCTGCAGTAACTGCTGTGTAAATGGCAGTTCCAGGCACAATTGGAAACAATAGGTTATACAGCAGTCTTCATTTGGACCGAACGCTGTCCGCAAGGTTGGACCAAACGCTCTCCGCGAGGTTGAAACTTTTTGTCCTTTTGGAATGGTGTCACAGGTTACAAATTGCTCAAAATATTTGTGATACACCACCCTTTGTTCACAGTTTTCATCAAACTCACCAACATTGCCCACAAAACTTGCCATATCATTGATCTCCTGTTGGGCTTCACACTTCCTGGGCACCTTTTCCACAAGAAATTCTCCCCAACTCCTTTACTGTGCACTATCTGCATCTGATTGCCCTCTGCTCCCTGTGTGCTTGTACACTCCTTTGGCTGTACTTGGACTCCCTCTACTGGATACAGGCCCTCAGTTCAGGCTAAAGCTGTTGGTCTGCCTGTTTGCACATGTGACCTGAAGAAGAGCTCTGTATAGCTTGAAAGCTTGTCGCTCTCATCCACAGAAGTTGGCCCAATAAAAGATCTTACCTCAGCCACTTTGCTTGCACTTGGTCAGTCAATATGGCTGCTAGTTTTCTCTTCACAGCTTCTGTTTGAATAGTGCCACCAGTTACGGCAGTACACTTATCCTGTGTTCTCTCTTTATTTGCCTACTTCCCCCACTCTAGCTAGATGGCATATGCTGTCCCAGAAGCAAAATGCAGCATGAGTCTGCCTGCCACTGCCTGTGTCTCTAGGTGAACTTTGTTCCCTTTTTCATAGTACCATTTGCTTCCTTTTTCTTCTCCTTGGTCAGACAACGTGAGCACTGGACACTTGTGGGATATAAATTCCTCGTCACCAAATGTTATCTTTCTGGAGTCAGCAGAGAAAGAGACAGAAACACAACTGTCCAAGCTGCAAATCTGAAACTAACAGAAAAGGCAGGCTTTGCACTGGGTAGGGAGGAGAGTACAGACCCCCTAACATTTAAAGGGACAGGACACACAGGGGGAACCCCACCCTGTGCAGAAGGTTGGAAAGACTTTGGCCTAGTAGGGCCCCATAAAACTGGTGGGTGGCTCCTGGTATGTTTAGTGAGTTTAAAACTGTTTATTGTTTTTATTACATTTTCTCTATAAATCTGAAGAATAAATGTGCTTGCTTAGAAAGAGCACTATGGTAACTTGTAACTGCTGGCATACACTGTTCCCAGCCCTCGATTCTGGCCAATAGGCAGACTGGCTTGCAGGGGATATCACAGTATAAGGCAGGGAGCTGTGCAGCCTTAAAACTCCCTGGTCAAAAGGAAATGGGACAAGAGTCCCTACTCAGAGACAGGTGATGGCTGGAGACCTGAGAAGTAACTGGGCAATGGGTGCGGGGGGGGGGGGGGTAAAAGGTGCAGTTAGCTTGAAACTGTGACAATATCAAAATGTTCAATAGTAGATGAACCTTTTAAAAAAGTAGTTAATGGCTACAGTGTAAAATTCCACATTTGCTCCATCTTGGTTGACTTCATCAAATCATGCAGTTTTGCATGATTCTGCTAAGAAATTCTGAAGGGGATCCATTCTTCAAACTTAGTGCTTATTGTTTTCATCTCTCACATGAAGTCTGGTGAGATAGTTCAGCCTTTTTCAAAAACTGGTTTGGCTTTTTTGAATAAGGATAATGGGCTTTAAAGAAAGACAAGATCAATTTCACTGCTTAATGGAACTGTTGCAATATATATGGCATTCCTTCAGAGAACAAGAAATGGTATTTCAAAGCTGGCCAAAGCAGCAGTCATTCAATTACTGGCAGCGTGACGAAGTTCCTCCTCTGCCTTGGTGGGTACTGCACTTTCCAGCCGATTTTGCTTGCCTCAGAGGTTCACAGAAGCCCTCAGTTTGGCCACTTTTGACACTGGCTCAAACCTGCCGTTCACTCAGCGAACCTCATCACTGGCCAGCATGAGGGAAAGGGAGGAGAACAATCCCCGCAGTCTCTGTTGTCCCACCCAGTGGGTCGGGCACAGGCCAGAGACCTTCCCCTCTGATATGACTCACAGCCCAGGTCAACTCCTCTTGTGTCCAATAGGGAGTTAGGGGGATGGGGGGAACATGTGCCCACCTTCTATTCCAGGTTCCAGCCCAGGGCCCTGTGGATCGCAGCTGCCTACAATGTCTCCTGTAACAGTTGTGTGACAACTACAACTCCCTGGGCTACTTCCCCATGACCTCCCCCCAGCACCTTCTTTGTTCTCACTGCAGGACCTTCTTCCTGAAGCCTGATGGCGTTTGTATTCCTCAGTCCTCCAGCAGCATGTTCTCTCACTCCCAGCTCCTTACGTGCCTCTCCCTAACCAGGTGTCCTAATTAGCCTGCTTGCCTTAATTCGTTCTAGCAGGTTCCTGATTGTTCTGGAATAGTCCCTGTCATTTTATGCAGTGAAAAGGGATCGGCTTAATCTATCTACCTTCCACCATTCTCCTGTAGCCATCTGGCCTGACCCTGTCACAGCAACAATATAAACCAGTGAGTTGTTGACTGTGTGGGCAGAGAGGTGTAATTGATATTCACAAAGTCACAAAGGTCCTTGAAGGATTTATGACACAAGTAGGACCAGAAAAATGTGACTTGCAATCTTGGATGCAATTGCTTCCTTCTCCTAGGCTGGCACTCACCAGCATGCCTGGCTCTCTTCTAGCAGTTATGTGTCATGGAGCTTAGTGTAATAAAAAGATCCTTTTGCTCTCGTTACATTTGTGCAAATGTTATTTGAGCCAGTTTGACTTGTGCCACCATACCTGACATTTTCATTGTCGGCAGAGAGAGCTACCAAGTTTGACAAATTCAATACCTTCTTGCTCAAAACACTTTTCAGAACGTTGGAAATCAATTCAGCTGTTTCACCCAGCAAGTTTGTAACTTCCAAAAGCTTGACATTATGTCCTTGAGATGAAAAATAGTGTGAAGTTACAGGACAATTTGACTTCCTTCTGGTCTGAGGCATTTGCTGCAACGGAAAGTGGTTTATTCACAAGGTCTTCCACAATTTCCTGCACTTTAAGACTGCATACATTCTGTTATACGATAACAGATGCAGTGAAATTAGAGGGACACCAGGGTTCATTGTTGAGGCAAAGTTCACAGACTGCATAGCATCCTTCGTTCTGACTTCTCCTACTAGGAAACAGCTTCAAATATTCCTTGCGTATGTTCTTCAGCTCAGGATCATGAGCTGCTCACTCAAGATGTCTCACAAAAGTGGTACTTGAAAGTGGTAGCTGTGCTTGGACACAGTGGAGAGGGGCAGCTGCAGGCTGGCTCCCTGGCTGCCTGGATCCAGTGCAAGTTAAGGTTGCATAGGGGCAACCCTAACTTATACCACTAACATAATTAGGGACCCTACACCCAGGGCCGTCCCTGGGGGGGCGGGGCCCAGGATGGAAGTGATGAATGTATCACTTCCGGGACTGACCACGCCGGGCGGCGGGCAGGGGAGGCGGTGCCATCCCAAACAACCAGGTGTGGCCCCAACCACACTCTGGCCCCCACCCACGCTGCCCACCTTCCTGGGGCTGCGGAGGCTGCAGCGGTGGCGCTGTGTGTTCTTCCTCCCAGTGCGCTCTTCCTCGGGTGGAAGGGAAGAGGCTGGGGCTGCTAGCCTCTCCCAGTCAGTGGTTCATGTGCCGCCCATGTGCGCCGGCCAATCAGGCTGGCCTGCAGGGCCCCCCAAAGTGCAGAGTCCGAGCCATCGCCCCAATTTGCCGTGACCTAGGGACAGCTCTGCCTCTGCCAATGGCAGAAGAGGTGTAGTGGAGCTCTGCTCTGCCATGCTCTAACACAACTCCTTCTTTCTTTTATATCGAGGGTGAGTGTCACGATCTTGGGGTTCATTAAATACCAGTGAATGAGAAAGGAATAAACCTTTAATAAAACAAACTAGAGAGCTACTGTGGTAACTGCTGTACACAGCCATGTGTGTTCCCAACCCACGCCTTCAGGGTACATCTCCAAATTCCTATGTTCATAAAACTGTCCCTTTTGAGGGAGCGTCTCTAAATTATAATCTTATAGCTCATAAAAGCTTATGCTCAAATAAATTTGTTAGTCTCTAAGGTGCCACAAGTACTTCTTTTCTTTTTGCGGATACAGACTAACACGGCTGCTACTCTGAAACATCTCTACAGTGAGTGGCCAGGATAGCTGGGGATTGCTCTGCTGCCTTCCACAACTTTACACCAACAAAGAGTACCTCTGCATGGAGTAATTCCCCACTGGTTTTCTCTAGCCACTTACATAGCTCAAAGTAACCTTAGCAGACCAAAAAACCTGGGTCATTTTGTTGCAGCTGATATCAACCGTCTCCCCTCCCCTCCCACTTTAACATCAGACTTCCCACATGGAACACTTGTCTGCCTAGATTGCACAATTGTCTGTGAACTGCTTTGGGGGTCTCTACTGCCTTTCAACTCTGCAACTTTGTAGTGGTTAAAACCCACACTGGATGTAGTATCACAGAACGTGGGCCTGCTGAGGCATCAGAGTCCAGGGAAAGCTGCCATCCCTGGGTTTTGGCAGTACCGGATTTACCATGGTGCCAATGGTGCCATAGCACTGGGCCCAAGCTTAGAAGGGGCCCATTACACTCACTTCCTCCCGTCTCGCAGCACTGCAGAAATGGAGCTTCAGAGCAGCAGGGATCCAGCATGGGAGCTGAGAACCCAAGCGGCCCTTGGAACTGTAGTTTCTTGGCCAGCTTCCTGCCTATAGTGCGGGCCCTGGAGCAGGGAAGGAACTACATTACCCAGCATTCCCTTGGCCGCTATCAACAGGAAAGGGAAGGGGAGGGAGTGGGGAAGCTGTGAGACTCCATGCACCGCAGCTTGCTGTGACTGGAGAGCTGGCTGCTAGAAGGGGGTGGTACAGTGAATGGGGAACAAGTATGCGCAAGGAGTAGAAGGCTTTGGCCCAGATATCACCCTCAGAAGACTTCCCCAGATTGGATTAGGGATGCTGGTGTGACCTCGCCTGGCAGCCCCCAAAGAAGGAACTGGTGGACTAAATGGACAGTGCACCTCTCTATCTGAAGCTTAGCAAGGGAAGTATGTGGATCCCACGAGAAGTTAAAATGAAAAGTAAGGGAGGGGAGGCGGACGTGGGCAGCTTCAGATGCAGTACAGGAGGATTTCCACTTCTGAGCCATGAAAGTAGAAATTGACTTTTCCTTTCCAGATGTACCTAATATTCAGAAAGGGAATCTAGTACCTGCCTTCCACTAGTGCTCAAGCTCAATTTGGGAAGCTGTTACTACATTTCTCCCAAATCAAATATGCTGATCCACTGTAATTTGCTGTAGAAAAATTGAACAACAGCCATTACCATTTTGTTTTGTTTGTTTAAAAGGGAGACAGTGATAGTGCATTGGCAAATTCCCCATAGAAATGAAGATTGGAACAAAAGAATAATAAAGACACCTCAGCTTTTCCTCATTTACGTAGGACAGTCTTATAATATGGATCTAGATATCTTCCAATCACACAAACTGAAAATTGTTCCACTTTACTGCAGTTCCATAACCATGTGGGAACCAGTCCGGTCTGTGTTCTGTGCACATCCAAAATTCTTACTGAAGTCAGAAGTGCCTTGCTTTTGTGACCATACGACCTGATATTTTCAGCCCTTGTAAGCGAAGCAGGTTTACATTTAGTAATTGGGTGGGAAGCTTCTCAGAAAAAGTTTGGTGCTGTAGGAGGTGTTGCTTATTCATGAGGTCATGTGAGACCTTCCTGTTACAATAGTAAACCAGTGCCCCATAGAATGCACTTTACTCCTAGAGTCTAGAATGAGGTCCTTTGTTTCTATACACAGCCCATTAAAGACAACGAAAATACTCCCACTCATTTCAAGAGGCTTCGGACAGAGCTGGTTATACACAGGGTAACTCCACTGTCTTCACAGGGTCCTGGTCCCATGGGGGGGGGGGGGGGGCGGCATGTGAGCTTGTTGCAGAGCTGCTGCTCAGGGATGGGAACCTCCTGGCACCCCAGCCTCCAAAATCATTCAGGCTGCACTTTCTGCACGACTATGTGTTAGATGAGGGGTGCGTGGGAATTGGTGGCCTCTGCTGCAGGTGATGGGCATCTCAGATACTTAAAGCCATGGCCTAGAGGAGATCTTGTGGTGATAAGGTACATATGCCCCAGAGGTGCTTTCAGTCCTCAAAGCATGATGCAGACTGCTTCAAGCACATCACAAGTATCTTTCTGAAGATACCTCTTTTTGTCCTTCTGTCTGATTCCATTGAAACCCCACAGGAACATTTTCCATGATTGAACTTTTACTAAACTGCAGGTACAGAAGCAAGCAGACTCAAAACACATGCAATAAATAGTAGCAAATTCAACACTGCCAACACCAAGTATTCAGAAATCCTAAGCCAGCTCCCCAAATTTTGTCATTGGCTTAAAAAAATCAGACAATTTTAAAAAACAACTTTAGGGTTCTTTTATTTGTCTTCTGATGTTCTAGTCTTTTATGGTTTACATTTTTAAGCTTTGCTCTACTACTGTGAAGGATAGAAACATGCTTTTTAAAAAATGATTTTCACATAATCATATGAATCCTGGAGACAGGGCTTTAAGAAAAACACCAAACATCAGAAGACTCCCAATAAACTCGGGCAAGTGACAACACTGTGAATACTATACAGAGTAAAAAAAAAATCACGAACTATCAGATCCGCATAACATTAGCTTCAATGACTTAATACATGTAATTATTTATTTTACTCTATTATTTGAAATGTTTTGCAATAATTGCTATATAAACTGTACTGCTAAAGGAAACAAAAGTCGGCCACAATCCAAAGGCTTATGTATGTGCTTAACTTTATTTACATGAGTAGTTCCAATGACTCAGTAGGATTACTCCTAAGGCATAAAGTTAAGTACATACATAAGTCTTTGCAGAACTGGAGCCCAAGTAAGTAAGAAGGGCTTTGAAAACACAAGGCCAAATCTTGAAGTCCCTACTTAGTCAGATGATGTCAATGAGAATTTTAATGAAGTGAAGACTGACTAAGAACTGAGCAGTGACTTCAGGATTTGGGCCATAAAAATCACAGTAAACCACAAAATAAAAAGGGAGTAAGTGTCAGGTCATAAGAACATAAGAATGGCCATATTAGGTCAGACCAAAGGTCCATCCTGCTCAGTATCCTGTCTTCCGACAGTGGCCAATGCCAGGTGCCCCAGAGGGAATGAACAGAACAGGTAATCATCAAGTGATCCATCCACTGTTGCCCATTCCCAACTTCTGGCAAACAGAGGCCAAGGACACCATCCCTGCCCATCCTAGCTAATAGCCATTAATGGACCTATCCTGCATTAACTTATCTAGCTCTTTTATGAACTTTGTTATAGTCTTGGGCTTTACAACATCCTCTGGCAAAGAGTTCCACAGGTTGACTGTGCGTTGTGTGAAAAAATACTTCCTTTTGTTTGTTTTAAACCTGCTGCCTATTAATTTCATTTGGTGACCCCAAGTTCTTGTGTTATGAGAAGAAGTAAATAACACTTCATTTACTTTCTCCACACCAGTCATGATTTTATAAACCTCAATCATATCCCCCCTTAGTTGCCTCTTTTCCAAGTTGAAAAGTCCCAGTCTTATTAATCTATCCTCATATGGAAGCCGTTCCATACCCCTAATAATTTTTGTTGCCCTTTTCTGAACCTTTTCCAATTTCAATATATCTTTTTCAAGATGGGTCGACCACATCTGCACACAGTATTCAAGATGTGGGCATACCATGGATTTATAGAGAGGCAATATGATATTTTTGGTCTAATTATCTATCCCCTTCTTGATGATTCCCAACATTCTGTTTGCTTTTTTGACTGCCACTGCACATTGAATGGATGTTTTCAGAGAACTGTCCATAATAACTCCAGGATCTCTTTCTTGAGTGATAACATCAAATTTAGAACCTATCATTTTATATGTATAGTTGGGATTATGGGCATTACTTTGCATTTATCAACATTGAATTTCATCTGCCATTTTGTTGCCCAGTCACCCAGTTTTTTGAGATCCTTTTATAGCTCTTTGCAGTCTGCCTGGGACTTAATTATCTTGAGTAGTTTTGTATCATCTACAAATTTTGCCATCTCACTGTTTTACCCCTGTTTCCAGATCATTTATGAATATGTTGAATAGGATTGGTCCCAGTACAGATCCCTGGGGGACACCACTATTTAACTCTCTCCATTCTGAAAACTGACCATTCATTTCTACCCTTTTTCCCCCTATTTTTTAACCAGTTACCGATCCATGAGGGGACCTTTCCCTCCTATCCCATTACAGCTTACTTTGCTTAAGGTCCTTTGGTGAGGGACCTTGTCAAAGGCTTTCTGAAAATCTAAGTACATTATATCCACTGGATCCCTCTTATCCACATGCTTGTTGACCCCCTCAAAGAATTATAGTAGATTGGTGAGGCATGCTTTCTCTTTACAAAAAACGTGTTGACTCTTCCCCAACAAATCATGTTCATCTATGTATCTGACAATTTTGTTCTTTACTATAAGAAAAGGAGTACTTGTGGCACCTTAGAGACTAACCAATTTATTTGAGCATGAGCTTTCGTGAGCTACAGCTCACTTCATCGGATGCATACCGTGGAAACTGCAGCAGGTATGCATCCGATGAAGTGAGCTGTAGCTCACGAAAGCTCATGCTCAAATAAATTGGTTAGTCTCTAAGGTGCCACAAGTACTCCTTTTCTTTTTGCGACTACAGACTAACACGGCTGTTACTCTGAAACCTGTCATTCTTTACTATAGTTTCAACCAATTTGCCCAGTACTGAAGTCAGCCTTACCGGCCTGTAATTGCCGCTATCGCCTCTGGAGCCCTTTTTAAAAATCAGCGTCACATTAGCTATCCTCCAGTCATTTGGTACAAAAGCTGATTTAAATGATAGGTTGCATACTACAGTAAGTAGTTCTGCAATTCACATTTGAGTTCCTTCAGAACTCTTGGGTGAATACCATCTGGTCCTGGTGACTTATTACTGTTTAGCTTATCAATTTGTTACAAAACCTCCTCTAATGACACCTCAATCTGGGATAGTTCCTCAGATCTATCACCTAAAAACAATGGCTCAGGTTTGGGAATCTCCCTCACATCCTCAGCCGTGAAGACTGATGCAAAGAATTCATTTAGTTTCTCCATAATGGCCTTAGCATCCTTGGGTGCTCCTTTGGCATCTCAATTGTCCAGTGGCCCCACTGGTTGTTTAGCAGGCTTCCTGCTTCTGGTGTACTTCATTTTTTTTGCTATTACTTTTGGAGTCTTTGGCTAGCTGTTCTTCAAATTCTTTTTTTGGCCTTCCTAATTATATTTTTACCCTTCAATTATATTTTTAAGAATATATATATATAATCTCTTAAAAAAAGAAGTTGCCAGTTTGATTTCTGTATGCCAGTGGGTTCTCATGTAAGAAAGGAGACAATTGTCACCTTAGAATTTAACCTCAGGTTTTAAATTTTTAATTTACAGATCTCTTGCCATAAAATTGTGATTCTCCTCCTAGGAAAGTCAGGATTTTATTAAAGAGCACATGTGGGTTATTACAAACCCTTCTGGCTAGTTTGAATGTTGTTTTATTTTAGTATCCTAGAATCCCTGAAGGAGAAATCATTGGCTGGGACTCAGAGACATATCGATCCACTTCAAGACACACAGAGTGACAATTGACTATTTTAAAAAACACTTTATAGTTGTATTAAATAACACTGAGATGGGAGTAGCACTGAGATGGGAGTGGTATTATGGGTCTAAACTCCTTCTTATAAGGCCGGAACCTTGGATCCAGCAAGTTGTGCTCAAAGCCAGCGTTGTATACTCCCTATCCTGGGGAAAGCCAGGAGCCAGTTTAGCCCCTGTTACAAATAAGAGTAGCCGTGAGGCTTCCCTAGTTTACAGCAGCGTCAATGGCCTGTATGAGTCATTGCTCCAGCACTCAAGCCGATTGTCAGGGCTCAAGCTGCTCAAGTCATGACTTCTCTCATCTGTACCACACTTCTGACACACCTGTTTGCTAAGTATTGGGCTGGGAGACAAATAGAAAGGGGCAGTGTAAAGCTGGCTAAGTCAGTTTTATGCCAGCTGGAGATTTTTCCAATATGGGAGTTTTCTGGTCCCTTGATGCCACAGGAATAGCACAGAGGGGCAATACCAAGGGTCAAGGATCTGGCCCATCTAATATGATGTTCCTATGCCTGATTAGACCATTGGTCCACCCTGTTCAATAAAGTGCTTCAGAGAATGGCCAAGATCATTAGCTTTTTAAGAAAGTTGAAACACTCCATCCTCCACCCCAGTAATGAACCTGGCTAATTGTGTACTATTGTAGATGATGGAATATTCTTTCCTTCTCCCTGCACTGAAAAGCTGATTCACTGAAGCATGAGAGTTGATCACCCTTATCTTAGCTTGCATAATTCATTATTATTCATCATAAAATTAGCCAACTCTTTTAAAAATCCAGGTACAGCATTTGACTCTAAGCTGTGCTGTGGTGCTGAATTCCACTGGCTGACTACATGTGATACAAGGAAGTATTTCCTTTTTATTCGTTCTAAATTTAACTGTCATTTATCCTGAGTGACAGAGGTAGGGAGGGAGTGTTGCATCTAGGGTGACCGGATGCCCCGATTTTATAGGGACAATCCTGATATTTGGGGCTTTGTCTTATATAGGAGCCTCTGTCCCTGTCCCAATATTTCATTCTTGCTGTCTGGTCACCCTAGTTGCATCAGGAGGGAAATGTGGAATGTGGGGCCTGTGGATTTCATGCTTTTATGGGAACTGGTTGGTTCCAAATTTTGAGTGGTCTTATTTTGTTTTTTATGACGCCTGGATCAATAAAGTGAAAGTAGTAATAAGGAGCCTCAATTCTTGCCATAAAGTCTTAAATCAGTTTACCAAATAATAGAAGAGCCTCCCCCCCGTCTCTCCATTTTCTGGAATATCACTTATCCATGAGGGCTTCTTTAATTATTGCTCTGATTTTATGGGACGTGAGTTTACAGACAGTCAGCTACTTTTGTCTTCACACTTAGTCGCCCAAAGTAAATCCTACCTCTCTCTATGGCTGCCCTGGTACAGCAGAACTGGGTTTATTCCACTTCAGAATTGGGAGGACAGGTTTTGAAGACCTAGCACAGGGGATCCACTCACTTTGAGAGCTGTGAAGCCCTGCTCTGTTGGGGACTGCCTGCACGCTGGCATGGAATGGATTTGAGGGGATGAGGAAGAATGGGAGTAAGTCCTGTGGATCCATAATTACCTGGATTCACTGGCCTTTCTACCATGTGAAGTGGGAATGCACTAGTTGCTGGGACTGCTGCATCCCTGGTGCTCTGTGGCCAACATCATGGATTCCAATGAACAGTTCAGTCACAGCAGGTGTGTGCTGGGGTCCAGGGTTTGTCATGGAATGCATAAAGATGGTCCATCCTTGTCATCTCATTTTAAGATCCCTACTTTTCTGTCTCACAATTGTTGTTTTCAGGTACAGGGCAAATTATCCATTTTGTCAAATTCTTCACTGCAGGAGCTCTATATATTTGGGGTGGGATTTTCAAAACCACTTGGCATTGGGCTAGCTCAGCTCCCACTAACATCAACAATAAATCCCCGTTGACTGAGTTGGTCCAGTGGTGACTGCTCTTGAAAATCCCAACCTGTGATGCGGCACACTTGCTCTGCACTGTATGGAAAAGAGTTAACCCTACATTGTGGTTTGAGGAAGCCATGCCTCCTCAACTCTACTGGGCATGCTCCAAATGCACTAATATAAAAGGGAGCAGCTCAGCTCAGTTGAGGCTGGTCACTGGAAAGGAAGGATGCACATTGCAGGCTCCAGCTGAGGAGTGGCTGAAGCCTGAGGTCAAGGGAGCTGGAGATGCTGCAACTCAGGCAGATGCCAGGATACCCATGGAGCCCTAGCAGAGTCCAAAGTTGCCAGGGACAGTGCAGGCCAGGGAACCCGGAGACTGCGGAGACACCCAGACTGCTGCAGCAGGAACCACAGTAGGAAGCAGTCCAGGGGAATTAGATAATGGCCCAGTTAGTGAACTGGAACTTTGAGTCAGTGTGCTTCGGTCAGTGCCATGCACCCTTGCCACTACCTGGGCTGGGGCCTGGTGGAAAGGGAAGACCTGTGCCCCCCTACCTGGGCCATCACCACTCCCCTTTTTGTACGTGGTGGTCCCCCGTCCCTGACTGAGGTCACTTGGCCACTAGGCCTTACTGCCCTGCTAAAAGGGGCAAAGCCATTGACTTTGGCCACTAGGCCTTACTGCCCTGCAGACTGGGGCGAATCTGTTGACATGCTGCCCTGCAAATACATTCACTTTGGCCATTAGGCCGTAGTGCCCTGCTAATAGCAGTGAATATATTGACCTTGGCTACAGAGGCATAAACACGGGCTACTTATACCCCAGCCCTACATCCTGAGGGAGATAGGATGCACTTGACCTGCATTGGATGGTGTCCCCCATCCTTTCACACATCCTTAATAGCCATTATAAAATCTCTTACTTTAGATAATTAGCCGGTTGCTGCTGGTAGCACGTAGGAGGTAGGATGTCAGCCTGGTATCAGCATGTAGATGCCATAGTGACTTAGACAGAGAGAGAAAGATGGCACAAGAAAGCTATACTTCTAGGCAATTTGCAAAAATGACATATGAGCAGTGGTGAGCTGGAGCCGGTTCGCTAGAACCGGTTGTTAAATTTAGAAGCCCTTTTAGAACCGGTTGTTCCGCGAGGGATAACCAGTTCTAAAAGGGCTTCTAAATTTAACTGGCCAAAAGTGGCGCCTTAGGCGCCAACTCCATGGGTGCTCCAGCCCTGGAGCACCCAAGGGGAAAATTTGGTGGGTGCAGAGCACCCACTGGCAGCTCCCCACCCTACCCCCAGCCCTAGCTCACCTCCGCTCTGCCTCCGCCTCCTCCCCTGAACTTGCCGCCCCGCCCTGCTTCTCCGCCCCCGCAGGCTTCCCGTGAATCGGCTGTTCATGTGGGAAGCTGGGGTGGGCTGAGAAGCAGGCTGTGGCTTCCCGCTCAGGCCCAGGGAGGTGGAGGTGAGCTTGGGCGGGTGGGGGGGGCACGAAAAGGGCCGCCCGCGCCGCAGCAGGTAATCCGGGAGTAGAGGGCGCAGGGGAACTGCTCCCTGCCCCAGCTCACCTCCGCCACCCTCGGCCTGAGCGGGAAGCCGCCACCTGCTTCTCAGCCCTCCCAGGCTTCCCGCCGAACAGCTGATTCGTGGGAGGGGGTGGAGAAGCAGAGTGGGCAGTGCGTTCAGCAGAGGTGAGGTGATCTGGGGCCGGGCGCAGGGCAGGGACCTGCTGGTGGGTGCTCTGCACCCACCCAATTTTCCCTGTGCATGCTCCAGTCCCGGAGCACCCAGGGAGTCGGCACCTAAGGCGCCACTTTTGATGTGATCAGTGGGGGAGCAGCCACTCCCCCTGCCTCCCCCCAGCTACACTCCCCTGCCCCTAGGAGCCAGAGGGACCTGCCAGATGCTTCCTGGGAGCTGCCCCAGGTAAGCACCGCCAGGACTCCCCACCTCGCCCCCGGCAGGTGCCTCTGGCTCTTAGGGTGGGCACCCACTACGGTGGCCCACGAGACCCTCCTACCCGGTTCTGGGGGCAGTCAGGGGACAGGGGAAGGGGGTGGATGGGACAGGGGTCCTGGGGAGGGGGGGCGTCAAGGAACGTGGGGGGGGGGTTGGATGGGGCAGGAGTCCCGGGGAGCGGAGGTGGGCAACGACCCCCTCATGGGGTGAGGAGGGAACCCGTTGTTAAGATTTTGGCAGCTCATCACTGCATATGAGCTACGCATATCAAGGGCATTCTGAACTGTTGGGCATATTGGCTCAGCCACTAAGCCCTATGGTATGGAGAACAGAGTCTACATCCACCATCATTTCAGCTGATAAAGAACAAAATAAGTAATATACATGTGATGATAAAACAAAATACTGAAGAGCTATTCATACCCATCCTGTGCACTGAATGATGCAGGGATCCTGATAAAAAATAGTGTGTTATCATGTAAATAAAGACTGTATAATAATGCATACACACTAGGGGCCAAATTAAGGTGACACAGGTAACCTTAGTTTTGTCATTTCCAAACTTTTGAGTTCTTGTATTTGCAGCCGAAACATTTTTTGTATGTAATTTTCTATCTTTTCAAAAAAGGCAACTGGAAAAAAAAACATTTTTTTTTCACGTGGAACGTCATGACTCCCACATGGTTCATCAGTAGGGTTGGAACATTTCTATTCATAGCAAGATCTCTACTATTGGAGCTAACAGAATAACTGATAGCATAATAGGGAACCACCTTCTGTATGGGCTAGCCCACAGAAAGAGATGAGGCGTATATTTTGACAGTGGGCTTCACAGATATTAGCTGACAGCAGAGGAATATTAGAACCCAGAAATCTTGTGTTCCATTCCAGGTTCTGAAGGGACTGTACTCTAGCGGTTACAGACCCTCTGTCTCTGTCCTGGCCACTCATGACCCCTTCTGTCCCTGGCCCCAGCAGTATGCCCTCATCCCAGTCCCAGTCTCTCCCTCCCATCCGAGTTGGCTCTTCATTCCAGGCACAGTCCCCCCCAACATTGCTGCCTCATCTCAGAAAGCCTGTCCCAGTCTCCCCCACCCTTCAGCTCTTCATCCCATTCTCAGTGTCCCCCACCATCAGTTCCTCTTCCTAGTCCTCATCTCCTCACCTCACACCCACTCAGCTCCATGTAGCAGCCCCAGCATCCTCCCACATTCTTGCCCCTATCTCTCACCCCCTGTTCCTCATCCCATATACTTCCTTGGTTTCTCAGACCCAGTGACCCCCTTATCCTGGTTCCTCAGTGCCCCTCATAATCACCCTCACAGGTCCAGCTCCTAAACCCTTTATATTCAAGTCTGGCAGTTTCCTCTTCTCCTCACTGCCTGGGTGCCAGCTGTGGAAGCACTGAGAACACAGGAGATGTAGTCTCCCAGCTCCATGCTCCTGTACCTGGCACCATAGTAGCCTCGGCTGCTGGGAGGAGCAACTTTAGGTAAAGCCCTGTGCGGTAGTATTCTCAGTGCAGATGGCTATTCAGAAAATTTAGCTGTCAAAATCTAACAAGTTGCTACTGACCATGTGAAGTAACCTTTTTCAAAGGCCAAAACTTAGCCAAATTTGTACTTTTTTCCCCAGGAACAGAAAAAGGCACATCCTTGATACCAAAGCAATGACTTCTGTAAAATTTCAAGTCCCTGTTCCAAAACCCAGAAGTAATACAGTTTCTCAGTGAAATGACTGTAGGAATTTAACGTAACAATATATTTTCCCCTAACCTAATTTGGAGAAACACCAGAACCATTGTTGCTGAAATTTTCCAGAAACATTTAGCCTGAGGCAGACACCTGGGATGTAAAATTTCAGCTAAATAGGTTAAAGTCTGGCAAAGTTATAACCATTGTGAACAGTATAATAGAAATGTTAGGCATCTTAACTATAGGTGTTCCTATGTGTGTCGCCTATAATATATGCATTTCTAATTATATAATAGAGATGCCTAACATTTTCTAAGACCTTGTTTCCAGGTGCCAAATTTTAACCATTTGAGCTGAAATTTTCCATCCCAGGTGTCTGCTTCAGGCTGCATTTCTTTGGAAAATTTCAGCAAAAATGGTTCAGATGTTTCTCCAAATGAGGTTAGGGAAAAATACATTGTTGTACTCATGTAAAATTCTCACAATCATTTCACTGAGAATCTGTATCACTTCTGGGCTTTGGTGCTATAGCATCTGGTTGTCTCTCATTATTGAGAATATACACCAATAACTAACAATACTACTCATATAGGATAAGGTGGTCAACTGATTTCTTTCCCTGCCTACCTGCTATATTTATTTGGGTGAAAATCTTTTAATAATGGCACTTCACACTATTATTAACATTTCAGCTAAAAGCCTACAGCTTATATAAGCCATATTATTATTTCATTAGAAGCTCCCCTTTCCCATATTGTATACAACTCTAAACATTATCGAACCAGGCTTTTTATGTTTACAGATTAATAGCTTCCTATTCAGACTGCAATATTCTCCTGGTAACCAAAAAAAGGCAAGGGTCAGTCCTGTTCTCAAGTACATTGCAGCAAACCCCAAGTTACATGGATGTAACTCAGAGCAGTATTTGGTCCTTGGGCTTCTCTATAAAATGTAAATAATCAGAACAGATAAAGAGGAAAGCTTTCCCCTTTAGAAAATGTACCCTTCTTTTCCTCTTGTTTCAGAAATGTCCTGATAACACAGTATGCCAGAATAATAAGTGAACTTCAATTCATTTTAGAGCAGTCATTCCATGGTTCTACATTATTCAGGAAGCATAAATGTGAAAGAAAAAAAACCCTGTGTTTTCTAACAATGGAGAGCGCTTCCGTTCACTTCCCTGCTTTTGTAATTTTAAATCCAAAATGAAGCGATTCTTAATCTATAGCCTACGTCAACTCTTCCTTGGAACAGTTGTGTGTGGCTTGCCAGCTAGTTGCCCTTCCAGCTCATCTTGGTCAATATCTTCTACAAACGCAGTTAACTGCCAACTGCCTCTAAACAGCACAATGTCATTTGGGTTAATTTTTTTCTCTCACATTCGGTAACAACAGGTATCCTTGGCATTCAAAATTACTAGAAGGAATGTGAATTAAATGAAAGAGCATGGCTGTCAATAAAATGCCATCATCCTTCCACTGGCTACGTTGTGCAAGAACCTTTTCTGTGTCTCCAAAAAAAGTGAACATAGATACATTTTTTTTTCAAACAACTTACTATCATTTCTATCTTTTTCATTTAGTCCTCTTCAGTAACTACTGTATTTCAACATTTAGTTCAGAAATTGGATGCCTTGGGGCTTGGAGTTATCATGCACTAGTAAAATGAAGAGAAACAGACCTTTAAAAAATAATTGCCAAAATAGATTCTGTCAGCAAGCATTAGACTCAGATGTGGTATTGGCTTGAAAAGGTTATGTCACTTAGAATACATTAAACGTTTATTGGCTTCACTCCAGGTAAAGGTGCAGCTGTTTACATATCTGCAAATTTGTATAGGCATGCGTCTAAATGAATTTTAAAAACAACATGTTTATAGATTTATAACCTCCTTATTTATGATCCCCAAAGTGTAAATAACTAAAATTTCCTCTTTGGACTAGGTTCTCACATCCCTTACTTGGCTACGTAGGGGAGTATAGCCTATTGCCTTAACCCCCTGTTCAAATTGCACAATATTACTAACCTGGTACTCTAACATTCTCCCCTCCCCTGCAAGTAAGTGGGCTGGGAGAGAACAGTCGCAGGAAGTGATATGAGCTCTGGCTCTTCTCTTATTAGTAAGAGCAGGTGTCCTAAAACAGTGAGGAAAGACGGCCAGTGGGTAGGGTGCTAGCATGGGAGTTGTAAGAGTTAGGTATAGTTTTCCAGTCTACCACAGACTTGGTATGATCTTGTGATCTTGGTGTGAGAGTCACCTTTTTACCCCTCTCCATCCAGCAAGAGAGATTTGCTTGTGCTTAACTAGGTATCAACTCCCAGACACCACCAGCCTGTTAGTCACCCCAACAATCTCCTCTGGGCTATGCCAGGCCTTACTTTGCCTTGCAGGTTACTAATAGGTATAGCTAAGTGTAAGTGTGCCTCCTTGCCTCTAGGACGCCCTCTCGTGCCTGGATGCAGCATTGCAGGGGACTTCACCTTCTGCATCCCCACAGTGGCCAGTTCCTTGGCTTGTAATGACCTTTCTCAGTCTGCATCTTCTCCTGATTCCCCCTCTGTGGCATTCTGTGGCTTGGCCCTTTGGTCAAGTTACATAAAGGTCTAAACCCATTCCATAGTAGGAACAAGTCAAATAAAGATTCAAACAAGTCTTCAAATTAATAGCTCTTTGACTCCACGCATGCTTCACTATAGTTCCCTTGATGTATCTTGCCTGTTATACCCTAGTCCAAGGCTTCTCTCCATTAGAGAGATCTGCCTTTCCTGAAGTCTCCCTCCAACTGAGTTCCTTTAGTCTACTTATATGGCTGAATTCTGTCTCCTTTATCCAGGAGTCCATTAATTTGTCCTCCCACCCAGTGTAGATCATGACTACCTGGGTCCTTTCCCTTGTGTTGCGGGTGATGGGAGTTAAGCCCCCTTATGTACCTGTGACACTGCACCCCATATTCTTCACAGTGATATTATTATGATATGATTATGGCATAATTCTGATGTATTTTATGCAAGATAGGACATGTGACATATCGTTGGAAAGGTTATGATTTACTGAATATGATTATCCTATTTGTATGCATGTTATTATCTTTGCATCTGAAGTTAGGAATATTGACTATATCTGTATTACAAATGTGTTTACATCTATGGAACGCCCACTAGGCAAAAGACTGTCAGTGTAGATGGCTGGCTAGGAAGGGCCCATTCAGGTTAAAGGGCTATTAGAAGAAAACAGTAGGCCTTAGAAGAAGTTTATCTCCCACTAGGGTGGGGGTGGGGGCCTACCTGAGGAGGCTACAAATGTCCTCTGAGCAATGGCTGCTGTGGCACTACAGGGACATCTAACCAGGTCACCTGGTACTGGACTCCATCTTGGAATACCAGTGTTTTTCCACTGACTGACGTGGGAACTAAGCTTTGAGATAAAGGGTTCCTGCCATATGCAAAAGCCATTTAAGGCGGGGAGTGACATCATCATGGTTCTTCACTGACTCTCTGCCCAAAGAAACTCCTGGAAACACCTGTGGAACAAAGACTGAACTGGGGGGAAGAGCTGGACCCAGGCCAAAGGGATTTGTAACCTTTGAAAGGAATACCTGGGGTTTTTAAGCTGTAAGCAAGTGCAGCTGGCCCCTCCAGCCTGCTTAAATCATCATTTAGGGTGAGAATTTGCTACTCATATCCAATCTCTTTAGTATATTAAGCTTAGTTTGCGTGTTTTGTTTGTTTGCTAGGTAATGTGCTTTGATCTGCTTGCTAACCCTCACAATCACTTAAAGTCTATCTTTTGTAGTTAATAAACTTATTTTTGCTTTGTCTGAAACCAGTGTGTGGTTTCATAACTTGGGGTAGAAAGTTGTTGCATATTTCTTTCCACATTGAGGGAGGGGGCAAAGTTTGAGAACCGCTCCTCTAAATTAATCCCTTGTTTGGGTGGCTTGGCATTATCAGTTTCCATATAGGTCTCATCAGTACAAGTTGGCCAAAACCTCCAGACCCAACTTTGAGCTCAGGCAGGCAAGACCCTTTGGAACTGTTCCAGAAATATAAGGTCTACCACCTTGTCTAATCAGTTTGTGTCGGGCTGAAACCATCATGTTGTCATAACTCATAAACCCCCAGGCTTACCCGCTGGAGAAAAAAGCTGTGTTCTAAACTAATGGTGGTATGCTTCTGGGGTAAATCCCAGTATAATCAGAATGGTCTCTTGTACAATTTTGTAGGATTGCTCCTGCTTATTGGACAAAGCTTGGTAGGTTGCCCGAGCTTCTCCTAGGAGAAATGGGGCCACTTGAGCTGGCCAAGAGGATTTGGTTACTCTCTTAAAAGTATGCAAAAATATCTTCGGGGTGTCACCTGGGCCCAAATTAGCCATACCTCATACTGGTCTGGGCAGATTCTCTTCCAAAACTATCTGGGTCCTGTGGGACCAATTTTCTAGGCATTGCAGGAAATGTTTTTGCTGAGTCTGTTGATCCTCTTGCTGTTGTTGCTGCCCTTGTAGTAGGTGCAACAAAAGAGTAGGTGTCTGCTCCCCTTGGTTGGTTAGCATGTAGACCATGGCATCCATCTTCCCCCCTCCACCCCAAAAAATAAGTCTTAGTCTGTCTCTCACCTTTAAGGTTGTTGGTATCTCTTCTCCTTCTTTGGAGGGGGATCTCCAAATTCCACTCTGAGACCACATGTAAGTGTGCATCCTCACATCTAGGATGCACCCTTGCACCTAGACACAGTGTTGCAGGGCACTTTGCCTCTTGCATTTCTCCCCCTCCCAGTGGCCACATCCTTGGTATGTAATGGTCTTTTTCAGTCTGCCTCTTTTTCTGACTCCCCCTTTGGGGTGTTCCATGGCTTGGTCCTCCAGTCAAGTTACATTAAAGTCTAAATCCCTTCCGGGATAGCAGAAACAAGTTCAAATAAAGATGCAAATAAGCCTTCAAATTAATAGCCATTCAGCTCCCACAGGCCTCACTGTATTTCCCTTATTGTATCCTGCCTGTTAAGCCATAATCCAGGGCTTCTCTCCATTCAAGAGACCTACATCTCCTGTAGTCTCCCTCCAACTGAGCTCCCTCAGTCTAATTGTACAGTTTAGCTCTACCTCCTCTATCCAGGAAGCAATTAGTTACTCCTCCACAGGTGCAGAGCATGTGTCCTTTCTCTTGCCTGACAAGTGATGTGGGATAAAGACCATCACACCTAGTCCCCAAACCCTTTTGAGGCATTCCCCTGTAGTTTCCAGTTCTTTCTTCACTGAACACTCTCAGAAATACCAGGTCTGCTGTCCCCAGAGGAACAGAATATACACCTGTCTGATTCAGCTCAGGATCACCACTTTGTTTAACACCACAGTGTTTAGGTATATTTGTAGTGAAAATAAGACAAAAGAAAGTGAGTAAGGATAATGGAAACAGTAGCATTACATATAAAAAAAAAAAACCATAACGCATTTCAACCAAGCTTGGTAGAGATCCCATTTTCATGAATGTAATCATACTGCACAATTACTTCCTGAGTGCATTATAACAGGATGTTTCCTTGTTCCCCAGTTATAGTCCAGTAAACCTTTGACATGTACCCTCAAATAAGGCTATTCTTCATTTCCTGTTAAATTGCGCAAGCCTCATCTGCTTTTAGCTCAGACTGGTGATTGTGAATGAAACAATATTCAGTTTACATTTCAAGAGATAAATAAACATGTCTGGTCTTGCAGGAAACCAGTTTTTCAGCTCTGCTGGGGATTAACACCTTGATACAAACTTTAAGAACATATTTCCCAAAGTATATACATAACTCCTAACATAGTAGCAGTACATACATTTTTTGATGATATTCATAACCGTTGTGACACTGGCTTTTCTTTGATGCCCTACATGACAGTCTTTGGTGAACCAGGATATATATATAGCTGAATAAGTATATTCTTGTAACCTCTTTGCTTGTTTTCATGGATGGTTTTGTGGGTCACACTTGGGCAAGTCATCTATAAAATGGGACTAATAGCACTTTCCTACCTCATAGGGATGTTGAGAGGATAAATACATCAATGACTATGAGGTACTCATATACTACAGTGATAAGGGCCAAAGTACCACCTCTATAAGATATCTAGAGTAAGATGTTCCATGAAAAGGGTTCAAGGAACTTACTCTGGATTGTAACATTACAACCTAACCCATTGTGCAGTACAGCATTTAATTTAAATACTTACATTTGTCTGTATGGTATGTAAAGTATTTTTAACTTTAAGGTTTTTAATTAAAATGTTAAGTACACTAGATTCTGTAGAACATCTGTACAATTGTTTCCTTTATGGGCCTTATCCTTTTAATAAAGAATAATCTTAACAACCACCAAAGTTTACAGATATTACAGAAATATTATAGAAATCCAATGGAAAAACGATTTCTGGGACACATTAATCTGTTTTAATGTTAAAGCTCAAAATGAAGGTGCTTTACAGTTTCCCTAAGGGCCATAGTTTGTCATTTGTTTAGATTGTAATAAAATGAATAGTTTTCTCAGTTGGTCACAAAGGATTGGAGCATACTTCATGTTATAAATGTACATAATTTGACAGAATTGAGTCAGAATAGCCTCATATCTTTAGATGCTCAGGACTACGAGACAGATCATTTCAGCAGATCTGCAGGGCATCAGATAAGCATCAGACATGATGGATTATTTTAGCTGCAGCACATAAATACTGCTGTGCTGGATGCTTCTACCCTTCAAATTCCATTTTATATGATCTCAGTAGGGGCAACTTTCCGCTGCTGCAAACAGAGGAAATGGTTTGGTCAAAATATGTGAATTGTAGCCCAATACACCACAGAGTTGTATCCTCTTGTCTTAGTGCAGGCTTAAATGAAAGCCATAGTAGGCATACAAGCTATTCTGTCCCACTGATTTGGATCCTTAGATTTGGATCCACAAGGCAAGTGGATTGACACATACGTGTTTATCCATACATATTTATTAATATATAGGTATGTAAATCCCAGTAAAGAGCATTAAGAACATTAAGACGTCAGCTGGTGCAAACCGATGCAACTCTATTCACTTCAGTGGAGTTGCATCCATTTTAAAATATCTGAGGATTTGGCCCATTATATGAATTTGAGACAATCCCTGCAGGTTTTCAATTTTGTTAAAAAATTATTTAGCTGCTTGGGACAGATACTACAAAGCATGTACTTTTAGTTCTGCTAAACTGATATATTGCTATCACAGTATGAAAATATACTTAGAACAATATCTATCTGTACAGGAATTTGCACTGTTCTTGTCACTGTGGTATTGATGCAGAAAGGCCATTTAGTGAACAAGAGGCTCTTTGATTCTAGAAGAGAGGTGCAGTCTCTTTCTGCAGTGCTAGCTGGCTTTGCACAAACTAGTTGGCTTCCAGTGAACTAAGCTCTAACATACAGAGCAAAATTTACTGTGCAATTTTTCCTTGAAAGGAAAAAATGCATGAAATCTGATATACATCAGTTTTACATTATACAACAGAATCCTGCTCCCACCAGCCTCAGACAAACTAAATGGAAACTACACATATATAGCTCAGAACAGATGCAATTTCAAAATACAAGAAGAACCTCTCAGCAGAACTGAACTCAGAAACATTGGAGCCTTCTGAGATAAGTACAGTAAGTATTTTAGCGGCTCTTGAGTGGATGAACAGGACCAAGAGGATGCAAGATGTATCCCCTCCCCTTGCATAGCTGTGCAATAGCCTCCTACAAGTACAGTCTCTACTCTTTATGTATCCTTGGCAGCACAAGGAGGATTTGCTCAGGTTCCCATGCAATGAGAAAGAAATTGGGAAAGAAGTGGGGTCATATACCTCCCCCACATACCAGCCTGTGGACTAGGCCCAGTGCACTGGGGCAAGGAATCTTCTCCATCCATCTTAATGGATAGAATAGTTCCCACACTAGTATACATTTGAAGAACTCCTAGGTGAGACTGGTTTCAGAGCAGCAGCCTGTTAGTCTGTATTCGCAAAAAGAAAAGGAGGACTTTTGGCACCTTAGAGACTAACCAATTTATTTGAGCATAAGCTTTCGTGAGCTACAGCTCACTTCATCGAATGCATTCAGTGGAATCTGCCCAAGACAGTCTTCACAGGGTACACCTGGGGTGATGTGGATGTGACCTGTCTCTATCTCCTTGTCACTGAATCTAGCAAACTGTCTCTCTGTGAACTCCCTCCCTGTGGGGTTGACCTCTGGATGGTTCTCTGTCTCTCCATTCTGTGCAGGCTTTCTCTGGGTTTTGTGTCTTCTGAATCATTGGTGAGTCTCTCTCCCAGGATAAAGTAAATAACTGAACACAATAATAAAGTTGTTGACCTTCAAAAAGTCACCAGTCCCTCCTTTGTAGGCTTGGTCAGGTCAGTATCACCAGGCCTCATGCACAAGAGCAACTGTGGTGCTCCTTCCCGGGAATTCAGAGGGCAAGTCAGCTCACTTCTCCATCTACCTGCCACTGAGCTACTCTGCTTCCCTTTTTAAGCTTCTCTTCCAGCTTCTGCAGGCTTTGCAGGTGCAGTGGGGTGGGGCCACCTGGCCCGGAGCACCTCCTTAACCTTTTCTTCTTCAGCATGGGATTTGTATACCCCATCACAGGAGCACTAAGAAGGGGCTTTGCCATAATTGTCTCTAGGGATTTATGGTCTGATTGCACTATAGTGAGTGGCCATAGGTCTATTGTTGGAATTTCTCCATTCCAAATACCATAGCCAGAGCTCTTTTTCTGTTTGGGGATGCCCCTGTTCAGTCTCTGGCAGGGCTTTGCTGACATAAGTGACTGGCTGCTCCTGCAAAAGAGCTACCCCCAATTCTTTTTCCAATGTATCACACTGCAGTGTCAGTGGCTTTCCTGGTGGTAGTACTTCAGGACAGGGCCATCCATTATCATTTGTTTCAGCATGCTGTGGGGGACCTGCCCAGTCCCACTCACCACCTGTCTTTGTGAGCTGACATATGGGTTCTGCCACAGCAGCCAGGTGTGGACAGAACTTGCACTGAAAATTTATCATTCCTATGAAGCACTGTACCTTTTTCACATCCATTGGAGCTGACATGTCCCTGACTGCCTTGATCTCCTTGGGATCTGCTTTCAGTCGCTCTGCTACAAGCAGATGTCCAATGTATGTCACCTTACACTGTCTGAGTCACATTTTTTCTGGATTCAGTTTTATGTTCTTGTTCCTGCATCACAATAGAAAAGCTTGTAGTTTTCTTTCATAGTCTCATTCAACTTCTTTGTCATTGCTCCCTTCACTTACAACAAGGGTATCATCTGCAAGTATTTTCATCCCAAGCAGCCCTTCCAGGTGTTCTCTGGAACACCTCTGGTACTGGGCTTATGCCCATCAGCATGTGCAGCCATCTGTAGTAACCAAATGGTGTTGCAAAGGTTGTCAACATGCTGGAATCTTTATCCAGTCTTATGTGCCAAAATCCATTCTTCACATCACAGACCAAAAAGATTATGGGTTTGGAAAGTTCTGGCAAAATGTCATCTGTTGTGGGCAGTGGATAGTTATATCTTATTAATGGCCAGTTCAGTGGCTTTCCTTCTATGCAGATGCATAATTTGCCTAATAGTTTGTATACTATGCTGCTTACCCAGGCAGTAGTGGCCTCTACAGGTGCTATGAAACTTCTGCTCTGAAAGCATTTAAGCTCTTGCATACTAGATCACATAATGCCACTGGAATTTTCCTTTGTGGTAAGAATGCAAGATCCACACAGGGGTCTATTTCCAGTTGCTACTTTCCTTCAAGCACCCATTTAAAAATATTCCCATATGCTTTTAAAATTGTCTCCATTGTTCACAGGATTCCCCCTGTTAGAGGGCTTTCCCTCCACCCTCCCACTTCCCTGGTTCTTGTCACGCAGACAGCAAGCGGCAAAGGTCAGAAGTCCGAAGTGCGGAAAATGCAATGTTTACTGGGGTTAATTTCCAGCAACCATGATTCCAATTTTCCCACCCACTTCCTGTTCGACCACAGTTTATATAATAATATTCTCAGCTATACCTTAAGCAATCGTTTTACTGAAATCTATCTAACCAATCCTAACATACTGTAACATAATTCTCTAACCAATTATATCCCACTACCCTCATTAACTTACACCTAGCAAAATTAATTATACAGCAGACAGAAACAATTAGAGAACCAGACAGATTAACAATAGAAAAGTGGGGGCCATAAAGATAAAACAATACAGAAATGAGGGTTTCAGAGCCACAACCATTGATAAGTGATTTCTTTGCCAGACAGGATGCTATCAAACTAAATTACCATCTTAAGATGTGTTTCTTTATCTGGTGGTGATGGGCACTATCAGGATAGGATCATCTTCCTAACAGCCCTATACCACCTTATTTCAATGTGACTGGTTTGGAATGTGGGGATGTGACCATATGCTTCCCAGCTTATGGCTGCCCCTGCTGCTGAGCCAAAGGCCTTAGCCTAAGAACAAGGCCTCAGACTATCCTAGTGAGAGAAGGCCCATACACAGGTGGACTTGTGATTTTGATTCTTTGTTTTATACCTCTATAACTAGCTAAGTGATAAAAAGAAAAGGAGTACTTGTGGCACCTTAGAGACTAACCAATTTATTTGAGCATGAGCTTTCATGAGCTACAGCTCACTTCATCGGATGCATACCGTGGAAACTGCAGCAGACATTATATACACACAGAGATCATGAAACAATACCTCCTCCCACCCCACTGTCCTGCTGGTAATAGCTTATCTAAAGTGATCGTCAAGTTGGGCCATTTCCAGCACAAATCCAGGTTTTCTCACCCTCCACCCCCCCACACACAAACTCACTCTCCTGCTGGTAATAGCCCATCCAAAGTGACAACTCTCTTCACAATGTGCATGATAATCAAGGTGGGCCATTTCCTGCACAAATCCAGGTTCTCTCACCCCCCTCCAAAAACAACCGCATTTGCTCCAACCCCTCAGACAGAGACAAACACCTATAAGATCTCTGTCAAGCTTTCTTACAACTACAGTACCCACCTGCGGAAGTGAAGAAACAGATTGATAGAGCCAGAAGAGTTCCCAGAAGTCACCTACTACAGGACAGGCCTAACAAAGAAAATAACAGAATGCCACTAGCCGTCACCTTCAGCCCCCAACTAAAACCCCTCCAATGCATTATTAAGGATCTACAACCTATCCTAAAGGATGACCCAACACTCTCACAAATCTTGGGAGACAGGCCAGTCCTTGCCTACAGACAGCCCTGCAACCTGAAGCAAATACTCACAACAACCACATACCACACAACAGAACCACTTACCCAGGAACCTATCCTTGCAACAAAGCCCGTTGCCAACTGTGCCCACATATCTATTCAGGGGACACCATCACAGGGCCTAATAACATCAGCCACACTATCAGAGGCTCGTTCACCTGCACATCCACCAATGTGATATATGCCATCATGTGCCAGCAATGCCCCTCTGCCATTTACATTGGTCAAACTGGACAGTCTCTACGTAAAAGAATAAATGGACACAAATCAGATGTCAAGAATTATAACATTCATAAACCAGTGGGAGAACACTTCAATCTCTCTGGTCACGCAATCACAGACATGAAGGTCGCTATCTTAAAACAAAAAAACTTCAAATCCAGACTCCAGCGAGAAACTGCTGAATTGGAATTCATTTGCAAATTGGATACTATTAATTTAGGCTTAAATAGAGACTGGGAGTGGCTAAGTGATTATGCAAGGTAGCCTATTTCCCCTTGTTTTTTCCTACCCCTCCCCCCCAAGACATTCTGGTTAAACTTGGATTTAAACTTGGAGAGTGGTCAGTTTGGATGAGCTATTGCCAGCAGGAGAGTGAGTTTGTGTGTGTGTGTGTGTCCCCGGGAAAAATGGGGGGGGGTGAGAAAGCCTGGATTTGTGCTGGACATGGCCCACCTTGATTACCATGCACATTGTAGGGAGAGTGGTCACTTTGGATGAGCTATTACCAGCAGGAGAGTGAGTTTGTGTGTGGCGTGGTGGAGGGTGAGAAAACCTGGATTTGTGCTGGAAATGGCCCAACTTGATGATCACTTTAGATAAGCTATTACCAGCAGGACAGTGGGGTGGGAGGAGGTATTGTTTCATGATCTCTGTGTGTATATAATGTCTGCTGCAGTTTCCACGGTATGCATCCGATGAAGTGAGCTGTAGCTCACGAAAGCTCATGCTCAAATAAATTGGTTAGTCTCTAAGGTGCCACAAGTACTCCTTTTCTTTTTGCGAATACAGACTAACACTGCTGTTACTCTGAAATAAGTGATAAAAATACACCTAAGTTCTTAAAGTATAGGCCTTTAAAGGCAGGCCTGCATATCTATATTCTAACACCCCCTTTAGCTTCTTGCACGGCACTTATAAAATTCTGATGCTGCACCTTGAGGAGATCATAGAATATCTGGGTTGGAAGGGACCTCAGGATGTCATCTAGTCCAACCCCCTGCTCAAAGCAGAACCAATCCCCAAATAAATCATCCCAGCCAGGGCTTTGTCAAGCCTGACCTTAAAAACTTCTAAGGAAGGAGATTCCATCACCTCCCTAGGTAACGCATTCCAGTGCTTCACCACCCTCCTAGTGAAAAAGTTTTTCCTAATATCCAACCTAAACCTCCCCTACTGCAATTTGAGACCATTACTCCTTGTTCTGTCCTCTGCTACCACTGAGAACAGTCTAGATCCATCCTCTTTGGAACCCCCTTTCAGGTAGTAGAAAGCAGCTATCAAATCCCCCCTCATTCTTCTCTTCCGCAGACTAAACAATCCCAGTTCCCTCAGCCTCTCCTCATAAGTTATGTGTTCCAGTCCCCTAATCCTTTTTGTTGCCCTCTGCTGGACGTTTTCCAATTTTTCCACATCCTTCTTGTAGTGTGGGGCCCAAAACTGTACACAGTACTCCAGATGAGGCCTCACCAATGTCGAATAGAGGGGAACGATCACGTCCCTCGATCTGGTCACATACTGACCAGTGGGCAACAAGAAAATAAAATCGAAAAGACAATTATTCATAGAGTATGTCAGAGTTTTTACAGTATTTGTTGAGTGCAGCATCCATGCCAGAGAACTGACAGATATTTCACACATCTGCTTTTAAGATGTTACATGATATTTTGTAGCTAAGGAGCAGCTTGTGACATGGCTCTCACATCCAAAAAATGTTGTATCCTTCTGCCTTTGTTTGACGACAGATCTCTTAGTGACAGTAAAAATGATCTGACAGAGGGACCAGCATAGGAGTTTCATCATGATCTTTATGTGACAGTTTTGGAAAACCTTGTCTGAGATCATGGAAAAAATCTTTTGGCTTATTGCATCTTTAATTTTCCAGAACAAATGTAAATATATTTCTGATAAAGTTAGTCCCAGTTAAGAGGATATTCTGTATAAATCTAGGTTAGAGAATATGTAAGAAGCTTGTTCTGTATTTGGCAGCAAGAACAAATCACCTTGAATAAACACCAGACATTGTTCACATAGAAAGATGAACTGATGCTTGAGAAAGATAGCTGTACATCTTCCTAACAGCTAGGATTTAGCTGTGTGTTATCAAAGAGAATTAATCACAGGACATGTTCGTTTTTCTTTAAAATGATTATCAGTGGATGAGTATTATAAGCTTCCCTTCTACACATATTTCATTGGACTATAGGAAAATATTGCTCCTGAAATTAGCTTTGGCTTAAATTTCTGAAGGCAAAATATTCAGCCATTGCTTAAAAAGCACTTAGAAATAGATCCACAATCCAGTTATGTAGTTACACTTTTGGAGGCAGAAAATCTATATTGTTCCTCTGTGTGTTTACACCCTTTCATGCTTGGGTTTTGTTAAAGCTGGATAGAAAAATCCATACCGTGTGCTGCTCCAATATAAATGATCTGGGAATGGAAGTAATCAACATGAATTGTTCCATGCACAACTTGATATGCTTCTGGAAAATGGGAGACACCAAATGAAAATAGACAGGGAGTGAACCCAAACTACTGATTGAATAACATTGAACTGAAGAAAATACTGCAGTTGGACAAAGCCTGTCTTTATTAGGCAGCTCTAAACTGTGCCACAAATAGTGCAAGTCAAACTTAAACCGATATTTGGTTATATCAGAGGGAAGGATGGCATTTTTACCGGTGAGCTGATCCTCAAAAATTACTCCAAAGTGATTTGTATGAACATACATCATCGTAAGATATTCATATTTTCATCATTGTATGAATATATCTGTCATGGCCAATGCAAACAACACTCTACTCTTCACTTGAATTAGAGCGCCAGATCCTCAGCTGGTGTAAACTGGCATTGCAGCACAATGGAGTGAGGATCAGTCCCAGAATTTCCATACCAAGACTCAGTGGGCAGTATGCTAGCACTTCTTAAAGTTAAGTTGTGAAATGTGGCCCCACTGACTTCAGTGGAGCCAGGATTTCATCCACAAAGACCATTCCATGATTCTCACTTTGACATCACAGAAGAAAAAAAATCAATGATATCAAAGATTACCCAGACCTTTCTTATGTTTCCAGATGCTCAAACAGCAGCTATGCTATGAAACAGTCAGATGACAGCTGAAGGAAAATTCTGAGCATTTACATGACAATTTGCTTCACATTTCTTGGCACAGATTCTCTGCTGCACCCGGTATACTTTAGGCATAGGAGAGACAGAGCTGGAAAGAGAAGATGGGGCTCAAAGGAGCCAGTTGTCATTCCCTGATTCTGCGGCTGGTTCTGTACCAATCCTGGCCTAGATCAAAACAGCTTTAGGATTGAAATAACCTATGACAGATGGTAACGGCCTTCAGGAGGCTGTTCACCAGTGAGCAATAGCCAGAGCACAGTAGCTGTCCAGCCACTCCCCCTATGCTGGGGAGGGAGTGCTGCAGGAGGGGATAGTCTCTAGGAGATGGCTGTGTGGTTCTCTGTATCCTTGGTGTTAACAGAGTAGTGCAGAAAGGCTGGAATGGAGAAGGGAATCTAGCCTCTGATGTCTAGGATTGCTACCAGAAGCTCGTAAACTGGAATAGGATCTGTGTTATTACATGTATTTATAATTAAGGCTATGATTTACTCACAGAGGTCGAGGCAATCATGGATTCCCTGACTTTACCGGATCTCCGTGACTTCTAGGGCTGCAGGAGGAGGAGGTGGTGCCCTTGCTCTGCAACTGGGGCTGGCGGGAACCAGGACCCTGGAGTCCCAGGCTCACTGCTTCCTCTGGGGCCTGCAGACGGGCCGAGGGCTGCAGCTGGGACTGTGCACCCCAGTCCCGTGTCTTCTGGGGTTTGGCGGGGGCTACAGCCATGCACCCCAGACCCCTGGCTTCCACCTGGGGCTGCAGCTGGGCCGTGTACCCCAGACCCACAGCATCCCAGGCTTGGTAAGGACCGTGTGCCCCAGCCCCACAACGTCCCGGGCTTGGTGGGGACCGTGCGCCTCAGCTCCGTGACATCCCGGGCTTGGTGGGGCTGCAGCCAGGTCGTGCGCCCCAGACTGGCCGCATCCTGGGCGTGGCAGGGGCTGTGCGCCCCAGCCCTGTGACATCCTGGGCATGGTGGGGCTGCAGCCGGGGCTGTGTGCCCGAGCCCCGCAGCTTCACCCGGCAACTACTGCCGGGACCATGTACCCCAGACCGGTGGCTTCCACCAGAGGCTGCAGCTGGGCTGTGTACCCCAGACCCACAGCCTCCCGGGTTTGGCGGGGGCTTGGTGGGGACCGTGCGCCCTAGCCCCGTGATGTCCCGGGCTTGGTGGGGCTGCAGCCAGACCGTGCGCCCCAGACCGGCTGCATCCTGGGCGTGGCAGGGGCTGTGCGCCCCAGCCCTGTGACATCCCAGGCTTGGTGGGGCTGCAACTGGGGCTGTGTGCCCGAGCCCCGCAGCTTCACTGGCGGCTACAGCTGGGGCCACGCACCCCCCCCTTGCGGCTTCCCAGGGCCGTGTGTGTCTCCCCCCCTGCCGCTGCAGCCGGGGCTTAGTGGAGGCTGCAGTGGGGGCTCCGCACCTCTGTCCCACAGCGGGGCCAGCTCTGGAGCAGGGGCTGCGTGCCCCCCATGGCTGCACCCCTCGCTGTGACCACTGGAGTCGGCCTGTCAGTCCCCCCACCCATGGGACTCCATTCCTCCCTCCTACCTAGCCCTGCCCCCAGTTATTTGTAGAAAAGCTGGTGAATTTTGTTTATTGCCTGTGACCTGTTTGTGACTTCTACTAAAAATAACTGTGAAAAAAGCTTATTTATAATACATATGTTTGCTCCTATAGGGGATCATTTGCTTGATATAACATGCTGGAATAGCACTGTCGTATCATCCTAAGTGGCAGTGATTCAGTACAGGATAGTATAAGCTGTAGGTACCTTACACTGGTAATAAGGGAGTCGTTCTGCCCCTATTTTAAATGTTGCATTCCCTTGTGCAGCTGGGCTTTTACATAAACGTAAAGTAAATTGAACTAGTGCCATTTAAGGACAAAAATAATTCATGGTGGGTGTGCGAGATGATCCCGGGGCTGCGCGGCAGCAGGAGTGCCGCCGGACGGCACTCTACCGTTTTTTTCCTTCGGCAGCAGCTCTGTACATCCACGGCTGGTGTTCCCCTCCAGTGGCCCGCCTGCGGCAGGTCTTCCAGTCTTCTTCCGTTGGCGGCGCACCAAAAAGTTTGAAGACCACTGGTGTAGATCACCCACAGAGTGAAATAGATCCAGCTACACATGAAAGGATGGTGGGTTTTGCTTGTTGGGATGGTTGTTTTTAATCAATTTGTTTAAAAATATTGTCTTGGGCTGAGAAACTAGAAAAATGATAAGGAAAAAAAAGATACACACACACAGAATGAGATTTATTATATCAGAGAGATGAATTGCAAATCAATTTCTTTGTTTGAAGTGAAGCCAAAAAAATGAATGAACATATAAAGAAACTTAAACTGAGAGCAGAGCTAACAGCAACATTGCTGGAATTGATCTAGTGCCTGGCATGCAGCTTCCCCCACCCTCCCAAGTATATTTGCTTTCATGTAGCAAATATACAACACATTTGTTCCTGCTTCAGCTTTCATAATAATTCCAGAGGCACAGTCTGTATAGCCAGATAGCAGTCAGTGAAATAATGAGAGAAACATTTGAAAAGAATTAACAAGTAACTTTCAAAATACATAATAAAAGGCAGCAAATCTAATTGGCTTCCAATGGGAGTTTTCTCATCAAATTCAATGGGCTTTGGCTCAGACCTTGAAGTTATTAAAATGGTCAAGGTTTTCACTATATTTCCTGGAAAATTTGTAAAGTATGTATCTATTGAATAAGGATAATTCATACACTGAGTAATTTCTATTTTGTAGAATGGTAGGATGTGGCTCTTGTTTTGTGTGGATGTTTTTATTCTATAATTCTGAAGTCATTCTGGTCATCCCTTGTGTAACAGAGAACAGAAGTTGACCCCTTATCTTGATTCTTCAGCTGGTTGTCAGATTTCCCAGCTGCAGCTTGTGCAGGTTGCAAATGGAGACTGGCTAACTATTTCCCTGGTGAGGTAATTAGTGGATGGCATTTGGAAGTCTGGTTTCCTCTGTCTTTATTCATATCCCAGTGCAAAATTTTGTGGCATGTAGTATGTACATTGTTGAAATAACAGACGTGGCATGAAAATATTTGGGTAATTTCAGTTCTGTTCTCCCAGACAACTTACTAGTATTTTATTATACTTGTATTATATATAGATTAGATTAACCAGGGTGCAAGTGGAATTTATTTCTTACCGGTATGCTGCGCATCGGCGACTCATGGGAGGGACATAAAGGGGGAGGGCACCAGCTAAAGGGGGGGCATGTGACCTGCCCACATGACCCCCCCATGTGACTCCTCCCCACCCCCATTCCAGGGTCCCCGCGCTCTCCCCATCCCACGTTACCTTGTGGGGGGAAGGACTCTGTCCTCCTGCTGCGCCAGATACAGACTTCTGAACTGCAGGGCTTTCCGGAACCACAGCGGCGTAAGGAGCAGAACGTGGGGCCACTGCTCCCAGGAGCCAATGCCCCATGCTGGCAGCTCCTCCAGTGCGGCTGTACTGTTACCGCCCCAAGCCCCACCCCAGCCCTGTCCTCGGGTAAGGCTGTACAGACCCCAGACAGGAGATGCGGCTGCATTGAAGGAGCTGCTGGCGGCCCCACATTCTGCTCCTGTGTCTTTCCGGCAATAAATATCTTAATGGTATGGCATAGCATACCATACCACCCTACTTTCACCACTGAGATTAACGTAATTTATTGCCTGGTTTATGGACCTAACATTTTCCAATTAGTGTTGAAAATCCATACGATATTCTCATGTTCCTGAGTTAGCTAAACTCTCATATTTAATCAGTTCCCTCTTGACTACATAGCTGAGGGAGCTGCTGTAAATTATTTCAGCTAGTGTATAGGATAAATTGCATGGAAGAAATATACTCCTTATCCCTCAGTACAGAGCTCCAACACTATAGCTAAATAAACTGTAATCATATTTGCAGGTGACATCTGTGATATCGGCAAGGTAACGCAGTACTCAGATACAGCTTCTTCCCCAGGAACACTTTCTTTTGTGTTATTATTAACTCTCCCCAGTGTTGGGTTGCCTTTTTATACCAACATTGGAGGTCCATATTGTTCTTTCAGACCCTAAAAAATCTATGACATTTGGCAGGGCCAAGCAACCACCTCTCTAGGGTGGTTATTTTGCATCTGGCTGCTGCTTGCTGTATCTTCCTTTCTACCAGCTAGTAAGTATTCTTAACTAGAGCAGGTTGAAAATTTTCCAGCCAAACTGTTTTCCATAGGAAAAGATTTGACAAAATTGAAATGTTGAACAGTTCCCCAGGAATGTGTCAATTCCGTTTAAACTTTTGATGGAAACCAGGCAGGTGGCAGCCCAAAGAAGCTCAGACTGAATATTTTCAAAAATTCTGTTTCAGTTCTTCCAAAATGGCATTTTTAAAAGAAACGTTCATCTCTTAGAAACTTTTGCATCGCTGACTTTTTGTTCCTATTTAGTTATTTTTTTTTTTCAGAAATGTGAAATTTTAATGGGATGGAAATTCTGGTTCCTGCACAGCTCTACTCTTAACTTCTGCTCTGTTTCCCCCAGAACCTCCTTTCTCATTCTGAAGGAGGTGGTGCAGTGATCCTAAGAGCCCCGGAGTACCAACTGGCAAAGTGTTCACTGTCCTGTAACAACAACTCCTATCAGGCCTGACAAACTCACTAAACCAAACACATTGCTGCCATAGTATTTGTCTGTAAAGAAGGCCATGTGAGGTATCAAATTAAAGCTTACTTTACGTGGCCATCGTGAGCATTGTGTGAGGTATGAATGGGTAATAATTAAGAAGTTGTATGTATGTACTAAAAATATGTTTAAACCATGTAAGCAGGCAGGGTTGATAAACATGTCTGTCATAGACAAAGGGATGGTGATTTACCAATGAAGTGAGCTGTAGCTCACGAAAGCTTATGCTCAAATAAATTGGTTAGTCTCTAAGGTGCCACAAGTCCTCCTTTTCTTTTTGCGAATACAGACTAACACGGCTGTTACTCTGAAACCTGTCTGCCTAGGTCCTTTAGCAGTGGGCGGATTCCGCCTGCCCAATTCCTGGATCCCTACAGGACTACTTTACTATAGCCATCTGGCCTTGCCCCGTCACACTGGCAATAAATACATCTCTGAGGTAAATGAAACTTTGTAAAATCCCAAACAAAATGGAAGCTGTATTTGCATGTAAAAGCCATGTTGATAGTGTGATGCAAAATGAGCCTGGGAAGACACTGGAGACTAAAACCACAGGGGTTTGTCTTGTCTCTCAGGTTAAAACAATGGAGTTTTGGGGAAATATAAAGAGAGTCAAAAAGACATTTTGTTAACTAGTTAAGTTCTAGTCTTGTAGAAGCATGTTATCTTTTTGTTTTATTTGTAAACGTTTTTATTTTCACTATCCTTACTCAGTATCACTTGAACCTCTGTTCTTTATTAATAAACTTATTCTTGGTTTCATTATAAATTCATCTCAGTGCTGTTAGCTATCATACAAAGTGTGACGCCTCAACTGAACCAAATGGGTTGGTGTGTACGCTCTCTTTGGAGACAGAAACTTGGTAATTTCTGTGAGTTTCCAGTGATAAGGCTGGATACTACAGGGGAACGCTCTTCAGGGGCCTTGGGGTTAAACTCCAAGGCAAAATAAAGACTAGCAGAGCTTCTGGGGAGATTATTTGGGTGGCTAATAGACTTGAGTGACAGGGAGCTGACTCACAAGTCTATCTATCCCTAACCAGGGGATAACAAGGTGATCCATAATCCTGGACACCCAGAGAAAATGATGCACATACACATTGTCAACATCAAAAATGGATGGATAGGAAACCACTTGGAAAGCAAATGCAAGTTGCCAAGTTGATATAGTAAAACAGTTAGACATATACAGAAGGATGAGATTCATCGTAAAAAATAAATAAATACAAAATCTTACCCCTAGGGAGAGGAAATAAAAAACACATACACAATCTGAGGGACAGATAAAAGACAAACAAGTAAGAATACAAACTGATATTAATAAACTAAGTATGAGCTCATAGTCTGATTTTAGTGGTTTAAAAAAATAAAAAGTCAAAGTATCTTGCTATAATAAAGGTCATCACATTAGCAACTAAGAGAGTTAAAAGTGTCACTCTGCATAGCATTTAGAAAATTGCATTCAGCTCTGGTCCCAGAGTGTGGGACGGATATAGAGAAAATGATAGAAAACACAATGAAAATCAACAAGAATGATCCAGTCCAAGGATCTGAGGATAAGAGTAAGAACTACATTTTATAGTGTAGAAAAGAGATGACTCCAGGGGGATATATAAATACTATCAAGGTAACAATAAAAATGAATGAAGGGAATTACTCAGTCCCAGAAGATGGTATGGCAAGAAGCAATGGCCTGAAGTTAAGGAAGGAAAAGCTTAAGCTAGACATTAAGAAAAAGTCTTTAGCAGTTGGGCAGTGTAAGAAATTGCCCAGAGAGACACTTAAGGGACCATCACTATCAGGCATGTTTGAGAAGAGATTAGATAGCACATCTAATGATGTAAGATAATGCAAAATGCAGGGGGTCAGATTTGATGAGCAATTGTTTTTGTTCTAGCAGTACTGTTTATGATTTGGTTAGGTTTTGATACCATATGTAGTCCTACATGCTGAACACAAGAACTGGTTTTGCAAAAGAAGGTATTCCAGGCTAGCATCAATTTATAGTAATTTTGAGAAAAATAAGAATTTGTACTGCTTAGGGGAAAAATTTATCCTGAAAAGAAAATCACTGCACCTCAACTCTTGAGAGATGCAGCAAATATCTGACTTTTACTGAATACAGGAACTGTTCCCATAGGGACACATGGCATGTCTGCTATCAAATATCTGTTGTAACAGTCTCTTTCTGCTGTTTGAGCCTATTAGAAAGTTAAATACAGATTATATTTAGCACAGTGCTGGATTAACCATTAGACTAATAAGGCTATAGCCTTAGGCCCTCCTATTTTTTAGGCCCTACTGGTCAGGCAGGGGGCACAGCTGGGACCAGGTGAGGGGGAGCGAGCTTGCTTACGCAGCCCTGCTGGAGTGCTCCTGCCAGCAGGAAAGGCAAAGCAGCCCCCTATGGCTTGGAAGGAGCTCAGCTGGCAGCCTGCTGCTTCCGCTCCTTCCTGTCTGCATCTCCCCGCGCTGCAGGAACACACTGCCAGCTATCTGGTTAACACTGGTGACCGGGCCCTAAAAATCCAGTTACCACAGCAGTGCCAGCCGTGGGCTGTGGGTGTAGTTTGAGCAGGCATTGTGTCCCCCGCCCCAGGGCCCACGATTTCTCTTGATTTCCCTCCCTGACAGCTAAGCAGAGTGCTTAGCTGTCAGGGAGGGAAGAGGCTCCCTCTGTCCCTCTGCTCCACTGAGGCTGGCAGGCAACTGCAGGACATTGCCTCCTGGGTCCTAGTGCCTGTCACCGTCATCTTCCAGGTGTGCTGGGTTCCGCTTCTGGACAACTGGTGAGTGCCTGTGGGGAGGCAGGGCAAGGGGGTGGTGGGGAGAAGAGGCAGTACCAGAGCAGTAGGGTGGGAAGCTTGCACAGAACCTTCACAAACTCTATCTAGCTCCAGCCAGACCTGTTGCCCCTCCCATGTATAAGGAATGAATTCCCACACATCTGTAGGAAAAAGAAAACATCCCATTCAGGATACTAGTATTTTAACTTTTACAGTATCCTCCATCGAGGGGCTTCAGATATATGATGCACTGTGTTCAATACTGTATTGAACTATACTAAAAATAAAAGAAATCCAGTTTTTTCTTTGATGTATTTTTCTGTACTGATGTGGGATGCTCAGGCAACCAAGTTGTTTCCTTATGCTGAGCCTTGTTCCACAGGCCAACACATCTTTGTGCTTTTAAGGGGTTGCAAAAGCACTGGAGGAAGCTCAACACACAATGTTGTAGGTTTCTCCCTCCCTCTCCCTCAAAGATTTTAAATCCACTTCTTACAAGGCTATGATAGAAAGACAGACTGAACAGGCTAAAGGCAGGTTCTCTAGCAGTTCAATCCATCATAAAAGTACCTCACATTTGATTTCTTTTAAGTTTCATTCCAAAAACTTAAAGCTAAATAAACCTGAAGTTAGACCTAATTTTTCTGCCTCACCTCAAACTAACTTCTTTGCCAAGTGGAAAATGTTGGTTAAGCATGGAATGTGTGTGATTCCAGAAGGGAATGAGAACACAGGCCAATTCCCGCTGACAGTTACACCTGTGTAGCCTTACTGACTTCAGGGAGAATAGATTTTTGCACAAGATTAGATTTTGGTCCCTTCTGCTTTTTCACACCTGGTATAAACAGAATCTCATTCACTTTCCTCCCCTAACTTCTGAGCACTTTAAGGGGAAAAAAATAAGCGAGGTCTGCTTCATTTACACATGCAAATGAAACAGGAAGCTCTCCTTACATTCTACACCAGCCTTAAACAAACACCAGACCTGATGTAACAAGAATGTCACTATAGCAGCCTTGGTTGGACTGTTCTTTTGAAAGATCCTTAATGGTTCTTTTAAGATGCTGATTTTCAGAGAAGTCTTTTTGTGCAGGGGGGCAGAGAACACAACAGGGAATAGCTCTGTTTTGTCAACTCCTAGTCATTCAAAAGCTGAAAGGCTTTAGAGTAAGTTTGTTTAATGTTTGTACAGTGATTTTGAAGAGCTAACATAGTACAGAAATGCTAAATATTATGACTGGGCAACCATCTAAAGATCTGTGTCCCTTCTAACTGTTACCTTTTTCTTACAGAAAGCTTAAAACAAACAAATGCAAACTGTAGGGGGCTGGTGCACACAGAACTCATGCTTAAAAAACCTCATGTCTGAACTGCTGATCACGCATTCTAGAATAGATACTACTTAGTCCTGCCATCAGGGAAGGGGACCAGAACAGATGACCTCTCAAGGTCCCTTCCAGTCCTATGATTCTATTCTACTATTCTAATTGTGGAAGAGCTTGGTGACAGAATGGCCTGATGGGGTGAATCACTGGAGATTAACTACACAAACTGGCTATCATCCCTCAAATAATATTTGGTTTCAATGTGAAAACAGTAATTCATTGTCTTCAGTCAGTGCAACACTGGGAGACAACTTTCAGAGCAAGACCACCCAGGGTGGCAACCTGGACAGCAGTGAACATGAGATGGTCGAGTTCAGGATTCTGACAAAAAGAAGAAAGGAGAGCAGTAGAATACGGACCCTGGACTTCAGAAAAACAGACTTTGACTCCCTCAGGGAAATGATGTGCAGGATCCCCTGGGAGGCTAATATGAGGGGGGGATGGAGTCCAGGAGAGCTGGCTGTATTTTAAAGAAGCCTTCTTCAGGGTGCAGGAACAAACCATCCTGATATGCAGAAAGAATAGCAAACATGGTAGGTGACTATTTAGAAAAGCTGGACATGCACAAATCCATATGGCCAGATGCAATGCATCCGAGGGTACTGAGGGAGTTGGCTGGTGTGACTGCAGAGCCATTGGCCATTATCTTTGAAAACTCGTGACAATTGGGGGAGTTCCCAAACAATTGGAAAAAGGCAAGTATAGTGCCCATCTTTTAAAAAAGGGAAGAAGGAGAATCCAGGGAAATACAGACTGCTTAGCCTCACCTCAGTCCCTGGGAAAATCATGGAGCAGATCCTCAAGGAGTCCATTTTGAAGCACTTGGAGGACAGGAAGGTGATCAGGAACAGTCAACATGGAGTCACCAAGGCCAAGTCATGCCTGACCAACCTGATTGCCTTCTATGATGAGATAACTGGCTCTGTGGATACGGGGAAAGTGGTGGACATGACATACCTTGACTTTAGCAAAGCTTTTGATACAATCTCCCAGAGTAATCTTGCCAGCAAGTTAAAGAAGTATGGATTGGATGAATGGACTATAAGGTGGCCAGAAAACTGATTAGATCATCGGGCTCAATGGGTAGTGATCAACATTTCAATGTCTAGTTGGCAGCCGGTATCACACGGAGTGCCCCAGGGTCGGTCCTGAAGCCCGTTTTGTTCAACATCTTCATTAATGATCTGGATGACAGGATGGATTGTACTCTCAGCAAGTTTGCGGATGACACTAAACTCAGGGGAGAGGTAGATATGCTGGTGGGTAGGGATAGGGTCCAGAGTGATCTAGACAAATTGGAGGATTGGGCCAAAAGAAATCGGATGAGGTTCAACAAGGACAAGTGCAGTGTCCTGCACTTAGGATGGAAGAATCCCAGGCAGCACTACAGGCTGGGGACCTACTGGCTAAGTGGCAGTTCTGCAGAAAAGGACCTGGGGATCACAGTGGACGAGAAGCTGGATATGAGACAACAGTGTGCCCTTGAAGCCAAGAAGGCTACGTCATATTGGGTTGCATTAGTAGGAGCGTTGCCAGCAGATCGAGAGAAGTGATTATTCCCCTCTATTAGGCACTGGTGAGGCCACATGTGGAGTATTGCATCCAGTTTTGGGCCCCCCCACTACAGAAAGGATGCGGACAAATTGGAGAGTCCAGCGGAGGGCAATGAAAATGATATGGGGGCTGGGGCACATGACTTATGAGGAGAGGCTGAGGGAACTGGGCTTATTTAGTCTGCAGAAGAGAAGAGTGAGGGGGGATTTGATAGCAGCCTGCAACTACCTGAAGGGGGGTTCCAAAGAGGATGGAGCTAGGTGGTTCTCAGTGGTGGCAGATGACAGAACAGCAGGAGACTGTGGGCGGGGGGGGGGGGGTGGTCTCTCAATTACAGACCTAAAAGTCGCAATATTACAACAAAAAGACTTCAAAAACAGACTCCAACGAGAGACTGCTGAATTGGAATTAATTTGTAAACTGGATACAATTAACTAAGGCTTGAATAGAGGCTGGGAGTGGATGGGTCATTACACAAAGTAAAACTATTTCCTCATTTTATTCCCCCCCCCCCCATTGTTCCTCAGACATTCTTGTCAACTGCTGGAAATGGCCCACCTTGATTATCGCTACAAAAGGTTTTCTCCCCCCCCCCGCTCTCCTGCTGGTATTAGTTCATCTTAAGTGATCACTCTCCTTACAGTGTGTATGATAACACCCATTGTTTCATGTTCTCTGTGTATATAAATCTCCCCTCTGTATTTTCCACTGAATGTATCTGATGAAGTGAGCTGTAGCTCACGAAAGCTTATGCTCAAATAAATTTGTTAGTCTCTAAGGTGCCACAAGTACTCCTTTTCTTTTTGCGAATACAGACTAACATGGCTGCTACTCTGAAAAAAGTATCTTTAGTGTCCCACTTCCCTTATTACCATGTGGGGTGATGGTTAGAATCATATAGTCCAACCCCCTGCTCAAAGCAACACCAGTCCCCAATTTTTTGCCCCAGATCCCTAAATGGCCCCCTCAAGGATTGAACTCACAACCCTGAATTTAGCAGGCCAATGCTCAAACCACTGAGCTATTCCTCCCCACAGTCAGCTTTAGGAAGTGTCACTTAGGGCTTGTCTACATTGCATGTGGGATCAACGGGCAGCGATTGATCCAGCGGGAGTCAATTTATCGCCTCTAGTCTAGATGCAATAAATCGACTGCCAAGCATTTTACCATCGACTCCGGTACTCCACTGGAGTGAGAGGCACAGGCGGACTCGACGGGGGAGCGTCAGCCATCGACTTACCACAGTGACGACACTGCGGTAAGTAGATCAAAGTACGTCGCCTTCAGCTACGTAGCTGAAGTTTCATAACTTAGATCGATCTCCCCTGCACTGTAGACCAGGCCTTAGTTACCAACAATACTTTCTACTGCACCCAGTTGCTTTTTGGAGGATTCTCATCTAACTTTTGACCATCTGTGACCCTGTTAGCTTGCAACAGTTGAAAGGATCACAGTACAAGCTGGTAAGGCTGCAGAATGTAGGGACAACATTAGGAGAAGGGCTTAGAGGGTATCTGCTGGAGAATCATTCCTGGGAGCAACAAATAAGATTGGTGTCCTACAACTGAATTCTAAGTGAACATGAGAAGACCAGTGCAAGATTCTGTGGACCAGTGAATCAAGGCTGGACATGTTTCATATGAAGAGAACTTAGGTTTGACAACAAGTGGATGAAAAGGTAAAACATGAGTGTTTTGGACTAGTGTGGATTGGATCCATAGAGATTTGGATCAGAAGGTTGTACAGTGTATCACCACTGCTAGACAAACTATTAGTAGCTGGGCAAACTATTCATAGAAAATAATTTATCTGATGATTTTAGCCCTTTTATTTTTTTATGAATTATCTGGAAACAGTTATTGAACTAGATTCGCTGATTGGGTTATGCCAGCAGATGCCATTCTAGGGGCCCACTGGCAGAAAGTCCACCAGGAGCAACGGTGCTGCACCATAAACACCATTCTGCTGAGAAAGAGGTGGGCTAGAGCCACCCAGCACAGCTCACAAAGTTAGTAAGGCCAGATTGGGCTGGGTGGGGTGGGAGAGCGGCAAGGTAAAGGATGGCTAGGAAATATAAGAATTTGATCTCTCTCCTGGCTAGGCTTAGACAGTGTGGTAGAGAACTGGCTGTACTTTAAAACTGGTTTCCCCAGAAAGGATCCTTAGGGAGCAGAGATAACCTGTGCCTGCCAATAGTGGGGGCAAGGGGGCAGAGTAAGGGCAGCCAGCTTCAGCAGTGTTACTGAGCATGCTCGGTCTGTGTGAGCGTGCTCAGTACAAGCCAAGCAGCTGGCATGTGTGCAAACAACTCAAACACTGGTTTCCTTTACAGTTTATATTGTCACCAGAAATCCTCAGTCACAATACAGCCTGGAAAAGGCAATGCTGCATTTGCTGTATTCACCAATTTTTGGTCTGATATCTCAGCAAGTAATTTCTGGTCAGGGCTCATGTTGGTCACAGCTGGGAAAGTCATGATCACGTAATGTGAGTTCACAGTCTGCTGCTGGGAAGGCAGTTAATAGGACATGCAAACTTGCATGTGATGCATATACTCTGACCACTGCTGAGGGGCATAAGGAGGAGACAGTGGGAACATGGTGGCGATTACTCCATGCCAGAGGATAATTCCCAACTGATTTTCTGGCAGGATAAATTAATAATGAGTTTAAATAATTTTTGACACATTTCATAGCTCCATCATATATAACAAAAGGAAATTCACAGCCAGTGTCATATGTTCTTCAGTATATTTTGCAGCTAAGTTACACTAGTGAGTAAATTTATTGGGAAAAAAGCTTTGATTAAAAAAATAACACATTCAAAACACAACTACTGGTTCTAATCCTGCAATCAGATCCAGTGTGGTTTGCACGTTGGAAGTTAAAATTATAATAAATTTAATTGTCCAAATAAATCAAATTTTAAGGAATTGTAGAGTCACATTTTCTCTTCACCAAACCCTTTGGTATAATAATCACTTTATAGCAAAGAATTTTCCTGCAGTGTCTAATAAAATATTGCTCCATGTTCTACTGTAAACCAGACTGTTGACCATGCTTGGATACTGTTTGTGTTTAGCTTGTTCTGACTTAATTAAGGTTCTTATTTGTTGTATTGGGTTAAGGTCAGGGCTCTGAGGATGTCGTGTCAATTAGTGCCCTTGACTACTCTTTTTTGCTTAAATTATCTCTGCACAGGTGAGAAGAAAGGTTTGCATCATTATCCTCTTGATAAATGAACCCACAGACAAGCAGCTGTTTTTCAGAAGGAATCCCATTCTGTACAAAGGTGGTGAAGAGAAGGGTGAAGCAGAAAAGGTATTCACAAAGGTTTGTTTGGAATATAACTTGCATATTGATCTTGATGACATTTGCAACCCTTTTTATTCATTTCCCACCAATGTCTGTACAAGTGATTTGGTTGGTTTGTTTGCAAGAAAGTTTGTGGAAAGTTAAATTCTCACAATTACTCATACAAAAATGTGTTTACACAAATGCCAGTGCTGGAAGTGTTATCATGGTCTTCTCAGAATCTCTTTGTTTTTTTTCCCAGTGTATGGAATTTCCATCCCATCAGGGATAGTCAAAATGAATAGTCGAGGAGCAAGGCATCAGCTGAAATATCTTGAGTGGGTGAGTGAGTCTCTCTCTCTCACACACACACACAATAAAAAATCTTAACAGAATTTTTTTTTAAAAATGAAAGGGTCAGATTCATTCTTACAGGCAAAAAGGGCATAGGTCGTTGAAATTTTAAAATCAAAATTTTTTCAACAAAAAATTAATTTTGTCAAAATCTAAACATTTTGAAAAAGGTGTTGATTTTCACAAAATTCAGTATAAAAGAAAAAGAAATTAAACAAGGCATTTCAATAATCTCAAAACATCCTGTTTGACATTTTTCAGAATGGAATGTTTCCATGTTTCATTTCATTTCTAAACAACTAATCAAAACAAAATTCTCTCTCTCTCTCTCTCTCTCTCTCTCTCTCTATTTTACAATGTTAAAATCAGAATGAAATATTTCAGTTTTATCTACATTTAAAGGATTTGATCAATTAGAAACGATTTATATGATAGAAATGCAGTTAGTTTTTAATTATTATTATGGGTATCTGCAATAGGTGTGCATGGAACTTTACAGGTAGGCAGAAGCCAGGCAGTGGAAATGAAACCATCTTCTACCTTATCTGCAACATGGATCTTCCTTTGCACATTTGACAGTAGATGATCTCCAGTTCTTCACTGCTGATCAATGTTCAATTAATACCAGAGTCTGGGTTACAGGTAACCTGTTACAGCTATTCACAAATTAATGTTCCAGTACCGTACAATTTGTACAGAAGTTAGTCCTCATTTGTCATTTCAATGTGGTGATCTGAGGAAAAACTAGAAATTCCCTTTTGATAACCTTGCTACCATATATTGCTTGCTATCCCTGATACAAGCTGCTAAAGCATTTTAAATTAAAGTAAAAATCATCCCAGGAATGCCTCAAATCTTCATAATTCTCTTGAGTTCTAATACTTATACTGAGGCTCAGAAACAGTGCAAGGAGGGTAAGAGTTCCACATCAGACTCCCTTCTCCTTAGAAAACAGAGGCCCATATGTATGGTTAGGGCTTAGTGGGTTGAGTATAGAACAGTCACTCTTGCTGGCATATTTCTCTCCTAATTAGCTGGATTTCTGAATGCAAATGAGTATGGAAGTCAATGTTGCAACAAAAGGAGTAACCTCATCTGTGAGTTCTACTCTGCTTAGAAGGGGGGGAATGGAGATAAATTAAATGGTCACAAGGGAAGTAGTCAATGACTGCACGGCTCTTGAGAGTGCCGTGCTGCCAAGAGTGAGGAAGAAGGCCTGAAAGAGCAGGGAAGGGAAGAAAGCCATACCCGGGAAAGGTCTGGAAATTCATGGACCTATATTGTGCTTTCCCTGCAAAACCTTGGGCTTTACATTGTTGGCAGACTATACACCCTAGCCGTCCAGGCTACAAATCTCTCCACTTTGAAAAGAGGGGAAGAGACATGGTTCCATTCCCATTAGGTGAAACTCATGAGATTTTAAGTGCACTGTTTCCCCTTTCCATGGGTTTGAGACCTGACGTCATTAAGATAAGCCAAGAGGTGTGCAAAAATATACTTGTCCAGCCTTCTCCCTGGTGTCTTCACATCTGTGGAGGCTGTTATACCCGAGTTATTCCACCAAAAACTTGCAAGAACATTTTCTCATGACCTGCTCTGTATTTTAAGCCAGGATAAAGAAGAGGGGAATCTGGCAGGTTTTTTTGAGAGAACTGCAGATTCCTTCCTCAGTTATGCGCATTTTATAAATCCAGAATGTGTCACTCATTTTAAGAGACCGCAACCACTTTATTTTCTGGGTACGGTTTATTTGTAATTTAATTCAGGGGAGAAATATGCCATTGTCAAAACCAGAACAAACTCTGTGAGTTGGTCCTGAGTTTCTGCTAGAGTGGTAGCTCAAGATGGTACAGCAGCTGGCCAGTCTGTTGATGGGGTAGGGTTGCCATGTGTCCAGTTTTTGACTGGAATGCCCGGTTGAAAAGGGACCCTGGCGACTCTGGTCAGCACCACTGACCAGGCCATTAAAAGTCCGGTTGGTGGTGCAGCGGGGATAAGGCAGGCTCCCTGCTGCTGTGGCTTCGCACGGGACCCGAAAGCAGCAGCATGTCCCCGCTCTGGCTTCTATGCATAGGGGCAGCCAGGGGGCTCTGCACACTGCATCTGCCCCAAGCTCCGGCTCTGCAGCTCCCATTGACTGGGAATCCCAGCCAATGGGAACTGCGGGGGTGGCGCCTGAGGACAGGGCAGCGTGCAGAGCCACCTGGCTGTGCATAGAAGCCGGAGGGGAAACGTGCTCCTGCTTCCGGGAGCTGCCTGAGGTAAGTTCTACCTGGAGCCTGCACCCCTGACCTCCTCCCTTGCCCCAGCCCTGATCCCCCTCCCACCCTCTGAACCCCTCAGTCCCAGCATGGAGCACCCTCCTACACACCAAACCCCTCATCCCCAGCCCCACCCCATAGTCTGCATCCACAGCCAGAGCCCTCACACACCCCACCCCAACCCAGAGCCCCCTCCCGCACCTCAAACTCCTCATCCCCAGCCTCACCCCAGAGCCCACAACCCAAGCTGGAGCCCTCATCCCCCCCTGCTCCCCAATCTCCTGCCACAGCCCTGATTCCCCTCCTGCCCTCCAAACCCCTCAGTCCCAGCCTGGAACACCCTCCTATACCCCCAAACCCTTCATCCCCAGTCCCACCCAGAGTCTGCACCCCCACCCCTTGGCCCAGCCCGGAGTTCCCTCCCGTACCCTGAACCCCTCATTTCTGGCCCATCCTGGAACTTGCACCCCCAGCCCAGAGCCGGTACCCCTTCCCACACCCCAACCCTCTGCCTCGGCCCAGAGCCCCCTCCCATACTCTGAGCCCCTCGGCTCCATCCCCCAGCCTGGAGCCCCCTTCTGCACCCCAAACCCCTCATCTCTGGCCCCACTCCAGAGGTTGCACCCCCAGCCGGAGCCGTCACCCTCTCTCGCACCCCAGCCCACTGCCTACCCAGCCCGGAGCCCCCTCCCACACCCTGAGCTCCTCATTTCTGCCTACCTCATCCCAGAGCCCGCACCCCCTGCCAGAACCAGCCTGGTGAAAATGAGTGAGTGAGTGAGGGGAGAGTGAGTAACAGAGGGAGGTGGGATGGAGTGAGCAGGGAGAGGGGCCTTGGAGAAGGGGCAGGACGGGGTGGGGCAAGGGTGTTCTGTTTTGTGTGAGTAGAAAGTTGGCAACCCTATTGATGGGGTATAATTTTTCATATACAGTTTAGTTTTCATATACAGTTTTATTTTCAGGACTAGATTTCTTGTGTGTGAATGATTTTCTCTCTCTTTGCTAAGTTTGTGGCTAGTTACAATTACACATTTACTGAAAAATTAATATTTTCTCTTAGCATCAGCCTTATGTTTATTTTGTTTAGATATGCAATATTTTATTTGCAGCTTTTGTGTATTTCTAATAATTTATCTCCACTACATAGTTCCTTGTACAGAGAAATAAGACAAGAAAGAAAATATGTATTCAATTATATATAATGAACAATAGGCTTGATTCTTTGTAGGAGTTCTCACTTTGGGAATCTTTGCCACCGTTTTGGCTGATCTCTGTTAGTTTTCTTCAAACAGATTGATTCTCTTAAGTGTGTGAAGGAAAGAACATTTGGGCAATATGATCTTTGCTATTCTTCTGTAATTATCTTGTATCGGGTTTTGTGGTTTTTTTCAGGCTCTAGTGGGGTTTTTTGCAGATCCCTCTGTGGGAAGTTACATCAAAGGATACTATTACTTCATCTACTTCAATACATAATTATTGGATATACTGTGAAAAAGTCCCTGGAGCTTCTCACTGTGATTAGATTGCCCTTATTATACAGTTTCGGTAATAGAGACAAAAATAAATAACTTTGGAGGAGAGACACTTACTGGCAGTAGGTGGCCCTGATTGTGCAGTTTTTGAAGCATAGAGAAACATCCAGGATACAATGGGATCACTCTTTATGTGCTGCAGTAGGCACAATGGTTTTAATTTCCCTTTCTAGCTAGCACAGTATGTTCAGAGCTGATTGTATACATAATTTATTCAAGTGGCTAAAGGCTTCCATTTGGCAATCTGCTGCACGAATTACCCCATCAACACTTTTCCCATCTTGCTCACTATTCTTTGGGGCCCAGTCCTGGGTGTTGAGAGCATTAAACACCTGCCTGACTTGTCCTTGTGGCAGAAATAGGATCCATGCAGCAGGAGGGAAACATCACAAATATCAAACAGAAACAAACAAATAAAAAAAACCCCACTACTCATTTCCAGGGCTTGAGGTTTATATTGAGAATTCTTCTAGAATCAAAAGGGCACACAAATCTTCAGCTGTCTCTCATCATGTTTCCTGAATACAGCTTTAATCCTCAACCATAAAGCTATATAAAAAAGGCAGCTCTCCTACCTCTAGAACTCCCTGTCATGGCTCATAAATACCAAACACCCATCTCTCCTTCTTCTGAGAGCAACCCAGCACCTTCTTTTCAGGTTCTGAGCCTAACTAAGCTAAGCTGTGCCTAATCCCTGCAATTCAAGGAAACATTCCAGGTAGGACATTTTGCTGGGAGTTAACCCCAAAAATCAATGCTGTTGTTTGACTCAGCATGATCTTCTCCTACAGGTACTATGGGGTAGGCAAGCCATTCACCTAGTTTTAAATCAGACAGGCTTCTTTTTGGGTGATTTATCTGCAATCCAGTACTCAGAGGAGGGATGCAATTTTGAAGAGTGTGCTGCTCAGCCCCACACTGGCATGATTTTGCATGTACTGTGCATGTGAGTTCACGCCAGCAGGAGCCGAGCGGCACACTCTTCAAAATGGCATTCTCCATGCGGCTTGACGTCACGCACATGGTGTGAACAAGGTCACAGCAGTAGGGGAAGGCCCACACCATTGCTGGAAGTACTGGAATGTCAGGTATTCTGGGAATGTGTGAGTGGCCACCCTAACAAACTATGGGAGTTAGGTGCATCAGAGCTGTGGGACATAGTCGGGGAGCACTGATGACCTGTACCTCATTCACGCTAAATGGGGTGTGCAGGTTGTTTTTTTTAATTTATTGTCAATATTTTTTGTTGAGTGCATTGCAGGGGATCTGTTTCATTTGCAAAGAGTGAAGCTGAACACAGGTTAAGTTAAACAAGTGGAAATTTATTAAACTCTGTGAACTGGTCTCTCCATGTGGCTATATTACTTCCAATCTAATTACCTCCTTTTTCAGTTCCCCTGACGTCTGGTCAGTAACAGAACTCCAGAGAACCTGGGGCCTCTGATTCCATGATCATGAAACAGGATCCCATAACCATTGACCTAGAACCCTATGGCAGCTGTAAGTATAAGCCCTCCCCCAGAGAATTCTTCCATTGCAGTGCTGACTGTATACCAAGTGCAAAGCCAACTTCACCAGCACTGTGCAGCCAACACTGCAGTCACAAGTGAAGGGGGTTTTCTGGGGTAGGCAGAGGCAGGGAAGCCAACAAGTCTTGACCAATGGCCAGTGCAGTCTCCCACCCTGATTACTCTACACCATTACCAAGCTGCGTGGGGCCATTATCACAAGGACAGCCCTCAGGCAAGGGTTAAAGCAAACGGCAATTGTGACCCTAACAACATCCCCATGGAAGAGACTATGGAGGCTCAGTGATATCTGGTAGTAAGTTTCAGCTGGCCTGACCCAGTTCAGTGTACCCCCACTGGTTAATGTATCTAAAAGGCATAATGTAAGATATCAATAGAAAACAAATAACATACTGATCATTAATATTATTGCATGGTGTATGTATGGAGGATAAATTAAAAATTACAAACGTTTTGGGAATTGTGTTCTTAAAGTGTATCTGCCAGGCAAGGCTGAAGTTACTCCACCATAGACAAAGGAATGTGGTTCTGCCATTTGGAAGGCATTTCCCCAGTACACAAAGAGACAATGTGAATGCAAATTACATAGAAGGTAAACAGGACCATCAAGACGGCAGGGGGAGGAGATTGCAGGAAACAGATCAATCTGCATTTTAGCAAACATCAGCAGGGGAAGAAGCCAGCATGAAACTTCCTTCACCAAGAGACTCCATGTCAACTTCCTCAAACCTTGAATGAACTTTACTTTAAGGGCTAACGTTCAGAAGAATTCATCTAAGAGGTTCACTGGACAAAGCAAGAGGCAAATAACCCCAAGTTACCTTTCACCTAAGAAGACAAATGAACTGATCACTTTGGACTTTGTGGAAGTTTCTAACCAAATGGATGGTCAGCCATCTTGCTGGAAGGTGGATTGGTAAGGAAACTACCTTGAACAAAGTCTGTAGCTTGTTGTGTTAAGTCTTAGCTTCTGGAAAGCATTTTTCACATTTGCTTGTAGCAATTCCTAACTGTATCCTTTATACATGAACTCACTTAAAAGCCTATCTCCATTTCATTAATAAACTTGTTTTACTTTTAATCTAAACCAGCCCAATGCTGTGTTGGATTTGAAGTGAATGTTAAATCCAGTTAACGTGGCAAGCTGCTGGGTATTGTATCTTCAAAGGAACAAACAAACCTTAATATCTCTCTGGATGGCCCAGGAGAGGGCTGGACATTGTGGAACACATGGTTTTGAGACAATTCTGTACTGGGATGACTCCTGTTTAAGGTAACTGGGTGATAGAGATTAGAGTGGGGCTGTTGTGTTGTAGGCAGGCTGCTGGGATCAGAGCGCTGAACCAAGCCTGCATAGCACACAGACACTCAGGACACTGCATGCTTGTCTGCTGGCTGGAAGCATCCAGACAAGAGAACCCCAGCAGCAAAGCATCTTGAGACACAACCTCTTACTGGTCTGGATTGCACCCCAGAACATGACAGTAGTGAAGGGAGAGAATTCTCCTTTCTCTGCTAAAAGCAGATGGGAGCTTCCCCTTCTCTCCCTGCCTTAGATAAGCAGTGCTCCTACATAGCTCACAACACCCCCCAGTTGGTTAGTTCAGTGAGAGGTCCCCAGCCTGCTTCCATTTACTTTGATCATTGCCCAAAGGGTATTTTAAACTTCTCCCTCCTCCCACCAGTGCTCATTGAGGAGATGCAAACTGCCTCCCTTCCATCTCTGTGTTACTTGGTGCCTGTGCAGGGGTAAATCTGGCTCCTAGAGTCCTGATGCTTTTAAGAAGTTCTCTAAGGGCTAGAGAAAATCTTGCTCCCTTCAGCAACATGATAGACCCCTTATCTAGCTTTGCTGTTTTTGAGCTACTTTCAGCACCTCACCTACAGCTGGCTTGAGCTTCTTCCAGCATGTCTGTGACAAGTGCTTTCTCCACTCATTGTTAAATCAGGGTGGAAGATGATTTAGGAGTCAGTATGAGACATCAAGACACAGCACAATATTTTATGTGGGGTGTTTGTCTGAATGAAAGATGTACTTAATGGGTTGAGAACTTGCTGTCCTCTCTCTCTCTAAATACTAGTATAAATAAAAATACAGTGAATGGCGATGTGATTTGCAGGAAATTTGTAACAGTGTGTCTTTTATTTGTATTGTGACAATGGCAAAGGCCCAAATTAGGAGTGGGTCACCAGTGTGCTAGGCACTTTACAAGCACCTAGCAGGATGCGATCCTTGACTATGCTCAACCCATGTGAAATATACAGGAAAGATGTGGAGGCTGCATGTACTGTCACTAAATGTGCAATTATCCAAAGCAAGAGTGAACTTTGCTATTTTTCATTTATTGTTATTAATTATTTGCATTTCAGTGGAATCTAGTGGACCAACCAAGATCAGGCCCACTATACTAGGTACTTACAAGTGAGGCAGCATGGTTCTAGTGAACAGAACATTGGAACGGAACTCAGGAGACCAGTATTCTATTCTCTGCTTTGCCACTGGCAGGCTGGGTGACCTTGGGCAAGTCACTTCACCGTTTTGTGCCTGTTTCTTCATCTGTAAAATGGGGATAATGATACTGACATTCTTTGTGAAGAGCTTTTGAGATCTACTGATGAAAGGTATTATTATTATATTACAATCACATAGCAAGAGACAGTCCTGTGCAGAGGAGTTTGCAATATAAATTGACAAAAGGGAGGAAGAAGGGGAGAGAAAACAGAGGCACAGATTGTTCACAAAAATAAAGTCACAAGAATTTTTTTATACTGCAAAAAATGTTCCCACCCATTTTCCCTGCAAACAAAAGTGTCTGAAACAGTTTTAATCAAACTTTCCATAAAGCTCGGAAACAGAGCCTAATCATTTTCAGCATCAAAAGTGAAAACTACAGAAAGTTGAGTGAATTATAGAGATTTGCAACCTTAACAACTGTAGTTCTTACTTCTCCTGTTATAATATAGTGCAAACATAATATTTTTGAGATGGGCCTAAGACCAACCCCCACAATCACAATAACCCTGAACTTCTGGAGGCCCTGGAGTCCCAAAATGAACCCAGGTCCAAATTTCATTGCTGCTTATGGTTCTAAAACTTATTGAACCAAAAATCAAGCTAGATCTGAACACGTTAAAAACTCTGAAGTTTGGGGAAATTCACATGTGTAGCAGTGAAATCTATAACAAACTCAAGGATATTTTTGAATTATTATTTTACAGGAAAATTATGCAGAAAGACAGTCCCACACTTTTAGGCAATAGGTGTGACAGATTCTTTCAGAGGTCATTGTGCAAATGGCTCAAGGGCTATTGTACTTGTATATGCACACACTTATTGGGTTTGTCATTCCACTAAGCTGAATCAGTGGGGGAAAATAAGTAACCAACCACAAAACCACATTCTAAGGAAAGTGAAAGATCAACATAAAAATGGTAGTAACAAAGGACTCAGACAACTGACATGTTGAAGTGTTCGATCCTGCACTATGAGGGTGCACAGGGTAGTATGTACAAGCTCAAGGTGCTAAAATGGACAAGGAGCAGAGGGGAATGCACTCCTATATTAATGCCAGACCTCCTGCACTCATGTATTAATGACAGCCCTCTTGCGCAGCCTCAAAACTACTCCTGCTAAGTAGGAGGAGGAAGGCCTAGGAGGTGAGCACATAGGTATGTGCTATATTTATATACTGAAGACCTCACTTTAGTCCATATCTTTTCAGACAGGCTTACCCACCGCAAGCATTCTGCCCATTTTTTTTCTTACCCTATATTTGATAGTGAGGGGCTTGAGACTACTATGCATCAGGCAGGACTATTCCTAGAGCAAAATTTTCACGTGGCCACTGATTTTTGCCTTCATCTCTTCTGAGGTTGCTAGCTAGAGATTCCTTGGGACTTAATTTGAAGAGTACTGAATTGAAGTGTATGGGAGTAATTGGTGCTCAGCACCTCTGAATATCAGACCTAACATGTGTCTATTTGGGCACCCCAAAATTAGTGGCTATTTAGAATATTTGGGCTGTAGTGCTTAACTTTACTCATGCCCATGGGCAGTCTATGGTAATATGTGTGCTAGAGCAGCATATTCTGGCATTTCTTTCTGCACACTACCCAAAGACTGTCAGGGCGAAGTCCAAAGTGGATGTAGACTCTAATTCTGCAGTTACATACATTACTGACGTGTGCTGAAAGAAAGCAAAGAAAAGCAATATGTCTTACAGTCATTTGAGAGAGGATTGTGAAAGATATTTCATTTTTTTAAAAAAGCTAAACCACTAATTACTTTCTCAGACACAAATTGACAGAAAATTATTAAAGCCTAAACAACAAAATCTGATGGATCATCTGGGAAACAGTTTTCCTGGTTGGTTATTTATGTTATTACAGGATGAATAGTCAATAATTATTCTGAAACACACTTTTCATATGATTTGACAGAACATGCAATTAGTCAATAATGATGAAATAGCAATAAAATAGTTAGCAGTAGTGAAACAGCAATGCAATGAATGCCTTGTATTTGTATTTCTTGCAATAGGATAACAGTTTGCAAGTTTAAATATTTCATTTCCAGCTCTCAAATTTTAACCCTTAATTTGAAAGCATTTTTTAGCTATCAGCATTTCCAGATGCTTTAGAAGCCACAATCCTGCAATTGCATCTTCATGGATGTGATATTATTGGCGATCCACCCTCACACTGCTGTTTGCAGAAACAGGGTCTGATGTTTTAATGACAGCTTTAATCACTCTTGATTTGATGATTTCTTTTTTGAGTGTAGTAAAACTCTTTTGGGGTAGATTCTGGTACCTTCACAAATTGCATGAAAGAATTTGTGAAGAACTTTCGGAAAATGCCACAAGATCTTTAATGTCTGCCTATATATCCACCAGAGAGGAGCATTAGGAATCTCAATTTAACTTCTCATATGGCCTCTGACTATGTAGCATCCTATAGATCAGCAGTTTTCAACCTGCAATCAGCACAGAGCTGTGGCCCATGTAACAGCCTCAGGGCCATACAAGTAGAATATATATTATGTGAATGCAACCCACATAACACACAGAGAGCTGCATATGCGTCCCATGATGATAAATAGGTTGAGAACCACTGCTGTAGATGGATATTGCAGTGGCATCACTGGCAAAACTTGGAACGACCCTCTTGGGGATAGCATAGCCCTCCTTAGTAGATCTGTAACATTCCTCCAGGAAACAAAAATAATGAGAACAACCCTGCTTAAAAAACAATAAAATCAATGAAGTATTGTAATTCTTTCATGCAGTGTGTTCTGTTTAGCTTGTTTAAATGGAGCCCAGAGATAGGCACATTATAGGTTTATAGGACAGACAGAAGAAATTAAATCAAATGTCTTCAACGTGCTTGTTTTTCTATTCCTCACTGAAGGCTAAATATTTTTTTCAGAGGCATTGGTCTGGCCCAAGAGTATACCTAGCTAGGAGCTTGAACGGCCACAAAGTGAAAACAGTACATAGTATTGAAACCAAACAAAGACAGTCAATATAGACTCTTACTTTTCTTCGTCAAGGTTGCTAAAATATGTTGCCCTTTTATTTTAATTCAATAATCTTTACAATTCCTGACCAAAGGTTAGAGGTGAAGGTTATCAAATAACAAATTGCTATAACACAGCAATGTCACAAACTCCCTGTAGAATGCAACTCTAGACATTCGTCACCCAGGATCAATTTTTCATTAAGCTCTGTAAATGATTTTAAGCCTTTTCCTCTAAGTCTATGGAGGATTTTTTTTATTACTTACCAGAAGATGGAGCTCTTCTAATAAACCACATTTTCTGGATGACATTTGGAGAAAAATGCAAATAAATTAAATTTAAAAAATGAAACATTTTAAGAATTATTTCCTTTTGTTTTTGCCTAGAGCTTGACAAATATATCTCAAAGCAGGCAAAGTTTCTTTTTGGCTATTCTACATCTGAAAAATAGTTTTAACATATTACACCACCATTTCCAGATTAAATATCAGTTTTAATCTTATGCTTTTATCTCTCTTCTGCCTCCGACATTATCCTATTGTCCCCAAATGGGCCCTTGAGTTATATGCACTTTTTGCTCCCAGTTTGATCAGTATTGAACTGGAGTAACTGCATCATTGGAACCAACAGAGTTACACTACTGCCAAGATGGAGTAGTTTCATTGAAGTCAGAGTTACTGCTGTAAATGACAGCAGTATCTTGCCTACATTGTTTATAAAGAAAAGACCAGTTCTTCCTGTGCAGCATTAGCTAGTGCTCCTTTAGTGCAAACTGTCAACACAACAGAATACAAGCATGAAGTTTACATTTTAGGAATACATTATGTAGCTTAGAAAGGGTTTTAGAGAAGTTGATGTTATCATAAAAGTTTGAAAGTAATGTCATTATTCCACTTGAAAAATTAAATGACCTTTCCAGTGTCCTAGCAGCATATTCTGTCAATCCACTCTGATTGTAGTCAGTAGCTATCTGTACATAAAAATACATTAATGTGTGTGATCATCTATATTTCTCACTGAACATGTGAATCACATTGGAAGGGTTTGAAAGTTATTTAAACCTGAACATTAGATTAAAAAATAAATAAAAACAAAACCATTTTTTATAACTCTTATCCTGGAAAAAAGTCATAGATGAGTTTGGTTTTCCATGGGGATTAATGAAAAGGATAGCATTTGTATTTTTTCTGTATTTTATTTCAGTATAAATCAAAATATAAAAATTTCTACTCTGAGGATTGCATTACACACCATTTAATAGTCATAGCACCAGTTTATATTTTCAGCTTTGTATTATTCCTCGACTGTCCTTAGAGGGTTTTTCAGAACTTTACTCTTCACCATATGTGAACATCCACATTTCCCCAGTCCACCAATCCACATTTAATTATACTTTATTGAAAGCTGTACAGTAGTTATAGGTTTGAACTTTTCTTTTGCCGCGGTCTTCTGTTGTCCTAAAAATATCACACATCTTTAAAGACTTGAAGGTAATTTATTGAGAACTGGAGAAATGACACATACTGCATTGTCTATACTCAAATATATTTTCAGAACCATTTTCTTACATTTCCTTGGCTTTAGGTCACTTGTGTTTTCAGAGTAGAAATGGGAGCATTGGACTCACGGTTTATACTTATTTGATAGTAAATGTGTCTATGGACACATGCCAGAGAGTTCATCAGGAATTTAGGTGCTGTATTTTCATAAATGATGATGATACATAATGTTGACAGGTAGAGTGGGTATATTACTACTTAAGGCCTTTATTACTTATGGCTTTCATATTTGTGCTGATGCATCGTCTTGTGGTGTCTTAAAACTACATTGCATCAATCTTCTTGCAGTTACACAGTATTATTTATTGTGTTGTGTACTTGACGCTTTTTTGTCAATGGTGTTTTAAGTCTTACCGGGAAGAGGTTAAGATCAGAATTTCTGAAGTCTAAGCCCTGATGCAAGCACCTTGTCCCCCAACTCCAGACTAGAAGTATCTTACAGTATGATTAGCAGATGGAGGGAATAATAGACATGAGATTGTGTGCTGGGAAATATAACACAAGCAGGAGTTAGATAAAAACAAAGTACTCTTACTGGAAGGCTGCAATATAACACAACTTTATTTCTTAGAATTCAGAACACACAAGAACCCGCAAACACAGGGAGAAACAAAGAAGGTTGCTCCCTAAAACAGAGAGGCACATCTCACTCCACCTAAGCTGATGTCTGTTTTCAGATTGATTGTTGCTAGTTCTAGATAACATGCTTCTCTACAGAGCCCCCAAGCCTGCAAACATGACCAGGAAAACCCCCTGAAATGTGAAGTGACAGCCTACAGTTTTAACAGAGAGTTTTCAATACACCACAGATTGTCAATATGAAGACTGGCTATTACAATGTTTGTGGCATTCCTTTTTACAGTTCTCCCACTTCTCTTCAGGAATGCTGCTATTACCTTGCGTAAAAATAAATGCAAAGTAACCAGCAAAATTCTCGTTTACTATTATTTTTGATCTTACGTCAAGGGAGATCAACTTGAACTCTACTTAACTTCAGAAAATTGAGTTAAATACAGTTTAGGGTACTACAAATGCTGAAGCCACATCTGACAATTGTTATGGTTTTCCCCATACACATTTTCTTATTTTTAAGCATGTTTTTTCTCAACAAATGATGTGTTAAGGACCCACGTGGACAAAAAAGTAAACTCACTACTTGGCAATGTAGGGGAAACAGTGAGAATGTTCTACAAATGTGCAAAATCAGCTAATGGGGATGAGGGTGGACATGGGAAACAAGTTTTTTCTGAGGCCTTGTCTACCACATAAATTTTACCACTTTAACTATACAGGTATTTAAAGTGGCACAATTCCCCCTCCCCTCTCCCCGTGACCCCAAGTGAGGATACAGTTATACCAGTATAAAGGTGTTTGTCCTGGTACAGCTATTCCTGTACAGGAAGGTAAATAAGCTATACAGGTACAAGGAACTTTTATTCTGAAATAGCTGTGGACACAGTTGAGATTGTACCAGTATAAATATTTCATTTAAAAAAAAAAGGGATCAGAAGCCCAGTCTACCTGGAGTTAGCATGTAATGCTCTCATGAGAGACCAAGTGTTGTCATAGTAGGATCCTGTGCCTCTGTAGATTGTCAGTTTTTCCATGAGGGTGTTGTTGATTAGGTCAGTTAGCCAATCAAAGAATGAGGGGGCAATAGTAGATTTCCATTTTTGTAAAATGACCCTTTTGGCTACTCTGTGTGCTGCAGCAATCAATTTCCTTGCATTACTTGATCAGGGTACATCATCTACTATGCCAAAAACCCAGAGGATTGATGTAGGCTAACCATACACATTAATCTTGGTCCTACATTCATTTTAATAGCTTCTACCTTTCCCAATAAAGATATAGGTAGAGACCACCATTTCTCTATTGTCTTTTGTCAATTCTCTGACACCCATATTTGCAGATACCAACTCTGATAAATTATAGCATATCTTGATGCCTAAGTAGGTTCTCTTTTTGCATGAATGAAAGGAGAATGATAGATATTTCATATCCATTTAAAATACAATCACTTAAGCCTTGTTTCAGTTTATCTGAAATCTGGATATCTCAAAATAGTTTACTGTAGATAGCAGCAGTGGAATGAAAGAGGATGGATTTTTGAGCGTGAGCAGAATATCATCAGTGTACAGACTAATCTTGAACCATCTTGGATGGTAATTCCTTCAGTGGAGGGTATCTGTCTGATGTATGCTGCTAATGGTCCCATAGCTATATCAAATGGTAGAGGCAATAGAGGCCCCCCGATGCATTCCTGGATTTAACTGAGAAGTGGAAGAGAGAACACCTTTTGTTTGTAGGTATGGCCATTCCACTTGATCAAAGGCCTTTTCAGCATCTAACAATAAGATACCAGCTGAAGCATCAGTTGTTTGTGCCTGGCAAACGAATTGGAATATCTTCCAAGTATTATCTCCTGCTAATCTGCCATGAATAAAACCCACCTGATACACGTGAATGATTGACGGTGGAATGTACTGTAAGTATGAAGTGAGAATCTTTGTCAGAATTTTATAATCTGTGTACAACAGAGAGAAGAGTCAGTAACTGCCACAATGAAGACCATCCTTGTCTTTTTTTAGAATTAGGGTAATTATGGTCATCCTTGTGTCTCTTGACGTTATTGCTGTTGTAAATATTTATTATAGACTTCTGACAATATTGGTACTAACTGATTGATAAATGTCTTAGAAAATTCTGCTGGAAAGCCATCAAACTCAGGCACTTTGCCTGAGCTAAGTAAGCCAATTGCCTGCTTAACTTCTAGGAGAAAGATCTTCCTCCATATAATCAGTTTGAGGTAGCAACAATATATTTCGGGGTACTCCCTCCACGAATGTGTCAAATAGAATGAAATTGAACTCACCATGAGATGTATAATCGGACTCATAAACGTCAGGACGGCTGTCCTGTAGCAATGTGGATATAGTGTTATTGGATGATGCCATTTTAGTTTTTGTTGCTAGGAGTTTGCCTGCTTTACTCCTCATTCATATGCCTCCATTTAGCTTTCTTAAGCATGAATTCAATCTGGGTGGACATACTTTCACAGTATGTGTATTTTGAGGAGTGCAGTGGCTCATTATTCTGAGAGTCTTCGTTATGGTTTTTTTCCCCTTGAAATTTGCTACCTCCTCTGCCAAAGAATTAGGTAATTCATTTCTTTCTTCTTTTCAGAGGCAAATTTTATGCATTCTCTCTTTAAGGTAGCCTTCAGTGCTTCCCATAAAGTTGTAATAGAAAAGACAATATTTGTATTTTCTTTCAAGAAGTTGGTTATGAATGTTTAAATCACTTGAAGAAATTTAGGTTCTCTAGGTAGAAGTGTGTTTAATTCCCATCTCAAGGATCTTTTAGCACTGTGACCAGTATTTGTGTGAGGAGAAATTGGAGTATGATCAGAGATGATACTATGGACTTCTACCTGTGGACATGCAGAAGCTAGCACCTTAGATATCATAACAAAATCTAATCTGGAATAGGAGGCATGAACCATGGGGAACAACGTATAGTCATATTTTGTAGGATGCGTCAGTCTCCAAATATCTATTAGTTCAATATCCTTGAGTAGGGATAATGGATAGTTTGCAAAGGCCTGATATTTTCACCTAGAATATTGAGATTTGTTTATGATATCATCCATGACAGCATTCCGATCCCCTCCTAGTACCACTGGGACATCAGCACTGTTGAAATAATGTCAAAAGAAAAGGAGTACTTGTGGCACCTTAGAGACTAACGAATTTATTTGAGCATAAGCTTTCGTGAGCTACGGCTCACTTCATCGGATGCATACTGTGGAAACTGCAGAAGACATTATATACACAGAGACCATGAAACAATACCTCCTCCCACCCCACTCTCCTGCTGGTAATAGCTTATCTAAAGTGATCACTCTCCTTACAATGTGTATGATAATCAAGGTGGGCCATTTCCAGCACAAATCCAGGTTTTCTCACCCTCCGCCCCCCCCCCCCCCACACAAACTCACTCGCCAGCTGGTAATAGCCCATCCAAAGTGACCACTCTCTTTACAATGTGTATGATAATCAAGGTGGGCCATTTCCAGCACAAATCCAGGTTTTCTCACCCCCCACCCCTTTCCAAACTCACTCTTTGTGAGTGGATTTGTGCTGGAAATGGCCCACCTTGATTATCATACACATTGTAAGGAGAATGATCACTTTAGATAAGCTATTACCAGCAGGAGAGTGGGGTCGGAGGAGGTATTGTTTCATGGTCTCTGTGTATATAATGTCTTCTGCAGTTTCCACAGTATGCATCCGATGAAGTGAGCTGTAGCTCACGAAAGCTTATGCTCAAATAAATTGGTTAGTCTCTAAGGTGCCACAAGTACTCCTTTTCTTTTTGCGAATACAGACTAACACGGCTGTTACTCTGAAATAATGTCAGTTATTTCAGTGGTAAAAGTTGCATTGCCCCCACTAGGATTTCATGTACTCCCCCAAATTAATCTCTCAGTGTTGAAAATGCTTTCAATTATTATGTATCTGCCCCCTGGATCTGACCACAACTGAATAGATTGAAAAATTAGGCTCTTGTGTATAAGTATTGCTACTCTCCTGCTTCTGGAGTTGAAAGAGTAGTGATACAAAGAAAATTTAAAATCCTTATACTTGAGTTCCTTTTTGCCTAGCAGCTGACATCAGCTTAACTTTGTCATTAAACCTGGGTAATTTTAAAATGATGGGCCTGGGGTTATTATTTTTCTCTCTCTTTCTGGCCCCTGCCACTCAATGAGCCCTTTCAGTCTCCAGGGGAGGGAATCCAGGATCCAATCCCAGTACCTCAGATTGTGTATTCTTGAGAAATCTAATCATGTGTTTTCCTTCCAGCTCTTCAGGGACCCTCAGTTACTGCAAATTATTCCTGCGCACTCTGTGTTCAAGATCTTCTTTCTCCTCAAGACTGGTTAGTCTTTGCCTTAAGGAAGCATTCTTTATTTTAACCTCCTTCAGTTCCAAGGCAGTTTTTCATAGTTCATTATGTAAATAGGTCAAACGAGCTTTGACTTAATCGTAGAATATCAGAGTTGAAGGGACCTCAGAAGGTCATCTAGTCCAACCCCCTGCTCAAAGCAGGGCCAATCCCCAATTTTTGCCCCACATCCCTAAATGGCCCCCTCAAGGATTGAGCTTACAACCCTGGGTTTAGCAGGCCAATGCTCAAACCACTGAGCTATTCTTCTCCCATATCTTTAGAGAGCTCATGCATATCTTGAGATAAAGATCAAATTTAGTAGTTAGAAAGTCCTTCATAGCTGAAAAGTCCTGTGTGAGAGATTACTGGGTTTCCTCAGCCTTCTCTTTCTTTAGAAAAGGAGTACTTGTGGCACCTTAGCGACTAACACGGCTGCTACTCTGAAGTCTTTCTTTGGAGACTCAGGCTTGGATCATTCTGCATTTCTATTTTCCCCAGCAGCATACAAAATAACCCAAGAATAAGAGTCTCCTTAGTCTAATTACAGGTTTCAGACTAGCAGCCATGTTAGTCTGTATTCGCAAAAAGAAAAGGAGTACTTGTGGCACCTTAGAGACTAACAAATTTATTTGAGCATAAGCTTTCGTGAGCTACAGCTCACTTCATCGGATGCATTCAGTGGAAAATACAGTGGGGAGATTTATATACATAGAGAACATGAAACAATGGGTGTTACCATACACACTGTAACGAGAGTGATCACTTAAGGTGAGCTATTACCAGCAGGAGAGCAGGGGGGAAAAAACCTTTTGTAGTGACAATCAAGGTGGGCCATTTCCAGCAGTTGACAAGAACGTCTGAGGAACAGTGGGGAATGGAGCGGGGGAATAAACATGGGGAAATAGTTCACTTTGTATCATGACCCATCCACTCCCAGTCTCTATTCAAGCCTAAATTAATTGTATCCAGTTTGCAAATTAATTCCAATTCAGCAGTCTCTCGTTGGAGTCTGTTTTTGAAGTTTTTTTGTTGAAGAGTTGCAACTTTTAGGTCTGTAATCAAGTGACCAGAGAGATTGAAGTGTTCTCCGACTGGTTTTTGAATGTTATAATTCTTGACGTCTGATTTGTGTCGATTTATTCTTTTACGTAGAGACTGTCCAGTTTGACCAATCTACATGGCAGAGGGGCATTGCTGGCACATGATGGCATATATCACATTGGTAGATGTGCAGGTGATTAGTAAATTTCTGACAGAAAGTGACAGTTTGGATACTTGTGAGCTCTTAACTGATGAGGAATTACTGTATGGGTTGAGGAAACCAGGAATCAGACATTCTTCTTGGTCATGTGATCCCCCTCTCTCTCCTGAGAGGCAGGAATTCTTTAACTTAGCTGATTTAAATTTATAACTTCCCCTAATTTGGTATCCTAAGCATCCTATTTTTTCCTTTTTCCTCCCCCAAATGAACTCTCAGAAGATTTGCAGAGTTAGAATTGGATTGATTTTTGTGATTTCTTTGTGACTATGAACAGAGATTAGAGCTGAAAGAAAAGTGACTCATCTAGTGTAGATGTTCACTGCTGCATGACTGACAGCTTGTGAGTGAAGAGAAACATGGTTGCCTTTTCCTATGGGAAGTCAGCAGGGAAAAGGACATTTCATTCAGCTAAACTGAGGACCTATTTTGAAAGAGGATGCTTCATTTGTACCAGGAGAGTGGGCAACACTATCACAAACTCTCTCTCTACAATATCCAGAAATGCTCTTTCCCCAAAATGTTAAATATATCTACACTGATCCCTGTTTTGATTATGTTCTCTTTCCTATCACTGGGCCTGGAGCAAAGCCAAACTGAAAAACACCTATTGACATCAATAGGGTTTGGAACTGGCCGAAGACTTTATCCTGTCAGGCTTCTGTAACAAAGAAGCTTTCTGCTCCTTCAAAAAGATCTATGGTTAAGTATTGAGACTGCTTTTTTGACCTACTTCTTTCAAAGAACTTCTTTTTGAATTACTCCCTTCCCAATAATCCACCCCTAACAGACTTCAGACCTATTGTGAAGATTTCTTTGGATGTAGTTGGTTACCTTTAAAGAAAAACAAAACCTTTAGTAAAGAGAAAGTATTCTACTTCATTTCAAAATCAGTCTAAACCTGAGGGTTATGTCATCCAGTTGCAGCAGTTGGAAACAAACTCCTTCAAACTGGAGAAAAAAAATCAATATTCTTCTTTGTTTAAAAAAAAAATCCTTCATAGTTCTAGAGACAGACAGACATTGGTTCATTCCAGATTCTATTATTATTGTGTTAGGCACTAGACCAACACATATAAATACACAGTTCCTGTTTCAAGGAGTTTAGGCTCACTTCTTTGCTATTGTCAAATTTAAGGCAACATTACTATTTGGAGGCAATCTGGGGATGAAGGATCTGAGCAGCAGTAATGAAATCATGTGGTCTGAATATTTTTTTCAATACATAAATAAATAAATAGCACCACTCACCACTGGCCCTTTACCTAATAATTTGCAGTTGCTAATTTCCTTTAGACATGGTTGCAGTGGGGGGGAGGGCTGAGGAGGAATTAATAGAAAAGGATAGTCTTTTGAGATATATTGGCAGCATACAACTATGATCCCAGTCGAAAGCCCACTGATATAAATGGAAAGACTCCCTTGTAAATCAACATCCTTGCTTTCCGTTTAGGATTTTGGTATTTGGTTAAGAGACCAAACAAGCATCACATTCTCATTTACACCAGCATAAATCTAATGTAGTTTATTGATTCTGGCAGAGTTACACTAGGTTAATGTGAGATCACAATTTGGCCCATCTAACAAGACTTTCTTGCCAGTTCTCTGCACTTTTTTGGTGCTTTGTTTTTTGTGGAGACTACGAATGAAGAGGACAGCTGTATCTGCTATTGGGAGCTGGACACCACAAGATTCAAACAGCCAATGAACTGCTCCATCTTTGCAGCATAATTCTCCATTGACCGATCAGATTGATTTTCATAAGTTAAGTCCTGCCATTAGGCTCAGGAATGTTTTGGCAGGGAAAACCTCCACATTGTGACAGATATGTATCACAACACCAGGTACAAATCTGCAAGGCTCCCACACAGTTTGCAGGGGTTATCTTCTCTTTGGAAGTGCATGTCATAAAGGCATAGCAACCTATTCAAGGGAACAAAATTGCCATATATCACTATGAATTCCTACAGCTGCAAGCCACAGAAGTAAGTGGTGTTTGAAGTGTGTGACTGAGTGCAGAAGTTTTGGAACAAGAACACATATAATTTATCAGTAAAAACAGCAGAAGGAGGAGGAGTTCAACTACAAAGAGAGAGGATGTGGGTTTGAAAACAAGATAAGCAGCTCATCTGGTACTGATACATCTGGGGATTCAAATGCAGAAGGCCTGGGTCCCTAGTTGATGGGTGAATCATTGATTTCAGAGCTAGTGCACCCCCAGTTTATAAATCTAAGATCTTTCTTTAATCTGGAGATAAGTTTTGGAGAATTCCTCTGGCAGAATTCACTTTTCAAGAAGTGAGAGACCTATGTATTAATTTATTTACTATAAGCAATCATCTCTAATTTAAAGGGGAAACTCTGTAAAACAATAGATACACTTGTTAAAAATCTCATTTCACCAGGGAATGACGTGTTTCCCCATGCATTCAGCCTGAGTAAATGAACTTGGCTCCACAGAGATGGAGTGGGACAGAATAATCCCCTCCCGAGGCTACAAAGCTGCTGTTGATGTCTCAGGGCTACAGTATCTTCTGAATTCCATGCATCCCCTTATATGTGGGAGGAGGAGGAATGCCTTTTGGTCATCATAGTCACAAACCCACTATCTCCCTCCAAGCACGCCTCTGCATTGATGCAGAAAGAGCCCCCATAGAGTGCACATCCCCTGCCAGGCCTCCTGAATCATATTCCTGAATCGTCTTCCTTACATGGCAGAACTATATAGGCCTCTCTGTGTCTGGTGCCCTCTGTAGCCACAAAGGAGGGGGCCCCTATGAGAATACCCAGTATGTATGTTTAATACATTTTGAAGGACAGCATTAGGGAAAAAAAAGCTCCATTTTTATTTACCTGCAAAATTCAGGATTGTATGTGTCTCCATTTTATACTTTAGTTGATAGAATGAGGAATAATAGTAATACATAGTTCTTGTATCAGACTTTTATTGCTGAAATGTACTGGATGCACCTGCTTGTCCTATGAGTTTCATTCTTTCATCAGAAAGACAGAACCCTCAATTCAGCCATCTCCCATTAAACACTAATGATCCTGATTCTGCATTCACCATCGTGTTGCATCCAGCTATATGGAGCCATGTCAGTTTCCATGGGTCCCTACCCACATAGATCAGATTGCAGGGTCAGGGCTTTAAGGTTTTGCTGTTCACTTAAACTAATCTCAGTCCCTCCTTTGGACAATCCTATTGGTTTTGGAGATGGTTATCCAGCCAGCCAGCCACACAAGAGGAGATTTCTAAGAAAGAGGCTAGCCTCTATAGGGATTTTGTGTCCTCCTTACCATGTTCTCTCACTAGAATCTCAAGGTAATGAAACCCTGCTTCCATACTGTATCTCCTTATCTAAAAGTCTTTCATGAAAAGGTGCTAGCTGAGGATGTTGATAACTTCAGTGATATTGGGGAGTTATTAATCACTATTATAATAAGTAGCACAGATACAGAATTTTACATTTTCAAACCTCATATAAACAGGTAATTAAATATAAAAAATTTACACAGAAAGAATCCCATTAGCCTTACTGAATGCAATAATAAAATATTTAGCATCTATAGAGCTATTGTTTTAAACATTTGTGTATTCCCATTATTGCCATTTACACTCTGTTACAATACAAAACACATGTAACTAATGTAAGTACACTGCTGTGTCTTAATATATGTAATTTTGTGGTAAATGTGTCCTGAAAAGTATAGATAATGTATAGTCGTTAAAAGTTAACATTTACCAACATCTGCCACTTTATAATACGTCAATGACAGCAGTTAGTTTTCTATTCTAAGTGCAGGGAAATACTGCACCAGCTCAAAATACCTGTACAGAAGGTCTGAAAACTCACTAGTATTGCAAACCCAAAGTAGTGTTCAAGAGGAAAATCCTCAGACTCTGCTAGGTTCTTCCATCCATGTTTGAAATCCTCAGATTAGAGAGGTTGATAGGCCTTTTCCCCAAAACAAAAGCAGGCATGAAAAATTGTTGACATTATCACTGCTTTCCAATTTTTGCATAATTTTCTGCAACATTTAAAAGAAATTAGTTTGAGAACTCTGTTTTCAGTAAGAAAAACTCATGAAAAATTGGAAAATGCGTCCATATCAATCCAGCAAAATGCAAACAACTTTGAAATTTTTCACAGCTCTGCTTCCCCATTTTTCTATCAGTTCCACCACAAACAGCTTTGCAAAGTGAGCAAGAAGTTAACTGAGGTTTTCAGAAGCACTCAGTACTGGCCTAACTGCTCCCATTCAATGGTAAAACTTCCATCATATGCCAGAACTGAATGCTTTAGAAAATACCACCCTAGTATCACAAGTAGGAAATTCTGCAGCAATACTGGCAACAGAGGATCTTATCTTCCTCTGAAGAAGTAGGCTCTTACTATTCTGGAACTTTAATTTCTCGTTGCCATTCTGGGTTTGCCTTTTTATCTACTGTCATAAATATAAAGGGAAGGGTAACCACCTTTCTGTATACAGTGCTATAAAATCCCTCCTGGCCAGAGGCAAAACCCTTTCACCCATAAAGGGTTAAGTAGCTAAGGTAACCTCTCTGGCACCTGACCCAAAATGACCAATGAGGGGACAAGATACTTTCAAATCTGGAGGGAGGGACAAAGGGTCTTTGTGTTGCTTTTGCTGGGAACAGATCAGGAATGTAGGCTTCCAACTCCTGTTAAGTTAGTAAGTAATCTAGCTAGAAAATGCGTTAGATTTCCTTTTGTTTAATGGCTGGTAAAATAAGCTCTGCTGGAGGGAATGTATATTCCTGTTTTTGTGTCTTTTTGTAACTTAAGGTTTTGCCTAGAGGGATTCTTTATGTTTTGAATCTGATTACCCTGTAAGGTATTTACGATCCTGATTTTACAGAGGTGATTCTTTTACTTTTTCTTTAATTAAAATTCTTCTTTTAAGAACCTGACTGATTTTTCGTTGTTCTTAAGATCCAAGGGTTTGGGTCTGTGTTCACCCGTACAAATTGGTGAGGATTCTTATCAAGCCTTCCCCAGGAAAGGGGGTGTAGGGCTTGGGGGGATATTTTGGGGGAAGACGTCTCCAAGTGTTCTCTTTCCCTGTTCTTTATTTAAAATGCTTGGTGATGGCAGTATACTGTGCAAGGACAAGGCAAAGCTTGTACCTTGGGGAAGTTTTTAACATAAGCTGTAAGAATAAGCTTAGGGGGTCTTTCATGCAGGTCCCCACATCTGTGCCCTAGAGTTCAGAGTGGAGAAGGAACCTTGACATCTACTAACCAGTTTTTCTTGTTCTATATAAATCATGTTAAATTACTTTCCTATATTTGGCCCAACAGCACTGTGGTACAAAGAGCCACCAGACAGGTTACTAGTTTACGTCACTCAGTTGTTGAGACCAGAGGGAGGAAGCAGTCTACCTGGTCACCCACCAGAAAAGAAGGTTACAAAACAATCAGTCATCAGTAGGACTTATCAGAGTGTGGGAAGGGAGACGAATCATAAGACACAGGAAAGGGAAGCGTAAAAGTTCAGCAGATCATGAAATTTCCTACATAGCCTGTACACTTGTGATATACTGGAGTGCAATCCAGTGAGGGGGCTGTGTCACCCCTGTTCTGAAACTTTGGATGCCTTACAATACCTTGCTGGTAGTAGCTACCACCTGGGCTCCTCACAGTCAGCCTCTCAGCATGCAAGTTACACCCTCAGTGTCTGTGTATAACTACAGCCTGCCAGCCACAGTTGGGTTACATTCTGGTTTTCACCAGCATTGGTTATTCTGCAGGGTGACCCCAACACATCCCCAGTCCCAGAATTTCCCCCAGAAATGTATGTCCTGTACTCCCCAGTCTTCTCCCAGATAGTCAAAGAATATTAAGTCTGTTATTCCTTCAGGGGAATAATATATACCAGCTTGCCACCTTAAATGGAGTTACCCAGATGCTTTAAATTAAAAACACAGTGGATTAGATAAAACAAATAAAACAAGTTTATTAGCTACAAAAAGAGAAATTTTAAGTGAGTACAAGCAATGAAGCATAAAAGTGAGAAATGGTTACAAGAAAACAAAGATAAAAACACTTTCTAGTGCCTAGCTTAACAAACTATATTTGATTCAAAGCAAAGTTTCTCATCACATGCTTCCAGCAGCATTACTGACCAAATTTTCAGGTCAGAACCCCTCCCCCAGAGTCCAATGGCTGTTTCCTTTGTTTTCTCTGATGCAGAGAATGAGATGGGCAGGGAGGGGGGGCTCTTTGGGATGTTTGCCCCTCCTTTTTATAGTTTCAGTCCCTCTTTGAAAACCATTTCCAGCTGAGTACCAAGAGAAAGGGTCTGGTGGAGGAGAAAACCTGATGCTGTTTCTTTACTGAGATGCAGATCTTTTCCCCTACCCCATCTCTTGCTATAGAATGGTCACTTGATAAGCGATGGCCCATTGCTGATTCCTGTATGGAGCATCAGCTTGCCTTTTGTCTTTGAGAAACTGGTTTAGCTACTCCTCAGACTTATTTGGGAAACACAAGTCAGTCATAATTTTAGTTCATGTTCATAAGTTTACTCATAATGTTGCTACATACATTTTACCATGATATTACTGATCAGCAAGTTATGAGTTTTCAAATGATGCCTCAGAAGTCATGCCTTGTACAAAGATTACTACAACAGTGTGTAGGGTGTAAATAGAGGGGTGCATTCTATCACAACCCTATTCAGTGCAAAGTTAATGCAATGGTCCTTCAGTTCCTGTTTAAAAAGTGGAGATGTAGGAGTGTTGGGTAATCTTCTTTTGTACACATGCAAATTTAACTATATTTTCATTTTGTAATGTAGCACCGCAGTCTATTCAAATGTGGCACATTACTACTGAACTTTAAAAGGGGACTGCAGTTAGCAATGATATATCTATAGCAGTATATAACTATGTTCTTTTGAGTGCAAAACACTACAACATTCATAAGAAAAGTTGATTTTGCATCCATAATGCATGCATCCATAATATATTAGCTCTTTTTGGAGTTTGAAGATTAAAAAGGTAATTATTTGAGTAACACTTCATTTCCTATTACTGGATCCATTACCTAATAAGGATAATTGCATTATAAAAGTAGTAGGATACATTTTTTCCCTCTGTTACTATTCCAAACAAGAACAAAAATCCATAGGCCCTCAAACTGTTCCAAAACAAATTTAATCAAGCGTTGTGGTATAAATCCTCAGGTGGTACATATTGCTTTAGTGACTTCAATGTTTGCAGCAGCTGAGACTCTGGCCCTTTATTCCTTGCTCTTTTATTACCCATTCGGTCAGATTCCTTTTGGCTCTCTGGTCTCAAAGGAGCAGTGTTTTCATTTATTCAGCTAAGCCTGGAATCAGAGAAGTAACATTTCAGTAGGAACAGACATACATATGGGGAGGGATTTTCAAAAGCACTCAGCATTGGCCTAACTGCTGCCAGTGAAGTCCACAAGAGTTTTATCATTGACTTCAAAGGGAGTAGAATTAGGCCAAAAATAAGCACTTTTGAAAACCCCACCCATTAAGTACTTCTCTTTATAGTATCATTACTGTCCAGTGTCTCAAAGCATCTGTTTGGGGATTTACCTAGTGTTGTTTCTCAGACCACATACTTTAATCTGAATTTTTAAGGATGTGAGAAATTTAGTGGCTAATTATTTTATATGTATAAGTTTGAAGTTTACACAAGATGCTTCTTAGATTACATGTTTTTAACTGAAAATGAGACTAAATCCGTAAAATACTTCAAGAATATGAGATTAATTGATTTAAAGAATATGTTGTATTGATTCAAGGTGTTTTACAATTCTACTGGATTGACCCTGTTACATTTTATTCTAAAAATATATGGAGATTTTTCTATTGTGTTTGTTTCTCTCTGCTGGAGATGAGCTAGAGGCTCCTTGGCTAAAATGATGCAAGGAAAGGAAGTGTCATCTAAGACATTTATCTGCTTGGTGCATATTACTTGTAAGTTTCATTCCATTTTATATAATGTTGCATGATTTTGATACAACACCTTTTATACTCTCCCCCCACCCCAGCTCATACACATGCAAATAGTATCCAGGCATTTTTCCATTTGCTCAGCAAACTAATATATAGCATTTACTTCATCTTCTGGATTTCAAAATCACAAAGGCACATACTTCCAAAGCCTGAATCTTGAAGTCAGTAGTAGATTTGCAGGATCAGAGCCTTATTTAGTAAAGACAAATGAGTCCATAGACATTTCTTTAACCCTAAAATCAGGGGGTCTGTCAAGGTTCCTTCCCCACTCTGAACTCTAGGGTACAGATGTGGGGACCTGCATGAAAACCCCCTAAGCTTATTTTTACCAGCTTAGGTTAAAACTTCCCCAAGGTACAGACTTTTTTTTGCTGCCACCACCAAGCGTCTAACAAATATATATATATATATATATATATAACAGGGAAAGAGCCCGCTTGGAAATGTCTTTCCCCCCAAAATCCTCCCCAAACCTTACATCCCCTTTCCTTGGGGAGGCTTGATAAAAATCCTCACCAATTTGCATAGGTGAACACAGACCCAAACCTTTGGATCTCAAGAACAATGAAAAAACAATCAGGTTCTTAAAAGAAGAATTTTAATAAAAGAAAAAGTAAAAGAATCACCTCTGTAAAATCAGGATGGTAAATACCTTACAGGGTAATCAGATTCAAAACATAGAGAACCCCGCTAGACAAAACCTTAAGTTACAAAAAGACACAAACACAGGAATATACATTCCATTCAGCACAGCTATTTTATGAGCCATTTAAACAAAACAGAATCTAATGCATATCTAGCTAGATTACTTACTAAGTTCTAAGACTCCATTCCTGCTCTGGTCCTGGCAAAAACAGCACACAGGCCGAGAGAGCCTTTGTTTCCCCCCCCCCCCCCTCCAGCTTTGAAAATATCTTGTCTCCTCATTGGTCATTTTGGTCAGGTGCCAGCGAGGTTATCCTAGCTTCTTAACCCTTTACAGGTGAAAGGGTTTTTCCTCTGGCCAGGAGGGATTTTAGAGGTGTTTACCCTTCCCTTTATATTTATGACAGGGTCCCAAAGCTTATAGATTTCTGATGACCTCTAATCTCAGTGTTAAGAAGGTATTATTGAAAGCACCATTTTTTCTTTGTCTAGTCTTTCATTCCCTATTTCATTTTTTTAAATGTTTCCAGTGAGATGAGTTTTCCAAGGTGACTTCACAATTAATTCACATCATGTCAGAAACTGTTGCTTAAAGTAACTGACCTGAGAGGTTTTCCACTGGATTCTAAAAATAAAATAAGCAAATGCATCTAAGAATAACCTACGTGCATATTTAAAATTTGCATCTTAGAAGCATTCCTCTAATTAAATATACATATTGAATGGCCTACTTCCTTTCATATTCTCTGTTAAAACAGTGATACAGTTATGAATTAAATATGAGGTAAAACAAATATCTTATAAAGGGTCCTATTAAAAATAGTCCTAAGATTTCATGCTTAGTAAACTTCTAGACTTAGACACTGCACATCCCACTCCCAACTGATTCATTGGGAAATTACCTTTTTTGTTGTTTTCAAGTTTACCTTCATGCAGTGCCAGCTCCCTGAGCGTTGCATAGCATCTTAGGGCATGGCTACACTTGCAGATGTAGAGCACTGTGAGTTAAACCCGCCTTCATAGAGCGCAGTAGGGAAGGTGCTGCAGTCTGTCCACACTGACACCTGCAAGTGCACTGGCATAGCCACATTTGCAGCACTTGCAGCAGCATTGGGAGCGATGCATTATGGGCAGCTATCCCACAGAGCACCTCTTTCCATTCTGGTGCTGTGGCTTGTGGGAAGGGGGCGGGGAGCACAGAGCATTCTGTGTCCTGTCCCAACACCCAGTGATGCATTGGTTCGCATCCCAGCATTCCCTTTACTTCCGTCCACATTTGGTGCCATCGTTCAACATTTTTTTGTACTGCGTGCTCTGTCGTCCCTTTCGGTCTGCAGGAATGGAGCCCGAATTGTTGAGGAGGATGCTGACGAGTCTCGCCAGCACATCACATTTGGCAGTCAAGTTATTCCTTATGATCCAAAGTGACAGTGAGGGCTCCGACGATATTGACTTGAGTAACGCATAGGACATGAATTTGCCTGTCACATTCACGAACATGCTCACCACCATGGAACACCACTTTTGGGCTTGGGAAACAAGCACTGAGTGGTGGGATCACATTGTCATGCAAGTCTGGGGTGACGAGCAGCGGCTGCAGAACTTTCAGATGAGAAAAGCCACTTTCATGGGACTGTGCGCCGCAGGGTGGGGACGAGCTCTTCACAAGGACACAAGATTGTGAGCTGCCCTGACTGTGGAGAAGCGGGTGGCTATTGCCATCTGGAAGCTGACAACTCCAGACAGCTACCGATTGGTCGCTAACCAGTTTGGAATGGGGAAGTAGACTGTTGGAATTGCGTTGATGCAAGTTTTCAGGGCTATTAATTGCATCCTGCTCAGAAGAACTGCGACTCTGGGTTACGTGCATGACATTGTGGCTGGCTTTGAACGAATGGGTTTCCCCAACTGCGGAGGGGCAATAGATGGCACGCTTATTCCAATTCTGGCACCAGCCCACCTAGCCTCAGAGTACATTAATCAGAAGAGGTATTTCTCAATGGTTCTCCAGGCGCTTGTGGATCACCATGGGCATTTCATTGACATTAACGTAGGTTGGCCCAGAAAGGTGCATGATACACACATCTTTCAGAACACTGGCCTGTTCAGGAAGCTGCAAGCTGGGACTTTTTTCCCCAGACCAGAAGATCACCATAGGGGAAGTCAAAATGCCCATTGTGATCCTTGGAGACCCTGCTTACCCTTTAATGCCGTGGCTCATGAAACCCTATACAGGGAGCCTTGACAGCAGCAAGAAGCAGTTCAACAACAGGCTGAGCCAGTGCAGAATGACTGTGGAATGTGCTTTTGCCCATTTGAAGGGCTGCTGGTGCTCTCTGCATGGGAAGCTGGACCTGCCCGCTGACAACATCCCTGTGGTTATAGCCGCATGCTGTACCCTTTAACACATTTGTGAAGGGAAGGGTGAAAGATTCACTCAGGCATGAAACTTGGAGGTTCAACACCTGGAGGCTGAATTTGAACAGCCAGAGAGCAGGGCTATTAGAGGAGCCCCTCATGGGGCTGCAAGGATTAGGGATGCCTTGAGGGAGCAATTTGAGGCTGAAAGCCACCAGTAATGTCTGGTGCCCTGCAGGGGAGTGAATTGCAGTGGTTCTAATGTTAGTAGGAATCTGTGTTTGCTACGCTGACTTGCGGTGCCTGTTTCTTTCCTGGGCTAAGGTATCTTTTACTTTATATAATAAAGTTTTCAAAGCCAAAAATTCCATTTATTGAAAATAAATACAACTGCTTGGGAAACAGAAAGGGCAAGGGGGTGGGGTGGGGTGGGGAATGGTACAAGCACAGATCTGCGTATGTCCTGTTATCATACTCAGCCTTTCTGTCTGGAGTGCTGTGCAATGTGTGATGGGGGTTGAGTGCAGAGGGTAAGGGGTGTAGTTTTCAGGGCTGGGTGGTGAAGGCAGCTGGTGGTGGTAAGGACCCAGCTGTTGGGGAAAGTGGGTTGGAGGTGACATGGGGCACAAGGGAAAGTTTTGGGACAAGAGCTGTGGGGGGGAGGGGGTGGTAGTGCTCTGCCTGCATGGCTACAAGTGCCTGGATTGAGTCTGCTTAGCGCTCCACCATGCTTATCAGCTGCTCTGTGCTTTGCTGCTGGAGCACCGCGCTTTTGTGCTGGCACTCCTCATTCTGCTGGCGGATCCTCCTTTCACTGTCCCACCACTCCTGCACTTCTTGATTTTCATTACTGGAATGCTGCATTACTTCATGCAACATGTCTTCCTTGCTTCTACGTGGCCTCTGATTCTTTTAAGTCTTTCAGCCAGTGATAACACTGACAGCTGAGATCTCAAGGTTGCATCTGTAAAGGCAAAATGCAACCCTTAACAGATGCAGCATTGTTCACACCAGACAGAGCAATGATTCCCTCATACTTAAGGACAAGCACAGGCTACACAATAGCATAATTTGCCTGTCCCAAAGCGAGCACATATAACCCACAGGAGCCCCAAAATGGCAAGTAAGCACAGGGTCAAGCGTGACGGATTGTTTCACGGGTGTACTTTCCTCTGGTTTTCTGTGCCTTGGGGAGAGCCAACAGCGGCAGGGGGCCCCTATACCTAACACTGTCCCCAGACTTTCCACAGGAGTTCACCCTGGAAGATATCTTGCTGTGGAGGGTGACCTGGGAAGCAAGGGAGGGTCTTCTACTCCAATGTAGATTCCACCCAGGCCCATATGCAGCTTGCCTGTGTGCATCAGTGGTCCCCCTGCCCCTCACAGCACAGTGGCATGGACAAGTTAGCCTTACTGGGATGAGGAACACAGTGGCTCCCCCAAGAAACCTGCGCAAGCGCATTGCTCAAGTTCTGGATGAGAACTTTGACAAGATCACTGAGGCAGATTACCACAATGTGAGAGAGTACATCAATGCCCTATTCCGCATCTAGGCATGCATGCAGCCCTAACCCTCCTCGCCCCAAGAGCCCGCACCGAATAACTTCCTTCCTAAAATAAAAGCCGCTTACTGGGAATCTCCTCTGATGTTTATTCTTCCCCCAAGCACCAGCTGCTGTGACTGGCTACCTTCCTCCTGGCTTGAGAGCAGCTCCTGGCTGCATTCATCTAGGGATTCTGGGGTGACTTTCTCCACCTCAGCACCCTCGCTTGCACTTTGCTCCTCCTCCTCCAGCCTTGTTGAACTGCGCTCTGATGTGTTCATGATGGTACTTAGAGTGGAGGTGGGGTTGGCCCCCCCCCTCCAAGTATCATGTCCAACTCTTTGTAGAAATGGCAGGTCCCAGGGGCAGCACCAGAGCGGCTGTTTGCCTTGCAGGCTTTGCGGTAGGCATTCTGCAGCTCCTTCACTTTAATCCTGCACTGCAGTGCGTCCTGGTCATGGCCCCTTTCCATCATGTCCCTTGATATCTGCCCAAAGGTATTGTAATTCCTATGGCTGGAGCGCAGCTGGGACTGGAAAGCTTCCTCCCCCATGAGGAGGTCCAGCACCTCGCCATTGCTCCATACTGGGGATCGCCTGGCGTGTGGAGGCATGGTCACCAGGAAAGATTTGCTGAGAGCAATCCACACCTGGCTGAGCAAACAGGAAGGGGATTTTCAAAATTCCCAGAGAATTTAAAGGATGGGTCTGATGTTGGTCACCTGAGGGCAGGGCAGTAGAGTTCAAAGGGATGACCAGAGTGGCTAGCACAGGCATTGTGGGACACTTCTGGAGGCCAATCAGAGTAGCCATGGAGTCAGAGCGCTCTATGTGCTTTGCCAGTGTGGACAGGTAGTGAGCTAGTGTGCCTGGGGCTCCTTTATTGCCCTGTAACTCGCAAGTGTAGCCAAGCCCTCAGGAATTGTAAAGTTCATTCAGAGGAGCTCTCTTTTCCCCTGCTGAATGGTATGCCAGATGCAAACTTATTTTCATGGTTTGTTTCTGGCTCTGCAATGAGTTTTCTGGCTCTGTGTTACTCCGGCCTAAACATCTAGAGATATGTGGTGTGGGTAAGGGGAGGCAGCTGGGGAGCTGTGCTTTTTAGATTACTCAGTCTCTGCTACAGTGAAAGTAAAAGGAAAAATTTCCACTGGCTCTAGGCAGTGAACAGCTTTGAAAGGTTCCCTGGTCAATTGATAGCCCCTTTCTGCTCAGCCAGGGAGAAGTGCATTAACTGCTAAAAAGCTTGTCTGTATTTGTGTAATTCAGTGGGCTTTTCCAGTGCTTGCTTCAATAGAACTGTGAACATGAACATTTCTTTGGGGAGTAAGACTTGTGGAAGTTGTTATGTGGAACTGTAAGTTTGCTTAAAACTAATGAAGTAGATAAAGTCTGCAGAAAAGGATGTTAACTCCATTCCAAAATGGAACACTAATACTGGATGAAAAAGGTACTTAAGCAGCATGCAAATTTTGGCTCTGATTCTGCCCTTGCAAAGGTCAGTAGCATAAATCCCATTGTCTTTAGCAGGCATAAGCCCATCACTATTTATAATATTTTTTTCTTTTATTTATAACATTCAACTGAACCAAATGCAGTGATTACAGATGCAGGAGAAACTCCTGTCCCTGCCTATGCAGCTATGGAGGTTCCATCAGAATTGGAATCAATGTGCATTTTCAGCTAGGTATTTGGGGAGTTATGTACACTTTGGGTAGTACAGAGCTTGCCATGTAGGAGGAGACGAGGCTAGGGTAGGCTGGGACAGGGGCTAGAGCCAGATGATCCAGTGGTGTGCAAACCTCTCATCCTTTTCTCTGTGGAGTCTACTGTAGTCCCTAGCTACTGCAGGCTCCATAGAATGATTCCACAACTGCTTTGTTGTTTCAGCACCTGATCCAAGTGATCAGATGTGAACAGAGGATTTGGACCTTGAGTACATGAAGTCAATGGGAGTTATGAGGGTTCAGGACCTCAGAATTAGGCCCTTATTCTTGATCTGACTGTTTCTTTGTAAGATCAGGATGCTATGGATTCAAGCAGCCACATTAAGAACTGGTATCAAAATCCACTGAGGCCAGCAGAACCTTACAGCACATAAGAATTTGACCCAAAGAGGGGAATGACATTAGTTGAAACATGCAGTAGATTAATATCATTCCAGTCTACTTTGGGCTAGAACCACAAAAGGATTTAGGTGCCCGAGTCCAAAATTTAGCTTCTCAAAACTACTACTCAGCTGCCAACTAACTCTTTAGGTGCCTAGGTTTCTGCCCCTAAAGTGATTGTGCACATGCCTACTAAGTCCTGAGGCCCAGTTCCTAGCTCACGCATGGGCCCCTGTAGGATTCACATGATACTAAAATAGTCATTGGAGCAGGGACTTGAACCTGAATCTTACATCTCAGTGGAATGCCTGACTGATTGTGTTACAGATTCATTCTCTCTGATCATTGAATATTAAGGTATTAATACAAAGTGGACCAGCACTAACAGGAAAGATTGAGGGAGGCCAGGTCCAGACTACCTCATAGCCCAGTGTTTAGGGCATGTTCAGGACAGCTAGGTGTAAGTCACTGCTTTGCTCAGGCAGAGAGGGATTTGAACTTGACTTGCCCACATTCTGGGTAGGTGCTCTAACTACTGAGCTATTGGGTTAAAATAGGGCACTGCCTCTTTTCCCACCCCTCAACAAAAGCCGGATCTGCCCATAATACATAACTCCAGGAGAGGTTCACAACTGACTCCTGAGTGAAAGGAAGTGCCTTCCCCGGCCCTGAGTTAGACATAGGTGGCTGCCTGCTAAGTTTTCTGGCTGTTCTGAATCCCATTTTTAGGTACATAAATCTTGCCAGCCATTGGATGGGGAGCCTGGGCACCTAATTCAGGGTTGCAGATTCCACTAGGTGGCAGTGAACCTAAAGTTAAGCTTTGCAGCAGAGCCTAAATCAGAGGTGGGCAAACTACGGCCTGCAGGCTGCATCCAGCCCATGGGACCCTCCTGCCCAGCCCCTGAAGTCCCAGCTGGGAAACTAGCCCCCGGCCCCTTCCCTGCTGTTCCCCCTCCCCTGCAGCCATGGTGCTGTGTGGACAGCATGGCTTGCGCCTGCCCACCTCCCAGGCTTTCCAATAAGCCTGTCCTGCTGCTCTGAGCAGTGTGGTAAGGGGGGGTGGTTGTTGGATAAGGGGCAGGAGATCCCAGGGGGCAGTCAGGGGACAGTTGGATGGGGTGGAGGTTTGGGAGGGGGGCAGTCAGGAGACAGGGGGGTTGGATGGGGGTGGGGAGCTTCCAAGTGGGGGGGATCAGGGGCATTGGATAGGAGTCGGGGCAGTCAGGGGACAAGAACTGTTGGGGGTTGAATGGGTCGGGTGTTCTGAGGGGGGCAGTCAGGGTGCAGGAAGTGGGAGAGGCAGATAGGGGGCAGCGGCCAGGCTATTTGGGGAGGCACAGCCTTCCCTACCTGGCTCTCCATACCATTTCGCAACCCCGATGTGGCCCAAGGGCCACAAAGTTTGCCCACTGCTGGCCTAAATCTTCTTTGTGGATCTAGCCCTTTATATCCAGTATTTACTGTTCTAGCACAATATAGTTTTGAACAGGATAGGAAATAGAGAGTAGCCCAATTTAAGCCCATGAAATTACAAACTGTAGCAACTTCAGGAACAATATTCTGTTTTTTCCAAGTCATGAGGAAAGAATTAGTTTCTGAAGTAGCCAGAACTCAAACCAGGCAAAGTTTCACCGATCAGACTTATCACTTCAACCTGCTCCTGAAAACACAGAACAAGGGCAGTGCATTTTGGGGGGAACTGATATACCATGCTTCATGTGTCTCACACTGACTAGCACATGTACACTTGCATTTTGCTCTAACTTCTGAATAGTTTTCAGGTCTAGACTTGTGCGAGCTGAACCACAGGAATCTAATCAACATTTCTTAAGTATCAAATACTATGAAAATTTACCCATTTGCAGAGATTGAGAGAGTTTTACTTTCAAATCACTAACATGCAAGGAAGTTAACTTTAGAAGTCTATGGATTTTTGGATAAGGTATTTCATTTGCCATGATTATGTCTGAAATCTGAAGAATCTGTTTCAGGATGCTGTTAAAAGTTGTTTTAGTTCACCAATATAAATGAGGGTATCTATAACAAATGTGCTAAGGAGGAACAGAGAAGCTGTGTATGCATAAGAGTGAAACAATAGTACATCCCCACACATCTCCCATTCCTTTTCCTTGTTCAGATTTTGTTTAGAAACACATTAGTTCCGGATGCTATCTGGCCCTGAACAGATGAATGAAATGGGAGAAGATGTAAGTTACTTACTTAAAACCCCAGCACAAGGGCTGGCCATGACTACAATTATTGTGCTCACTGAATACAAAGACTGGTTGAAGTTAGCACTCAGTGGTAGACAAGTGATCATCTTCCCTAAAATGGGTGGAGAAGAATGAGGCAAGAGTTGAGCTCCAGCCCCATGTAACCTTGTACCAGCCAGAAGAGATGATCCCCAGCAGGGGAAAGCATGTGCTGCACCCTGCAAAAGTTTCCATTTCCTACAAAGATTCCTACTGATGTGGGGCTCCTTTGCAGCCCTTAGTTGCACTAGGTTAAAGCCACAATTTAGCCCTTAGTGTGGATGTGGCATGAGCAAGTATCTAAGAGGAAACTACCAGAGAAATGTCATGCTAATTTCTTATGGCAGTTCTTCAAGCTGTCATTTAAAGTGTTAGATCCTGCATCTGTAAACTTATTGAAAGGCAGAAAAAATGCCAGAGATCAGATGATCAATATGTAACTTCCTGTTTTCTTTATAGACCAGTTAGATGGGAAAATGTGAGATGGACTTTATCTAGGTTTAGAAACACTACAGTGCAAATTCTGATGCTACATCCACAATGAATAAGCCACTTAAGTGTCTTTAAGTAATCTAAATGTAATACAGAATAATAAATGGGAAGATATTATCTTGTCACTTGGTAAATTGTTGTTCAGTTAACCAAAACCACCTCCCACCCCTAAAACCAAAAAACAAGTATAACTGATGGAACTTTTAAAGCTATTATTGTAATGAATGTTCTATCCTTCATGCATGAAAATGTTAACTCATTCCCAATATCTCAAACATTATCATTAGATGGGACTTCATGCAGTAAAGCATGAGTAAGACGACATTTCTCCTTCAAACTAGGACACGAGATAGGAATGTTTATAAAATGTTCTGAAAATTCATTTTTAGAAATATTGAATATTAGAGCTGAACATATAGTTCATAGTGTTTACTTTTTCACAAAATTGTCTACAAGCAATTGGTAATTTTGTTATTTAAAACTGTTTGCTAGTATCTTCTACAGCTATTTCTTGGTCTGTAGTTCACTCATGAGCAGTTTGCTGAAAATGTGATACACATTGGTTAGTTTGACTGGGTGTAGATGAAAATGGTTAGCCACTGGTGTGCTAAGATACTGCCTGCCTATCATGATGGCCAATCTTATCTCATTTCCTTGTGCTCCCCCCATCTGCCTGTATCCATCCAATAGATCTTGTATACATAGTCTCTTCCCAAAACAACTAACCAATTATCTTTGTTCTGTGTTCATACAGCACCTAGCACAATGGGAGTCCTGGTCCAAGACTGGGGCTCTTAGGTGCTACCACAATACAAATAATAAAAATGCTGCTATTTTTCCCCTCATTTTCGAATGTAAATGTGTCCCTTCTGCTAGGTGTCTATGGCAGCACCAAGGGTTGAGTTCACAGTGATTATGCTATGCCTACTCTAGACCCTAGTGTAGAGTGCATATTCAGGGAAAACAAGGACTTTCCTGGGAAGCTTCTATGTCCAGCCTTGTTGCTCTAACAACCTCGAGTGCCATTACCAGCCAGAATAACTTAGATCAGTCTTAAGACTACTCTAAGTTGTGCCTCAGGAATAGTTTAGTGGCCCCAACATTGAAGGGGGCATAAAGATAGCTTAAAGCTGCAGTGGAGCAGAAGGGCCAATCCCAATGAACTAGCACTCTTGGACTGATTTTCTTCAACAAGTTGCCACCAGTAGTTACCATGCCAGTGCTAAATTACAGCCTGATTCTGCAAGATAGTGAACACTCTCAGCTGTGATGGATTTCAGTGACAGGTGCCCAACATTTTGGGAGACCTCCAAATGAGTCTGTGTGCCTGGTCCTGAAATCTATGCTCCTTTTTGCATTAACACTATTTTATATAAAACAGGTAAATTTCTAAAAACACCTGTGCATAATTCAAATTTCTTATTTCATGGCTTTCTTTTCCCAGTATTTTCAGCTATTCTTAGCAACATAATATACTCCAATTTGCAGAACAAAGTTGTTTTATCTCTGGTTATAAAAATCACAATCACTGTAAGATACTCCTACTCTAAAATAGATTATTTTCCCTGTGCAAACATCAAAAGATCCTTCCATCTGTCTGAGTCATGGACTTATTACAAATATGCATTCATTAGTAGTACCACATTAAAGAAAGAATAGGGACATAATATCAATGTCAAATGGGCAAGAACCTGATCCTGGGTGAGATGATGTGCTATTAGTCATAAGACAGATGTGACTTGTTCAGCTCTACAAAGTCTCTGGCTAAGAAGACTAACTTGCTGCATGATTTTATAATGACACAGTAACTTGCTGACCCAGCTTGCCAAACTCAGACCTAAATGTACCACTGAATAACACTTACTTGGCAAGCCTCCCTCAATGAAGAGGAGCAGTTTTGATTTGCTGGGCCTTTTCTCATTTATTCATGAGATATTGTGATGCTGTATAAAAAGGAAGCTAGCTAGTTGCATTCAGTCACCACGGTTAAAAAGTTGCAATAAATCTTGTAAAATGTATGTAATTGTAGTGAGGCAAAGACTCACCAGCACAGCACCTCCTGATGGTTGTCTCAGGAATTAGCTCTTCAGCATATGGAGCACCTCCTCCTGGCCAGGTCTCACCTGCCACTGGCCCCCATGCCCCTCCCAGACCCCAGTGCCCCTTTACCTTGGGGTCCTGTCCCCTGGCAGTGCCCCAACACTTTGGGTCTCCCCTCCCAGAGGAACCCCACCTTGCCTGAGTGACTACTGCCAATCACCTAGCCCCCACTCACTGGGGCAGACTGCAGTCTGTCATGGCCGCTCAGCATCAGCAAGGAGGTTGGACCAGCTGCCTTTGCCTAACCCCAGGCTGCTCCTCCCAGCCCCTGTACCTGCATATGCCTCTATCAAGGCCTGTAGCCTGGGGAGTTGCCAGGCCAAAGTTCCCCAGCTCCTCCTCCCTTTCCCCAGCACTGCTGTATCTCAAATACCCCTTTCTTCTAAGCAACCAGATCCTTCTCTCTCAAGAACTAGAGAAAGACTACCAGCTCCTGGCTCACAGCCTTTTTATAGGGCCAGCTGTGACCTGAGTGGGGCAAGGCCCCAGCTGTGGCTGCCTCCCCAATCAGCCTACCCTATTGGCTCCCCGAGGCAGCCCTTTCCCAGGGCTGTTTCCAACTCCTTCAGGGACGGAGTGGGGTGACTGCCCTGCTACAGTCATGTAAGGTATCAATGGAAAAGTTATAGACTGCTAAGTATTATTATCCTGTTTAAGTCCATGTATCATCTTTGTATCTGAAGTTATTAAGATTGGCTATGTGTTTGTATCTCAAATATGTTGTTTTCCTTTGTGAAACTACCCTCCCCCCTGACAGATTTGCACAAATATTAGCCAGCTTGCTTGATGGCCCAGTTCTCTTATGCAGCAGTGCTTAGAGATATCATTAAACCACCATTCCAAACCTTACTAGAGCTTTTTTAAAAAATATCTTTATCAGTACTTTACAGACTGGAAAGTTTTAAATTAAAACATCTGAAGGTTGCAGTAGCTGCTGTCCCAGATCTGAGTAGGATGTTATATCCTAGAGATTATTCAGGTGTCCAAAGGTAACTTAGTCTAGGGGGTGGCTTGCATTAGAATTAAAGTGCTAGTATAATGATGATAATCAATGGCAGAATGGAAGTGTTAGAAGTGGAAATATTTCACAGCACATCATGGACTTTGACGTGGACCATTCCAGAGCATTGACCACTGAAACCTCCCATTGTTCACAAGTGGATCACACCTATCTTCTTGCTGTGCTGGGATCCCTGATGATGCTACCAAACACAGGCTGATCAACAAAACTTTGAAATACATCAGAAATCATCCATTCCAGTTACTGACTGAAGATACCAGGTCTAGAAAGTGACATAGAATCATAGGACTGGAAGGGACCTTGAGAGGTCATCTAGTCCTGTCCCCTGCACTCATGGCAGGACTAAGTATTATCTAAACCATCCCTGACAGGTGTTTGTCTAACCTGCTCTTAAAAATCTCCAGTGATGGAGATTCCACAACCTCCCTAGGCAATTTATTCTAGTGCTTAACTACCCTGACAGTTAGGAAGTTTTTCCCTATGTCCAACCTAAACCTCCCTTGCTACAATTTAATCCCATTGCTTCTTGTCCTATCCTCAGAGGTTAAGAAAAATGATTTTTCTCCCTCCTCCTTGTAACAATCTTTTACGTATTTTAAGACTGTTATCATGTCTCCCCTCAGTCGTCTCTTTTCCAGACTAAACAAACCCAATTTTTTTCAATCTTCCCTCATAGGTCATGTTTTCTAGACCTTTAACCATTTTTGTTGCTCTCCTCTGCACTCTCTCCAATTTGTCTACATCCTTCCTAAAATGTGGCTCCCAGAATTGGACACAATACTCCAGTTGAGGCCTAATCAGTGCAGAGTAGAGTGGAAAAATTACTTCTTGTACTTGCTTACAATACACCTGCTAATACATCCCAGAATGTTTGCTTTTTTTGCAACAGCGTTACCCTGTTGACTCATACTTAGCTTGTGATCCACTATGACCCCCAGATCCCTTTCCACAGTACTCATTCTTAGGCAGTCATTTCCCATTTTGTATGTGTGCAAGTGATTGTTCCTTCCTAAGTGAAGTATTTTGCAATTGTCCTTATTGAATTTCATCCTATTTACTTCAGACCATTTCTCCGTTTGCCCAGATCATTTTGAATTATAATCCTATCCTCCAAAACACTTGCAAGCACTCCCAGCTTGGTATCATCCACAAACTTTATAAGTGTACTGTCAATGCCATTATATAAATCATTGATGAAGATATTGAACTGAACCAGAGCCAGAACTGATCCCTGTGGGATCCCACTTGTTATGTCCTTCCAGCATGACTGTGAACCACTGATAACTACTCTCTGGGAATGGGATTCCAACCAGTTTTGCACCCATCTTGTAGTAGCTCCATCTAGGTTGCATTTCCCTAGTTTGTTTATGAGAAGGTCATGCAAGACAGTGTCAAAAGCTTTACTAAAGTCAAGATATACCACGTCTACCACTTCCCCCCATCCATAAGGCTTGTTACCCTGTCAGAGAAAGCTATTAGGCTGGTTTGACATGATTTGTTCTTGACAAATCCATGCTGACTGTTACTTATCACCTTATTATCTTCTAGATGTTTACAAATTGATTGTTTAATTATTTGCTCTATTATCTTTCCAGGTACAGAAGTTAAGCTGAATGGTCTGTAATTCCCTGGGTTTTCCTTATTTCCCTTTTTATAGATGGGCACTATATTTGCCCTTTTCCAATCTTCTGGGATGTCTCCCATCTCCCATGAGTTGTCAAAGATAATCGCCAATGGCTCAGATATCTCCTCAGTCAGCTCCTTGAGTATTCTAGGAAGCATTTCATCAGGCCTTGGTGACCTGAAGACATCTAATTTGTCTAAGTAATTTTTAATTTGTTCTTTCCCTATTTTAGCCTCTTCTGATCCTACCTCATTTTCACTGGTATTCACTATGTTAGACATCCTCTGTGGGATTACACCATAGGCTACTGACTGCTGTGCAGACACATTTAGTCAGCATCACTAAAGACAATTTGCAATGGGTACACCAGTCAAGAGCCCGCAATAAATTAGAACATGTTTAAAGAGTGACATTATTCATGCCTGTGGAAGAGTGTGAGCATGGCACATGAGAGTCCTCAATGTCACCTGCAGAGTGCGTGAGAGTATGAGTTTATTTTCTGTTTTTTTTTAAAAAATAACATCTCTAATACAGGACTGAAGGACAGAAGATTTCAATATTTTACTTTATCAGGGGATCAGATGTTGAATTTTACTTAGAAAATTGTTACAGGATCAATTGCAGTAACTTAGGAGATCAGAATCTGTGTTAAACCTTCTCTTCCTTCTGTGACCAAACTGACCACCACAGAATTAAGGGGAGGATGGGGACAGGGGGATGATAATCCCCTCATCCCCATAAAAAAGCCATCACTGGAGTCCTGGAGTCAGAGAATATGTAGTAATAGTCATAAAAGGGTATATCAGAATTTAGTTTATCATCTCTACCCAAATATCCCATTTAATCCAATTCTTTCAAGTCTAAATAAAAGGGTATTTAAGACCATAAAGTATTTGGAAAGTGCTTAGCTAATAGTAATATAAACATATAAACATATTAGCATATAAACATTTATCTTTACTGTGTTTTTCCCTCTGAGGGGACCAGATATCAAAATATTTCAATATATTTCTTCATAGAGAATATTGTATTACTCTTTATTTAATGGACAGAGTTAATATTTAAAAAATCCCTCTAGATATGAGTTATCAAAACCATGATTAGATGACTTGTGTAAAAAGCTCTTATTTGAAGAATTTCCATCTAGTGTTAATAGGTCATTTTATTATCATAATGACAGGTTTCAGAGTACCAGCCGTGTTAGTCTGTCTTTGCAAAAAGAAAAGGAGTACTTGTGGCACCTTAGAGACTAACCAATTTATTTGAGCATGAGCTTTCGTGAGCTACAGCTCACTTCATCGGATGCATACCGTGGAAACTGCGGTAGACATTATATACACACAGAGACCATGAAACAATACCCCCTCCCACCCCACTGTCCTGCTGGTAATAGCTTATCTACCAGCAGGACAGTGGGGTGGGAGGGGGTATTGTTTCATGGTCTCTGTGTGTATATAATGTCTACCGCAGTTTCCACGGTATGCATCCGATGAAGTGAGCTGTAGCTCACGAAAGCTCATGCTCAAATAAATTGGTTAGTCTCTAAGGTGCCACAAGTACTCCTTTTCTTTTTATTATCATAAGAGACACAGAATGTTTCATAGACTAATTTTTCATATAGGAGTGAGCGAGTTACATTGATGAGCAGGGGGAAGGAGGATGAGTATTTTCTACCTGCAAGGAACTACTGACAGCAGGTATTTTCATACCCAGAAAACTAAACTGACTAAATCCTCCTAATCCTGCAAATGCACAGATGCTTAACTTTTCTACTGTCAATGAGATAACTTACAGTAGTAAAGTTAAGCACATGCATAAATGTTTGCAGGATTAGGACCTAATTAACTAACAGTCATAGAATAAAGTTGGACTATCAGGACTGCATTTTCATGTTAGTTTTATACAGCAGAGAACAGTCAATAAAAGCAGTGAAGATTAGAGCCCCAAAAGCTTGTGGACATATGGTGTTTGCTTTGACCATCTGTAAACTAAGCTTATTATTTAGACAGAAAAGCAAATAAAAAATGGTCACTGCCAGCACAGATCATGAAATAATAACTGGAGAAGCTTCTTCTCCCCTTCCCCCCACCTCTTTATATTTATGTACAGAACTATACATGTGTGTGTATCTCGAAAGCCAGTTTCGCTTTTGAGATTGAAATTACCAGTTGGAGAAAGGTGATGGAAATAGAAAAGGAGGACTTGTGGCACCTTAGAGACTACCAATTTATTTGAGCATGAGCTTTCGTGAGCTACAGCTCCCCTGAGGTCCACACCACAGGTGGCAAGGTCAACTATAGATGTCATGTGATATGATAAGATTAGCAAATAAATAAGACTATTTTGTGTGTTTGTGCATGCATGCCCCCCTCCCTGCCCCCCCGAATTTATTGCTTGTGGAAGGTGTTGAACTGACAGTGGTAGAGACCAAAGTCCTCAGTCTAACCACAAAGCAAAAAGAAGCACAGGCAGCTGTATAGCTGTCTCAAAGACTTTACCAACCTGGATCCTATCCTACATTTTTAATGTTTCTAGGATTTTATGTCAGCAGAGAATTTGGTTCAGTGAGCTTACACCCTGATCTAAGAATGGTAGGAAGTTCACTCTCATTAGCCATTCAATTCTTGTTACTTTTGCGCTAGTTATTGCCAACTGCGTTTGCTTCTGTAAAGTGGTAACAGGGCTTTCTCCATGACCCTCATTTTACATACATCACTGAGCAGCCATCAGATGCTAATAACTTTCTTTCAAGACTGAGCTGGATTTGAACAGGTGAGCTAGAAGTGAAGAGCCTTTATTCTATTACCAGTCCCATCACTTCACTGCCCCGAATAGCTCTTTCCTCTCGCTCCCTTTATCACTGTTGAGAATTCCACTCTTTTTCCTGTCACCTGAGTGTATAACTGTGGTTTACTTTTCAATTCCTCTCTCCCCTTCAATTTACCCAGGATCTTGATCATTCTGTTTGCTTCTTCCTTTACAAAAGACACTTACAAAAGTAAACCAACCTTTTCTTTCTATCTTCACAGATAAAACCCTGGTCACCTTCCACCCTCTAGCTTCCCTCACTCTCATCTCTCCCCTTTCAAAATTAACTCTACTCTTCCTATTGCTCTGGCCACACCACTCTGTCCTTAAAGCTTTTCACTGACTTCTTGTCTTTTACTGAAACAGATTCAAGTTCTTCACCCTCATGGCTCTTTCCCCTGCCTGTATTTCTGGTCTGTTTTTTTATGATATTTGCATTCTCCCACTCTTAGTTTTCCACTTTCTTTTAAACCATCTCTAATGAGTGGGGCAGCCTTCTAGTTCATATCCGCTGAGCACTTTCCCTCTCCTCTTTCAAATCTCTCTTTAAAACCACAGTTTGCTGACCAACGCACTGTAAATCTCCATGGCGATGGTACTCCTTTGTTATCATCTGTGTGTATTCCCCCCCATTGCATTTGTCTGTCTAAATTCGACTAAAAAAAACCAACGAGGAGTCCTTGTGTCACCGTAGAGACTAACAAATTTATTTGGGCATAAGCTTTCATGGGCTATAACCCACTTCATCAGATGCATGGAGTCAAAAAAAGTAGGCAGGTATAAATATACAGCATATGAAAAGATGGGAGTTGCCTTCCCAAGTGGGCGGGGGCAGTGCTAACAAGGCCAATTCAATTAGCATGGATGTGGCCCATTCCCAACAGTTGACAAGAAGATGTGAATATAAACAGAGGGAAAATTCCTTTTTGTAGTGACCCAGCCACTCTGAGACTTTATTCAGGCCTAATTTGATGGTGTCAAGTTTGCAAATTAATTCCAGTTCTGCAGTTTCTTGTTAAAGTCTGTTTTTAAAGTTTTTTTTGAAGAATGGCCACTTTTAAGTCTGTTATTGAATGGCCAGGGAGACTGAAGTGCTCTCCTACTGGTTTTTGAATGTTTTACAATTCTTGATGTCTGATTTGTGTCCATTTATTCTTTTGCATAGAGACTGTCCAGTTTGGCCAATTTACATGGCAGAGGGGCATTGCTGGCACATGATGGCATATATCACATTGGTAGATGTGCAGGTGAATGAGCCCCTGATGGTGTGGCTGATGTGGTTAGGTTCTATGATGGTGTCCCTTGAATAGATATGCGGACAGAGTTGGCAATGAGGTTTGTTGCAGGGATTGGTTCCTGGGTTAGTGTTTCTGTTGTGTGGTGTGTAGTTGCTGGTTGTTCATTAGCACTGACCCCCCCACTTAGTAAGGCAGCTCCCATCTTTTCATGTGCTGTATATTTATAGCTGCCTACTTTTTTTCACTCCATGCCTCTGATGAAGTGGGTTATAACTCAAAAAAACTTATGCCCAAATAAATGTGTTGGTCTCTAAGGTGCCACAAGGACTCCTTGTTGTTTTTGCTAATACAGACTAACATGGCTACCCCTCTGAAACCTGTCACCATGCAAGACACTGAATTTAGCTGTATGAAGTGGAAATGCATCAACTTCATGAAAAAACTTGTGCAGATACAGACAGATATCATCTTCCTTTCCAAATGCAAACACATGGACATCATATCAAAAGGCCTGAAGGTAAAAAATCCATTACAATCAACATACCACACAAACTATGGTGAGAGATTATGCCACACACTCTCAAAGAAATGGCAGAACGACCTGATCAACATCCTATACAGCAAACAGGAGAAGATCAAGAATGAGCTCTCAAAACTGGAAACTCTCATAAAAAAAACTACCTTCCACATAAACTTCCTCATGGCTGGACTTTACAAAAACTAGACAAGCCATTTACAACACACATTTTGCTTCTCTACAGAGGAAAAAGGACACTAAATTATCTAAACTCCTACATGCCACAAGGGGCCAGAACAGTGGTACCCCTAACTCACACAACAATATTGTTAATCTGTCAAACCATACTATTAGCCCAGCAGAAGAGTCTGTCCTATCTCTGGGCCTCTCCTTCTGCCCACCACCCCCATGAACATGATATAGTTCTTCAGTGACCTGGAATCCTACTTTCACTGTCTCCAACTCAAGGAATATTTCCACCACACCACTGAACAGCACACTTACCCACAAAAACCTTCCTACCAATGCTACAAGAAGGATTCTTCATGGACTCCTCCTGACAGTCGAAACAACAGACTGGACTTCTACATAGAGTGCTTCCGTCGATGTGCATGGGCTGAAATTGTGGAAAGGCAGCATCACTTGCCCCATAATCTTAGCCAGGGCCATCCTTAGGCATAAGCAGAATACGCAGCTGCGTAGGGCACCTGAAAATTTGGGGCACCAATGGGTCTTAGCGTCCACCCGCCCAGCTCTTCCTATCCCTGTTCTGACCCTTCCTGCAGGCTCCCACAGCTGGCTGCTGCAGCCTGGTGACTCTTATTCCGGAGGAGATCTAGTAACTTGAAAGTGAAAAAGCCTTCCAGCCTGCCAGCCCTATTAGCACAACACTGAAACTGTTAAAGAGCCATTCAAGTGGTAATGAAGTCATTTCACAGGCATTTGCCAAACCCCAGGTATAGACTGTCAGTTTCTGAAGAAACTGACAAAAACAGTTGTGCATTACTGTAATATTTACTCAGAACATGTTAGTCTACAGGACCTTAGTTTAAAATTTGCTTTAAAAATATTTCATTAGTGAGTTAGTGAAGATTATAAAATCACATCTCTAAAAAATCCTTGCACAGATTTTTAGATGCATAATCATCTTTAGTCTTAAATGCGTGGATCTTCAGACATACAGTTTTTAAAGTAAATCCTTCAAAAGACCACCCTTATATAAAATATACATTTTAATTTTTATTACTATAGTAAAAATCACTTGCTTCCAAAGTCTTCCTGTCCTTTCTGTCCATCCCTTTCTCCCTTCACTGCCCCCCCCCCCACGTTGAAGAGAGCCCTTAAATGGACAACACCCCTTTCCTTCCAGATAGCTAGACAAAGAGTTTCCCTTTCTTTACTTCCGACTTTCTGATGAACGAGTTTTAAGAGAACCCTCCAGCAAAATCAGTACCTTAGTAAGATATAAAATCCTTTGTTATGCCTAAACTCTTTGGAAACATATTTTTTAAAGTTGGTGAAATTTCCTAAACATGTCTATTGTTATGGAGATCACACAAAATAAATTAGTGTTCCCTTTTTATAAAAGCAATGAACATTGTTATGAATGCACTAAACTTCTGTGACTGAGTAATTTAAAATAATGCCTTTGTTTCAGTGAGTTAAATATGTAGTAATCTGGAATGATTAATTTATGAAGTCTTAAGAGTACATTTAAAATATAAAATCAGCTTAGAAATACTGATTAAGAAAATGTAAACCAGAGAAGAGCTGCATCATTATGTATTCCATAATATTTAATGTTGTATTCAGCAAGACAGCTGACTCGCCCTTACTACAAAGTTTTTGCAAATAAATCTCTGACAAGTTTTAGGGCATATCAAAAAACCTGTGACAGATATTTTTTATTCTCAATTTTAGTGCTTTTAATTAGGTACCTTCTGCATGTCCATTCTGCGTGAGGGAGAGGGTATGGGGGTCTCTGTGGGGAAGTGTGACTCTGCCACAGTGAGGTGGGCCAGGCGTCTCGCTATACTTCGTCCCTCCCGCCCTTCTCCTCCCCCCTCCCCCCCCGGGGGCTGTGAGCCTGAGCTGCTGTCGGGCATAGGGCACCAGTTTAATAATACTGCATAAGGCCCCATAAATCCTAAGGAAGGCTCTGACCTTAGCTGTGCAGAACACAATGCCATCCACAGCCTCAGAAACAACTCTGATATTATAATCAAAAAGGCTGACAAAGGAGGTGCTATAGTCATCATGAATAGGTCGGAGTATGAATGAGAGGCTGCTAGGCAACTCTCTGACATCACATTCTACAGGCCCTTACCCTTGGATCCCACTGAGAGGTACCAAAGGAAACTGCACCATCTGGTCAAGAAACTCCCTGAAGAAGTACAGGAACAAATCTACATACCCACTCCTAGATCCCCCACCAGGGGAATTCTATCTGCTACCCAAGATCCATAAACCTGGGAATCCTGGATGCCCCATCATCTCAGGCATTGACAGCCTGACAGCAGGATTATCTGACTATGTGGACTCTCTCCTCAGGCCCTACACTACCAGCACTCCCAGCAATCTTCAAGACACCACTGACTTCCTGAGGAAATACAATCCATTGGTGATCTTCCAGAAAATACCATCCTAGCCACTATGGATGTAGAAGCTCTCTATACCAACATTCCACACAAAGATGGACTACAAGCTGTCAGGAACAGTATCCCCGATAATGTCACAGCGAACCTGGTGGCTAAGCTTTGTGACTTTGTCCTAATCCACAACTATTTCAGATTTGGTGACAATTTATACCTTCAAGTCAGAGGCACTGCTATGGGTACCTGCATGGCCCCACAGTGTGCCAACATTTTTATGGTTGACTTAGAACAACGCTTCCTCAGCTGTCATTCCCTAGCGCCCCTACTCTACTTGCGCTACATTGATGACATCTTCATCATCTGGACCCATGGGAAGGAGGCCCTTAAGGAATTCCACCAGGATTTCAACAATTTCCGCCCGACCATCAACCTCAGCCTGGACCAGTCCACACAAGAGATCCACTTCCTGGACACTATGGTGCAAATAAGTGATGGTCACATAAACACCACCCTATACCGGAAACCTACTGACCGTTATACTTACCTACATGCCTCCAGCTTTCATCCAGACCACATCACATGATTCATTGTCTACAGCCAAGCTCTAAGATACAACCACATTTGCTCTATTCCCTCAGACAAAGACAAACACCTACAGGATCTCTGTCAAGCATTCTTAAAACTAAAATACCCACCTGGGGAAGTGAAGAAACAGATTGACAGAGCCAGAAGGGTACCCAGAAGTCATCTACTACAGGACAGGCCCAACAAAGAAAGTAACAGAATGCCACTAGCCACCACCTACAGCCCCCAAGTAAAACGTCTCCAGCGCATCATCAAGGATCTACAACCTATCCTGATGGACGATCCCTCACTCTCACAGAGCTTGGGAGACAGGCCATTCCTCACTTACAGACAGCTCCCAACCTGAAGCAAATACTTACCAGCAACTACACACCACAAAACAGAAACACTAACCCAGGAACCAATCCCTGCAACAAACCCCGTTGCCAACTCTGTTCACATATCTATTTAAGGGACACCATCATAGGGCCTAATCACATCAGCCACACTATCAGAGGCTCGTTCACCTGCACATCTACCAATGTGATCTATGCCATCATGTGCCAGCAATGCCCCTCTACCACGTACATTGGCCAAACCAGACAGTCTCTACGTAAAAGAATAAATGGACACAAATCAGATGTCAAGAATTATAACATTCAAAAACCAGTAGGAGAGCTCTTCAATCTCCCTGGACACTCAATAACAGACTTAAAAGTGGCCATTCTTCAACAAAAAAACTTAAAAAACAGACTTTCATAAGAACATAAGAATGGCCATACTGGGTCAGGCCAAAGGTCCATCAAATCCAGTATCCTGTCCTCTGATAGTGGCCAATGGCAGTGCCCCAAAGGGAATGAACAGACAGGTTATCATCAAGTGATCCATGCCCTGTCACCCAATCCCAGCTTCTGGAAAACAGAGGCTAGGGACACCATTCCTGCCCATTCTGGCTTATAGCCATTGATGGACCTATCTTCCATGAATCTATCTAGCTCCCTTTTGAACCCTTTTCAGAGTAACAGCCGTGTTAGTCTGTATTCGCAAAAAGAAAAGGAGTACTTGTGGCACCTTAGAGACTAACCAATTTATTTGAGCATGAGCTTTCGTGAGCTACAGCTCACTTCATCGGATGCATACTGTGGAAACTGCAGCAGACTTTATATATACACAGAGAATATTGTTTTCATATCCTCTGTGTATATATAAAGTCTGCTGCAGTTTCCACAGTATGCATCCGATGAAGTGAGCTGTAGTTCATGAAAGCTCATGCTCAAATAAATTGGTTAGTCTCTAAGGTGCCACAAGTACTCCTTTTCCTTTTGAACCCTGTTATAGTACTGGCCTTCACAACACCCTCTGGCAAAGAGTTCCAGAGGTTGACAGTGTGTTGCCTGAAAAAATACTTCCTTGTATTTTTGTTTTAAACCTGCTACCTATTAATTTCATTTGGTGGCCCCTTGTTCTTGTATTATGAGAAGGTGTAAATAACACTTCCGTATTTACTTTCTCTGTACCACCCATGATTTTATAGACCTCTATCATATCCCCCCTTAGTCGCCTCTTTTCCAAGCTGAAAAGTCCCAGTCTTATTAATCGCTCCACAAATGGAAGCCGTTCTACACCCCTAATCATTTTTGTTGCCCTTTTCTGAACTTTTTCCAATTCCAGTATATCCTTTTTGAGATGGGGCGACCACATCTGCACACAGTATTCAAGGTGTGGGCGTATCATGGATTTATATAGAGGCAATATGATATTTTCTGTCTTATTATCTGTCCCTTTCTTGATGATTCCCAACATTCTGTTCACTTTTTTGACTCCTGCTACACATTGAGTAGATGATTTTAGAGAACGATCCACAATGACTCCAAGATCTCTTTCTTGAGTGGTGACAGCTAATTTAGACCCCATCATTGTGTATGTATAGTGAGGATTATGTTTTCCAATATGTATTACTTTGAATTGATCAACATTAAATTTCATCTGCCATTTTGTTGCCCAGTCACTCAGTTTTGAGAGATCCTTTTGTAGCTCTTTGCAGTCTGCCTGGGACTTAACTATCTTGAGTAGTTTTGTATCATCTACAAATTTTTCCACCTCACTGTTTACTCCTTTTTCCAGATTGTTTATGAATATGTTAAATAGGACTGGGCCCAGTACAGATCCCTGGCAGACACCACTATTTACCTCTCTCCATTCTGAAAACTGACCATTTATTCCTACCCTTTGTTTCCTATCTTTTAACCAGTTACCAATCCATGAGAGAACCTTCCCTCTTATCCCATGACTGCTTATTTTGCTTAAGAGCCCTTGGTGAGGGACCTTGTCAAAGGCTTTCTGAAAATCTAAATACACCATATCCACTGGATCTCATTTGTCCTCATGCTTGTTGACCCCCTCAAAGAATTCTAGTAGATTGGTGAGGCATGATTTCCCTTTACAAAAACCATGCTCACTATTTCCCAACAAATTATGTTCATCTATGTGTCTGACAATTTTGTTCTTTAGATCGTTTCAACCAATTTGCCAGGTACTGAAGTGAGGCTTGCTGGCCTGCAGTTGCCAGGGTCACCTCTGGAGCACTTTTAAAAAATCACATTAGCTATCCAATCATTTGGTACAGAAGCTGTTTTAAATGATAGGTTACAGATGACAGTTAGTAGTCCTGCAATTTCACATTTGAGTTCCTTCAGAACTCTTGGGTGAATACCATCAGGTCCTGGAGACTTATTACTATTCATCAATTTATAAATATTTATCAAACAGTTTATCAATTTGTTCCAAAACCTCCTCTAATGACATCTCAATTTGGGACAGTTCCTCAGATCGGTCACCCAAAAAGAATGGCTCAGGTTTGGGAATCTCCCTCACATCCTCAACAGTGAAGACCGATGCAAAGAATTCATTTAGTTTCTCCGCAATGGCCTTATCGTCTCTGAGTGCTCTTTAGCATCTCAATCATCCAGTGGCCCCACTGGTTGTTTAGCAGGCTTTCTGCGTCTGATGTATTTAAACTTTTTTTTTTGCTATTACTTTTGGAGTCTTTGAACATCTTTTTGGGTCTAAGTTCAAAGCTATTTCAGATTTTTTCTTTAAAAATATAGCTATTACTTCTCTTCAGGGAAACATTATTCATATACAATATCTCACCATATCTTATTTTTTCCTGATTAGTGACTTTCTTCATATTATTAGATTCATGCCATTTCTATCAGCAGACTGTTTGCTCGAATTTTGAAATACTGTGTGTAACAATTAACTCTTCTGTTATTTTCTGCTATTTTATTTACCTTTATTTGGAAGGCAGGAAATGTATTCCATACTGTTCTGGAAAGATTTTTTTGATTATTTATAATCTCAACTCTCTTGGAGAAAGCATGACTGTGGAAAAATAAAAGCTCTTGAAAGTATTTTTTTTCCCTGATTTTCTCTATATACTCTAACCAAAGTAGAATCTCCTACCGAAAGTGTCTAAAACCTCACAGATATGCAGAATATGAAAAGCTTGAATTTCCCCCTCTCTAGAGAATCAAATGCAGTTTCAGTAATAGGTTAGCATTTGCAAAACTTAAGGGGTGAAATCCTGCTGCTGTGGAAGTCAGTGTGATTATTGCTATTGACTGCAGTGGGGCCAGAATATAACCCAGGAACCATAGAGATTGAAATGCTTGCAATGAATTTTAAAAGTTCTCATTTATTAAGGCATGCAAAAACATTACATTTCTCTAATGCCTAAGTAATTTCCACATTAAGCTTCTTAATGATATGAAGCTGTGCAGGACAGTAATAATTCAGAACAATTCATTAATCATTGAGGTTGGTTGTATAAAAACGTTATTTATTCTGTAACAGAAAACCTTGGTTCTTTTGGAAATAACACGATACCACAAATATTTTTCCAAAACGCTCAGCTGAAGCCCATCTGTGCTCTACTGCTTTGGATGATGTCTTAATTCTCAACCTTATTAGCAAAGGCTTTTTAGAAAAGGTCACCAAGCAGACAAACAAACAATTGCTCTAAGAAAGATTTGATTTTCCTTTAAAAAAAATCCTAAATATTTTTTTCCTAAAAAAAAAATATTATTTAAGTGTTAAATTATTAATAGATAGTTTAATAAATAATTAATCAATTGTAATAGAGTGTTATAAAGTGCAACTGTTAATAGGTTGCTTTAACTATGTATAATAACTTCTTCTGATGTCCTGATAACCATCTATAACACAAACTAAACATATCTGTAACATGCTTAGAACATTACACAATCATTTATTAACCCTTTATCAATTATTTGCAAATACACCCTTAATATAAAAAATGGCCATTTTATGTCTAAATTTATCTTGAATATAGTTGATTGTGTGGCTAAAGTCTTTCATTTGAGAGACATTTTTACTCTGCCATTCCTTTTTGGAGTAAGTCATTTCACTTCTCTCTTTGTACTTTATCATCACAGTGGAAGGCTAATAGAAAGAATATGAGAAGAAAATTGCTGAAGAATCTATGTTCAACAATAACAGCAATAAATCAAATTCAGATTTGTTTTCTCTTGTTTCCATACATTTATCCTTAAAATGTAAACATTTAGTGGTGATCTCTGAGCACTAATAAGGTCTAACTAAAATACTTGAATTATAGACAACAGAAAATGGCTATGTAAATATCTGTATTTGAAACACAGTTTAAATGTTTTCAGACAGAAAGTATGAATTATTCTCCAAAGGAGGGATATAGTTTCTTTCATAAAACATTTAAATCGTGCTTTGTTAGCAGTTGACAATTGCCAACCCAGGAAATGCAAGGTAAGTTACACTGAAATAAGTGCTCAAAGAAAATAAAGCCACTTTAAATCAATGAAGAGAAAGCCATGGCAAACTTGATAACAAGTCCACTATGGCAGCAATTAATGCCCTGTGTGTACAGTGACAAATGTGTAATTTGAAAATATGAAAATGGAATTTCAATAAGTTAAATAACGAAAATGTGTTCTATAGAAACACATGGATAATGTACAAAAGTCATTGTTAAACTTTCATTCCTCTTGTTTGTAGAGTTCGAAGCAATATACTCCCTGGAAACTTCTTTAGTAATACATATTAAACCTAGTGGGTTTAAAAATAATTGTATTAAAATGACATTGTTGGTGTCCAGGAGGTCTCTAGCAGTTCCCCAAATTGTGCTTTTTAATATAGTAATAGCCTATATCTGTCTCTCTCTTGCTCTCTCATGTAAACATAAACAGAGGATGCATCAATGCTCCTGAATGCACACCTTGTTTTGACTTATGCTTCATTCTAGTTGGCGAACTGGGCTCTTTGTTTTTGTCTGTGTTTCCTTAAGCATAGAAAGTCACTGGACCTAGTGATAATCAATTGTTAAAGTTAATCCCCCATTAAAGTAAATGATGGAATTTCATTCCTCAGTTGCTGGTGTTCTGTTAGGATGCATACAGCACAAAACAATGGTGAATTTGTTTACATTGTCAAGTGTATCTTCATTACCAGAAGGGCTGGAAAATAATTTTTGCTTTATTTTTAGAAGGATTTATACTTTTTGGAGAAAGCAGCAATATCCACGGCATGACTATAATTGCGTATGCATTTTGACTTTTTACTACCCCCGATGAGGGTGGCTACAGTCAGATCTACCTGTAGTGTTCTGGTGAGGCATCAACGTTTTGGAATATTTATTGTCTCATTTTATCATTAACTAGTGCCCAATCAGGAATGTGTTTTAAATTTGTATGTGGTGGATGTGTGAAAAAAGACACTGAAGATTTTTCCCCAAATACTTACACTCTTCCCAGTCCTGACTGGTTTAGGAGTTTTGGTTGGACTACTAAACTGATTTTTTTACAAGCCCCAAACTTATTTGACTCAAAAAGGAGAGAATTTTTAGATCACCACTACCATGCTCTGGTGCAGAAATGGTGCCCAGCTCCTTGTATGTCCAGGAATAGTTTCCAATTGTAACAGAAGGTCAGCATACCTAGGCATCCATCTTATACTAGAATAGACCCTTATCAACTGAAAGTACAACTTCTTATGGCAAGGGCCACAGACCCCTCCAAATCCCTTTTTGTGATCTTGGTACCACAGAGTTCTAGATTGCCTCCATATGGTTGCTTACAGCCCAAAATTTGCCTGGGCCCAAAATTTCTGGTGCACCCTTCCCTTCCCTGTCCCCTTCTGTCACCAGCCCCACTCTCACCACACTCTGATGCTGGGCACTGCAGGAGGCGGCAGCATATAACCAATATATATGTCTGCTGTTGCACCTATGCTGGGAGAATTCCCCTGGGGGCATTTATGGCCCCTTCACAACTTACTAGGGATTTTCCCACTCTTTGTGAGATGCTATGCTCAGATGTGAATTATAGGTTATCTAAACAGGTCTGAAATTCACCCCTTTGTTGAGTGCTCAGATAGAGTGGTGCAGAGAGCTGATGCTGGCCCCCTGCCTAAAGGTGAATTTCACCCATAGCGATCCCATGAAATTTCATAAATGTAATACCAAATTATAAAGTCTGGCTCCATGGAAAGCCATCTGTCACACTAACACTTCTGGAAACTTTTCCAATGATCAATTCTCCAAATAATCCACAGCTATGTGAGTTGCTAGGCCCCATCTGCCAAAGGGTTTTAGTGCATTGTGGTGTACTTTTCTTTAATTAATTTAATATAGAATTTAGAGAGGTCAGAAATATTAATATAACAGTTTAGTGCTCAAATTATCTAACTATCCCATTTGCTTATGGAGATCTAAATTGTCTGCCAGACAAATATAACAACAAAGATGAATACAAAAAATAAATTAAATTGTATGCATTTACTCTTGCTTCTCCCTTTCCATTTCTTTATCTCTTTCTTCTTCTCTCTTTCCATCTGCAACTCAGCATAATTAATTTCATACTATATTTTTCTTGTCGCATTACTGTCGCCCTTTTTATTTCTTTTTGCTTTTATTATTTTCTCCTCTTTTCTTATGCGTAGTCTTTTCTTTCATGGAAAAGCAGACTTTTCTTTCTTCACTCCTTTTATTATTCCCTTTGTCAGTAAGCCTTTCTCCCATGTTATGATGCCTCTTCCCTTTTTCTTCCTTTGCTCCAGACTTCTTCCCTCTATGACACAAAAACACAAAAAGGAAGCTTACAAGAAGTAATGACCAGGGAGGAGTATAAAACTATTGCTCAGGCGTGCAGGAGTGAAATCAGGAAGGCCAAATCACAATTGCAATTGCAGCTAGCTAGGGATGTTAAGAGTAACAAGAAGGGTTTCTACAGGTATGTTAGCAACAAGAAGAAGTTCAGGGAAAGTGTGGGACCCTTACTGAATGGGGGAGGCAACCTAGTGACAAAGGATGTGGAAAAAGCTAATCTACTCAATGCTTTTTTTGCCTCTGTCTTCACAAACAAGGTCAGCTCCCAGACTACTGCACTGGGCAGCACAGCATGGGGAGGAGGTGACCAGCCCCCTGTGGAGAAAGAAGTGGTTCAGGACTATTTCGAAAACCTGGACGAGCACAAGTCCATGGGGCCGGATGCACTTCATCCGAGGGTGCTAAAGGAGTTGGCGGATGTGATTGCAGAGCCATTGGCCATTATCTTTGAAAACTCATGGCGATCAGGGGAGGTCCCGGATGACTGGAAAAAGGCTAATGTAGTGCCCATCTTTAAAAAAGGGAAGAAGGAGGATCCTGGGAACTACAGGCCAGTCAGCCTCACCTCAGTCCCTGGAAAAATCATGGAGCAGGTCCTCAAGGAATCAATTTTGAAGCACTTAGAGGAGAGGAAAGTGATCAGGAACAGTCAGCATGGATTCACCAAGGGCAAGTAATACCTGACTAACATAATTGGCTTCTATGACGAGAGAACTGGCTCTGTGGATGAGGGGAAAGCAGTGGACATGTTATTCCTTGACTTTAGCAAAGCTTTTGATACAGTCTCCCAAAGTATTCTTGCCAGCAAGTTAAAGAAGTATGGGCTGAATGAATAGACTATAAGGTGGATAGAAAGCTGGCTAGATCATTGGGCTCAATGGGTTGTGATCAATGGCTCCATGTCTAGTTGGCAGGTGGTATCAAGCAGAGTGCCCCAAGGGTCAGTCCTGGGGCCAGTTTTGTTCAATATCTTCATTAATGATCTGGAGGATGGCAAGTCTGCAGGTGACACTAAACTGGGAGGAGTGGTAGATACGCTGCAGGGTAGGGATAGGATACAGATGGACTGAGACAAATTAGAGGATTGGGCTAAAAGAAATCTGATGAGGTTCAAGAAGGACAAGTGCAGAGTCCTGCACTTTGGATGGAAGAATCCCATGCACTGCTACAGACTAGGGACCGAGTGGCTAGGCAGCAGTTCTGCAGAAAAGGACCTAGGGGTTACAGTGGATGAGAAGCTGGATATGAGTCAACAGTGTACCCTTGTTGCCAAGAAGACTAACAGCATTTTGGCCTGTATAAGTAGGAGCATTGCCAGCAGATCGAGGGATGTAATCAATCCCCTCTATTCAGCATTGGGGAGGCCTCATCTGGAGTACTGTGTCCAGTTTTGGGCCCCACACTACAAGAAGGATGTGGAAAAATTGGAAAATGTCCAGCGGAGGGCAACAAAAATGATTAGGGGGCTGGAGTACATGACTTATGAGGAGAGGCTGAGGGAACTGAGATTATTTAGTTTTCAGAAGAGAAGAATGAGGGGGGATTTGATAGCTGCTTTCAACTACCTGAAAGGGGGTTCCAAAGAGGATGGATCTAGACTGTTCTCAGTGGTAGCAGATGACAGAACAAGGAGTAATAGTCTCAAGTTGCAGTGGGGGAGGTTTTGGTTGGATATTAGGAAAAACTTTTCACATGGAGGGTAGTGAAGGACTGGAATGTGTTACCTAGGGAGGTGGTGGAATCTCCTTCCCTAGAAGTTTTTAAGGTTAGGCTTGACAAAGCCCTGGCTGGGATGATTTAGTTGGGGATTGGTCCTGCTTTGAGGAGGGGGTTGGACTAGATGACCTCCTGAGGTCTCTTCCAACCCTGATATTCTATGATATCTCTCCATGATCCATTTCTCACTCTTCCCTTCCTTCTTGAGGGCCACAACTTAAATCTTCATCCTTGAGGTCCAGCATGTTCAACTTCCCCCCTCTGACCCTCCCACCATGTGCCGCTATAGTGCCTCCTTTCTTCCTGTCCCAACACTGGGATTCATCCTTCCTCTTTCTCCCCACCATGAAAGACAAAAGAACTAGGTACTCCCTTCCTCTGCTCTGCCCCTTTGAGAAGGTTCTGCCATTGAACTGTTTTTTTTGTTTGTTTGTTTGTTTTTTTGGCAGGAGGCCTCTTTGGCAGATTAGAGGAAGAGCTGGCTTTACTGCACACAACTGTTTGTAGATAAGAAAGGACTTGCAATAACCCTAGCACTATCAGTGGAAGTACATGCAACTCCACTACAGAGCTAGATTGGTTGGGGATCCTCCTTAAAAATGATGAGAACTGTGTTCCCAGGATTTGCAGTTCCCAAAGGCTAGTTTCTAACTGGCTGTTGAAGGGACAAAGGGACAAGAAATTGCGAGTACCAACTCCACCTAATCCTGTTTATATTGTGGATGTTATATCTGGAATAAAAAAGACTGGATGCTGTCTTGGTTTTGTTTTTAAATAAAGTACTGAAATTACCCCTCCCATTTAAAGTGTTCCCAAATAGGATTATGTCCATGGGCCCCCAATGTTGGCATAGTGCACCACTGTGGATAGTTAAGCAGGGACTTCTGAACAATATGTGAGCTTTAAAATCATAGCAATGAAAAGTTGCAGCTCATTTATTTTATTTTGGTGAGAAGAACTCAACAGTTTTCTGGCACAATGTGATGGTCACATTGATATTTGCTGACAGTAACTATCCAAATCAACCTGGTTTTTCTTTCAGTGTCAAAAGCAGGTACAAACAGACAAAATTCAGCTCAGCAAAATAAGATCTGGGGAATCCCTAAATGAGACAGCAAAATAAAAGGCACAAGCTTTAATGTGGACTTGATCTTCCATTGCTCTTGTCAGTCAAAAGGACTGGCAGCCAAATTCATCTATCGTGTAAACCCAGTAAAGGCAATGAAATGGACTCTGTAATTAAACCCATGCAAATGAGATCTGGCCCTTTGTAGTATACTGCAAAGCTGGGTTACACAAACAATAGCTGGATCAGCTGCATTGTGAAAGCTAACCTGGCAGTGGCTGGAAACTCCTTATTAAGATCCCAAATCAGCAATAACTTAAGCACATCAATAATGAGTCAGTGAAACTGAAGCACACGTGAATAGTACTTTTCTGCATCAGAGCACAAAGGCTTAGATTGTACAGAAACACTGGAAACATTATAAAAGACCCCAAACCAACTGCAATTTGCAATTTTCTGGTGTCTGTGATACCTACCCTGTCCCTGGTTCTGAGTAAATGCATTCCTGTGTTCCATGTGCATTCCTCTTCACCCCCAAAATACAAAATGTCCATACCTAGCAGCCTCTTTGAGTTGCAGTTATTGCTATGCAATGGTTATTTCTACCAATTTTTGTCAATTCTTGTTTTGATAAGTACAAGCCATAGCAATTGGCTGCATGTCAGCTTTTTTTAGAAAAAGAATGAACAGTCCTTTGTCAACACCTATCAATCCATTCAATTTGCCTGTGGAAATTGGTTTTGCTGGTGCTATTGAATGCACCAAGATGAGTGGGAGGAGAAAAGTTGCTGTCTAAGCAGAACGACTAATTTCCTATCAGCCCTGAGAAATACAGAATACTGATTTGTAAGGTAGATGTTACAAATTTTCTGTTTGACATTAAGAGAGAAATGGATTGCAGAATTTGTTTCCCAGGTTCAGACTTTCCATCTTTTATGTGTACAAATGTAAATATTTTTCATTTCCATCAATTGCAGGCATTCAAAGAATAATCATTTTAAAACTCTTTACTGCAATGGAAATTATAAAGCATTTCACCCTACACAGGAAGAAAAAGATGTAATTCTGCCACTGATATCTGCTGTTGTAGATGCTGGTGATAGTAGCAGGGGTTAGAATCTTTGTGTTATGACGCCCCGTCCCACGATAGCACCCAGTATTCTATGGCTGACCTTTTGTGGCCTTTTCTGTCCCTAATTCTGACTACAACTTTTTAACCATTAAGCTATTTTCTCCTTTCTAGTGATTCCAAAAAAGTCTTAGAAGGCAGTTAGCACCAACAAATTTTTTCAGTTTATCTCATTCCCTGTGCTGGGGCGGTGCCCCACCCCCAGGCCAGATTGGGCTACAACAGGCCAGAGCGGCTGCACGGACAGCCAGCCAATCAGAGAGGGCCTGCGGGGAGCCAATCAGGGCTGAGCAAGAGGCAGCCAATCAGGGCCAGGCTAGGCCCTATATAAAGGCTGCCCAGGCAAGAGGCAGGCAGTCTCTCTTGGGTCTTCAGAGGGTGAAGGTCTGCCTCCTGTGTGAGGAGATCGGCACGGCACGGCACGGCACGGCACGGCACGGCACGGCACGGCACGGCACGGCACCTGCCAGGCTGCAGGCCCTGAGAAAAGGGCCTAGTCGGTGAAAGGGGCTGACAGGGAAACAGCCCAGGGAGAGAGATAGACAAAGGGAGAGAAGGAGGGCAGGCAGGAAGGCTGCTGCCAAAGGGTCCCTGGGTTGGGACCCAGAGTAGAGGGCAAGAAGGCCCCTTGCACTTACACCTGGTGGTTAGGAGTAGCCATCATGGACTGCACCAGACCCCTGCCAAAAGGGGTTAGACTTTGGGATGTGGTTGGCCATTGTGGCTGGGGCAAAGAGAAGAACTGCTGATCTCTCACACACACACCCTGGAAGGGGGTGAGCCTAGACTAGGGGGCACTGAAGAGGACCCTGTGAGAAGGGAGCAATGCAGGTCCAGATGCCAACTGAGGGCAAAAGATGGATGGGACACCACCAGCGGAGGGTGCTCCACATGGACTGAGCTAATTCCCAGCGTGACCAACAGGAGGCGCCGTGCTGGTGAGTCCCAACCTCGTCATATTCCCCTATAACTTAATATATTGCAGGTTCTTTACCAATGAGTTGACACTTTTAACTACTGGTGATTATTTTTTATTTTGTTCTCTGATCTCTAAGTAGTATCAGAGGGGTAGCCATGTTAGTCTGGATCTGTAAAAGCAGCAGAGAGTCCTGTGGCACCTTATTGACTAACAGATGTATTGGAACATAACCTTTCATGGGTGAACACCCACTTTGTCGGATGCATGTCTAAGAGGATTTACCAAGATCTAAATTCTTGAAAAATGGCAGGGTGTGGTGGTCTAGGCTTCAGTTTTGGAGCATGTACCCTCCCTGAAACCAGAGGTACAAATACTAACAGGTTTGACTCAGCCCTTCACTCTTCCAAGCTAGACATCTTCAGTTCCAGGAAGATCTTTCAGCTGACACTTTAATATGCTACAGTAGATATATTCTGATCTGTGTTGACATTAATACCTTTACCACCATGCAATATTCTAATCAGGTGTCAGGAATGCACTAAATAAAATAATTGAAGTTGCAATCCTTGATTAAACATAATTGACCAGCTGTCAGCTCCTACTAGTCAGCTCCCTCTCCTCCTTTTATCATTTCCTGTCCTGAAGGAATCCTCCCTTCCTCCCAACTGCATTTGCATCCCTACACTCCTAAGACCCATTTCCTCCATACCCCAGTAACCTTCTCTCAGAGTTCATGTCTTCTTTGTAGTTGTTAAGCAATTCAGACTCTTGAAAATCTTGGCCAGTGATTCTGAATGCCTCCATTTTTGGGTGATCAACTTTGAGGCACCATAAAGGAGCCTGGATTTCAAAGGGTGGGTGTTCATCACTTTCTGAAAATCAGGCTCCTTTAAGGTGTCTCAATTTGTGCACTCAAAGATTGGGCAATGCAAAATCACTCCTCACTGTGATCTCACTTACAATTGACTTTCCACCTACATAATTCCATTAACTTACCTGGGGATACTATTGACTTGCACCAACGTTTGTAAGAAATGGTAGCACTATTCAGAATCAAGCCTTTGAATACCCCTCCATCTTTAACTATTTCAGAGGCTAAACATACCAGGGGGCTTTTTGTAAGTATAGGTGTTTTCAGTGATATACTAGCCAAAATTTTCCTGCCTCACCACTACTGTGCAGTGTTAGCTGTGCACTATCTGGTTGCTACCGTCCACTCCAGTGGTGGTGTATGTATGTAGTTTATAAAGTACTTTGGGATCCTTTGAGATAAAGTGTTATATCTAATGGCAAATCATATCAAATACCTACTACCTTATCTAGCCTGGTTGAAAAAGGAGGAGGGTTAGCATCAAGTTGGCGGCTGATCATTAAACATTTGCCATAAACTATTATGAGTCCTTATATATTTTACTTACACACACACACACAGACTAGAGTCACAAAAGGACTTAGGTGAATGTCACTTTAGGCATGATTCAGGCTGCACTGGGATTCACAAAACACCCACTCAGCTGCTGCTGAACACTGTAGGTGCCTAAAGTCACTTTTTTGCAGTAAAAGTTCCTCAGGAACCTATGTTTTTGCCTCTGAGCATGCACACGACAGCCCCATGCCAGGCATTCAAATTGCTATTCGTGAGCAATTCATGAACTAGGGGAAGATGCGTTCCTCTGCTGAACTTGCCTGTGGAGCCAAATCTGGTAAGTGTCTTGAGGAGGGAGTGGAAGAAGGACTTCCCTCATAACTTTTAGTTAGGTAATCTCCTGGGATGTGGGAAACACTTCATTCAAGTCCTCCCTCCACCTGAGAGGGAAAAGGATTTAAACAGGGAGCTGTCATTTCTCGGGTGAGGATATGGGATAGTCTGATACGGAGCTCCCTCAATTCTCCTGCTGAAACTGTTCTACTGTGACTAAATAATGAAAGAATCATTGGGCCAGAGAGTGAGCAAGCAAGCATGGAAATGACTCTTCAGCCAAGTGGAAAAGAGATCTCACAGAAACTGAGGCCAGACAAGAACAGAATGAAAGAGGCAGCCTGAAGGCACAGCTAAAAATGTGTGGCTGACCCTGGAAGAAACTTGAGGATTGTCTTTAGGGGCAGTGGAACAGGCTGAACAGAGTGAGCAAAAGAAGCTGTTTCCTGCTATTTGATTCCTCCTGAGTCCAGAGAAATAGGACTTTGTATATTCTTTGTAAATAAACAAAATTGCATGAAAGAGATCTGACTACCACCAATTTCTATCTACCCCCAACTGAAACACCTACAGAGCCTCAAGCTTTCACAAGTTGCTTGGTTTGAAAAGGCAGAACAGATTTGCAGCTGAGAATCCCAAGCAAAGGGAAATGCCTTCCAGTAACCTATCCCTAAGAGAAGGGTGGGCCTTAGATAGGTCATGGACGATAAGTCCATCAATGGCTACTGGCCAGGATGGTGTCCCTAGCCCCTATTTTCCAGAAGCCAGGAATGGGCGACAGAGGATGGATTACTTGATTACCTGTTCTGTTCATTTCCTATGGGACACCTGGAATTGGCCACTGTTGAAAGGCAGGATACTGGGCTAGATGGATCTTTGGTCTGACCCAGTATGGCCATTTTTATGTTATGTTTACACACTTCTTGGTCTGGTATCTCTCATTGATTGGGTTAGGTGAGGAGCTGCTTAGTATGCTGGCTTTTGTAAATCCCATTTTGTTGCACCTATCTCTCTCCATTCATTGTATTAGGAGCCAAGGCAACCTCAGGCTTTGAATGCCAGTGATTTTTCTAGGCACCTGACAGATAGGCCATGCTCATGGTCACCACGGCTAAGTTTCTTTGTGAATTTGACCGAAATATATACAGAGAGAAATGTAAAATGCTTTTATTCTCCTGAACAGAATAGTAGAGGTCAATTTGCCATACCATACCTTTCAGCTGACACTTTAATATGCTACAGTAGATATATTCTGATCTGTGACATTAATACCTTTACCACCATGCAATATTCTAATCAGGTGTTAGGAATGCACTAAATAATAAAACAATTGAAGTTGCAATCCTGTTATACCATTATAGATTCCTTGCTTTGTGATTGTGCAATAACCACAGAATAGCCAATAATTACAACAAGAAAATGGGCAAATTTTGTGAGAAACAATTTTACAACTTATTGCTGAGTTGTCTATTGGCAACTCTGATGTAGTTCTGGTTGGGAAACTGATTAGAGATACAAACAACTGACCCATATTTTTCCAGGTAACTTGCAGGTGTCACGGTTCCTTCCCCACTCTGAACTCAAGGGTACAGATGTGGGGACTTGCATGAAAGACCCCCTAAGCTTATTCTTACCATCTTAGGTTAAAAACTTTCCAAGGTACAAACTTTGCCTTGTCCTTAAACCCTATGCTGCCACCACACAGCATCTTAAACAAAGAACAGGGAAAGAGCCCACCTCGAGATGTCTCCCCCCCAAACCCTACACCCCCTTTCCTGGGGAAGGCTTGATAAGAATCCTCACCAGTTGGTACAGGTGAACACAGACCCAAACCCTTGGATCTTAAGAACAACAAAAAATCAATCCAGTTCTTAAAAGAATTTTAATTAAAGAAAAGGTAAAAGAATCACCTCTGTAAAATCAGGATGGTAAATACCTTACAGGGTAGTCAGATTCAAAACATAGAGAATCCCTCTAGGCAAAACCTTAAGTTACAAAAAGACACACACAGGAATATACATTCCCTCCAGCAGAGCTTATTTTACCAGGCTTTAAACAAAAGGATATCTAACACATTTTTTAGATTACTTACTAACTTAACAGGAGTTGGAAGGCTGCATTCCTGATCTGCTCCTGGCAAAAGCATCACACAGACAGCCAGACCCTTTGTCCCTGCCCCCCTCCAGATTTGAAAGTATCTTGTCCTCTCATTGGTCATTTTGGGTCAGGTGCCAGTGAGGTGACCTTAGCTTCTTAACCCTTTACAGGTGAAAAGGTTTTGTCTCTGGCCAGGAGGGATTTTATAGCACTGTAGACATGTAAGCAGTGTCAGGATGAGCTCCACCCTGACATCTGGTGGTGAGGTGTGGCAAGTTATGGAAAAGAACTTCAGGGGCTGATCTCATTTGCATAGGCACACCCACCACACCTAGAATGAGACCATAGCTGCCCAAATGGTCACTTTGGCTGCTGTGGGATCCCCAGTGTCTCTGTTGGGGTAGGAAGAATAAATTGTTATTACCGATTATGGGAACTGTGCTTGGAACTGTACGTGGCCTTTTGTTATGATGGAGGGATTCACCATCAACTAAGTAGCACTCGCTAGGCAAGGGTCATGGGTTCCAAAACTGTGTGAATAGAGAGAGGCTAGGGACAAGTATTAATACTTGGTAGCATGGGCCCCTTGGTGAGGGCCTTACATGCTAATTGCACTTCCTCCTCTCTCCACTGTGGAATATCAGAGCTAATTCTGATTTCATTAGAAGTCTAGTTATAGGCTGCTGAGCTCACTTTGGGCTGACAGTGCACCAGCACTGGGGCTCCCCTACTACAAGCTGAATTCACCTAAGAGCTGAAATCGCTGAGTGTTGTGTTAAGTAGTGGGGGAGCCTGAAGATATATTGCGGAGCAGTTTGCGGGACGGCTGGAGTGCCTTGTGGACCAGCTGGTGAAGCAGTTCGACGCAGAGGAGTTTGTGGATGGCAGGAGCTGCTTGTGGGCCGCGGAGCTGAGCGAAGGAGTTTGTGGGGCGGCTGGCGGAGCGAAGCTATGGGGTGGTCAGCGTCAGATCATGTAAGGTGCCTCTTACCCCCATCCCATCTCCACCCAGGTTGGGAGGTAAAGCTCCGCAGATAAACTTTCGAACTCTGGGGCTGCCCTGACCAGGGACAGACTTTTGGGGCATTGGACTTTTGGGACTTTGGGTGATTTGGGGTCACTGGACTCAAGAACCAAAGGGAAAAGGGCATGCCCCAATTTGCTTGGGGTGGGTTTTTTGTTTGCTCATGGGTTGTGTTATGAATCCTGTTGGTGGTGTTTCCCCAACATAATGCCACATTGTTTCTCTCTGTTATTAAAAGGCTTTTGCTACACTCAGACTATGTGCTTGCGAGAGGGGAAGTATTGCCTCTTGGAGGCGCCCATCGGGGGTGGTATATATTTGTCCCAGGTCACTGGGTGGGGGCTCGAGCCGGTTTGCATTGTGTTATTGGAATGGATCCCCTAGATATCGAACCCGGCCCTTGTTGCTGCCAACTCTGACGGGCAGAAGGGTTACATACAGAAAGGTATAGAGTGACTTAGAACAACACTTCCTTAGCACTCGTCCCCTAATAACCCTACTCTACTTGCGCTACATTGATGACATCTTCATCATCTGGACCCATGGAAAAGAAGCCCTTGAGGAATTCCACCATGATTTCAACGATTTCCATCCCACCATCAACCTCAGCCTGGACTAGTCCACACAGGATCCATTTCCTGGACACTACTGTGCTAATATGTGACCATCGCTTAAACACTACCCTACACCAGAAACCTACTGACCACTATACTTAACTACATGCCTCCAGCTTCCATCCAGGACACACCACACAATCCATTGTCTACAGCTAAGATCTGAGATACAACCATATTTGGTCTAACTCCTCAGAATCATAGAATATCAGCGTTGGAAGGGACCTCAGGAGGTCATCTAGTCCAACCCCCTGCTCAAAGCAGGACCAATCCCCAACTAAATCATCCCAGCCAGGGCTTTGTCAAGCCTGACCTTAAACTTCTAGGGAAGGAGATTCCACCACCTCCCTAGGTAATGGATTCCAGTGTTTCACCACCCTCCTAGTGAAAGTTTTTCCTAATATCCAACCTAAATCTCCCACACTGCAACTTGAGACTATTACTCCTTGTTCTGTCATCTGCTACCACTGAGAACAGTCTAGATCCATCCTCTTTGGAACCCCCTTTCAGGTAGTTGAAAGCAGCTATCAAATCCCCCCTCATTCTTCTCTTCTGAAGACTAAACATCCCCAGTTCCCTCAGCCTCTCCTCATAAGTCATGTGTTCCAGTCCCCTAATCCTTTTTGTTGCCCTCCGCTGGACTCTTTCCAATTTTTCCACATCCTTCTTGTAGTGTGGGGCCCAAAACTGGACACAGTACTCCAGATGAGGCCTCACCAATGTTGAATAGAGGGGAACGATCACGTCCCTCGATCGGCTGGCAATGCCCCTACTTATACATCCCAAAATACCATTGGCCTTCTTGGCAACAAGGGCACACTGACTTGTATCCAACTTCTCGTCCACTTTAACCCCTAGGTCCTTTTCTGCAGAACTGCTGCTGAGCCATTTGGTCCCTAGTCTGTAGCGGTGCATTGGATTCTTCCGTCCTAAGTGCAGGACTCTGCACTTGTCCTTGTTGAACCTCATGAGATTTCTTTTGGCCCAATCCTCCAGTTTGTCTAGGTCCCTCTGTATTCTATCCCTACCCTTCAGCGTATCTACCACTCCTCCCAGTTTAGTGTCATCTGCAAACTTGCTGAGGGTGCAATCCACACCATCCTCCAGATCATTTATGAAGATATTGAACAAAACTGGCCCCAGGACTGACCCCTGGGGCACTCCACTTGATACCGGCTGCCAACTAGACATGGAACCATTGATCACTACCTGTTGAGCCCAACAATCTAGCCAGCTTTCTATCCACCTTATAGTCTATTCATCCAGCCCATACTTCTTTAACTTGCTGGCCAGAATACTGTGGGAGACCGTGTCAAAAGCTTTGCTAAAGTCAAGGAACAACACGTCCACTGCTTCCCTTCATCCATAGAGCCAGTTATCTCTTCATAGAAGGCAATTAGATTAGTCAGGCATGACTTGCCCTTGGTGAATCCATATTGACTGTTCCTAATCACTTTCCTCTCCTCCAAGTGCTTCAGAATTGATTCCTTGAGGACCTGCTCCATGATTTTTCCAGGGACTGAGGTGAGGCTGACTGGCCTGTAGTTCCCAGGATCCTCCTTTATTTTTTGAAAATGGGCACTACTTTTAGCCTTTTTCCAGTCATCTGGGACCTCCCCCGATTGCCATGAGTTTTCAAAGATAATGGCCAATAGCTCTGTAATCACATCCACCAACTCCTTTAGCACTCTCGGATGCAACGCATCTGGCCCCATGGACTTGTGCTCATCCAGCTTTTTTAAATAGTCCCGAACCACTTCTTTTTCCACAGAGGGCTGGTCACCTTCTCCCCATGCTGTGCTGCCCAAACACCTACAAGATCTCTATCAAGCATTCTTAAAACTACAGTACCCATCTGCTGAAGTGAAGAAACAGATTGCCAGAGCCAGAAGAATACCCAGAAGTCACTTACTACAGGACAAGCCCAACAAAGAAAATAACAGAACACCACTGTCACCTTCAGCCCCCAACTAAAATCTCTCCAGCACATCAAGGATCTACAACCTATCCTGAAAAAGATCCCTCTGTCTCACAGATCTTGGGAGACAGATCAGTCCTCACTTACAGATAGCTCCCCAACCTGAAGCAAATACCAGCAACCACAAAACAAAAACACTAACCCAGGAACCTATCCTTGCAACAAAGCCTGTTGCCAACTCTATCCACATTTATTCAAGTTACACCATCATAGGACCTAATCACATTAGACATGCAATCAGGAGCTCATTCACCTGCACATCTACCAATGTGGTCTATGCCATCATGTGCCAGCAATGCCCCTCTGCCATGTACATTGGCCAAACCTGACAGTCTCTATGTAAAAGAATAAATGGACACAAATCTGACATCAGGAATCATAACATTCAAAAACAGGTAGAACACTTCAACCTCTGGCCACTCAGTAAAAGATTTAAGGGTGGCAATTCTGCAATAGAAAAGCTTCAAAAACAGACTCCAATGAGAAACTGCTGAGCTTGAATTGATATGCAAACTAGATACCATTAATTTCAGTTTGAATAGAGACTGGGAGTGACTGAGTCATTACACATATTGAATCTATTTTCCTGAGTTAAGTATCCTCACATCTTTTTGTCAACTGTCTAAATGGGCCATCTTGATTATCACTACAAAAGCTTTTTTCTCCTGCTGATAATAGCTCACCTTAACTAATTAGCCTCTCGCAGTTTGTATGGTAACTTAAAACTTATGTATGTATGTTCCATTCTATGCATGTGATGAAGTGAGCTGTAGCCCCCGAAAGCTTATGCACTAATAAATTTGGAAGTCTCTAAGGTGCCACAAGTACTCCTGTTCATTTTGCAGATACGGACTAACACTGCTGCTACTCTGAAACCTACAGAAAGGTGATTACCCTTCCCTTTATATTTATGACAGCAGGTCAGGTATCTTATTAGATCCAGATAGGATTATGCAGGGTTGCTTAGAAGTTTTGGGGAGTCGGGGAAGAAACTGAGGCCTGCCACCCTCCCTAACACTGTGCCTGTCCCAAGTCAGCACTGCTGCCTTTTGGGCAGAAAAGAACTTGCAGGTGTTTTGCATTTCTGCAAGACTTTCTGCTGTAGGGGACCCTCAGAAGCATGCAGCACTATAATTCAGCACAGAGCCTGAATGAATTTGGTCCACAGCCTGGATTTAGCCTCTATCACTAAACCTTTAGAGTACTGTGTGCTCTTTTACCCAGAAATTACACATTTTCTTCAGTTTTCACTACTTGGTTTGTCATGCTTTTGCTGTTGTATACTTCTCAGCACTCTGGTATCTTTAGAACGGTTTCTAAAGAATGGATTAGTCCATTTAGCTCATTTAACCTAAAAAGTTAATGATGATTTTGCAAGGAAATCAAAGCAAATGGATTTCATTTTGTAAGGGATTTACTTTGTGCGATTTTCCTAATAGGAATTGCATTGTTTTAATTAAGTCACAATTTTTTTTCTCCTGCCTGCCATTTCACAAATAGCTGTTCATCCAGTTCCTACCCCTTCCCTCTCCCTGTACTGAAAATATTGGGTGTATTACAAAGTCAGCATTTCCAGGTTGTACAAGACTGAAATAAAGACAAACTTCTGATGGTTACATGTCCAGCATGTTGAAAGTTTAATAAAATACATTTCACACAAGTTTGGCAGAATCTCCTTCCTTAGAGGTTTTTAAGGTCAGGCTTGACAAAGCCCTGGCTGGGATGATTTAACTGGGAATTGGTCCTGCTTCGAGCAGGGGGTTGGACTAGATGACCCTCTGGGGTCCCTTCCAACCCTGATATTCTATGATTCTAAGTTTCATATAAAATTGATTAATTTCCATCTGAAAAATGAACTGGTTTAAACATTGACCTGCTAAAATAGTGAACAAATATTGCTTTTGTGTAGGTGTCAGACTTTGGGGGAAAAAGTGCTTTCAGATCTAATGGAGTTTTACAACAGGCACTTCTGTATAGGAAGACAATTAAAGACGCAGGGCTTGCTTACAGTAGGACACTTTGAAAATGTGTTAGCTGGCATGTAAACATTTTTCAATCTCTGCAGCAATCTCTACAAGAGCAAGTTGTATCTGGACACATTAGCTGCCCAAGTTGAACTCTAGGGCAGGCTCACCTTGACTACCAAATGTGTGTTAATCCTGTCTACTTCAGGATTTTGTATTTTAAAATGTTAAAACTTGTTAGTTAACATGTTTTTAATCTATCCCTGTTATCCTAGTTTGGATAGGCATCTCAGTGGTACCATCCCAAGACAGAACCTTCTCCAACTCTTAACACATGGACACAGAGAACAGAAGAAAACTCTTAGGGCCAGAGCATTTCCAGCCCTATGGCAGCACAAGCGTAGGACAGGAAACTCTCCCTTCTGTGTCTATGGGTAGGAGCCAATCTCCATTTGTCTCATGGCTCAATTAGCCCTCCCATGTCCAAATACACTTGTGCTATGTGTCTGTAAGAAGGTTGGCACATCAGTTCTGTGATAGATTTCCTGGCCTGACTTCTCTGACTCACCACCTCAGTACCTCCACCTGAGACTTGAGCATTTCTGCAAGGGAGCCCCTTCAGCATTCATTCTATGCACCTCCTTTGTGTGGCCTTTGTAAATCCAGCTCTCTCCTCCCTGCACAGCAGTATTGCACTGAATTGCTGCCTAGGGAGATCTCTGCAGCTGAGGACTTGATTTACCCTTATTGAACAAGCCATAAAAGTATAGGGTCAAGCAAGACTGTTTGCAGACCCCACATCTGGGTAATGGATGACATGGTTCTGTGTTTTGGGTGGCTAGATCCATAGTTTCAAACCTTATTAAAAAGGCCAGAAGGGACATAACTCTTCTAGTTTAATAAGATATTCCTTTGGGATATAATTAGTAAAATGCCCATCAGCCTCTTTATTGAAGCATCTTTCTTTTTTAATACAAAATTAGTTGATAGTGACAGCTCTACCAGAACATAACAATAAAAAAAATCCCTCTCAAATGCTTATACTGAGTCCACCTTTTTTTCAACATAAGGAAGAAGGGCGCAGCTACCAACAAGTGTAGTTATCAACTCTTTTTATATTGGGCTCTGTCAAATAGAAATAACACTGGAGATGAAATTGTATGCAAGACATTCTACAATATTCATGTCCGTTTCCTCTACATCTCAATTCAAGGTAGAATAAGTTGAGGATTTGCAGAGGGACCTGGTATGAACTTTGAGGTGCCATAGGCTCAGCTCATCAGACCACTGGGAGAGCCTGGAACAGAATTTGGGTTCTCCTGAATTACAGTCAAAATACCCCATCAACCAGACCATATGGCCTCTTCAATGGCTCCACACTGCCCAGAGTTGAGCTTTCGACTTTAGGTCTGAATGAACCCAAAACTCAAAGCAAAAAAAAACAAACAACCAAACAAAACAACAAAAATGACAGATTTATCTAGACCAAATTGGAGTTTTTCATGCCTTTCATTCAAACACAAACTGGATAATGGTCCCTCAGAGTTGGGTCCATTTTGTTTGCAACAGCCCATCCCACCCAAAAGTTTGTTTACCTCCATGAATCATCCAGCGGACCTGCAATGCATTTTGAACCCTAAACCAGGTGAGCTTCACTTGATTTCATATTTTATCATGAAAAATTCATCTTGCTACACTAAACTAATTTTGATAGCACAGACATTTTATTCTGATTTCTTCCTTGTGTTTTTACATTTGAAATGGTATTATGTATCCATCTGTCTACGTATCTATGGCCAGTACAAGAGACTATGTGCAATTTATCCTTACAGATAACATTTGGGACAAATTGCAATGGCAACATAGATGGTTTTGGAGGAAAGTCAATACATATTATAACCATTTGACAGTTTTCTTCAAAGTAAATAATATGATCCAAATTCACTACTGGTATAAGCACCTGCAACTGAAATGCAGGTGCAAATTGAAGTCAGATTTGTCCTTGATTACTACAGTGAACTGTAGCTCACAAAAGCTTATGCTCAAATAAATTGGTTAGTCTCTAAGGTGCCACAAGTACTCCTTTTCTTTTTGCGAATACAGACTAACACGGCTGTTACTCTGAACCAGTAGAGAATGTATTCCAAACTCCATAGAATGAGGATTGAATAGTACTAAGCAAGGCATCACTCTGGAACTAAACAGGGAGAGTGGCTGTTCCATCTGATAATGTCTTCTCGATTTGTGAGTGAATGGCTGAAGGGAATTTGAAACCTTTCAAAATACATAGAATTATTATTAGAAACATGACCCTCTAACAATTATATAAACACATTTAAAAACAGGAATTGTGATGTATGTATGGCCTGTAAAACAATTGATGTATATCAAATGCTTTTCTGTAAGTGTGTATGTCTTGGTCACCTAAGAAAAGACAATAAACCAGAGACAGGCCCACACCACAAAGCACATTTCCAAATAGACCTAAAGTTCCAGAATATCTGGATCGATAGTTTTTGTTTTGGCCTATCTCTATAATAAACTATAGTTTATGTGCATGTACCAGAGCCTAAGCTGCTGTAAATTGGTATAGCTCTGTTGAAACCACTGAAGCTATGCTACTGCTACTAGCTTAACATTAAGTATTTTAAATTGCCAATAGATGCCATTCTACAAGCTACCTTCATGAAGCAGCAAAAAACTCTTGTTTACTTTTTACAGTTAAAAGTACACAGGCACATATACATATTTTGCATAAAGATTTCAAACACCACAAACATGATACAGTTCTGCAGTGATCTGGAAGCCTACTTTCACTGTCTTCAACTCAAAGAATACTTTCAGGATAACACTGAACGAATGGCCCACTGATACACGGATACCCTCCCACCAACAGCACAAGAAGAACTACTCCACGTGGTGGACTCCTGAGGATCAAAACGAAAGTCTGGACCTATACATAAGATGCTTCTGCTGACGTACACAGGCAGAAATTGTGGAAAAACATCACTTGCCTTATAACTTAAGTCATGCAGAACATAATGCCATCCAGAGCCTCAAACAACCCTGACATTATCAAGGAGGCTGATTAAAGGAGGTGCCGTTGTCATGAATGGGTATGACTACCAAAAGGAGGCTGACAGACAACTCTCCAATACCAAATTCTACAGGCCACTTTCCTCAGATCCCACTGAGGAATACACTAAAACTGCACCATCTACTCAGGACACTCCCTACACTAACACAGGAACAAATCAACATACCCTTAGAGCCCTGACTGGGGTTATTCTATCTACTACCCAAGATCCACAAACCCAGAAATCCTGGACACCCATCATCTTGGGCATTGGCACTCTCACTGAAGAACTGTTGGATATGTGGAGTCTCTACTCAGACCCTACGCCACCAGCACTCCCAGCTATCTCTGTGACACCACTGATTTATTGAGAAAACTACAATGCATTGGTGATCTTCCAGAGAACACCATCCTAGTCACCATGGATGTAGAGGCTCTCTACACAAACATCCCACACACAGATGGAATACAAGCTGTCAGGAACAGTATCCCTAATGATGCCACAGCACAACTGGTTGCTGAGCTCTGACTTTATCCTCACGCACAATTTCAAATTTGGTGACAATATATACACCTCCAGACCAGTGGCACCACTATGGGCACCTGCATGGCCCCACAGTATGCCAAGATTTTTATGGCTGACTTAGAACAATGCTTCCTCAGCTCTTGACAACTCACGCCCCTTCTCTACCTAAGCTACATTGACATCTTCATCATCTGGACCCATGGGAAGGAAACTCTGGAAGAATTCCACCACGATATCAATAGCTTCCACCCCACCATCAGCCTCAGCCTGGACCAATCTACATGGGAGGGCCACTTCCTAGACACCACTTTGCAAATAAGTGACAGTCATGTTAGCACCACCCTATACCAAAAACCCACCAACTGCTATGCCTACCTTCATGCCTCCAGCTTCCATCGCAGACACACCACATGATCCATTGTCTACAGCCAAGCGCTGAGATTCCACCACACTTGCTCCAACCCCTCAGACAGACAGACAGCTACAAGATCTTCACAAAGCATTCTCAAAACTACAATACCCACACGAGGAAATAAGGAAACAGATCAACAGAGCCAGATGTAGTACCCAGAAGCCTCATGCTGCAAGACAAGCCCAAGAAAGAAACCAACAGAACTCCACTGGCCATCACATACAGTCCTCAGCTAAAACCTCTCCAACGCATCATCAGTGATCTATAACCCATCCTGGACAACGATCCCTCACTTTAACAGGCCTTGGGAGGCAGGCCAGTCCTCGCCCACAGACAACCCACCAACCTGAAGCATATTCTCACTGGCAACTACACACCGCACCATAGTAACTCTAACTCAGGAACCAATCCATGCAACAAACCTAGATGCCAACTCTGCCCACATCTACACCATCACAGGACCTAACCAGATCAACCAAACCATCACCGGTTCATTCACCTGCACGTCCACCAATGCAATATACCCCATGTGCCAGCAATGCCCCTCTATGTACAATCTGCCAAACTGGACAGTCCCTATGTAAAAGGATAAATGTACACAAATCAGATATTAGGAATGGCAATATACAGAAACCTGTAGAACACTTCAACCTCCCTGGACACACACTAGCAGATTTAAAGGTAGCCATCCTGCAGCAAAAAAACTTCAGTACCAGACTTCAAAGAGAAACTGAGCTTCAGTTCATTTGCAAATTTGACACCATCAGCTCAGAATTAAACAGACTGAATGGCTCGCCAACTACAAAAGCAGTTTCTCCTCCCTTGGTGTTCACACCTCAACTGCTAGAAGAGGGCCTCATCCTCCCTGATTGAACTAACCTCATTATCCCTAGCCTGATGCTTGCATATTTATACCTGCCTCTGGAAATTTCCACTACATGCATCCGACGAAGTGGATATTCATCCATGAAAGCTTATGCTCCAATACATCTGTTTAGTCTATAAGGTGCCACAGGACTCTTAGTCTGAATCTGTAAAAGCGGCAAACACGGCTACCCTTCTGATACTTGACAAGAAGGAATGACGCTGTCAGACTAACTTGCAGGCACTTCCAGTGATCTAATATTTGAGTTAATTCTCTCATTTAATATTCCCTTGGCATCTGGGAGCATATGCTGCAATAGCTTAAAGACGTATAACTTTACTGCAAATCACAACATCAGTAATGCAATGTTTTAGTAGGTACAGTGATATCGAACAGAACTTAACAGGGTTACAACCAACATTTAATCTGCAGTGCATAACAATGTTTAATATACCCTAAGAGAACAGAAACAAGTGCAGATTCATAAAGAAGTAGAAGTCAGACTCATTTAGCAACTCTAACCCATTGCAGTCCTCCTTCTCTGATTCGGCAACTTTGCTCTGGCTCTGTATATTTTTCTAGTAAGCATGTAACTGAAGCTGTGTAACCCCCAAATATAGTTATCCTTAGATTATAAGGAAACCGGCAAGGATGGAGAATGAAGTGGCCAGATCTTTCTGAACAGTGGTCTGTTCTTCTCTTTGTGGCTTAATCGGGCAATTAATGTGTAGGTATAAAAAATTATCTCCACTTTAGTCAGTGGAGCAGGTTGATGTGCCTTCAAAATTATTGTATATTTTGCTCTCTTCAGCAGCTGTTCCTCCCAGTGCCAACAGGATTTTTTTCTGCATATCTGACATGGATATACAGTGACCTTCACCATCCTACTCCACTGATGTATCCTAATGGGATTTTGGCAGCTTTGACTATAAAAAGTGCCCCCTCTAAATCTAGCAGTGTAGAATATTTTTTTCCACAAAGAGCACTTGGTTACTGCTGGGCTCCCCAATGTAGTGTCTAATGATTTTCTTCAATGGATATAAGTATTATGTTGATAGGTAGGATGTTCAAGTTCCTCTGTAGCAATCTGCCATCCAAAAGATGGTACCCAAGGTGCTATCACTATCAGAACTTCAGGCCATATAGTTATACTTGAGCTGTATAATTAATCTGTTCAGGTAAAGATATTGGAGCCCGTTCTCAGGTCAGCTCTGCCTAGTTTTTGCCATACTGATGGCGGAATCCTGGTAGATCTGGCTTCCTTCAGGGTCATCCCAGTAGAGCAGCCCCCCAACAAGAGTGGCTGTGTAAGTGGCGAGCACAATACCAAACCCTCCCCGCCACCACTCCTTTCTTACAGTAGCCAGAAAGGGAAAGGATGAGACTTCAATAGCCAACAGTTGATCTGAAAAATGGAAGCTCCAAAGCAGGGTCAGAGGACAGCACCCTGGATGGACTCCCAGCATGCTTCTTATTCCCAGTGCTGGGCTTCTCACCAGGGTTCTGATCCTGAACTTTGCTGGTGGGGCCCTTTCATCTTTTGATTGGTCTCTGGCCACAAATTATCTGTTTCTCAGTATTGTTCCTGTCCTGATTTCTGTGTAATCTCACTGGAAAACCTAAGGAGATAATGGGTGCAGAATGCTATGTATTTCTGCCATGTATTTATCTTCTATCAAGCTTTGCTCCATGTGAAAGGAAACACAAAGATATAATCACACTGGTGTGCACCTATATTAAACCCCAAAGTTACAGTGCTCATTACTGATACAAATAAAAAACACCAGCCAAATTATTCCTCCTCCCGTTGATAAGGGTAATACAACAGCTAATGAATCAATATCCAAAGTAATTTGGACATGATCTTAAATGGGACATTATATAAAGATCAACACAACTTACAGTTGAAAGTCTTTTAGCAAACAAGATAATTTAATAAGGAAATTTCACAACACATTAATACATCCCAGCAGTAGCCAAGATAAAATTATTTAAGGAAATCCATTAAGAAAGCTGATCCTCTAGCCTTTTTTGCATATAGGCACCCTGCTGAAAACAGCACACTTTTTTCCATCTTATTAAAGCTTTAGATGCAGCTAGAGCGGTGAAAGCATGTATTGACTACATCACACATTTGTGTGGTTTTTTTTGTTTTGTTTGACACAGCAGTGCTACACTACTCTAGCACTAGAATCCTTAAATCCATGCAAATTGTAGAAATCCTATCAAGAGCAGTTTTGTAGTAAGAGAATGTCCTTATCAGGTGTCCTTAATATTCAACATTCAACTACTCATTATTAAATGAGTTTTCCAGTCAGCCTCTTCAAAGTAAGAACTTGTCTTCAGCATTTAGCAATAGCGCAATTATGGAGACTGAAACTACAGTGGATTATACAAAATAGGATGTAAGACACTTGAGAAGCTTTGTAGTCTAAAACTTTAGAACTTCCATTCTGTCTATATCAGAAAGCAAGTGATACAAATATTATCTATTACATATCATTTTCACCTTGATGAAAACTAATAAAGGGGGGCATGCAATTGAAATGGAAGGCATCTTTCAGCCACCAACTGATGATTTTAAAAATAGTTTCTTCCTCCACGCACAGGTCCCTAAGAAGACTCTAAAGAAACAATTCAGTATCAGTCAGGCCTGGTCTACACTTGGTGGTGGGTGGTGGTGGGTCAATCTAAGATATGCATCTTCAGCTACGAGAATAGCCTAGCTGATGTAGACTTATCTTAGATCGACTTCGAATCACTTACTTTGCGTCCTCGCAGCGTGGGATCAATGGCTGCAGCTCCCCTGTCGACTCCACTTTAGCCTCTCGCTGTGGTGGAGTTCCAGAGTTGACGGCAGAGAGATCAGGGATCAATTTATATCTTCTATACTAGATGCGATAAATCAATCCCTGGTGGGTAGTGTAGATGTGGCCTTAGTAAAGAAGAGTGAACAACTCAAACATCCTATCCTCAAGCAATGAAGGTTGTCTGGTTCACCAAGTTTATGATGGGCTTTCCATAAACTACCACTGCTAATTTACGTTACTGTTAATTGATTATACAGGAATGCTTTTCAGCAGAATTCTAGGTAGAGAATGGTACTGAAGAGCAATAACTGAATTCTACAATCCCATTAATGTAACTTGTTGTTTTGTAATTAAATTCATTGGCGCACAAATTTTCTCCCTGCACAAAACCCATGAAAGGGAACAAAGCAGCCAGAGTAATCAACAGGTCTGAGACCCCTCTGTCAGTGAATTTCTCCTTCAGTTGATAGAACAAGTGAATGTGCAAATGTGAGCTACTGCAGAGGACAGAAAACAAAGCAAGGGCTTGAGATCCATGAGAAAAATACAGCTATGCGTGAATCCATTGCTCACCTATCCTTCACAGTGCATTGTGTTGACTTTCATTCTTCTAGAAGAAGCAAGTCCTTGTGTTTAACAAATGTTTGGTCTCACCTTTTAGGGGACAGGCATAATGTTTAAATGGTAACAGATCACTCTGGAAATAGGAGCCATCAGTTTCCCCCATTGAGAAAGTATGTCTGTTTACTCACTAAAATGTATTGGACCTTTGGACCCATGTAGCCACATTCCACAAATATTCATTGTATTAATACAAACTATTCTGTCCAGTGACCCATCATAGCTCTCTTCACAGCGTTCAGAGGATTGCAGAGTAGAGCTGATCAGGAATTTTGACAACATGTTAAGTGCCAATTTGTCAAACAAAACTTTTCACAAAAATGTATTGATTTCTCAGCTCCCTGAGGGAATTGAGAGAGACTCATTCCAGAATAACCAAGTGAATGAGTCAGAGTGGGAACTTGAACCTGGGTCTCCCATCTCCCAAGTGACAGTCCTGACCGCCAGGCAATTGAAGCAAGCCTCTTTCTTGCTGGCCCAATGAATTTTTAATTATTTATTAACAGCCCCAACAGGAGAGATTGAGAGAGAGACTCTTTTGAGTTTTTTTATGGGGAAAAAACCACAAGGTCTCATTTTTGTTCCAATGAAGAACAGAAACAGATATTGAAACATCAATTTATTTACTAAAAGAATTATTGTTTTCCAGTTAGTCCTAGCGTAGAGTTTCTATATTTAGCTATTTCACAGCTTGGAGCTAACAGTGAGTGAAAATACCATTTACCCCCTGTGTTTAGCACTAAATATACCTCTGAAAGTGGGTTCAAGATTTGGATTTTGGAACAAAGGAAACAAATAGTTTAAAGATTATTTAAGGGCAATAGGATTAAACTGAAGTAATGAAAATGTTTAAGAGTCCGGATAAATTTCCTAGCATTGAGGTTTATTAGATTGTGGAAATGCCTCCCAAAAAATGTTAGGAAGGTTGTAGATTCCCCATCACTTAAGCAATTTAACTGTAGGACAGAGTGGAGGGTTTATCCCTGATGTGGGTGGTTATACATGGGGCATTAAATGCCATTTAAATAGTTGGACTGCCTGTCTATGAATAATATCCAAATTTGAATACTGGAACCCTGTCCATCACAATTGAGGAGACTTTAAAAATCTTTAATTTCAATTGTACTGTTTTACCGATCGTATGTTTAAACAAAATTATCTTTTTAAAGAATTATGAGTGACATAGCAGAAAAGGCAAAAGTTATGGACTTTTTTAAAAAAGGCAACGTTTGTCTGGATATTTTTGTACCTAAATCATTTACAAATGTTTCTTTAATGCAAACACTGAATACAATGCAAATACCATGGGAACAGTTCTGAACATTTAGTCAGGCTGCCACCATGATGATGATAATAATGAGACAAGGCTTGGATTCTGGAAGTATTTAAGCACATGCTTAACTTCAAGCACATGAAAAGTTGCACTGAAATCAATAGTAGCATGCCAAAGCAAGGCCTTAAGTGTCTGCAGGACTGCAACATTAGTGATGTGGACAATTCTCATTAAAGTCAATGTTAGAGTTTGGTTCATTAATTTTATTTTCAAAACTACCCACTGAGGAAGTGATCAGACTAATTTACAGTCTAATGATAATGCTCTAGAATAAAATTAATTTTTATTCGCTAGTTGAACAAAGTGATTGGGGAGGCAGCATGGTACAGTCAAGTACATGAAAGAATGGAACTTGGGTGACCTGGGCTCTATTCCTAGCAAGTTATTTCACCTCTCTGTACCTCTACCAGGCAGATGGGTTTGTCAACCATGGCAGGCAGTTATTCTAATGGAAGTAAAACCCCAGTTTCAATAGCACGTACATCAGGCCTGGCCAGCCAATTTTTAATTTTTTTTAAACCTGATCACAGGTGCTTTATGGGTCTGCACCATTGACCCTGGCCAACAGGACAAGGCCAAGCAAGTTGAAGAAAGTACTAAACAAAACATTGAGGAAAACAATCCCTGCCCCAAGGAGTGTGCCTTCTGAACTGGAAAGACATTTCAGATCAAATGTCTAGGGAACTTCTGGGTGCTCTGCACTTTTGGAAATCTGGCCAATAATGACCAGGAACTGCAATGTACATTTTCAAAGGCAATCCCCCCCCCATTCTGTGCCTTCAGGGAAATATTTACTCCTGGGGGAATTCTGCATCCCTGCAGGGGCGCAGAATTCATACCTTCCACAGATTTCTTGCTTCCCCTGCAGAAAAATGGGGGAGCCAAGAAATCTGTGGGGAATACATGCCTCTTCCTAGGCAGACCTGGCATGTCTGCTGGGAGCAGCTGGCAGCAGAGAGTAGATCACCACGGAGAGGGTGTGGGGGGAGGAGGAGGAGGAGGAGGGAGACTGGAAGTGCGTGGGTGTGTCTGTGGAGAGATGCTAAGGGGGTGGGGCTGGGTGTGTGCCTGAGTGTGAACAAGTGAGAGACTCACTCTGTCCCTCTTGCTTGCTGTTGTTGCATCCAGGGCTTGGAGGCATAGGGCTGTGTGAAGCAGGCTCTGTCCCTGAGGCAGAGCAGAAATGTAACTAAACAGGTAGGCTGTTAATGTTCCCATTGTTAGTTAATTGTTCCCATTCTTAGTCAATTAAGGCTCCATTACCTTGCCAGAGTGGTGTAAAGTAGCCTTATTGTAAATGACAGTAATGGAATCCTCAGCTGGGAAGGTCTATGTGCTTTCTTGCTTTTTTTCCTGTACCAGGGAAGCACAATGGGGTTAGATTACAGCTCCTGATCTATTTTACTTATCTATTTTGAAAAAAATGCTGGACAATGATCAGCAAAACTGTATGACTTTCATGTGTGAAAGTCTGAGCAATTTAAAGCAACATTCTACTTTGCAGAACATCAAACACCAAAATAAAAGTAATATCACTTAAATGAAAATCCAGGATTATAACTGGAATGCACGGTATTGCTTACCAAGTATTTGTAACTTAACTTCCATGGGTCTAGGAAATGATGAACTGTTGTGATTTTTCCCCCCCGTAGGGTAGTTTAAATTATCAAAGTCAGTGAAACTGGTGTGATTATATTGCATTATTTTGACAAAATAAAGTATGGAGAATTTTGCAGAATTTTGGATTTTTTGGTACAGAGTTTTGGAATTTTTGATGCAGAATTCCCCCCGGAGTAAATTTTGTAGATACATGCCCCCTCGCTTTACAGAAGAAAAAGATACTATCTAGCCCAGGAACACTTAAATAACAATTAAACAAAAACACAATACTCACAGGACCCCTAAGGAAAAAAAGTGCAGCCTGCATTTTTCAGATTTTTTTTAGTCAAATTGACACGGTCTTATATGACAGAAAGCAAGACAGATGGAACAATCGCAACATTACTGGCCAAGGGATAAAACAACAAATTATAACATTCAATACCAAGAAAATACTTATGATAAGATATGAGCAATTAACAGATTCAATTTAAATACATTTTAGTAAGCCAGCATTCAAAAGCATTTCCTAATTCATGACAGAGTAACAAAGCAAGCCTTTTACATAAAAAGAAAATTATGGGGAAAGGGGAATAAAAGTTTGGGGTCCCCAAATGAGCCTTATTCAGGTACTGAAAACCAATTAATATGAAAGCAGTATATGGTGCAATGTACAAAACATAACTCAAACATTTGTATAATCTGCCAGTACATGGAAGAAAAAATATTTTGGCTTGAAAGCTTATGTATATATGTCCAGTAATATCTCTATCTACTTTGTCCACTTTATCTCAAGGACCAAAATGGCTACAAATATTGTAATACGATTTGATTTCATACAGAAAATGTCAAAGATGAAAAGTTAAAAGGCTATATGCTTGTGACTTACAAGTACCTCCATAAGGAGACCATATTTGGTACATTAGGGCTCTTTTTAATTCTGGAGACAAATGTTTAACAAGATCCAGTGTCTGGAAGTTGAAGTAGGAAAACTCCAAAGTAGAACAGTGGTGGTAATTACCCACTGGAACAACTTACCAGGAATTTAAGTGTCCTCATCCATACCATGAAGCTAAGTACCCTCTAAGCCATGAGGTCACGCAGCAGGCTATCAGGGGCTGCGCAGGTGAGGAGAGGTGCCCCTCCCCTGGCCCAGCCCACCCAAGCACCGCCAGAGCTGCTGTGGTCATGGAGAGGCACCCCTCGCCTGGCCTAGCCCAGCCCAGCCCAGCCCCGCCCCGCCAGAGCTGCCGCACCCGGGGAGAAGCTCCTCTTCTCCGGGCCCAAGGTGCTGTGGTGAGAGAGGGCTGGGGGAGTTCTCTCTCTCGACTGCAGCCTTGGGACAGCCTGCACCCCAAACCCCTCATCCCTGGCCCTACCTCACAGCCTGCATCTCCAGCCAGAGTGCTCACCCTCCCTGCACCTCAACTCCCTGCCCCAGCCCTGAGCCCCTCCTGCACTCCAAACCCCTCATCCCTGGCCCCACCCCAGAGCCTTCACCCACTGCTGGAATCCTCTTCCCACCCCCGCTCCGCACTCCAACCCTCTGCCCAAGCCCTGAGCCCCCTCCCACACTCCAAACCCCTCAGCCCCACCCCCGCCACACATCACCTCCAAATTGGTGCATGTAACAAAATTTAATTCCGCATATGGACGTAAAAAAATGAGAGGGAACGCTGCCGTGAAATATGTGTGGAGTCACTAGGAGACTTCTCTCCTGACACTCCCCTGGTTGCTGGACAGGGGTTTGCAGCTCACTCCTTAAATTAAGATGTTTAGTTTAAAAGATGTGTCCTAGTTCAACAACAAGTTGTTGATATCAATGCAAGAATTATTAGGTGAAGGTCTGTGGCCTGTGTTATGGAGAGGGTCAGACTAAATGATCGCACTAATGCCTTCTGGCTGTAAAATCTAGGAATCTATGGAAGGAATATATAAATGTGTGCTCTTGAGAGAAATCCTGGGACAGGTTGCTGTGCAAGACATATTACTGCCTAGTCCCACCTGCTATCCAGGGGAAAAGATCATGACTCTGACTAACCCAATTGCCAGACTCCAGAATACAATCTTTGTGAAGCACTGGGCACGCGCGGATCCTCCTCAATGTTCCAACAGGGACTAAGGGAGAGTGTTCCTCAACAATTGATTGACAGATTGGGAGAGAGTGAATGGGCCACAGAGTATAAGAAGACTCCTAGCTGGCAGCTCTTCTGAACAGCTTCTTGGCCAGAGTGTAGAGATGGTTACACTGAAAACACCCATCCAGCAACCAGGGAAAGTTCAGAGGAGAGTTTCCTTGTGGTTCCACACATACTTCACAATGGGAACGATGACATGAATTTGCTACGATGTGAAAAATTACTACTTCTGAGGCTAGGGAAAAAAAAGTTTGTTTTTTTAGGTGACTTGCGCCCATACAACTCTGATCTCAAAGTTGGCTACCCAACAAGAAAATATGAGCATCCCAATAATTTTTGGGAGCTGGCAACTGGAGAAAGTTTTACTACAAAATTGTAGAAAAATAAAATATGTGCCATGAGAAAAATGTACCAATTTTTCAATGCCACAGAACTATGTTCATTTTAGAAAGAATATCTGGCTAAGTGGTGAATTAATTAGCCCACAGACTCCAGAAAAGTTTAGATGTTATTATTTAGTAGGCCAATGTATGCTATATATTGGGAGCTGGCAGGTGTTTGAGGGATGGTAGGAATCTAGCAGGAGGCTCGATTGAAAGGTATGTAAGAATGGATTTTGAGAAGGGAATTGATCATTTGGCCCATGAGTGTTGGTCATCAGGTTTCTATGTATAATTAAGCAACTTAAATTATTCTTGAAATGGCCCACCATTAACCTATACATTTTCTCCTTCTCTTCTGACCTGCTACTTGCCCAGAGTGAGAAAATGGCATGTGTTCTTTTCAGATGGAGGCAGGGGTCGGATTGTTGTCATCACTGGAAGATATTACATCCTCAACCCACTACAGTTTGCCAGTGGACTTTCAGTCAACATGTTCAACATTCCAGATACACTTGAGAGACAGATGGGGAGAAGTTAGTCTATTAATATAATCAATAGAAATACAATCTTATTAATAGTCTCCAGAAATAATCTGTGTGGTTGATGTTTCATAGTTTAAGGCCAGAAAAGATAATCTAGTCTTATGTCCTACACATCATAGGCCATGAAATTAAATGTTAGACTAAAACATTTCAGTCCTAGGTCATTTCTTTAAACTAACTCAATTGTTTTAATTGTATATAAAAAAAATATAAAGCACTAATCTTGCCCTGACTCTCTCCAACTACTCACCCTCTGAACTACAGGTGAAGAGAAAAGATGAAGCAAGTAGAGCTAGTCATAAAATTTAAGGATTTTTGTTAGTGATTGTTTTTATAAAAAAATTGCATGAAATCATTTTAAGAATGAAATTATTTTGAAATTTCCCACAGAAAAAGTATCACTCACCAAAACAAACAAGCAAAACAAAACTACCTGAAAACTGAATTTTTGTATTGATTTAAAAACAAAATTCAATTTTTGGCTTTCAAAAAACATCAACCAACAAAGAACAAAAAATTGGAGTTTCTTTAGTGTTTCTGAAACAATGGAAAATTTTGACTGAAAGGAAAATGTTTAGAAAACAAAGGCCATTTTCTGCTGAGAAATATTTGATGGAAAACTTTCAACCAGCTCTAGGAGTAAGCCATTATCATTTCAATATTTGCTTGCAATACCTTTACTCAGACACAACCCTGGGGTGTGTTGTGACATGAACTCCCAAGAGTGAGTGTGCATTAAGGGAGAGAGATATTGAAAGCAAAACTGACACTAGGGAGAGGATCACAAAGAGAGGTCTATGGTGCCAACAAAGAAAGTAGGAAATTGCTCCTAACTGTCTGGAAAGTCCCAATGTCAAAGTGATCTCAAAGTGGAAGAATAATAGCTGTATATTTTGTGTAGTGAATTCACTCCTTAAGGACAAGCCTGATCTGAATTTTAAAGCATTGGGTGCATTGAGTAACCTGGAACTGAAAACAAAACCTGGCTTCCAATGGCATTACAAGGGAACAAACAGCTGCTTTCCATTTTGTACTTTGGGGACTGGACATGCTCACTTTCTTTGTGCGGGATATGACTGGCTGAACAGAACCTGTGGAAGGATTTAGTAAAATAGCCAGGCAAGAGATAAAATCATCCATTTCTTCTGCCCTTTAAGGTAGATCTATACTGCAGCTGGGGTAGACAGACTTATGCTAGCAGGTCTCCAGCTAGCATGCTAAACATAGCAATGTGGACATTCCAGCTCAGGTTCTGAAAGCCAGGGGGTCAGGTGGACTTGAGAGCATGAGCCAAAATGTCCACATTACTATATTTAATGCACTAGCGTGAATCTGTCTACCCGTGCTGGGAGACTTGCTCCCAGCTGCAGCATAGACATAGTGGTATTCATAAGAAAGCTTTAGTGGAGAGGCCAGCATTCATTGCCAGCTTCAGGATGGGCACACCAGTCAGTCAATACACTCGGGCATTTTAACTGCAAGTCAGCAATAAATCCAGCAGGCCATCAATCAGTAGATGTCACTTTTCCAGATATGGGTGCTGGGCAATAGGATTTTTCCTAGCCTGCTGCATGTGCATTCCAGCCAGACAACAAACGTAAATAAACGAACTGTTTTAAAAAGAACAAAACAAAACAAGATTTAAGATTCACAATCACATGCTGAACTGAAAGCCTGTGAATTATCTTTAAATATAACATTTCTTTTGAGCAGAGATAGGTCTGGAACAGAAAGGTCAGATCCAGATTTCCATAGTTTGGATATTAGGTTTGGATGTGGTCCATTGTATCTATAAGTACAAAGAGCTAACTGCAAAGTTTAGATCATGTTAGAGTTCATCTCTAGTTCTAGTTATAATACCACAAATAAGCCTCTAAGACAAATTAACTCATTCCTGTATATAAAAATCTGTTTTGAAAAAATTGTTTCCAGGCTTGCACCTCTATATCAGTGGTCTCCCAACTGGGGTGCACGCATCCCAGGGGGTGTGCGAGATGATCCCAGGGGGTGCAGGGCAGTAGTAACGCCGCCGGATGGCACTCCGCCATTTTTTTCTTCGGCGGCAGCTCTGCACGTGCACGGCTGGTGTTCTCCTCCGGCGGCACGCCTGCGGCAGGTCTTCTGGTCTTCTTCCATCGGCGGCGCGCCTGCGGCAGGTCACCCTGAGTGTGCGCGAGCCAAAAAGTTTGGAGATCACTGCTCTATATCATGTTTCAGCCTAGCATAATCGTCAATCACCCTCTTATAAATCTATAAGGGGGGGGGAGCTTTAAATGTGCTAGAAAAGACAACACAGTGTTTCTCACAGTCACTAGTACCAAAATAAAATTGTTACAAAATCATTATTAGGAAGGTACCATTCAGAAAGCCCCTTATTATAACTCTTCTATGTGAAGCTGAATTTCACTAAAAGGATTTTACAGGTGCAGGGGGTTGTTTGTCAGAGATTTTAACTCTGGTGAAAAAGCTTTCTCCAGGCCTCATGTACAAGAGTGAATAAACTGAGCCTGGAATGTCAGAGATTAGAAGAGAAAGGGTGGATTAAGCACAGATTCAGGCTCAACATATTCTTATGAGTCAAGAGTGTGCCCTTGTTGCCAAGAAGCCTAAGGGCATATTGGGCTGCATTAGTAGAAGCACTGTCAACAGATCAAGGGAAGTGATTATTTTCCTATATTCAGCGTTGGTAATGCCACATCTGAAGTACTGCATCCAGTTTTGGGCCCCCCACTACAGAAAGGATGTGGACAAATTGGAGAGAGTCCAGCGGAGGGCAACAAAAATAATTAGGGGGCTGGGGCAGATGACTTATGAAGAGAGGCTAAAGGAATTTGGCCTGGGTTTATTTAGTCTGCAGAAGAGAAGAATGAGGGGGGATTTGATAGCAGCCTTCAACTACCTGAAGGGGGTTCGAAAGAGGATGGAGCTAGGCTGTTCTCAGTGGTGGCAGATGACAGAACAAGGAGCAATGTTTCTCATGTTGCAGTGGGGGAGGTCTAGATTGGATATTAGGAAAAACTATTTCACTGGGAGGGTGGTGAAGCACTGAAATGGGTTACCTAGGGAGGTGTTGGAATCTCCATCCTTAGAGGTTTTTAAGGCCCAGCTTGACAAAGCCCTGGCTGGGTTGATTTAGTCGGGGATCGGTCCTGCTTTGAGCAGGGGGTTGGACTAGATGACTTCCTGAGGACTCTTCCAACACGAATCTTCTAATGATTCTGTGAGTGAAGCATGGATTAAGGTCCACCCAGAGGAGACTTTTAAATTCATTCACTGGGGCCTGTATATTTAATTTTAGTTCTATGGCCAGTCAGGGAGAGATGATAGTTTCTTGATAATATTGTGCTGGCTACTGCTACAATATGTTAAGTACTACATAAAATGACTAACAAAGGAGCACTTTGTGAGAAGGACAGGGTATCTATAAAGCCAGTGATATTAAATTCCAGCAATATAGGTCTTCCTCTCCTACTGAATGAAACATTAAAAGGATAGTAGGCCCAATTCAGAGGTGATTCCAGACAATTAATGCTGTATTTACCAGCATTGCAGAGAGAAAGAAATTAAATAAGAATAAGGGAACTTGTGGGGGGAAAAAACAAAGTAGAAACATAAATGAATTCAATTTTAAATCTAAGTATTTTAGTCTATGGGCATAGCCCAGTCTTCAAAGGTGTTTAGATGTACAATGTAATTGTAGCCATATGGGTCCAGGATATTAGAGAGACAAGGTGGGTGAGGTAATATCTTTTATTGAACCAACTTCTGTTGGTAAAAGAGACAAGATTTCATGTTGTCTCACAGCTATCTAGGCAAGTAAGTTCACCATTTAAGTGCCACGGACATTTTCAAAACACTGCTCAGCTTCTGCCTAATCCCATAGGCATTTATGTCCACTAGCTGCCTAAATTTCTGATTGTCAGCATTACTGAAGACACCTATGCCCCACAGTCAACTAGCCCTAACTCAAGCCAAAGCACCAAAGACCAAGGAGTGAGATTCTCAAATTAGGTGGGGGAAAACCTATCTTGCTAGTGGAACATGATCCCGAGGCATGCTCTGAGAATGACTAAGACCTGATACCTGTCAGACCTCACAGTAGGAGGGCTGGGTGGAACCTGACAAGTGGGAAGTCAGCATTGTACCCCCACAAAAGATAACTGGCAAGTGTAGTATAGTGTTAATAGCCTCAATGCCATAATTGTGATAATTTTGTTTTAAATTAGGAAAAAGACTTGTATACAGGGGCCCCACAAGATCTAATAGCCCTGAGCCCTCAGGAGAGTTAATCCGACCCTGTTACCTGTTTTGGCATAATACTCTGGAAACTATTCAATGGTAACATTGGATGTATCCTGATCTGGTTTAGGAGCAGTGCTCACACAAAAGCAACAAGAAGGAGACCAGAGACATGTCGGATTCAAATAAAGAAATCTCAGATACTAAGCACAGGTATGCTAAAATGGTAAAGGAAGATCAAGCAGTCTCTTGGGCCTCTGAACAGCTCAGTGCCTATCTGTTCAGCTTGGATTTTAACAAATAAACAGACCACAAGCCCATAGTGGCATTATAGAGTTCAAAACCAATGGACGACCTTCCACTTAGGATACAAAGATTTCTACTATGGCTGATGCAATTTTCTTACATTGCTTTCCCTGGTGTGTGCTCAGTCATAGCAGCAGACACTCTGTCTAGAGCCCCAATTAAGCACACACCAATGAAAGGAGAAAAGACTTTAGAAAGAGATGTCAAATTCTGCATTGATCTTGTTCTGGCAGCAATTCTAGCACCTGCCAGCTGATTTCAGCAAATTAGAAATGAACAATTAAAGGACGAAACTTGCAAAAAACAGACTCAACTCTGCCAACTCTGATGGGTTAAAGGAATCAGCTTCCAACAGACCTAATACCATATTGGTAGGACTGAAATGACCTTCACAGGGCCTGCTTCTGAAAGGACAGCAGATTCTTATCCCTATGGTATTTCAGAAAAAGGAGCTCTCCAGAATCCGTGAGGCATGCCAAGGTATACACAAGTGCAGGGCATAAACACAACAATTTGTATGGTGCCCTGATCTGTGTAGGCAAATTCAGGCCTTAGTAAGGGCTGAAGGTTATGTAATAAGGAAAAAAATAGCCAACCCCCCACCATTGTCAGAACCATTACTCTCTACAAAGCCACCTGACAGACCTTGGCAGCAGGTAGCAATTGATTTGTTTTTCTGGAAAGGACACACATACGTGATTGCAGTTGCTTACTTCTCTCTATATGACTCCCTGATTAGCCTGCCCGGCCTGTCATTCAGGCTGACCTGGAGCATTGGAATAGTCCCGCTCTTGTGGGGAACTTTCCTGGCTTCTGCACTACCCCGGTGAAGTGGGCTAGCGAAAGGATCTGAGTCCTCGCTCCCACTTCCTTTACCCAGTGGCCTCGCTGCCCTTGAGGACTCCCCTTCCACTCTCCTGTCTGCCAGAGTCCTCGTAACCCCAACAAGGCTGGGCCCAGGATTCCTGGGGGGCTCGACCCCCAGCCCTGCTGTGGTCACCTAGGACAGGGGCTAGGGTGTTCCCACTCCGGGGTACTCTCTCTGCACTGGGCACTTCTCTGACCCACTGACCATTACATACAAGTTAAAGCAAATGCAAGTTATTTAAATCAACAATTAATTTTAAAAAGAATAAGGAATAATGGGAAAGGTTAAAGGAAACACATCACCCCGCTCTGTGGCAGGGAACATCACAAACAGTGTCTCTGGAATGTCAGGGCAGTTCACAGTCTGTTCCTTGTAAGTCCCAGGCCTTCTTCTCAGGCCCTGGCTGTGCTGCAGGGATGCTGTGGGTTGGACACTTGCTCTGGTGGTGGCCAAGCTCTCAGGCTCTAAGTGGTAGGACCCTTCTTCCCAGTTTCGCCCCCACCCTGTCGGGGTTATGATCCAAGCCTGGCCTGCAGAGCCCCTTGGCTGAGGCGTCTCCCTGTGCTGGGCCTGCTGCCCAGGGTCCCCCTCGGTCTCCCCCGCTGCTCACCGCACCCAGCTCCGGACTGCTCCAGCCCCAGCTCCACCACTCTGTCTCTGCACTGCTGCTGCTCTGCCTCCAGCTCCCTGGGCTGCTTCTCTGGCTGCTCTGGCTCTGATTGCTGCAGCTCTGCTCCCAGGACGGGTCTGCTCTGCAGGCTGCTTCTGTGACTCTGCTCCCAGCACTGACCTGCTTCCTGGGCTGCTTTTCTGGCCCCTGTGGCTCTGGTTACTGCAGCTCTGCTCCCAGGGCAAGTTGCTCTCTCTGGGCTGGGCCTCTGGCTTTGGGGCTGCAGCTCTGCTCCCAGGACAGGGTCTGCTCTCACTGGATCTCGCACAACTCAACTTGGGCCCCTGCTTTCTCCTTAGCTTGGCCCCACTCTGTCTGACCCAGGCAAATCCAGCTCACACGGAGGACGGGACCTCCCTGGCCTCCTGACTCCCTGATTAGCCTGCCCGTCCTGTCACTCAGGCTGACCTGGAGCATTGGCCTCTCCCCATTGTTCCTGGGGGCTGTCAATCTCAGGGGGCTGTCAATCTCAGGGTCCTGATTCACCATCGACCCTTCCCCCTTTTTAGTACTGGGAGCTAGTGTCCAGGTTCCTTCCCCACTCTGAACTCTAGGGTACAGATGTGGGGACCTGCATGAAAACCTCCTAAGCTTACTTTCACCAGCTTAGGTTAAAACTTCCCCAAGGTACAAATTAATTTTATCCTTTGCCCCTGGATTTCCACTGCCACCACCAAACTTTAACTGGGTTTACTGGGAAATGTAGTTTGGATACGTCTTTCCCTCCAAAATCCTCCCAACTCTTGCACCCCACTTCCTGGGGAAGGTTTGGTAAAAATCCTCACCAATTTGCATAGGTGACCACAGACCCAAACCCTTGGATCTTGGAACAATGAAAAAGCATTCAGTTTTCTTACAAGACGACTTTTAATAGAAGTAAAGGAATCACCTCTGTAAAATCAGGATGTACCGGGTAATTAGATTCAAAACATAGAGAATCCCTCTAGGCAAAACCTTCAGTTACAAAAAAGACACACAGACAGGAATAGTCATTCTATTCAGCACAGTTCTTCTCAGCCATTTAAAGAAATAATAATCTAACACATACCTAGCTAGATTACTTACTAAAAGTTCTAAGACTCCATTCCTGTTCTATCCCCGGCAAAAGCAGCATACAGACAGACACAGACCCTTTGTTTCCTTCCCTCCTCCCAGCTTTTGAAAGTATCTTGTCTCCTCATTGGTCATTTTGGTCAGGTGCCAGCGAGGTTACCTTTAGCTTCTTAACCCTTTACAGGTGAGAGGATTTTAAAGGGGTTTACCCTTCCCTTTATATTTATGACACACCCCCCAAATCTCAGCTAGGGTGAAACGCTGGCTGGGATTTCTTCCTGGAGCTCTAGGAAAAACAGAGTTAAGAAGACACATGCACCTCTAAATATACACCAAGTACATAAAGACTAACAATATTTTCCACATCTCAAGGACGATTTTAACCAGTTGATTCTTGGAAACTTTCATGGGAGAGTGCATCAGCCACTTTGTTAGAAGCTCCTGAGATGTGTTGGATGTCGAAATCAAAATCTTGGAGAGCTAAACTCCACCGAATAAATTTTTTCTTATTTCCCATGGCAGTATGAAGCCACTGTAGCGCAGCATGGTCGGTTTGCAGGTGGAAACGCCGTCCCCAAACATATGGGACTTTTGCTTTTCCAGGGCATAGACAATGGCGTAACTTTCTTTTTCACTGACTGACCAGTTGCTTTCCCTCTTAGACAGTTTTTTGCTGAGAAACACTACAGGGTGGAATTCTTGATTAGGTCCTTTCTGCATTAAAACTGCTCCCACACCACGCTCGGACGCATCTGTGGTTACTAGGAACGGTTTGTCAAAGTCTGGGGCCCTTAGTACATGGTCAGACATGAGTGTCGCTTTAAGCTGGTTAAATGCCTTCTCACACTTTTCAGTCCACTGAACGGCATTTGGCTGTTTCTTTTTGGTTAGGTCTGTCAGTGGGGCGGCGATTTGGCTGTATTGTGGTACAAATCGTCTGTAATAACCAGCCAGCCCTAAGAAGGATTGAATCTGTTTCTTTGACTTTGGGACAGGCCACTTTTGGATAGCATCCACTTTGGCCTGTAGGGTGCTGATAGTTCCTTGACCCACCTGGTGTCCAAGGTAAGTCACTCTGTTTAGGCCTATTTGACACTTCTTAGCCTTAACAGTTAGTCCTGCCTCCCTTATGCGCTCAAGGACTTTGTGTAGATGTTCCAGGTGTTCTGCCCAGGAATCCAAAAATATGGCCACATCGTCAAGGTAGGCAACTGTATATTCTCCTAATCCTGCTAGGAGACCATCTACAAGTCTTTGGAAAGTGGTGGGTGCATTTCGCAGCCCGAAAGGGAGGACATTAAATTCATACAGCCCGAGATGTGTCGTGAAGGCTGACCTTTCCTTGGCGGATTCATCTAGTGGTACCTGCCAGTACCCCTTGGTTAAGTCCAAGGTAGAGATGAACTGGGCCCGTCTCAGTTTCTCTAATAGTTCATCTGTGCATGGCATTGGATAGTTGTCTGGGCGAGTTACAGCATTTAGCTTATGGTAGTCCATGCAAAAACGTATCTCCCCATCTGGTTTGGGAACTAGAACCACTGGAGATGCCCATGCACTTCCAGAGGGGCGGATTACATCCATCTGTAACATATCCTGGATCTCCCGTTCCATAGCAGTTTTAGCTGGAGGAGACACCCGGTAAGGTTGGACTTTAATTGGGTGAGCATTACCTGTGTCAATGGAGTGGTATGCCCGTTCAGTCAGTCCTGGGGTGGTTGAGAATGTTGGCGCGTAGCTAGTGCACAGCTCCTTGATCTGCTGTTGCTGCATACGCCCAAGGGTCATGGAGAGGTTCACCTCTTCCACACCACCGGCACTTTTCCCTTCGTAGTAAACACCTTCAGGCCACTCAGCATCATCTCCTCCCTGGGCTGTAAACTGACAAACCTTTAATTCTCTGGAATAAAAGGGCTTTAGAGAATTAATATGGTACACCTTAGGCTTTTGGTTGGAGGTGGGGAATGCTATGAGATAATTAACAGCTCCCAGGTGCTCCTGGACCCTTCCCATGATGCTTCCATTTTATGGGCCTGGAGCGTCTTTAAGACCATGACCTGGTCCCCTACTTTGAAGGAACGCTCTCTGGCATGTTTATCATTCCAGGCTTTTTGCTCTTTTTGAGCATCCTGTAAGTTTTCTTTAGCAAGGGCTAAAGAGGTTCGGAGGGTGTTGTTTCGGAGGGTGTTTGTAGGTTGGTTACAAAGTCCAGAATGTTAGTTCCTGGAGAAGGTGTAAATCCCTCCCATTGCTGCTTCACCAACTGTAATGGCCCCTTAACCTCACGGCCATATACAAGTTCAAATGGGGAAAACCCTAAACTGGGATGTGGTACAGCTCTGTAGGCAAAGAGCAACTGCTGCAACACTAGGTCCCAATCACTGGAGTGCTCCTTTACGAATTTATGTATCATGGCCTCCAAAGTTCCATTAAACTTCTCCACCATGCCATTTGTTTGATGCTGGTAAGAAGTGGCAACCAAGTGATTTACCCCATGAGCTTCCCAGAGGTTTTCCATAGTTCCTGCTAGGAAATTAGTCCCTGCATCTGTGAGGATGTCGGAGGGCCAACCTACCCTGGCAAAAATGTCTGCTAGTGCCTGGTGTTGCCCTGGTGTTGCTTAGAGCTACTGCTTCCGGCCATCGGGTGGCAAAATCCATGAAAGTCAGTATGTACTGCTTTCCTCTGGGTGCCTTTTTCGGAAAAGGACCCAGAATATCCACAGCTACTCGCTGAAATGGAACTTCAATGATGGGGAGTGGCTGGAGAGGGGCTTTGACCTGGTCTTGGGGTTTTCCCACTCTTTGGCATACTTCACAAGACTGGACATAGGTAGAAACATCCTTGCCCATTCCCTCGCAGTGGAACGACCCCCCCAAACGGTCTTTGGTCCTGTTCACCCCAGCATGACCACTAGGATGATCGTGGGCTAAGCTCTAGAGCTTGGCCCGGTATTTTGTTGGAACTACCAATTGTCTCTGAGGATGCCAGTCTTCCTGGTGTCCACCAGAAAGAGTTTCCTTGTATAAAAGTCCTCTTTCTACAACAAATCTGGATTGATTAGAAGAGCTGAGAGGCGGTGGGTTGCTCTGTGCCGCCGCCCAAGCTCTCTGGAGGCTTTCATCTACTTCCTGTTCAGTCTGGAACTGTTCCCTTGATGCTGGAGACATCAGTTCCTCATTGGATTGTGGACCAATGCTTGGTCTCTCTGGAAGCGATGTAGGGGATGGGGCTGTTTCCGTTGACTGTGAACTGCTCTCCGCTGGGACACTATGTTGGAGTTCGGGCTCTGGCTGAGCCTCTTGTGTAGGGTTATGGGCTGTTGCCGGTTCAGGTTCGGTGGGGCCGTCTGGTGTTGAGGTTGCAAGTACTGAATTCAGTGCTGGCAATGGGTCTGGTGCTGGTTGTTCCGCTGGTTCCGATTCTGGGACTGGTTCCATCTGGGTCTCTGGGACTGGATCCACTACTGCTGTTGCAGACATTGGCCTGGGGTCCGGGTCCATCATCTCTGACCGGGTCCTGAGAGAAGTTTCCGGAACAGAGCTAGGCCTCACGGCTTGTTTAGCCTGGCTGCGGGTGACCATTCCCACCCTCTTGGCCCGCTTCACATGATTGGCCAAGTCTTCCCCCAACAGCATGGGGATGGGATAATCATCATAGACTGCAAAAGTCCACATTCCTGATCAGCCCTGGTACTGGATAGGCAACTTGGCGGTAGGCAAATTGAAAGAGTTGGACTTGAAGGGTTGAATAGTCACTTGGATCTCTGGGTTGATTAAATTGGGGTCCACTAAGGAAGCATGGATAGCTGACACTTGTGCTCCGGTGTCCCTCCACGCGGTGACCTTCTTCCCGCACACACTCACAGTTTCCCTCCGCTCCAAGGGTATCTGGGAGGTATCTGGGCCTGTGGATCTTTGGTGTGATTCCGGTGCAATGAACTGTAATCTGTTGGGGTTCTTGGGGCAGTTGGCCTTTACATGCCCCAGCTAGTTACATTTAAAACATCGTCCAGCTGACGGGTCACTGGGGCAAGGTGGGTTGCTGGAGAACAGGGTGGTGGGACGATAAGGTGTCTGGAGGGTTCTTTGGGAGGTAGGTGGGGCTTTGGGCGGCCCCCGGTAATAGGGTGTGGTCTGGGGTTGTCCCTTCTGGTCTCCGCTCCAACTGTGACCAGTTTTCTTCTTCTCTGCCACCTCCACCCATCTGGCTCCAATCTCTCCTGCCTCGATTACAGTTTTGGGCTTCCCATCTAGGATGTATCTTTATATTTCCTCAGGAACACCCTCTAAGAATTGTTCCATTTGCATTAGGAAGGGCAAATTTACTGGCGATTCAACACTTGCTCCTGATATCCAGGCATCCCAATGTTTCACAATGTGGTAGGCATGTCGGGTAAATGACACGTCTGGTTTCCACCTTAGGGCTCTGAACCTCCGACGAGACTGCTCGGGTGTTATCCCCAATCTGACTCTCGCCTTGGATTTAAACAGTTCATACCTGTTCATGTGTTCTTTAGGCATTTCAGCTGCCACCTCAGCTAAGGGTCCACTGAGCTGCGGCCTCACCTCTACCATGTATTGGTCAGTAGAGATGCTGTACCCAAGGCAGGCCCTTTCGAAGTTTTCTAGGAAGGCCTCAGTATCATCGCCTGCCTTGTAGGTGGGGAACTTTCTGGGATGGGGAGTGGTACCTGGAGAAGGATTGCTAGGGTTTGTTGGTATATTCTGCTGAGCCTTTACCTTCTCCATCTCCAGTTCGTGCTTCCTCTCTTTTTCCTTCTCCTTCTCCACATGCTTCCTTTCCTCCATTTCCTTCCTGTGGGCAGCCTTCTGTACCTCCTTCTCCAGCTGCATAAGTTCTATCTGTCTTTCATGTTCCTTTTGTTTTTCCTCAGCCTGAAATCTGGCTAATTCCAGCTGTTGTTGAGCCGTGGATTCTGTCATCCTAACCTCTCTGTTTTAAGTAACTTTACACCTGAGGTTTAGAAATAAACAAAACTTGGCTGTAAAATTTTGCTGTGCTGGAATAGGATACCTATTCTCCGATAGTGATTGTCAGCCTACAGAAAAAGACAATTCCCTTTGACTCTGCTCTGGCCTCAAATCAAAGCAAAAAACCTCCAACTATTTAGAATCCTGCTTACCAGCAGTCCAAAGGAAAAAAATTCCTTTTCAAACCTGTGCTCCTTGTAAAAAAAATCAAAATCCTAAAAAAAAAAACCCCTGCCACTTTTGTCTCCAGGCAAATGGGTAGAACACCCCCCTATTTACTTTTAGGGAAAAAAAGACCCTCTGGTTTGGAAGACTGTGAATTTCCCTGCAGGAGTTAATTACTCTGCCTCCAGGCAAAGAAAACCTGCAATTCACAAAGATAATCCCCTTTTGTCTCTACTCTGGCCCCAAAGCAGAGAAAAAACTAGCTGCTTTCAGTTGGACCTCCTTTCCAGCAGTCCCAAATGAAAAAAATATATTTCCTTTTTAAAATCTGTTTTTCTGGTTCAAAAAATCTCAAATTGATCTCAAAAGGATTTCAGGTTAATCCCACCACTCTGCCACCATGTCAAGGTTCCTTCCCCACTCTGAACTCTAGGGTGGAGATGTGGGGACCTGCATGAAAACCTCCTAAGCTTACTTTCACCAGCTTAGGTTAAAACTTCCCCAAGGTACAAATTAATTTTATTCTTTGCCCCTGGATTTCCACTGCCACCACCAAACTTTAACTGGGTTTATTGGGAAATGTAGTTTGGACACGACTTTCCCCCCAGAATCCTCCCAACCCTTGCACCCCACTTCCTGGGGAAGGTTTGGTAAAAATCCTCACCAATTTGCATAGGTGACCACAGACCCAAACCCTTGGATCTTAGACCAATGAAAAAACATTCAGTTTTCTTACAAGAAGACTTTTAATAGAAGTAAAGGAATCACCTCTGTAAAATCAGGATGGTAGATACCTTACAGGGTAATTAGATTCAAAACATAGAGAATCCCTCTAGGCAAAACCTTCAGTTACAAAAAAGACACACAGACAGGAATAGTCATTCTATTCAGCACAGTTCTTCTCAGCCATTTAAAGAAATAATAATCTAACACATACCTAGCTAGATTACTTACTAAAAGTTCTAAGACTCCATTCCTGTTCTATCCCCGGCAAAAGCAGCATACAGACAGACACAGACCCTTTGTTTCCTTCCCTCCTCCCAGCTTTTGAAAGTATCTTGTCTCCTCATTGGTCATTTTGGTCAGGTGCCAGCGAGGTTACCTTTAGCTTCTTAACCCTTTACAGGTGAGAGGATTTTTCCTCTGGCCAGGAGGGATTTTAAAGGGGTTTACCCTTCCCTTTATATTTATGACAGCTAGTAACTAAAACACCCCCACTGAATGTTAGTAAGGGGGCAACAGTCGCTTTACATATATATTTATTTGGCTATAGTTAGACAGACTTCACTGGCACAGAAACAAAAGTCAGAATTTCCAAGACATGGAGCTCCTGAAGTCCTCACATCATATAATGGGCCTCAAGTTACTGCTGAAACATTCTTTGCATTTGCACAGGACTTTGATTTTGAACATTATACTAGTAGTCCACATTACCCCCAGAGAAATGGCGAGGTAGAGAAAGCGGTGCAAACTTTAAAAAGACTCCTGCAAAAGTCACTAGAAATATACATAAAGAACTCCTAGCATGTTGGTGAAAACTGCTTGCATTTGGACTGTCTCCAGCATAACTTCTCATGAGAAGATCATTAAGGATGCCTTTACCTGTGGCATCAAAACAGCTTAAACATAAGTGGGTCATCCTGAAAGAATTTCAAACAGAGGATGCTGAAATAAAAATGCAACAGCAGGAAAATTCCACTGTTAGGTACAGAGCAAAAACACTACCTGAGCTAAGACCAGGGAACGAAGTGTGGATCAGAAGTTCCCAGACTTTTGGAACTCAGCAGAGACTCCCTGATCCTACCTAGTGGAGATTCTAAAAGGAATTATCTGGAGGAATCAGATTCATCTTCAATATTTCCCAAAATAGCGAAGATGATCTGGGACCTGCAGGTGTACTTTGACAGAAAGTGAGCCCTGTCCACAGGAAACTCCACATGTAAAGTCAACAGACGCAAGAACGTCGTCTGGAAGACTGATCAGACCTCCTCAAAAGACTTGCTCTTTAGAATACTGCTAAGGACTATTTAAATGCAACTGATGGGAGGGCATAGCATAGTTTTAAGGAATTTGAAGTTTATTCTGAATTGTTGTGTGTATATACATTGGTTTCCAATCCAAGTTTTAAGCTTATATTTGGAGATATGGAGTGGTTATAGAGTTCCTGGTACTCCATAGGTACCAGAGAGGACCAGGATGTGTAGCAGAAGGGAGCTTCATAAATGTAGTTATCACTTAGTCAGAAGGTTCTCTAGTTACTGCTTAAAGTATGGCTCTTTGTGTTTATGTCCTCACACTACATCCGTTGAACAGTTTCAGTTTGATGAATTAGCATTTTTGATTAACTATATTTTGTTAAAAAACACCTTACGAGATCTACTCCTGAGAATCTGATTTCAAGGAGAGTTGAACCTGCTGAGCGCCTCACAGAATTGGTTCCTAATTGGTTTACCATATAGAGATTCCTGAGTTCATAGAGCTGTAACTAGGATCCTTTTGGGAATGTTATGTCACAATCTGAGCTAACCATTATGGGTAAAAGGCACAGCTTTAATTTTTCTGCTGTCTTATAAACCTCTGTCATGCCGAATTCCAGTATCATGTATCTGTGCTGCTAAGTTAGTAGTTATTTTGTATTAATTAAGATCCGCTACCAAATAATAAAAGTTTTGTGACCTTTTGCCTCAGAAGTCTAGTAGTAAACATGCCCCCTGACTACACATTTGTCATCATGGTGGGTCCTTTTCTGCATCTCAGAAAGGAAGGTTCTAATTTAGTGTCATTATTTTGGCTAGCTAACTAGAGTTTCTATGTTAGCACTTGATATTTAACTAATACATCAACTACTTACAGAATCTGAAGTCATCCTATTAAAAAAAAATTTATCTACCGGTAGTTATGATGGTAGCCTCCTGCTTCCCCTCTCCACCTCAGCAGCTGCATTACGAATATAACTGCTTGGAGAAGGCTGTGGATCATCTTCAGCACTACTCAGTCAGTGGGTGTTAAGGGTATTCTGCACTTTGCAGGATCATAATGGCCACATCTGGTGTCTTCATTCATTTTACAGTTAAATGAGTAGGAAAATACATCTGTAACCAGTATTTAACACCGGTCTTTAACTATAGAACATAAGAAAATCAAGAGTAAAATGGAATTTGCAGCTATTTGGTATTATGCTCTTCTATTCAATGGAAGAATTCTCCATCCATGTATCTGGGCCAACAACAGCTTACAAGAGGAGAGGATGCAAGGAACCCCCCCCTTCACAGAAGCTGCACACCCAGTAGCTCCAATCTGGATGGTTGCACTTTCAGAGTAGAATTCGTCACAAGGCTTGTTCATTATTTAAATACTACTTAAGTACTATTTCAAAGACTAAAGTAATAATAATACCTAGCTCTTATGTATCACTTTTCATCTGTAGATCTCAAAGAGCTTTACAGAAGTGGTCATTATTCCCATTTTTTTCTTTTACACATGGGGAAACTGGCACACAGAGAGGTGAAGGGACTTGCTCAAGGTCACCCAGCAAACCAAGGACAGTGATAAGACTAAAACATTCAAGCTCTGGAGCCCTGTTTCCATGTTTTATCCACTAGACCAGCGTTTCTCAAATGTGCCCACCACGGGCTTTTCTTGCGGCCACAGCCTCCTGGGCAGTGATGGGAGGGGGCAAAGCAGTGGTTCCCTCCCACAGGGCCACCAGCAGGGGTTGGACCCTGTCCCTCTCTGGAGAGACAAATACTGGAGGAGCAGGCAGCTAGTGAGTTCCCCACCTTCCTGGGGATGGTAGGGTCAGGCTCCAGCCCTGGGGTGGCAGCAGCAAGCTCTGGCCGCCGGGCTCCAACCTCAGCTGCAGGGCTCATCCCCTCCTTGCTCTTGGCCCCCATTGCCTCTGCTGGCCCATCATGTCCCCCTCTCCCCCCTCCCCGCCACCCCACTTACCCCCTACTGACCTCCCCATTCAAGGCTTAATTTGTCCCCCGGCTTGCCAGGACTGAGTAAGTCTGCTGCTGTGAAAAGTGATATTTGTATGTTTGTTAATATCCCTTTTCACAGCAAGCAGACTTACTAGTTAGCAAGTCTTTTTAAAAAAGAAAACAAAAAAGCAAAAGAAACTATGACACAAGAGACAAGAACCTGCAGAACACCTTATTTGTGTTTCTATTCTGTTTTGGGCCAGTAAAAAATAGAGGTTTCAGAGTAACAGCCGTGTTAGTCTGTATTCGCAAAAAGAAAAGGAGTACTTGTGGCACCTTAGAGACTAACCAATTTATTTGAGCATGAGCTTTCGTGAGCTACAGCTCACTTCATCGGATGCATACTGTGGAAACTGCAGCAGACTTTATATACACACAGAGAATATGAAACAATACCTCCTCCCACCCCACTGTCCTGCTGGTAATAGCTTATCTAAAGTGATCATCAAGTGATCTTCCTGATAACACCATCCTGGCCACTATGGATGTAGAAGCCCTCTACACCAACATTCCACACAAAGATGGACTACAAGCCATCAAGAACACTATCCCCGATAATGTCACGGCTAACCTGGTGGCTGAACTTTGTGACTTTGTCCTTACCCATAACTATTTTACATTTGGGGACAATGTATACCTTCAGATCAGCGGCACTGCTATGGGTACCCGCATGGCCCCACAGTATGCCAACATTTTTATGGCTGATTTAGAACAATGCTTCCTCAGCTCTCGTCCCCTAAAGCCCCTACTCTACTTGCGCTATATTGATGACATCTTCATCATCTGGACCCATGGAAAAGAAGCCCTTGAGGAATTCCACCATGATTTCAACAATTTCCGTCCCACCATCAACCTCAGCCTGGTCCAGTCCACACAAGAGATCCACTTCCTGGACACTACAGTGCTAATAAACAATGGTCACATAAACACCACCCTATACCGGAAACCTACTGACCGTTATTCCTACCTGCATGCCTCCAGCTTTCACCCTGACCACACCACACAATCCATCGTCTACAGCCAAGCTCTGCGATACAACCGCATTTGCTCTAACCTCTCAGACAGAGACAAACACCTACAAGATCTCTGTCAAGCTTTCTTGACAACTACAATACCCACCTGCGGAAGTAAAGAAACAGATTGATAGAGCCAGAAGAGTTCCCAGAAGTTACCTACTACAGGACAGGCCTAACAAAGAAAATAACAGAACGCCACTAGCCGTCAGCTTCAGCCTCCAACTAAAACCCTTCCAACGCATTATTAAGGATCTACAAACTATCCTAAAGGATGACCCAACACTCTCACAAATCTTGGGAGACAGGCCAGTCCTTGCCTACAGACAGCCCCGCAACCTGAAGCAAATACTCACCAACAACCACATACCACACAACAGAACCACTAACCCAGGAACTTATCCTTGCAACAAAGCCCGTTGCCAACTGTGCCCACATATCTATTCAGGGGATACCATCACAGGGCCTAATAACATCAGCCACACTATCAGAGGCTCGTTCACCTGCACATCCACCAATGTGATATATGCCATCTTGTGCCAGCAATGCCCCTCTGCCATTTACATTGGTCAAACTGGACAGTCTCTACGTAAAAGAATAAATGGACACAAATCAGTTGTCAAGAATTATAACATTCATAAACCAGTCGGAGAACACTTCAATCTCTCTGGTCACGCAATCACAGACATGAAGGTCGCTATCTTAAAACAAAAAAACTTCAAATCCAGACTCCAGCAAGAAACTGCTGAATTGGAATTCATTTGCAAATTGGATACTATTAATTTAGGCTTAAATAGAGACTGGGAGTGGCTAAGTTATTATGCAAGGTAGCCTATTTCCCCTTGTTTTTTCCTACCCCCCCCCCCCAATGTTCTGGTTTAACTTGGATTTAAACTTGGAGAGTGGTCAGTTTGGATGAGCTATTACCAGCAGGAGAGTGAGTTTGTGTGTGTTTGGGGGTGGGGGGGTGAGAAAACCTGGATTTGTGCTGGAAATGGCCCACCTTGATTATCATGCACATTGTAGGGAGAGTGGTCACTTTGGATGAGCTATTACCAGCAGGAGAGTGAATTTGTGTGGGGGGGTGGAGGGTGAGAAAACCTGGATTTGTGCTGGAAATGGCCCAACTTGATGATCACTTTAGATAAGCTATTACCAGCAGGACAGTGGGGTGGGAGGAGGTATTGTTTCATATTCTCTGTGTATATATAAAGTCTGCTGCAGTTTCCACGGTATGCATCCGATGAAGTGAGCTGTAGCTCACGAAAGCTCATGCTCAAATAAATTGGTTAGTCTCTAAGGTGCCACAAGTACTCCTTTTCTTTTTAAAAAATAGAGATAATTACATTATTTTTATTATTGAGTCTGCAAAAAGAGTCAATAAATTACAGTGATTTGGACATAGTGTATGTGCATGTTTATTTATTTTTCCTACAGTTAATTAAGTATTTTAGGAAACATTTGTCAGAGCAGCCACCAGCAGGAGTTGGTGGCTGCACTCTGAAGCCAAAAAATTTTTTGTGAGAACTCCTACACGAGACTATGTGCTGGCTTGCTGAGCAGGGAGGAATTTCACTCCCAAAGCATAAGATGGGGAGGATGGTCTAAGAGGGGCAAGCCTAGCTGGTAGAGGGGGCACTGATGTACTATACCATTACCTGTCATGCTTGCTAGTGTGGTCGCATTGTTTCCTAGTGTTCCCCCATCTGTATCTAGTCCAGGGGCGGACAGACTTTTTGGCCTGCGGATTGCATTGGGTTTCTGAAATTATATGGAGAGCCGTTTAGGGGAGGCTGTGCCTCCCCAAACAGCTAGGCATGGCCTGGCCCCCCACCCCCTATCTGACCACCCCTGCTTCTCGCCCCCTGATGGCCCCCCCGGCACTCCTGCCCCGTCCACCCCTCCCTGTCCCCTGCCGCCCCATCCAACCCCCCCTTCTTCCTGCCACCTCCCCCTGGGACCCCTGCCACATCCAACCACCCCTTTTCCCTGTCCCTGACCGCCCCCGGACACCCTGCCCCTGACTGCCCCCCCACTGCCCCATCCAACCCCTCCTCTCCTTCCTGACTGCCCCCTGGAACCCCTGCTCCCATTCAACCCCCTGTTCCCCGCCCTCTGACTGCCCCGACCCCTATCCACACCCCTGCTCCCTGACCACCACCCCCAAACTCCCCTGCCCTCTATCCAACCCGCCCCCACTCCCTGCCTCCTTACCGTGCTGCCTGGAGCACCAGTGGTTGGCGGCGCAGCTGCACCAGGACAGGCAGCCGTGCTGCGCAGCACAGAGCACTGGGTCAGGCCGGGCTCTGCAGCTGCGCTGCCCCAGGAGCTCACAGCCCCGCCGCCCAGAGCATTGCGCCAGCGAAGCAGTGAGCTGAGGCTGCGGGGGAGGGGGAACAGCGGGGGAGGGGCCAGGGGCTCGCCTCCCGGGCCAGGAGCTCAGGGGCCGGCAGGACGGTCCTGCGGGTCGGATGTGGCCGCGGGCCATAGTTTGCCCACCTCTGATCTAGTCTTATACTTAGGTTGCAAGCTCTTTGGGGCAGGGACTGTCTTTTTTGTTCTGTGCTTGGACTGCATCTAGCTCAAAGGGGTCCTGGTCCATGACTGAAGCTTCTAGGTGCTGCCGCAATAAAAATAATAATAAAAGTGTGGCTATAGTTCCATCCCACCAACGTACCCACTTACAGCTGTGGGACAGTGCTGAAGGGAGTCCATTCCACAGTCATGTAGTAACTATTGCTGGCCCCCCCTCTCCTCAGAGGCATTAAAGCAAACCTTCCTAAACCTGGATGCTTAAAGTTAGGCCTCTAAATCTCTGTTTAAATAAAGGCGTGATTTTTCAGGTGTGCTTAGCACCCACAGTACGATATAAACACAAGGGGAGCTATCGACATTCATAACCTCTTAAAAAAATCAGGTCACTTATTTAAGTCCCTAAATATGGACTTAGGGACATAACTAGGTTAGGACCGATGTTTTGGCCCACACCTGCTCCTATAAGTTTAATATCTCCTACTATTTCTACCAGCCCGGGGCACCTACTCTACTTCCCATGCGATATAGCCCTGGTCCCTATAATCATGACAAAGGCCATAATTTTAATATCGTGTACATAAATATTGGAGAAATATTAGTGAGGTTTAATAAGGAAAGAACTTATTCATTTCAACCTCTTCAAATGTGTATGCTCGTGACTAAATTTAAGTTTAATTTCAGCCCACTTGGAAACTCCAGCATATGCCACAAGATATTACATTTAACTCCTTGCTTAAATTTTACTTTAATTTGTGCACTTATCAAAACATAGCTTTTCTTTCATTAAGATGGAAAACGAAACAATACATTTATTTTTTCAAGACAGAAGTCCACTTTTCAATGTTGTTCCTTGGAGTGTAGTTTGAGTCAGCTCTGGGGCTGAAAAATACTATCATTGGCAACAAATACTATAGACTGAATTCTTTCAAGAGAGTTATGAGCCAGGAGACGTTCTTAACATACCTGACACGAGTCTTGTCAACATATTTCTTTTTAATTGTCAGTGGGCACTAGCAACAGCTTTAGCTTTTACTACACTGAGATCCTTGCAAGCTGTGTAATAATGACAGATACAAAATTTGCTGTTCTTTGTTTATCATAAAGTCAGTATATAATGGAAACAGCTGCAAAATATGTTTACATATTAGTGGAAACTACTCTTGCATTATAGAAAATGGCTATTTAAATGTCCTAAAACACATTTGCATAAAAGTTTGAATTAGAGACTGTTATAAAACTCATTGTCTAGAGCATCCCCTTCACAGCATAGTGGGGCATTGTCGCATCTTTGCTTCAGCTCCCTTTGTTCTTCCACAACTCCAGCCATCCACCAATGCCTTTCAGATTGCTGCAGTGCCTTAACCCTTCAGCTAAGTCACATTTAGTTCCACCCCATCCAAGGTACCAATGTCCACAGGTCTTACATTCACTTACTACTTACTTTAAGCTCGCTCAGGTTTCTTTCTAAAAAAGGCCTAACCACTATACCTGTTTTTCCTCTGGTCTTCCGGTGGAAAAACTCCCTTCTTTCTCCTGGGTCTCTTCTTCAGCTAGCCATCTACAAAGAGCTCCAATCCTCGGGGAAAAACAATCAGTCCACATCCTTCCCCACTCACCCTCCTATTGCTGGGCTTTTCTTCCTTTTAAGTCCTCTACCCTGCCCAGGCGTGGCAGGAAGAGGCTAATAGAATGGGGCTAACTGGCCTTAGGCCTTAATGGGGCAGGGCCACTCTGTCACAGGGATGCGTGACTATCTTGGAGTTTGGGGGCCTGTAAAGTTTGGTGAACTTTTCTGAACTAATGACATTTTTAATGTTTAATTTAAACCCAATTTTTCTTCCCCAAATTAGAAAAAAAATTCTAGTTAAGGGGTATCCTGTGCTGTACTTTGAGAGAAGGAGCCTTCAAAAGCTGCTTGGTTCGCTTTGGGGCACTATCTATGGTGCATGGTTCAGGTCTATTTTTTTGTTGGAACTTTTCTCTCTCCCTCTTTCTACTGCTGTTTTCCACGTGAAATGTAAACCCAGTGCAGGGTCAGAGATACTCATGTAGGGAGGAGACAAGCTGGGCACTGAAAGGGCAGGAACAGGAGGACTGGGACACTAAGTGCACCATCTCTCCATCCATTGAGAAACCAGTAGGAGTTGCTCTCTGTGACGGGTTGCCCCTCTTTAAGATGCCACCTGATGTACTGGGATACCACTGAGCCCTACTGTTCTGCCATCCTGCGCCCCCTTTTACCCTGTCTTGCTGAGCCAGGCTCTTAAGCCTCCTCTATCACACACACTGGCAGGGCCACAGCCAGCTGCAGAAAGATACAGACACTGAGATCAGCTCTGGAAATATTCAGCTTAAGGGTGTTGCCCCAGGACTCAGGTGCCCACCTTCCTTGGAGAGCAGACCCAAAGGTATATTGTCTTGAGCTGTATAGAAAGAGCTGCACAGAGCAAGCTCATAAAAATTCACCCTGTCCCTCAATGTGAAGAGAGATATGCACAACTTGTGGGTTTAATAATAAAACAAATTTATAAAAGGCAGATTTTAAGTGAATATAAGGAATAGCAAACAGAACAAAGCTGATTACTGAGCAAATAAAACAAAACACACATACTAAGCTTAAGATCTTAAAGAGACTGGTTTCAAGAAGTAATTTCTTACCCTAAATGTGATTTTAGGCAAGTTGCAGTGTTTCCGTAGCTTAGTGTTCCAGTTATTTCTTCTTACAGACTGGACCATTGTCTCAGTCTGGACTCACCCCTGCCTTTCCTCTCAGGTTAGTTACTTTGTCCCTTCAGGTACTTTGAGCAGTCCTTCTTCTTGGGTAGGCAATGGAGGAGAGTCCTGTTTGCCTTCCTCCCCAGCCTTAAATATGATTTACATAAGGTAGGAATCTTTTGTTTCCCAAACTTGACCTCCCACTCCTGTTAATGGAAAATTACTATAAGTCCACGATAGTGTTTAGTACCAGGTGACAGGACCACCTGACCTAGTAGTATCACAGCCAAGTCCCAGGATGACTCTCAGGAAGGAGAGAGATTAGTATCTTCACAGTCTTGTTGTTTCTTCCTAATGGCCCGTCAAGGGTGATGGCATGTTGTCTGGTTGGTGTCTTCCAAATACACACCCAGTTGTAATTGTTACATAGTTCATATTGCTAACTTTAAATACAGAAATGATATATGCATACAAATTAGATAATCACATTCAGTAACTTATAACCTTTCCAGTGATACCTTACATGAGTCATCTTGCATAAAGTGTATCTTAGTCATGCCATATTCATATCATAACTATATGTCTATGAAGAATATGGGGTAACGTGATACTCTCAACTGAGCTAAGTGTGACATTTTGGCTTTCCTCTTTTCAGTATTGTGGAATAACCCCTTTTAGAAGATGTTCAGGGGAAATCTGCACATACTGCCCTGTCATTATGGTTTCACTGTAGCTGTGCTGACAAGGATTGCTGTAGGGCCTTGTAAGGACTATGGAGGCACAGGACCTTTGTGAGGAGAGACTTAGCCCTTGGTGTATCCCCAGACAGCTTCATGGATCTCAAGGGATCCACAGTTGTTGAGGACTAAGCCCCACTGCTTAGGCCAGAGGTGCGGGAGGGGAGCTCTGAACTCATTGCTCCCAAAAGAAAAGTCTACTGGATATCTCAGAAAAGATTTACAGACATAAGGTTTATGGACTTGCCTGCCCCTTATGTGGTGCCCCTTGCCAAGTGTGTGTGAGAGAGGTGGGGAGAAGGGTATGCAAACAGACAGGGCAGGAAGCATCATGCAGGATGTAGCAAAGGACAACTTACCACAAGGAAAAGAGAAAACACCATATAGTACCCTCTCCCTTTGGATACTGCCGCTGCCTCAGTTTCCCTTCATTTGATGGGTAGTTTATTTGTCTAGCCAAACCAAAATTCCAGTCCTTCTAGGGTAACAAAATTCCAAATCGATGTCCAAACCTTCATTCAGCCTCTCACCCTGCATCACAATCCTTGAGTGGGATTTTATTGAACTTCACCCATCTCTGCGGTATAACAGAACATCTCTGCAGACCCCTCAGAGCCCAAACTCTCCCTCTTCTGTGAACTATCAACAATGAAGTGGGTATAAGGCCTGACCAAAACTTTTCCTGACTCTCTTCCCAATGAGGCTAGTTCCTATGCTCCACCTCAGTCTTTCAATTCTCCTCTCAGGACTTAGCCCTCTGAGCCAAGCAACACCCCTTACCTTATCTAGCCCTCTGGCTGTCTTTTAGGCTCTTTATTGGACATTTTCATCAGCTTCTTCAAAAGACTCTTCTTGGTTTTCCCAGGGTCTTGGACTGGAAAGAGACAGAGCCGCTGCCCTTTTCCTAGGCAACCTTGTAACATACTGACTCAGAGCAAGTCTTCCTCCCTTCCCATTTTCCTCCTGTTCTGTGAGATGTTCTCCAGTATCCTATGCTTTGCCACTAACTCTCCTCAGACCTGTGAATTACAGCTGCCAAAATTCCCTTGTGCTGGGCCTGTAGCCTTGCCTAAAAAGGCCAGCTTGCCCTGTTACAAATAAACAAGACTTTTTGGCATGACAAGGAAGAATACAGCATAAATGGGGTCTGCCCAGCAATGGAAACACATGCAGGACAAATAAGAGGAAAGGACATTCATTATTGGGAGCACTTTGTGCCAGTAGAATGGTGCAAAGCAACCAGAATACAGCCCTGGATCATGAACTTTTGTTTTTACAAGTATATTTATCAATCTAGAGTATATTGCTTTTGTTTTTAAAAAGGGGCATTTTCCTTTAAACCATGCTTGTTCGCTTGGCTGGTTTTCCCAAAATACAAACTGATTATAAGATGTAAGAGAAATGTCTATTCAGCAATAGAGTTTCTGAACTCCTGTTGGATTAAAATAAACATTGCTGTTTCTAGTCACAACCGTGTTATATGGGTGGTGCTCAGATGTGGAATTTATTTTCCACCTGCTTTAAGTGCATTGATTGCCAGCAAAAAGCAATGTAAGTTGAACGTGGTATCTGAGATGAGGAAAATGTAATACATAGTTCCATATATATTTTTAGCTGAGGCTTGAAACTAAATAATGTGGAGGATTGAAGATTAATTTTCATTTGTGTTGTATGTCTGGTCCATTTTAGGGCTAAACTGTAACACTTAATATGAACATTTTATCTGAGACATACAAAAGTTGCCACTTTATTAAAAATGCTGTTACAGCAATAGTTGAATCCAAAACTTTTATCTCATCCCTAAAGCATTTTAGGAGGGTTTGAGTAAATTCAAGATAAAAATATACTTGTTAAATCTACTTTTCATATCTCTTTATGTTCCAGCTTTTGAAAATAAAATTGTAAGTGAACTTAGTTCCGGTGAAAAGTGCCAGTCTGCTACTAATGGAAAGTGAAAGTGTCTTCTTATCCATTATCCAGTTACTGGCTGAGCAGCAGCGCCAGCTTTTCTGTGCTCACCCACCAATGTGCTCAACCCATGATATGGAAGTATCACCTCTGAAAGGGTACATCAGTCACCATGTCCATTCGACCCTTGCCAGTAGCATTAAGAGTTACAGAAATCCTAGAAATGTAGGGCTGGAAAGGACCTTGAGAATTCATCTAGTTCATTCTGTCACACTGAGGAAGAACTAGACCATCCCTGACAGGGGTTTGTCTAACCTGTTCTTAAAAACATTCAATGACAGAGATTTCACAAACTCCCATGGTAACCTATTCCAGTACTTAATTACCATTATAGTTAGAAAGTTTTTCCTAATATCTAACTGAAAGCTTCCTTGCTGCAGATTAAGTTCATTATTTCTTGTCCTATCCTACAATTGATCATGATCCTCTATAACAGCCCTTAACATATTTGAAGACTGTTATCAGGTTCCCCTCCCACCTGGTCTTCTCTTCTCATGGCTAAACATGTCCATTTTTTAATTCTTTCCTCCTATGTAGGGTTTTCTAAATCTTTTAACATTTTTGTTGCCCTCTCTCCAATTTGCCCACATCTTTCTTAAAGTGTGGCACCAAAAACTAGGCACAGTACTCCAACTGAGACCTTACTGGTGCCAGGTAGAGTGGAACAATTACCCCTTGTATCTTATGCAGAATGATATACACCCCAAAATGATATTAGTCTTCTTTTGCAACTACATCACGTTGTTGGCTCATGTTCAATATGTGATCCTCTATAACTCCCAAATCCTGTTCTGCAGTACTACTACCCAACCACGTATTCCCCATTGTATATTTGGTTTTTCCTTGCTAAATGAAGTACTTCACGCTTGTCATCACTGAATTTCATCTTGTTGATTTCAGAGCAATTATCCAATTTATCAATGTCCTTTTGAATTCTAACTCTAGAATCCAAAGTCCGTGCAACACCTTCCAGCTTGGTGTCATCTATACATTTTATAAACATACTCTCCATTCCATTTTCCAGGTCATTAATGAAAATATTGAATAGTACTAGACCTAAGTCAGACCTCTGTGGAGCCCCACTATATGTCCTCCCAATTTGACAACAATACGTTGATAACTACTCTTTGAGTACATTTTTTCAACCAGTTTGACACCCACCTAATAGTAATTTAATCCAGACCACATTACCCTAGTTTGCTTATGAGAATGTCATGTGAGACAGTGTCAAAAGCTTTACTAAAATCAAGTTCAATCACAGCTACTGCTTCTCCCCATCTCCTAAGCCATTATCCTTGTCAAAGAGGGAAATAAGGTTAGTTTGGAATGATTTGATTTTGACATCATGATGTTGTTTGTGATGTGGACATCTGTCCACTTACAGGACTAAAAGAACATTGGCAATTCATTTTAAGCACAGTGCAGCAGGCAACAAAACTAGCAACAGACGATAACATATTTTGGTTACACAGAACCAGAGCCATCTTTGAACTGGTGACTCAGACCAAACTCCCAAATTATCCAGTTCTCCATTACATTTAATCTTTAACAATACTGAAGACTTAGGTTTTTGCTCCAAGAAATAGAGTGTTGTGCTTTATGTATTTCAAAATTTAAATGAATAGGTGACTTTTTTATTTACTGAATCAATATATACGTGATGTTGCACTCCATGTGCTTTACGGAAATATGATTATGAGTGTGAATATGATGTAACTGGAATATGCTTTATGCAAAAGGTCTCTTGTAAGGTATCATAACAAAGGTTATAACCTACTGAGTATATTCCTCCTATTTGTATGCATGTATCATTCTTGTATCTGAAGCTAGAAATATGAAGTATAACTCCAAGGTCCTATTGTAATTATGCAAAGTGTGGGCCATTAATGGTGGGTTAGAATCTTGATGGCTCTCATTGACTAGGACAACTGGTTGTAAATGGTTTATTTACCTGAAAAACTTCCTGTGTATGTGTGGGCCAACCCAGGAAGAATGGAGACTAGGGGTCTTACAGTGACATGTGACCATGTCACATGATACTGCAATCCATCTTACTCCTTGTATTTTTCCATTGATAAGGTGGGGGTGGGACCAAGCACTGACAAAAGATTCCCGCCTTGTGCCAAAGCTATAAAAGGGGGTGGAGCAGGACAAATGGGGCTGCCATTCATGAGAAAACCCCTGCTTACCACCTAGATGTCTGCTGGAACTAACAAAGTCTGTACCGGGGAAAGGATTGTGCTCAGACTAGGAAGGAGTCTAGTCTGTGAAAGAAGCTTATTGGAAGCTCTCTGAGGTTGAGCTATTACCTGTATTTAGTTTCTTAATGTATTAGGCTTAGACTTGTGTGTTTTTGCTTTATTTTGCTTTGTGACTTACTTTGTTCTGTCTGTTATTACTTGAAACCACTTAAATCCTACTTTTTACACTTAATAAAATCACTTTTGTTCATTAATAAACCCAGAGTAAGTGATTAGTAGCTGGGGGAGCAAACAGCTGTGCATATCTCTCTATCAGTGTTACAGAGGGCAGACAGTTTATGAATTTACCCTCTATAAGCTTTATACAGAGTAAAACAGATTTATTTGGGGTTCAGGCTCCCAGAAAGGCTGAACACTGGGTGCTGGGAAAGTTCCTGTTAACGAGAATCCCCTGGCCCAAGTGAATCTCGGTTTCAGTGAGCTGCAGAGAGGTGTGGCCCAACGTCTGGGTCTGTCCTGGAGCTGACTGGAGTGTCTAACTCAGCAAGACAGGAGTGGAGTGGTGCCTGTTCTGGCAGGAGTGTTGTTCTCAGTGGTATCCCAGCTCATCAGTGACAGTCTTGAGGGGAGTCTCTGTGACCGAACCCATCACAATATATTCTTAATAGCATTTAACAAATTTTTTCTGTGTCCTGAAAGTTAAAAAAACCCAATATAATACAATGTATCTGAAATAATAAACCTGTGGCTGGATCCTCTACCAATCAGAGAAATGGAATGCAATAAAAAGTTATCCAGGAGTGATGCCATCAGAATAACCATGAAAACTGTGATAGGAGTGTTATATGTGGTGTAGGATCTAATATCCTGGATGTTGACATAGCCTTGACAAATAGTTTGTCTGTGTTTTGCTGTTTAACAGATAAGAAAAAACCTCAACCTTTGAAACAGTTACATTGTTGCATTATATTATTCTATATAGTATTCAGATTCCATCTTAACATTATTGGTCAGATTCTCCTCTGAGTTTATATTGGCATAATTCCATTGACTTCAGTGGAACTACTCACAGGCTTAAAGTTAGGCATGTGCTTAAGTGCTTTCTGGATTGGCATCCCAGTTGATCCCATCTAGAACAGGGGTCTCAAACACACAGCCTGTGGGGTTATTTCCTGTGGACTGCCAAGCTCTCCACGCCCCCCGACCACCCCGGAGTTATTTCCTGTGGGCTGCCAAGCTCCCCTCCCCCCTCACTCCTCCCCCAAACACACCGTGTCCCTGCTCCTCTGCCTACCTTCAGGTGCTTCCTGCTGCCAAACAGTTGTTTGGCGGCGCTTAGCGCTTTCCAGAAGGGAGGGGGGAGGAGCGGGGAGCAGCGTGCTCAGGGGAGGAGGCGGGGCAGGGGCAGGGATTTGGGGAAGGGGTTGGAATAGGGACAGGGAGGGGGCGGAGTTGGAGTGGGGACTTTGGGGAAGGGGTTGGAGTGGGGGCAGGGGAAGGGATGGGAAGAGGCGGGGCAAGGGCGGGGCCTTGTGGAAGGGGTGGAGTGAGGGCAGGGCCGGGGGCAGGGTGGGGTGTCAATGATGTGGCCCTCGGGCCAATGTACTAGTTCTCATGTGGCCCTCGTGGTGATTCGAATTTGAGATCCCTAATCTAGCAGAAGGAAGAATTCTTCAGTCCCCTTTTGTTACTTAGGTAACAATGAAAAATCAAGCTTTTAAAGTCTCCAGACAATTGAAAAAGCATTTGTACCTTTCAAGACAATACATAAACATGGGACTCCATAATATTTAGTAAGCACCCCGAGGTCAGGTTTGTCAGGAGACAAAGCAGAGCACTTGTTTTAAAAAGTTCATTCTGAGACTGCTTATGCTTCTGGAAGTTTTAGTTCACATTGGTCCTTTCCAAACTAGGTAAAGAACTGACAGGTTTTCTTAGTCCAGACTAACTCTTGGTTAGGATCAGAACTTTAACACAAGAATTAGCATAGTCACTGCAACAGTAAACATATCATTTCATTTGCATAGTCACCCTCCTACTAACAACTTGTTACTTATCCTTACCCAGGGTTGAATTTTTTTAAGCTTTACAAATTACTGAGGAAACCATGTCACCTGTCACACACTCGAATATTCCAGTGAAAACAAGCAGTTCAAGCTACAATAGTCGGGGATGGTGTAGTTTCTGCCTCTCAGGACTGAAACGCCGGGCTGTTATGTGAAAAGTCTGCATGGAATTTTGAAACTCCCGGATACTTAGAGAGACACAACTACAACTACTAATTGTTCATGAAAAAAAAAAAGCAGCCCTGTAATGATTTTAAACTCAAAAGCATCTTTCTTTTTTAATATCCGTATTAGTAAACCTGTGTTAAGTTTCTGATGACATTATAATGATAAAACATAGCTTAGTTTCATTCGTTCTGATGGCAGTATATTTTTGGCCATAAGCTTCTGTCTAACATTTATGCAACTATAATGTTTAGAAATAGCTTTAACAGAAATAATTAATGGAGACTAAAAAATGGCCACATACATAATCTATTTGTGTGATATATCACATTATGCGGTGTCTCAGGGAGTAACTCCATTCTTTTCAATAGATTTGATGTGCTTCAATGCCATCTGCTGCCTTGGAGGTGAACTCATATCACTATTGCAGATGAGTGCATGTGTGAGTAATGAGAAGCCTAAATTATACTTTCTGTGCATTTTCTTCAGTTTGTGTTGCTTGTGCCATCGATGCACCTTTATCCCTATGTTTTCTTATTATCAGAATGTGCAATTTTTCCAAAGCAAGGCAGAAATGTAACAAATTACTCTACAAAAAAGAAATATACAACTATTAAACTCAGATACATACATAGATATCCATATAATTTATTGTGTGACAGTGGTTTATATTATAATTTTCATGGTTAAGGCTGGTTCGGCTTAAGACAAATGATGCTTGGTATGTCTTCTATGTAAAAGGTATTTATTTTTTTCTTCAAGTGTTTTATGCTTTTCTTTCACTTCTTCCAGCACTTGGCTGATAATTCCATTAGTTCTTCGAGGTTAGGTATTAAATCTGGAATATATATTGTTTTCACAATTTAAGGATATCAGTAATAGTCACCAAAAAGTATGTCAGAAATCATGAAATCCAAAAATGTAGATTCTTCCATGTATTCTGAAGTCTGACGATTCTGCCCCTGCCATTTGACTCTTTTCTTAACCTTCTGTAATCTTTTGTAGTTGGACTGGACAAGGAAGTAAAATATGGGACTTTTATCAGTCCCAAATGAACCCCTAAGTCTGGAAGGCAACCTGCAAGAAAACTGGAGGAGCTAGTTGCAGAGTTTCTGTATACTTATGGAAGCAAGTGGTATTGCATAGAAATTGGCAAGGTCGAAATCCTCCACACTGCTATTTGTGGCAGCCAAAGTCGCATTGCAGATCTACAATACATTCCAGTAGGTGCATGAAAGGAACTGCCAAATGACAGACAAAATTGTTTAAACAATTCAAATTACTGTAATCCCCTGAGGAATGTGACTTAAGAGAGGTACATTTTTTTAAAAGAAATCAGCTACCAAGTAAGATTTTTGAACATTAAGTTACAGAACTGCATGTTGATGCTGAGTCATGTGAATTTCAGTGATGGAGAATGGTCTTTCTGGTAAAACTGATAACCAAGTTAAAAGCAAGATGGGCAATTGTCTTGAAGAAGGAGAGCCCCCAACCCATGTGAAGTATATCTGTGCACAACTTATACATTAATAAATTTATCTTCAAAACTCCCTTGAGTGGTAGGGTGGAATTATATTTTACAAATAGGGAACTGAGGCACAGAAATGATGTGATTTACCACAAGTTACACAGGAAATCAGTGGCAGAGACAGTAAAAGAACTCAGCTAACTTGAATTCCAGTCCAGTGCTTTAATCATGACCCTGTGTTTCTTCCCAATTCATTCCTGTTTGGGTCAGAAATACTGCAGGAATCCGCCCCAGCCAGGATGTGCAGGGACATGCCCATAATATTAAGGTTTACAGAACTTTTATACAAGTGCTTTTTTATTTATTTGGGGGGGGAGAATATTCAGGCTTGGTTGTTGTTTTTTTTTCCATCTTGGCTTACCACAATACTCTGGCTGATCCTGCAGCCCTTACTTACATGAGCAGTTCTATGGATTTTTTGTAGTACTGGACCCTCTGATTCTGTCCTCTTGATCTTATTAGATAGGTTTTCTGTATAACGGTTGAAGCAAAGACAAGTGTCAGCATCCTGATCATGTGAGTATTGATTTAATTTTGAACAAAGCGTCATAGCAAGTGCAATCTACCCTTTGATCGACAGACCTCACCTCCAAGATGCTTTTTTGATATGTGGTTAAAATAGTAGAGCTAGTGCTTGCCAAGTGCGATTCCTGTCATGGCAGCCGTGGAGTTTTAGCAATTAATTCAAGATGATGCATACCTTTTCTAAATTTGGATAAATGAAACTGAGGTGATGCACTTCTAAGAATAGCCACATCTGCTACTTCCCTTCCTGCTATCTCCAATTCTCAAACCTTTGCTTTACCATCCCCACTGTATCTTTCCTTGTGGTTGTCTTAAAATCTTTTCCTATGTGAACCCTTATACTTAGACTTACCCTTTTCTGCTGAACTAGATTATACCCCTCGCCTCATCATAAACCCATTTCTTCCTCTAAAACTTTCATTGGTGATCCCTCAAAGTTGTCTGCCCCAAATCAAGAGCCTAGGTGCTCCTCATGACTATTTATGTATTTAAACTGTATTTACTCTGCCTAGTTTAGCTAGTTAGTGTGACTTCCTGAGGTTTGAATCTGTGCCTTCTTTTATGCGTACAATTGCCTGGGCCACTTCCCCCCAGCCCTCTCCCACTTCCTCAGCATTTACTTCACCCTTACCTCAGGACCTCCTTCCTTGTCCCTGGTAGGGTTTGTACGACCCAGTTTCTCCAGCAGTGTGGCTTCCTCCTACAGTTCCTGACACACACACACACACACACACGGCACACGTGCACGCGCACACACACACACACACACACGCACCCACACCCCTACCTCTGACTAACTGGCATGCTTTTAACTAGTTTCAGACAGCCTCTGATTGGCTTCAGGTATCCCAATCAACCTAGCTGTCTTTACTGCTTTCTGGAAGGATCTTAATTGGCCCCAGGTCTCTTAATTGACCTGGAGCAACTGCCATTTGCTTACTCTGGTAACAGGGATTTGTTTAGCCTGGGGCTAATATATCTGTCTCCCACTACTTTCCTACAGCCATCTGGCCTTGCCCCATCACATAACTCCCCTCATAGAGTTGGGCAATTTGGGATCCCAGGCAGTGTGCTCATGACAGACCATCAGCATTGCCATGGTGGCATCCAGCCCTGTGCTGTATGTAGAACTGGAATGGTTGGAGGGATAAGAACCACCTGGTGACCCTTACGTTCTTTTCCTTATTCAGCTGCATCCACTAGAGGGGTGTATGATCCGCCACAAGAGTAAATCGCTGGCCTAAGAGGTAATAACGCAATGTCTCCATGGCCCATTTGACAGCAAGGCATTCTCTCTCAACTACTGTGTATTTCTGTTCTCTTGGGAGCAGCTTTCTGCTTAGGTAGAGGATTGGGTGTTCCTCTTCTCCCACCATTTGTGACAGAACGGCCCCCAACCCCACCTTGGAAGCATCTGTTTGTAAAATAAATTCCTTGTTAAAGTCCCAGGCTATGAGTACGGGGTCTTTACAGAGGGCCATCCGAAGGTCTGTAAATGCGCCCTCTGCTGTGTCGGTCCACTTTACCATGTCTGGACCTCGGGCCTTTATCAGATCTATTAGGGGACTTGCCCTAGTGGCGAAGTGGGGAATAAAACGTCGGTAATAGCCTACCATGGCCAGAGATGTGCGGACCTGCTTCTTCCAGGTCGGCCGGGGCCAGTTTTGAATTGCCTCATTCTTATTCGTTTGGGGCTTCACTATGCTCCTGCCTACAATATACCCCAGGTACCTAGCCTCTGCTAGCCCTATGGCGCATTTAGCAGGATTAGCGGTGAGGCTGGCCTGCCTTAAGGTGCACAGTACTGCCTCAACTTTCTCCAAATGGGTTCCCCAGTCTGGCGTATGGATGATGACATCATCCAGGTATGTGGCTGCATAGCTACTATGGGGACACAGCAGCTTATCCATGAGGTGCTGGAATGTGGCCGGGGCCCCATGTAGCCCGAAAGGGAGGATGGTATACTAGAATAGACCCTCCGGGGTGGAGAACGCTGTCTTCTCTTTAGCTTCTTTGGTCAGGGGAATCTGCCAATACCCTTTTGTCAGATCCAGTGTAGTCAAGCGTTGGGCACTACCCAGTTGGTTAACCAGTTTGTCAATGCATCGTATGGGGTATGCATCGAATTGGGATACTTCATTCAGTTGGTGAAAGTCATCACAGAATCTCACGGTACCATCAAGTTTAGGCACTAGAACGATTGGACTGGACCACTGACTATAAGATTCTTCAATAACCCCTAATTCTAACCTTTTCTTTTCTTTGGCCTTGATCTCTTCTCTTTTGTCTGCTGGGATTCAGTAGGGTCTCAATGTTACCTTGGCTCTGGGGATGGTGCGGATATAGTGATAGGTCTCAGTTGTCCACCCCAGTTTCCTAGAGAACACATCTCGGTTGTGATGAATCATGTCGGCTGCCTCCATCTTTTAGATCAACATCAAGTTGGGTGATATGCTCACTTGCTCATGTAAGTTATCCTCCTGGGGAAGGGACCCCTGGGTAACTAAGCATGCCTCTTGATCGTGCCAAGGATTTAGAAGATTGATGTGGTAAATTTGCTCTGGTTTCTGGTGGCCTGGCTGCCACACCTTATAGTTCACCTCCCCCATGGCTTCGATCACTTCATAGGGTCTCTGCCACTGGGCCAACAGTTTACTTCCTGCTGTGGGCGCCAGCACCCGATCCCCTGGTTGGAACCGTCAAAGCTTTGCTTGGTGGTTATAATGGGTTCATTGGGTCTCCTGTGCTCTCTCCAAGTGTTCCCGTACAATGGGCATAACTCGGGCTATATGATCCCTCATCTGCAGTACATGCTTAACTATGTTGGCAGCCGGTATCAAGCCGGTATCAAGTGGAATGCCCCAAGGGTCGGTCCTCGGGCGGGTTTTATTCAATATCTTCATTAATGATCTGGAGGATGGTGTGGATTGCACCCTCAGCAAGTTTTCAGATGACACTAAACTGGGAGGAGAGGTAGATACGCTGGAGGGTAGGATAAGGGCCCTAGACAAATTGGAAGATTGGGCCAAAAGAAATCTGATGAAGTTCAACAAGGACAAGTGCAGAGTCCTGCACTTAGGACGGAAGAATCCTGTGCACCACTACAGACTAGGGACCGAATGGCTCGGCAGCAGTTCTGCAGAAAAGGACCTAGGGGTTACAGTGGACAAGAAGCTGGATATGAGTCAACAGTGTGCCCTTATTGCCAAGAAGGCCAATGGCATTTTGGGATGTATAAGTAGGGGCATTGCCAGCAGATCGAGGGATGTGATCGTTCCGCTGTATTCGACATTGGTGAGGCCTCATCTGGAGTACTGTGTCCGGGCCCCACACTAGAAGAAGGATGTGGAAAAATTGGAAAGATTCCAGCGGAGGGCAACAAAAAGGATTAGGGGACTGGAACACATGACTTATAAGGAGAGGCTGAGGGAACTGGGATTGTTTAGTCTGCAGAAGAAAAGAATGAGGGGTGATTTGATAGCTGCTTTCAACTACCTGAAAGGGGGTTCCAAAGAGGATGGATCTAGACTGTTCTCAGTGGTAGCAGATGACAGAACAAGGAGTAATGGTCTCAAGTTACAGTGGGGGAGGTTTAGGTTGGATATTAGGAAAAACTGTTTCACTGGGAGGGTGGTGAAACACTGGAATGTGTTACCTAGGGAGGTGGTGGAATCTCCTTCCTTAGAAGTTTCTAAGGTCAGGCTTGACAAAGCCCTGGCTGGGATGATTTAGTTGGGGATTCGTTCTGCTTTGAGCAGGGGATTGGACTAGATGACCTCCTGAGGTCCCTTCCAACCCTGATATTCTATGATTCTATGTTCCTTCGGGATTTGGCTCCTCTTCCCAGGCTTCTCTGGCTATATCCAATATGCCCTGGGGGTGCCGCCCAAATAGTAGTTCGAACGGAGAGAAATCCGTGGAGGCTTGCGGGACTTCCTGGATGGCAAACATGAGGTAAGGCAATAGGGTATCCCAATTCTTCCCATCCCAGCTCACCACTTTCCTGATCATGGCCTTGAGGGTCCTACTGAATCTTTCCTCAAGGCCATCTGTTTGCAGGTGGTATACAAAGGTCCGTAGGGCTTCTACATGAAGCAACGAACAGAGATATTTAATCAGTTTGGACATGTAAGGTGTCCCTTGGTCAGTCAATATCTCCTTGGGTAGCCCAACCCGGGCAAAGATCAGTACTAGCTCCTTAGCTATTGTCTTGGAAGCCATGTTGTGTAGGGGGATGGCTTCAGGGTACCGGGTTGCATAGTCGAGTACAACAAGCAAATGTTTTTGGCCCCGAACTGTCTTCTCTAGGGGCCCTACCAGATCCATGGCTATGCATTCAAATGGTACCTCTATTATTGGAAGAGGTATCAAAGGGGCCCACAAATGTGGGTGAGGGCTATGTAGCTGACACTCCAGACAAGAGGTGCAGTATCACCAGATATTTTTGTGTACTGCTGGCCAGAAGAACCTCTTCAGGATCCGTGCCTGGGTTTTCTCTACCCCTAGATGTCCTCCAAACAGGTGAGTGTGAGCGAGGCTTAATATGGCTTTTTGATGCTTTCGTGGCACCAGAAGTTGTTGTATCTGTTGCTCCTGCATTTGCACCACCTGGTACAGGAGATCTTTCTTCACTATAAAGTAAGGTCCTGAACCCCAGACCTTTCCCATCCACTGGTATCCTGTCTATCTTGACCACCTCTTTCCTGGCATTATCATATCTGGGGTCTTTCCGCCTGGTCCTGCCTGAAAGTCTCTCTCCCAGGACTAACCTGCCCAAGCTCCCAGAGGCCGGCTTCTGCTTCTTCCAATGGCTCACCGCCATCATGGCTGGGGCCGCCCTCCGATTCACCTTTCATGGTGGTAGTTTCTCTGTTGGCTGCCCATGTCCATCTGCCTACTAGGGCGGTCTTCTGGCCCTGGGTCAGGATCCAGGTTCCCAAGGCCTTCATGGCTTTCCTCTCTTTTTTTGTCTTTTGAGTCTTTTTGGGGGCTGAAAACAGATCCCGAGAAATCTCAGCAAACATTGGGGGTTGACATTCCCCCGGTGACAAGTCGCTGCCCTCAGGGTCCCCACCTCCCTCCAGCCTCTCTGCGGGGAGTAAATTATCAAACCCTGGATAGTCCCTCCTAATGACTACAGAATATGGGAGTTTAGGAACTACGCCCACTGTTACCTCAATAGAGTTCCCCTGAACCTCTATCTCCACTGGGATGGTGGGGTAATGGCTCACGGTCCCATGCACGTATGTCACTGCTATGGATTTGGCTTGTAGCAGCTGGCTACATTTTACCAGCTTACCCAATATGAGGGTGATAGCACTCCCAAAGTCCACAAGCGCTGTAGTCTCTGCTCTGTTTATCCTCACTGGCCTGGTGTAGTTATGCGGGGCTAATGCAACCCCTGTGAGGTGGATAAGGGAGCACGGGACCTCCCAATCCCCCAAGTTACATTGCATAGGCTCCTCGGTGCTGGGACACTGTGCTGCTATGTGTCCCCACTCCGCACATGCATAACGTCTGTAATTGCTTCTAGTCACTCCCCTATCATGTGGGTTAGGGGGTTTAGTCCCAGGATTCCCCCCACTCGGGCCAATCCCTTCCTTCTGGGGTCCTCACGGGTTTTCGCCCCCCCCTTCCACCTAGGACTCCCCGGGGGTTTGGCTGCCCAACCTTCCAGGGTTGGGATTGGGTGCTTCCTTCGAAAGGGGCCTTTCTTGGGTAGTCAGCTCAATTCCCTGGCCGTCATCTGTCTTTCCACCAGCGTGATCATTTCGTCGTAGCTTGACGGATCATTCTGGCCTACCCATTTGCAGAGATCTGGCAGCAGTCCCTGCATGTAATGGTCCATGACCAGGGTCTCCAAAATCTCCTCCAGGCTGCACACCTCGGACTATAACCACTTCCACTCGAGGTGTATGAGATCAAATAGCTGGGACCTCACGGGTTTATTCTCCTGGTACTTCCACTCATGGAACCTCTGGGCCCATACCACTGCCGTCACCCCTGACCATGCTAAGATCTCTGCCTTCAGCCGGGGATAGTCAATGGCGTCCATGGCATGCAGGTCAATTTAGGCCTTCTGGGCCTCTCCACACAAAAAAGGGGTGAGAATCCTGGCCCACTGCTCCTGGGGCCACGCCTCTCACTGAGCAGTCCTCTCGAATGAGAGGAGATATGCCTCTATGTCATCTTCCGACGTCATCTTTGGCAGACAACCAGTGGCCCTCAGGGTTTGTGTCCCGTCGGACCCCCGGGCCTGGGTGGTGAGGATTTTCAACTGGTCCACTTTCTCTCACAAGAGGGCACGATCTTGAGTCACCTCGCCCATTAATAATTGATTGGTTTCCTGCTGTAGCTGCTGTGACAGGGTTGGGCCAGATGGCTATGGGAGAGTAATTGTTTTTTTGAAGCAAAAGATGTTTTTATTTGCATAACATACTTACAAAGTAAAAACAGCAGCATATGCAATGTGTAACACAGCAACCAATCACAATTGTTTTCTCATTAGCTTCAGGGGACAGAAGTGTTCAACCTTGCCTAGGCCCAGAGCGGGAGGCTTCCTCGACTCTCGTGGTCTTCCACCCTTCCGAGTTATCTGGTGGCCCAGAGCGAGAGGTCTTCATCGACTCTCGTGGTCTTCCACCCCCTTGAGTTACCTGGCGCCACGCCCGAGTGTCACCAACAATTCCCTCCTCTGAAAGCACCCAACAAGAGGGGCAGGCTGTGAGGTGGACAATCCAGGGGGGGACGACACACGTGCACCCACATGTGAAAGGACCCCACTAAGGTGGTGGTGTCCGCAGCAGCAATGGCTGGGGCTGGGGTTCCTTACTCTCTGCCCAGTCAAAGGGTCAGACAAAGGGACCTGGACGGGAACACCGAGCAGAGAATGTCGGACAGTGCCCACCGCTCCTCAAAAGCATCAAGGGAGTCAGTGGACGCCGCCCAGAGGAACTCCGCCCGGATACGTAAATGGACCGAGGATCGGAAAATGGCCCACAGTCACAGGAAACTCCATTAGCCAACCTCCTCTCTCTGGTTTTATAGATGGCCATTTTAGCCAGGGCCAGGAGGAGGTTAACTAGGAGATCCCGTGACTTTGTGAGGCCACGGATGGGGAGTGCATAAGTAAAAAGGTGAGGGGAAAACCAAAAACGTAATAAAAGATTTGTGAGGAGCTGGAACAGGGGCTGCAGCCTGGCGCACTCCAAATATACATGCGCCAGGGTTTCCCTCACACCACAAAAAGGACAAGTATCTGGGACGGGGGTTAACCACGCCAAGTACGTGCCCGTGCTCACAGCTCCATGAAGGAGCCGCCAACTGATGTCCCCGACGGGCCTCGGAACCAAGGTGGAATATAGGTTGGCCCACCGGGGCTGCTCACCCTCCAAAGGTGGCAGAAGGTCTCGCCACTTTGTGTCGGGGCAGGACACTAAGGTGAGGGCGTGAAGGGTGTGAAGCACGAGTGTGTATAGATGATTCCTTGGTGCGGTTTGGAAGCGTACTGGCTGCAGTTCATGCAGCTGGCTTGCAGTGAAGGGGTGAGGGGGTCGATTGGGTCTGCGGGGCAGGGATCCAATTAAAAGGTCCGGCGGGCCTGGGGTAGAGGGTGGGTGGGGCGTGCACTCGAGCAGGACCCGATCGAGGTAAGCTCGAGTAATGGGCGGCAAAGCGGCCTTTGCCTCCTGAAGTACGTGCCAGAGGGTATGAGGTCTGGAGAGCCCCATGCGCTGGGCGAGCATCAGGGGATCCAGCCAGTCTCCCCGGTCGTAGTCCAGGAGGTCTCTGACTCTCGTGACTTCTGCCAGGATCAAGGTCTGGCACACCGAGCGGGACTCTGCCACCTGCACACGGAGCTGGGGGTTGTGTAGCAGGGGCTCCGCGAGAACTACCTTCTCGGTGGCCACCACGGACCTGGTCATTAAAAACAGTTTCCAAGTCCGGAGGAGGTCCTGGTAGAAGACCGGCAGCCCGGAGAGGTCTCGCGGAAGACCTCCCGGATGGAGATAAAAGAGCTGCCGGTCATATCGGAGCCCTCGGATGCGGCGCAGGATGGCGTGCGCCAGTGTGCTCCACGCCGAACTGCCTGCACCATAGAGGAGCCTCTGTAGGTGCAAGACACAGACCTGAGTGTGTAGAAACTTCAGGCCCTGTCCTCCTTCCTTCAGGGGTAGATGAAGAACCCCGACAGGGGCCTAGTGTGTTCCTGACCAAAAGAACCTCAGAATCGATGTCCAGAGGTTGGTCAGGAAACTCGGGGCTGGGACCAGGGTGTTGAGCCAGTATCAGAGCTTGGACAGGACTAGTTGATTAAGCACCAGCGCTCTCCCACAAAGGGAGAGACATCAGAGTAGTCCCGTCCATTTCTGGAGCCGCTCTATCACCCCGCCCTCTAAATTTTCCCAGTTTTCCGGCGGAGAGGGATGCGTGGCAGAAAGGTAAACGCCGAGGTAAAGCAGCGGACTTGCGCTCCACCGGATGGTCTGAAGCACGGGTGGGAGGGAGCTTGCCTGCTGCCAGTCTCCTACCGCCAAGCCAGAGTTCTTGACCCAGTTGACCGGGGCGGAGGAGGAAGCCGAATAGATGGCCTGGCAAGCCTCCACCCGCGCCAAGTCGCCAGGGTCCTGGATCACGAGGAGCACGTCATCGGCGTACGCTGACAGGACCAGCTGCAGCTCTGGCTCCTGCAGCACCAACTCTGTCAACCTCCTGCGGAGGAGACAGAGGAAGGGCTCGATCACCAGAGCAGACAGCTGGCCCGAGAGGAGACACCCCTGCCGTACTCCTCACCCGAAGCTGACCGGTTCGGTCAGGGTCCAGTTGAGCTTAACCAGACACTCTGTGGAAGTGTACAGCACCGGAGAAAACCCACAAACTGGGGTCCGAAGCCAAACGCCTGCAGAGTGCTCAGGAGGTACCTGTGGTCATAGAATCATAGAATAACAGGGTTGGAAGGGACCTCAGGAGGTCATCTAGTCCAACCCCCTGCTCAAAGCAGGACCGATCCCCAATTAAATTATCCCAGCCAGGGCTTTGTCAAGCCTGGCCTTAAAAACTTCTAAGGAAGGAGATTCCACCACCTCCCTAAATAACGCATTCCAGTGTTTCACCACCCTCCTAGTGAAAAAGTCTTTCCTAATATCCAACCTAAATCTCCCCCACTGCAATTTGAGACCATTACTCCTTTTTCTGTCATCTGCTACCACTGAGAACAGTCTAGATCCATCCTCTTTGGAACCCCCTTTCAGGTAGTTGAAAGCAGCTATCAAATCCCCCCTCCTTCTTCTCTTCTGTAGACTAAACATCCCCAGTTCCCTCAGCCTCTCTTCATAACTCATGTGTTCCAGTCCCCTAATCCTTTTTGTTGCCCTCCGCTGGAATCCTTCCAATTTTTCCACATCCTTCTTCTAGTGTGGGGCCCAAAACTGGACACAGTACTCCAGATGAGGCCTCACCAGTGTCGAATAGAGGGGAACGATCACGTCCCTCGATCTGCTGGCAATGCCCCTACTTATACATCCCAAAATGCCATTGGCCTTTTCGGCAACAAGGGCACACTGTTGACTCATATCCAGCTTCTCGTCCACTGTAACCCCTAGGTCCTTTTCTGCAGAACTGCTGCCGAGCCATTCGGTCCCTAGTCTGTAGTGGTGCACGGGATTCTTCCGTCCCAAGTGCAGGACTCTGCACTTGTCCTTGTTGAACCTCATCAGATTTCTTTTGGCCCAATCTTCCAATTTGTCTAGGTCCCTCTGTATCCTATCCCTACCCTCCAGCGTATCTACCACTCCTCCCAGTTTAGTATCATCCGCAAATTTGCTGAGAGTGCAATCCACACCATCCTCCAGATCATTTATGAAGATATTGAACAAAACTGGCCCCAGGACCGACCCCTGGGGCACTCCACTTGACACCGGCTGCCAACTAGACATGGAACCATTGATCACTACCCGTTGAGCCCGACAATCTAGCCAGCTTTCTACCCACCTTATAGTGCATTCATCCAGCCCATACTTCCTTAACTTGCTGACAAGAATACTGTGGGAGACCGTGTCAAAAGCTTTGCTAAAGTCAAGGAACAACACGTCCACCGCTTTCCCCTCAACCACAGAGCCAGTTATCTCGTCATAGAAGGCAATTAGATTAGTCAGGCATGACTTGCCCTTGGTGAATCCATGCTGGCTGTTCCTGATCACTTTCGTCTCCTCTAAGTGCTTCAGAATTGATTTCTTGAGGACCTCCTCCATGATTTTTCCAGGGACTGAAGTGAGGCTGACTGGCCTGTAGTTCCCAGGATCCTCCTTCTTCCCTTTTTTAAAGATGGGCACTACGTTAGCCTTTTTCCAGTCGTCCGAGAGCTCCCCCGATCGCCATGAGTTTTCAAAGATAATGGCCAATGGCTCTGCAATCACATCCGCCAACTCCTTTAGCACTCTCGGATGCAACGGATCCGACCCCATGGACTTGTGGTCGTCCAGCTTTTTTAAATAGTCCCGAACCACTTCTTTCTCCACAGAGGGTTGGTCACCTCCTCCCCATACTGCCTGCCCAGTGCAGTATTCTGGGAGCTGACCTTGTTCATGAAGACAGAGGCAAAAAAAGCATTGATACATTAGCTTTTTCCACATCCTCTGTCACTAGGTTGCCTCCCTCATTCAGTAAGGGGCCCACACTTTCCTTGACTTTCTTCTTGTTGCTAACATACCTGTAGAAACCCTTCTTGTTACTCTTAACATCTCTTGCTAGCTGCAACTCCAGGTGTGATTTGGCTTTCCTGATTTCACTCCTGCATGCCCAAGCAATATTTTTATACTCCTCCCTTGTCATTTGTCCAATCTTCCACTTCTTGTAATCTTCTTTTTTGTATTTAAGATCAGCAAGGATTTCATTGTTAAGACAAGCCAGTCGCCTGCCACATTTACTATTCTTTCTACACATCGGGATTGTTTGTCCCTGTAACCTCAATAAGGATTCTTTAAAATACAGCCAGATCTCCTGGTCCACCCTATTGAACGCCTTCTCCTGATCTAGGGACAGGAGGGCGAACGACAGACCGTCTCTACGCCCGAGTTCCAAAAGGTCCCGAACCAGAAATAGGTTATCAAAGATACTGCGGTCCGGGACGGTGTAGGTCTGGTCTGGGTGGATCATGTCCGCCAGCACAGACCCTAGCTGCAGCGAGATTGCTTTCGCTACGATTTTGTAGTCCATGATGAGGAGCGAGACGGGACGTCAATTTTGTAAATCACGGAGGTCCCCCTTCTTCGGCAATAAGGCAAGCACAGCTCGCCTGCACGAAAGAGGGAGGACCCCGCTCTGCAGAGACTCGGCCCAGACGGTGACTAGGTCTGGGCCGAGGACGTCCCAAAATACGCGGTAGAACTCCACGGTCAGCCTGTCCATGCCTGGAGACTTATTAGTGGGCATACGACAGAGGGCTTCCGAGAACTCGGCCAGAGTGAGAGGCAACTCTAGCTGGTCTTGGTCGCTCGCGCTGACCGTAGAGAGCTCCTCCCAAAGCACTCTGCAAGCGCTAGGGTCAGTCGGATCCGGGGAGAAAAGACTTGCGTAGAATCATAGAATCATAGAATATCAGGGTTGGAAGGGACCCCAGAAGGTCATCTAGTCCAACCCCCTGCTCGAAGCAGGACCAATTCCCAGTTAAATCAGAAGGCTTGGGCCCTCCCGCACATCTCCGCCGGTTCCGTGAGGGGGGTGCCGTCTTCTGCCAGGAGGCAGGTGACGTGTTTCTTGGCCCCCTCGTTTTCTCCAGGGCACAGAAGAAGCGGGAGCCGTGATCCATCTCCCGAAGGAGGTGGATGCGGGATCGAACAAAGGCGCCCCGAGCCTGATGGTCCTCGAGGGCCCGGAGCTCCTCCCGCTTCTCCTGGCACGCTCCGCAGAGGAGTGGGTCTTCGGGGCTGGCGGCCAGATACCTTTCCAGCTCTAAGACCTCCCGTTCCAACTGCTCTATCACCGCATTTCTCCGTCGGCTGGTGCCCCGGGTGTAGTCGTGGCAGAACAGCCGGGCACGCACCTTCCCCAGGTCCCACCATCGCCGCGCCAAGGGAAAGGCAAGCCACTGCCCTTGCCAGGCCAGCCAGAATTCCTGGAAGGAAGTCATGAAGCCCTCATCCTCCAACAGGCTGTTGTTAAAATGCCAATAGGCCGGCCCTGGCCTCTCCGCACAGAGGGAGGCTGTCATGGTGGCTAGGTGATGGTCAGAAAATGGGGCCAGTTGAATGCTGGAGGAGTGGGCTCGTGAGAGATGGAAGCGTGATATATAAATGCGGTCCAACTGGGAGTGGCTCGACCGATGGGCTTCCACCCGGACAAAGGTGAACGTGGAAGTGTCATCCGGGTGGTGGTCACACCAGATGTCCACTAGGGAGTGATGTTCAGCTATCTCCCGGAGGGTGTCTGCGGCGGCTGGGCACTGCTCGGTCCCGAAGCGATCTCGCTCCTCGAGGGTGGTATTAAAATCCCCTCCCAGGACCAGGCACTCATGAGAATCTAAGGTGCCGAGGAAGGCGGACGCCTGCTGATAGAATTACAGCTGCTCCGGGCCCGATGTCAGGGCATAGATGTTAATGAGGTTAACCACAAGCCCCTCTATATGGACCCGGAGATGCAGCAGGCAACCCTGCATGGCCTCGGCGACCCCTAGCACCTTGGGCCGTAGGTCGGGGGAGAACAGAGTCACCACTCCAGCCTGCTGAATCGTGGAATGGCTAAAGTAGACCCTGTCCCCCCACTCCAGCTGCCAACTTTCTTCGGCAGTCGGATCCGTATGGGTCTCCTGCAGGAAAATCACAGAGTACCCTCCCTCCTGAAGGAAGGAGAGCACCTGGGACCTGCGGAGAGCCATCCTACAGCCCTGGATGTTCAACGTTGCAATGGTGAGAGGTGTCATAGGGAGGGCCGGGGGGGATCCTCACTGGCAGGGACGCTCGCATCCCTCAGCGGGCCATGCAACAGTCCTTGATCCATCCCGTAGGTGAGTAATTGGTCACGGAAGACGTGGACCCGCCAGTAGGCCACGGCATCCTGCTTCCCCATCCCTTTACCTTCCCCCATGAGGGCCCTTGTGACCTGGAGGATTTGAAAAAAATCCCCCCATGACTGGAGAGCAAGCTGTACTTTGTTGCGGGAGCCACGGACATCCTCTAAAAACTTCCACAGCTCTCCTCGCAGCTCATGGGGGGGTGGGGTTACGGTTTCCCGGCTGTCCCCCAGCGGGGCCCTTGGTGCAGCCCCGTGGCCCACTAAAATGGGCAAGCAGGGTGCGGACCCCTGATGGGGTGCCTGATGGGCTGGAGCTTCTAGGCCCGCCTCAAGCCCTGGGGCAATAGGGGGCGGTGGAGGGAAAATAACAGCCCCTAATGGGTCGGGGCAGGAGAACGCAAAGGCCGGTCCCTGGGGGTCATCGGTTGGAAAAGGGAAGGAGACAGACCCGGGGGCAGCGATAACATCGCAGGAGGTAGACTGGATAGGGGTAGGGGCAGGGGCAGAGGCGAGCAGCTGGATGGTGGCACCTCCCGATCAGGCTTGAGGGTTAAGGGGGTGGGGAGGGAGCTCTCAGTGATTCCGGGCGCGGGCTCTATGGTGGATTTAGCGGCCACAGTATCAGGAGGTGAATTATCTTCTGTTGGGCCGCCGCCCAGGAAGGAAATCAATTGCTCTGCACCAACGGGGGGTGCCCCAGCGGCTTGTGTCCTGGCCGCGTGGTGTCGGCTGTCACCTGAGCAGGCTCGGTGGTTGTTAGCAGGGTGCCATCAGCAGCCGGGTCGATGGAGGAGTCCAGGGGATCCTTGGACGTGGGAGCAGAAGCAGCAGTTAGGGGGAGGGAGCATGGGGAAAAGAGGGTTGGAGTAAGGTCACCCAAATCGAGGTGTGCTGGCAAAAGATCCTCCTCCTCCTGGGCGACCAGGGTCAGATCTAGGGCCTCGATCTCCTCGAACATGAAGGAGAGAACACTTTGCATTGCCCTTGGGTTTTCCCCGCTGGCACCCGCCATGACAGTTGCCTCGGGGTTCATGGGGGCTTCGGGTAGTGTCAGGACAGAAGGGGCTTCCTTGAGGGTCTCGGAGGGGAGGGTCTCCCATGGAGGGGAGACACTACATTCTGGTGCTACCATGTCTTTCCCGGCTGACACCGGTGGATGGGACGCACTCGTGGGCAAAGAGGAAGGTTCGACATCGGTGCCCCCCTTCCTGGTCTTCCGGGGGGCCACCGCCTTGGGTAGATGAGGTGGAGCTCGAGCCTTCTGCTTGCCTTGCTTCCCCTGGACTAGGGCCCAGCCCTCCATGGCATCATCTGGGGACTGGTTAGCAGGGATCATATCAAGGGGTAAAGGCGATGGCTCAGGGACTTGGGGGGGGGACGGTGGGGCGGCATAAGGGAGGGAGCATTCTCCTTGGGGCAGGCTCTCTCCCATGCTTGGTGGTATCTCTGCCACATCCTCCTCCATAGGTGCCGCCAGATTGTCAGCAGCGAGGACGGGGCTCTCCCGCTCGTCTGGGCATTGTAGGGGAGGTGCCCCTTGGGCCTGAGCGGGAGAAGTGGTAGTCCGAAGAGGAGGGGGGGCGGATTCGGGTATCAGGTGGCCAGGGGCATCAGCAATGATGGGGCCGATGTCCTGCCGGGTCTCGGGGATCTCAGGTGCCCCTCCTTGCCGGGCTAAGGGGCAGTCTCTCCGGACATGCTTTGACGGCCGGCAGAGGTAGCACTGGGCTTCCCCCGTGGAGAAATACACTCGGTAACGGACCCCCTGGTGGGGGACTAGGAAGGACCCCTCGAGCGCCTCTCCGTCACATGACACCGACGGCAGTAGAGGCTGCACTTGCCGGCAGAAGGAAAAGATGTGACTGAGGGTGGGGTCCTTGCAGCCCAACGGGAGAGGGCCGATGACAGAAACACGTTTCCCCAGGGTGGAAAGGCTGGGTAACAGGGAAGCATTGGGAAGAAAAGGAGGGACAGAGGTCAGTACCAGGCAGACGCCCAGGTCCTCCAGCGGCTTTAGGGGGACAAACACACCCCCCCCTCACCGCCAGGCCCCTTTCCACCACCTGCTGGGCGGCAGCCTCCAATGCTAAGAAGAAGACGACCTTCCCATACATTTTGGAGGCCGCCACAATAGCCAAGGGCCCCACCACCCTTGCCAACACCCGCACATAGGTCTCCACATGGGGCGAGGCGGGCACCAGGAGGCATCGGACACCATGCTTCCTTGTCATGGTGGGGAAGGGACCCCGGCCGCTGTTGATGGTGGCGGAGGCGGTGGGGGGGAGAGATGACGAGGCAGCAAGCGGGCGGGCTGCCACCGCCTGGGCATACGTCCTGGGGGGTGAGGGAGAGACACCCGCAGAGCCAGTGGAGGGGGTAGCGGGGAGGGATGCCATGGTCGGTGGCAGGGCTGCAGCAGTGGGGGTGGCCCCTGCCACAGAGGGCCTGGTGGTTTTAGCGGGGCCCTTCCCCTTCTTCTTGCCCTGGCCTTTCCCACCAGCTGGGGGGCTCCCCTAGAGTCTGGGGAGACAGTGGGCATGACAGCGGCAGAGGTCACCCCGGTGCCCTCCATTGCCGATGCCCCAGCGGGGGCAGTGGCAGGTGGTTAACAGGAGTTGGGGTCAGGTAAAAAGGGATAGGCTGTGGGATGGGCAGTTTGGGGGGGGGCACATGAACCACCGTATGCTTGTCCAGAGAGTCCTGTTTGGTTGGCTGGTGCTTCTGGCCAACACGGTGGAATCAAGGTGAGCAGCTAAGTCCAGAGGCAGATGTTAAACAGCCAGTAAAGACGGTGGAGGGGGGCAGTGGTGAAGATCGTAGTGTGGGGGTTGAGAGGACACAGATGGATCGGGGGGCAACTCTGTGCCACACCCCCTGAGTCCCTACAAACACAGTCACGACACAGTCAAGGCCTCCCCTCACACGAGAGCACAGTTCGAAAGTTACTCAGTCTTGGGCCCCCTCCACGGCGATTTGTAGATTCCCCGGGCGGTGTTCCTCCAGTAGACAGCTGTTTCTCTGTCTGTTCTGGGCTTTCTTTTTTGCATTCCAGGGATGTTGGAGCGGATGGTAAGAAATTCTCTCAGCCGGAGACGGGTCCGCAGACAAACAGCAAACGGCTGGGTCTGGGGGCTGGGTCCTTCCACTCCCCCCATCTGGGGAAGCAGGCTGGCAGGTCCCCCCTCTCTCAGGGGTGGGGGGGTGGTTTCAGCTAGAGCGGCAGCAGTGTCCGAGGGTGGGTGCGGGGGGCTAACAGCCGGCTGCCAGCCGGCCAGCACTCTAGCAACAGCGGAGTAAGAAAAAGAAACAACAAAAAGAAAAGAAAGAGGGGAGAGCGTCTGGCATGGTCAGGGAGGAAGCCGAAAGCAGGGGCAAAAGCAAGGAAAGCCCAGGCCAGAGGGCAGCAGCAGCAGAGCAGGCTAAGTAGGTCCCTTTTCCCTGGGTAAGGTAACAGGGAAGGTTGTTTTTTTTTTGTTTTTTGTTTTTTTTTGAAACAGAAAAGAAGTTTATTTGTAACACTTACAAAAATTACCAAAGGAAACAAAACAAACTATGCAACAAAACAACGCAAACAGAAGGTATAACACAGCAGCTTTCAGGAGGGAGAAGTATTCAGGCTAGCCTGGGCCCAGAGCGGGGGGGCTTTCTCGACACTCGTGGTCTTCCACCCTCCTAAGTTACCTGGTGGCTTAGAGTGGGGGGGCTTCCTCGACACGCGTGGTCTTCCACCCCCTCGAGTTACCTAGTGCCGCGCCCAGTGTCACCGATTATCCCTCTCCTGAGAGTGCCCGGCAAGATGGGCATAGCTGCGGGGTGGGCGGTTTACGGGTGGGGGGGTAGACACCCATGTATTATAGGACCCCTCCTAGATGACAGTAATGATGGTATCCACAGCGGCAACGGCTGGGGCTGGCGTCTCTCGCTCTTCCCCTCAATTAAAGGGTCAGACGGAGGGAGCCGGACGGGGTCACCGAGCAGAGAACCCTGGACAGCGCCCACCGCTCCTCGAAGACGTCAAGGGAGTCGGTGGACGCTGCCCAGAGGAACTCCGCCTGGATACGTGAATGTACTGAGGATTGGAAAAAGGCCCTACAATCGCAGGATGCTTCATGGGCCAACCTCCCCTCTCTGGTTTTATAAATGGCTGTTTTAGCCAAGGCTAGGAGGAGGTTAACCAGGATGTCTCGCGATTTTGTGGGGCCACGGATGGGGAGTGTATAGATAAAAAGGTGAGGGGAGAAATGAAGCCAAAAGCGCAATAGAATATTTGTGAGGAGCCGGAAAAGGGGCTGCAATCTGGCACACTCTAAATATACGTGCTCCAGGGTTTCCCTCACATTACAAAAAGAAACACGCCCGTGCTCACAGCTCCGTGAAGGAGCCGCCAACTGATGTCCCCGACGGGCCTCGGGACCAAGGTGGAATACAGGCTGGCCCACTGAGGTTGCTCACCCTCCAAGGGTGGCAGGAGGTCCTGCCACTTTGTATCGGGGTGGGACACCAGGGTGTGGGCGTGAAGGGTGTGAAGCGTGAGTGTGTATAAATAATTCCGTGGTGTGATTTGAAAACTGACCGGCTGCAGTTCATGCAGCCAGCTTGCAGTGAAAGGGTGAGGGGATCGGCATGGTAGGGGCCCAATGGAAAGGTCCGGTGGGCCTGGGGTAGAGGATGGGCGGGATGCGCCCTCGCGCAAGGCTCGGTTTACATAAGCCCGAGCAGCGGCGGTCAAGGTGGCCTGAAGTACGCGCTGGGGGGGTACGAGGGCTGGAGAGCCCCATGCGCTGAGCGAGCGTCAGGGGATCCAGCCAGTCTCTCCGGTCGTACTCCAGGAGGTCTCCGACCTTCATGACTTCCGCCAGGACCAACCTCTGGCGCACCGAATGGGACTCCGCCACCTGCACACGGAGTTGGGGATTGTGTAGCAGGGGCTCCGTGAGGAGATCTGCTCCCATGGTGGCCACCACGGACCTGGTCATTAAAAACAGTTTCCAGGTCCGGAGGAGGTCCTGGTAGAAGACCGGCAGCCCGGAGAGGTCTCGCGGAAAACCTCTCGGACAAAAGATTAAAGAGCTGCCGGTCGTATCGGAGCCCTTGGAAGCGGTGCAGGAAGGCGTGAGCCAGTATGCTCCACACCGAACTACTTGCACTATAAAAGAGCCTCTGCAGGGCCTGGAGGCGGAAAACGTGGACCTGAGTGTACAGACACTTCAGGCCCTGCCCTCCTTCCTTCAGGGGTAGATGAAGAACTCCAACAGGGGCCCAGTGCATTCCTGACCAGAAGAACTCTAGAATCAATCTCTGGAGGTGGGTCAGGAAACGCGGGGCCGGGGCCAGGGTGTTGAGCTGGTACCAGAGCGTGGACAGGACTAATTGATTAAGCACCAGTGCTCTCCATCGGAGGGAGAGACATCAGAGTAATCTCGTCCATTTCTGGATCCGCTCTATCACCCTGCCCTCTAAATTTTGCCAGTTCTCCGGCAGGGAAGGGTGCGTGGCGGAAAGGTAAACACCGAGATAGAGAAGTGGACCTGCACTCCACCTGATGGTCTGAAGCGCGGGTGGGAGGGAGCTTACCTGCCGCCAGTCCCCCACCGCCAATCCAGAGCTCTTGACCCAGTTGACTCGGGCGGAGGAGGCTGCCGAGTAGGTGGCCTGGCAAGCCTCCACTGACGCCAAGTCGCCCGGGTCCTGGACCATGAGGAGTATGTCATCGGCGTACGCCGACAGGACCAGCCGCAGCTCCGGCTCCCGCAGCACCAACCCTGTCATCCTCCTGCGGAGGAGACAGAGGAAAGGCTTGATCGCCAGAGTGTACAACTGGCCTGAGAGGGAGCACCCCTGCTGCATTCCTTGCCCGAAGCTGACCGGTTCAGTCAGGGTCCAGTTGAGTCTAACCAAACACTCCGTGGCGGCATACAGCACCCAGAGAAAGCTCACAAACTGAGGTCCAAATCCAAATGCCTGCAGAGTGCTCAGGAGGTACCCATGGTCAACTCTATCGAACGCCATCTCCTGATCAAGAGACAGGAGGGTGAATGACAGACCATCTCTCCGCCCGAGTTCCAAAAGATCCCGGACTAGAAATAGGTTGTCAAAAATGCTGCGACCCGGCACAGTATAGGTCTGGTCTGGGTGGATCACGTCCACCATTAAGGACCCTAGCCGCAGCGAGATTGCTTTCGCTACGATTTTGTAATCCGTGCTAAGGAGTGAGACGGGATGCCAGTTTCGTAAATCACAGAGGTCCCCCTTCTTCGGCAGCAAGGCAAGCGCCGCTCGCCTGCATGACAGAGGGAGGACCCCGCTCTGCAAGGACTCAGCTCAGACAGTGACTAGGTCTGGGCCAAGGATGTCCCAGAATGCGCGGTAAAACTCCACAGTCAGCCCGTCCATGCCTGGAGATTTATTGATGGGCATGCGACGGAGGGCTTCCGAGAACTCGGCCAGGGTGAGAGGCAGCTCTAGTCAGTCTTGGTCGCCCACGCTGACCGTGGGGAGTTCCTCCCAGAGCACCCCGCAAGCGCCAGGATCGGTCGGATCTGGGGAGAAATGGCTTGTGTAGAAGTCACGGGTCCTCCCACACATCTCCTCCGGATCTGTAAGGGGGGTGCCGTCTTCCACAAGAAGGCAGGTGACGTGTTTCTTGGCCCCCCTCCTTTTCTCCAGGGCATAGAAGAAGCGGGAGCCGTGGTCCATCTCCCGAAGGAGGCGGATGCGGGACCGAACGAAGGCACCTCGGGCCCGGTGGTCCTCGAGGGCCCGGAGCTCCTCCCGCTTCTCCCGGCACGATCTGCAGAGGGACGGGTCCTCGGGGTTGGCGGTCAGGCGCCTCTCCATCTCTAAGACCTCCCATTCCAACTGCTCTATTGCCGCATTTCGCCGTCGGCTGGTGCCCTGAGTGTAGTCACGGCAGAAGAGCTTGGTGCGCACCTTCCCGAGATCCCACCAGCGCCGCACCGAGGGAAAGGCACGCCACTGCTCTCGCCAGGCCAGCGAAAACTCCCGGAAGGACGTCATGAAGCTCTCATCCTCCAACAGGTTGTTGTTAAAGTGCCAATAGGCCGGCCCCGGTCTCTCTGCACGGAGGGAGACCGTTATGGTGACTAAATGATGGTTGGAGAATGGGGCCGGCCGAATGGCAGAGGAGTGGGCCTGTGAAAGATGGAAACGGGATAAGTAAATATGGTCCAACCGAGAGTGGTGTGACCGATGGGCCTCCACCCGGACAAAAGTGAACGTGGAAGTGTCATCTGGGTGATGGTCACGCCAGACGTCCACTAGGGAGTGATGTTCAACTATTCCTCGGAGAATGTTCGCGGCGGCCGGGCTCGGCTCGGCCCCTGAGCGGTCCTGTTCCTCAAGGGAGGTGTTAAAGTCCCCTCCCAGAACCAGGCACTCGTGCGAATCTAGGGTGCCGAGAAAGTCGGACACCCGCTGATAGAATTGTGGCCGCTTTGGGCTCGTTTGCGGGGCATAGGTGTTAACAAGATTGACCACGAGCCCCTCCATACGGACTTGAAGGTGCAGCAGGTGGCCCGGCACGGCCTCAGTGACCCCTAGCACCTCGGGCTGTAGGTTGGGGGAGAACAGGGTCGCCACTCCAGCTTGCCAAGTAGTGAAGTGGCTAAAGTATACCCCGTCCCCCCACTCCAGCCACCACCTGTCCTCGGCGGTCGGGTCCGTATGGGTCTCCTGCAGGAAAACTACAGAGTACCCCCCTTCCCGAAGGTAAGAGAGCACCTGGGACCTGCGGAGAGCCATCCTACAGCCCCTGGTATTCAGGGTTGCAATAATAAGAGGCGTCATGCAGAGGGCTGGGGGGTTGGGGGTTTCTTATTGGTGGGGGTGTTCGTGGCCCCCGGCGGGTTGCGCAGCAACCCGTGACTCATCCCGTGGATGAGTAGATCATTTCGGAAGCCGCGGGCCCGCTCGTAGGCCGCAGCACCGCGCTTTCCTTGCCCCCTGCCCTCCTGTATAAGGGCCCTTGTGGCCTGGAGGATTTGGTCAAAGTCCCCCCATAGCTGAAGAGCCAGCTGTACCCTATTGCGGGCGCCACGGGTGTGTTCTAGGAATTTCCATAGTGCATGCCGCAGCTCATGGGGGGGTGGGGTTACGATTTCCAGGGTATTCCCTGGTGGGGCTCTTAATGCAGCCTCGTGGTCCGCTAAGGCGGGTAGACAGGGTGCGGACCACCGACGGGGCGTCTGACAGGCTGGGGTTATTAAATCCATTTCACGCCTTGGGGTGGAAGGGGATGGCAGGGAAAAAATTGCAACTCCTAATGGGTCACGACTAGAAAGTGCAAGGACTGCTCCCTGGGGGGGATCTGCAAAAGGCGGGAAAGAAATAACCCCAGGGGCGGCATTAGCATTGCAGGAGGAGGGGAATTGGGCAGGGACGGGGTGGGGGTGGGGGCAGAGGTAAGGCTCTGGACTTCATGAGGCGAGCAGCTAAAAGAAGGTGCCTCCTGAGCAGAGTCGAGGGTTAAGGGGTAAGGGAGGGGGCTCCCAGTGACGCTAGGCGCTGGCTCCATGGTGGTCTTGGTGGCTATGGCATCAGGTGGTGGACCACCTTCTGCGGTGCGCTCGCCCGGGAAGGCAATTAGCGGGAGGGAGCATGGGGAAAGGGGGGCTGGGGTGAGGCTACCCAGATCGAGGCCAGCCGGCAGTAGATCATCTTCTCCCTGGGTGACCGGGGTCAAATCTAGGGCCTCAATCTCCGCATACACAGAGGAGAGGCCAACTCCTGCTACCCCGGGGGCCTCTCCTCTAGGGCCCGCCTCAACGGTCGCCTCGGGGTTCGCGGGGGGTTTGGGTGGTATCCGGGCAAAAGGAGCTTCCTCGGGGGTCTCAGAGGGGAGGGTCTCTCGTGGAGGGGGGATTCTGCCCTCCAATGCCAGTCTGTCTTCCCCTCCCAACACCAGCTGATGGATCTCACTCGTGGCCGTAGTGGAAGGCTCGATATGAGTGCCTCCCTTCCTGGTCTTCCGGGGGGCTTCCGCGTCGGATGGGTGCAGTGGAACTCGAGCCTTCCGCTTGCCTCGCTTCCCCTGGACTAGGATCCAGCCCTCCATAGTGTCGTCTGGGGGTTGGTTAGCAGGGGTCGTGTCAGGGGGTGGAGGCGATGGTTCAGGGGTTCGGGGGGGTAACGGTAAGGCAGCGTGAGGGGCGGGGGGTTCTCCTTGGGGCGGGCCCTCTCCTATACCCAGTAATATCTTTGCCACACCCTCCTCCATAGGCTCTACCAGATTGGTAATAGCAAGGGTGGGACTCCCTTGCTCGCCTGGGCGTTGTAGGGAAGGTGTTTCTTGGGCCCGGACAGGAGCAGCGGTGGATCGAGTAGGAGGAGGGTTGGTTTCAGGTGCTGGGCAGCCAGGGGCATCGGCAACAACGGGGCCGATGTCCTGCCGGGTCTCGGGGGTCTCGGGTGCCCCTCCCCCCTGGGCCAAAGGGCAGTCTCTGCAGAAATGCCCCGCTGAGCGGCAGAGGTAGCACCGGGCCTCTCCGGTGGAGTAAAAGACCCGATAACGGGCTCCTTTGTAGGGGACGAGGAAGGACCCCTCGAGCGCCTCTTCGCCACGCACCGCCGCCGGCGGTAAAAGCTGCACTTGCCGGTGGAACGAAAGGACATGACGGAGGGTGGGGTCCTTGCAGCCCAACGGGAGAGGGCTGATGACAGAGACAAGTTTCCCCAGGGTGGAGTGAGCGGGTAACAGGGCAGCATTGGGTAGAAAGGGAGGAATGGAGGTGAGGACGAGGCGAACGCCCAGGTCTTCTAGCGGCTCTAGGGGGGCAAACACCCCCCCACCGCCAGGCCCCTCTCCACCGCCTCCTGGGCGGCAGCCTCCGATGCTAAGAAAAAAACCACCTTCCCATACATTTTGGAGGCCGCCACAATAGCCGTGGGTCCTACCACCTTCGCCAATGCCTGCACGTATGTCTCCATGTGGGGTGAGGTGGGCACCAGGAGGCAACGGACACCGTGCCTCCTGCTCAAGGTGGGGAAGGGGCCCCGGCCGTTGGTGATTGTAGCGGAGGCAGTGGGTGGGTGAAATGATGAGGCGGCAGGCAGGGGGGAGCCTGCCATCGCCCGGGCATACACCCTGGGGGCCGGGGGAGGGACCAGCAGGGGGGGATGCCGTGGTCGATGATGGGGCCGCAGCGGTGGGGGCAGCCCCTGCCATGGAGGGCCTGGTAGTTTTGGCGGGGCCCTTTCCTTTCTTCCCGCCCTGGCCTTTTCGGCCAGCTGGGGGGGATTCCCAGAATCTGGGGGGGGCGATGGACGTAGCAGTGGCAGTAATCGCCCCGGTGCCTCTTGCTGCCGGTGCCCCAGCGGGGGCGGTGGCAGGTATTTTGACAGTGGTGGTGGTGGGGGGGGGCTCGGGGGTTGGGTAGCGGGGGAGGTGGGGGAGGAACAACTGATATTGATAAAGGGGCCTCGCCCCTCTCATTCCCCGCCATTGTGAGCAGGGAGAGACAGGGAGACACCGGAAGGAGGAGGAGGGAGGGGGAAGCAGATTAACCACTCCTCTCTGCTGGGCTGCAGGCGGGGTGGGGGTGGGTATTACCAAATGGGTTGGACTGGAAGGGGGGGAAAAACAGGAATCGGGGTCTGGTGATTGGGGCAAGCTGTGGGATAAACAGTCCGGGGGGCGGGGGGGGTGTACCCACGCACGTTTGTCCAAAGAGGCTCGTTTGGTCAGCTGTTATGTCCGGTCCGAAAGGCAAAGTTCAAAGCAAACAGCTGGATCCGAGGCAGATGGCAGGTTGCTAGCAGGGACGGACGGCGGGGGGCCGTGACAGTTGTAATAATGTTGGGGGGGGGCACCGGTGGATCGGGGGCAGCTCCGTGCCACACCCCCTGTGCCGCCACAAACGCAATTAAGCCACAGTCAAACTCCCCCCCACGAGAGTATAATTCAAAAAATTGCTCAGTCTTACGGCCCCCTCCACGATGATTTGTAGCTTCCCTGGGTGATTTCTTCCGTCTGCTATCTTCTTCTTCTCCAGCTGCGTTGGCTGTGTTCCAAGGCTTTCGGCAGGCCAAGAAAAATTGCAGAAATAAGCTGACAGCAAAACGGCTGGGTCTGGGGGCTTCCACTCCCCCCTCCGGATAGCGGGTCGGCAATCTTCCCCCCCTCCTCCGGGGGTTTCAGCTGAGGCAAATAGCTGCGCCCGGGAGCAGGCGTGGGGGGGTGCTGGCGGCAAGTTGGCAGCTGACCAGCACTCAACAACAGCAAAAAACAGCAGAAAGATAAGACGAAACAAAAAAGTGTCTGGCCCGGTTGGGGGGGAGAACTAAGGCAGGCTCAAAAAGTAAGAAAAATCCAGGCCAGGGGGCTTTAGGAAAGAATAGAAACAATCAGGAACCTTCTGGAGACAATTAAGACAGGCTGATTAGAACACCTGCAGCCAATCAAGAAACTGCTAGAATCAATTAAGGCAGGCTAATCAGGGCACCTGGGTTTTAAAAAGGAGCTCACTTCAGTTTGTGGTGTGCGTGTGAGGAGCTGGGAGCAAGAAGGCACTAGGAGCTGAGAGTGAGAATGTGGACTGAGGTGTACAAACATTATCAGACATCAGGAGGAAGGTCCTATGGTGAGGATAAAGAAGGTGTTGGGAGGAGGCCATAGGGAAGTAGCCCAGGGAGCTGTAGCTGTCGCACAGCTGTTCCAGGAGGCACTCTAGACAGCTGCATTCCACAGGGCCCCGGGCTGGAACCCGGAGTAGAATCCTCCCAACTCCTGGTCAGACACAGGAGGAGTTGACCTGGACTGTGAATTCAGAAAAACGGCCAAGCTGAGGGCTGCCGTGAAGGTTCAAGGTGAGCAAATCCCCCAATAAGTGCAAGACCCTGGGCTGGAACCCAGAGTAGAATCCTCCAACTCCCGGTCAGACACAGGAGGAATTGACCCAGACTGTGAATTCAGAAAAACGGCCAAGCTGAGGGCTGCCGTGAAGCTCCAGGGTGAGCAAATCCGCCAATAGGCGCAAGACCCACCAAGGTAGAGCAGGAACTTTGTCCGCATAGATTCCTGTTGTGCCATTGTCTGAACCCAGGTGGCCTCCTGCTGGAGAAACAGTGAGTCACTGCTTTCTGGAAGGATCTTAATTGGCCCCATGGGTCTTAATTGACCTGGAGCAACTGCCATTTGCTTACGCTAATAACAGGGATTTGTTTAGCCTGGGGCTAATATATCTGTCTCCCATTACTTTCCTATAGCCATCTGGCCTTGCCCTTTCACAGCTTATACAGCAGCCACCAAACATACTGAAGCTGATCAGTGCAAAAATATGATGGCTTAATATTTTTGAGCATGTAAAAATATGCTACGTACCCTATAGAACAAGTAAAGACAAAGGGTGAAATCCCTGCCCCATGGAAATCAATGGCAAACTCTGATTGACTTCAGTGCTGCCAGGATTTCATTCCTGGTCTTTGTGCTGAAGAACATGAGGCTACATCTAATGTCAAACAAATGAAGTTCTTGAACAAGCAAGAAGGGAAACAGAAGGACAATGTGATGATATAATCACATGATTATTCAATCATTCATATACATATCTTGATTTTTCTTATAACGTTGTTCTGGTGAACACTAAATTTATTATTAGGGTAGTTCAGTGAAAAGAGTCACTTCAAACAACAAAGAAACCAATGCACATAATTACACTGAATATCTCTAGCTAGCTATATTCTTACATATTACTCGTCGCCATGGTACCTGAATGCCTGCTTTCAGAGTAGCAGCCGTGTTAGTCTGTATTCGCAAAAAGAAAAGGAGTACTTGTGGCACCTTAGAGACTTACCAATTTATTTGAGCATAAGCTTTTGTGAGCTATAGCTCACTTCATCAGATGCATAAAGTGGAAAATACAGTGAGGAGATTTATATACACAGAGACCATGAAAAAATGGGTGTTTATCATACATATTGTAAGGAGAGTGATCACTTAAGATGAGCTATTACCAGCAGGAGAGTGGGGTAGGGGGAGAGAAAACCTTTTGAAGTGATAATCAAGGTGGGCCATTTCCAGCACATTTCCAGGAGTTAACAAGAACGTCTGAGGAACAGTGGGGGGGAAGGAATAAACAAGGGGAAATAGTTTTATTTTGTATAATGACTCAACCACTCCCAGTCTCTATTCAAACCTAAGTTAATTGTATCCAATTTGCAAATTAATTCCAATTCAGCAGTCTCTTGTTGGAGTCTGTTTTGAAAGTTTTTTTGTTGAAGGATAGTCACTTTGAGGTCAGAAATCGAGTGACCAGAGAGAGTGACCTGGCCTGTCTCCCAAGATTTGTGAGAGTGATGGGTCGTCCTTCAGGATAGGTTATAGATCCTTAATAATGCGTTGGAGAGGTTTTAGTTGGGGGCTGAAGGTGACGGCTAGTGGTGTTCTGTTATTTTCTTTGTTGGGCCTGTCCTGTAGTAAGTGACTTCTGGGTACTCTTCTGGCTCTGTCAATCTATTTCTTCATTTCAGCAGGTGAGTATTGTAGTTGTAAGAATGCTTGATAGAGATCTTGTAGGTGTTTGTCTCTGTCTGAGGGGTTGGAGCAAATGCAGTTGTATCGTAGAGCTTGGCTGTAGACAATGGATCGTGTGGTGTGGTCTGGGTGAAAGCTGGAGGCATGTAGGTAGGAATAGCGCTGCTGTAATCCCTGAAATAGAAACTGGTATGTATAAAATGATGTATTTGTAACCCTTCTGCCCGTCAGAGTTGGCAGCAACAAGGGCCGGGTTCAATATCTAGTGGTTCCATTCCAATAACACAATGCAAACCGGCTCGAGCCCCACCCAGTGACCTGGGACAAATCTATACCACCCCCGCTGGGCGCCTCCAAGAGGCAATCCTTCCCCTCTCGCAAGCACAGAGCCTGAGTGTAGCAAAAGCCTTTTAATAACAGAGAGAAACAATGTGGCATTATGTTGGGGAAACACCACCAACCGGATTCATAACACAACCCATGAGCAAAAACAACCCCACCCCAGGCAAATTGGGGCATGCCCTTTTCCCTTTGGTTCTTGAGTCCAGCAACCCCAAAAGTCCAATGCCCCAAAAGTCTCTGTCCCTGGTCAGGGCAGCCCCAGAGTTCGAAAGTTTATCGGCGGAGCTTTACCTCCCAACCTGGGTGGAAATGGGACGGGGGTAAGAGGCACCTTACGTGATCTGAAGCTGACCGCCCCATAGCTCCATAGCGGCGCTCCGCTCCGCCAGCCGCCCCACAAACTCCTTCGCTCAGCTGCGCTCCGCTCCGCCAGCCGCCCCACGAACTCCTTCGCTCAGCTGCGCTCCGCTCCGCCAGCCACCCCACGAACTCCTTCGCTCAGCTGCGCTCCGCTCCGCCAGCCGCCCCACGAACTCCTTCGCTCAGCTCCACGGCCCACAAGCAGCTCCTGCCATCCACACACTGCTCCGTGTCGAACTGCTTCACCAGCCCTCCCGCAAACTGCTCCACAATATATCTTCAGGCTCCCCCACTACTTAACACAACACTCAGTGATTTCAGCTCTTAGGTGAATTCAGCTTATAGTAGGGGAGCCCCAGTGCTGGGGCACTGTCAGCCCAAAGTGAGCTCAGCAGCCTATAACTAGACTTCTAATGAAATCAAAATTAGCTCTGATATTCCACAGTGGAGAGAGGAGGAAGTGCAATCAGCATGTAAGGCCCTCACCAAGGGGCCCATGCCACCAAGTATTAATACTTGTCCCCAGCCTCTCTCCATTCACACAGTTTTGGAACCCATGACCCTTGCCTAGCGAGTGCTACTTAGATGATGGTGAATCCCTCCATCGTAACAAAAGGCCACGTACAGTTCCAAGCACAGTTCCCATAATCAGGGTAATAACAATTTATTCTTCCTGCCCCAATAACAGAGACACTGGGGATCCCACAGCAGCCAAAGTGACCATTTGGGCAGCTATGGTCTCATTCTAGGCGTGGTGGGTGTGCCTATGCAAATGAGATCTGCCCCTGAAGTTCTTTTCCACAACTTGCCACACCTCACCACCAGATGTCAGGGTGGAGCTCATCCTGACACTGCTTACATCCTCCCCCCAGCCGAGACTTTGTCGTCCCGACAAATCACACTCCCTTTATACCAACTCATTGGTTTCCTCCAAAGGGCCTCAGGAAGCCCACTTTAGCTTCCACAAGCCTGTGTGCTAAATGTATTGGCTCCTCACTAGTCACCCCAGGTGCATCATAAGTTAACCGTTTCACTGGTCTTATCACCCTGTCTCGTCTATTGAGAATCTCTGTTGCCGAAGTAAGGGGAACATCCTCTTGAGTGACGGATGGAGAGGCTTCCCTGGAGGGTCCCTCGGCTACTGGCGTAGGCCCCTGCACTCCTAGTTCTAACGCTGGAGGGTCCAAGGTGCCCAGGACATCCTCTACCTGTCTGTCCCCATTGTCCAATAACCTGTGTGTGTCATCACAGGGGGGTCTCATCAGCAGCACCGGGGTATCAGAAAGGGGCCTAAATAGTTCCGCCATTGGGTTTAGGGCGGAAGAGGGAAAACTCTCGTTTGGTTCAGCTGATCGAGACTGAAATCTTGTCTCCATCCCAGGATACACCAGGGTTGTGTCTTCCTCCTCAGACTCACTCTCAGATGTGCAGAATAGGGGTAAGTTAGCTGCAGGGGGCCCACTGTCTGTGTTGGATGGCGGCTTTGGTCTAGCACCTCTGTTCTGCCCGGCGGCCCTGCCGTGGCCCATCTCACAAGGGGTGCTTACCAATTCCCCCACAGGGAGCAAAAGGTTTCTATGCACCGTCTTTATTTGCCCTGGACCGTCTTCAGGTTTGATCTTGTAGACCGGCAGATCTCCCAGCTTTTCCATCACCAGGTAAGGTATTGCCTTCCATCTGTCAGCTATCTTGTGTTTGCCAGCAATACCCAAATTTCGCAGCAGGACTCTGTCCCCCGGCTGGAGCTCCTGCGAACGCACTCTAGCATCATATCGATGTTTGTTGCGGTCTGCGTTCTTCCGAGCCGCAGCGGTAGCTAAGCGATAAGCATCCCGCAGCTTTTCTCTTAGTCGGGATACATATTGCTGATGAGTTTCATAGCTATCTCCATCCTCTGATACACCAAAGCACAAGTCTATGGGTAATCTTGGTTCTCGCCCAAACATCAAGAGATATGGGGTGACTCCCGTAGCATCGTTCTTTGTGGCATTGTAGGCATGCACCAGAAATGCGACATGCTGGCTCCAGGTTGCCTTCTGCTCTGGTCGCAAAGTTCCCAACATATCTAATAGGGTTCGATTGAACCTCTCTGGCTGAGGATCACCTTGGGGGTGATAAGGCGTTGTCCTAGACTTTTTAATTCCTGCTATCTTCAGCACCTCCTTCAGAAGGTGACTCTCAAAATCCCGCCCCTGATCAGAGTGTATCCGAGCCGGGAATCCATAGACTGAGAAATATTTGTCCCACAATACTCGAGCAACGGTGGTGGCCCTCTGATCACGTGTGGGATATGCTTGTGCATACCGTGTAAAATGGTCAGTCACTACTAGAATGTTTCCAACATTCCTCTTGTCTACCTCTACAGACAAGAAATCAATGCATACCAACTCCAAAGGTTTGTTGCTGGTGATGTTCTTGAGATATGCAGCCCTCGTGGGCAGAGTTTTCCTTTGAACACATCGAGCGCAAGTCTCACATTTCCTGCGAACATCTTCAGCCATTCGGGGCCAATAGAACCTACTACGAATAAGTTCCAGGGTCCTCTCCATCCCTAAATGCCCAAAGTCATCATGCAGGGCCCTCATGGCCAGGGCTCTGTACTTTTTTGGCAGTACTAGTTGTGCTCGTTGTTTTTGTAAAGGGTCAGTGGTCATTCGGTGTAGCACTCCCTGAATCAGTTTTAGTTTGGTCCATTCTCTCAATAGTAGTTTACCCTCCGGGTTAGGTGGGACAACCGCAGTCGGGCTTCGCCCCTCCCTTTTGGCAAGTAGTGTATCACGAATGTCAATATCTTGCCGCTGGGCTTCTTGCCAGTCAGCCGCATTGAGCATGGGCAAAGGAGATTGGTCTAATGCAATATAGTTCACCGAAGCAGAAGGCATGCATTCAGGGGGCAGGCCCAAAGCTTCTGCAACACATCCCTGAAAGTCTTCACGGGCCTCTGGCTCTCGGCGACTCACACTGCAAATAGCTCTCACTCCATCTGTGGGTATCACAGCAACTTCTGGAGCCTGCGGACGCCTGGACAATGCATCTGCATCTACATTGCTTCTCCCTGATCGGTACTGAATGCTGAACTCATAGCTAGCCAAGGCGGCCACCCATCTCTGCCCTGTAGCATCCAGCTTAGCACTTGTTAACACATAAGTCAGTGGATTGTTGTCTGTCCACACCTGGAACTGAGCACCATACAAGTAGTCTCGAAATTTCTCAGTGATGGCCCATTTCAAGGCCAAAAACTCCAGCTTGTGGGTGGGATAGCGAGTTTCACTATCAGACAATCCTCGGCTGGCAAAGGCTACAGGTTTACATTTGCCTTCCACTTCCTGGTACAGGACTGCTCCCAGACCCTCCAAACTGGCATCAGTATGCAAGATAAATGGTTTGCTTGGGTCAGCAAAAACTAGGACTGGAGCATGAGTTAGGCAAGTAATGATTTCTTGAAAAGCCCTTTCACATCTCTCATCCCACCGTGGCCCAAATGGTGCACAGGGGCCATTGTGTCTCTGCACAGGAGGCTTTGGGGACCTCCCCTTATTCTTGGACTTAGATTTGTTCTTGCTGGACTGATGTCCCCTGGTAAGATCATTCAGAGGCTTTACAATCGTAGCATAGTTTTTCACAAATCTGCGGTAGTAGCCACTAAATCCAAGGAAGGTCTTGAGTTCTCTGTAGTTACTTGGACGTGGCCATGTAGTGAGTGCTTCTATTTTATCAGGATCAGTACTCACACCTTCTTGGGACACAATGTGACCCACATACTTCACTGAGGTTCTGCAGAACTGGCATTTGTCAATTGAAAGCTTCAGACCATAATCCTCCAACCTATCAAGCACTTTAAGAAGTCTTTCTTCATGCTCCTCTAAGGTTCTTCCAAACACAATCAGGTCATCCAAATAAACTAACACTTGCAGTAAATTCATGTCTCCCACAACTTTCTCCATGAGACGTTGAAAGGTGGCAGGTGCTCCAGAAATCCCTTGGGGCATGCGTTCGAACTGATAAAACCCTAATGGGCAGATGAAGGCTGTCTTCTCCTTATCTTCTTCTCCCAGAGGGATCTGGTAGTATCCACTTCGAAGATCCAACACAGAGAACCACTGGCTTCCCAGCAAACAGTCTAAGGCGTCTTGCACTCGAGGCATAGTGTACTGGTCGACCACCGTACGGCTGTTTAGGGTGCGGTAGTCAATACACATCCGGATTTTCCCATTCTTTTTGCGGACTACCACAATGGGTGAGGCGTATGGGCTGCGGGACTCTGTAATGATGCCATTCGCAGCCAGCTCCTGAAGATGATGTCGCACATCTTCCATCTCAGAGAGAGCAATCTTCCTAGATCTCTCCCTGAAAGGTCGAGAGTCATGTAGTCTGATATTGTGCTCTACTCCTTTTGCACATCCCACATCCCACTCATGCAGTGAGAACACCTTGGATCTTTCACAAAGTTTCTTCCTCAGGCGATCTTTCCAGTCCTCGGACACTGGTGAATCTCCAAAGTCAAACTTTGCTGGGTCTATTGCCGGAACTGGAGTTTCATACTGGGGTTTTACAATCGACTCAGGCTCAAAGAGGTCTGCTATCTTTTGTCCTTGCTTCACAAAAATATCACGACTCGTTTCATTAGCAATCAGTATAGTCACCCTTTCCTGGGCTTCAGCAGGTAGGGTTATGACTCCACTGGGGACCAGCACTCCTTCAGGGAGCTCTCCTCCCATCGGCTGCTCTATCATTGCTAACTTCCCTTTACTGCCTTTCAGACAGGTACTCATGACAAGCACTTCTTGCTCCGTCCTTGCAGGCACTACTAAGGGGGTTGTGCCCGCGTACTTCAGTGCCCCAAGCGGTAGCTCAGATGTGTCCCTTTTAGCGCTCTCAATTTTCCTATAGGCTTCAGCACAAAGCGTATGGATCATCAGGGTATTCAGGTACTGGTCCCCAGCCCGCCTTCTGCAGTAATCCGCGAGTACCTTGAAGAGACTGGAGTTGGTCCCTATCAGCACAGACACATCAGAAGTCCCTTTAGGGTCAGGGCATATTAAGGCAGCTGTGTCTACCTCTTCTCTTACCCCAGCAACCTCCTCTGGGAATTCCAGGTGCACTATGACATACCCTTGATAGGGGTATTCATCCATGCTAAGGCCACATAGGCCAAGGCCAGTCAGTGGCTGTATAGGCAGGTGCCTTAGCATCTGTTGGTAGAATGACTGAAATATAATAGTCACTTGAGATCCAGTGTCAAGCACTGCTTTACACTCCACCCCTTCGATCCTCACCATGACCTCTGCTCGAGGCCCTATCAGTCCTGCAGGGATCCCAGCTGGAAAGTCTTTTCTGGGGGAATCTTCAAATCCTGCAGACCTGGGGGGTCCCCGTCCCCAGACCCTCTGGCAGCTACCGGATCTCTCCCAACTGATCCTCAGCTTTCCATACACTAAGGAGGGGTTTTCTTCATTACGGCACTTGGCAGCACTGTGTCCATCCTGACCACATCGGTAGCAGAAGAATTGACCTTTCCCCCTTCGCCTGGGGGGGATGGTGGCTCTAAGTGCGGGCTTCTCAATCGCCACAGTTTGAGGCTTCTTATTCCTAGAAGTCTTAACTCGGTCAACGGTACTTTGCAGCTCAGCTATCCGTTCCGTCAGGACCTGCATTTGTTGGGCAAGTTCCTCTCTGGTGCTCACCATCAGTACACTGGCCATTTGCAGTGGTGTTGTGCTGGCTGGCTCCGATGTTTGGGCTTCCCAAAACTCACTGGCAGCCTGCCTTTCTTCCTCCTCTCGGACCTCTTTTATCAGCTGGGAGTAACTTGGGGGATGTTCCCGTCGTTCTCTTAGCCGGAGATGAAGTAGAATCGGGTTCTGATACTGAGTTCCTCTTACAATTTGAGCCAGTCTGGTCTGATCCATCTGCTCAGCAGTCACTGCTCCCCTCATGACAGCTCTCTGAAGCAGTCTCTCCAGTCTCTGTATGTAGGCTGAAGCCTTCTCGCCCTTTTGTTGTCGGGAATTAAGGAACTTACAGTAGCTGTCTTCAGGGCCCTCTACGCTCCCAAAGTTGTGTTCAAGGGCCTCTAGGCAGTCCTTCACACTGACCCCAGGGTCAATGAGCTTCAGGGTGCGAATCACATCTAATGCTGGGCCGCCAAGGCTCTCTATAAGGCATCTTCGCTTTTCTGCATCTGGTACGGCCCACTCTTGCAGCATTTCAGTGGTATGCTCTAACCAGGGTTCAAACTCCTCCTCCCCAGCAAATAATCTTAACTTACGACAAGAGTCTGACTCAGCATGGGGCAGCACAACCTTTTCCAATATTTGCCCCAGAGCTTTTGTCCAATCATCAGCCGAGGCTGCAGCCTCCGAGCTAGAAGCTGCTGAGCCAGGGCCCAACAAACCTGACATATTAGCCATTATACAAACAGTAATTTCCTCAAAATATAAGCACAAACAAAAAAAATATATAAATTGTTTCCCAATGTAGTGGATCACTCAACAGGTGCTTGCGAGGGGTACTGACCCAGGCGATCCCGGACGAGCCCCCAAAAATGTAACCCTTCTGCCCGTCAGAGTTGGCAGCAACAAGGGCCGGGTTCAATATCTAGTGGTTCCATTCCAATAACACAATGCAAACCGGCTCGAGCCCCACCCAGTGACCTGGGACAAATCTATACCACCCCCGCTGGGCGCCTCCAAGAGGCAATCCTTCCCCTCTCGCAAGCACAGAGCCTGAGTGTAGCAAAAGCCTTTTAATAACAGAGAGAAACAATGTGGCATTATGTTGGGGAAACACCACCAACCGGATTCATAACACAACCCATGAGCAAAAACAACCCCACCCCAGGCAAATTGGGGCATGCCCTTTTCCCTTTGGTTCTTGAGTCCAGCAACCCCAAAAGTCCAATGCCCCAAAAGTCTCTGTCCCTGGTCAGGGCAGCCCCAGAGTTCGAAAGTTTATCGGCGGAGCTTTACCTCCCAACCTGGGTGGAAATGGGACGGGGGTAAGAGGCACCTTACGTGATCTGAAGCTGACCGCCCCATAGCTCCATAGCGGCGCTCCGCTCCGCCAGCCGCCCCACAAACTCCTTCGCTCAGCTGCGCTCCGCTCCGCCAGCCGCCCCACGAACTCCTTCGCTCAGCTGCGCTCCGCTCCGCCAGCCACCCCACGAACTCCTTCGCTCAGCTGCGCTCCGCTCCGCCAGCCGCCCCACGAACTCCTTCGCTCAGCTCCACGGCCCACAAGCAGCTCCTGCCATCCACACACTGCTCCGTGTCGAACTGCTTCACCAGCCCTCCCGCAAACTGCTCCACAATATATCTTCAGGCTCCCCCACTACTTAACACAACACTCAGTGATTTCAGCTCTTAGGTGAATTCAGCTTATAGTAGGGGAGCCCCAGTGCTGGGGCACTGTCAGCCCAAAGTGAGCTCAGCAGCCTATAACTAGACTTCTAATGAAATCAAAATTAGCTCTGATATTCCACAGTGGAGAGAGGAGGAAGTGCAATCAGCATGTAAGGCCCTCACCAAGGGGCCCATGCCACCAAGTATTAATACTTGTCCCCAGCCTCTCTCCATTCACACAGTTTTGGAACCCATGACCCTTGCCTAGCGAGTGCTACTTAGATGATGGTGAATCCCTCCATCGTAACAAAAGGCCACGTACAGTTCCAAGCACAGTTCCCATAATCAGGGTAATAACAATTTATTCTTCCTGCCCCAATAACAGAGACACTGGGGATCCCACAGCAGCCAAAGTGACCATTTGGGCAGCTATGGTCTCATTCTAGGCGTGGTGGGTGTGCCTATGCAAATGAGATCTGCCCCTGAAGTTCTTTTCCACAACTTGCCACACCTCACCACCAGATGTCAGGGTGGAGCTCATCCTGACACTGCTTACATATTCTTACAATTTACAGTCTGTATAGAAGAATTAGGAGACTTTCACTCCTGTATTTGTGATTCGTATGCAGATTAACGGGAGTTTCTTGTGCAACCCTTCTGCCATGTGCTGTCGGCAGTAACAACTGCCATGTTCATTAACTAGGGATTCCTCTTAACATTAGAGAACAGAATCGGCTCAAACCCCCACAAAGAAATTTGGGAAAACTAAACACCTGGGAGCCCCATGGGTCTGTCTACGCTGTGTTTTAAAATCTTTGGCCCCGATTCTTAGAGCCTCGGTCTACAGACTCAGGCTTGCACTACAGTTCATAAACAGCTGTAGTGACGTTCAGCCTAGGGCTGGTGCTCGGGCTCTGAAGCTGGGGGAGATAGGTGGGCTTCAGAGCCCGAGCGCCAGCCCAAGCCTGAACATCTACGCAGCTGTTTTTTGCACTGTAGTGTGAGCTCCACAATCCTGACTCTGTAGACCTGGCTCCCAGACTTGCTGCTGCAGGTTTGAAAATGCAGTGTAGACACCCTTAGAGGACATACTTCCCCACTCATGAGCACGGAGTCTGTCTATAACAAAAGCAAACCTTTATTCAAAGGGAGAGGGAACTCCACTTCCCATCCCCTCCACTGCACCCCACTCAGTGTTGGTTGTCCAAAGTCTGCAAAGTCCCGGAATTCAGAGGTGTGCTCATGTGTGTTCACCTCCCACCCCTGAAGCGGAGTTTAGCAATCTCTCTGTTTCTGCTTACCCCTGTCATGGCCACTTGTGCAGCTGCTCACACACCACTGCCTCTAGGGGTGAAGCTGTGTTCTGAGATTGCGCCACTCAGAGCAGTTCTTAGTGATTTCAGCTCGTAGTGATTTCAACAGGTAGTGAGCAACCTCACTGCTACTATATCCTCTGTGTTGTCTTTCACAACACTGTCCCCACTCCAGGTCTAAGGTTCTGCCCCCTAGAGTTGCTTATTAGTGATTTCAGCTTTCGTGATCACTGAGCAGAAACAAGGACTCTCAATTGAGTCATAAGAATACAACGATGGCCATCCTGGGTCAGACCAATGGTCCATCTAGCCCAGTATCTTGTCTTCTGACAGTGGCCCATGCCAGATTTTCAGAGGGAGTGAAAAGAGACCATCTAATTTATTGAATGATACATCCTCTGTTGTCCAGTCCCAGCTTCTGGCAGTCAGAGGTATAGGGTTACATCCCTGACCATCTTGATTAATTGCCATTGATGAAGCTATCATCCATGAACTTATCCAATTCTTTTTGAACCCAGTTATACATTTGTACTTCACAACATTCCCTGGCACCAAGTTCCACAGGTTGATTGTGTGTTTTGTGAAGAAATACCTCCTTATGTTTATTTCAAACCTGCTGCATCTTAATTTAATTTGGTGATCCCTGGTTCAAGTGTTATGTGAAGGGCTAAATAACCCTTCCCTATTCACTTTCTTCATACCATTCATGATTTTATAGACCTCTCTCATATCCCCTCTTAGTCATCTCTTTTCCAGGTTGAACACTCCCAGTCTTTTGAATCTTTCCTCCTATGGAAGCTGTTCCATACCACTAACCAGTTTTGTTGCTCTACTCTGTGCTTTTCCCAATTCTAATTTCTTTTCTTTTTTGAGATGAGGCCACCAAAACTATAATCAGAATTCAGGGTGTGGCTCTACCACAGATCTATATAGTGATATTGTGATATTTTCTGTCTTATTATCTAGCTTTTTCCTAACTGTTCCTGACATTCTGTTAGTCTGATCAGCTCTGTGTTGAAACACTAGATGAGGAGGGTCAAATGGTATTGAAGATTCTTCAAACAATTCCACAGCACTTGATAAGAACACCTATCCCCACCATCTCTGACTTTCACTTGGATTTTACATTATTTCCCCTGTGCAGTGAATGAGATTACAGTTATGGTGACATCCTCAGGACATATTAATTACAGTTCTGCTTCTCTTTAATCATACAGTAAGGTTAATAACATTTAATTACCCCTGAGTCCAAGACTAAAGTGAATTTTAACCCAGCACAGACAAAATTGATCACTTTGGCAAAGAAGGTCTCTCTGCTGATCACCTAGGCAAAGTAGGTATGTCTATAGAAATACAATTGGATCACATGGTCTTTTCCCCCAGTTCATCAGTAGCCAGCAGGGAAGAGTCCATTCAGACCCTGCTTACACTTGTGTTCACTAAAGGCAGAAGAGACTTCAATGCACAGAATCCCAGTGAGATAGAGCCATGGGCTTGAATGTGTCACACAGAGGATTAAGTTCTCCTACAAACTGTACGGTAGATCCTTAGATGTCTAAGTTACACTCCCTACATGCGCCAAACTCTCACTGATTAACAACAAATGCAGATGCACATATGAACACAGGGGCAGCCAAAAAGACATCAAGAGATTTATCATGCCAATCAAAGAGGAAAGTTTAAAAATATGCAGATTTATGGTCAAAGTAGTTTCAAAGCTGGGCTAATTTCATCCCTGGTGTAGCTCCTTTGACTTCAGTCAAGTTACACTGGCTTCAACAAAGGCTGAATTTGGTCCTACATTTTTCACTCTTTCTTCACAGTAACCGTAAAGCTCACTCTGGCTTTGAATCATGGTGTGAATTTCAAATTCATTTTAACTTTACAGCTAATATGTTTTTATAGCAACACTTATCTTCAAAATACACTTATCTCCAAAAAGCTAGTTTTGAAAGCCACGCCAAAATACATCTTTTCCCCACCTCTGTCTCCATCTGCAGCAGTAGTGCCATATACAGACAGTGAAAACCTACATATCTGCTCCACCTCCAACATGTCTTGATTGCATTTTTACCTTTTTTTGGTGCTTTGGCTGCCATAAACTGCATTGTTGCCTGGAAAAGGTTAAAAAACTGAATGCATGAATGTAATTGGAAACCTTATACCTTATTCTGAGCACTTATTTTATGATCTAAAATGAAAGATTAAAGCAATTACTCTGAGCATGCTTTATAAGGTCTAATATAAAAGAGGCCTGACTAATAGATCTGTAAAAGAATAGTCCCAGCTGGGTTGGTAGTGGAGGATGCAGTTCCTTATGGGAAACAGGAATAATTTTTTTTTTTTAATGTCTGGGTGGGCAGAAATGGGAAACAGCAGAAAGCTGGCAGATAGCTTGCTTACTGTTATCTCCAAACTAACTACCTTTAGCTTACAAAATATAATCAAACTACTTTACTGTCTGCTCAATGAGTTGTGCGGACTGAGTGCAAAATAACAATCCCAGGCTGCCCCCTCCACTGCTTGGGAAAAGAGGACTACGGGGGACAAAAGTACAATGAAAGAAGAAGAGTGGGATTTTTTTGTTTTTAAGTAGAAAGTAATAAGGAAATAGGTTTTACTGGGGAAGGAAATTCAGTCCCTGTTCCTTAAGTCATCCCCCCCAAATATTTTCCCAGAGCCTTTTTCTTTCAGGAAATGTGCAGTATGTTCATACCTGTAAGAGGTTAATTCACCAGAATCATATTTATTTATTCATTTTTGGAGTGTGGGGAAGAGAGAGGCTGCAGCTAGGATGCATTTGGCCCAATTTTTAAAATACACAGTACACATCTATTTCTGTCAAGGGCAACATGCCAGGGCTTGATGATTGGATTTGTAGGTTGCTTATGGCTGGAATATAATTGTGAACTTATTCCATTTATACCAAACATCTGAGGTCAGGAAAAGCATGAACTTTGTGGATAGAGAAATATTTGCTTAGTACATTGGTTAATCTTGAATCTGTTTTATAATCCCTCTTCTTTTTTGTGAGATGGTTTTTTCTTCTCCTTTTCAATTTTGATATACTCGCTTCTCTTCCATTTCTCTCATACTCTCTTTTCCTATTATATCACTTTTGCAATAATAAACCATGGTGAATGTAAAGCAGTGGAGTGTCTCTCTGGAGTTCTTCCTTTGAAGGGCAGCTGGTGTCAATAGGATTTCTGAGAAAGGACCTGAAAGCCTTCCGTTGTGGACTATTATATGGGGTGGAAGAACATTTTCAACTGGCAAACTGAATGTCCTTCCTCTCATGTTGCTCCGTAACACTGTGTCATCTAGAAAACTTGTCACCCAAATTCCTCAACATTAAAGCAGGTAGCTGGCTTTGACTCTTTTTCCAGTATATGGAATTTATTTTGGTCTTCCTTCCTAACCTTGCCCACCAGTTTAAGTTCAGGGTTTGCAGTTAATTCAAGGTTAATATGCCTCATTTCACCCAAACATAATGAGGCTATGATCATCCTTGGGCCAGAGTTTATGAGGTATTTGGGTACCGTACTCCCTAATCTGGCCCTAATTCAAAAATATTAATGCTAATCACTTAGTTTTATATGATCCTCTCCAACGCTTAGTTCAGAAGGGTGAAAAGCAACCTAGATCTCATGGAAAAGGGGCTAATGCAAGAGGGCTATACATAGGAAAACTGCAGCTTTGTGATATGTTCCCCACAACACTTAGCACAAATGGCCTCAGTGCAGAAACTCATCATGGCTCATTAGCTGCAAACTAAACAGTGGAGTAGCCAAAGAGCAAGAGAACGAGGTGAGAAGCAGCTGTTCTGGGTGGAATATTATTTTATGTGGACTAATGTCTATATTAAAAAAAGAAACAATTAGTTAAAACAGCTTGGAGGGGCCAACGCAGTTATGCTGCCACTGCTGAACATGTATGTACACATTCACAGGGTATCTGGCCAAGTGGCATGGGGAAGGGGAGACTCAATGAATGTCTGACCATATAGCCAAGGTCTAGGGGCTAGGATATTCAGTGGAACCCTGGTTCTCTGCATCTAACGGCACAGCCATTGCCCCTGTAGGTGGGAATACAGTTCAACATAGGCAGATTTGGGGCTTTTTAACATATGTGCATCCCTTTGTGTAATTTTACCTAGGGAGAAAACATGGGTCTTTTGTCATTTGACAGTTAGTGAAAGTGTTTCCAGGTAAAAATACCTCAAATGTAGATAATACATCCTTTTTATAAGTCACACATTTTACAGTACATTGACTTTTTAAGGCATCTCCAAATTTTAGCAAGGGCCGTACGTGGGGGAATAAAGAAGATAGAATGATGTGCTGAATTTTTAAAGATTATTTTAAATCTGTTCCTACACGCAGAATAGAACTGCTTTCACCCTAAGGGAAAGGGAGGGGGGCAGTGGGGAAAAGGCTGCTGTTAGGGGGCTTATTCCTTCACTTATACTTCCCTGGTCCTTCTCGCATGAACAGAGAGCAACAATACCCAAAGTCCAGAGGTGCATACAATTGGATGTTTATTGGGGTGAACTTCCAGCAAGCATGATTCCAGTTTCCTTCCTTAGTGTCCCCCTCCCAGCTCTGACACCACAGAGCCTTACACCTGGGTCCCTGTTCCCATTCCTGCTTTAGCCAAACCTGATTCGAATTTCCCCACCCCCATTCCCTGTTCCCATTTCCCCTGCCCCACACCCCCCCACACATACTTCCTGATTGACCGCAGACTATATAGTAAAACTTGAGTTCTGCTTAGCTATACCTTAACCAATAATTTTACTGAAATTTAACTAACCAATCCTAACATATTGTAACATGATTATTTAACCAAGTATATCCCACCACCTTAATTAGTTTACACCCAGCAAAACTAATTATACAGCAGACAGAAACAATCACAGACCCAGACAGCGATTATACAGACAAACAATAGCAAAGTGGGAACTATAATGACAAAACAATACAGAAGTGAGGATTTCACATCCCAGCTATTGATAAGTGAGTTCTTGCCAGACAGGATGCTATCAAACTAAGTTTCCTTTTATATTTTCTACGCACTTCCCTTTCTCTGGAGGTGATAGGCATTATCAGGACAGGATTGTATTCCTAACAGCCCAGTAGCACCTTAATTCAATGTGACTGGTTTGGAATGTGAGGAGGTAACTGGTCGCTTCCCAGCTTGTGGCTGCCTCTGCTGCTTAGCCAAAGGCCTTAGCATAAGAACAGGGCCTCAGACTGTCACAGTGAGAGAAGGACCTTACACTGGCAGACAGTGACTTTGATTCTTTCTTTTATACCTCTAGAACTAGCCAAGTGATAAGAATACACCTAAATTCTTAGAGTATAGGCCTTTACAAACAGGCCTGAATATCTATATCCTAACAGCTGCCAGCTCCCTGTCACTGGATCCCTTCCCCACTGCAGCGGTAAGCTCTGGCAGGGGGAGATAGCAGGGAAAGGCTCTGCCAGCTACCTGCTGCTGGAGCACTTCCCTTCCATGGGGAAAGGTTCTGGCAGGGGAGAGGCAGCTGGGAAAGGCTGTCTCTGCTAGCTGCCTCCCTCCTGCCAGAGCCTTTCCTTGCAGCAGTGAAAGTCGCTGGCAGTGGGGAGCTGCTGAAACCTTTCCCAGCTGCCTCCCCTCTGCCAGAGCCTTTGACTGACAGGTGTAGCTGCAGACCACAGTGTGGATGCAGCCTGCTTTTCACTGTGGTGTGCAGCTACACGTACACTACATACCTCCATCCCTCCACCCGTGATGTGTAGAATAACTGTGGCCTAACAGTTTCCATTAGGGACACAGGGCTCAATCCTACCGATCAGGTTCTGCCCTGTGTTCTAAGCATGGAAAGTCCTACCAACCTAGTGGGAGCTCGGGGGGAGTGCATCTACAGTGACACTGCTGAAGATTATGAAGTATATACATCCAGCCAGTTAGCTCTGGCATCTGGTATGCAGGTCAGGTGTTACTCATGACTCAGACTCCTCTCTGAGCTTTTTGTTATAGATAATAGGACTGGGGGTGCTTTGTGCTCTCAGAACCCAAGAACTATAGTTGTGGCTGGCTCCCTGCACATGACCAGGATATAAATTAAATCCTGGCTCCTTTGAAGTCAATGGCAAAACTCACATTGACTTCACTAGTACCAGGATTTCACCCAACAATTCCCTATATAAAGGGTAGAAGGCTATTTGGGTTAGGGGATGGGCTGGACGATAGAACGCTAGTCTGGGCAGCGAGAGACCTGGATTCAGCTCCCGGCTCAGCTGCAGATTTGGTGTGGGATTTTGAGTACATTACTTCATCTACTTTGTGCCTCAGCTCCCCATCTGTGAAACAGAGATCACGTGCCCCTTCTGCACAGGGGATTTGTCAAGATGAAACTCATTAGATTGTGATACTGTGGTGATGAGGATCAAGTAAGTACCAATAAATATATCTCCTGCCAAAGCAGATTTATTCCATACAGCATATTCTCAAGTGCTGTTTCTGGTCTTGCTTTTAATTCTTCAAGAGACAAGTCGTCTACTTTCCTCTGCCCTAGCTTTAAAAACCTCACTTTTAGTACACCCACAAGAAACAGGTCAATGAAATCATGCATATAATGCAAGCAAAGGCAAGTTCACACATACCCTTACACAGACCCTGGGCAACACGCGTTGCCTGCTGTAGTCTGATAGTCTCAAATAAAGAGATTTTGACATTAGAGCCTGACTGTCATCAATTGCATAACTCTGCCAGTGCAAGTAGGAGAAAGCTCTTAGACTTGCTGATGCGTACATGTCTTACTGTGTCTGTGCAAGATACAAAAACAGAAGCTGGAAAGATAAGCAACCTAAGATCCAGATGCCCAGCAGTTTGGAAAGACATTGAGAAATCTTCTTAATGTCTTCTTGACATTTATATTCCCATTCTATGTTCTTTTTGTACACTAACATGAATAAATTTTTCTGTGATGTGCTCCCCTATATCTCCAACTTTTCCTTAAAAAATGCTGTTATCATAAAAACTCTTTGGCTAGGACAGGAACATGTTTTTCTAAGGCGTTGGATCCATTCTGGGAGCATACAACAAGTGAACTGACCTATATACGGTCAATTCAAAATTCCCTGGTCAGTACAATAGGTATTTCTAATGTGGAGTTTTATCATTTATACTGTCAAGTAGGTCAGGAATGACAAGAGCTAGCTGAGCTTTATGAGGAGGTGTGTAGTGACTACAAGAGTGATGTAGTGGTGGGAGTCTGCTATAGACCACCGGACCAGGGGGATGAGGTGGATGAGGCTTTCTTCCGGCAGCTCACGGAAGCTACTAGATCGCATGCCCTGATTCTCATGGGTGACTTTAATTTTCCTGATATCTGCTGGGAGAGCAATACAGCGGTGCATAGACAATCCAGGAAGTTTTTGGAAAGCGTAGGGGACAATTTCCTGGCGCAAGTGCTAGAGGAGCCAACTAGGGGGGGTGCTTTTCTTGACCTGCTGCTCACAAACCGGGTAGAATTAGTGGGGGAAGCAAAAGTGGATGGGAATCTGGGAGGCAGTGACCATGAGTTGGTTGAGTTCAGGATCCTGACGCAGGGAACAAAGGTAAGCAGCAGGATACGGACCCTGGACTTCAGGAAAGCAGACTTCGACTCCCTCAGGGAACGGATGGCCAGGATCCCCTGGGGGACTAACTTGAAGGGGAAAGGAGTCCAGGAGAGCTGGCTGTATTTCAAGGAATCCCTGTTGAGGTTACAGGGACAAACCATCCCGATGAGTCGAAAGAATAGTAAACATGGCAGGCGACCAACTTGGCTTAATGGTGAAATCCTAGCGGATCTTAAACATAAAAAAGAAGCTTACAAGAAGTGGAAGGTTGGACATATGACCAGGGAAGAGTATAAAAATATTGCTCGGGCATGTAGGAATGTTATCAGGAGGGCCAAATCGGACCTGGAGCTGCAGCTAGCCAGAGATGTCAAGAGTAACAAGAAGGGTTTCTTCAGGTATGTTGGCAACAAGAAGAAAGCCAAGGAATGTGTGGGCCCCTTACTGAATGAGGGAGGCAACCTAGTGACAGAGGATGTGGAAAAAGCTAATGTACTCAATGCTTTTTTTGCCTCTGTTTTCACTAACAAGGTCAGCTCCCAGACTGCTGCGCTGGGCATCACAAAATGCGGAAGAGATGGCCAGCCCTCTGTGGAGATAGAGGCGGTTAGGGACTATTTAGAAAAGCTGGACGTGCACAAGTCCATGGGGCCGGACGAGTTGCATCCGAGAGTGCTGAAGGAATTGGCGGCTGTGATTGCAGAGCCACTGGCCATTATCTTTGAAAACTCGTGGCGAACCGGGGAAGTCCCGGATGACTGGAAAAAGGCTAATGTAGTGCCAATCTTTAAAAAAGGGAAGAAGGAAGATCCTGGGAACTACAGGCCAGTCAGCCTCACCTCAGTCCCTGGAAAAATCATGGAGCAGGTCCTCAAAGAATCAATCCTGAAGCACTTGCATGAGAGGAAAGTGATCAGGAACAGCCAGCATGGATTCACCAAGGGAAGGTCATGCCTGACTAATCTAATCGCCTTTTATGATGAGATTACTGGTTCTGTGGATGAAGGGAAAGCAGTGGATGTATTGTTTCTTGACTTTAGCAAAGCTTTTGACACGGTCTCCCATAGTATTCTTGTCAGCAAGTTAAGGAAGTATGGGCTGGATGAATGCACCATAAGGTGGGTAGAAAGCTGGCTAAATTGTCGGGCTCAACGGGTAGTGATCAATGGCTCCATGTCTAGTTGGCAGTCGGTATCAAGTGGAGTGCCCCAGGGGTCGGTCCTGGGGCCGGTTTTATTCAATATCTTCATAAATGATCTGGAGGATGGTGTGGATTGCACTCTCAGCAAATTTGCGGATGATACTAAACTGGGAGGAGTGGTAGATACGCTGGAGGGGAGGGATAGGATACAGAAGGACCTAGACCAATTGGAAGATTGGGCCAAAAGGAATCTGATGAGGTTCAATAAGGATAAGTGCAGGGTCCTGCACTTAGGACGGAAGAACCCAATGCACAGCTACAGACTAGGGACCGAATGGCTAGGCAGCAGTTCTGCAGAAAAGGACCTAGGGGTGACAGTGGACGAGAAGCTGGATATGAGTCAGCAGTGTGCCCTTGTTGCCAAGAAGGCCAATGGCATTTTGGGATGTATAAGTAGGGGCATAGCGAGCAGATCGAGGGACGTGATCGTTCCCCTCTATTCGACATTGGTGAGGCCTCATCTGGAGTACTGTGTCCAGTTTTGGGCCCCACACTTCAAGAAGGATGTGGATAAATTGGAGAGAGTCCAGCGAAGGGCAACAAAAATGATTAGGGGACTGGAACACATGAGTTATAAGGAGAGGCTGAGGGAGCTGGGATTGTTTAGCCTGCAGAAGAGAAGAATGAGGGGGGATTTGATAGCTGCTTTCAACTACCTGAAAGGGGGTTCCAAAGAGGATGGCTCTAGACTGTTCTCAATGGTAGCAGATGACAGAACGAGGAGTAATGGTCTCAAGTTGCAGTGGGGGAGGTTTAGATTGGATATTAGGAAAAACTTTTTCACTAAGAGGGTGGTGAAACACTGGAATGCGTTACCTAGGGAGGTGGTAGAATCTCCTTCCTTAGAGGTTTTTAAGGTCAGGCTTGACAAAGCCCTGGCTGGGATGATTTAACTGGGAATTGGTCCTGCTTTGAGCAGGGGGTTGGACTAGATGACCTTCTGGGGTCCCTTCCAACCCTGATATTCTATGATTCTATGATTCTATGTGCACAGTGCCGGTCTCATTATTCTTAACTTTAGCTGGTGCTATCAGTGCCTTATAAACATTCATCAAATTCAATAAAATAAAAAAAAAGTTAAACAGAGGAGGAACAATCCAACTCTGTTTTAACTGATTACACACTGTACAGAGAGCTTTTGTATGAAACCACCATGGAAAAGACATACTTTCAGAATAAAAGTATTTTTAACCCTCTGTCAAGGTTCCTCCCCCACTCTGAACTCTAGGGTACAGATGTGGGGACCTGCATGAAAAACCTCCTAAGCTTATCTTTACCAGCTTAGGTCAAAACTTCCCCAAGGTACAAAATATTCCCCCCCGTTGTCCTTGGACTGGCCGCTACCACCACCAAACTAATACTGGTTACTGGGGAAGAGCTGTTTGGACGCGTCTTTCCCCCCAAAATACTTCCCAAAACCCTGCACCCCACTTCCTGGACAGGGTTTGGTAAAAAGCCTCACCAATTTGCCTAGGTGACTACAGACCCAGACCCTTGGATCTTAAGAACAATGAACAATCCTCCCAACACTTGCACCCCCCCTTTCCTGGGAAATGTTGGATAAAAAGCCTCACCAATTTGCATAGGTGACCACAGACCCAAACCCTTGGATCTGAGAACAATGAAAAAGCATTCAGTGTTTTACAAGAAGACTTTTAATAAAAAATAGAAGTAAATAGAAATAAAGAAATCCCCCCTGTAAAATCAGGATGGTAGATATCTTACAGGGTAATTAGATTCAAAAACATAGAGAACCCCTCTAGGCAAAACCTTAAGTTACAAAAAAGATACACAGACAGAAATAGTTATTCTATTCAGCACAATTCTTTTCTCAGCCATTTAAAGAAATCATAATCTAACACATACCTAGCTAGATTACTTACTAAAAGTTCTAAGACTCCATTCCTGGTCTATCCCCGGCCAAGAGGACTACAGACAGACACAGACCCTTTGTTTCTCTCCCTCCTCTCAGCTTTTGAAAGTATCTTGTCTCCTCATTGGTCATTTTGGTCAGGTGCCAGCGAGGTTACCTTTAGCTTCTTAACCCTTTACAGGTGAGAGGAGCTTTCCCCTGGCCAGGAGGGATTTCAAAGGGGTTTACCCTTCCCTTTATTTTTATGACACCCCCTCTGCAAAATGTAGTTTGCATTGGCTCAGAAAAGCTGTAGTCACATCAACAAGTAGTAACTTTTAAAGGAAGACAGGACAGGCAAGCAAGAAGTCAGCTATGAGGGTAAAGGCACATTTTGTCAATTATTCCTGTCCACTGATTCAAAAAAAGAGAGGCCTTGATAGAATATTTGTTGACCAATAACACTCAGATGAGTACTTGCTTAAATTGATTGCTTTGACCATCAGTAAATTTCTGAAAATGAAATCTTCTCCCCCCCCACATGCTATATAGGGGATATTTCATCCCACCTTTATTGATTTGATAATGAGGAGATATAAACTCCAGGTAACTCTGGGATATCTTAACGCAAGAATAGATCCTTCAATAGCACTGTAACCAAGGGCAGAATAAGCTTCTCTGAGGGCCAGGACAGAGAGACAGGCTGTGGATACTTGCTAGCAGGAATTCAGAGTTGCCACTCACCTCTGTTTTTTACTAGATTTCAGACCCTTCTGCTGGTCCCCTGGTGTGTCAAACCCTTTCTTGGCTTTCATGCAGCATGCACAAATTCCTGTGAGTCTGAATTTAGTTTGAATTTCATCCTGTGGTGCTGCTTGCTGATTGGTCTATTGAATTGTAACATCAGGTCACAGTTGACTGGTGTGACCAATGAGAAAGCAGCAACACACTATAAAATGAAAGGAAATCATGCAAAATGCACAAAAATTAAGGAAAATGTAAAAAAAAATCTCGGGGACTAGAGAAAGGGGCTTTATGACTGACTTAGGGAAAGCTTAACACAAGACTGTACAAAACCCTTCTATGAGGCTGTAGCTTTTTATCCTGTTGGGGAGCGGGGGGTGGGGGGAGTGCCTCTGACCCTGAACAGCCTTTTCTCTCAGTCAGCTTCCAGAGGTGAGATTGGGATGTGAACAGACTTCCCCCCCTATACTAGAGAATGATGACACAAGCCAACTCATGGGTATAGCTTTGTGGGAGTGGGTGACAGAGCCATTGAAATTTTACTCTGGTGGAACAGGAGACAAAAAGAAATTAGAATCTAAAAGGGACAGTAGCTTCACTAGTGCAGTTTAGCCCAACCTGGAAGGTGGTAATCTTACTGGACCTGCAGATATAACTTGCACAGTATACAGTGTTTTGGGGGTGCATATTAAATGCCCCACTGAACAGAGTGAGACAGAATGGTGGATTACATGGACTGAGCCCTCTTGTTCTTAGTTTGACAGAGAATCAAGTAATTGCAAGTACAATTTGTGATCTGCAGGTGTTTTTTAGAAATCAGTTGTAGACTGCAACATCGAGTAAGGCAAAAATTGCTTCACAGGTGTTCATTGCTTTGTGAAAATGCAGAATCAGTGACAATATCTTGGAAAAGCAGCTTTTGAAGCTAAACACTTTCAACCTGCCTATTTTCCTCTCTGTCCTCTGACGTAGCCCATTCTGTTTCTGATCAGTACTAATATAAAGAAAGATGTTTCTCCCTTATCATTTGTGACAGGAGTCACAAAACTAAACCAGTTGGTGAACTGATTCTGGCTGCAAAGCTGTTGTATGTTTGGATTGTGGACTGGCAGCATCAGCAGTCTGTATATTCTTGGTATTTGGTGAGCAACTGATGTCTGAAATGCAAAGTTACTTCCTGGCAAGGCTGTTATTCAGTGATGAGTTTGTCAATGATAATGCTGGACACTTTGATGCAAAATTTGAATAGACTTTGTAAAGTGGGATAATACTGTCTTGAATCAGCCAGTGCTGCATCATCTTTTTAGGTCAGCACTTGTTGTGGGATGGAATCACTGTAGGTTTAGCTCAGTATTCTAAATAGTCAGACTCTTCATGCAGCCTTTTCATGAAGGCTATTAAGGAGCTGAGCATCTTCACTTTAGTTCTCCTTTCATGGTGTAATTCCTGCAGATTTATCCTTGTTGCACCCTGGTAAAACAGTATTCTCAAAGGTGCACCAACCACAAAGGTTCTCCAGCTAATCTTCTTCGTTATGGAATGGGCTTTACAGGCAGTATCAGATATTTGATTTATAAGGCAAATTTTTTAAAGAACATTTAATGCTTTATTAGGTTTGACTGATATGAACTCTGACAGTCTGATAGTGGCAGAATCATCTTGTACTGTACAGGGGATATACTTCTTTTGAGCTTAATTGTAATGTAAGACTATCCATGAGTAAAATACATTGGACCAAATCAGTCCTAGTGTGACTCCATTAAAGTCAATGGCCTAGTGAAGAATTTCACCTAATATGTGTATGAACTATAGAAACCCAAAGCAACCATTTGGTTTTACAGCATAACACTAGAAGCAGCTGCCAAAAGATTACCTTTATGAATCTTTGATTGAATTTTCAGCTGTGACTTTTACATTCAGGAAGAAGACCAGCCTTGTATTAAGACACCCAGGTACGAGGCAGGAGATTTGGATTCTACCCTTGGCTCTGTGTGATGGGGCATTCACCCCACATGACCACGGATGGGGTTAAAGTGGGTTCAAGTGGGAAGAGAGGTCAATTAGCCTTAGGCTGCACCTGCTGGGGAACAAAGGGGCAATGATACTGATTGAGAATGAAGCTCACCTGGGTAGGAACAGGCAGGGGCTTCTATAAAGCCTGGAGGAGAGATCAGAAGGCTACTGGGAGGTAAGCTTACAGTCACACTCCCCAATATAATGGAGGTGGGATAAAGAGAAACTAGGAATGTGAGAAAGGCAGGGTAGGAAGCACCCCAAGATACTCAAGATAGTTAAGTGCAAAGCAGACTGTAAAGAGTTACAAAGGGGCAATAAAATGGCAAAATGGGGCAACAAAATGGCAGACAAAATTCAGGATTGATAAAAGCAAAAAGTAATGTACATTGGAAAACATAATTCCCAGTATAGATACAAAATAATGGGGTCTAAATTAGCTGTTCCCACTCAAGACAGAGATCTCGCAGTCATTGTGGATAGTTCTCTGAAAACATGCTCTCGCTGTCAACAGCAGTCAAAAAGGCTAACAATGTTCAGAACCATTTGGAAAGGGATAGATAATAAGACAGGAAATAATATAATGTCTCTATATACATCCATGGTACACCTACATCTTGAGTACTGTGTGCAGATCTTGTCACCCCACCTCAGAAAAGATATATTGGAATTGGATAAGGTACAGAGAAGGACAACAAAATGATTAGGGGTATGCAACAGCTTTTGTATGAGGAAATATTAAAAAGACTGGGACTTTTCAGGTTGGAAAAGAAATGACTAAGGGGGGATATGATAGAGGTCCAACAGATCTTGACTGGTTTGGAGAAAGTGAATAAGAAAATCTTATTTACTCTTTCACATAACACAAGATCTATGGGTCACCCAATGAAATTAATAGGCAGCAGGGTTAAAACAAACAAAAGGAAGTACAGTACTTCTGCACACAACTTACAGACAACTTGTGGAACTCTTTGCCAGGGATGTTGTGAAGGCCAAAACTATAACTGGATTCAAAAAAGAATTGGATCATGGAAGATAGGTCCATCAATAGTTAGTAGTCAGGATGGTCAGGGATGAAATCCTATGCCCTGAGTGTCCCTAGCCTCTGTTTGCCAGAAGCTGGGAGTGTATGACCGGGCATGGATCACTTGATGACTGCCTGTTCTGTTCATTCCCTCTGAAGCATCTGGCATTGGCCACTGTTGGCCAGGATACTAGGATAGCATTGGTCTGACCCAGCAAGGACATTCTTATGTCCAGGGAATCAACAGTAATGTCTGAGGGAGAATGGACCTGAACTGCTGGAACCTAGTATAGAGGTTGGGCCCAGGTTCCCCTACCAGCCAGAGTGGGAGTGATTCAGCCACCACCGTGGAGATGGAAACTGCCTGAGACTTTGAGGAATGTGGCTCTGATTACGCTGGAAGGGGAGGACAATGGTGACTTGGCTGGAGGGCTAAGCCATGAAGGAGAGATGCTGCAGCTTCAGACTAGTGGGAGAGTGGCTGCAGAATGAATGCCTGGGGCAATGGGCTGAACGACCACTGGATGGGGCACAGACAGTGGCAAGCTAATTCCCCAGATGAGCTGCAAAGAGGAGCTGCTGAGCAGTGAGTACCAGACCCCTGGACACTCTGGTATAGGTTTCTTTTGTAAAGACTATTAGTACAATATTTTCAAAAGTGCCCAGTTGGTTTGGGTGCTTCAATTCTTGGGTGCCCAATTTGAAACAACTAAGTCCTTATTTTTTTCTGAGTGTGCTCAGTTCACGTTAGTTTTGTCTGAAATTGTAGATGCTCAGGACTTACGAAAATCAGGCTCAGGGAGTCTCATATTGGACATCCAAAACCAGAAGCATTCCAAATCAATGGACATTTTTGACTAATTTAAAGGTGTCTCAGGTTTCTCCTTTGTGAAATGGGAAGAAATAAGGCTTATCTAACTCATATGGGTATTGTGAGCCTACATTCATTGATGCTCATGAAACTTACTTGGATCATTAAGAAACTGGTGCCCACAATTTTGTGTGTGCACATTTTTGCATGTGTAATAGCTCACATTTATTACTTGATTTGTGTGTCCACTAAAAAATTGTGCATGCAACTTTAGATGCTAGGCTGAAGCTGTTTGAAATGTGGCAACTGAGATTATTACAGGCTTGTTTTATGCATTGAAGCACTTGCTGATCTATCTTCTAAAACTGATTTAACAAAAATATTTTGGTTTAAATCCATGGATGATCACTGATTAACCTTACGTTTCATTAATAAAACTCATGGATTGTAGCTGGTGATAAGGCTGATGTGTTGCCTCTACCAATGTTGTCTGCAGGGGCAGATGCAATATTGGGTTATATGTTCAGCTAAAACTGGATCACACTGATCCAAGAATTCCATGATTCAAAGAAAATTGCCATAATGCGGTGACCCGCTTTTCTCATCAGTCATTGTACAGAGCTAGGCCTCACTGAGAAACACACTTAATAATGACACTGAAATGCCTAAGCTGTTGCATTATAGCCATTCACTTTCAAATTATTTTTCATCATCAATAACATTTTTTCATACAAGGAACACAAGCTAGCGTTGGATTTAACTGATTGTAAACTGTTTTCATACTCAGCAATGTATGAAACTGCAACATTAAAATCAGACTTACTAAAAGTGTATGTATATGAAAGAGAGAGAGAGAGAGTTCTTGGACTGGCATTCCAGTATCTATCACCTGGGGAGTAAATAAATCCACCCACCTCCCGCCAGGTATGTAACAGATTTAAAGAAAGACAGAGACAGATGTATGCTTTGAAAACAAAAAGGGAATTCATTAGGGAAAGCTAAAATGTTTGGGAAAGGGGAAGAATAAAATGTGATAAACCATGAAAAAGCAATGTGGTTGTCCTAAAAAATAGGTGTGAAGCCCAGCCACCACCTTATGACCCTTGGCAATTAACTATAACTAAAAGGTAAAACAAAGAAAAAAAACCCCAGTAACTCTACTGTCTATAGGAGTCTGGAAATCAGCAGCTGATGTTGAGTATCTGTCGTTGAAACTAGGGATCATAGGATCCTGGACCTACAACTGTCTGACTAGAATGGCGTGCCCGGAGACAGGAGGAACCAGGAACACAGCAGCGCTGGAACCGGGAACAGGTAGGTTGGCTCGGGTGTTTGATGCCTTTGTAGGTTGATGGTGTGGATCAGGAACCATGGAAGGAATCCTCTGAAGCCCGTGCAAAGAAGAAAGGTACCTGGCTGCCTTTTGAACAGACAGCCCGCTGACATGGTGCACTATCCTTAAATAGCCCGCGTGGTACAAAAATTCCAGGCTGCATCGGTTTGGACTGGTCTCTAGGTGACAGTTGTTTTATGCATTCTATTACTAAATTTTAAACATTATAATATAACCACTAATGTGTATTGAACAGAAACACAAACATAACACCTAGAAACCATGTTACGAGAGAGAGAGAGAGAGAGAGAGAGAGAGATCATGGACATATTAACTATAGTCCACAATGAAATAAAATATTGAATATGTGGATGCAGGACTCAGTTGTGGAGCTTTTGAATGAATACATGTAAATACTATTGGCTGATGTTTGTAGAAAGGGCTTTCTTAACTCTGGAAGGCTGAAGCTTCCAGAATTTGGTGTGGAATCAGCTAATCATCTAGGGGACCTTAACAAACTGCCTCTGGGCTAAAGTTATCAGTCACTGCTAGAAGACCCAGCACTGGTTTCGAAGGCAATGGCACTACCCTTACCACTCTACCCCAGGGAACATTAAAGACAATCACAGCTGTACATACGCTGACCTATGAAAGACATGCTGGGTGAATGTGTACCTGAAATGGAAATGACTGTTCTTTCCCCTTCATAAGTTCAGTTCCTTTAATATATTAAGTTTTAAATGTTCCTTTATTTGCCTGGTTACAGAATAAAATTCTATTTTAGGAACATAATTCACCTTTATTAGGTCACAATCTATGCTGGCGAGTGCTGAGCATGTTGGCCACCTACCAATTTCCTGTTACTTCATTTTGTCAGAGAACCCATAACGTCATTCACAGATGATATTAATAGATGCATTGCCAATGTTCTATTCCTACACATACAGCACTCACTACAAGGTTCATACTTGGTTTCAAAAGAGCAAGCCTAGGTAGAGCACATTATAGCAACACACAACTATTCTGGCTCACTATTAAAATAGTCTTTCAAAGCCTCCCTGAGCCACATAGCTCCACATTGAACTCTTCTTCTAGTCCTTTATCTGGCTGTTCAAATTCAGCAGACAGACACTCCACTTCCGCCCTCCATTCCAGTGGAAACTTTCCCCCTTTTGCTTCATAGATATTATGCAGGATGTGGCAAGCAGCTATAATCATTGGAATATTTTTTCATTGAGATCCAATCTCAGAGGACAACCCTATCGACCCGTCAAATGACCAAAGACACATTCAACTGCCATTCTGCACCTGCAGAGCCTGTGGTTGAAGCACTCCTTGGTGCTGTTGAGGTGGTCATAATCCATGGCAGCAAGGGGTAGATTGGGTCTCCTAGGGTCACTATTGGCATTTCAACTTTCCCAATGGTAATCCACCAGTTGGGAAATAAAGTCCTTGCTTGCAGTTTTCTGAACAGTTGTGTGTTCTTAAAGATGTGTGTGTCATGCACCTTCTCTGACTAGCCCACACTGATTTCCGTAAAGCTTCCCTGGTGATCCACCAGCACTTGCATTATCATAGAAAAGTAGCCCTTTCCATTGAGGTACTCTGTGTCAAGGTGGTATGGTTCTAGAATAGGGATATGCATGCCATCTGTTGCTCCACTACAGTCTGGGAAGACCTTTGCTGCAAAATCATCCACTATGGCACACTGCCCTAAGTCACAGTCCTGTGTAGCAGGTGGCAATTAATGGCCCTGCACACTTGCATTACAACGCCCCCTGTGGTGGATTTCCCAACTCCAAATTGACTCCTGACTGATCGGTAGCAATCTGGTGTTGCAAGTTTCCACAGTGCAATTGTCACTTGCTTCTCAGCTGTCAGTGCAGCTCTCATTTTGTAATTCAGAAGAGCAAGGAATGGCTCTTCCTGTTGTCAGATTTTCTTGGCTGTAGAGCTCTCTCTCACCCTCTCTGTTAGCTTGTGGGTATTGTAGCTGCTAGTAATATGGTCACAATTATATTTCATTCAGAATGACTTAAATTCTGCTTAAGTGAATTGTGGTCCATTGTCTATCACTAGTTGTTCTGGAATACTGCTGTGAACAAAAGTGCACTTCAGTTTCTTGATAACACTGTGACATGTTATGGCTTTCAAGAACATTATTTCTATTACCTAGGAAAATAGTCCACAATGACCAGATAATGATAGCCTCTGAATTTTCATAAATCTGCAGCTAATCTCTTCTATGGTCTCTCTGTTAGAGGTGTTTGTACACTGTACGGTTCAGCATTGTATCTTAAGTTGATTTGCACTGGGTCCCCTTTTGAAAGTCCAATATAATCAAATCTTCCAAGTCCTTCCATCTTTCTCATTAGGAAAAATGAGACACGGTGGCCGAGAAGGTTGTTGGTTTGTGGTTTGTTGATCACATGCAGTCAGAATGCATAGCTTTTGTCTTTGTAACTTGTTTCTGTGGTGAACTGGCCCATGCACTTCAGAATACCTCTTGAGCTAGTCAGACCTGAATCAGCTGACCAGCTCTGGGTGGGGTTGAAGGTGATTTCAAGTTCTTTCTGAGATTACTGTGACATCAGCTCCAGAGTCAATTTTAAAGTCAATAGCCTTGCCATGAATATTCAGTTTCACTCTCAAAGCAGGTTCTATGTCATCACAAATGATAGATCCCAGAAACAAGAAAAGGAGTACTTGTGACACCTTAGAGACTAACCAATTTATTTGAGCATAAGCTTTCGTGAGCTACAGCTCACTTCATCACATGCATCCGATGAAGTGAGCTGTAGCTCACGAAAGCTTATGCTCAGATAAATTGCTTAGTCTCTAAGGTGCCACAAGTACTCCTTTTCTTTTTGCGAATACAGACTAACACGGCTGTTACCCTGATCCCAGAAACAGTGGCTCTTGATTATCTGTAATATGAGTCAAATCCCTGACTGCTTTGGTGTGGCAAACAGCTGCAAAATATCCATATTTTGTGCATGTATTACACTGCGAGCCTCTGCTGGAGATGCATCATCTTTTGGGTATGACTTTCCACACCTTGTGCCTATAGGCTGGAACTTGTCCCTCTTGGCTTGGCAATTCTCTTTCCTTGCCTCAGGAGTTTTATTATAATAACTTTTAACACTCAAATGACTGTTCACAGCTTCTAAGGTAATTTCAGTTTTTTCAAGTTGCTCCTGACTTTTGTTCTGTTGGTTCACTAATTCTGACTGCTTTGCTATCTGTATAGCTGTGGGTAAGATTAAATCTCTGTTCAGTTGTAGCTGCTGTGAAAGGGTTTTATCTTAACCCAATAACCACCTCTCTCTGATATTTTCATGTTTTGCAATCCTCAAATCAGTTTTCAGTCAGTGTATGCAGAGCTCTTATAAAACATTCAACATTTCCCCCTGGTTCTTGAATTCTCTGGTGAAAACATGCTCTTCCATAAACCACACCTCTCTGGTGTGTAAAGTATGCACCCACTCTTTCATAGTCAGAACCCTTTCATAGTCATCTTTGTGGCTGTCTTCAGTAAAGTCAAAGGATTTAAAGATATGTTCTGCCTGCTTCTACACAGCATAAATTAAAGATACCTGTATATCTCCAGTTTATTTGTGGAGTTTGTTTGCACTGTGAAATCTTGAAAAATATTTCCAGTCCGTCCATTCTGAAGATTTGTCAAAGCTGAAGTATTTTTGTGCATTACAGAGTGGCATATTGGTGACCTCTTGCAAACTTTTGATGCTTTGTTTCTTCTGTTTCTGTTCTTTAGTGTACTCCTGACACCATGTCACATCCTTCTGCACCAGATATGTACTCGTCACAGAGCTTGCTTATACACACCACATGCGTTCATCACAACATCCTTTTATACTCTGCAGGTAAGGCTGAGGTTTGTTTTAATTAGGTATTTTATACACTGTGCCACCTAGTGGCAGAACAGCATAATACGGTTTAGCATGCTACTACACAGGACACTAAGGGTGGAATAAATACCCTTTATCCATTCTCAGCTTCACCCTCTCTAAGTAGATACTGAATCATTCAAAATAGTATCCACCACTGAAATCTTTAAATCAAGATTGTATGTTTTTCTGAAATATGTGCTCTAGTTCAACAGCTATTGGACTTCAAGCAGAAATTACTTCAGGGAAGCGCTATGGCCGGTGTTGGACAGGAGGTCAGATCACATGATCACATTGGTCTCCTCTGTCTATAAAGTCTATGAATTTATGAACTGTATACTCAGTCTGAGTACTTGAACCTCTGCTGCTGGCTGTGTGTGAAAATCACGTAAATACAGAAGTAGTCTGATTTGTGCCTGTTATTTATTTTGCAGCTGCAAGAGTGCAAAGGAAAATTTTGTGGGTGCAGTTTTTCCCCCTGTAACAAAAATGTCCAGGCCTCAGCCCTTCAGAAAATGAATTAATTTGTATAAAGATGTGAGATTTTTTTTTACTTTATGTTGTACCATTTGCACTCATTATCCAAGTTTTCCCCATGCAGATCTAATAGAAAAGTTTTGTTCACCGAGTTCTCTTAGCAAATTGAAATTTCTTCATAGTCCAAATTTTATTTCCCTTGAAATCAGTGTTTTATGACAGGAAAAGATATCTTGTAACCTAGTCTCAGATATTATGCTTACATCCTGGTTTCTGGTGGCAACAAACAGGGTGTTCCCATATAACTTGGGGAAAAACAACTGGGAAGTCAATTTACAGGGAAAAGAGTAGGTTTGCTGGAAACAATAGTACCTAGACTGATAAATATTACAGTTAGTCTTTTCCACTTTAAGGGTTATATCACTGCTGCCCACAGGGGAATCCTGCGGAGATGGGGAGAAGCCAAGAAACTGCAAGCATCTTTTTGTGGAGTTTATTTCACATGCTCCCCTCAGAGAGGAGTCAGGACAGAGGCTTACAAACAAGTGAGCATGCTCATGGATTCTGGAGCCTCTGCACTTGGACTCACTACTTTATGACTGCACAGTAATCCCTGTGACAAAACTAGCAGAAGTTGACACTGATCATTAACTGTGGCTTGAGTATCCACTCAAAGTCTCTGGGTCTTAATGAGTGCTCATACTGTGGAGAGCATGTGTTTCATAGGGCCAAAGTCAGGCATGCATTGCACATAAACTCTCTGACTAGGAAGTTCATTTATAGGTTTCATTGGAGAAGGTTAATTACTATGTTAAGACAGTGTTCAAAGGGAAGTCAAAGAGAAAGCAAAATCTGTTTTCAGAGCAAAGAAGGATAAATAATATTTCAATGTGCTGTAGTGTTTTCCACTTTTTGGATCTCAAAACAGCTTACAAACATTAATTAAATCTCCACACTACTGGAGGGTTAAGAAAAAGGTTCACCCTCATTTTACCGATGGGGAAACTGAAGCACAGAGTGTTTGAGGCACTTGCTAATGTCACGAGGGTGGGACAGTTCCAAAAGGTACATTTCAAGTCCTGGTCTCAGGCTGAATGACTCCAGGGCAGCATTTGTCTCGGATTTGCTGTGGCACTGCTCCGTGCATGCCGGAGGCTCAGGGGAGTGCCAGCCTCTTTCTGGTGGGTGGGTGGGAAGCTGAGGTGGGCCTTAGCCCCCCACTTGCCATGAGGACCCACCCCCTCCTCCTCCTCCTTTCCCTTGGCACTGCCCCTGCCCCTGGCCAAGCCAGAAACTGGAGCCAGGCAGTAGTAAGAACCACTCAGGGAACCTGGGCTACTGTGGGGAGCCCAGAGTCCCAGACCCTCCACTTGCCCTGGGCAGTGTATCTCGGGGGGCGGGGACATGGGCTGGGGGCTGCTTTTGGGCCCCCTGCCCAGCGCAGGTGGAGGGTCCAGGGCTCCTCACAGTAGCACAGGATCTCTGAGCAGTTCTTACCACTGCTTGGCTCCCAGCGTCTAGCCTGGCCAGTGGGTGGGGTCTCGGGGGGAAGAGGAGGAGAAGAGGACAGGGCCATGGGGGGGCAGGGCTCCTGCATGTGTCCCATTTTTGCATTTTGAAAAGGTGGTCATCCTAAATGTCAGAGAGAAATTTAGAGGCAGAACAACAAATAAAAGTTTCATTTTCCCTTTGGCTGATCCATATGTTTGGTAACCTACAATTCAGCCTTAGACTGCATAATGCTTAGCAATTTGAAGATATTTTTCTCTCCTTTTTTAAACTCCCATAATGCCATTTGTAAACTGCTCTAGATTAATTAAGTCTGACTGTAATTTCCAGTGTACACGACCTGGCATAGGAGTGTAATCACCCAGGCACATAAGCGTCAGAGCCGTGTTTTGCAAAACTGGCATCAATTTTTATTGGCTTTTACATGGTCAAATAGCATTTATATGATGTAAATAACAGACTCAGCAAATTACCAAAATGAACAGATGCCTGATTTTTGATGTTATAAATATGAAACCTTACTGGTCTTGTAACAACCCATTAGAGAACATGCTAACCTTTAAAAATCTGCGACAAGGTGAAAACACTAACACTGCAGAAGTTACTAATTGAAGAGATTGGTGCTAACTCTCCTCTCAAAGCATCTGTTCACTATAACAGAGATTCCAAATGAAAAACAAATTGAATTAAGAAACTATTTTAAGTACTGTGTTTTATTTTGTTTTCTACATACATGGCTGGATAGCCTTTTCTGTCCTGTAGATCATCATCTTGTATGGAGGGGTAGAGTCTGTTCATTACACTGTAATTTCGATAATAGTAAGATGCAAGACGATATCAACATTGGGAGTACCATTCTGGGATATGCAGAGGATCATAAACTTCAGATATGGGGAAAAGGGAGTATTTTCATTAACATATCTGTGTCGGCACAAAGTTTTAACTCTAGACTTACCTACTGTGTGGCTAATTTTGCCACATTGAGATTTCAGATGCATGGGAACAGAAAATGTTCCTCCTCATTTATCTCCTTGATATGTTTGCAACCTTTCCGCAAAGTAACAGATCAACATAGCCACAGTCTGCCCTTGGGGGGAAGTCAAGGAGCAGGAAATTGCAGGACACCTGGAGAACTCCTTTGCTGCCATTCCACACTGCATCTCTCATTCAAACCTGCCCAACGTGTGCTCCACCCTGTCCTCAAGAAAGGAAACATTTCTTTGGGATTCATTTGCCTCCCCTCACTTGTTTAATTATCCACCCTAGCCACTAGGATCAGAGGTTTGACTATTGAAGGCTTTGTTTTTCTCTGTACTCCTCCCCTTTTATCTGTTTTATATCATCTCAGTGAATTTAGGGCATCAGTTTTTCATCACAAACATCAGTTTAAAAAAAAACCTGCTCATGAGTCAATCTGGAGCTGTTTTGTTTTTTGTTTTTTTCAAGAGAATCTCAGATTATTTTCATATAGAAATTATTGGGGATTTAAGGGATCAGAACCTGCCCTGCTGAGGCTCTTTTACACTGCTCAGGAGCCATACAGAGATCAAATGCAGGCTCCTTAGAACAAATCCAGTGCAAAGGTGATGCTGGAGTGGCATAAATATCTCTGCTCTGCCCTCCAGACAGTCATAGGGGTGTGTGTCAGAGAAGAGGCCAAAGGTAGGACAGTGCAGCAAGGTGTGCTCTGGTGCACCTGTGGGGAAGCTGCTGTAAGTTGCAGCTGCACTAACATATACCAGGGCCACACTGGCTCTACTAAGATTGGTCCTCTCCTGGGCTGCACCCTACTCTGCTGCATAGCACAGAATCTGGCTCTTTGTCTTCTCTAAACGCTTTATTCATTTTAATGAGTTTCCTCCCACCTCAAAACTAAAAAAAAAACCCCTCCAAACATATTTAACTTCAAAGAATTGCTGAAAGCTGATTAAAGGCAGACTGAAGAGTATAAAAATGAAGTATGGAGAATATAGGACTGAATATGCAGTCAAAGCATGCTTCCAATATTCAGCCTAAGCCAGGTCTAGGCATTGGAGTATCTCTAGACCAGGGGCAGGCAAACATTTTGGCCTGAGGGCCACATCGGGTTTCCAAACTTGTATGGAGGGCCAGTTAGGGGAGGCTGTCTCCCCAAACAGCCAGGTGTGGTCCAGCTCCCGCCTCCTATCCGACCCCCACGCTTCTCGCCCTCTGACGGCCCCACCCCGGGACTCCTGCCCCATCCACCACCCCCTGCTTCCTGTCCCCTCAGCACCCCTGGACCCCCCCACCCCTGACTGCCCCCTGCCGCCCCATCCAACCCCCTCCTCTCATTCCTGACTGCCCCTCTGGGATCCTTGCCCCATTCAACCCCCCTGTTCCCTGTCCTCTGACCCTCCAACCCCTATTCACACCCCCAACCCAAACCACAACCACACCCCCAAACTCCTCTGCCCTCTATCCAATCCCCTCGCCCCCTTACCACGCTGCCTGGAGCACCGGTGGCTGGCGGTGCTCCAGATGCACCACCCAGAGCACCGGGTCAGGCCGTGGCTCTGCAACTATGCTGCCCGGCCGCCCAGACTGTGGCTTGGTGCGCTGAGGCTGACGGGGAGGGGGAACAGCAGGGGAGGGGCCGGGGGCGAGCCTCCTGGGCCAGAAGCTCAGGAGCCAGGCAGGAGGGTCCCACGGGCCGGATGTGGCCTGCGGGCCGGAGTTTGCCCACCTCTGCTCTAGACCAACACTGTGCAACAAAGAGAGTGACCTGATATTGCTGAATGCCTGATAGTACACGCACTAGGGTAAATTGAGATAAGGACAAAATGTCATACTGAATTTCTGATGCGACTAATTCTGAATGGCCTTGCTTTGCTGGATTTATGCTGGTCCCTCAATGTTATACTAACACAGCTTTATTTCAACATACTTTCCTTTGTGATCTTTGTTTTACGTTTTAGAGTCAACATTTAATGCATTTTCTGTTTTTACAGAAGGTTTAAGCTTGCAGAAGCAGTTGTGTTTTTAGTGTATGGGTCTGTTGATAGTCTGCTTGTTGTCAGAGACCACAGATGGTGAGCGCTACTTATTTTACACTACTTTGAAATCCAGATTTTTCCATTTTTTCTCCATCATTTGCAAGTTTTATTGGTGAGCCTTCTGTAATTAGTTGTATAATTTAAGGATCTGAGAACTGACTTAAGTCTTCAAACACTCACATTTCTAAATGAAAAATGTTTTTTATATGTATGCTTTATGATGCATATGACTGGAATGGTATTGTTGCCAAACCTTCAGGGGCTTGGGTCACTAACCCTTTCAAAAGGGTGGGTGTGTTTAGAAGAAAATAAAATGCTGCTTTAATAACACCTTCCTCTTTAGGACATGGAATAGTTCTTTATGGATAGTTCTTTCTAGTTAGCCATAAGATTTGTTTAATTTTCTTACTACAAAATAGAATCAGAACACACAGTTTCCTTCTCAGCAGGGTTTAACTAAACAGTTTCAGTCCTTTCTTCCTGCAGAAGTTAAATAAGAGGTGACCCCAGACACAGGTTCTAGCATACACACTACACATGAGATGAAGCTAAGCTCATCTCCCACACAGGGCCCTTGTCCTATGTAAATTCTTATCCTCTTATGACTTCCTCAAAGTGGAATGTAATTCAGTTTAGACCTCTTTTCTCCCAGAGACTGGGGTCCCTGACCAGACTACATCTCTCATGAACACCATGGATTTTCCTGGCTGAACTGCCACAGTGCATCATGGAAGTTACACTACCATAGTGCATTGTGGGAGATGTAGTCTAGCCTGGAATAGAAGAGAATGGGAGCACCCAAACAGCAACTTCCATGAGGCACCACGGTAGCTCAGGCAGACACAGTCCATCTTGAGGCAAGCTAAAGTGAAATTTGATTCTCTTTGATGAACTGAAATGAAGTGGTTTGACATTTCTGAATCAAGTTTTTGGTTTGTTTGGGCTGCTTCAGAAAAAGAATAAAAACAAAATATTAATTTCCCACACAACAGGAATTCTGATTTTGACCAGTTTTTGGAGCTGTAGAATTTATTTATATTCTGTGGAAAGACCACTTGAAGAGGTCTTGGATGCAAGTCAGTCACAGACTTCATTAAAATAAGAGACAAAGAGAAATAATACATATAGAAACTAATAACCTGATAGCTATACCCACTATTGGTCAGATACGAGTGGACCCCACTTTAGATATTCAGTGGGAAAGAGCACAAAGAGTTCTCATGACCTCATACAAGGCCTGGCCAGCATCATTTGGAAGGCCTACTACCTGTTCCCTGCTAGTGAACCATAGGTGCTAGCTGTCTGAAAGGAGACAGGCTGAAAGTAGAGCAATGCTTCTCCTCTCCCACACCTGCAAAAGCCAGTGGAGGTAACAAAAGTGGTGCGATCATGGGGATAGCTCCCTTATTTAGATGTTGCAATACAGAATTAGGGCTGAAATAAGTGGTCTGGTTTTCAAGGGAGCTGCTGGGTGCTCAGAACATCAGGCACCTTAAAAAAAATCTCAGCCTGTGTTTTTTACAACTACCTGTATTCTACCTGTTGTTCACAAATGTTAATTTCAGTGTAATGTGCAAGTGACTTGGGGCAAATTTTCACTTTCTGTACTATACAGCTACCATACTTTTGACTAAAGTATAGCCAGTTGATAACACTCGCAGTTCATTATTAAAAATGTTTAAGAGACCAAATAAACAAGATTAGTCAAATTTCATTAACTGGACAAAACAGTACAATTCAGAAAGGACAGAGTTAATCCTTTACTAATCCTTCTGGGGAGCAAATCTCACAGCATTGAGTTCACCTTACACAGAAAGTGTGCTTCAAAAATATGCATCTAAAACTAGCTATATTTATAATAGATTGTTTACAAATTAGAGAACTCTATTCATCACCCAAGATTTGACCAGCCTATCAGATTTTTGTCTTATTTTTCTTTATCAAGCAGTTCCTTCCTTATCTCTATTTTGAATACTCCATTCCAGGCACCAAAGGACCATGAAAGTACTCTCTACCTGTACCAAGGCAGAAAATGAAAGTATCTCGTCTGTGACAGGTTTTGTATTTTCCTGTGCATATTGCTGTATTCAGCTTTGCAAATTGTTGTGAGATACTTAGCATGGGTGAATAGGAGTAAACAGAATTGTGGGAAAAGCATAAAATGATTCACAATGGTACAACTTATCATATATGAATGTTGGGACGTTATGTTATGTGCACAATACTAATATTGTGTGTATTCCATTATTACGTCGTGCCCATATATATTGTCTAATGTGGTGTTTCTCAACTACTGGTCCGTGGACCGGCGCTGGTCCCAGAGATCTCCCTGACACAGTTTAGGAAGCCAGCAAGCTGGTCCCTGCTATCTAAAAGGTTGAGAAACACTGGAAATATATAGTATGTACTGAAAAGGAATCAGTATACTTTTGATGCATAAAACATCCCATCATGTTGTGACGTTCCCCTTATGTTATCTGAACCAGTGATCTGCCATGTCTCTCCAATCCTCGACTCTGGGAGCCAGCTTTACCCTGCTCTGCTATGAGATCCCTCACTCCTGGGCTGTTCACACACAGCCTCTAGCATGTAAGCTGCTCCCAGCTATGTGAGTGAGCACTTTTGGCCAGCCGCTGCTTCGATTGTGCAACCGAATGACACTAGCCAATATCTCTGGTCCCAGACACAACCCTAGGAACCTCCTTCTTGTAGTGTCCAATAATGCCTGCTGGACGCTGCAAGCTGATATGAGTTCGTCAATTTAACAAAGAAATTGATATGTACCAGGCTTGTTATCCCAAGAGGTGTCTCTGACACTCTTCAAACCAAACGCACCGCTTCAGGTAGAAGAAACAAACAAATTTATTAACTACAAAAGATAGATTTTAAGTGATTATAAGTTAAAGCACAACAAGTTAGATCTGGTCAAATGAAATAAAAGCAAAATGCATTCTAAGCTGACCTTAACACTTTCAGTGCCCTTACAAACTTAGATGTTTCTCTCCAGAGGCTGGCTGGTTGCCCTTCAGCCAGGCTCTCCCCTTTGATCAGCACTTCAGTTGCTTGGTGGTGGTGTCTGTAGATGGAGGTGGAAGAGAGAGCATGGCAAGTGTGTCTCTTTTTTATCGTGTTCTTTCATCCCTCTTAGCTTTGCCCCCCCCCCCCAGAGTCAGGTGAGTGTTACCTCATCACAGTCCCAAACTGACCAAGGGAAGGCAGGAACTGACCAAGGGAAGGGGGGGGACTCACTCAAGAGTCCAACAGATTCTTTGTTGCTGTGAGGCTGGGCGGGGTTTGTCCCATACATGCCCTGATGAAGTGTGAACTGCCTCTCTGCTCCTGGAGAGTTTTTCCTAGGTTTGTTTTAAGCCATGAGGACACATTCTCAGACTCATAACTATATACATGAAATTACAACCTATAACATTACTGTAACAATAATGCTCAGTGCATCATGAGCTTTCCAAAGACACCTGGCATGACAAACTTTGCATTGGATACCACACAATCATTTTATAAGGATGAACATGGGGATGCAGGGTGTTCCCCCGAGGACCTGAGTATCACACATGCATTCTTTTAGGGCTTGTCTACCCTGGCACTTTACAATGCTGCAACTTTCTTGCTCAGGGGTGTGAAAAAACACCGCCATGAGCGCTGCAAGTTTCAGTGCTGTAACATACCAGTGTAGACAGTGCACCAGTGATGGGAGCTATGCCCCTAATGGAGGTGGGTTTTTTAGAGCACTGGGAGAGCTTTTTCCCAGCACTGTGCCACGACTACACATGCCATGTTAAAGCGCCGCCATGGCAGTGCTTTAATGTTGCCAGTGAAGACGTGCCCTTAGAATGGATTTTTCTAATGTTAAGCGTACCAATGTACAGACTTCTAATTGACATCTGAATGATTTGCCACATCACTGATAAAAAAACCTTTGCTGCCGCTCTTTTATATGCTTCAGCAAATTAACTATAAATACTTGATATACAGATAAAAATAAGATGTCAGTGCATAAATAACCTGACTTTCTTGGCAGTAGCTTCTATCTTCTGAAGGCAGAACCTTGAGCATTGGTGCATGCAGATTTCATGCTTTCAAGCCAAGCTAATTTCACCATGCTCAGTCTGCAAAGTGATCATAAGGGTGCAATTTCTAAGATGAAAGAAAGGGGTTGTCCTCTTAGGTGTTTGTAAGGAAAGGTAATGACTCTCAGAAGCCCTAATATCTGAGGGATTCTCTCTCTTCATCCACCACAGGACACAGAGGTTGGGCTTCCTTAAAAATTCAGAGATTGTTTGTTTGGTAGCAAGCTTCTAAACTTGGCAGCAGCCCCAATTCAATTTCCAGGATGGTCCAAGGAGGGCTGCTATTTAATTTTCTAGTAGCGAGACATTCCCCTCTCCCCACTTTTACGTGCCGTCTCTGAGGGGCTCTTCACCATATAAGCTTCCCATGAGGCAGCACAACTCATTTCCATTACACCACTGGTAAGACCAAAAGTATTCTTTATAAACGGCTGTTCCCAAAACAAAGCCATCTCATGCTGTATAATAATCACGGTCTTTTCTAGGACTTCTGCTGTTGTTGTTGCACAAATATAGTGATAGAAATCCCATTACAGGGCAATCAGGGCTTGAAACTGTTATAAATTTCTGCTTTGTAATTTTTCTGTTACTCTCCATGAAAGTAATATAGGAATTGTTGGTGACTAGAATTGACCCTGCAGTAGCAGAGAGTATGGTATTGAATGATTCTCTTTTCTTTAATAAAATCTCAGGCTTTATCTTAGGTGAAAAAAAAAACCCCTAAGTGCTAAGGTGAAAAAAAACCCTAAGGTGAAAAAAACCCCTTAAAGTGGTGTGTCCAGTATTGAGATGATTTATAGCCCATCAGTTAGGCAAAGGAGATACAAAAATGCCTCCCAATTTCTAAATAACTTTGCAACAGCATTTGTAGTCTACAAATATAAAAATATCTAATTCTGTTAATAAGAAAATAAGAATGGACATATTGAATCAGGCCAATGGTCCACATAGCCCAGTACCCTGTCTTCTGACAGTGGCCAGAGTCAGATGCTTAAGAAGGAACAAACAGAACAGGGCAATTATTGGGAGATCCATCCCCTGTCAAAGGTCTAGGGACAGCCAGAGCATGGGGTTTCATCCCGGGCCATCTTGGGTAATAGCTATTGATGAACCGATTATCATCTAGAAATTTACCTAATTATTTTTTAACCCAATTATACTTTTAACCTTCAGGACATCCCATGCGATTGAGTTCCACAGATTGACTGTGCATTGTGTGAAGTAGTATGTCCTTATATTTGTTTTAAACCTGCTCTCTATTAATTTGATTGCATAACTCCTGGTTCTTGTGTTATGTGAAGGGATAGATAGCACTTCCCTATTCACTTTCTGCACACAGTTAATGATTTTATAGACCTCTATCATATCCCCCATTAGTCATCATTTTCTAAGCTGATCAGTTCCACTCTTTTTATCTCTCCTTATATGGAAGCTGTTCCATACCCTTAATCAGTTTTGTTGCCCTTCTCTGCACCTTTTCCAGTTCTAATTTTTTTTTTTTGTTTGAGATGGGGCAACCAGAGCTGCCTGCAGTATTCAAGGTGTGGTCATATCATGGATTTACATAGTGACTGTATGTTATTTTCTGTCTTATTTTCTACCCCTTTTCTAATAGATCCTAAAATTCTGTTAGTTTTTTTGACTGCTGTTGCATATTGAGCAGATGTTTTCAGAGAACTAGCTTTCAATAGCTTTTGCATTCATATTGCCTAATTTTTAATCTTCTCTTGTTTTGAAAATCATACCTTTGTTTTGAAGAACTTTATGGGCCATAACCTCCAATGGTTTAAACTGACACAGGTCCAGCAGAGAGTTATGTCAATTTGGTTCCATATTTTAAAGCCAGGTGACAGCTGGTGATTCACTTGCTCCCATCATTTTTTCAAAATGTTATAATAAGAGCTGGTCTCTAACCCATTCAGTCTTGTGTATATCTCAGTAAGATAGCTAATGTGAAGCCGATTTTTAAAAAGGGCTCCAGAGGTGATCCCCAATTACAGACTGGTAAGCCTGACTTCAGTACTGGACAAACTGGTTGAAACTATAGGAAAGAACAAAATTGTCAGACACATCGATGAACAGAATTTGTTGGGGAAGAGTCAACATGATTTTTGTAAAGGGAAATCATGCCTGACCAATCTATTAGAATTCTTTGAGGGGGTCAGCAAGCATGTGGACAAGGGGGATCCAGTGGATATAGTGTACTTAAATTTTCAGAACGCCTTTGACAAGGTCCCTTACCAGAGGCTCTTAAGCAAAGTAAGCTGTCATAGGCTAAGAGGGAAGGTCCTCTCTTGGACTGAGAACTGGTTAAAAGATAGGAAACAAAAGGTAGGAATAAATGGTCAGTTTTCAGAATGGAGAGAGGTAAATAGTGATGTTCCCCAGAGGTTCATACTGGGACCAACCCTGTTCAACATATTCATAAATGATCTGGAAAAATGGGTAAACAGTGAGATGGAAAAATTTGCAGATGATACAAAACTACTCAAGATAGTGAAGTCCCAGGCAGACTGTGAAGAACTACAAAAGGATCTCTCAAAACTGGGTGACTGGGCAACAAAATGGCAGATGAAATTCAATGTTAATAAATGCAAAGTAATGCACACTGGAAAACATAATCCCAACTATACATATAAAATTATGGGGTCTAAACTAGCTGTTACCACTCAAGAAAGAGATCTTGGAGTCATTGTGATTAGTTCTCTGAAAACATCCACTCAATGTGCAGCGGCAGTCTAAAAAAGCGAACAGAATTTTGGGAATCAGTAAGAAAAGGATAGATAATAAGACAGAATATATCATATTGCCTCTATATAAATCCCTAGTATACCCACATCTTGAATACAGTGTGCAGACGCGGTCGCCCCATCTCAAAAAAAGATATATTGTGTAAGCAGAGTTTGGATGATCTCTCTCCTGACATCTAGGGGTGAGCTGTGGAAAAAGACTTCAGAAGATGATCTCATTTGCATGGACACACCCACCCTGCCTAGGTGCTCAGCATGATGGGATTGCTTGCCCAAATGACCACTTGTGGCTGGTGTTGGGTCCTCAGTCTCCTTGTTATTCGGGCAGCAGTAATAAAGGGTTGTTATCTTTGTTGTATGAACCGCAGGCAGCAGAACTGTACCTGGCATACCCCAATGGAGGGACTAACCCTCAACTGAACAGAACTTGCTAGGCAGGGGGTATGGATTCCAGAGCCTGGAGAGCTGAGAGAGGGTGGGGATAGGTACTTGTACCTGGTTTAAGTGTCCTAGACAACATTTGACCCTTCCTATCTCCATGGTATAATAAAAGAGCTAATTTAGACTCAGTTGAGAGTCTTGTTACATGCTGCAGAGCTGAAATCACTGATACTTAGGTCTAAGTATTAGACTTACTTTGGGACAGTATCTTTATTGCAAGAGACTGCCCAGTGTGCACCAGAAGTGAGGCTCCCCCACTAACAGCTGAAATCATTGAGAGTTGTGTTAAATGTGGGTGGGGCCCTGAATACATCTTTGTGAGTGGCCAGCTGGGTGGCTTGCAGAGAGGCCAGCAGAGTGGTTGGCAGAGAGGTGTGGCAAGCAGCCAGCAGAGAAGCTGGTGGAGAGGGCCAGAGCAGAGCCTTGCAGAGGTGTGGCAATTGGCCACTGGGGCAACGAGCGAGTGCCCGAGTGAGTGCCCAAGCAGTGCAGCATGTAAGGTGCCTCCCTACCCTCTGTGCCTTCCACATAGGGTGGGAGGTGAACTCTGCTGATGAACCTCTGAACTCTGGGACTGCACTAGCCAAGGACAGCAACTGTGAGTGGGGTACAGAGAAGGGATGGGCACATTAAAGGGACTTTTGGGTTGCTAGACTTAAGACCCTGAAAAGGATGCTGTCCAGTTTACTTGGGGCTGGGTCTTTTGCTCATGGTTTGTGTTTATGAACCCTAGTTGCGGTGTTTTCCCAAATTAATGCTGAGTTACTTCCCTCCTTTTATTAAAAGTTTTTGCTACACTCAGACTCTGTGCTTGCGAGAGGGGAGGTATTACCTCTTAGAGGCACCCAGTGGGTGATGTGTAATTGTTCCAGGTCACTGGGTGGGGGCTCGAGCTGGTTTTGTGTTGTATTGTTGAAAAGGAACCCCTAGATACTGAATCCGACCCTTGTTGCTGCTGGCTCCACCTGGCAGAACAGTTAAAATTGGAATTGGAAAAGGTTCAGAAAAGGTCAACAAAAATGATTAGGGATATGGAATGGCTTCTATTTGAGGAGAGATTAATAAGACTGGGACTTTTCAGCTTGGAAAAGAGACGAATAAGGGGGGATATGAATGAGGTCTATAAAATCATGACTGGTATGGAGAAAGTAAATAAGTGTTATTTACTCCTCATAACACAAGAACTGGGGTCACCAAATGAAATTAATAGGTAGCCAGTTTAAAACAAACAAAAGAAAGTATTTTTTCATACAACACATAGTCAACATGTGGAACTTTTTGCTAGAAGATGTTGTGAAGGCCAAGACTATAACAGGGTTCAAAAAAGAACTAGATACATTCATGGAGGATAGCTCCATCAATGGCTATAAGCCAGGATGGGCAAGGTGGTGTCCCTAGCCTCTGTTTGCCAGAAGCTGGGAATGGGCGACAGGACATGGATCACTTGATGATTACTGTTCTGTTCATTCCCTCTGGGGCAGATGGCATTGGCCACTGTCAGAAGATAGGATACTAGACTAGATGGACCATTGGTCTGACCCAGTATGGCCATTCTTGTGTAGTATTTATGTAGCAAAATTTAGAAAACTAAAGATTTCTGCTGAGGAGAAAAGTCATATCCTCTTAGAAACATACGAGTTCTAGCAAGCTGATAGTCTAGGACTTCCTAAATGCCTTTCAGAACTCATAACCTCAAAAGACAATTTCAGAAGGCTCCCAGGTATTCCAGCTGACTGGTGAAGCAGATACTAGGAATTACCAGCCCACAGTAGTTTACTTTGCATTTCTCAGTGAATGTAGCATTTATTAGTATCAAAAGGCCAGTTTGGTTTCTCATGCATAGCCAGGTGAGGATTCAGGAAGCCCTTTCTTTCCCATCTCATGCATCTACACAGGAGGCAGATTCAGGTAGTGGTCCCTGAGCACAAGAGGGTTCACCAGCATCACCCCAAATGAGGCATGGCTTGGTGGGAGGAACATAGCCAGTTTTTATGGAGAATGTCCAGGGTCTCACCTCTGTGTACCTGCTGGCCCATGGTGGTGGGTGCTAAGAGTGTGCATGATACCTTTTATTCTGAGCTGCTGCTGAATTTCTTTCTCACTAATACAGGTATAGCCTTCTAATCTGGGTGTGTTACATGTTCCTTGATGTAGAGGATGTGAGTCTATTACAGTTCTCAGTTACAGAACACGGCTTTTTAGCTTGAGGAACTGATACTTATGCTTCAGCTCTAGATGTCTCCAATTCAGTCTCTAGTGTCTGTGAAGATGGCAGCCATCACTTAGGCATAAAGTTTTTTGCCATCATTGCTCAGGCATTGGTCTACACTGTTTCACTTACTGTTTATGGAAATGTGACCCTAAAGTTGCATGGCCCTTTAAACATTTGAAATCATGGAGTACAGTATTTATTACTGAGAGGATGGTAGATGGGTGATAAATGAAGTGGAAAATTAATTAAGGCAGAGAGATTAAGGGCTTTACTGAATGCAAATCTTAATGAATCTCTAATTTAGTAATCACTAATTTATCCCCAAATTTAGGTACATTAAATTGTATTAAATAAACATCTTAATTTAAAAAGAATCAACATAATCTGCCAAAAATGCACAGGTGAGAGTGAGTAATGGTACACTGATATTCTGCAGGAATGCACAGAAATTAAAGTAGTGATATTTATGTAGTTTATTGCAGGGAATTTGGAATGAAGGAATTTGGAATTGATCCTGACCAATGGGAAATCTTGGCAACTGATCATAACAAGTGGCACCATCGTCTTCATCAGGGTATCAAAGTCCATGACAGAAGCTGGCTCCTACACCTTGAAAAGAGCCTGTAGGAAGGAAGCAGCTCCCAAGCAAGATACATACTTTTGCAATAACTGCCAAAGATCATGCAAATCTCAGATTGGACTGTTCAGTCACATGAGACATTGCAAACCATCTACATCACAGCCTGCAATTCCCACCATCTCTCGCAGATGAAAGGATGCCAACAATATTGCAGGGAGAAAGAAGAACTATATGGAAATGAAACGTTTATCTCAGTGTAAAAAGGTCTGTAAGCCTCATTATGCAGCTATTAAGAAGCAATTTTTGTTCATATTGTTTTGACCTCATTTTGGACCTTATAAAGGGTTATACTAGCAAGCAGCAAATTAAGTATTTATTGGCAGATTGCAAATGCACTTGGAATAATGCCATCACTCACAGCAGCTTTTTGTCACCAGTTCATTTATTACACTTTCGGCTGTTTTTTGAAAGTCATGGGTTCTTAATGAACTTCTTCCATCATCCCATTCACACTGCTGGCAGAAAACTATTTTAGCGTCACTTTAAAATGTTTGTTTTTCTATCTGTTATGGCTGCTTTTTTTTTAAAAAAAAAAAAAACAACCTTCATATCCATTTCAAACTATCTCCCAGGCTTTGGATCCTTTAGAAGAAAAGGTACTATATGAATTTCAGCTACCATGAGTAGTTCTTTCTCTGCTTCTTATATCTGTTTGGCTAGTTATGCTTGTTTCACCTCACTGATGGACCTACTGTCTGAAGATTTTAGGATCCAGTCCTGCAGGTCAGTTACAGGCAAAACTCCTGGGACACAACTGACCATCTTTTAACCAGTGCAAAGTGGTATCAAGCAGCAAATGGAAGCATTTTACACTCACTTTTCACTGGAGTAAATTATGACACAAGATGCAGGGCAATGGTGAACTAGGCTCTCTGTGGCATTAGCAGGAGCACTGAATGCATTGAGTATGAATCAGGTCTTTGAAGAAAGGAGACTTAGTATTTTTTAAAAGCAAACAATATATCAGTCACTGGAGATAAAAGCTGGAATTGCAGGCCTTTCTATGATCCAGTATCATATGCAATAAGTCATCCAATATATTTGGAACAGCTCCAAGTAACTCCAGTCTCGTATATAATGTGCTACTGTAACCCACACACCTTCCGGGTGTGGTGTTCTATCCCATTTAGTGGCACCAAAACCACTTAGAGAGAGAGAGATATTAATGAGTCTGCTCTACAGCCTTAGCTAAGAGCCAGTTGGCTTTTAGCTCATGCAGTAGAGACTTATGCACTAAGTTCCTGAGGCCCCAGATTCAATCCCGCCCGATGACAACCAGGGTCGCTTGGTGTTACAAGTGGGGGCTCGTCCAGGATTTCAGCTGGGAAGTCTCTGAAGCTCAGGATGTGCTTCCTCACCTAGGAGAAGTATGTAACATATACACTTCCTGGGTGTGGTGTTCTGTCCCATCTAATGGCACTGAGACCACTTAGAGAGATTAATGAGTCTGTTCTATGGCTTTAGCTAACAGCTAGTTGGCTTTTAGCTCATGTGGTAGAGGCTCATGCACTAAGCTCCAGAGGTCCCAGGTTTAATCCTTCTTGCTGACAGCCAGGGTCTGTTGGTGTTACACTAGCAAGGTGCATCTTACATCTTTGGACATCTGATCTCAGTTATCCATTTAGTTATTGATTTCTAAAGATGAACTAGTAAGCCTCATATTTAGTTGAAAAATACTTGAGAGCTTTCCCAAACCTATTCACAAACTCAGGAAATAAAATATAGCACCTTATACTAATTTATTTCCTATGGCATTAACAGTATAATGTAACAGACCCTGTCTTTCTGCATAAATAGTGTAATGCATACAAACAACCTTTTAATTACTTTCTCTAAAGTTCTTGGATCGTAGAGCTAGCTGTAATGTAAGAGGAAATCATGCATGGGCAACATAATGAAGTCAATCATTAGAAGTCTGTATCTCCCTATAAGAAAGTTCTCTGCCTCTGTGCTGTGCACTGCAGTATATAGGCACAGTAGGATTACTGTTTACACTATGCCACTATAAATTATATTTTTGAAGCCTCTTTTGGAAAACCCACTTTATCTTTAATTTGCAGAAAACAAAGAGAATGTAACTATTTTAACTAATGTTAAATGCTAAAAGGACTGATTTCAAGCCAGCATCATTAAAAAGTGTGTATGTTTGTAGATAGGGTTCTCTTTTTAATACAGAGTTCTACTAAATGAATGCCTTAATATGGGCTTCTGTGATTTGAATATTGTTTCTCTTAGCCTCTGCACCATTAAAGTCAATGGGAGTTTTGCCACTGACTCAGTGAGCACAGGATTCAAGCTCTTACATCTGAAATGAATGAGAGAAGTGAGGAGCTCCTTCAAAATCACTCACTCAATTAACTATCCACCTTATTTACAAGCCTGAACTTTTACTCTGTGAACTCAGAAAGAAAAGGAGTACTTGTGGCACCTTAGAGACTAACCAATTTATTAGAGCATAAGCTTTCGTGAGCTACAGCTCACTTCCTCAGATGCATATCGTGGAAACTGCAGCAGGCTTTATATATACACAGAGAATATGAAACAATACCTCCTCCCACCCCACTGTCCTGCTGGTAATAGCTTATCTAAAGTGATCATCAGGTGGGCCATTTCCAGCACAAACTGGATTTGTGCTGGAAATGGCCCACCTGATGATCACTTTAGATAAGCTATTACCAGCAGGACAGTGGGGTGGGAGGAGGTATTGTTTCATATTCTCTGTGTATATATAAAGCCTGCTGCAGTTTCCACGATATGCATCTGAGGAAGTGAGCTGTAGCTCACGAAAGCTTATGCTCTAATAAATTGGTTAGTCTCTAAGGTGCCACAAGTACTCCTTTTCTTTTTGCGAATACAGACTAACACGGCTGTTACTCTGAAATCTGTGAACTCAGGTTTTTTTCCTTCATATCCATAATAATCGTAGTTTAACAAAAAAAAATCTATTAGGATTCTAGTGGCATTCCACAGGGATCAGTACTAGATTTGATGCTCTTCTTCATCAATGATCTGGAAGTAATGATAAACTCACTGCTGATAACATTTGCAGACAACACAAAGATGGGCAGAACCGTAAATAATCAGGACAGGGCAGTCATCTGGAGTCATCTGGATTGCTTGGCTAGCTGAGCCCATTCAAACAAAACTAATTTGAATACAGACAAATCCAAGGTTATATAATTAGGCTCTCACAGAATGTAAGCCAAATATACAGAATGGGGGACTATAGCTGAGAAAGGTGTGCCTCCAAAAAGAAGTGAAGGTTTATAGTGGACAAAAAACTAAACATGAGCTCCCAATGGGATGTTGTGGCAAAAAGTGTCACTGTGATCCTTAGATGGATAAACAGAGAAACAGTGAGTAGGAGAAGGGAGATGTTTTTAGCTCTGTATTTGGCACTGGTGGGACTAATACAGGAGTACTGCATACACTTCTGGCTTGCACACTTTAAAAATATGTTAAAAATTGGAGAGAGTGTAGAAAAGATCCACAACAGTGATTCAAGGGGTGTAGAAAATGCCTGACAATGAAAGACTTAAAGAGCTCAATATATTTAGCTTACTGAAAGAAGGCTGAGAGATGACTTAGTTAAAGATATAAGTACCTTCATGGGGAAAAATACCATTTATCAAAGGGCTCTTTAGTCTAGTGGAAAAAGCCACACAAGAACCAAAGGCTGGAAGTTGAAGCTTAACAAATTAGAAATTCAGCAGACATTTTTAATAGTGAGGGTAGTTAACTGCTGGAACAAATTAGGAAGGGAAAGTGGTAGATTCTCCATCTCTTCAAGTCAAGACTGGGTACCTTTCTGGAAGATGTGCTTTAGCCAAACACAAATTTGTTGGGTTCAATACAGCAGTAACTGGGTACCATTTAATGATCTGCGATATGCGGCAGTCAAGTTAGATGATGCAAGCGTTCCTTCTGGCCTTATATGCTATATAATCCTTAGATACTGTAATGGGCCAAATCCTTAGCTATTGTAATTCAGCACAGCTTCATTGCTTTTGTCTGATGATCTGGTCCATTAATAAATATCCCTTTTCCTAAATACCCTAACAGAGTGCATTACTATATGTCTGCAGGTTGTTGTTGACGAGTTGGTCCCACACAATAATGAAAGATATTGAATTTTGCCATCTGACCTGAACAAGAGCTCTGTGTAGCCCCAAACCCTGTTTTTCTCATCAACAGAAGTTGGTCCAATAAAAGATATTACTTCACCACCTTGTCTTTCTACATTACTATATTTCTAGAGTTTGTAATCTGTTCACTGCAATATTCTTTAGTTTTAGAGCATTTAATATTATGTTTTGGTTTTGGTGTGACTGAAAGCAACCCTCTATTCACATCCCACATACCACTGTAATAATCTTTGTACAAAATATGCCCTGCGAGGTGTCATTTGAAAACTACTAACTCATTGGTCAATAATATCAGTGAAATGTATGTAGTAAAAATACATATAAAGTTATGAATTGAGTTATGTGATGTTATTAGCATGTTAAAAACCAGACAGTTCTGTTTAGACAAAAGTTGTTAAACAAGTCCATTCCAAACAAAGGAATGTGTGTTTACCTCAATTTACATATAAGTAGTAAACAGGGTTCTCAAAACCACAGGCAGAGGAGATGGCAGGAAACAGAACAGTTAGTATTTTAGAAAACAAATGGGGGAAGAAAGATCATGGAGCTTCCTTCCCCACCAGATTCCATGTTGTCTTCCTCACTGTTTGGATACATTTTGCTTTGAGGGGTAACCATCAGAAGAATCCTCTTCAAAGGTTCACTGGACTATAAAAGAAAGGGGCAGAAAACCCTAAGTTATCACTTTCACCAGCACCTTTGCACAGCTGGAAGAGATCCTCACCAAGGAAAGGATCTGTCACCACCTTGTTGGGTGACTGTGGGTGAGAGGCCATTTTTAACAAAGCCTTGAGCCAAAATTTGCTAGAATAAGTTTTAGACTCCTAGATGCATCTTTTCACTTATGTTTGCTGTAACAATTTCAAAGTTTCTCGCTTATGCTTGAATTCACTTATAATCCTTTCTTTTGCTAATAAACTTGTTTTATTTTTAATCTAAACTAAACTGAACTGTTTAGTAACTCTGGTTACAGCAACAAACTGTTGAATATTGACTCCTTACAGAAGCAATGAACCATAATATCTGAACTGTCCAAGAGAGAGCAGGACATTGCAGAACACATGTTTGGGTGAAATCCGGGACTGGGAATGTGTTGGGATCACCCTTCATGTAGTAACCAAGGCTTGTGGAAGCCAGAGTGGGGTTGTAGACAGGCTTCTGGAGTCAGAGCTGCTGAACCAGGGCTGGCTAGCCCTCAGACGCTCAGGGCATGACCTCCATGCTGGATGGCTGGTTGTGAGCAGCCCAGGTTGGGAGCAACAACAGCAAAGCATTGTGAGGCACCCAAGGTTATAGGGGAGGTGGTGACACAACCCCTCACTGGTCTGGATTGCACCCTAGAATGTGACGCTCAGATAAAGATAGCATACTGATCCAGCATCCAATGTTGCTTTCAAATTAATACAAGCAATGCCAGACCTTTGAGACAATCTTATGCTTAAGTATTGTTGACAGGATTTGTTATAGATAGCCAGGTATATCTACTTTATACTATCCTTTCCAAAATATGTTCCTGACTGTAACTTGTATAATTAAATATATTTAACATTAGTCACTAAAATTAGAAACAATAAAACTGCATAATAAGACTGTGTTATTAATCCAAATGCTATTTGGCTTTAGTTTTTGTACAGTTATTCACAAGTTGCTCGTAGTCTGTCCTCCTAATCCCAATATTAATTTTTTTTCTAAATTCAAGCATTTAATCACTCCAGTACCTGAAAAGAAACGCTTGCATGTTCTGAATCTTTTTTTAAAAAAGACCACTATTGATTTCAAGGTAGAAACTTGAAAACAAAGGCCTCTTCTTGGTTTCAGTAAGAGAGTAAAGTGAATGAAGCATAACAAAGAATATTGACTTGGTGACTGGTGGGGATCACATTAGGCCAATGGGTTTTAACTCACTTCTCTATGCCACTGTCTGCACTGGCATCAAATCACGTTGCTGTGCAGAAGCAAGGATTCAGTTCACCTGGTATAGACCAGTTGTTAGGGGAATTCTGGTTTCAATTAGCCTTCTTAGTATTGTCCTCCTTAATGTAAGAGCCTTTCTGGACTCAAAGCTGTGAACTTGAGATTGTAGAGATTAAATTATCCTTTCACAATGTAGAGAAGTGTGGGTGAAGTCTGATGGACTCCAATTTTCTGAATGAGCGCTGAAGCTTAACTGACATAGTGCTCCCCTGATCAGCATTAGGAACTGAGTCTGGATTATCCCCTCTAACAGAAATACGTATGGGAGGAGCTCTGCTGAATGATAAAACCACTGAGGGTCCCTGCCAAATACTCATCCCCATCAGAGGGCTCCCTTTGGCCATTACGTGGAAAGTACACTCACACAAGTTCAGTTCTTCTAGCACAGGGGTCTCAAACACGTGGCCTGTGGGCTGCACGCAGCCCACTGAGGTATTTTCTGCGGCTCACCAAGCTCCCCCCGTCTCCCCGGAGTTATTTCCTGTGGCTGTCAAGCTCCCCTCACCCCCTGCCCCCACAGCGCGCCACATCCCCGCTCCTCCGCCTACCTCCAGGCACTTCGCACCACCAAACAGATGTTTGGTGGCGCTTAGAGCTTTCCAGAAGGGAGAGGGGAGGAGCGGAGAGCCACGCACTCAGGGGAGGAGATGGAGAAGAGGCGGGCCACGGCCGGGATTTGGGGAAGGGGTTGGAATGGGGGCAGGGAAGCGGTAGGAAGAGGCGTGACAGGGGCGGGGCCTCATGGAAGGGGTGGAGTGGAGGGCGGGGTTCGGGGGGCTTTTGTATCTTTATATGAAAAGGTGTCAGTGATGCAGCCCTCAGGCCAATGTACTCGTCCTCATGTGGCCCTCGTGATGATTTGAGTTTGAGATCCCGGTTCTAGCAGGAGCAGACAATGTCTGTTGTGCAGTGGCAGGCTCTCAACTAAGGCCTTCTGGTTGTTTCTCCCCTTTTCAGAGTCTCCACGCGATACCACGGGGAATCTCGAGTAGGAGTCGAGAGGTTATTGTGCCTCTGCATTTGACATTGTGACCACTGCTCGCATAGTGTGTCCAGTTCTGGTGCCCACAATCCAAGAAGGGTGTTAATAAACTGGAGAGGGTTCAGAGAAGAACCATGAACATGATTAAGGAATTGGAAAACCTGCCTTATAGGGATAGTGTGAGGGGAATAATCACCACCAGTGCTGTTTAGTGGTCAGGGATGGGGTGGCAAGTTATCTTCCTGCTGGTTTTCCCTCATTTTCACAACAGTTCCACTCTATAGCATGTTCCTTTTTTGTGACTTGGCCCTCTGGCCAAGTAATACCTTCTGGTTCACCCGTTTTGGGGTTCACACAAAAAAGTCCAATAACAGGGAAATCTTCAGGTGCCTGCAAGGACTTCAAGGACTTCCCTTTGGGTTGGAAACTTGGGGTGTAGACCAGGGATCGGCAACCTTTGGCACGCAGCCCCTCAGGGAAATCCATTGGTGGGCCTGCGCTGCTTCCCACAGCTCCCATTGGGCTGGAACAGCAAATCGCAGCCAGTGGGAGTTACAATCGACTGAACCTATGGACGCTGCAGGTAAACACACTGTCTGGGCCTGCCAGCAGATATCCCTGACGGGCTGCGTGCCAAAGGTTGCTGATCCCTGGCCTAGACCATTGTGCTTTCTGGGCCTTCCCCAACTAGGTTCCCCTCTGAGGGATAGGCTATCATTGTGCCCTCTTTAGGAACTGCCAGGGGAGCTGGGGCCCACCTGCTCCACTTGGTTTCTGATTCAGGCCCCAATGGTGGGCAGCTAAGTCCTACACCTTGGGGTGCTACGTGCCAGAGACCCCTTCTTCCACATGGGGTAAGTTAAGGAACTGAACACAAAATAAAGTTTCTGACCTTCAAAAGCAATCACCATTCCTTCCTTCACAGGCCTGGTCAGTTCAGTATTGTCAGGTCTCAGGCCACAAGCTCCGGTGGTGCTCCTTCCCAAGAGCACAGGTCTGCTCCCTTCCACGGTCTGTCTCCCTCTGAGTGCTCTGCTTCCCCTCTTAAACTCTGCCTCCAGCTTGTGAAGGCTTTACAGGTGAAGCAGAGGAAGACCATTTGAGCAAGAGATGATCCTTAACCCCTTCTCCTCCAGTGTGACATTTGTATACCGCATCACAGACTGAGCTCGTTCACTCTATTTATTTAGCTTAACAAAGAGAAGGTTAAGGGGTGACTTGATTATAGTCAATAAGAATATACATGGGGGGAGCAAATATTTAATAATAGGCTCTTCAGTCTAGCAGAGAAGGGTATAACAAATCCAATGGCTGGAAGTTGAAGCTAGACAAATTTAGACTGGAAATAAGGCATACATTTTTGACAGTGAGAATAATTAACCATTGGAACTACGTATCAATGATCATAGTGGATTCTCCATCACTGACAATTTTTAAATCAAGGTGGGATTTTTTTTTCTAAAAGCTATGTTCTGGGAATTATTTTTGGGGAAGTTCAATGGCCTGTGTTATACAGGAGGTCGGACTAGATGATTACAATGGTTCCTTCTGGCCTTGAATCTATGAAAACATGAAACAAACACACAATTCAAAGTCAACAAAAGAAATTAAACAAAGGAGGAAAGTAGAAAAAATAAAATGTGTTGGCAGTTTTAGATAGAATATTGATCTCTCTCTTTTCAAAGGGGCACTGGATAAGCCATAGTCCATCCCAGAGTCCACCAGGTCTCCAGCACAAGATATAGGGTACAATCTCTTCCTTCTTTTAGCAGAGGGATCTGTGTTCCCTTTCTGTGAGGGCAGAGGCTCTGCTGACTATCAGGCCTCTTGCTGGGAAGCTTAGCAACCTGCCCCCTTCCTGGACTGCCCACTGCTGAGTGGTATGTCCTCCTTCTAATGCCTCCCCTATTCCTCGTCTGACTTGCAGGTGTAGTGGGGGCATGTCAGCCAAAAGCAGCTCCTTAGCCCTTTCCATGCTGGTGCAGGATTTATATACCCCGTCACAGTCACATTTCCTCTCAGGGAATTTTCCACAAACCTTAATTTTAATTTCTTAGTTCTACTTAGATTCTAAGCTCTTTGAGGCATGGACTGTCTCTTTGTTCTCTGTTGGTTTGGTGTTTAGCACAATGGGGTCATGGGCCATGACTGGGATTACTAGTCACTACTGCAATTCAAATAAAATAATAATAATCAATAAATCACTCTCTCAGGGACAGGCTTTATCTTCCTCTCTCACTGAATCAGCAATAGTTCTGCCTGCCAAACCCAAGAGATTTCAGAGGGCCACAGGAGTGCTGGGCTGGGTGAATGACCCTATACCTCTGCATCAGCTTTGGGTCCCCTTCCGATCATTTGACCTCTTTACCAAAAGGGTTGTAGAGGGTCTGGTATGGAAGAGGACCATGTCATGTGGATGGCTGACCCCTCTCTTTGTGTGGAAAGGAAACAACCCATGCAAGGTTTCAGAGTAACAGCCGTGTTAGTCTGTATTCGCAAAAAGAAAAGGAGTACTTGTGGCACCTTAGAAACTAACCAATTTATTTGAGCATGAGCTTTCGTGAGCCACAGCTCACTTCATCGGATGCATACCGTGGAAACTGCAGCAGACTTTATATACACACAGAGATCATGAAACAATACCTCCTCCCACCCCACTGTCCTGCTGGTAATAGCTTATCTAAAGTGATCGTCAAGTTGGGCCATTTCCAGCACAAATCCAGGTTTTCTCACCCTCCACCTCCCCACACACAAACTCACTCTCCTGCTGGTAATAGCCCATCCAAGGTGACAACTCTCTACACAATGTGCATGACAATCAAGGTGGGCCATTTCCTGCACAAATCCAGGTTCTCTCACCCCCTCACCCCCCTCCAAAAAACACACACACACAAACTCACTATCCTGCTGGTAATAGCTCATCCAAAGTGACCACTCTCCCTACAATGTGCATGATAATCAAGGTGGGCCATTTCCAGCACAAATCCAGGTTTTCTCACCCCCCCACCCCCATACACACACAAACTCACTCTGCTGCTGGTAATAGCTCATCCAAAGTGACCACTCTCCCTACAATGTGCATGGTAATCAAGGTGGGCCATGTCCAGCACAAATCCAGGCTTTCTCACCCACCCACCCTTTTTCCCGGGGAGACACACACACACACAAACTCACTATCCTGCTGGCAATAGATCATCCAAACTGACCACTCTCCAAGTTTAAATCCAAGTTTAACCAGAACGTCTGGGGGGGGGGGGGTAGGAAAAAACAAGGGGAAATAGGCTACCTTGCATAATGACTTAGCCACTCCCAGTCTCTTTTTAAGCCTAAATTAATAGTATCCAATTTGCAAATGAATTCAAATTCAGCAGTTTCTCGCTGGAGTCTGGATTTGAAGTTTTTTTGTTTTAAGATAGCGACCTTCATGTCTGTGATTGCGTGACCAGAGAGATTGAAGTGTTCTCCGACTGGTTTATGAATGTTATAATTCTTGACATCTGATTTGTGTCCATTTATTCTTTTACGTAGAGACTGTCCAGTTTGACCAATGTAAATGGCAGAGGGGCATTGCTGGCACATGATGGCATATATCACATTGGTGGATGTGCAGGTGAACGAGCCTCTGATAGTGTGGCAGATGTTATTAGACCCTGTGATGGTGTCCCCTGAATAGATATGTGGGCACAGTTGGCAACGGGCTTTGTTGCAAGGATAAGTTCCTGGGTTAGTGGTTCTGTTGTGTGGTATGTGGTTGTTGGTGAGTATTTGCTTCAGGTTGCGGGGCTGTCTGTAGGCAAGGACTGGCCTGTCTCCCAAGTTTTGTGAGAGTGTTGGGTCATTCTTTAGGATAGGTTGTAGATCCTTAATAATGCGTTGGAGGGGTTTTAGTTGCGGGCTGAAGGTGACGGCTAGTGGCGTTCTGTTATTTTCTTTGTTAGGCCTGTCCTGTAGTAGGACAACTTCTGGGAACTCTTCTGGTCACTTTGGATGAGCTATTACCAGCAGGAGAGTGAGTTTGTGTGTGTATGGGGGTGGGGGGGTGAGAAAACCTGGATTTGTGCTGGAAATGGCCCACCTTGATTATCATGCACATTGTAGGGAGAGTGGTCACTTTGGATGAGCTATTACCAGCAGGATAGTGAGTTTGTGTGTGTGTGTTTTTTGGAGGGGGGTGAGAGAACCTGGATTTGTGCAGGAAATGGCCCACCTTCATTATCATGCACATTGTGTAGAGAGTTGTCACTTTGGATGGGCTATTACCAGCAGGAGAGTGAGTTTGTGTGTGGGGAGGTGGAGGGTGAGAAAACCTGGATTTGTGCTGGAAATGGCCCAACTTGATGATCACTTTAGATAAGCTATTACCAGCAGGACAGTGGGGTGGGAGGAGGTATTGTTTCATGATCTCTCTGTGTATATAAAGTCTGCTGCAGTTTCCACGGCATGCATCCGATGAAGTGAGCTGTGGCTCACGAAAGCTCATGCTCAAATAAATTGGTTAGTCTCTAAGGTGCCACAAGTACTCCTTTTCTTTTTGTGAACCCATGCAAGGGGAGACTCTCTACTTGGCTAATATAGTGGCCAGATAATCTGGCCTGGGTCAAGCCCCACAACAGATGTCACTCTTTAAGATAACCATTATTAGGTGGTGATGTTTATTTAAAGTGGTATGTTATGGAGTGAAGAATGGATAAAGGGACTAGTAATGAGATACAGACTGTACTGGCCTGGATCCAATCAAGATCAATAAAAACTAGAGCTATGTGAAAATGTAATTATTTTGATACAAACCCAAAATTTGACCTAATTTCACTAACATGTTTGCAAAGATTTCCAGACCTTTTGGCAAAATGGCATTGGTTCATGTGTGGAGTAATATGGGATGGCTTTACAAGGTGTTTAAGAGAGAACTAATTAGGATTTTGTGGTTTGGTCCCAGTTTTGCTTTGAGGATTCGGACTTGCTTGAACCCAAGACAAAGTGAAATTTGTGAGGCATGAACCAAGCAAACCAAAGTAGAGTGGAAGGTTTGAAACAAACTTCTGTGAACTCAAACTATTGAGTCATGCAGAAGTCTGGTCAGGATCAGAAATTGTCACCATCAGGGGTGATCGATGCCAACATAAAAGAAACAGATGATCTCATTCTAGTTCTTATTGGACTTCTGCCCAGAGCATCAGAAACACTGCCACAGCTGACACCTTTATTGGCAGTCTCAACAGAAAGGTGAAGGCCTGAATAGGCATAGAGATTGACTTCCACAAGGAGAACGTGGAAGGAAGAATGGGAGGTGTGTTGACAGGCATGAATAATAGTGAGAGAATTTTATAAGGCAACCTGGCAGAAGCAAGATATTTCTTATTTAGGAAACAAAATACTTTCTGCTTCAGATGTCAATCCAGAAGAGCGAATAATACATTTTCTCTGAAGAAGAGGTGGAACTGGATGTATTTTACTCAGGAAAAATTCAGGTCATTTTCAAGCAAAAGAAATTGGGTGCCTCTCCCATTAACTTCAATATGATCAGGATGTTGGTCCTGATTCTGGAACATAAGTTCAGCTTTAGAACTGCAGGGAAAAAAGTCCAAGCAAAAAGAGCATGACAAATTCAGACAATGGATCCTAAACAAATAAGAAGCATAAGTGGAAATAATATTTTATTTCATCTGTAAAATTATGGGCTAGACAGTGTCCAGCTCCCGTGCAACCACACAGTGTAAAGATGGGAATAAAGACTCTCCTTTCGTCTCCACTTGCACAGCTTACGTAAGGGTTGAGTGCAGGAGCTGAATCCAAAGTACTGTTCTCCATCCCTGCCAGCAAGTAGCCTGAAATGGGTACAGCAAGTGGTGCAGCATAGGCAGAGCTGGGACTCTGTCCCCCTACTAGCTGGTGGTTAGCAGATCTGACTGATCGCATGGATGGGGTGGGAAGCATTATGCATCCTTTAAAAGGCTATTGCAGATGGCCCTCTCCACAGCTCATCCAGTGAGCCTGAAGCAACTCAGCCCTGCACTATCCCCAGTGCAAAGCTATAGCAAAAAGCCACAACAAGCCCTAAATGTGGTGTTTGTATTATAAAAGAGGCTGTGGTAATGGGTACTGATCTGTACTGCCCATGAGGGGCTCCTTGAGGTATTACGCCTCATAAGGATATTTTGTCTTCAGGAGACTGAGACACTACACAGCTCTTTGATGCAGTGAGTGCTTCTCGCCTGATGGCGCCAACATTGCTCAACGGTACAGATATGGGGGCATGAGGCCATAGTGTGATAACCCATTCCTCAAACTCCTATTTTGAACAAGATGCTGGCACTGGTGGTGCTACTCTGCAGCAATCTGCGTCCCTAAACTTTTCAAGGATCTAAACTGTGCAGGGTGTGGGAAGAGTAGGGAGCAGCTCTCTCCTTCTGTGACCACCTCCAACCCCCGGTCCAGATCAGGCATAATCTGGCCCTTAATCTCAGTAATGTAACAGCTAAACATGTAACTAGAAAGTTACCTGAAAGTGATAGCAAGGTGCTAACATATCATGTTACATTATCCAATCTGAGTATCAGTTTAACAACATGTCCCTGCTTCTTAGTCCCCATTCCTCATGCAAATAGCAGATAGATAGTTTGAACTGAATACAATGTGCAGACAATTGGTACAGAGTAGCTAACTTTTGATGGCATTATGTGCTAGTAATGTCAGTAGCCTTCTTTACTACTAGATCATGTCCTAGCAAAAGGTTTTGTGTTTTGCAGTAAATGGGATGGTTTTAAATATAATCCTCTCTCCTTCTTCACAGTTTGATGGAGATTTACATAGTGTGTTAAAATCTGACTATGATTTGCATATGCTTTGACAGTAATAAAGAGTAATTCCTCAAGCATTGCCAACATCAAGAGATCAAAAATCATGGGTCGGACACCCCAAAATCATGAGATTGGCCCCAAAATAATGAGATTTTAAAAGATTTTATTGTGCTTTTTAGATCAGTCTCTTGATGTTTGAACTCCCCCTGCCCATCCCCAGGGTGTGTGCATATGACAGTTAGTGTTGCCCACTCTCCCACATGAACCGGATAAGGTGATTTTGGTGCCTGCTGCAGGAGCTCTCACCCCCACATCTACCCATCTCTTGCCCAGCAATTAATCCTGCCCCCCAAGCCCCCATCAGTTCTGTCCCCACCCAACCCACCTCAGTTTTCAGCTCCTGCTTAGTTCAGTCCCCCAGCCCCCATCATCACCACCCCATCAGTTCAGCCCCCATATCCCATCAACCCCCATTCAGGGCTGGCCTTACCATGAGGCGAACTGAGGCGGCTGCCTCAGGTGCCAGACTGTGGGGGGTTGGGGGGGGGGACCCAGAGTGTAGAAAATTGTGTCTGCTGCTGGTGCATATGTATTCCCTCTGCTCTAGATGTACAGAGATGATGGAGTGCTGTGCTGGAGGAGGGCACAAGAGACATAACAGGCAGGCAGGAGAAGAGGTGAGAGGGAATAACAGAAAGCAGCAGGAGCTGCAAGGAGAGAGAGAAGGAGGAGCCTCATATGTACCTCTCTAGCACCCCCAGGAGCCTGGACTGATTAACACCAGCTTCTCAGGGAGCTTCCTGTTTCCTGCTGCTTCCCTGAACCCATTTGAGAACAGTCAGTCAACTGAAGTAGTAGGAGCCAGTTAGGCCCTTAAGACACTGATATCTTCCCTCACTCAGGCCCTGCTACCAGCCTGCTTATTTGTCCCCTTCAATTGAGTGTCAAGAGACACTCTAGCTGGCACAGAACAGCAGTCATGAGTGAAAGAAGAAAATGGCCCTCTAGGGCAGCATTTAGAAAAAGAAAGAAAGCAAAGGAAGCTTTTCTATCTAAGCAGGAAGGGAGCTCTCCTGAGATACATAGACACAAATGTTCACAGTGAACCTTCTGGCCCCAGTGAGGACGTGAGTGGTGAGGAGATGCCTGATCTTCCAGTTAGTCAGAGTGCAGGTGACCTGGCAGCTACTGCACCATCCATATCTCCATCTCAAATGGATGTAACCATGCACATTCCTGAAGAAAAGTGTAGATCAGAGAAGAGTGTGGTGGAGGTGTAGAACTGATCAAAGAAATTGTTTTTAATTGTTCACTTTATTAATATAACTTCATAAGCAAAGTTTTATGAATGAAACAACATTCATTCATAAAACCAGTTACCCCAATAACTGGCTAATTGAGTTTCACTTTCAATCCAATTGCTGCTTAAATGACTGAAACTTACACTGTTTCAACATTGTAACTTTTGCTCACTGTCTTTCATTATACTTGTCTCTATTGTAACTTCTGTTCACTGTTTGCCATTCCTTACACTTGTCCATATTGTAACTCAAACTCCATTTTAACTTGTCCCAAGCTCCATTTTAAAATGCTCACTTCATTTTGTAAAAGCTTGCTGCAACCTTCATTTTTGCAAAACCCTGCTGTAATCTTATTAGTGTAGTTTAGATGTGTGAATGAGGTATGTATGGATAATGGAATCAACATCCAGCCCCAGCCTGTCCTGATGAAATAAAGTGCAAACACCCAATGGCTGACGATGCAGACAACAGCCCTGACAAAGTAAGAGGAGTCCACCCTCAAAAGAAAAGAACAAAAGTACAATTGAAGAAACATCAAAGACAGGTCCTAGGCTGAAAGTCATGTCTGCAATTGACGGGTGATCAACCACACCGGACCCAGAGGCAGCATGACACAGCAAGACTCTGGATTCAAACTAAAGCTTACAAAAAGGATGGGGGATATGGAAGACTTTGAAGGGTAACAGAGACCCAGCTTTTCCTTGTGCCCAGCTTTCCTGGCCAGTTAGCCGCCACAAGCTACCAAACCAAGCCACGAACTCAAGCTACATTCAGGACGGGTAACTATACAGTAGCTGCAGAACCTGTGTGTGTGTATGAATGAACGTGTGAATGAATGTGAAACTGAATGAAATGTTATAGTTATAACTGACTGCCTACTATGATTCTTTTTGTATTCACAATAAATGTGACATTTTGTCTTATCCCCTTTATCACAGAATCGTAGAATATCAGGGTTGGAAGGGACCTCAGGAGGTCATCTAGTCCGATCCCCTGCTCAAAGCAGGATCAATCCCCAACTAAATCATCCTAGCCAGCGCTCTTTAATAAGGATCTTTAATAAGATCCTGCTAGTTTTTATTTTATTGGTATAACAGAGGCTCAAGAAACAGCTGCTGCTGAGTTTAGTTCCTTTAGTCTAGATGATCCAGGACTGTGGAACCACTTGAGCAGAAGCCTGAGGGACTTCCTTGTACTGCATGAGCCACAGCAAGTGAAAAACTTCATGTTCCCCAAAGACAATGAAAATAGAAGTTTCCATCTGTCAAGGTTCCTTCCTGTCAAGGTTCCTCCCCTACTCTGAACTCTAGGGTACAGATGTGGGGACCTGCATGAAAAACCTCCTAAGCTTATCTTTACCAGCTTAGGTCAAAACTTCCCCAAGGTACAAAATATTCCACCCTTTGTCCTTGGATTGGCCGCTACCACCACCAAACTAATACTGGTTACTGGGGAAGAGCTGTTTGGACACGTCTTTCCCCCCAAAATACTTCCCAAAACCTTGCACCCCACTTCCTGGACAAGGGCTGGTAAAAAGCCTCACCAATTTTCCTAGGTGACTGCAGACCCAGACCCTTGGATCTTAAGAACAATGAACAATCCTCCCAACACTTGCACCCCCCCTTTCCTGGGAAATGTTGGATAAAAAGCCTCACCAATTTGCATAGGTGACCACAGACCCAAACCCTTGGATCTGAGAACAATGAAAAAGCATTCAGTTTTCTTACATAAGACTTTTAATAAAAATAGAAGTAAATAGAAATAAAGAAATCCCCTCTGTAAAATCAGGATGGTAGATACCTTACAGGGTAGTTAGATTCAAAACATAGAGAACCCCTCTAGGCAAAACCTTAAGTTACAAAAAAGATACACAGACAGAAATAGTTATTCTATTCAGCACAGTTCTTTTCTCAGCCATTTAAAGAAATCATAATCTAACATGTACCTAGCTAGATTACTTACTAAAAGTTCTAAGACTCCATTCCTGGTCTATCCCCAGCAAAGACAGAATATAGACAGACACACAGACCCTTTGTTTCTCTCCCTCCTCCCAGCTTTTGAAAGTATCTTGTCTCCTCATTGGTCATTTTGGTCAGGTGCCAGTGAGGTTACCTTTAGCTTCTTAACCCTTTACAGGTGAGAGGAGCTTTCCCCTGGCCAGGAGGGATTTCAAAGGGGTTTACCCTTCCCTTTATATTTATGACAGTTCCCCACTCTGAACTCTAGGGAACAGATTGGGGACCTGCAGGAAAACCTCCTAAGCTTATTTTTACCAGCTTAGGTTAAAACTTCCCCAAGGTACAAACTATTTTACCTTTTGTCCCTGGACTTTATTGCTGCCACCACCAAGCATCTAACAAATATAACTGGGAAAAAGCCTGCTTGGAAATGTCTTTCCTCCCAAAATCCCCCCCAAGCCCTACACCTGCTTTCCTGGGGAAGGCTTGATAAAAATCCTCACCAATTTCCATAGGTGAACACAGACCCAAACCCTTGGATCTTAAGAACAATAAAAAAGCAATCAGGTTCTTAAAAGAAGAATTTTAATTGAAGAAAAAAAAATAAAAGAATCACCTCTGTAAAATCAGGATGGTAAATACCTTACAGGGTAATCAGATTCAAAATATAGAGAATCCCGCTAGGCAAAACCTTAAGTTACAAAAAGACACAAAACAGGAATATACATTCCATTCAGCACAGCTATTTTATCAGCCATTTAAACAAAACAGAATCTAACGCATATCTAGCTAGATTACTTACTAAGTTCTAAGACTCCATTCCTTTTCCATTCTCGGCAAAAGCATCACACAGACAGAGAAAGCTTTTGTTTCTCCCCCTCTCCAGCTTTGAAAGTATCTTGTCTCCTCATTGGTCATTTTGGTCAGGTGCCAGCGAGGTTATCCTAGCTTCTTAACCCTTTACAGGTGAAAGGGTTTTTCCTCTGGCCAGGAGGGATTTTTAAGGTGTTTACCTTTCCCTTTATATTTGTGACACCATCCCACACATTACTGGCATGAAATCCCCAATGGTGACAAAGTGGAAAGGATATGGCTTATGTACTCAATAACCCAGAATGCTGCATACTGTTTTTGTTGCAAACTCTTCCAGTCTAATGTTCCAGCCACATTGGGGTCTACAGAAACAAAGGACAGGAAAAATCTGGCTAGAAATCTGGCATGCCATGAGAAGGCATTAAATCACCAGAGAGCATTCCATAGGTGGAAAGAGCTTGAGATGATACTAAGGTTAAAGGCCACCATAGATGATCAGCATCAAGAGAAGATTGCATCAGAGTCTTTATACTGGCAAAATGGTCTGAAAAGGTTCACTGCCATTGTGAGAATGCTTGCTACCCAAAACCTAGCACTGCATGGCCCTTCAGATCAGCTGTATGTGCCAAACAATGGAAACTTCCTTAAAATTGTGGAGCTGATGGCTGAGTTTGATGCTGTACTCCAGGAGCATCCAAGAAGAGTCACCACCCAAGAAATGTACACACACCACTACCTTGGAAAAACAATTTAAAATGAGATCATACAGTTACTGGCAACAAAAGTCAAATAGAAGATTGTGACAGATCTGAAGTCAGCAAGATATTACTCTGTTATTCTCGGCCGCACACCTGACATCAGCCATAAGGAACAAATGACTTTAGTGGTGCATTTTGTAACAACAACAGAACCTAGTGAAAATGTCCCTGCAATGGTGACTGTCAGAGAGCATTTTCTAGAATGTATTGACATTGATGATACTACAGGAGCTGGTATGACAAATGTGCTTCTTAAAAAGCTGGAAGATACGGGAATTGTGATAGCTGACATGAGAGGTCAGGGCTACGATAATGGTGCCAACATGAGAGGAAAGAACAGAGGAATGCAGACACAGATCCAAGACTTAAACCCTCGAGCTCTTTTTGTCCCATGCAGTTCTCAGTCATTGAACTTGGTAGTCAGTGATGCAGCATCAGCTTCTAGTGAGGCTGCTGAATTTTTTTATGTAATTCAAAACATCTATGTATTTTTTTCTGCATCAACTCATTGATGGCAAATTTTGAAGCAACATCTGGCAATATCCTCTCTGACACTAAAACCACTGAGTGACATATGATGGGAAAGTTGAGCGGAGGAAATAAAGCCTATCAAATCCCAAATTGGGAAGATAGATGATGCCATCGTTGCTATTAGGGAGGATAATGCTAGGATCTGTTTGTGGGAGAACAGTGGCAGAGGGAAATGGAATCACCAGAAACATACAGAACTTCAAATTTTTGTGTGGCTTAGTGTTGTGGCATGACATACTGTTTGAAATAAATGTTGTAATCAAGAAACTCCAAGATTTTGACCTTGAAATACCTGGAGCAATGGAACAACTGGAAAGCAAAGCAAAGTCATACCTACAGTCTTACTGGTCAGATGAGGGATTTCAAAATGTTCTGAAGAGTGCACAGAAGTTGGCAGAGGAACTTCACACTGAAGCTATTTTCTCACCCATTCAAGAATACAAGAGTCACCAAAGAAGATGACATTTTGATTATGAGGCATGGGATAATCCCATAAGAAACCCCAAACAACAATTCAAAGTTGAATTCTTTAATCAGGTGCTAGATTGTGCAATACAGTCAGTTGAAGAACTGACACAGCAATATATTTGGGATGTTGTATGATATTCCAAAACTCCTCACTATACCTGAAGAAGACCTACACCAGCAATGCTGGTGTCATAAATATAAAGGGAAGGCTAACCACCTTTAAATCCCTCCTGGCCAGAGAAAAAAAACGCTTTCACCTGTAAAGGGTTAAGAAGCTAAAGATAACCTCGCTGGCACCTGACCAAAATGACCAATGAGGAGACAAGATACTTTCAAAGCTGGGGGAGGGGTTGAAACAAAGGTCTCTCTCTGTCTGTGTTTTTTTTTCTTTTGCCGGGATCAGAGCAGGAATGCAGGCCAGAACTCCTGTAAAGGGTTAATAAGCAATCTAGTTAGATATGCATTAGATTCTGTTTTGTTTAAATGGCTGATAAAATAAGTTGTGCTGAATGGAATGTATATTCCGGTTTTTGTGTATTTTTGTAACTTAAGGTTTAGCCTAGAGGGATTCTCTATGTTTTGAATCTGATTACCCTGTAAGGTGTCTACCATCCTGATTTTACAGAGGGGATTCTTTTATTTTTTCTTTAATTAAAATTCTTCTTTTAAGAACCTGATTGCTTTTTCATTGTTCTTAAGATCCAAGGGTTTGGGTCTGTGTTCATCTATGCAAATTGGTGAGGATTTTTATCAAGCTTTCCCCAGGAAAGCAGGTGTAGGGCTTGGGGGGGATTTTGGGAGGAAAGACGTTTCCAAGCAGGCTTTTTCCCGGTTATATTTGTTAGACGCTTGGTGGTGGCAGCAATAAAGTCCAGGGACAAAAGGTAAAATAGTTTGTACCTTGGGGAAGTTTTAACCTAAGCTAGTAAAAATAAGCTTAGGGGCTTTTTCATGCAGGTCCCCACATCTGTACCCTAGAGTTCAGAGTGGGGAAGGAACCTTGACAGCCGGGCACTAGAGACAGTGTTGACACATGATGACATGCGCGATATTAATGCGAGTGATTTAGGTGATGAACTGGAAGCCCTTTCAAGATACATTTCAGCAGGATCAACTCCAAAGGATGTTCTGGAATATATGTGCACAAATAAGATGACCACCCTCTTTCCAAATGCTTTTGTGCTCTGTGCATACTTCTAACACTTCCTGTAACAGTTGCCAGTGGAGAACATAGCTTCTCCAAGCTGAAGTTAATAAAAACACATCTATGTTTCACAATGACACAGGAGAGGCTGGTCAGCCTTGCAACCATCTCAATAGAGCATGAGCTGGCCCAGACTGTGGACCTTCAGGAAGCAGTTCAAATCTTTGCAACCGAGAAGGCATGGAAAGTACCACTTTGATTATTCAAACAGATAAAAATGCCAGTGTTTACTATGCAGACAAGAAAAGTTACATTTGCTGTTCAGGTGTTTGAAAGTTAAGTGTTACTTAAAATTTTTGAACAAGGCATTTTAAGTTGTTAGTTCTCCTTTATTGGGATAGGTAGCAGAGCAGTACCATGAGAGGAGTAGAAAAGGAAGAAGGCAGAACTGAGACCTTTCAAAGTTTTGGCCCAAGCGAGGGAGCATGGGGGCGTCCTTTGAGCTCCCCGCTTCAGGTGCCAAAATGTTGTGGGCCGGCCCTGCTCCCACTGCCTTCAGTTCACCCTCCCAGCTCTCACCACCCATCTGCTCAGAACCCACCATCAATACAGTCCCCCGCAACAACCTCCACCCTCCTCACTTCAGCCCCCCTGCAGACCCCAGGCCATAGTTCATCCCTCCCAGCCTCATCTCTGCTCCTTAGGGTTCTTCACCCTCCCCAGACCTGGGGGCAGGGCTGCAGTGGGATCCCTCTCCCACTTCCTACACTGGCAGAGGAACCCCAGCCCCCTGAGAGTCACAACAGGAGCCCGGGGGGCTGACAGTGGATCAACTGTCCTCCTGTGGCTGGGGCTGAGAGAGGGGAGCCATGGAACTGGGGCTGAGAGCGGGAACCCCAGTTACCAGGGGCTGACAGCAATTTCTAAGTAAAATTAAGCCTCACTCGTGATCTCATGAACTCTGAAATGCTGCGTCAGGAAAAAAAATCCTGACATTTGGGGGGGTTCTATCATAAGATCATGAGTGAGGCTTAATTTTACTTAGAAATTGCATCTCTTGTGATAAATTTGTGAGAGTTAGCATGTCTGTTCCTATTAGATTTGGTCAAACATTCTCAATGTCTTTTGCCATACCAGTCAGAGGAAATGGTGATGTCTTCCCTGATGAGTACTTTTAAAGGATCTGGGCTGTCTGGAGAGGAATCTCACAGTGGTTAGGTGCTGAGATGGGGAGGGATCATCAACGCCAAGGATGACGGACACTGGAGATCAAAAAACATTATCAAGTCCACTCAGGATTTTTTCCATAGTAGGCATTTTCTAATGCTTTTGTCCACTCTAGATTTAAATGTGTCAAGTGATGGGACTTAAGTGACTCTAGCTGGAATACTATTCAGTGGCCAAATAGACTTTCATTATTATTTAGCATTTGTAAAGCACCATAGGGACAGCACAGCACTTTACACAGGACCTTCGCTTACAAAACCATATTAAGTATCAGAGGGGTAGCTGTGTTAGTGTGGATCTGTAAAAGCGGCAAAGAGTCCTGTGGCACCTTATAGACTAACAGACGTATTGGAGCATAAGCTTTCGTGGTGAATACCCACTTCATCAGATGCTGGGTGAATATCCACTTCGTCAGTTGCATGTGCATCCGACGAAGTGGGTATGCACCCACGAAAGCTTATGCTCCAATACGTCTGTTAGTCTATAAGGTGCCTTAGGACTCAAAATCATATTAAGTTACTTTCTTATGTATACCAGTATTCCAAAATTTCCAATCTTTCAAAAGGCATATGATGGCAACAGGACTTTCAGGGGATTTAATAATATTCTATTTCTCTCTATGTGTAGATAGATAGAGAGATAGATCATGGCTAGTTGAGGAACCTAGAAGAATGTGATTTGCCTATTTCAATTTGTGAAAAAATTCTGCAGTTAGAGATAAGGCAGAAATCTCTAAATAACCTGTTAACCAGAGCAGATTCTTTTTAATTTTAATTTTTAGATTTCTAAACCAATCTTTTTCTATCCAAATGTACTCTAATACAAAATTATATTTATCTGTTTCTTGTAGATAAAGACTGGCCACAGTTATATTTTAATATTGTGTTCCTGTTAACTTGCATTAGTTTTGAAATTCCCTCCAGTAACCACTCACTGTAGTTTTATATTTAACGAAATGATAAATCCTGCACAGCAGGGGATTATATGGAATAGGTTATGTTGTCATTTATCCTGGTCCATTTGGCATGAATATCCTGATGCTCCTACGGAGAGGGAAGAAGAGCTATTCAAAGGCATTCCTGGGGAATTCATCTAACAGTCACTGAAGTTGCACTCAAAGAGCTAATTTAATTTCCAGTGAGCATCTACTTCCAGCATATCCCCCAGTCAGTTTTGTCACTGACTCTCAAGTTGAGCATTTATTTGCTGACAATGAAGCAATGGTAATTTTTCTGCTAATTAGTACATTTTGATATGACTGTGTTTAGACACATATTAGTGGGTAAGTAAGAGAACCCTATCACACCGAGTTCTCAGCAAGGGGGTACATTCATAATACTAACAAACTGTGGGCACTGTGACATCTGTATCTCTGTGATGGGACCAATTTGTATGCCATCTGGCACTGAAGAGTTTAGCTACTTGTAGTCATAATGGAGCTATTTTGGCCACAACACTAAATAAGCAGACTAACAGCTATGTGGTGAGTTAAATATTCTGCACAGATATCCTGACGGAGTTAAGTAGTTCTGGATAAGAGAAGACTGGGTGATAACATGTTGCTAGATGAAGATATTGGCAGCCAAGTCAGAGGGATAGATATAAATTGAGAGGTCCTCTGACATAACTAGAAGAGTTGGCCGATCTTGTCCTTCGTATTAGTCTTCTCTACTGAAGTACATACATTTTTATTTTGTGATTAGAAACATGCACAACAAACCCTTGGCTTCCAGATGCAGAAAAAGCAGGAAAAGACTATTTCATAGGTGCAACATACTGCGTCTGTAAGTAACAGCTTGAGAGAAAATTACAGTCATTAGGGTACAATGATAGATAATTTTTATTTTTATTTAATTCAGATTAAATCTGATTCAAAATACATGGAGAATGGTGGTTATTATCGCCAAGAACAGTATTAGAGCTTCTGCTCATCCTTTCTATAAACCTTTTAGTAGAATGAGAGAGATGATTTCCAGCACCGGCATCATGAATTATTTTATTTTCAAAGACATACAGAAAAATTTAGAGAAGGATTTACAATTTTTGACAAATATGTTTACTTCCCTCTTATTATTATTTTTACATTTGTAACATAAATCAGTGATATGCTCATCAACCTATGTATGATGCAGTTACCATTTCATTTCAAATCTGTACAATGTGGAACACAGGAGGCTTCAGGACAACGGGATATAGAACAATTCAGCTTTGCCTCAGTTTGCTAGTTGCCTAGGATTATTAGCATTAACTATTAGCTTTTGAAGCCTACCTGATGGCCTGTGAAATAAGACTAATATTCAAATGACAAAGAGCTTCACCATAACTGGCTCTAATCATAATCTTTACTCCTAGTTTCAGCCAAGAGGTCACAGATTCCATTGGACTACATCCCTAAGACTGCTCCTTCCAAATCAGAGTTGAGGTAACACTAGTAAGTGAATATTGGAAGCCGCTATCCATCCTATACACGATCTGTTGATAAATACAGGATTTCATACTCCAGGACTTTCCTTAAATTCTAAACTCAATTAAAATAATTGATATCTTAGGCTTTTTTCCTTGCATGTTAAGCCTGTATTTTTTTGTTTATTTTCATGATAAATTCCAGGGCAGTGTAAATGAATGAGTTACAGAAATATAAACCAAAGATTTGCTGATAACAAAATATTGCTTTCTTTTGTTAAAAGTGGGTACACTCTAAATATCCAGCAATCAACATTTCTCATGTTGTGGTATCATCACTGGACATATCAATATATTTGCTGTTGAAGCCAGTCAGGGTTTCTGGTGTTTGATTTTATGCAGTGAGGTGACGGAGGAGGCTCCTGATCATGAAATGCATTAATAAATTCTGCCACTGAAGGGACAGCTGAAATGATTTCTCTTCCTCTGACAGGTCCTGATTCAATGCCCATTGAAGTTAATGGAAAGACTCTCACTGACTTCAGCTACTATTGGACCAGGCCTATAATACTAATTCTCTCTTTGGATACTGCAAAATCATTTCTCTAAGATAACTTGTTCTTGCAGCTCATGGGAAGTCTTCTGACATATATTTTTGCCTTTGGAATGTATCAGATTGCACCTAATTAATGGTATTTTAAAAAAGGAATGCATTCCCCTTTACTCACCCATCCCCACAAAGCCCTGCTACATGGCAATTCATACTGGCTGAGGGGGTGGGGGAGTCTCTTCAGGGTGTCCCTTGTTATACTATTGGTATCACATCACTGAATAATGAATGGGCATGACACCTTCCACAGAAGGCAGAGGACTACTAATGGGGCTGGGAGATGGAACTGTCACCTCTTTCATTGGTAGCAGAGCATTTCATTTTCATAGGCTGTCCTAGGCCTCCAAAGTCAATCACTGAAAAAAATTATTCTTGATAGAAAATCTCTAGCGTTTGGGTGAAAATAATTTTCCCCGATATCCTGTTCTCCCAACTGCTGTTTATCCTAAATCATTATTTCAAATCTAGATTGGCTCTGACGTAAGTAAGTGAAAGATGTTTCCACCTGATACTGACCCATTTAAATATAAATTAAATTAAATGGAAGTCTTTAAATCATAATTTGAGGACTTCAGTAACTCAGCCAGAGGTTAGGCATCTATTACAGGAGAGGATGGGTAAGATTCTGCAATGAGTAGGTCACACTAGATGACCACAATAGTTCCTTCTGGTCTGAAAGTCTGTGAGTCTAAATTAGGGTGTGAATTCTGTGGGCAGATGCACACATCACAGAGGATATCATCACAATTCACAAAAAAGATCTCAGCAAAAAGGCTTCCAAGAATATCTATGTAAAACGTGGCATCACCCTTTAATGGATAGGTGCGTGTTCCACCATGCCAGAAATGGCTCCCTTGGGATTACCCTGCATCACTGACTTGCTGCCCTGATTGGGTAGTTCATTGAACCCTTTATGCTGTAGCACCTTGCAAAATCTTCAGTCACATTTTTTATCTCTAATTGAATTGCAAGAGGTAATATCCTTTATTGGACCAACTTCTGTTGGTGAAAGTGGTAAGCTTTTTACCTGAAGAAGAGCTCTCTGCAGCTTGAAAGTTTGTCTCTTGCACCAACAGAAATTGGTCCAATAAAAGATATTACCTCAACATGGCTGCAATAACACTGCAAATATTGAATTGCAAGTCCATATCTTGGTACTTGCACTTCTAAACACCTGATGGAAGGTGTAAGTCAGATAGTGAAATGTGCTGACGCTGTGATCTGCACCTTCAGTTAATTTTGCAGGTGAACATTTTGCAGGTGCAAATTGTATGTGCAACAGTGAGTTTTTAGTTCCATATTGTTAAAGAATGTGTATCTTACACAGGGGCGTGTGCAGAAATTTAACTTTGACCCCTTTGGGGGGAAAATGTTCTGTGCCCCCCCAATCCCGCAGGAGCACGCTTTTCCCTCCCTTTCTCCCTCCACCCTGACTCCAGCAAGAGCTCGCTCTCCTCCCCGCAGCCCTGGGGCCTGAAGGAGCTCGCTTTCCCCGCTACTGCAGCCGGAGGGCTGGAGGAGTTCTATGCACCTGACGATTAATTGACGGGGGCATGCCTCTGCTTCCCCCCTTGTGTACGCCCCTCATCTTACATAAGGGATTTGGTATATGTTAGAAACAGAGGGACCATTTTCATATATGTTGAAACTAGAGACATGGTTTCTGCTTTACTTGAAGTAAGTGTCTTTGTTCCTATTGGCTAGATCAAGTCCTACATAAGCTTGTTCATTAGTACCTTGGGGGAAAACCACCTAAGAGATGTGGAAGCACAAGCTTTGGAAGTTGATGGGATTTGTACTCCTAAATAGCTTAGGTGCTTTTAAAAAAACATCTCTTCTGTTTCTAAAACACTGAGAAATAGTATTGTAATTGTACAATGAAAATTATTCTGTTTAGGTTACATTTGGTTATATTTCTTGAAAAGATTTCCACCTCTTTTCTGAAAGGACCCCTATTCCAGCCAGGATAAATTTTGACGAATAAATGTTTTCTACAAGCCATACTTATTGTCTTCTGATTACCTGATAGTGAATGTGGAATATGCATATTAATTAAGAGTCTGATGTGAAGGGATTTCTTGCATAAATTAGGTTTAAGTGAGTAAGGAATGTTACACTATTTCCTATCTGGCTGATTAGTGTCAATGAATCCAAGATGTCACACGTGTCAGTCATGGTTTTTAGGGTGTGATTATCTCACTTTTGACTTCCTATTCATGGTCTTACACACATAGACGTTCTTTCCAATTGTTAGCAGTAAGTCCTGGCAGTTTCAGACTAGATTTATCCATCTAAAGTATGTGTATGGCCCCCATTACTGTAAATCTGAGCCCCTCGCAATTTTTTATGAATGCATTTATCTTATCCACACTCCTGTGAGGTAGGGAAATACTATTATACTTACTTTACAGATGGAAAGCAAGGCAAAGAAGGAATAAGGCTCATGTCCTCCAAGTTATTCAGACAATTAGCTCCCATTGAGCCATGAAGTATCTTTGCTGAAGGTCACACAGGAAGCCTATACCAGAACAAGAAGTTGAACCTGGGTTTCCTGAGTCCCAGACGAATACCCCGTCCCCTGGATCTTTCTTCCTCCTAGCTGGAATACACATTTAAAGAGTCATCTGAGATGGGAGCACATGTGATTAAAGCAGATGAATCCATATGGCTAAAGCCTTGTTTAGTCCAACTCACCTTCCTTCTGTATAAATTTGATTTTATTAAACTTATTGTTATTTTTAAAAAGTCCATGAAGACAATTAAAATAGCAAAACATCCCTCACTAATTCATGGTAAGATTTGAAATTAATCTTAACAGATTTGATTTTATCCCTGAGATTTTTCCTTGTTAATATTAATACCTTTTTCTCTCCAGATGTTCCTGGGAAAACTAACACTTCCAAAACCTATTTTCCTGTCAGCTGAACAGTTTTAGATCCCAGTTCAGCAAGGTACGTAAGCATGTGCCTAACTATAAGCACAGGAGTAGTCACCTGATCTAATTGGGACTTCTCACCTGCTTGAAGTTATGCATATGCTCAAGAACTTTGCAGAATTGTAGCCTGCAGACTATCTTATTTTCCATACTATTTGTGGCCCTGATCCTACAAACCTTTACACATATAGCTTATGTATCACTGAGAGTTTTAAAGGTGTATTAATTCTGGCCGGTGCAAGCTTTGGCGCTGCAGTATTTTCTAGTGTGCTTGTTCTATTTCTAATATGCCGCTGAATGACTTCAATGAAAACCAAGGCATAAGCTTTACCTGAAATAGTGTTTTAAAACAATATGAAAGAAATGCCAGAATAATTGTTCACCGAAAGAAACTGGGTCAGTGCCATCTCTCTTCAGGGAGAATGAATATTCTGATATTGTTTATCCTATTTCAGTTCTCCAAGTCCTCCAAGTCTTCTGTTGGCAGATTTGTTTTGTATCTAAAATGTTGAGTTTATATTCTGTATACCCTGTTCATCTTTTAACCCTGAATATTCTAACATTAACAACTTCAACCTCTTTTCCCAGCATGGATTATTTGTTCTTTAATGTCTTTTTATGAGTCTGTGATTGAAGTAAGTATTACTTTCACTGATTGAATTTCCTCTATGAGAAGAAGAATTGGTGATTCAATACATGACAGCAGCGTGCAGTCTTCTTTTTTCTCAGGGGAAAGCAGATCTGGTTTAATTCTTTTAACTCCTCTGGACAAAGATTGTTTGAGTGCCTCTTGTTATGTTTTTGTGATACTACTTTTGGCCACCCACCCCTGCACATACACTCTGCTATACAACATTTGAGAGTTCATGTGTGTCAGTAAGACTTGGCAGAGCTGACATATTTAAGAGATGATTCAACAAAGCATTTAAGCACATGCTTAATTTTAAACACATTAATAGTTCTCAAGTCAATGGGGATGCTCATGTGCTGAAAGTTAAATATAATGGTTCCTGGAATGGGGGCTTCTGTGTCCATCATGTGGTGGTCTAACTGAATTGCTAGGTAAGCTGGCAAATGATACACATTTCAGTACAGCCAAATGTAAAGTCATATATCTAGGAATATAGAACATAGGCTATACTACAGGATGGGGGACCCAATCCTGGGAAGCAGTGACTCTGAAAAAGACTTGGGGGTCATGGTGGATAATCAGCTGATCACGAGCTCCTGCGGTGATGGTGTGGCCAAAAAGGCTAATGCAGATCATGAACAGGGGACTATCTCACAGAAGTAAGGAGGTTATTTTACCTCTGTATTTGGCACTGGTGTGATCACTACTGGAATACAATATCCAGTTCTGGTGTCCACAATTCAAGGAGGATGTTGATAAATTGGAAAGGGGTTAGAGAAGAGCCATGAGAATGATTAAATGATTAACAAACATGCCTTATAGATATGCACTCAAGATATGCTCAATCTATTTAGCGTTACGAAGAGAAAGTTAAGAGATGACTTGATCACAGTCTATAAATACTTATATGGGAAACAAACATTTGATAATGTACAATTCTTCAGTCTAGCAGACAGGGGTATAAAAAGATCCAATGGCTGGAAGATGAAGCTAGATGTTTGTACAGCACAAAACACAATGGAGTCCTGGTCCATGACTGGAGCTTCTAGGCAATATGAAAATATGAATACTAATAGACAAATTTAGACGAGAAATAAGGTGCACATTTTTAACAGTGAGGTAGATTAATAATTGGAACAACTTAAGAAGGGCTGTGGTGGATTCTCCATGACTGGAAATCTTTAAATCTTGATTTGATGTTTTTCTAAAAGATATGCTTTACTTCAAACAAGAATTAATTCAGGGAAATCCTGTGGTACACAGAAGGTCAGACTAATCAATCACAACGGTCCTTTCTGGCCCTAAAGTGTATTGATCTATAAATACTGTGTTTCCAAAAAGTCAGTAATTTTGTGATTCTGATTCTAGTCAGTAATATAGCATGCACACCCACTTCTACAGTACATCAACATTGCCAATGATAAAACATTACAGTTTAATAAAAAAGAATCTATGCTGGAATTTACACTATCTTTCAAATATGAAATTAAAAAAAAATACCACCATAGTATGAAATGAGAGAACATGGGAAAGTCCCACACATTTTGGTTTCATTCTCTATTTTTAAGTGAATAATATTGTTGATTAATGAGCTAACTGATCAGCAACATTTAGATAGCACCTTTTTTTAATTGCCCTAATGACACCAGAGATGGCAAAGTTCACTTCTGGATATCATCACCAACAGGAGCAAACAATGAGAGCAAAATGTTAAAACAAGTGAAAGGAAAAGGTCACCATACAGTAGATATAATACCAAATGCACCATGAGAACCCAAAGAGTGGGTCCTGTGTTTGTTACAGCCAGCACATCCACTTTACTCTCACAAACACATTCACAGATGGGAGTGCTTCTTTATTTGTACCTTTCTTTTTTCCAGAAATGTGTATGTGTGTCCTCCCTTCCTAATGCACTGAGTGGGTGTACAATTTGTCTCAGAGGGGCATTCAGCCTCATGATTAGAATTTACAAGTCCATCTTCCAAAGTGGATTTCAGACAGCAGCTGTAGCAGAGATAGCAAGTTGTGGCTGACATTAACACAGAACCTGTAAATCTGGGGAATTTTTACACCTTTGATTAACAAGCTGCATATCCATAGAGAATAATACAATAATTCAGTTTTATGTTAGGTATACTTTTCTTGGTTGTTAAATTAATTTCCCAAAGATATTAGAATTTACACTATGGGATCATGCTCTTTCTCTCTTTCTCTCTTAACTATATTTTAAATTAATTTAGTGCTCGTGAAAGATGCTGGATTAATAGCCTTTGGGTCTGAAATTCTTTCTTATGCACATAACAAGAACAGCATGGAAAGTAGCAGTAGTGTAAGCTTCCCTGCACTGCTGTGATTGCACAGACCTAACGTGGAGGCCCCACATCTCTAGGGTGACTTGGGAGGGGAGTTTATTCTCAATGTCCTTTTAGGGGTAGATTTCCAAAGGCACAAATGGCAGTTAGGCACCTATCCTCATTGATTTTCAAGTGCCATTTGTGCCTTTGAAAATGTATCCCCTAGTTTTTGACCTCTCTGCTAAAACTGCCAACAAAAATGTCAGTGGGGATGGTAGTTTTGGTGATGACCATTATCATCAAGAGTGATTTAGGGGGAGCAGTCAAAGTCCTCAGGCCTTGAGTCAGCCAGATACTGAAGAATGTGCCTAAAGTTTAAGCATATCAATAGTCTCACTGAAGTCCAGAGGACTATTCATATGCCTAAAGTTCCACACCTGCTTAACTACTTTGCTGAATCAGGGCCTCAATCAGGATCCAGGCCTCATTGCTCTAGATATAGTGCAAGCACATTAAGAAACATAATTTCCACAAAGCAGCCTTACAGGACGCAACCAATGATTGTAACCAAGAGGCAAAGGGGTAACAGTAATAAGTTCATGCACTTGTGTGGGCCAATTCTTGTGCAACTGGATGTTTCTGAGTCATTTAAAATTATTTTTAACGGCAATTAAATATCAGCAGACACCACTGAGAACTAGAGTTCTCACCTTATCTCACCCTGGCCCCAGAACAACTTCTTTTACTTAGACCATGAACTGATGACTTCATGATTTGTGCCAACTCAAACTTGTGATCTTGAGGTGAAAGGTCCTGTATTGTATTTCTGTCCTGAGTCCTCAAGCCCCACTTTGTGAACATGTTTTCAAGTGATGAGAAACCTGTGTTGGTAGTGATAACAGTAATCAAAAAGAAGCAGAGTTGATCAGTTATGTCTCATAAACACGGAAAAGAGCTTATTTCGAAAATGACCAACTTTTAATTTAGAAAGGTATTTTTGGAACTGATTTATCTGGTATTTAACTCATTATTATGTTTATGATTACATCAGAGAATCACTGAGGTATTGCTTAGCCATCTAAATAAAAAATGTGCAATTATTATTTCAGAACATAGATAATGTTAACCTAACTTTGTAGAATGGATTCACGTTAAAAATATAAACACTTGCAATTTGTAGAGGAATCTGTTTTTTTTAACTTGTCCATATAGTTAACTCTTATACAGAAATTAATTCCATCATATTTACTTGATAGTAATTTAGATTATAAGCTCTAACGTTACATCATAAACTCTTTGGGGGCAAGAACTGTACACCTGTGTATTTGTACTGCATCTGCAACCATAGGTACCTGATCTTGTTTACATCCTTTAGGAACTGCCACATACAAAGAGTATTAACTTTTAATATCTATTGTGTACTTTAACATATGTGAATAACCATGGACTATTCTTTGCAGCAGTATCATGATGGCCATGATGCGGATGCTTCAGCTATAATTTTTTATTAATTGAGGCAAATTACATGAGAGTTCGCTGGCTGAGTTGGATGCACATTCCTACTTTATCTTTATTGCATTTAGAGCCTGATAATGCTGGGAGATACTCCAAAACTCTTGCATATACAATTTGAGAGAGGTAGCAAACAATGTTTTTTCTTGTTTCCTTTAACAACCCTTCCCACACATATACATATGTAACAAACAGTATGCTTTTTCTCTGAAGTAGGTTTGTTGCTATGTACATCTGTGACATGTAACTCTAAACACTGAGCTGTACTTTGTATTAGTACAGCTTGAGCATAAGCATTTAGCAAGAGTATATTTGTGGTTGTTTTGTATAGGCCATCACATGGCTGGGCACTGGGAGTGCTGTTGTTCTGTATAAACTTTACAGTGTTTTGCCCAGGCATGATCTTTATTTGCTTTTTTGTGGTGTCTGAAATCCTGCAAGTGCCCATAGCATTTTGCAAGCCTCAATCAGCTTCCATTAGTATCCTTTCTTTCTGCTTTTTTGTGAGTCACACCCAACACAATTTTGGCCCCTGCCATATTATTTTCAGTGTTACTCATATTTTTGTACTTTATCTCAGTTCTGATATATATTTGTCAATCCCACATGCTTCCAAGTGAGGATGAGACCACAGTTAGTGCCATTCAAATATTCTTTTCAGGGTTACAATAATTCCTAAATATTATTAAGTCTTCATTCAGAGTAAATGTGTCTTCCTTTGTTCACTGGGCTATGGTGTTCTACATACCTCAACAGCTCCTTCACCCATTCTACAAAGTAGGATTGCTACTTTGCAATCCTCTTCTTTTATCTGCTACAGAAGCTCCCACAAAGATTATGAAGTGTTACTCATATCTTCTTCAAAATTCTGCCACATCATGATGGTGGGAGAGGTTTGCAATGATCTATACTTAATGCCTCATCTTAGCCGTGAGGTTTTAGCATTTATAATCTCTCCTTCCCTCCCTCCCCATCATGTTCTTTAACAGGGTAAGAAAATCCTTAAAGAGGCACAGGAACAAATCTACACTGACACACCCCCAGAGCCCCTACCAGGGGTATTCTACATGCTACCCAAAATCCATAAACCTGGGATCCTGGACGCCCCATCATCTCAGGCATTGGCAACCTGACAGCAGGCTTATCGGGCTATGTAGACTCTCTCCTCAGGCCCTACACTACCAGCACTCCCAGCTATCTTCGAGACACCACTGACTTCCTGAGGAAACTACAATCCTTTGATGATCTTCCAGAAAACACCATCCTGGCCACTATGGATGTAGAGGCCCTCTACACCAACATTCCACACAAAGATGGACTACAAACCATCAGGAATAGCATCCCTGATACCATCACAGAAAACCTGGTGGCTGAACTTTGTGACTTTGTCCTCACCCACAACTATTTCAGATTTGGGGACAATTTATACCTTCAAGTCAGCGGGACTGCTATGGGTACCCGCCCGGCCCCTCAATATGCCAACATTTTTATGGCTGACTTAGAACAATGCTTCCTCATCTCTCATCCTCTTACGCCCCTACTCTACTTGCGCTACATTGATGACATCTTCATCATCTGGACCCATGTGAAGGAGGCCCTTGAGGAATTCCACCAAGATTTCCACAATTTCCACCCTACCATTAACCTCAGCCTGGACTAGTCCACACAAGAGATCCACTTCCTAGACACTACGGTGCTAATAAGTGATGGTCACATAAACATCACTCTATACCGGAAACACACTGACCGCTATACTTACCTACATGCATCCAGCTTTCATCCAGACCACATCACAAGATTTATTGTCTATAGCCAAGCTCTAAGATACAACCGCATTTGCTTCAATCCCTCAGACAGAGACAAACACCTACAGAATCTCTATCAAGTGTTCTTAAAACTGCAATACCCACTTGGTGAAGTGAAGAAACAGATTGACAGAGCCAGAAGGGTACCGAGAAGTCACCTACTACAAGACAGGCCCAACAAAGAAAGTAACAGAACGCCGCTAGCCGTCACATACAGCCCCCAACTAAAACCTCTCCAGTGCATCATCAAAGATGTACAACCTATCCTGAAGGATGACCCCTCACTCTCACAGATCTTGGGAGACAGGCCAGTCCTCACTTACAGACAGCCCCCCAAGCTGAAGCAAATACTCACCAGCAACTACACACCACACAACAAAAACACCAACCCAGGGACCAAACCCTGCTACAAACCCAGGTGCCAACTCTATCCACATATCTATTCAAGGGACACCACTATAGGACCTAATCACATCAGCCACACCATCTGGAGCTTGTTCACCTGCACATCTACCAATGTGATATATGCCATCATTTGCCAGCAATGCCCCTCTGCCATGTACGTTGGCCTAACTGGACAGTCTCTACACAAAAGAATAAATGGACACAAATCTGACATCAGGAATCATAAGATTCAAAAACCAGTAGGAGAACACTTCAATCTCTCTGGTCACTCAATAACAGACCTCAAAGTGGCAATTCTTCAACAAAAAAACTTCAAAAACAGACTCCAACGTGAAGCTGCAGAACTGGACTTAATTTGCAAACTAGATACCATCAGATTAGGCCTGCATAAAGACTGGGAGTGGTTGGGTCATTACAAAACCTAAAATTAATTTCCCCAATACTAATTTCTCCCTACTGTTACTCACACCTTCTTGTCAACTCTCTGTAATGGGCCACTCTCTTACCACTTCAAAAGTTACTTCTCCTCCCTTGGTATCCTGCTGTTAATTGATTTATCTTGTTAGACTGACCTAACACTTGGTACAGCAACCCCCCATCCTTTCATGCATTTATACCTGCTCCTGTATCTTTTACTTCATACATCTGATGAAGTGGGTTCTAGCCCACAGAAGCTTATGCCCAAATAAATGTGTTAGTCTCTCAGGTGCCACAAGGGCTCGTTTTTTTTTTTTTGGCTGATACAGACTAACCCGGCTACCACGGAAATCTAACAGGCTTGAGTAGCTGTGGGCTGCTGTCTGTGTATGTGCTGCAGCCACCAGTGCTCCATGACTCTGAAACAATCACTAAGGACAGAGCTGAGTATATCTGAACGATTTACTCTTTGGCTGAGATTTTCAAGAGTGCCCAGGGAGTTGGGCCCCCAACTCTCATTGAAATTCAGTGGATGCTGGGCACCAAACTCTTTTCGGCTACTTTGAAAATTCCAACCCTTATTAGTAAACAATATGAGAAAATTGCAGGTACCTGTGCATCTAGAGTCTTTTGCTCCTGAGACACAACTTGGTGCCTCTGCAAATATCTCCTTAAAGATACAAAACATAATATTCCAGTCTTGGTTGGATCAGCTTCACGGGTTGTTAAATTTGCTAGGACTTTTAAGTAAGAAATCTGCAGGGTCTGTTCTTCCACTGATACAGATATTGTTCCCGAATCTAATCAGAGCATTTGCCAAAAACAAAATAAATCCTGGAGACAATGATAACCTTAACTCTACTCATGCAGCCTGAGGCTTTCAGATAGAATTGAAAGTGGAACAGAGCTATCTAGTTACTTCAAAGTGCTCTTTTCTTGGTCTTGTGGTTCAGACTGCAGTGTGGGCCATAAAATTCCCAGAGCTTAATCCCATCATTAGACACACATGCATAGAGCTAGCCCAAACGGCCTAGAAATAGTACTCTGCATTTCAGTATAAGCATCCCAGGCACCTTCCATATCATTGGCAGGGACTGAAAACACCATGGAAGGATTTGTGTAGCTTCATTTGGGGAAAGGCGACTGATATGAACTTAACAGCAATCCTATTGTTAATGAAAAAGAGATATTGATTAGATTTGAAGTGAATCCAATCCAGACAAATGATCGAATATGAAGGTGAAGAAGGAAGTGAAACTGAGATTGATTACTACCTCTTCCAGGGTATCTCAGGTCCCCAGTAGGGTTGTGGAGAGCCTGTGAAGGGATGGGGGAAAGATACATTATACAGCAGTGCTTGGCCATATACCTGTGAAATCGTGCATGTGTATAAAACCACATTAGATAATAGTTGACTTTGTATAAAGATACATATCTGAAGGCAGGAACACAATCTTTCACCCTGTCAACCAACCTACAAAGAGGAACTGATGACTGGTACAGGAAACTGCACACATCTCACCATATTGAATGAAAGAAGGGAAACAAATACATATTTATTGGAGTAAATGAAGATGTTAAAGGTGGGTCTGAAGAATGCAGCCAAAGAATGGAGATTTTAGCAATAGACCATGACTAGATACCAAGGGATGATTTTTCTGCTATTCTTGTAATACTTTCTATTAAGGAAAATGAGCACCAATATTATCACAAAAATGAAATAGCTGTTATTGTGTTAAAGACTTATATGCTTATACCTTTAGGGCCCCTCTTCCTGGTAAGGCTGCAGAAAATTTTATAACAGATTTTTTACTTTCTTCAGTTTGTAGCTTCCATATTAAAAAAATAATAAGCCCCATCACTTAAAGCAGGTCAGTGTCAACATTTAGTTGCACTGGTTTGTATGAACCACCAGAATGCCTTACATGCCAACGTAACATACCTTGTAACAATGTACCTTAAAGCAATTCATGACATTTTTTTTAAAGACAATCTGTTCAAAGGCGAACTTGGAGAATCTGCTTTCGAAGTCAACAGTTCCAAGAAAAACAGTAGGCATTAGGCCAGGGTATATAGGGTCACAATAAGTATTTGCTATCTCTCTCTTGTCTAATTTAAATATTGTCATTTGCCCTAAGGGATGTTACTTCACAGTGCTCTCCTGGAGAGACTTTTCTAGAACTTAGAATGTCAGACTTATGCATGTGGGGTGAGAACTTAACCAGCCACTTTCTCCGTGCATATCATGAGTTTGTAACTGAAATCACTTGATAGGGAAATGTGGTAAAAAGTCTTAGTGGTCTTTGCTTTATGACATTTACATTCTATCTGTTCCTCTCCATTTTCATTGCTAACATCCATGGGTGGTGGGTATAATAGAGAGGGGAAGAGGCGGGGCGACCACGGCCCAGGTGTCCGATGGCAGAGTTACCCCACCTCTTCTCCTCTCTGCTGGGAGTGAGCTTCCACCGGAAGTTTTTGCTTATTTATTATGCACCATGCAGGTTCCCAAGCGGCTGAGGAGGCGGTATCTGCTACTCAGCTTCCTGTGTCCCTTGGACTCCCCAGGGAGATTACTGGTGAACCCAGGAAGCTGAGTAGCAGATATCACCTCCTCAGCCACCCAGGAACCTGCATGGCCCATATAAAAGCTCAGCTGCCTGGTTGCTCCTCTCTAGCACTCCAACCCCCTCTCTGGAGGGCCTGTTCCTCCTCTCTTCTCCACTCAGCCCCCTCCCTGCTCAGCCCTTCCGCTGCAGCTCGCTGCATCCCTCCTGAGCGGGGAGGTGATGAGGGACACATGCAGTGAGGGGCGGCAGGGGACCGAGCGGGGAGGAGGGGAGAAGGAGAGGAGGGATGCATGTGGCGAGCAGGGAAGGGGCTGAGTGGGCGGGGGCAGGACCTGAGGTGGAACAGGGGTGGAGTGTGGGTGGGGCCGCAGGCAGAAGAGGTGGGATGGGGAGCTAGCTTCCCCCAGGAGAAGCTTTGCCCGCCGCCCATGCTCACATCTGTATGTAGGTCCTGATTGTGATTTATTTTGACTACTGCAGTCTCCTCTTCCCCCATACTCCAAAACTCTCACCTTCCACACATCCAAATGCTGCCATAAGCTCATTTACTCTGTGAACATCAATGACCACCTCCAGTTTCTCTTCAGACTCTTTCGCTGGCTTCCCCTCTCCTCTGCATCAGATTTAGGTCCCTTGTCCTGGCCTTCAACTTCGAAGTCTATCTTTCCCTTCTTGTCTTCTTCATTCCCCTTTTTCTAAGATATGCAACTAATTCCCCCCCCCCCCCCGCCCCTGTCCTTCTCCCACACGAGCTGCTATGCCTTGCTACAACCCTTTATCCTGGATTCCCTTCCACTTTGATCTGGGTTCACAATACTTGCATCACCAAGTCCTCCATTTAAACACATTTAATTCTATAGGCCTAGGAATCTGAGTCCTCCTCATACAAAGAAAGATAACATTCAATTAATCTGATTGTTTTTCTATTTTTGACAATTTTGTTTGTCGTATTTGATCAGTTTTAATTGAGAGAAAGAGAAATAAAGATAGATCAGATAATGAAAGATAAACAATTGAATGAATTACTGTAAATAAAATAAGTGGGGTGGTGGTGGTGGGGAACCTGTGGTGCTAACATGATGGATACCCATCTTCACTATTCCTTCACATTGTCTTTCACTATATTCCATCATTCAAGTCTTTGCATATTGCATAGTCAGCTCATAAAATCATCCAGGCAGGTATCTTGTCTTCCTAACATGCGTGTCTGTAGAGCATTAGCACGCTGCTGCAGCTGAAGCAAACAAGTCTGTATTCTGCTCCTTCTCAACCAGATATGTTCATAAGAGATTAGCCTCTAGTGTTGCTCTGTTGAAGTAAGGAATTCATTTAAAGCAAGATTCTTCTTGATGTTTGGAGTGATGAGTGGTATATAAATTTGCAATTAGATATGTGAGAAAGAAAAGAGAAAGTCTAGGGATGCATTTTGTGAAATGGGTACTGATTTGGAAATCACCTGTTATAATTGCACAGGGGAAAAAAAACATAATTCTGGTTCTGTGGGCAATGTTCTGTCTCTTTGTGTTTGGATACAATTTCTAACACAGAAAGAATGATTAAATTTTACTACTCTCTCTTCAAGGGATTTAAAACCAAATTGACCCTGATATTCTACATCTGTTTCATGAGACATAATAAAAGCTACTGTTAGGGAAATATAAGGTACTAAAAAGATTTGCTTAGCTTCAGCCTTCAAAAACTAGCTAATCAAGTACCATGGTCGTGTAGATTAATCAAGGATTCTTTAATTGGTGGTGACTTTGGTTTTCAGAGGTACATTGTACTGCTCAGTTCAGCTGTAGTAAGCTCACTGGGAAAAGAGACATTGCAGTTTAATACAATAGAATTTTACTTAATGCTAGAAAAAGATGTAGAAAAGAGGCTGTGGGACGTGGTTTCATCAGCAGGCAACTCACCTCATGCCTTTTTCTCTTTTCTTTCCTCCTGCTATTCTTAAAGTTCCGACTGTAGAGTATCTATCAAGGCTGCAGCGTATCTGTGTGAGATACAGAACACTCTAATTGGTATAAAACAAAACGATTCAGTACTTCAGAAGGGCAGTTCTACAACTAAAGGCACTGTACTGCCAACAAATAGTAACATGCATTTCAGCACTAAACAAACAGATTGCAGCTCCTGTGTATTAGAACTGGGATACTCGTTCTTAGCAGAAGCCCCAGAAAACTGAACAGGCCATTTTCAATAGTATATATTCTAGATACAACTCCAAAACTATTAGACTTTATTGGTTATTTTTATTGGTTATTTTTATTTTAGGCATGTGTTCAGGGACAGCTGGATAACTGTATCTCTGCTTCCTCCATTACGAAATTCATAGGTCATCGAGTTCAATTGTCTACATGCACCAGAATCCATCACTCTATACGGAAGGCATTTATCACCTTGCTAAGTGCTGTAAGTAGACAAGCCTTTTTATCATACCTATCCTTAAACACCATTAGTGATCGGGCCTCCATTACTTGCTTTAATGGATCAATCAGTTAGTTATCTGACTGGCCTTCTTGTTAAAAGCTTTGCACTAAAGACTAATATTAATTTTCTAATCTTTCACCTTGTCTTCCCAAAGTTCTGATTTCATCCATTTCCCTCTTTTAGGCCCTAATCCTTCAAACACCTATGTACTTGTTTAATTTAACACATGAACAATCTCATTAAGTAAATGGGACTACTCATGTTCAGAGAGCTAAGCAGATGCATAAGTGTTTGCAAAACTGGGGGATTAGATTGTAAACCCTTAAGGGCAGAGACTTTCTGCATTTTGTACTCTGCTTTGGAGATTGCTAGCACTTAACAAATATTAATAATAATTTCCATTCATTATGCTTTATTTTGCTGCTCCAAACTATGATGAATTGGGGCTCTGTATGCACAATTTAGGAATTCTGTATGAGATTATGAGCCTCTCAGTGTCAGGCTGGAAACTCCATTTTGAAGGTGCAGCTTTTTGCCTTCACTGTGGTCTGTTTGCCTCCATGTTACACTGAAGACCCAACGCACAGAGATACAGGGCTGACAACAGATGGTATTTGACTAAGTACTCAACCATTAGCAATCTATTCACTCTAGATAAAAGTGAGGTCCCTACCCAGGAGAAGTGGTTAGCAGGGATGAGTTGCCTTAGCAATGAAATTGCGTGGCAGAGATTTGTGCTCATCTGGGGAAGCTGGCAAGAATATAACATGAAAAAGAGGGGTAAAGAAGTTTAACAGGGCAGAAGGTGTTCTGCCCAGGTACTATTTTCTCCAGTCCATGATGCAAGGACCATATCAAAGTGTGACCGCTTGCGTGAGGTAGGGAATGCTCTACCTACCTTTCTGGACATGGATGGTTCCTAAGGATTCCCAAAAGAAGGGTGAGATAGAAAGTGGCATGTGTGTAATGTTTAAAATAATCTGTACTCTCCAGTGCTTTAAGCAATTAAGATATAGAGCAAATGTGTTAGACTCTGAGCAAAGTGTCATTCTGTGCAGTACCTGCTTCACACACAACTGCTGTGTGGCTCAGATAGTTAAACTGTAAACCAGAAGTTTTACCCCTTGTGGTGGGACTCTGGGAGAGGGTATGTTTAAGTGGAGGTGGGAGTCTGAAGGGTCCCTATTGAACACAGGTGCCAGGAAGCTGGACAGTGGGTTCCAACTCTCGGAAGGGGGTGCCCAATAGAAGGTCTGCACCATGGGAGTGTGAGTCAGGACTCCGAGTTTGGGGTAGCAGCTGGACTCCATTCAGGCTCTGTAAGCTTAAAACACCCAGGGGATCCAGGACACAGAGCCTTTTTTCAAAGAGTTATTTTGGGTTAACTGTAGTTAACAAATTGGACATGTGTTCACAAGGAGACACAGCTGTTATTGTGGGAGATATTTTACAGATGTATTGTTTTTAAATAGTGAGGTAACAATAGCTATGGGCTCATTTTGGAAAGTACTGTGTCCTCAATTTCCATTGCCCTCACCAAAATTTGAGGGTGTGCAGCATGTTGCTGGATTAGACCCTCTATGTAAAGTGTTACTGACCCTGAAAATGAAATAATGTGTACAGTTTTGATCACCTCAGCTACACTGTATGGTTGAGGGAATTTAATGTACAATACAAGCTGTAACCGTTACAATTTTTTGAGAGCGTGATGCATATTTGTTTCAAAGAATGATCATATTTTACCTTTATCTACATTGAGTCTCCTCCCATTAAGTGTGATCATTGAGGATGGATTAAAGCTAAATGGGAACCAAATCCACAAAACATTCTGAAAGCTCCTTGGAGAGGCACTTCCATGTAGGCCAGGGGTCGGCAACCTTTTAGACGTGGTTGCCGAGTCTTCATTTATTCACTTTAATTTAAGGTTTCGGGTGCCAATAATAAATTTTAACGTTTTTTAGAAGGTCTCTCTCTCTAAGTCTATATATTCTATAACTAAACTAATGTTGTATGTAAACAACATTTTCAAAATGTTTAAGAAGCTTCATTTAAAATTAAATTAAAATGCTGATCTTACGCCGCCGGCCCGCTCAGCCTGCTGCTGGCCTGGGGTTCCGTTCACCTAAGCCAGTAGCAGTCTGAGCAGGGCCTGCAGCTGGGACCCCGTGTGTGAGGAGGGTGCAGGAATCAGGGCAGAGGGGTGTAGGCTGGGTTTGTGGGGGTGCTCCCAACCCCCTGCCCTGAGCGGCTCACAGCAGGGGCTGGAGGGGATATGCCCTGATTCCACCCACCTTCCCAAGGTCCCTGGAGCAGAGAGCACGCTGCAGCTCCGCTTTTCCCTCTTCGCCTCCATAGCAAGGGCCTTCAGCTGATCCGCCGCAGGGAGGGAGAGAAGGAGGGGCAGGAACCCAGCATGCAGGGGGAAGAGATGCGGGGAAGGGGAAGCCTGCCTGCCCTGCAAGGAGAGAGCGGGGGGCAGAAAAGAGCGGGCCAGGCAGGATTTTTAATGGCACGCTGTTGTCTGCTGGGGTCCAGCAGACAGCATTGTGCCATTAAAAATTGGTTTGCATATCGTCTTTGGCACATGTGCCATAGGTTGCCAACCCCAATCTAGGCCCTTTTACAGAGTCTGTAACTTTTAATACAGACCAGCTAGTCTAATCCCACTCCCAGCAAGTGGTGGATGGTAAATTGAGATTCCTTAAGTAACTTTAGTATTTTGTAATTTGCTTTTGTTTGTATAATTTATTAGCAGTCTTCCCCTGCTAATTCAAACTCTTGGAATAAAGGATTGAGGGTCGTGTCTTTGCTTCAGCTCTCTCACACTAGGTCACTGACATAAATATCTATCTCTATGAATAGATCCTCACCTCAGGGCTGCCTCCTTCCACATAAACAAACTGATACCCTTTTATAAGCATGTATCTAAAGAGTCAGTTTAAGTCACTAGTCCTCCAGTCAGTTTGTATGTGTCCCTTACCTAAAGCAGGTTGACAGTTATTTGTCCAAACTATTTTCTGCCATTTCATTTTCATAGAAACATATTGATTTCGACAAAATATCTGAGGCCTAGGATGGAATTAACATGTCTCTCACACACACAGAAAGATACCTCCACCACAGCCCCAGAGTAGCCAATAGCTTAGTGGCTAGAGTAGATGCGGGGAATGGGGGAGACGAAGAATCAAATCTCTGCTCTGACTGATTGACAACAGGGACTGGAATTTGGGTATTCTAGAGTGTCTCTCTCGTGTTCACAATTTTTTGTTAAGGTCTCACTGGTGTTGTGCCTTTGCAACAAATTTAAAAACTTCATTTTTTTCAAAAAACAGAATTGTTGTTTTCTGGCCTACCTTCAACCTCCTGCACTTGAACTTGAAATGTCTGCTCATATTAGGTAAGTGGGTTGTCTCACTTTGTCCAGCTGAATCCAGGAAACTCTTTTTTTTAAAACAGGAAAGGGCTCGGGTGGTCTGAAGTGCCCATCATCTGGTGTCTCATTCTTATTTAAGTATCTTTAAGCCATGAGCTATAGAAGGCATATAATGCAGTAGCTACTGATTCCTTCTCTACAGGTTCCTATCTCAGATATTTATTTTCATATTACTTTCATGTCTTTATTTCTTTTATGACCACATATATCCGTTTCTAACTATATTTTCCCAGACTTCACTTGTTGGAATGACATCTCATTTCTGTTTTGGTTAAAAAAATAAATATCAGATACTACAAAATGTTTATAATAAAAGTAGTGTCCTAGTCATACTGAATTGTAGTTTGCACAAGAAAAATAGGATATTTGTAGATGTGATTGCACAGTGTTCGGGTATATTAGAGGTTTAAAGTTAAGAAGAAAACAACCTTAGGTTGGACTAATGTATTTCATTTGGAGGAAGAGAGGATTTCTAGTTTTATATGGAAACATTGAAATGCTGATTATGTTTCAGGAGACACATGGGTTGCAGTATTCCTTATTATTATTGGAAATAAGACTTGCATCTTTGGGGGAACGCAAACAATTCCAAAGAAAGGATGTGGAAATACATTTTGTTTCCACATTTTTCTCCCATGCTTGTGATTATTGCTGACAGGTTTCAGTTTCACAGGCAGAATTATCAAGAAAGGAAGACTACAGAATCATAAATTTGGATTAAAACACATTATTTATTGGGAGATTTTCTGTCTGAAGCTTGGAGAGATAGACTAATGTGTGGGTTGAGAAATGAAGTCAGAGAAGTAATTGCTTTCAGAGATGCAGCTAACATGCCAGGAATACACTGAAATTTACAATGCATCGGTAGTATAAAATAATGCCTTAGAACTAAAAGGAAGCTGATACCTCTGCATAATAATGGCCTGCATGGAAATGAACATTATAGCTAACTGCTCAAGGTGTAGGAAGAATAATCACATGGCACTGAGTGTTGTTGGTTTAGGTCTCAGCAGCTGATTTACATTACCAAAACTGAGTTGACCCATTTTCTCCTTTTTCTGCTCCAAGTCAGAATATCTTGTGCTTTCAAACCTCAGAGCATCTTTTTACTATTAGTGTGGTATGAACTGCAGTGTTAACTTTCCTTCTCTCTCTTTTGGGGGCAATAAGTGTGTGTGTGTGTGTATGGGGGTGTCTGAGAGAGATTTTCAAAGGCACAAAGGGCAGTTAGTTGCCTAATTCCTGCTGAAATTCAATGGGAATTAGGTGCCTATTTCTGATTTTGTACTTCTGAAAATCCCAGATTTCACTGGATTTCACTGGAGACAGTTGGCACCTTCCATAACTCAAAGCACCCATTTAGTAAAGTCTAATAAAATTTCCAATGGCAGTCTCTGAACAATAGGTTCTCCCACAAAGAACTGAAGACAATCTGCACAGACTTATCATTAACTACTACTTATGCACAGAAAAGCCCATCTTCAATCACCAAGCCTTCTCTATCAACCTCCATGCTCTTCCAATGCCTTTCAGAAATGATGGGCTTTGCAACATGCCTGGAAGATTAATATACCCAAGTTCTGATAGACCAAAGAAGAAAGTAAATTCCAGGATCAAGGGACCCTCATGCAGGACACTTGCTAGTAGGGTCCTCTCATAATGTCAAGGGACCTCTACCTCAGGCACCTCTACTGAGCTCATCTATGGGCTTGTCTTCATTACCAGGGAGATCAGTGCTGCCGTAATTGATGCCGTGGGCGTCCATTTAGTGGTGTAATGTTATTGACATGAACTGTGACCATATAGATCATTGTTGCAACTAGAGTCCTAAGGCCTTGTACCAGAGGAGGTCAAGTGGGATGTCTATGGAAAGGTTGTAGTTTGCTGGTTATGCTTATACTGTCTGTATGTGTGCATCATTTTTGTATTTGAAGTTATGAATATGGGCTATGCACTTGTAGCTCAATGTGTTTGATTCTAAGTAGCCTCAGTGAAGCATTTGGTCAGCGTCTTGAGAAAGGACTATTCTCAGTAAGTGCCCAATCAAGAAACCCTTAACTGACAATGGACTTTGTGGAGATGCCAATCCACATCTGAGCCTTCCTGGGAATGTTCAAACTAACATGTAAACAATGGCATCGGCCTGCAAAAAGCTGAAACATTCACAGACGTGACTTGTCCAGGTGGCTATAAAATCCATCTTGTTGCTGTGACTTTGCACAGAAGAGCAAAGGGGTTTCTGCCCAAAAGAGAGAATATAAAAGGCCCTGGAAGCCTCTCCATTTTGTCTTCAGCTGGATCACGAGATGGCCTCTCCACCCCCAAGAGATGCCTGAAAGAAACTGGAACAAAGGACAGTAACTACGGGGGTGTGAGTGATTGCTTGACCTAGACTAGGAAGGAGTTCCATCTGTGAAAGAAGCTTATTGGAACATATCTAAGGGTGAGATTTACTTGTATGCAGTTTCTTAATGTATTAGGCTTAGACTTGCGTGTTTTGTTTCATTTTGCTTGGTAACTTATTTTGTTCTGTCTATCGGTGTTACAGAGGACAATTTATGAGTTTACCCTGTATAAGCTTTATACAGAGTAAAACGGATTTATTTGGGGTTGGACCCCACTGGGAAGTGGGTATCTGGGTGCTGGAGACAGGAGTACCTGCTAAGTGGTTTTCAGTTCAAGCCTGCAGCTTTGGGGGACGTGGTTCAGACCTGGGTCTGTGTTTGCAGCAGGTCTAGCATGTCTGGCTCAACAAGGCAGGGTTCTGAAGTCCCAAGGTGGCAGGGAAAACTGTCTCAGAGGTAGTCTCAGCACAACAGGTGGCAGTCCCAAGGGGGTCTCTGTGACCCAACCAGTCACAAGTGGGTCTAGTGAAGACCCACTGAATCGACAGCAGAGTGCTCTCTGGTTGACCCCAGTACTCCAGCTCCCCGAGAAGAGTAAGGGAGGTCAACTGCAATGCAGCACAGTGAAGACACTGGGGTAAGCCCACCTAAACTATGTCAACTTCAGCTACATTATTCACGTAGCTGGAGTAGCGTAACTTAGGTCAACTTGCCCTGGTAGTGAAGACAAGCTCTAACACAGTACGGCATGGGAAGAGAGGTGGTCCCTCAAGTACCTAGGTTCAAAATCATATGGGGATTTAGGGCCAGGATTTCAAAAAAGCTCAGCATCAAAATATAAGTGGGCAGTACACAGATGTTGAGCTCATTAGAAAATATAACCATAAGCATCACAGTGGAAGCTTCTGAGAGCTAAGCATTTTTTAAAATATCACTTTTTATTAAGGTGCAAAATGGAAGTTGAATTCTTTTGAAAATCTGGGGTGAAATCCTGGCTCAAAGTCAATAGGAGTTTTGCCATTGACTTCAATGGGGCCAGGTTTTCACACCTCCGGTCCTTGGAGTTCAAGGTGTTGGATTTAACCTACCCCTGAAAACATACTGAAAGCCAGTGAAACTCTGAGCATTGGCATGATTTTTTCTGTGTGTGACACCACTCAAAAACAGGAAACTGCATCCCAAACTACAGTAGCTTGAGCTGAGCGGCCCCAAGATGCAGGTCCATGTAAAGTGCAACCATGTAAAGTATAGGGCTGAGCTGACAAAGGCATTGATCGTTGCAGCAAGGTCTGCATCAGAAGGAAAAGCTTGCAGTCTCTGGTTTGTCCTGCAAATTGATAGTGAGAATTAATCAAAGACCCTGCTAAAATTCCTGCCTGGAACTGTATCTGGTGAGCCAAAATAGAACCTTCCCTGGATCAAGACAATAGAAGAGTTAAGTTGCTCTATGCATACATTAAAAGCAACACACACAATTTACCTTCTCTTTGTCAAAGATGGCTCCGGCTATTTCCTTTCTTTTTTTGTCTAATTTAATGGGCATCTTGGATGATTAGAATTTTTTTTGTCTTAATCTGGTTTAGTCCCATTTACTGCTGATTGGTACAAGGCATTAATATAAAGAGACGATTTTCTAGTAGTTGTCACTTGAGGGACTAAAATAGATCACCTGGCTACAGATTGATTCCATGTGGAACGTTCGTTCTGTGCTTCTCTGAGCAAGATTTCTATTTCACTTGTTTCTTTGAATTCCTAACTGAGACAAAGGATTAAGTTTCAAGTCAAACTAACAAGTGTCCCTGCAAAGCAGAAAAATAAAGAGTGCTCAACACTTACTCCCTTTTATGGAATAAGGGGCTCAGGACCAGTCAACCCAGTTCCATGACATGGCCCTTTTAAGGAACAGGTGTTTAAGGCTACAGAAGACAAACTGGTGGATGCGGATCAGGGAGCTACCTTCAGAACAGGATAAAAACCCAGCTGTGAGATTACTCTGAGGGAGGAAGCAGGCAAGTTCTGTGAAGCAGGGCTAGAATCTGGGTGCTGAGGGGCTGGCGAAGCCAGCTTAAACCTTTACTGAAACCAGGAAGCAGGGGGAAGAAGTAGCCCCAGGAAAAAAGGCTGTGAAATCTCTTAGGAGGGAAGGGTTTCAGCCTCTTTTTATGAAGACTTAATACACGGACCCCAGAAAGGGAAATGTTTCAGAGTAGCAGCCATGTTAGTCTGTATTCGCAAAAAGAAAAGGCGTACTTGTGGCACCTTAGAGACTAACCAATTTATCTGAGCATAAGCTTTCGTGAGCTACAGCTCACTTCATTGGATGCATTCAGAAAGGGAAACGTTACTTTCAGTACTTCAGGCTATGAACAAGTTGTGCGAGAGAAGCAAGAGGGAGCGGAGTGGTGTGTCTGCAGAGCCAGCCTGTGCCATAAGAAGGCATGCTTCAGTGATTGCACCCTGCCACAGTTATTCACAAGGCCCTCCGATAATCAGAGGAGAGCCTCATTTATTCTCTTTCCCATTTTTATCCACTAACTGACTGCACTCATACTTAAGTCTCTCTTCTCTGGAAGAAATAGAGTGGAATACAATTCATATTTGTGTACCTCAAGAATCTGTCAGAACAGCACTGTACTTATGTAGCTAGGCCTTGCATGTTGTATACAGATGCTAATGATGGGTTCCAAAAGCCATAGTGCCTTCATATTATACTTGCTGTGTAAAGAGCAAGAGACATACCTATTGTAACCTTTGGTTTTCACAATTTGTACAGTATGGTATAATATGGGGGCTTTATCTGTTAGCTCCCCATCCTGCCACAAAGGGGTGCTACACCAGCTGAATTTGTCCCTCATATGCCACCACACTCAATTTTGTGTTCATCAGGCTTGTCATCTGGCCCTCTGGCTGGGTCCTTTAGTCTCTTTCCGCTTCCAGATAATAGGGCGTTGAAAGTTATTGGCTCAAGAGGGGGCTAGAAAGTCCTACATCTCCTGGGGTTAGGACCTCTTCTCCAAACTCTTTGACTAGAGCAGGTAGGGGAACCCCAGCCCATCCACTCCTTTGGATTCCAGCTCAGGGCCCTTGTTTGGCTCCTTCTCAGTCCCTTGCTGCTCCATGAACTTCCTCTCCTCCTCTGCAGGCTTTCCTCGCGTCTTCCTCTAGGAGTGCTGGCTTCTCAGGCAGCAACTTTTCCCCTGAGGCACTCGCTATCTAACTGAGGTCCTAAACCTTGTATCCTGCCCAGGTGTTTCCTGCCTCATTAACTGCCTCCTAGTGACTCAGTGAGTTACCTACTCTTAAGTGAACATGAGTCGCCTTATATCCCCCTTGTGGAGCTTGTCAGAAGTCGGCTGGGTCCTGACCCCTTCAAGTGGGCCAGCTACCCTGAAACACGGGTAAAAGGAGTTTGATTTGGGCGTGCAACCTAGCAAGCATTCATTATAACTTTCTTTGTGTCTGAAAACTGTCCATGGAGGCGTTATTGCTACAGCAATAGCAGCATTGTCCATAGTTTGGGGGCTCACTATATATTTGGAAATTTATGCACTTGCTTGGCAATTTCATGACCATATGAGGCATGCAAACTTATCTTATTTTTTGTAGACAAAGCACACACAAATGCAAAGCAAAAGCCAGAAGTTAAATATACAGTCTCTTATGTATCCATCTAATTATAAAGAGTTCAATCTTTGTTACTTATAGTGATCTAATAGAGTGCCATAAGGTACTAAATGTTTAGGAAAAAATGCAATGTACGTCTTGGTGTAGTCTGGCCTTTTACGTCCAGAAAAAATTATCACATATGTCATCAAGATCAAATACTTGTCTGTTATATGCAAGATGGCTGCAACATAATTACACCATTAACCAGAAAAACTGGATTGATAAAATAAGAAAGTTAAATATTGTTAATCAATTAAATAATATTAATGACAAAATACAGTTTGCTCTATTTTATAGGCCTTCTATTTCAAATAGTGTCTTAATTATTCCTGTTTCAGAGTAGAAGCCGTGTTAGTCTGTATCCGCAAAAAGAAAAGGAGTACTTGTAGCACCTTAGAGACTAACCAATTTATTTTGCAACAGAAAAGCTTGAAAAACAGACTCCAATGAGAAACTGCTGAGCTTGAATTAATATACAAACTAGATACCATTAACTTAGGTTTGAATAGAGACTGGGAGTGGCTGGGTCATGACACATATTGAATCTATTTCCCTAAGTTAAGTATCCTCATACCTTCTGTCAACTGTCTAAATGGGCCATCTTGATTATCACTACAAAAGTTTTTTTTCTCCTGCTGATAATAGCTCATCTTAACTACTTACAGGTTTCAGAGTAGCAGCCCTGTTAGTCTGTATTCGCAAAAGGAAACAGAGTACTTGTGGCACCTTAGAGACTAACAAATTTATTTGAGCATAAGCTTTTCATGCGTCTGATGAAGTGAGCTGTAGCTCACGAAAGCTTATGCTCTAATAAATTTGTTAGTCTCTAAGGTGCCACAAGTACTCCTGTTCTTTTAAATTATTCCTACATTTCTTATGTAATAAAATTGATGTTATGATTGATATTCCAATAGCATTTTTCTCACTGCACTGATGCAAATGTCTACAAGCACTGGAACAAATAAATCCTGAAAGCACTTTTAAAACAATATGCTCTGCTGTTAAATCACCATTACTGGGTGTTCTGTCATTAAGAGACTGTATAACTTGCTGTATCTCTTCCATCAGAATTGGGGCTGTGAGCACTATGGCCGCTAGAAAAAAGAGATCTGGTTGGATGAGTGGAGAGGTACGTGCAGGGGAGTTACTTAGCTAATCATTTTCTATAGTTTTTTAGATCAGTATTTGCCTCTCAAAGTTCACCCTACAAATTCTGAACAGCTTATCATACAGACTTTTTGTGCTTGTACAAACTTCATTGCTTTTAGGTATAGAAACTCTCTAAGTAAAAAAGCTTTAAATAACTTTTTTTTTTAAACATTCCTATAACATACGAGATGGGTTTACTTTACACTCCAGAAGTTTTCCTATTTTAGATGCACCAATTTGTCACTTTGATGTATTTCTCTGAAGCTTAACTTCTTCCCCTTTCTTCTGATTTTTATATAATCTGCTCTGTTTTAAGCATGAAAATGTTGATGTTTTCTTTCTGAAAATCCCGCTTTAGTTATTCTTATTATCCAATTATAAAATTAAACACTTTATAGGTTTTTTTTTCTGTACCACCTCAGACTCTGATCTTGTCTGATCTCACAAGTTAAATGGGGTTGTTATTTATTGTTTTATTTCTTGGTAAGCATTCACACAGTGCTCAGATGGACCTGATCAGTGTTTGGCTAGGATGTCTCTAAGGAATAGCTGGTACAGCATGAAATAGTCTGTGAGTCAATGGAAGGTATTCTCATTATTCAGAACTGATCCAGTGTTCCAGTATGAAGCAAGGAAAAGAAGCTCTTTATTGCCCCCATCATTCATGGGATTAGAGTTTACAACAGGCTTCCCAGTAACTGACGGAGTATCCCAATTGTCTTTCAGTCTAGCAATATTATTATTTAAATCATTTGTATCTTTCTGCTGAAAGACCATTTTCCCACCAGAAAATCTAATCTGTATATACTTGCATAACAAATGTCGACCAGTGTGGGATTTTTTCAAAGAATTTCAAGAGAAGGTCTGGAACTGTATAAAGGTGTCTTGGGTCCTGAACATTTTTATCTCAGATCTGCTTGACGCTTTATGCAGGGGAAACTTAAGGTATAAGACTGAGATCTCCAGTTCTGAGATCCGTTTCAGAGTACAGATGGTGAGCTTTGGAGTTGCAAAGAGTTCTTAGAATTAGTCCATAGGTTCAGTCCAACGTTCATATCCAGGGTGATCCAGGCCTTCTCTTGACAGCTCAGCATCCTTAGGTGAACCATAGGCAGTCATGGAGATTTTGAGGTAGACCTATTTCCAAAGAATCACCAGTAATTAGCTATAGGGATTAACATAAGACAATTGCCTGTTTTCCACCATTCACAGGTGATTTGCTATACATTTCAAAGAAAGATGAATACAGTGATATCACTATATTTACAGTTCATTTAAACGTTAGGCTCTCCTTTTGATCTCTAAAGTAACAGAATACAGCACACCAGCAATGCCCCTCTGCCATGTGCATTGGCCAAACTGGACAGTCTCTACGCAAAAGAATAAATGGACACAAAACAGACTTCAAGAATGATAACATTCAAAAACCAGTTGGAGAACACTTCAATCTCCCTGGACACTCAATTTCAGACCTAGAAGTCACAATTATTCAATAAAAAAATTTCAAAAAGAGACTCCAATGAGAAACTGCAGAACTGGAATTAATTTGCAAACTGGACACCATTAAATTAGGCCTTAATAAAGACTGGGAGTGGATGAGTCATTACACAAACTAAAAACTATTTCCCCATGCTGATTTTCCCTACTGTTACTCACACCTTCTTGTCAACTGTTTGAAATGAGCCATCCTGATTATCACTACAAAAGTTTGTTTTTTTTCTCCTGCTGATAATAGCCCACCTTAATCGATTACTCTCGTTAGAGTTGGTATGGCAACCACCATTTTTTCATTGTGTGTCTGTTTGTCTATCTACTGTATTTTCCACTGCATGCATCTGATGAAGTGGGCTTTAGCCCATGAAAGGTTATGCTGAAATAAATTTTAGTCTCTAAGGTGCCACAAGCACTCCTCGTTCTTTTTGCTGATACAGACTAACATGGCTACCACTCTGAAACCTGACCGCATAGACAGGAACCCTTTGGTTACATTGTTAACCTCTAACAATATATATATAAACACACAAAAAGTATCTAATAATATGTCCCTAGAGGCTGAATTTGCCTGCAGTATGCTTAATCCTTTTTGGCCATGTGTCACATAGAGGTTACATCATTTTCTAAAATTTTTATGCATATTTCTAAAGTGAGATACCTATCCACATACATGCTTTACAAATGTGATAAATCACCTGTGCTATGACACAGTAGTGGCTTGTGGCAAGGGATTATTATGTGTTCTTAATCATATTTTAAAATATGATTATTGTCTCTCTTGTTTTAGTGACATCCACAATACAGGTATGTGCTGCAACCACAATTTGAATCTGATGAATTTATAAGCATTTCATGGTACTCATCCCCCATAGAGATGAGCAATATATATTATATTATATTTGCTCATTAATGATGGTCCAGAAATTAAAGAAACCAGGGGGAAAATTTTGAGATAAGATGTCTGAAAGTTACCCCCGACCATCTTCCATCCAAGGATTTAATGTGGGCATACAGAAGAACAAAGACTGAGGCCAAGAGTTATATTTTCTGCAATATAGATACCTTAAGGAAACCTTTAGAGGAACTCTCACCTAGTCCATAATCTGATTGATATGACCTGCTGATAGTTCCTTCAACTGACACTGTTGCAAGTCTGCTACATTTTTTGGGAATATTGTGGTCTAATCTCAGGCTTTTACTGTAGGCCTTTTACTTGCTGGAGCCATCGTCTTTTGGTGGTTGGGCTTGACTTAGTTTCTGATGCGAATTTCACGGTTACTTGAGGTGCCCTGAGACAAGAGGGAAATGTTTGACTTGAGACACAAAAGTGACTCTGAAACAGACTCTGGAATTTGAGCTTCACTGGTGAACAAACAGTGACTAATTATATTTTGTCCACAGTCTGTCTGCTCTTTCTGGATAACTTTTTGAAATTACTATTCATGGTGGAAGTTGTTTGACTTGGGTTCATTTGAAATGACCCAATAAGGGAAGTGACACGACAGAAGGCACATGGCATTTGTCCAGTTCCCATCCCTAGGTAAGCTGAAGGGTCGGCAAGAGACATTTTCATTGGGTTAGTGGGAACATATTCTATTCTGAGAGGTCACACTGTTACATCCTAATTTTTCCAGGAGAAAGCTGGTGAATGAATCTGTTTATTTATAGTAGAAGTCTTTCTGCAATGGGCTATGGTTAGTCTCTAAGGTGCCACAAGTACTCCTTTTCTTTTTGGGAACAGTCTTATTTATTAATTTTTTTTAGGGATCCTATTATTACATACCAGTTTCACAGGCATAGGTTCATTCTTTGTGGTTGTATTACTGAAAGTTTACTTTTCAGTAGTCATCAATATGAGCAAGTGAATGGCAAGGTGTCATTGACCTTGGTGCACAGCATGCAGAGAATCCTGCAGAGTAACCAACATATTATTGAAGACACATGGCTTCCACATCATCTCAGCCCTTCTGGGCTCCTGGGTCCACAGTTCAGTTACACCGTTCACCTTGAAATCAATGGTGCTATGCCAATTTCTACCAGCTGACTTTCTGGCCTCCTACTTTCATACCCAAGGTTGTAAATTAAGGATTATTTGATAAGATGGCTGGGTGCATCAAGGGTGGTCTCATCTCGTATACTAGTCATCAGCAGCCCTATGAAGTGGGGAGGAATGTTAATGACAGTACTGAACGTGAGGGGAGCAGTGGGCATACTGAAAAGTAAACAAGTTGGATCTATCTATCTGAACTCAAAGTTGAGGAGTCTTCAGTCTCATGTTTAGTAGCTGCTTTGACCAATATTTAGGACATGAACTAAAGCCAAATAAAGTCAATGAAAAAGCTATTGGTGATGTCAGTGGGATTTGTATCAGACCCTTATGTGCATAGCTAGAAAATATTTCTCCTTCTAAGTTAGTGGAAACAGTTTGCAATATCTCAATGTCTGTAGAAAATAAGGAGGCAGACTTTTGTAATGCTCTTTGAGGTTCAAGTTTCAATCTGGGCAGGTCACTGGGATTGAAGTTGTGGTATCTGATATGTGTTCAAATTTAACAACAATAATAACAGATGAGATGTCAGAGAACAGACTCAAGTGGAATTTAATCAAAGCTTATTACTCAAAGATTAATACCGCACAATACTAAAAGACCATTCATACCAATCTGGAGACTGGAAAAGTGACAGCAGCTTAATTCACTGCTGATTTAACTCCCCAAAATGTTTTCCTTTTATAGGGCTTGAGACAAAGAAATTTTTTTCCATGACTGATCTGAGTTCTATCCTAGATATCTCAGTTCACCTAATTAATAAGCTAAAGACATTTGTGACTAATTCATTATTACCAAAACCATCTGTGACAATAAATGGTTCTTATTGACTTAAACATCTATCAAGCGCTCATTACTTTATCAATTATAGAACATGTGTTATAACATCCCTTGTCTATTGCCAGTGGTCCCTCTCTGGACATGAGGACACAATTCTCCATGGGTCAGCAAGGTCAAAAATAACAGATGATATCCATAAAACAAACAAACAAAAAACATTCCTCTCCCATATTATCTGGCAGACAATAGCCTTGTCCTGATTTATGTTCCTATAATTACTCAGTTAGTAGGAACTGATGAATTATTTATTATTCCCAGTCAGAAAACTCCTTTAAGATATAGTTAAGGTTGTGAAGACATGCTAATTACTTCCACTGAAAACATTATTTAGAATGGTGTGTGGTTCCCCCCCCTCAAAGTACAAGAAAAAACACTCCAAACAAATCAAAACTAAACAGGAAAGGAGTACTTGTGGCACCTTAGAGACTAACAAATTTATTTGAGCATAAGCTTTCGTGAGCTACAGCTCACTTGATCGGATGCATTCAGTGGAAAATACAGCTAGGAGATTTATATAAACAGGGAACATGAAACAATGGGTGTTACCATACACACTGTAAGGAGTGATCACTTAAGATGAGCTAATACCAGCAGGAGAGCGGGGCGGGGGGGAGAAAACCTTTTGTAGTGATAATCAAGGTGGGCCATTTCCAGCAGTTGACAAGAACGTCTGAGGAACAGTGTGTGTGTGTGTGTGTGTGTAGGGGGGGACTGTGTGTGTGTGTGTGTGTGTGTAGGGGGGGATAACTGTATCAAGTTTGCAACTGTGTCCACGTATCTATATCAAGTTTGCAACTGTGTCCACGTATCTATTCAGGGGACACCATCACAGGGCCTAGTCACATCAGCCACACTATCAGAGGCTCGTTCACCTGCACATCCACCAATGTGATCTATGCCATCATGTGCCAGCAATGCCCCTCTGCCATGTACATTGGTCAAACTGGACAGTCTCTACGTAAAAGAATAAATGGATATAAATCAGACGTGAAGAATTATAACATTCAAAAACCAGTCAGAGAACACTTCAATCTCTCTGGTCACTCGATTAGAGACCTAAAAGTGACAATTCTTCAAAAACAGACTCCAACAAGAGACTGCTGAATTGGAATTAATTTGCAAACTGGATACAATTAACTTAGGCTTGAATAGAGACTGGGAGTGGATGGGTCATTACACAAAGTAAAACTATTTCCCCATGTTTATTCCCCCCCACACTGTTCTTCAGACGTTAGATGTGAGCACTGTACACTTTGTATTCTGTCTTATAATTGAAATCAATATATTTGAAAATGTGGAAAACATCCAAAATATTTAAATAAATGGTATTCTAATTCTATTATTGTTTAACAGTGCAATTAATCGCAATTAATTTTTTTAATCACTCGACAGCCCTAATATAAATGGAAGCATTTTATAGCAATACAAATAATTTGTAGTTTAAGTTCTTAAATTATTATGAACTTTCATTATTATAGTATCTGGAGGATCCAACTCATATTCTAAGCACCATGCAAACACATCAGAAGAGACAGGTCTGCCTGGTCAAATGTACAGTCTAAGTAGACAAAGAGGGTATGTCTACACTGTAATTGGGAGTGAGCCTGCCAGCCTGGGTAGATGGAGTTGACCTAGCAGGGTTTGAGCTAGTGCACTAAAAATAGCAGTGTGGATATTGTGCTCAGGCTCTGAAGTCTGGGACATGGGGTGGGCTTGAATGCATGAGCCACAATGTTCACACTGCTAATTTTAGAGTTCTAGCTTAGGTTTCTCTACCTGGGCTGGGAGGCTCACTCACTCACTCACCTTGTAGACATGCCCAGAATGGGAGGGGACACACAGGCACAGTAGAATAATTTGTCTCAAGGTCATACAGCTGGTTAGCAGCAGAGTCAGAAATAGAACCCAGTTCTTCAGACTCCTGCTGGCTAGGACACTGACATGAATCACACCACTGCTCTCACACTTTGTAAAGTAACCATCAGTATTTTAACTCTTCTCTAGTATTATCCTTTAATATGCATGGCCTATAAGCTTTTTGAAACCACACGCACAAATTAGTAGTAAATCATTAAAAACATATGATACTGAGGAGAAAATTTGGACGAAGCATGGATAGCCCACCTTTATTCCTCTGAGGAACCTGATACTCTGCCTTATTTTATGCACTTTGTTTTTCCCTAACAGTCTTTTTGAGAAATGTAATTAAGATTAGTGACTAGATTTTTTCCATTAGAAGAACTACAATGCACATATATTTTTGTTGCTTCTTTCTGCATATTTCTTTATTGCTTGGGCTTTTTCTACTTCAGACTTTTTTGTGCTTCTATGTGTTAATATACTGCACTCCCTCTCTTTCCCCATTGTTAACAATTTTAACATCATGCTCCAGCAATGGGCATTATGGAGCTTAGTGACAGAAATAAAATAAATATTACATTTTTGTTTCCCAAGGATGATAAATTCAGAACTAAACCAACTCATTCTCGATCTACCCATGAAACTTTACTTTGCGTATGTGTATCTCAAAATCCAGTGACTTCTCACAATAAATACATAGATAAAACAATATGCTGGCTAGGAAGACTTTTAAAGGTTCAGTTGCAGCTGAATAGAGTTTTGATTGACTTAAAACTGTAATATCAGAGAGCTTTCTTCCTACAGCACAAACAAAAAAAAATGGAAAGACAGAATATCAGTTTGCAATGAAGAAAATGTAATAATACCTTATTATCTTCTCCTTCCCTCTGAATCTGTGGCAATCCTATAAATCAGATTACTGATTTACAATCTGAGTTAGTAGGAGGCCTAAGGAAAATAAATAAATCAAGAGTCTTAAAGGACATTCTTGCCTCTGTCCTTAATTCATAAGGAAAGTGCTCCCCATCCAGCCATTAACAAGAAGGAAATCAGAAGAAACATATGAAGCTGTTAACCATCAGATGAAAGTATCAGTGATTCCATAAAATCTGAGCACTTCAAATTGGGCTAAAGAATTGACCAAGTCGAAAGATTTTGCTTGATTCTGACAGACTACATAATTTTAAGGGACTCAGCTTTCCTCAGTGCCTCTACTTCCCTAAAGCACAATTATCGGCTATGTTTCTTCAGTCTGTGTGACAGGATGGCTCTTGTACTATTATGCATGAGCCATTACCTTTTTAAATTGATTAAATAATATTTGTACTGAACTTTCATATTATTTAATAAAGATACTGGCCTCCCCTTTTATCTCCTTTGTCAAAAAGTAAAACGAATGAGAATTGTGTGTGAACGGGAGAAAAAAGCAAGAATTGTCTTGTCAAATCTCCTATGAACAGCTCTTTTAAAAAGGTATCAAGATTGTATGCTGTTTTTCCCCTAGGAACTTTTATAGTATTCAGACAAGATAGCCATCTTCGCTTCCATGGGCATTTCTATGGGTTGTGAGTGATGAAAAGACATGACTCTTGGGAATTGGATTGGAGCTGAAAAAAAATTCCACCTGGACAGTATCATTTTCCTTTTTAAAATGAAGACTAATTTTAACCTTCACTCTACAATATCTTGAGGGCTGTTGAAGAACTATCTATCTCTACATGAATAGAACGGCTCATTGCATATCCACACTTGAAAGTAAACATGTTGTTGGGACAATTTTTGCTCAGTAAATATGGAGTATTTCTAGTGGTTTCAGTGGAATTACTCTGAATTAATGCCTGTATAGCTGAGTAAAATCTGTTCCACTGGATCAAATTCTATCCTTTGATAGAGACCCATCTCTCTTATTAAAATAAATGGGTCAAATTCTGGTTCCGTTCTATATAGCCTCATTGAATCAATGAAGTTGTATTGTGTGTAAAGGGTCAAGCTACATCCTATTGAAGTCAGTTGGAAACATCCTAATAACTTCAGTGGGATCTGGATCAATAGCCTAGTGGGCTCAACTTCTGTATCAAGATTTGAATTTGTCCCTAGGTTGGGGAAAATACTTGTGACCATTCTTATTGTACCTTAAGTTAGATATCTATTTTTTTTTCTCTTATTTTCTCTTTCTACTTGGCCGCTAGGTGTGTAGAGAGTCACATTTTCAATGGGATGAGATTGGCAGGATCAGGCAATTCTCCATATTTATGCACCCAGTTATTGTAGTTGCATGTGCAGTTACTATAATTGTAAGTGCAAATGGATATTTCAGCATTTTAGGCAGTAACTGTAGAATACTGATGCTTTTATAGAGGTTTTAGAATAATATTTTCTAGCAACATCTTTCAAGGATACCTGCATAATTTTCAAGTTTGAATGAAATACATAACAATACAGTCTGAGGTTTGGAGATCCTCTTTAAACTAATACTAGTACGATAATAATATCTCCCCTGATTACAATTATTACTCCTGAGGGAATTCTGTGCCAAAAAATAAATATTCTGTGCACAATATTTTAAAATTCTGCAAAATTCTGCATATATTATTTATCAAAATAACACAACATAATCACACCATTTTCAATTATTTGCTGACAAGTATTTTGAAATAAATTACCAAAACAATCCCCCCCCATTCAGAACTTCCTGTAGCGAGGGGAAGTTTTGGGGGCTTGATCTGACCCAGCCCCAGCTGCTCCATTTAGCGAAGGGGAAGGGGGTGGGGGGACTGTCTCCATCTTTCTTCTCCCCCCCTCTCCCACAGCTGGGACTAATGTCATTGGGGGCCAGGGCATCCCCAAACCCCCCCTTCCTCCAGTGATTTACTCTCCCCCGGATGCCTGAACAGATGCGTCTGAGCTGCCAAGCTGCCGGGGAGGGGTGAGCGAGTACTGGTGAAACTTCTCTTTGCTTCCCCCACAGAAACCATTTTCTGCAAGGAAGCAAAGGGAATCTGTGGGAAGGGGCATTTTTCTGATGCGCTGCAGTTCGCAGAATTTCCCCAAGAGTAAATTATCCAAGCGACAAAAAGGGGAATGATTAGATCTATTTTTCTCAAATATAAAATTGGAGAACATGCAGTTTTATTTTGCAAACACAAATCCAACAAAAGGCATCTCCCCTGGGGTACTGCTAAACATTTTTCCAGGTTGTTGTTTTTTTTAACCAAGTTTAATAAAGGAAATTTGTTTACATGGGGAAGCTGTTCTCAAGCTGAGTTCTGATCCCATTTAATTGCTTCCTGTGTTATCAGAAGATGGGAAAATTAATGGAAGAGTTGTAAAACCCTGTTGCAGAATGAGAAAAGAAGGGAGAGTGTAGAGCCAGGCAAAAATTATGGACAAATAGCTTATCTGCTGAAAAATGAAGTTTCAGGTCATCCAAAGCTATTTGTGTATTTGATGTGAATTTGCCAAATAGTTTTGGACCAAAAAAATATTCTGACTAGGGGCTTAGGCACTATTCACAAAACCAATAGAGGAAGAAGTGGCAATGCTACCCTTATACCCAACAGCCCTGGTGGTTAGGGATTTTGCCTGGATGGGCAGGGTTCAAGGCCTCGCTCCAGAGCAGGGATTCATACATGAGTCTCCTAAATTGCAGGTGAGTGTCCTAATCACTGGGTTATTGGGCATAAGGGGACCACCTCCTTCTCTGGAGGTTTTGTAAATCTAGTCCTTCATTTCCTTTGCTTTTCAATAAGGCCTCTTTTACCAAGACATATTTCAATATAATGAATAATCCATTATTAATGATTAATATATGATTTTTCTTTTTCAATTCAGAGTTACTTTGCCTTGAGCACAATTCAATATCACAATTATTGTTAATGGTAAAAATCAGGTTTTCCAAAATGTATCTTAGGTAGCTTAGAGCAGTAGTTTTCAACCTTTTTTCATCTGTGGACCTCTGAAAAATTTCAAATAGAGATGTGGACCCCTTTGGAAATCTTAGACATAGTCTGTGAACCCCCAGCAATCCACGGACCACAGATTGAAAACCACTGGTTTAGACTTTTGGACGTTTTACAGTATTAAGACTTTCATATATAACCTTCTGCATGCAGGTCTCTTGCCTTTTGAGACTACTGAAACTAGGTTAACTAATTTTTTTGGTTGATGATGTTATCTTTAAAGAAGTTTGCCTTTATTTTTCCACAAAGCCCAAGGGATACAGTTATCTTTTTGTCATTTTACAAGCATGAGAAATATGGTTGGTCTAGTCAATCGGGTTTGACCATACACTTTATTTTGTTATTGCTAGTCTGTTTTAAAATCTTTTACAGTAACGTTTTACAATAAAACTTCTAAATTTCAGAATGGATTTCTAAATCAAAGGGTGAACGTTGAGTACCTTAGGTCACATATTACAAACATTCTCATAGGGTGGGTCACATCTTAGCAGAGAGGTTGTCTACCTCCCATCCACTCATGCCTGTGTGAGCGGCGGAATAGTCCTGCTATTGTGGGGAACTTTCCTGGCTTCTGTATTACCCCGGTGAAGTGGGCTAATGAAAGGATCTGAGTCCTCGCTCCCACTTCCTTTACCCAGTGGCCTCCCTGCCCTTGAGGACTCCCCTTCCACTCTCCTGTCTGCCAGAGTCCTCGTCCAACAAGGCTGGGACCAGGATTCCTGGGGAGCTCGACCCCCAACCCTGCTGTGGTCACCTAGGACAGGGGCTAGGGTGTTCCCACTCCGGGGTACTCTCTCTGCACTGGGCACTTCTCTGACCCACTGACCCTTACATACAAGTTAAAGCAAATGCAAGTTATTTAATCAGCAATTAATTTTAAAAAGAATAAGGAATAATGGGAAAGGTTAAAGGAAACATCACCCCGCTCTGTGGCAGGGAACATCACAAACAGTGTCTCTGGAATGTCAGGGCAGTTCACAGTCTGTTCCTTGTTACGTCCCAGGCCTTCTTCTCACGCCGTGGCTGTGCTGTCGGGATGCTGTGGGTTGGACACTTGCTCTGGCGGTGGCCACACGCTCTCAGGCTCTAAGTGGTAGGACCCTTATTCCCAGTGTCGCCCCCGCCCTGTCGGGGTTATGATCCAAGCCTGGCCTGCAGAGCCTCTTGGCTGAGGCGTCTCCCTGTGCTGGGCCCGCTGCCCAGGGTCCCCCTCGGTCTCCCCCGCTGCTCACCACACCCGGCTCCGGACTGCTCCAGCCCCAGCTGCACCACTCTGTCTCTGCACTGCTGCTGCTCTGCCTCCAGCTCCCTGGGCTGCTTCTCTGGCTGCTCTGGCTCTGATTGCTGCAGCTCTGCTCCCAGGACAGGTCTGCTCTGCAAGCTGCTTCTGTGACTCTGCTCCCAGCACTGACCTGCTTCCTGGGCTGCTTTTCTGGCACCTCTGGTTGCTGCAGCTCTGCTCCCAGGGCAAGTCTGCTCTCTCTGGGCTGGGCCTCTGGCTTTGGGGCTGCCGCTCTGCTCCCAGGACAGTTCTGCTCTCTCTGGGCTGCTTTTCTGGTCCCTCTGCATCTGGCACAGCTCTGCTCCCTGGCTTAGCTTGGGCCCCTGCTTTCTCCTTAGCTCGGCACCACTCTGTCTGACCCAGGCAAAGCCAGCTCACACGGAGGACGGGACCTCCCTGGCCCCCTGATTAGCCTGCTCGTCCTGTCATTCAGGCTGACCTGGAGCATTGGCCTCTCCCCATTGTTCTTGGGGGCTGTCAGTCTCAGGGTCCTGATTCCCCATCGACCCTTCCCCCTTTTTAGTACTGGGAGCTAGCAACTAAAACACCCCCACTGAATGTTAGTAAGGGGGCAACAGTCCCCTTACACCTGTATAGTGCCACACCACTTTGACAACTATATGGAATTTTCAAAAAAGTGCTTTGCAGTAGCCTAATTCTACTTACATTGAACACTTCTGATAATCCCATTTGCCTACAGCAATTCCATACAGAAAGCAGTAATATTTGGAAAGGATTAATGTGATAAACTCTGCAAGTAACAACTCCAGCACACACACGGAGGACTAAACCTTCCTACCACTGCCATCCCCATCAGATCAAAGAAATATCAAAACAAAAAAAAACAGCATCACCTGATGGTGGAAGTACTCTCTACACTGACCATTACGTTATTAGGGCAGAGGGGAAGAAGGATTGTTTGTTTGTAATAGTTTAAGTGCGCTATTAAAATTTGAATACTTAAGTCAACATACAAGTAGTAACCAGCACAATGCTCCCTGTCCCCCAAACTCTCTGAAGACTGCTAAATTCTTGCAGCCAAGAATGTCAATCTACTAAAAATCAGATATGCCTCATCCCATTGTTAGTAATCCAGAGTGCCTCACTCTTTCACAGAGAAAGAATAGCTTTCAGTTACAGAACTGTTAACAGTGAAACTTTCCAAGGCCTGAATGGCTCATGGGATTTGGCGTTGTGAAATATTGCCAACAAATAAGAGAATGAGAGGTCTTAAAAGGATTGGTTGTTAAAATAAACAAGATTATTATCAGCTACCTAATCCAAGCTGCCTGTATGTGAGGGCAAGGCTGGAGGAGATAACTAAATAATATGTCAACCTTGCTACAAGTGTTCCAGACACTTGGGGGAATTTGACAAGTGTATCTGATAAAAGTGGCTGTATATGAAGATCGTAGAGCTGAACATCTTTATATCTGGGTAAGAAGCACTGGTATTAATATTAAAATGAAAAACGTGCTTCCTCAGCAATGTCTGTTTGCTAGTTCTGCAGCCATGAGTGGCACTGTAAATTGTTTCTAGTATTCCTAATAACTGGAACTCAAGAATGAAGATGAACTACATCAGGTTAAACACAATTTCCTAGAGGAAATTATATCGTTTAACCTTGGTTAGCTAATAAAAATATATAAACACATAACATTTAATAGGCTTTATCATTTAAAGCTTAAACGACTCCCAGTGTTGAAAGAAACACTCCTCTTTAATCAAGATTATCAAATGGGGAAGATCTAAACACCTTCCAACCTCCAGGGAAAAGAATTTAGCAAACATTTTTCTACCACTAAGATTGAAATTGATAACCTTTTTGACAATCCATTCTAGTTCCTTTTCGGCCAAGAAACTAGAGCAACCCCACAGCTGTTTTATTAGTTCTAAAAAACACAGGTTTCTTCTTAGCTTGTAAGCTCCCTCTTTTAAGATAAGGGACTCTTTGATATATCATTTCAGACACAGTTCTAAAATAAGAGACAAAGGAAAATAAAAGAAAGGGAGATTGCCATTGGAGAGATAGAAAATGCAGATACAGGGAACTAAACACACACTTAGCTATATCTCATTGGACTCCCAGGAGTTTGACCTTTAGAACATTAGTTTTTCTTCTTTCAGTACAAAATGCCCAGAGAGAAAGCTTTGAAAAGCACCCCACTCTCCCCATCCCCACACCCACACGCTTGAGGAGGAAACAAGTATTTATAGGCAAGTATGAGGCCGGTGCTGTCTCTACTAAACATGATTCATATTGCTACCTAGTAAGGCTCCTTCACTACCTCCATGTACTCATCAGACTGTAAGGTGCCTGAGGATATGTATCATATGCCCATGAAAAAATAAAGTGAAAAGTCATGGGCAGGTTAACAAATGCAATTGTAAATTCTTCATCCTTTCCCTTGGCTTGCACCAAGGTATTCCTGAAAAAGAAGGCTGGGTGATTCACACCACTTCCCTGAGGCTGCAACAATATCTTTCTATATTTTGAAAGACTTCACAGGCATAACAGACTTTGACAGGCTACGGACCTAAGGTGGTTGTACAACTGGTGCTGTTTCCAGTAATCTACATTTCTTTAATAATGAAAGTTCTTTGAGCCTTAGTCAAAGTTCATTGAAATCATTGGAAGGCTCACTTCAGGCTTTGGAGCAAATCCTTGGTGGTAATCTAATTTATTCGTGAGGGCTAGTTTGATTTTAATTTAAAGAAAAACATGGGCCCTCTACTTTCTGTCAGTAATCTAGAGCAAGGGGCCTCAACCTTTTCTTTTCTGAGGCCAACCCAACATGCTATAAAATCTCCACATCCCACCTGTGCCACAATAACTGGTTTTCTGTATATAAAAGCCAGGGCTGGTATTGGGGGATAGCAAGCAGTTGGCACAGGGGGGCCCTGCAAAGCTACATTGCTCAGGCTTTGACTTCAGCTCCGGGTGGTGGGGCTCAGGGCCCTGGGTTTCAACCCCATGCAGAGGGGCTTCAGCTTTCTGCCCTGGGCCCCATGGAGTCTAATGCTGGCCCTGTTTGGCAGACTCCTGAAAGCTGTGCACAGCCCCCTAGTGGGCCCCAGACCCCTGGTTGAGAACCACTGATCTAGAGGCTTATGATTCCAGTCAATGTGAAATTGCATTATGAACGGCAAATCTTTCATATTATCTTTGCTGATATCTTGGGCATATTTTTCCTCTTGTTTCTGAGGATTGTCTAATGTACAAGGCCTCATGGTTGGCAGGTAAAATAGGCTAAGTCAGGCCCTGGCCCAGGCCCCGCCCAAGCTCCACCCTCTCTCCCAAGTTCAGGTCTGGGTGCAGGCCAGCAGGAGGCTGGTGCCAGCAGGTGCCCGGGCACTGGGGATGGCGCTGAGGCTGGCAGGCGGCCCGGTGCTGGGGGCGGCTGGCAGCCCGGCGCTGGGGCTGTTGGGCAACCTGGTACTGGAAGCTGCAGGCGGCCCGGCGCTGGGGCTGCCACTGGGGCCAGTGGGCAACCCGTCACTGGAGCCAGCAGGAAACCAAGTGCTGGGGTCAGCCAGCAGCCCGGGGGGGTTGGCCAGGGTTCCTCTGGCTGCAGGGGGAGGGGGGACATCTTGGGGCTCCAGCCCGTGGGGGCGGGTGGAAGGAGCAGGGTATTGGGTGGAAGGGGGGGCTCACACACTTCCCATGCAAGGCCCCAGTTCAACCAAATATTTAAGCACATGCGTAAGTCCCATTGATTTAAGTGCTGAGCAGAACAGGGATGGACAAAAGTACATGCCTAAAGTCAAATATAACTTCTTTCAAGATTCAAGGCCAAAGTAGTCAATCCTTTGTAGAATCCTTCCCCAAATGAATAAATTTCTCCCCCATCCCTCCATAAAGGTGTTATTGTGTTACACTGTTATAAAATGGAACATCTAACTGTTTTTCATATCTATGATTGATGGTCCTTAAAATATTATTAAAGCATTTTTACAGATCATTCATTTGGCTACATATTGTTCCATTATCAGTCATGCAAGTCTTTTGCTGTGTTTCCTGAACTTGCTTTGACATTGTTTTCACCCTGATTTCTTTGCCACAATTCCCTTTTTTAATGGTACCTATTATATTTATATATCTTGGCAGAATCTGCTAGGACAGCCTACAGTGTAGTGCAAAGAGGGATTTACTTGATTACAAATACATATTTTATTATTTGGAATTTTGTTTCAGAATTTTCAGTGTTTCAGGCAAAAGCTGTGTGTTATTTATAGGGACCTAAAAGGATATCTACACAGCACAGATCAGCAAGCCTGCCAGCCTGTGTTGATTGACTTAGGCTAGTGGGGCTCAGGCTCATGCTATAAAAAATACGTTTGTAGATAGTGCTTTTAAGTTGCAGCTTGGGCCCTGTAGCACACCCTCCCCTTCATAGGCTCAGCCACAACTCCAAAGTACTATCTATACAGCTATTTCTAGAGTGCTAGGTCAAGCCAGAGTTCATCGACCTGGGCTTGGAGGCTTCTGCGAGTTGTTTAGACGTACCCAAAGATTTAAGAGAGATTTCTAATGGCATTAGAAATTACAGATTAAATTTAAAGGACTTTTATTTTTGCACAATTTTACCTCCCTTGGCTACTCACTAATCTCTCCATGAACTTTTCTCTGTTCTATTATGTTTCAGGTCATGGCAGCTGAAAGCAAGCGAAGACTTGCAATTGAAAAATACTCAAAATGCATAATTGCTTCACCTTAGAACAAACAGTGTATGTTATAAACACAAATTCACATCACACCCACATACGTACAGCTTTCAATATTTAAATGCTTATGACCTTTCAACAAATAGCATCCTTAGCAAAGTTATGAACAACTGAAAATAGGGTTGTCATGATTCAGAATGATCTGAACTTTTGACTCCCTCAGTCAGTCAGTACCCCTCCCAAGTGCTACGCCACAGGTTCTAGACCTGGGTTCAGAATATCAGGGTTGGAAGGGACCTCAGGAGATCATCTAGTCCAAACCCCTGCTCAAAGCAGGACCAATCCCCATTTTTTGCCCCAGATCAACTTAACAGCCCCCTCAAGGATTGAACTCACAACCCTGGGTTTAGCAGGCCAATGCTCAAACCACTGTGCTATCCCACCCCCACTGAGTAGGTTCAGATCCCTACTCCCCCTTCAGGTGCATTTTTCTTCAGGGCACTATGTCAGGACGATCCTTGGTGAAAGTTTTTCACTAGCTGGTGGATATGGGCTCCCAGGGTCATTTCTCAGGACTGTAACCTTCTCAATCTGAGGTACTGCAGGCAGCCTCATTGCAGACAGCAGCAGAGGATCTTATGCACTATATATTCTTCATGTCCCTGAATCCTGACTGGTGGAGATGGTTATTGATACCAATTCAAAAAGCTGAGGGAGGCCTCTTCTTCCACCCAAAATAATCCCTTTCTGGCTTGGTGTTCGCATCTTTCAAATAACTGTAGACAGTTTTAATTTCTCCTTTTAGGCCACACTCCAGCAAAACCCTTAAGCATGTGTGTAACTTTAAACACATGGATGACTTCACGAGGACTACTTTTGTGCTTAAATTATGCATATGTCTAAATGCTTTGCTTTGCTTTCGTATTTAGCTCTTTCATTTTTTCTTCATCCAGCCGCTAGGGAATAGGGATTTATTCTTGTTACTGTTCTTTGAATTCCCTACAGTTTTCAAAATCCTTCTGACTCTGAGGTGCTAAGAACTGAATGAAATATTTTAGTTTCAATCTCACTGGCTCTTTATAGAAAGGGATTGTCACCTGCCTCCCTGTGGAAGGAAAAGGCCCGGGTAGAGACTGTTGAATCGTGGAAGTCAATGAATGGCTATGCAGGTGGTGTCGGAGAGAAGGCTTTGGATTCTTTGACCATGGGATGGTGTTCCAAGAAGAAGAATTGGTAGGAAGAGCCATACTCCACCTAATGAAGAGAGGGAAGAGCATCTTCGCAAGCAGGCTGGCTAACCTAGGTAGGAGGGCTTTTAACTAGGTTCACCGGGGGAAGGAGACTAAAGCTCTGAGGTAAGTGGGGAAGTGGATACCAGGAGGAAGCATGAGCAGGAGAGCGCAAGAGGGGAGGACTCCTGCCTCATACTGAGAAAGCAGGACGATCAGCGAGTTATCTTAAGTGCCTATACACAAATGCAAGAAGCCTGGGAAACAAGCAGAGAAAACTGAAAGTCCTGATACAGTCAAGGAATTATGATGTGATTGGAATAACAGAGACTTGGTGGGATAATTCACATGACTGGAGTACTGTCATGGATGGATATAATCAGTTCAGGAAGGACAGGCAAGGCAGAAAAGGTGTGGCGGAGTTGTATTGTATGTAAGAGAGCAGTATGACTGCTCAGAGCTCCAGTATGAAAATGCAGAAAAACCTGAGAGTCTCTGGATTAAGTTTAGAAGTGTGAGCAACAAGGGTGATTTGTGGTGGGAGTCTGCTATAGACCATCAGGTAAGGTGGATGAGGTTTTCTTCAGGCAATTAACAGAAGTTACTAGATCACAGGGTCTGGTTCTCATGGGGACTTCAGTCACTCCGATATCTTCTGGTAGAGCAATACAGCGGTGCACAGACAATCCAGGAAGTGTTTGGAAATTGTAGGGGACAATTTCCTGGTGCAAGTTCTGAAGGAACCAACTAGGGGAAGAGCTCTTCTTGACCTGCTGCTCACAAACAGGGAAGAATTAGTAGGGAAGCAAAAGTGGATGGGAACCTGGGAGGCAGTGACCATGAGATGGTCGAGTTCAGGATCCTGACACAAGAAAGGAGAGCAGCAGAATACAGACCCTGGACTTCAGAAAAGCAGACTTTGACTCCCTCAGGGAACTGATGGGCAGGATCCCCTGGGAGAATAACATGATGGGGAAAGGAGTCCAGGAGAGCTGGCTGTATTTTAAAGAATCCTTATTGAGGTTGCAGGAACAAACCATCCCAATGTGTAGAAAGAATATTAAATATGGCAGACGACCAGCTTGGCTTAACAGTGAAATCCTTGCTGATCTTAACCACAAAAAAGAAGCTTACAAGAAGTGGAAGACTGGACAAATGACCGGGGAGGAGTATAAAAATATTGGTTGGGGATGCAGGAGTGAAATTAGGAAGGACAAATTAGGAAGGCAAAGAGTTGCACTTAGCAAGGGATGTTAAGAGTAACAAGAAGGGTTTCTACAGGTATGTTAGCAACAAGAAGAAAGTCAAGGAAAGTGTGGGCCCCTTACTAAATGTGGGAGGCAACCTAGGGACAGAGGAAGTGGAAAAAGCTAATGTACTCAATGCTTTTTTTGCCTCTGTCTTCACGAACAAGGTCAGCTCCCAGACTGCTGCACTGGGCAGCACAGCATGGGGAGGAGGTGACCAACCCTCTGTGGAGAAAGAAGTGGTTTGGGACTATTTAGAAAAGCTGGAGAAGCACAAGTCCATGGGACCGGATGCGCTGCATCCAAGAGTGCTAAAGGAGTTGGCGGATGTGATTGCAGAACCATTGGCCATTATCTTTGAAAACTCATGGTGATCAGGGGAGGTCCCGGATGACTGGAAAAAGGCTAATGTAGTACCCATCTTTTAAAAAAAGGGAAGGAGGAGGATCCTGGGAACTACAGGCCAGTCAGCCTCACCTCAGTCCCTGGAAAAATCATGGAGCAGGTCCTCAAGGAATCAATTCTGAAGCACTTAGAGGAGAGGAAAGTGATCAGGAATAGTCAGCATGGATTCATCAAGGGCAAGTCATGCCTGACCAACCTAATTGCCTTCTATGATGAGATAATTGGCTTTGTGGATGAGGGGAAAGCGGTGGACGTGTTATTCCTGGACTTCCACAAAACTTTTGACACTGTCTCCCACAGTATTCTTGCCAGCAAGTTAAGAAGTCTGGGCTGGATGAATGGACTATGAGGTGGATAGAAAGCTGGCTAGATCATTGGGCTCACCGAGTAGTGATCGCTCCATGTCTAGTTGGCAGCCGGTATCAAGCAGAGTGCCCCAAGTGTCGGTCCTGGATCCGGTTTTGTTCAATATCTTCATTAATGTTCTGGAGGATGGCGTGGTTTGCACCCTCAGAAAGTTTTCTGGTGAAACTAAACTGGGAGGAGTGGTAGATACGCTGGAGGGTAGGGATAAGATACAGAGGGTCCTAGACAAACTGGAGGATTGGGTCAAAAGAAATCTGATGAGGTTCAACAAGGACAAGTGCAGAGTCCTGCACTTCGGACAGAAGAATCCCATGCACTGTTACAGACTAGGGACTGAGTGGCTAGGTAGCAGTTCTGCAGAAAAGTACCTAGGGGTTACAGTGGATGAGAAGCTGGATATGAGTCAACAGTGTGCCCTTGTTGCCAAGAACGCTAACGGCATTTTGGGCTGTATAAGTAGGATCATTGCAGGCAGATCGAGGGACTTGATCATTCCCCTCTATTTGGCATTGGTGAGGCCTCATCTGGAGTACAGTGTCCAGTTTTGGGCCCCACGCTACAAGAAGGATGTGGAAAAATTAGAAAGAGTCCAGTGGAGGGCAACAAAAGGGATTAGGGGGCTGGAGCACATGAGTTATGAGGAGAGGCTGAGGGAACTGGGATTATTTAGTCTGCAGAAAAGAAGAATGAGGGGGGATTTGATAGCTGCTTTCAACTACCTGAAAGGGGATTCCAAAGAGGATGGATCTAGACTGTTCTCAGTAGTAGCAGAGGACAGAACAAGGAATAATGGTCTCAAGGTGCAGTGGGTGGGTGAGGGGTCTACGTTGGATATTAGGAAAAACTTTTTCACTAGGAGGGTGGTGAAGCACTGGAATGGTTTACCTAGGGTGTGGTGGAATCTCCTTCCTTAGAGGTTTTTAAGGTGAGGCTTGACAAAGCCCTGGCTGGGATGATTTATTTGGGGATTGGTCCTGCTTTGAGCAGCGGGTTGGACTAGATGACTTCCTGAGGTCCCTTCCAACCCCGATATTCTGTGATTCTATGACAATGGTAAAGAATCATAGAAGGCCATTTTCTTTAAACATTGAACAAGGAACCTTTTGTATCTGCGTATGCAGCCACAAATTACATTGGCTTCTTTTTTCATTATATTGGATTGCATGATTATTTCCATTTTGCTGTCCACTATCACCCTAATGTCTTTTTATGCTCTACTGGTTTTCAGGTACAGTATTTCGTCCCCACTGAAAATTTGCAATGCAGTTTATTTTTTCTCAGAGACATTAGCTGGCATTTTTAAAGGCTGAGTGAATGTCAGCTGGTTCCTTCCAGCTCTTATTTAAATTATGTCTGTAAGACCTTTTGCAGGGAGGAAGACTGGGCAAGTGGTTGGGGCACCAGCTTAAACCAGGGGCTACCCACGTTTAATTCCCTGCTCTGCCACAGACTTCTTATGTAATGGTGGGCAAGTCACCTAACCTCTTTGTTTCTTATTTTCCCATCTACAAAACAGGGGTCCCCGAGATGAGATGCACACTGCTGGCATAAACACCACTCATTGATACATCATTAAAATGAGGCCCCTAGGACTGGGTCAGTCATGGGATGGCTACACACAGGCCCCTTTTTATAGTTTCTCTGTCCTCATTGATATTGGCAATACTTCTGAACTTTGTATCATCTGAGCATTTATCCCATTCCTGTTTAATTTGTATCCAAATAATTAATTACAACATTAAATAAAAGCATACCTGCCATTGGGCTGCTGGAGGACCATGTAAAAGGGGCCAACTGAAAAAATTCCTCCACTGAATAGTACTGACAGGGAAAACCTCTGGGACTTAACAGCAAAGAGGACATGCAAAGAGTGGCTCAGGATAGGAATGGCTAAGCCTTGTTCATGTCCTAAGCGACATTTGATGATGCAGGAAGGATTCAGATTCAGACACCTAACAGAAGGCCTTACCCAAAGCACACAGAACTCAATGAGAATCTTAATCCTTCACAGGCTCCTATGATATCCTACTGAACATCTTTCAGCTTAGTATGTTGCTAGTCATTTATTTATTTATCATCATACTTCATATAGTCATTCAGAGAATCATCATAGGTGTGGGCCTCGGAATCATTAGACAGATATCTCAGTTTTAACTCTAACACCAACTTGCTTTATATCATTAAACATGTCTTTTAACCTGTGTCTCAGGTGTTTCATCTGAAAAATGGAAAGGAATAAAAGCACTATAAAGATGTAAAATTTTATTATTAGCCCCCTCTATACCCTGTCCACCCTACGTGCCTCAGGTGTGATTTTATAACCAGTGAGAGGTACTGTTAACTGCTTGCAGGTGCATGTCCTCACAGCAACTCTTCTGCAGTTCCAGTCATATTTGTGGCTCTGCACCTACCACACTGTCTAACCACACTTGCCTCAATACATACTGGGAAAAGCTAAACAGTTATCCTACAGTGCCTCAACTGGTATAGTGTGCTTGGAAGACATGGACACAGGACAATGACAGTAGCAACATGCAGGTCAATGCACTCTGGGATGGCCTATCCCACAGAGGGCTGGGAGGAAGGAGATTCTAAATCAGTTGCATAGAGAGAGGTGATTCATTTAGCTAGCAGTTAAGTGGTATATAACCAGGAGCTAACATACGTATTGGGCATGCCTGAAATATTTGTTTTGCAAAACAGCAGTAGTTTTGCATCAAGAGGGATTTGCTCACTGAAACTGTGACATTCTTGCAAAAGCCTGCATGAGTACCCAGCAAACCTACCTGAAATTAAGTTTTCCCGTTCATCTTCCCTCTGTCTCTTCTATATAGATCAGACCTCACACTGTAACATTTCAGATAAGCCTTCCCATCAAGCTTCATTTGTGATCACTAGTTCAGGCCACCTGTCATTTAGTATCATCTGCTGCTAGTGATGAAATCCGTATCCGAGCACTTCTATACTTTATGCATTGGAGGTCAGGATCTGAATTTTACAGCTTGAAGCAATCACTACTGGTAGCTCATCTAGCTTATTTATTGCCCAAACTCCTTGCATTTGTGTATAGACAGTTAACTACATGAATACTGCCTTAAAAAAATCTTATTATCCACCTTAGTCCCTCAGTGCTGTCTCCTTACTATATATCATCCATGTATCCTTGTAGACATCTGTGTCTGTGAAAGCCAAGGACACATCCAAATTAACTTAACATGGATATGTAATATTATGGAATTTTAACAGCGTTTCAACCTTAACTCTGAAGTGTCTTTTTTCCCAGACCTATAAGAAAATTGGAAGATAGCTTTATGATTTAATATTATTATTATTATTATTATTATTACTATTATATCAGAAATCCTTGTGTTTATGTGACATGACTTTTCTTAAATGGATCTATCTGAAAAGTACTTTTCAACAATAGATTGATCCCAATGGCATTTTCAACTTTGGGTTTAGCTGCTTCAGGTTAAAAATTAAAACATTTTATTGTGTATCTACCAAATGGAGTTCAGTGCTTCAGGCATTTTAGCTTGTCTGAAAGTGGGATCTGTTTTGTAAATGCCGTTTATAATGGAGTGCCAGGCAGTATGCAAGAATGTTAACACAAGGGAAAATAGAACATCTGCAGAATAATAAAAACATGTAGTTCAGAATAAGACTTCCGTGTTTCTGCAAAAGTCCCTGCCCCAAAACTGGGAGCTGCTGTGTCAAACATGACCTTGTTCTGTATATTTTTTTGTTTCTTTTTAGCACCATCACTATTTTCTGTGCTGTTTTTGAGATGGTTAATCTGCTCATAAAATCATAATGTAATATTATCATTTTTTCGTTTTTCCATCTTTAATTTCTTTACTTGGCTGGACCAATTCTCCTCCTGTCCTCTGCAGCCAACTATAATTTCCACTGACTGCAGTAATGAAGACAGCGCTGAATAAATGTAGGCTTCCCTCCTGCTAAACACAGCCAACAAGCTGCCTGTCAAGACTGAACTATTTTTCTTCTTTGAGTAAATAAGAATGTTCTGATCCGAGCTTCATCTTCCCATCAGGAACAAAGATACAAGAGGAATAGTTATCTTCAGAATTGCTAATTGGACAGTAGGGTCAGGACATGGAGTTGTGTCATCAATAGCAGGAATATCAGTAGCAGTCTATCAGAGAAGCATGTTTGTGCGGTTAGTCTCTGCCCTAGCTTTATCCGGTTTGAAGGCCAGCTGCTCTGTGTAAGAAGGTACGGTGGTGAATAGCCTTTAGCTGTTAAGAACTCAATCCTCCAAAACAAGGAGAGGTAGTAAGAGAATCTAAAAGCAGCAGAACTGATGGGATTCTGCAGGACAGTGATTCTACGAGACAGGAGCTCACACAAAGCATGTACAACCCTATGCACCACATGTTATAGAGCTGCGCTCCTGGCCCTACTGCACAGCAGAGATGCCAGGGTAAGGGGCAGGCTGGAAGCATAGCTGATGGCAATGTAATTGTACAGATGTACCAGTTGGCTTAATGCCCTGCTGGAAAAGGACACCGCAGATACATAAGAGTCCATGGAGTGGCGCTGCTGCCACTCTGCGATGTGATGGAGGAGAATTCTCTCTCTCTGCCCCTTGCAGACATCCCCTGAGCATAGACCATTAACTTAGGCTCTGCACTGGGAAGAGAATTTAGAACACCCAAGGTGAGGTCTGCCATGGACAACTCCACTCCTCCGACACAATGGAAGGAAGAGTGTGGGAATCAGAGCTTTCTCGGAGGCCAGTCCAAGACATACGGATATAGTTCCCACAGTATCTGAGATCCACCATGAACCTCCATACTTTCTGTTAAAAGTGCACAGCATACTTCTTTGAGCTGATAATAAAACACACAGCACAGTGTCAATAAACAACGATATATTTAGAAGCACACATGCAATTTCCCTCTTATAGAGATGATTGGAGAAAAGAACCACACATGCCAGATGCAAGTCATGTTTCTTAATGCACCAGTGGACCGCACTCAAACATCACAGTCATGGTGCAGTGCTCGAACCTGACTAGAACAGAATTAGGAATATCCTAAAATTATTAATAATAAAGTTCAAAAATGGAATGTTTAATCCTGTGGTGTATACTACCTGGAGGTCCACATCAGTAACGATAAAGTCATAACAGATATTGGGTCAAATACATCAAAAGGATTTCTTCATTTTTAAAAACATCAGTAAGTAAATGACATTCTTATACAGTATTTCCCAGCCTTTGTATTTTACTGAGAAGTTCAACAGAGTAGCTATTACTGGCTATGAATATATGTAATTGTCACAAGGTGGCTGGGGCCTGTAAATGAAGCAGGTCCAGCTCCCCTGTGCTAGAGTAGGTGCTGCCATTTGGACAGTTCAGAGAGCAGGGCAGCATTGGGGGCTATAAAGGATTAGGGAAAGACCTATGGACAGGAAGAGACCTGGTGAGGGGTAGTTCCAGTGAGACAGGGGCGGGTAAGAGCTGCCAGAGACTGTTTGGAACATGGGAGAAAACTGAAGCCAGATGAAGAGCGAAAAGGGTTTTCTGGCTGTTGACCCCAAGCCAGTGGCTAGAGCTGGAGAGGCTGAATGCAGGAGAATAGCGGAGGAGCTTACCCACTGATGCTTCCAGGACTGGAGAGCTGGACCCAGGCAGAACAAGGGATGTTCTTCTGGTAAAGATGATCTCCCAACAGAGAGGCTGTGCGGAGCGGTCCCCACTGGGAAGAGTATGGTTACACTGCAGCTGGAAGGGCTGGGGTGGTTGTCCTGGTACAAGGACAGGTGAGGACTTGCCAGAGAGTCCAGCCATCATTGAAGGTGCCCTTGTGTGATATGTGGGGCGTTGTAGGACAAGACATAGGCTAATCTTGATGACTGTTTGCACTGGGGTGAATAATGAACTGTGTATGTTGGGCATAATGTTCTGGACCATTTGCACAATGCTCTATAATAAACCAGCCCCAAAGAGGATATTATTGTGTCAAGAGAACCTGATGTGATTGGAGACTCTGAAAGGAGAAACTAAGGCATACCACAGCCTGCCACAAGACACTGTGCCAGAAGGGTGTGCCTTATGACAGTAGTATATATTATCCAATATTTGAACTGAGAAAACATAGCGAAGAATCATTTGTCAATATTCTTGCAAATACAACCAGCTAATTTTCTTCCCTGTTACTCATGACCCCATTTTTATGTCTACATTTGTGTGAGATTAATGTATTGCACTTACATGCCCGCAACCCATATATTTATTAGGAAAACCTAAAAAAATCCCCTTAGATTGTTAGAATCTCCAAGACACAGTGAACTTTCCTCTCTGCTGAGTCTTCACTATCAAGTCTTTATGGATATTCTCTGTCAAACCATAATTCCTGTGCATGGTGGTCCAATTCTATGATGAGGGGTGCCCAACAAATATCTAAAGAAACTATATTTAGAGAGATCAAACCTCTACCTTGATAATTTTGTTGGGGCCATTCCTTCCAGGGGTGGCAGGAGCAGCCCTTTGGAGGAGACGGTAGAGACCATCTCGCAGCAGGATCAGTCTTTGAGAGGACAGCACACCCCTTTTCTTGCCAGGAGTTGTTTTTAGAAAGAGGCAATGAGAAAGTATTTTCTAGGCCCTTGATATGCACCAGCAGGGAGCACTGACAGGGTCCTTAACCTCTTTGACAGGTCCTCACTGCTAATTTATTTAACTAGTATTAAATATGACTGTAAGGAATGAAAGTAAAGCAATGTAGTGGTATGAGATTTCCTTTTTCTTAATTTAAATTAGTAGGGATTGCAAATTATGATGGACAAAATGACTCTGCTAAAATAACAACCAGTTGAAACAGACACTCAGAATTTAAAATGGACCTGAAGTAACATATTATACTGTTAGAAAAAGTTGGATTTAGTTATTTCATTAAATAGTTTTGCCACTTTTTGGACATCATCATTTCGTTCTTATTTCTATACCAAACACTTCTGAATGAGTCCAGATAAGTTTGGATCAGTGTTTGTACCATGGATATATATCTCCAGCAAACCTCTGAATGTGATGGTGTAGGTCAACTAATTATAACCATGCACAGCTCACTTATAAATTTGCTATGCTTTCCCACATCATTCAAGTCATTTCCATTGAAAGAAAAAAATGGCCCCTCCTACTTTCCCACATTCCCTGCACATAAATGTAGTGTAATCCTAGAGATACTGGGCCAAATTCTCTGCTAGCGTAACACTATTGATTTCACCAATCATGAGAGAGGAGGAGTGGAGCTCTCCCTATCCTTTTAGCAGCACCAGCCAAAGTGTACTCCCTTGCTTTAACCCCTAGCCAGGCAGAGAGATCTCTGCACAACATCCTTGACTGAGAAACCAGGCAAGGGTGAAACTGCAATATTGTTCAGCAAACTTATGACAAGGCTTGATCCTCCAGTGGACCCAGCTTTGTCCCTGAACATTGACCCCCTCTGGCTCAGTGGTTCCATGCCTCAAATTTAAGTTTATCATAAGATTAACTTGCTCACAATATGTATAGACTTGCTCATTTTTCATGAACATTTTGACCATTACAAGTTTACAGTGCTTTACTTTTGGGGATGGAGAAACTTATTCTGCTTAATTTCTTTCACATGGTAGCTCTGAAAATTACAACCAAACTGTAACTTTTGTCTATCACTTAGCCTATGAAGCAGGGACAAAAAAAAATCCACTGGGGAAGGAAGGGGAAAATAGAACAGATAGCAGGGAGAGTAAAGAAATAATATGAAACAGAACTGGTGGAGAGAGGAACATGAATTGGTGGGGGAGGGGGAAGACCAAGCAGATACAGTTTTTTAGGGTACCATATTACGCCAACTTAGCTTTTGGGAGATGAGGTAGAATTCTTCTTTCCCTAGTCACTTTACTTTAGCTGAAAACCTGTTTTTAAAGATCAATCTCCCTCGAAATAAAACAAGGGTCTAAATTGCAGACAGAAGAAAAAGTGCATGTACTTGAATTTGTTTTCAAACCAGAATTAGTTTGCAAGGTTTCCAAAAAGTCACACCTCGCCCAATGCTCCCAAGCCTGTGAGAACAATTGGAAATGATATGGGGCATGTAAGTGGATCCTCAGTCACTGATGAAGTAAAACACTGGAGTCTGACCCAGCATACAGGAATCCAAATAAGACAGAAAGTCACTAGTCTTGCTCTTTACTCTTTCCTTTGTGTTACTGGTAGGGGAAAGTCTCTAACCCATCAGTGAATCCAGCAATGCAGTGTCAGTGCTAAGGTACTCTCTTAGGATTTTCAAGAGTTTGATCCTCTTTTTAGACCATTCCTATATGAAATATACATGTTTCTTCTTGATCTGCTATATAAAAAATATCAGTAAGTATATATTGTATTCTTTGCCAAGACATTTCTGTTGATGATTCAAATGTTGCTGCAGGGAAGGATTATTATAAAGCTATATGTATGCTCATGAAGCGTGACTAGTATGGGATCAAACTACAAGATGTGTGTGGGAGTTCTACTGGGAACATGTATTGCTTCGGGTTATTACAGTATTGTGTGCACAGTCACATCACCTCTAGTCCTATCTAGATAAAACTGTCAGATGTATACAGCTCTGTGTCCTCATAGTTGATATTTAAACTTTTTTTAAAACTTCCTTGCTGGGCTCTGGCTATCACCTGTGTATGGAGGTCTTCTTTTATTTAGCACAAGAGTACTTAGTGCTATAATTCATCAGAAAATTCTATCCATGTTATATTTATAACAAGGATTCAATAGCCTCATCACAATTTAAAATTCCTGTTCCCAGAAAAGGGAAGGACACTCATAAACACAAACGTAATGGGTGATTTACAATAAACACAGAAGAGAGGTGGGAATAGAAGTGACCCCAGACTGGACTTATATGAAGCCACACACAAAAATGCTTGGCACCCTGTTTAAAAACAGGGGCTCCATATGGCCTGTTTAGAAATGCACAATGGCTTAGCTGTGTCCCTCTTACATCAAATGGAAACTGTTGCCATTTCTGGGATGCCAGATGTCTTGTCAGTCAGCCAAGCTCATGTTTAATTGTGTGGCCTGCCTAAAGTTGACAAAAAGCTCGAAGTGTGGCACAGCTCACTGAGCAGAAGTTCATCAGAAGCCTGCCTCTTACTCAAAGAGATAGTAAGCCTTCAACAAACCTATGTCAAATGGTTGGGAGTCTCAGTACAGTTCCTAGTGGATAGCTATTCCCGTGAGAAAAGTGACCATTTTTAACACGAAAAATGTTGAAAACTAAAGGTTAACCCCTAAAAGATGCAGAAGGGAGGAACACAGGATAGAAGTATTCTAATGTTTTGGTCCAGTTTAATTTTACATTCCCCCTGGGCTATAGCGATCACAACTTTCCTAAGATTTAAAGTGGCATTTAAAGTAATGGGGTACTGTATAATTGATCTCACTCTCAAGAAGTTTCCCTGACATTCAGCTCAAATTTTTCTCATCTTAACTTAATCTGATTACTCTTATTTTTACACTATTAATTATTCTTTCCCCCCCACCCCCACGTTCACACCTTTCAAATACATGTAGAATATACTAATATTAGTACTGCAAAGAGACACCATTGTAAGGAGGAATTCCAAACTATTCTCTTTTTTTTCTCTTAAAGTAGCAATTAATATTCCAGAGTTGCAACAGGAAAACATTGGGCCTATCAAACCTTTCATCACTGCAGGGATGTCAACTCTGTGTATCTAGAAGGAAGGAACGTGGAGTGTCACTTTCCTGGTAAACTTCTCCACTTCTCCAGCCCTACCAAAGAAGCAGCTCCATGGAATCATAGAATCATAGAATATCAGGGTTGGAAGGGACCTCAGGAGGTCATCTAGTCCAACCCCCTGCTCAAAGCAGGACCAATCCCCAATTAAATCATCCCAGCCAGGGCTTTGTCAAGCCTGACCTTAAAAACTTCTAAGGAAGGAGATTCTACCACCTCCCTAGGTAACGCATTCCAGTGTTTCACCACCCTCCTAGTGAAAAAGTTTTTCCTAATATCCAACCTAAACCTCCCCCACTGCAACTTGATCCTGATCCCCCTGATCCTGAAAGCACATGGAACTTTAGGGAATAAATTAATTCTGACCCTATCCCCCTTAATGATTTAAATCCTTTCACCCTATTGGTCTTCCAGTGAAGTCAGTTCTTAGTAACATGACTTCTGCAGGAACCATACTTTCAGGAGCAGGATGAAGATGGGAGCAGCAGGAGTCAGTGTGGAGGTGCAGGGCATCCTTGGTATTTTATATTTTCAGAGATAATAGCTCAGAAAATGAGTAGCAAATCTTTTCAGTTGAAGCTGAGTTGTGTATCCCTGGAAACCTCATCTTTGGCCTGGGGGCAAGACTGGGATTTGTGCATGTTACTGAAGATAATAGACGTGGACGTGGTGGCCTCAAAGTATTTTTTGAAATTATCGTGAACCAAACATATTTTTAATTTCTTAAGTGTTCATTTAAGGTCTCCATCCCACTTTTCTGTCTTCTTAGAGGAAGATGTGGAAAAGTAAAAGACATTTTTTCCCCTTCTTCCCCTTACTACTTTTGGTGATAGGCCTTTTAGGGGGGTGATATCTGGAGGCCTGCTATCCTTTTCGTTCACTGCAGATGGTGGCCAAAAATGTACTTCTTTCTCTATGCTTTTTCAAAGGGCAAAGGGCAGGCCGCTCTTTTTTAGGGGTTAGATGGTAGTCTCCCTTCTTTTTCATTCAGTTTTCCCAGCTGCAACATCAGGACACAGAAATTCTCCTACTGCCTGGGTTCCATTTAATTGGAGATCCAGAATTCAAGTTATATTGGTTACTTTAGAGTAGAGACAGAGGTCACTTTGTGATGTTTCTGTTCCCTGATTTGAGAATTGTAACACTTATTCCTCATAAGGTTTCTGATGTGAAAACTTGCATTAAAAGTTCATATTTTTCTTTCCACTAATATTAGCTTAAATTTTGCTATTTTCATGAACTTTCCTGCTAATGATAGTGTTTGCTAAACTGTTTCTAGAAAGCAAACAAAACAGAGATACAAATATGGGTAAAACACATAACATTTTTTATATGGGAGAATATTCACAGGTGGTTATTTCTGCAATGTTCACCCAGCTCTAATACATAATCTGGTTCCTAGCTCTTTGCCAAACTCCTTACATGATAATGACTGTTAAATGTCAAATTAAGTGATGGTATACGAAGCCGTAATCTTTTTATAGCTCTATAACTGCATGAACATTATGGAAATATCACTGTTCTGAAAAATTATACTTGGATTATATATTGGAAGGTAGTTTGTGACCAGTGGATAAACACCCTAAAAATCTTGATATAATTGAAAAGAAACATGTAGGGAAATACACGCAGCTCTGTGGTTTGCTGACAAATCATTTTGTCAAGGAAACTATTTTGAAAATTGAAAGATTCCAATCAATGAATCATACATTTGCTAAAGCATCAAGGGGATCAGGATTTCTTTGTAAAGACGAGATTCAAGTACTTTTAAAAGTGCTTATTTTTTTCATTCAAGTAACTGGTTTTAATATAAATTAAATGCATTTGTGGTTCAGGGCCTCAAGAAGTTTTAAAAATAAAATAGAATTGTCATTTATACACAGTATAATATTTGAAAGAAAAAGCCAGGAATAAAGAAATGGATACAGAATTCATATTATGCCTCCAAGTAAACTGTGTCATATAAGAATAATAAATTTCTATCCAAACACCTCATCCAACCTCACTCATTCTCCCATTCCCAAAACAAATATAACAAACCTCATAACAAAAAGGAAACTTAGTACTGACCTTAGATTATTAAAACTATCCTCCCCAAGGCCTAGAGGTTATCTCTCAACTTGTCAATGCCCAAATGTGCAATACAATGTGTGACAAAGAGCCAAAGGGCCAGCTTGTGGCCTGTCTAATATTCTCATGAAAGATAGATAGCATTGCTGGGGAAGGGAAAGCTTCTCAGAGCCATTACTCCTCATTGTGTGCAGGTGGATAGGAGTGGGGAGTGGGAGGAGCCTTGGGTGTTGATCCATCAACTGCACCAGGCAGCAGGGGACCCTGCTAGGTATAAGTTCCTCCTCCCAGAGGAGAGGGAAAATGGGAGTCAGATTGTGGCTGTATGAGGCTATGTCTACACTACAGCTTATGCTGGCATAATTTCTGTCACTCAGGGGTGTGAATAAACCACCTCCTTGAGCGATATACATTACACCGAAATAAGCACTCATGTGCACAGCGCTATATTGGTGGGAGAGCTTCTCCCATCGACATAGCTTCTGCCGTTTGTGGAGGTGGTTTTATTATGCTGACAGGAGAGATCTCTCCTGCCCTAGAGCATCTTTACCAGATGCGTTGCAGTGGCACAGCTGTGCCCCAAAACACTCTATGTGTACACCTGGCCTGAATCTTTATCTTGGAAGCAAATCCTTCTCAGTGATGAAAGTGAGGGGACACTATCCTTGGGTGGAATGTAGTGAGCTTTGGGACTAAAATGAGTGATATCCTTCAAAATGAGGTACACTTGAAGGGTTTGCCTGGGGGAAGTGTAGGCAGTAGCTCCACTCAATTGTGGGAGAAGGATAATTTTTAAATAATGGGCTTTGGGTTATTCATGACAGGTGATATAATTCATTATCACATTTAGGGATACTAAAATTCTTGAGGAAAAAATGTTTGTAGGGTTCAGAAATCAAATACTATTTATCCAAAGATAATCAAATTTAATGCACAATGACATTTATTAGAGTTTGTCAGACACCAGAATTTCTGTTCCATGGTAAATTCTGACGTTTTGGGGAAAAAATAATTTTGAATCAGACCAATCCCTCCCCTCCCTGCAAATTTCTGTGAAATGAAAATAATTGATTTGGGACTATCAAAATGTTTCATTTTGATTATGTTGAATCATTTTATTCCAGTAATGTCAATATGTTTTGTTTTGATGGAGTAAATTGTTTTGGTTTTGACTATATTATTCCATGTTAAAATATTATATATAATATTAAATACATAAATCCAAAATAATATTAACGTTATTTACATATGAATATAATGTACATATATATACACATCTATAACATTTTTACATTATTGAAACAAAATGTTTTGATATTATCAAAACAAGAAAGTCAAAGTGTTTTGTTTAGACGTTTTCCCATCAAAAATTTCATCAAAATGGACATGTTCTGGCAAAATGCCTTGATTTTTACAAAACTGCATTTCTCAGTGGAAAATTGTTCCATTGGTTGTTTTTCAACCAGCTCTAATATTTATGAACAGCTTTCTTTTGATTTTGAAAACACCCAGGCAAACAGCTTGAAATTTGAAAATTATATTAAATCCCTAACCTTCTCCTTCTCCCAAACTTTTGACAAATTGCATTTTGTCAAGAAGATTTTAAAAAAAGGATCTAGTGAAAACATCAAGTCCATTAGCTTTCATGAACACAACCCATTCTATTACAGGAGTTCTGCTGAATATAATGATACAAAGCATAATGGCTGAGGAGTTTAAAATTACATATTTTGCATTCAGAGTGGAAGTCACCTTGATTTTTTAGCTCTCCTATGCAATTATATTACCACTAACAAAGTGGGGGAGTTGTGAGTTGTCAATTTTGCAGCAAAACAAGCACACCGTGGTTCACTGAAGCACAGAGCAGGGGAATGTATGCTGTCTGATTAGGATACAGTAGCCTGTATATGCTTTTTTCATCAACAGCAATTTGTGAAGGCAAGTCAAAATGTCAATATATCTAATTAATATATTGTGTATGCATAGTTTTGTTCCTCTATTAGATATTTTAAAATATAGATATCAAAAATGCAATGCCATAGAACTATTGTCTAGCAGAAACTTCAATGGTGAAGAATATAGTAGAATCTTAAGACATAATAGGGCACAATATATAGTGGGATAATACAGAGTGAAAGTCACTTTTGTGCAAGGAGAGGTCCACCACAAGAAGCGTTCACCACTTAAATTTCCTCTGGGGCCTGATCTGAAACCATTAAAAGTAACAGATTTACTTCACTGGGTGTGGCATCAAGTCCTAAATCCCATTTTGAGAGTTTAAGTGGTGTATGGGCTGTGTGCTGGCTCTCTGCATAGAGGTGAATTTCACCTACTGCAATGCTGATTACTAAAGAAAAATAAACCTCTTTAGGTAGCTAAAATCTGCTCTGATGGAAAGAAAAATGGCAGCTGAGTTAGTGCATCATTAAAACAAACAAAAAAGCTAAAGATGGACTTGTTTAACTTAATGCTAAATTGAACTGGGCAGCAGATTTCCAGAGTTCTTTATAGAAAAAAATAACATGAAAAAATGTGAACATAAACATTTGCTTTATGTGTTGGAATTAACTGGGGAATTGTAATTTCTCAGATCTTTATATCTCACTCCCGTTTGGAAAATGTCATTAAGAGCGTTACTGTCCACATGCAGAATAAATGTATCACATAAGATCTCTACTTCCTCCTTTCCCCACTGTTTTCTTTCACAATTGCTGCAATCTGACAGCTGCTACAACAAATTATGTAAAAAAGATGAAAGAAATCATGGCAAATTCCAAATTCTATCATCTTTAAGGAGGAAATGAATTAATTTTTATGGTTCCCATATAATATGCATAAAAAGTTATACAACCAGAAAACAGTACATGACTTTGCATAAAGTTAGCAATACATTTAGCTTTCTTTTTTACTTTTAAAGTGATATTTCCAATGCTTTCCTCCTGGAACATTGCTTAACCAATCAAGCAAATAGCTGTTATTTCACTTCAGAACACCTATTTTTAGATGCCCTTTCTGTGAGATATTACCAAGAATTAGGAAAATAAAATATGTAGTTTTAAAGAATTGTATCAGAAAAATAATGAAATGTCATGTCTTTTCAAAGCTGAAAAAGTGCAGGTTGGGTTTATAATGACTAATAAGACAAAATAGGTCAACTATCCATATAACATTCCTGCAAACATCCTATGGGTTCCATTTATGAACTTGCAGAATCAGACCCTTAATAACTAACTCCTGGTGACTAGTTGGAAAATCATATAATATTACCCATTTTATTTGCTCACCAAATTATCCACCTTTAGAAGCTAGAGAACCATTTGGTCATAAAATACACTTGCAGAAAGCCAGAAAAGTATCCTACATGGCAATGATTTCATCATGATATTGCAAGAGTATCAGATGATATTGTTTCCAAGTAGCAGCCGTGTTAGTCTGTATATGCAAAAAGAAAAGGAGTACTTGTGGCACCTTAGAGACTAACAAATTTATCTGAGCATAAGCTTTCGTGAGCTACAGCTCACTTCATCGGATGCATGCATTGGAAAATACAGTGGGGAGATTTTATGTCCACAGAGAACATGAAACAATGCGTGTTACCATACACACTGTAATGAGAGTGATCAGGTAAGGTGAGCTATTACCAGCAGGAGAGAAAAAAAACCTTTTGTAGTGATAATCAAGGTGGGCCATTTCCAGCAGTTGACAAGAACGTGTGAAGAACTGTGGGAGGCAAAGGGGGAATAAACATGGGGAAATAGTTTTACTTTGTGTAATGACACATCCACTCCCAGTCTTTATTCAAGCCTAAGTTAATGGTGTCCAGTTTGCAAATTAATTCCAATTCAGCAGTCTCTCATTGGGTCTGTTTTTGAAGTTTTTTTGTTGAAGAATTGCTACTTTTAGGTCACAGCTGAGGGGATCAGGTGGCTTAAGTAATCCTCTGACTGAATAATGCGGAAGGAACAAGGTGGGCTGGGTTTATAAAGACAGTAAATTAGCAGTAACAAGAAGGCTGCTGGGAAGTAGGTTGCAGTCACTCCCTGGGCCTGTTGGATTCTGGGAGGTTGACAGGCGCAAGCCTGCCCATGGCTCAAAGCTCCTCCCCCAGCCTATGGGGAGGAGTCACTGAGCCTAGGACTCAAATAAATATGGGGGACAATAGAAGAAAAAGCAAAGACAGGTGTGAGGGTCAAAGGGTCAAAAGTAGGGAGCCTGATGGGGACACCAAGTAGAGAACTCCAGACAGCATCTACTGCTCCTCAAAGCTATCAAGGGAGCCAGTGGACACAGTCCAGAGGAACTCTGCCCAGATACGTGAACAGAAGTAGGCCCCATAGTTGCAGCAGACCCCAGACTCCCTCGGCCAGCATCATCTCCTTGGTATCCCTGGGAGAAGGGAGGTGTGTTTGTGAGCTATGGAGCCAAAGTAGCCTACAGTTATTTCCTAGGGAAAGGGAGATTTGTGGCTGGCAACCCCAGAGGGGAAGCAGAAGACAGTTAGGAAAAGCTAAGGGAAAAGGCAGAATGGACCAGACTTTGGCTGTTGATTAGAGAGTCCCTGAGCTGAAATGTGGAGTCGAGGGTTCCCTAGCTCCAGCAACTCCAAAGCAGGAGGCATGCTTACCCTTGGGGGGTTGCAGTCTTGATGGGGAAGGTATGTGATGGCATGTTCATGCTACCTTTGCCCTGAAGGGGTTAATGTAGGCTAACCAGACAGGCTACAGCTGAGGAGAATCAGTTGGCCTAAGTAATCCTCTGACTGAATAATGAGGGAGCCCAGCTGAGGAGGAATGAGCTGGGCTGGGTTTATAAAGACAGGAAATTGGCAGTAGAGAGGGAGTGACATCAGACTACTCTCTGCAGCCTCCTTTCTGCTGCCAGCTTCCTGCTTCTATGAGCACATAAGGACATATTTGGTATTACTTGTCCATGACAGCACTGGTGCTGTTAAGGGACTTTTAAAGTTAGGAAGAACAAAGCTCTCAAGGAATGACTGTTATGGGTGATAGAGGCTGGTGATCATAAGCCTATATAACAATTTTAGGTTCCCAGCTTGAAACACCTTTAAGGTCTGTGATTTTCAGAGACCAATTTCTCAGGAAATTGATCCCCAGCATACAGAGCACCAAAAGTGTAAGTGCTAGGGCTGTGATGAATGCCTGACTCAGACTTTGACTTGTGCACAAATCCAGCCTTTTTGAAAGTATTTGGAATTGCTCAGGTAGTGATCCCCAAAATATACAGATATCAGACTATCATAAATATAGTAATAGTTCATACACTTAAATGATAGTTAAATATAGCTAAAGTCGTACTGTACATAAAATCCTTATGTGTTAGAGTATTTATTCATGGAAGTCCCCCTACTCAGACTTCAGAGCAAGCAGGGCCAGATCCTCGGGTGATGTGAATCAGCAGAACTCCACCGACTTCACTGCAGTTCTGCCAATTTATGCCAGCTGCAGATCTCTCCCATCGACTTCATTATGGGAAGCTTTTATATATATTCACTGTATCTGCATCCAGGGCACAATTTTGTAAAAGCTGCCATGCATGGAGCTGCCAATGAATTCAATTGGAATTCAGTGTGAGCTCTGCAGGGTTGGATGCCTAATTACTACTTACATTGATGTAACTGTATTTCATTACTATTCAGTGAAATTTTTAGGGGGAGGTAAATTTTGCAGTATACATATTGTCTCAATCCTTGACTTGATTTTAGTATCTGACAAAATCCTTATTTTACTACAGAAAGAATGGAATCAGCATATGCCTACTAGGTACTAGTGGTCACAGGGTGACATAATTTAGTGATGCTGTTATTGGCTGATAATGCAGAAATATTTGTGCATCTTACTGAAGCCACTGTACTTGTGATAATCTCATTATGCTCTGCTAAAGGGTCTACAGTTTAGGATGAGTGCCACCGAGGTGTCACAAAAATATTAAAAGACAGAGTCATCACATCCTGCTGGCTATAGATACAGAAGGGTTACAATTGAGGCTCAGAAATAGCAGTGGAGAAGAGCTTGCTGAAGGGCTTAGATGTGCCAGAGTCAGCCAAGCAAGAGATCACCCCTAAAGCAGAGAGAGTGAGTAGAGATAATGGGTTAATTGGAAGGAGGCGTTTGCATATGTACTGAAAGGTTTCCCTGAGGAAATCGCAAGAGTAGAAGCTGAGTAGGGAAGCTGATTTTTCCTTTGGTTAGTTTCCAGTAATGGGTTTTATTGTAAATATTAGCAGGAACATAGAAATATTCTGAAAATAGCAGAAGCATCCATTAAAAGAGAAGCTTTGCTAAGCAGTGCATGTGGCCAGTCCCAGATGCATAAGGGAAGGCCCAAGAAATCCTCTAGTGGACATATGGATTCACCAAGGGAAGGTCATGCCTGACTAATCTAATCGCCTTTTATGATGAGATTACTGGTTCTGTGGATGAAGGGAAAGCAGTGGATGTATTGTTTCTTGACTTTAGCAAAGCTTTTGACACGGTCTCCCACAGTATTCTTGTCAGCAAGTTAAGGAAGTATGGGCTGGATGAATGCACTATAAGGTGGGTAGAAAGCTGGCTAGATTGTCGGGCTCAACGGGTAGTGATCAATGGCTCCATGTCTAGTTGGCAGCCGGTGTCAAGTGGAGTGCCCCAAGGGTCGGTCCTGGGGCCGGTTTTGTTCAATATTCATAGATTCATAGATTCATAGATATTTAGGTCAGAAGGGACCATTATGATCATCTAGTCTGACCTCCTGCACAATGCAGGCCACAGAATTTCACCCACCACTCCTAAAAAAGACCTCACACCTATATCTGTGCTATTGAAGTCCTCAAATTGTAGTTTGAAGACCTCAAGGAGCAGAGAATCCTCCAGCAAGTGACCCGTGCCCCATGCTACAGAGGAAGGCGAAAAACCTCCAGGGCCTTCCAATCTGCCCTGGAGGAAAATTCCTTCCCGACCCCAAATATGGCGATCAGCTAAACCCTGAGCATATGGGCAAGATTCATCAGCCAGATACTACAGAAAATTCTTTCCCGGGTAACTTGGATCTTACCCCATCTAAAAACCCATCACAGGCCATTGGGCCTATTTACCATGAATATTTAATTACCAAAACCATGTTATCCCATCATACCATCTCCTCCATAAACTTATCGAGTTTAATCTTAAAGCAAGATAGATCTTTTGCCCCCACTACTTCCCTCGGAAGGCTATTCCAAAACTTCACTCCTCTGATGGTTAGAAACCTTCGTCTAATTTCTAATCTAAATTTCCTAGTGGCCAGTTTATATCCATTTGTTCTTGTGTCCACATTGGTATTGAGTTTAAATAATTCCTCTCCCTCTCTGGTATTTATCCCTCTGATATATTTATAGAGAGCAATCATATCTCCCCTCAACCTTCTTTTAGTTAGGCTAAACAAGCCAAGCTCCCTGAGTCTCCTTTCATAAGACAAGTTTTCCATTCCTCGGATCATCCTAGTAGCCCTTCTCTGTACCTGTTCCAGTTTGAATTCATCCTTCTTAAACAAGGGAGACCAGAACTGCACACAGTATTCCAGGTGAGGTCTCACCAGTGCCTTATATAACGGTACTAAAACCTCCTTATCCCTACTGGAAATACCTCTCCTGATGCATCCCAAGACGACATTAGCTTTTTTCACAGCCATATCACATTGGCAGCTCATAGTCAACCTATGATCAACCAATACTCCAAGGTCCTTTTCCTCCTCCGTTACTTCTAGTTGATGCGTCCCTAGCTTATAACTAAAATTCTTGTTATTAATCCCTAAATGCATGACCTTACACTTCTCACTATTAAATTTCATCCTATTCCTATTACTCCAGTTTACAAGGTCATCCAGATCCTCCTGTAGGGTATCCCTGTCCTTCTCTAAATTAGCAATACCTCCCAGCTTTGTATCATCTGCAAACTTTATTAGCACACTCCCACTTTTTGTGCCCAGGTCAGTAATAAAAAGATTAAATAAGATTGGTCCCAAAACTGATCCTTGAGGAACTCCACTGGTAACCTCCCTCCAACTTGACAGTTCACCTTTCAGTAGGACCCGTTGTAGTCTCCCCTTTAACCAATTCCCTATCCACCTTTCAATTTTCCTATTGATGCCCATCTTATCCAATTTAACTAATAATTCCCCATGTGGCACAGTATCAAACGCCTTACTAAAATCTAAATAAATTAGATCCACTGCGTTTCCTTTATCTAAAAAATCTGTTACTCTCTCAAAGAAGGAAATCAGGTTGGTTTGGCACGATCTACCTTTTGTAAAACCATGTTGTATTTTGTCCCATTTACCATTGACTTCAATGTCCTTAACTACCTTCTCCTTCAAAATTTTTTCCAAGACCTTGCATACTACAGATGTCAAACTAACAGGCCTATAATTACTTGGATCACTTTTTTTCCCTTTCTTAAAAATAGGAACTATGTTAGCAATTCTCCAATCATATGGTACAACCCCTGAATTTACAGATTCATTAAAAATTCTTGCTAATGGGCTTGCAATTTCTTGTGCCAATTCTTTTAATATTCTTGGATGAAGATTATCTGGGCCCCCCGATTTAGCCCCATTAAGCTGTTTGAGTTTCGCTTCTACCTCAGATATGGTGATGTCTACCTCCATATCCTCATTCCCATTTATCATGCTACCATTATCCCTAAGATCCTCTTTAGTCTTATTAAAGACTGAGGCAAAGTATTTGTTTAGATATTGGGCCATGCCTAGATTATCCTTGACCTCCACTCCATCCTCAGTTTTTAGCGGTCCCACTTCTTCTTTCTTTGTTTTCTTCCTATTTATATGACTATAGAACCTTTTACTATTGGTTTTAATTCCCTTTGCAAGGTCCAACTCTACTTGACTTTTAGCCTGTCTCACTTTATCCCTACATATTCTGACCTCAATATCTTCATAAATGATCTGGAGGATGGTGTGGATTGCACTCTCAGCAAATTTGCGGATGATACTAAACTGGGAGGAGTGGTAGATACGCTGGAGGGGAGGGATAGGATACAGAGGGACCTAGACAAATTGGAGGATTGGGCCAAAAGAAATCTGATGAGGTTCAATAAGGATAAGTGCAGGGTCCTGCACTTAGGATGGAAGAATCCAATGCACCGCTACAGACTAGGGACCGAATGGCTAGGCAGCAGTTCTGTGGAAAAGGACCTAGGGGTGACAGTGGACGAGAAGCTGGATATGAGTCAGCAGTGTGCCCTTGTTGCCAAGAATGCCAATGGCATTTTGGGATGTATAAGTAGGGGCATAGCGAGCAGATCGAGGGACGTGATCGTTCCCCCCTATTCGACATTGGTGAGGCCTCATCTGGAGTACTGTGTCCAGTTTTGGGCCCCACACTACAAGAAGGATGTGGATAAATTGGAGAGAGTCCAGCGAAGGGCAACAAAAATGATTAGGGGTCTGGAACACATGACTTATGAGGAGAGGCTGAGGGAACTGGGATTGTTTAATCTGCAGAAGAGAAGAATGAGGGGGGATTTGATAGCTGCTTTCAACTACCTGAAAGGGCGTTCCAAAGAGGATGGCTCTAGACTGTTCTCAATGGTAGCAGATGACAGAACGAGGAGTAATGGTCTCGAGTTGCAGTGGGGGAGGTTTAGATTGGATATTAGGAAAAACTTTTTCACTAAGAGGGTGGTGAAACACTGGAATGCGTTACCTAGGGAGGTGGTAGAATCTCCTTCCTTAGAGGTTTTTAAGGTCAGGCTTGACAAAGCCCTGGCTGGGATGATTTAACTGGGAATTGGTCCTGCTTCGAGCAGGGGGTTGGACTAGATGACCTTCAGGGGTCCCTTCCAACCCTGATATTCTATGATTCTATGATATGTGGGATACATTTCTTCTTAATCTCTCTCTATCGTGGTATGCCCAAACTTGGACCTGGTGTGATTCCCGTTTGAGGGGACATACTCATTCTAGCTATCATGAAGCTAGCATGCTAAAAATAGAGCATAGTCCTGTGGTGCGAGTGGCAGGATAGGCTAGCTACCTCGAGTATGTACCTAGGGTCTTCGATGGGTACACACTCAGGGCAGCTAGTTCCTCCCACAGCTCATGCTCCCCTGGCTACATTCTATTTTAAGCATGATGACAGATAGTATGAATATTTCTCCTCCTGGAAATCATACCAGCTCCAACTTTAGACATACCTTTTGTGGCTGTCATGCCCAGAAACATAAGGGAATATTATTCCTTACACTATATAAGATCAATCATAAAGGGTGTTCAGATACAGGTGAAAAAGTTAGAGGAATGGAAAGAGTTCAGTATGAAGAAAGACTGGAAAGATCAGGTCTGTTAAGTCACAGGGGACATGATAGACAGTGGTGCAAGTAAGCCGGAACAGTCAGGTACACCATACCATTAAGACATTTATTGCTGGTATGCTGTATGCTGTATGCTGTATGTTGTATGCTGCCGGGCAGCCCCATGCCAGCAGCTCCTCCAGCATGGCTGTACTGCCTCCAGCGGGGCTGTATCGTTCCCAGCCCCACCCACAGCCCTTCCACCCTGTTGCGTCTCCTGTCTGGGGTCTGTAAAGCTCCGCTGGAGGACAGGCTGGGAGTGGGGCTGGGGATGGTACAGTCATGCTGGCGGAGCTGCTGGTGTGGGGCCACCTGGAGGCCCCATGTTCTGCTCCTTTCACCACTGAGGTTCCCGGGACAGCCCTGCAATGTTCAGTGGATACCGATTTCTATTTGTGGATATCTGCATCTGCAGGTATAAATTTGTATACACACAGAGCTCTTGTCATGGAATATTTTTTGTGAGGGGGTGCTAAAGGCAACTGGTGGGAGGGGCACAAACGGTCAAGTGACCCTCCACAGGTTCAAGTGCCCCTGCTGGCTTGGGTGGGGAGAGGAAGGGGCAGAGTCAGAGCCAGCAGGCCAGTCTCTCTCCTCTTCCAGCCACACTGCCTGGGATGCTGCCCAGTGCAGCACAGCGGTTGCCTGGGAGAGCCAGGCACTCTCCCAGGCAGCTGCTGAGCTGCACCAGGCAGCATCTGGGAGTGGCTCCGTGGCCTGGCTGCCAGGAAAAGCAGGCAAATGCAAGAGGAAGCTGGTGCAGAGGGAGGACAGAGCCCCTGTCCCCCCCTCCCGGTAACATGGGATGGGGAGGTGATGGGGAGAATGCCTGGGCCCCGGTCTGGGGGTGGGGCGGGGTCATGTGCGGAGGGTCATGTGGGGAGGTCATGTGCCCATCCTTTAGCTGGTGCCCCCCTTTGTTGTGATGTTACACTCCATATGCTTTATGAAAATATGCTTGGAATGTGAATATAATGTAACTGGCATATGCTTTATGCAAAAGGTCTCTTGTAAGGTATCATTATAAAGCTTATAATCTACTGAGTGTGTTTATCCTATTTGTATGTATGTATCATGTACCTAAAACTAGAAATATAAAGTTAACTCTGAGGTCCTATTGTAATTATGCAATGTGTGCACCATAATGGTGGTTTAGAATCTTGATGGCTCCCATTGACTAGCACAATTGGCTGTAGATGGTTTATTTACGTGCAAGCCTTCTTGTGGACTTGGGCACCAGCCTGTGGGTAATGAAGAATGAGGTCTTACAGTGACATGTGACCATGTCACCTGATACTGAAATCCATCTTAAACCTGGTGCTTTTCCATTTACAAGGAGGGATGGGAACCCAGAGAGACAAAGGATTCCCGCCTTGGGCCAAAACTATAAAAGGGGGTGAAACAGAACAAAGGGAGCTTCAGTCATGAGAAATCCCTTAATTACCACCTGAGCTGGAACTAACAAGAACTGTACCAGGGGAAAGGATTCGGCCCAGACTAAGAAGGAGTCTAGTCTGTAAAAGAAGCTTATTGGAACATCTCTGAAGGTGAGATTTACCTGTATTCAGTTTCTTAATGTATTAGGCTTAGACTTTCATGTTTTTGCTTTATTTTACTTGGTGATTTACTTTGTTCTGTCTGTTATTGCTTGGAATCACTTAAATCCTACTTTTTATACTTAATAAAATCATTTTTGTTAATTAAATCAGAGTAAGTGATTAATAGCTGGGGAAGCAAACAGCTGTGCATATTTCTCAATCAGTGTTGTAGAGGGCGGACAATTTATGAGTTTATACTGTATACATTTTATATAGTGTAAAATTGATTTATTTGGGGTTTGGATCCCATTGGGAGCTGGGTATCTGGGTGCTGGAGACAGGAGCACTTCTTAAGCTGTTTTCAGTTAAGTCTGCAGCTTTGGGGACATGGTTCAGACCCTGGGTCTGTGTTACAACAGGCTTGCATGTCTGGCTCAACAACGCAGGATTCTGGAGGCCCAAACTGGCAGAGAAAATGGGCTCAGAGGTAGTCTCAGCACATCATGTGACAATCCCAAGGGGCTCTCTGTGACCAAACCCATCACAGCCACATGCCCACCCTTTAGCTTGTGCCCCCCTTTGTGTCCCTCCCATAGTTGCCTTACTGGTAAGAGTTAAAATCTACTTGCACCACTGAGATAGAGGAGTATACAATTAATGGTATAGATAAGGTAGATCAGCCATTCCAAGAATTACCCTCTCATGATATAAGAGCAAGAACACATACAATAAAATTGAAAGACAACATATTTAAAAAACTTGTGCGTGTTTGCATGTGTGTTCCTATTGAATGTAACTGGTGATTGTCACGGTTCCTCCCCCACACTGAACTCTAGGGTACAGATGTGGGGACCTGCATGAAAAACCTCCTAAGCTTCTCTTTACCAGCTTAGGTCAAAACTTCCCCAAGGTACAAAATATTACCCCCGTTATCCTTGGACTGGCCGCTACCACCACCAAACTAATACTGGTTACTGGGGAAGAGCTGTTTGGACGCGTCCTTCCCCCCAAAATACTTCCCAAAACCTTGCACCCCACTTCCTGGACAAGGTTTGGTAAAAAGCCTCACCAATTTGCCTAGGTGACTACAGACCCAGACCCTTGGATCTTAAGAACAATGAACAATCCTCCCAACACTTGCACCCCCCCTTTCCTGGGAAATGTTGGATAAAAAGCCTCACCAATTTGCATAGGTGACCACAGACCCAAACCCTTGGATCTGAGAACAATGAAAAAGCATTCAGTGTTTTACAAGAAGACTTTTAATAAAAAATAGAAGTAAATAGAAATAAAGAAATCCCCCCTGTAAAATCAGGATGGTAGATATCTTACAGGGTAATTAGATTCAAAAACATAGAGAACCCCTCTAGGCAAAACCTTAAGTTACAAAAAAGATACACAGACAGAAATAGTTATTCTATTCAGCACAATTCTTTTCTCAGCCATTTAAAGAAATCATAATCTAACACATACCTAGCTAGATTACTTACTAAAAGTTCTAAGACTCCATTCCTGTTCTGTCCCTGGCCAAGACGACTACAGACAGACACAGACCCTTTGTTTCTCTCCCTCCTCCCAGCTTTTGAAAGTATCTTGTCTCCTCATTGGTCATTTTGGTCAGGTGCCAGCGAGGTTACCTTTAGCTTCTTAACCCTTTACAGGTGAGAGGAGCTTTCCCCTGGCCAGGAGGGATTTCAAAGGGGTTTACCCTTCCCTTTATATTTATGACACGCCCCCCAAATCTCAGCTAGGGTGAAACACTGGCTGGGATTTCTTCCTGGAGCTCTAGGAAAACAGAGTTAATAAGACACATGCATCTCTAAATATACTACCAAGTACATAAAGACTAACAATATTTTCCACATCTCAAGGACGATTTTAACCAGTTGATTCTGGGAAACTTTCACGGGAGAGTGCATCAGCCACTTTGTTAGAAGCTCCTGAGATGTGTTGGATGTCGAAATCAAAATCTTGGAGAGCTAAACTCCACTGAAGAAGTTTTTTGTTAGTTTCTTTGACGGTGTGAAGCCACTTTAGTGCAGCATGGTCGGTTTGCAGGTGGAAACGCCATCCCCACACATATGGGCGTAGCTTTTCCAGAGCGTAGACAATGGCATAACATTCTTTTTCAGTGACTGACCAGTTGCTTTCCCTCTCAGACAGTTTTTTGCTGAGAAACACTACAGGGTGGAATTCTTGATCAGGTCCTTTCTGCATTAAAACTGCTCCCACACCACGCTCGGATGCATCTGTGGTTACTAGGAACGGTTTGTCAAAGTCTGGGGCCCTTAGTACAGGGTCAGACATGAGTGTCGCTTTAAGCTTGTTAAAGGCCTTCTGACACTTTCCGGTCCACTGAACAGCATTTGGCTGTTTCTTTTTGGTTAGGTCTGTCAGTGGGGCAGCGATTTGGCTGTAGTGTGGTACAAATCGTCTGTAATAACCGGCCAAGCCTAAGAAGGATTGAACCTGTTTCTTTGACTTTGGGACAGGCCACTTTTGGATAGCATCCACTTTGGCCTGTAGGGGGCTGATAGTTCCTTGACCCACCTGGTGTCCAAGGTAAGTCACTCTGTTTAGGCCTATTTGACACTTCTTAGCCTTAACAGTTAGTCCTGCCTCCCTTATGCGCTCAAGGACTTTTTGTAGATGTTCCAGGTGGTCTGCCCAGGAATCCGAAAATATGGCCACATCGTCAAGGTAGGCGACTGCATATTCTCCTAATCCCGCTAGGAGACCATCTACAAGTCTTTGGAAAGTGTCGGGTGCATTTCGCAGCCCGAAAGGGAGTACATTAAATTCATACAGCCCGAGATGTGTGATGAAGGCTGACCTTTCCTTGGCAGATTCATCTAGCGGTACCTGCCAGTACCCCTTGGTTAAGTCCAAGGTAGAGATGAACTGGGCCCGTCCCAGTTTCTCTAATAGTTCATCTGTGCGTGGCATGGGATAGTTGTCTGGGCGAGTTACAGCATTTAGCTTACGGTAGTCCACGCAAAAACGTATTTCCCCATCTGGTTTGGGAACTAGAACCACTGGAGATGCCCATGCACTTTCAGAGGGGCGGATTACACCCATCTGTAACATATCCTGGATCTCCCGTTCTATAGCAGTTTTAGCTTGAGGAGACACCCGGTAAGGTTGGACCCTAATTGGGTGAGCATTACCTGTGTCAATGGAGTGGTATGCCCGTTCAGTCAGTCCTGGGGTGGCTGAGAACGTTGGCGCGTAGCTAGTGCACAGCTCCTGGATCTGCTGTCGCTGCATACGCCCAAGGGTCATGGAGAGGTTCACCTCTTCCACACCACCAGCACATTTCCCTTCGTAGTAAACACCTTCAGGCCACTCAGCGTCGTCTCCTCCCTGGGCTGTAAACTGACAAACCTTTAATTCTCTGGAATAAAAGGGCTTTAGAGAATTAATATGGTACACCTTAGGCTTTCGGTTGGAGGTGGGGAATGCTATGAGATAATTAACAGCTCCCAGGCGCTCCTGGACCACGAATGGCCCTTCCCACGATGCTTCCATTTTATGGGCCTGGAGCGCCTTTAAGACCATGACCTGGTCTCCTACTTTGAAGGAACGCTCTCTGGCATGTTTATCATACCAGGCTTTTTGCTCTTTTTGAGCATTCTGTAAGTTTTCTCTAGCAAGGGCTAAAGAGGTTCGGAGGGTGTTTTGTAGGTTGGTTACAAAGTCCAGAATGTTAGTTCCTGGAGAAGGTGTAAATCCCTCCCATTGCTGCTTCACCAACTGCAATGGCCCCTTAACCTCACGGCCATATACAAGTTCAAATGGGGAAAACCCTAAACTGGGATGTGGTACAGCTCTGTAGGCAAAGAGCAACTGCTGCAATACTAGGTCCCAATCATTGGAGTGCTCATTTACGAATTTACGTATCATGGCCCCCAAAGTTCCATTAAACTTCTCCACCATGCCATTTGTTTGATGATGGTAAGGAGTGGCAACCAAGTGATTTACCCCATGAGCTTCCCAAAGGTTTTTCATAGTTCTTGCCAGGAAATTAGTCCCTGCATCTGTGAGGATGTCGGAGGGCCAACCTACCCTGGCAAAAATGTCTGCTAGTGCCTGGCACACACTTTTAGCCCTGGTGTTGCTTAGAGCTACTGCTTCCGGCCATCGGGTGGCAAAATCCATGAAAGTCAGTATGTACTGCTTTCCTCTGGGTGTCTTTTTCGGAAAAGGACCCAGAATATCCACAGCTACTCGCTGAAATGGAACTTCAATGATGGGGAGTGGCTGGAGAGGGGCTTTGACCTGGTCTTGGGGTTTTCCCACTCTTTGGCACACCTCACAAGACTGGACATAGGTAGAAACTTCCTTGCCCATTCCCTCCCAGTGGAATGATCCCCCCAAACGGTCTTTGGTCCTGTTCACCCCAGCATGGCCACTAGGGTGATCATGGGCTAAGCTCAAGAGCTTGGCCCGGTATTTAGTTGGAACTACCAACTGTCTCTGAGGATGCCAGTCTTCCTGGTGTCCCCCAGAAAGAGTTTCCTTGTATAAAAGTCCTCTTTCTACCACAAACCTGGATCGATTAGAAGAGCTGAGAGGCGGTGGGTTGCTCCGTGCCGCCGTCCACGCTCTCTGGAGGCTTTCATCTGCTTCCTGTTCGGTCTGGAACTGTTCCCTTGATGCTGGAGACATCAGTTCCTCATTGGATTGGGGACATAGGCTTGGTCCCTCTGGAAGCGATATAGGGGATGGAGCTGTTTCTGTTGACTGTGAACCGCTCTCCGCTGGTGCACTATGTTGGGATTCAGGCTCCGGCTGAGCCTCTTGTGTAGGGTTATCGGCTGCTGCCAGTTCAGGTTCGGTGGGGCCCTCTGGTGTTGAGGTTGCAAGTACTGGATTCAGTGCTGACACGGGGTCTGGTGTTGGTTGTTTGGCTAGTTCCGGTTCTGGGACTGGTTCCGTCTGGGTCTCTGGGACTGGATCCACTACTGCTGTTGCAGACATTGGCCTGGGGTCCGGGTCCATCACCTCTGACCGGGCCCTGATAGAAGTTTCTGGAACAGAGCTAGGCCCCACGGCTTGTTTAGCCTGGCTGCGGGTGACCGTTCCCACCCTCTTGGCCTGCTTCACGTGATTGGCCAAGTCTTCCCCCAACAGCATGGGGATGGGATAATCATCATAGACTGCAAAAGTCCACATTCCTGACCAGCCCTTGTACTGGACAGGCAACTTGGCTGTAGGCAAATTGAAAGAGTTGGACTTGAAGGGTTGAATCGTCACTTGGATCTCTGGGTTGATTAAATTGGGGTCCACTAAGGAAGCATGGATAGCTGACACTTGTGCTCCGGTGTCCCTCCACGCGGTGACCTTCTTCCCGCCCACACTCACAGTTTCCCTCCGCTCCAAGGGTATCTGGGAGGTATCTGGGCCTGTGGACCTCTGGTGTGATTCCGGTGCAATGAACTGTAATCTGTTGGGGTTCTTGGGGCAGTTGGCCTTTACATGCCCCAGCTCGTTACATTTAAAACATCGTCCAGCTGACGGGTCACTGGGGCGAGGTGGGTTGCTGGAGAACAGGGTGGTGGGACGATAAGGGGTCTGGAGGGTTCTTTGGGAGGTAGGTGGGGCTTTGGGCGGCCCCCGGTAATAGGGTGTGGTCTGGGGTGGTCCCTTCTGGTCTCCGCTCCAACTGCGACCAGTTTTCTTCTTCTCTGCCACCTCCACCCATCTGGCTCCAATCTCTCCTGCCTCAATTACAGTTTTGGGTTTCCCATCTAGGATGTATCTTTCTATTTCCTCAGGAACACCCTCTAAGAATTGTTCCATTTGCATTAGGAAGGGCAAATTTACTGGAGATTCAACACTTGCTCCTGATATCCAGGCATCCCAATGTTTCACAATGTGGTAGGCATGTCGGGTAAATGACATGTCTGGTTTCCACCTTAGGGCTCGGAACCTCCGATGAGACTGCTCGGGTGTTATCCCCATTCTGACTCTCGCCTTGGATTTAAACAGTTCATACTTGTTCATATGTTCTTTAGGCATTTCAGCTGCCACCTCAGCTAAGGGTCCACTGAGCTGCGGCCTCAGCTCTACCATGTATTGGTCAGTAGAGATGTTGTACCCAAGGCAGGCCCTTTCGAAGTTTTCTAAGAAGGCCTCAGTATCATCACCTGCCTTGTAGGTGGGGAACTTTCTGGGATGGGAAGTGGTACCTGGAGAAGGATTGCTAGGGTTTGTTGGTATATTCTGCTGGGCCTTTATCCTCGCCATCTCCTCCACATGCTTCCTTGCCTCCATTTCCCTCTTGTGGGCAGCCTCCTGTACCTCCTTCTTCAGCCGCATGAGTTCTATCTGTCTTTCATGTTCCCTTTGTTTTTCCTCAGCCTGAAATTTGGCTAATTCCAGCTGTAGTCGAGCTGAGGATTTGGTCATTCTAACCTCTCTGTTTTTAACTAACTTTACACCCGAGGTTTAGAAATAAACAAACAAAACGTGGCTGTAAAATTTTGCTGTGCTGGAATAGAATACCTATTCTCTGATAGTGATTGTCAGCCTACAGAAAAAGACAATTCCCTTGTCTCTGCTCTGGGCCAAAATTAAAGCAAAAAACCTCCAACTACTTGGAAACCTGCTTACCCAGCCCAAAGAAAAAAAAAATTCTTTTCAAACCTGTGCTCCTTGTAAAACAAAAAAAAAATCAAAATCCTAAAAAAAACCCTGCCACTTTTGTCTCCAGGCAAATAGGTAGAGCACACACCCCCTATTTACTTTTAGGAAGAAAAGAAAAAAAAAAACACCTCTGGGTTGGAAGACTGTGAATTTCCCTGCAGGAGTTAAGTACCCTGCCTCCAGGCAAAGAAAACCTGCAATTCACAAGATAATCCCCTTTTGTCTCTGCTTGGCCACAAAGCAGAGAGAAACCAAGCTGCTTTCAGTTTCAAAGCTGCTTCCTGGACTTCCTAAAAATTCCTTTTTAAAATCTGTATTTCTAGTTCAAAAAATCTCAACTGGATCTCAAAATGATTTCAGGTTAATCCCACCACTGTGCCACCATGTCACGGTTCCTCCCCCACTCTGAACTCTAGGGTACAGATGTGGGGACCTGCATGAAAAACCTCCTAAGCTTCTCTTTACCAGCTTAGGTCAAAACTTCCCCAAGGTACAAAATATTACCCCCGTTATCCTTGGACTGGCCGCTACCACCACCAAACTAATACTGGTTACTGGGGAAGAGCTGTTTGGACGCGTCCTTCCCCCCAAAATACTTCCCAAAACCTTGCACCCCACTTCCTGGACAAGGTTTGGTAAAAAGCCTCACCAATTTGCCTAGGTGACTACAGACCCAGACCCTTGGATCTTAAGAACAATGAACAATCCTCCCAACACTTGCACCCCCCCTTTCCTGGGAAATGTTGGATAAAAAGCCTCACCAATTTGCATAGGTGACCACAGACCCAAACCCTTGGATCTGAGAACAATGAAAAAGCATTCAGTGTTTTACAAGAAGACTTTTAATAAAAAATAGAAGTAAATAGAAATAAAGAAATCCCCCCTGTAAAATCAGGATGGTAGATATCTTACAGGGTAATTAGATTCAAAAACATAGAGAACCCCTCTAGGCAAAACCTTGAGTTACAAAAAAGATACACAGACAGAAATAGTTATTCTATTCAGCACAATTCTTTTCTCAGCCATTTAAAGAAATCATAATCTAACACATACCTAGCTAGATTACTTACTAAAAGTTCTAAGACTCCATTCCTGTTCTGTCCCTGGCCAAGACGACTACAGACAGACACAGACCCTTTGTTTCTCTCCCTCCTCCCAGCTTTTGAAAGTATCTTGTCTCCTCATTGGTCATTTTGGTCAGGTGCCAGCGAGGTTACCTTTAGCTTCTTAACCCTTTACAGGTGAGAGGAGCTTTCCCCTGGCCAGGAGGGATTTCAAAGGGGTTTACCCTTCCCTTTATATTTATGACAGTGATGTTCTTATTATCCATAAACATCCTGTCCTATTTTGACTCCTATTAAGGTCTCAGCCTACGTGTTAATTTTTGGCAGTGATTTCCACAGATAAACTATAGGCAGTGTAAAATAGCATTTCCTAATAGCAGTTTTAACTTGTTGCCTTTCAGTTTTATTGTCTGTTCCCTTTTACTTGTATTGTGAGACAAGATAATTCCAGGAATGTCTGTTTACCTTGTCTATACCATTGATTATTTTTTACACATATACCCACTTCTTTGTCTCCTGTCTAAGCTAACAGTTCCAGTCTTTTCAATCTCTCATCATAGCAAAATCTTTTCATGCCTCTAGTCATTTTTCAACTCTCTTAATTCCCACCTCCCATTTCTATTATATCTTCTTTGAAAACTACAGCTAATCTCATTAACTCCCCAAGCCTGCGCAGTACCAATATAATGCACAAGCAAAATAATAATACATATCTTTTCTGTGGTGTCTCTCCACTACTAGTGCTCAAGGCACACACTTAAAACACTGATAATTAAAAGAACAATTAAAGCACTATATAAACACAATATCTAAATAAAGCAAAAATACCAATACCAAGTTATTGTGCCCTATCAAATGACCCGAGGGATTAAAGAAAAAGAAAGATGATATGTCCTCTTTAAAAGAGGATAAATCTGTGGCTATCTGAAGGGGACAAAGTCACTAATGGCTGCCAGTGGGAGTTCTCCACAGGAAAGATTGAGAAAATGTACAATAAGAACCACAGCTTGTGGCATAAGAGCAAGAGGCAGGGAATTTAACAGAACCAGGATTTCACATGTTTCAGCTCTACATACTGAAGAACCACAAGTCCAGATTATGCTACTTCAGGCACCATTTCAGGAATGTACTTAAGTATGAGACTAGATTTAAGGGCATCAGTAAGACTACTCATGTGCTTGAAGTTAGAAGTGTTTAAGTATCTTTCTGAACTGGGGCCTAAGATAGTGAATGAAAGGTCATTTCAGCAATTCTGCTGGATAATGAAGAACTGCTTCATCTACCTCATTTTATTATGATTTGTTTTAGTTTATGTTTTTAAGCATGGCTCCCAAAACAAAAAGTCAATCAACACCAACTCTTTGTGCGCATTGCAAAGCAGTCTGCCCACTCTGTGCCATATTTGAGTTGCTGCCTTATAAAGGTTCGGTCCTGTGCGGTGCTGAGTGTCTCCTTTGGTTTCCAATGGTATTTAGGTATAGTCAGCTCCTCACAGGATCAGGCCTTAGCATAGTAAAAATGTGCTTTGACCAGGGCTGACTATGCTCATTGTGAACCACAGGGAAAAAACAGTTTCAGTTTATCAAACATAAATAATGGGGGGTGGGAGAAGGGAACTAGATTAATATTGAAAATCCTACAAGCACAAAAATATAAAAGGGTGTGGGGCCAATGGCATAAGGTTTTCATCTTGCAAATGGCTTTGTTTGTGTCGATTGTTTTTTGATGGAAACTCCACATGGTTAAACATTAAATAACTGGAAAACTAGAGAATATTGTTTCAAGCAAAACAGACAATCTCACATCATTAATCTCCCTCCCTAAAACATATTTGTGCTCTGAGGCCTAGGAGCACAAGACAATGAGCCAGATCCTCTGCTGGTGGAAACTGGTGCACCTCCACCGACACAAGAAGAGCAATTGACTCACAAACTGCATTCCTTTGAGATCAAACCATCATCTGGCTTTTTGGAGCCTTGTATGTCAGAACTGTATTATTTGTCTATATAGGAAGCCAGATCCTAGAATTATTATAATTGTTACCAGTAGTGCCTAGAGGCCTTAACTGAAATCGGGGCTCTATTGTGCTTGGTTCAATACATACACATTGTAAGAGACAATTCTTGGCCTTGGAGAGTTTATCGATCTAAACAGATAAGATAGAGAGCTGGTGGGAGAGAAGTTAAAAGGCGACTAGAGATGCAAGCCTCAAAATTGAGCTCTTAGATTCTAGGCAACTTGGGATAGAGATTGTGCCTTTTTCTATTTTTTATGCAATTCTTTTGCATACCGACTTGACCAGCGACTACTACTGGATCTGTGATCCAGAAGTGAAACCCTCGCTATCTTGTTCCCTGAGCCATCTTGTTTCTCTGATATTCGTGCCTTTAAAAAGATAAAAGAATAATTTTAAAAAGCCCTTCTAAGGAATGTATGAAGTTTGTGTAACTCGGATAATTAAAGACATAAAGATGTACTATTGGGTGTATCCCAAAAGCTTAAAAGCACCTCCCCATACAGAAATTGAGATCACACTGTTTTATTCTCTTAAAATGTTATCATTAAAACATTTGGTAAAACAATAAAAGCATTTGGAGCTCATGTAATCGGAATCACAGACTTGGCTGTAAATGGTACAATACAAGAGGCTTTCACAATTTAATAATAATTAGAGAAATTACATGGAGATTGAATTCCCTCCAGTAATTATTTTTTTTATTTGAATGGTTGTACAAGTACATATTGGCTCTGTGAGAAGGTGAAGCTGATCTTCAAGTCCTTTAGTTACAGCACAGCTTCTTTATGAGCTAAAACAAAAAAATTAAAAAGAGAAAAATTAAATGCAAGAGAAAGTCCACTTCTTTGTAAATTATTAAATACAGATGGGAAGCTCCTACACCACAACAGATGGCCAGCCACTAATAACCAATTAGCAAATTCAATTAAATGTGAATCTAAATATTAATTAGAATTTAAAGGCAATAGCGTAAACTGAATAAGCAATGTGTTACTAGGGCACAAGGAGATTTGATTACAGAGTGGGAACCTACTGACAGTTCCACTGGAATTTGATGCACTATATTAAAGTGTGACTCATATACCTTTCTATAGTGGAGAGGTTCATATTTTATGCACGCTCTGCACTATGGTCATTTTCAATCTACTACCTCTCAGAGTGAACTGACTTCAAATATGAACATTTAGTGAGAAATCTCTTTTTTCCAGCATCCATGTATCTGTCTTAGGTATTTCTAAGATGCTTAATAGCATAGTAGCTAAGCTCCTACACCATGACACAAATGTTGAAATAAGCATGTATTTCCATAAAATCCATATTCTGCCCCAAAAGGATGCACCATTATGTACTGTCAAGGTTCCTTCCCCACTCTGAACTCTAGGGTACAGATGTGGGAACCTGCATGAAAACCTCCTAAGCTTACTTTTACCAGCTTAGGTTAAAACTTCCCCAAGGTACAAATTATTTTACCCTTTGCCCTTGGATTTCCATTGCCATCACCAAACTTTATATAGGTTCCTGAAAAAAATGGAGTTTGGACACATCTTTCCCCCCAAAATCCTCCCAACCCTTGCACCCCACTTCCTGAGGAAGGTTTGGTAAAAATCCTCACCAATTTGCATAGGTGACCACAGACCCAAACCCTTGGATCTTAGAACAATGAAAAAAGCATTCAGTTTCCTTACAAGAAGACTTTTAATAGAAGTAAAGGAATCACCTCTGTAAAATCAGGATGGTAGATACCTTGCAGGGTAATTAGATTCAAACATAGAGAATCCGTCTAGGCAAAACTTTAAGTTACAAAAAAAACACACAGACAGGAATATTCATTCTATTCAGCGCAGCTATTTTCTCAGCCATTTAGAGAAATCATAATTTAACACATACCTAGCTACATTACTTACTAAGTTCTAAGACTCCATTCTTGTTCTGTCTCCGGCAAAAGCATCACACAGACAGACACAGACCCTTTGTTTTTCTCCCTCCTCCCAGCTTTTAAAGGTATCTTGTCTCCTCATTGGTCATTTTGGTCAGGTGCCAGCGAGGTTACCTTTAGCTTCTTAACCCTTTACAGGTGAGAGGATTTTTCCTCTGGCCAGGAGGGATTTTAAAGGGGTTTACCCTTCCCTTTATATGACATGTACAAAAGTACAATAGTTTTGACATATTATTATCCTTATGAAGGTACATTTTTCTATTCAGAATGTAATAGCTTGATTGAATAAACATCTATATAGAAGTATAGAGACAGAAGCTATTATTTTAGTTAAGATCAAGCTGGATATGTTTCTGAAGACTAATGGTTCATTAAGCAATATATTAATTTGGAGAAGAGTAAACACCATTTTTCTCAAGAGGAGGGATATGAGATCTGATGTCCTGTCCAAATTGCAAAGTGGTAATTAAATTTTACCTACGTAAATTTCCCCTAATAATTATGTGGCATACAAAATACTTCTCTACTGCCTGTTCTAAACTATTGTATAATATCATTATGTACTGTAAAATAGCTCCCTATGAGGTGGCTGCATGTCCATAGTACCTGCAGGAATACCATAAGCTGTCATTGGAATGTGAAAAGCACCATGTACATTTATTACTTTACATTGTCTTATTAACTATATATCAGAGGGGTAGCCATGTTAGTCTGTATCCACAAAAACAATGAGGAGTCTGGTGGCACCTTAAAAACTAACAAGTTTATTTGAGCATATACTTTCGTGGGTAAAAAACCCACTTCTTCATATTCATGGAGTGAAAATTACAAATACAGGCATAAATACACATTGGCACATGAAGAGAAGGGAGTTACCTTACAAGTGGAGAACCAATGTTGAAAGCTAATTTAGTCAGGGTGGATGTGGTCCACTCCCAATAACTGATGAGGAGGTGTCAATATCAAGAGAGGGAAAATTGCTTTTGTAGTGATCCAGCCACTCCCAATCCCTATTCAAGCCCAAATTGATAGTGTTAAGTTTGAAATTGAATTGTAGCTCTGCAGTTTCTTTCTGAAGTCTGTGTTTGAAGTTTTTGTTGTTGAAGAATGGCTACTTTTAAATCTGCCATTGAGCGTCCAGGGAGACTGAAGTGTTCTCCTACTGGCTTTTGTATGTTACCAATTCTGATGTCTGATTTGTGTCCATTTATCCTTGTATGTAGAGACTGTCCAGTTTGGTCAATGTACATGGCAGAGGGGCATTGCTGGCACATGATGGCATATATCACATTAGTAGATTTGCAGGTGAATGAGCCTCTGATGGTGTGGCTGGTGTTGTTGGGTCCTATGATGGTGTTTCTAGAGTAGATCTGGGGACAGAGAAGGCAACAGGGTTTGTTACAGGGATTGGTTCCTGGGTTAGTGTTTCTGTGATGTGGTGTGTAGTTGCTGGTGAGTACTTGCTTAAGGTTGGGGGGCTGTCTGTAAGCAAGGATTGGCCTGCCTCCCAAGGCCTGTGAGAGTGAGTAATCATTTTCCAGGATAGGTTGTAGATCGTTGATGATGTGCTGGAGAGGTTTTAGCTGGGGGCTGTACGTGATGGGCAGTCATGTTCTGTTATTTTCCTTGTTGGGCCTATCCTGTTATAGGTGACTTCTGAGCACCCATTTCGCTCTGTCAATCTGTTTACTCACTTCCCCAGGTGGGTATTGTCATTTTAAGAATGCTTGATAGAGATCTTGTAGGTGTTTGTCTCTGCCTGAGGGATTGGAGCAAATGGGGTTGTATCTTCGGGCTTGGCGATAGACAATGGATTGCGTGGAGCGGTCTGGATGAAAGCTGGAAGCATGTAGGTAAGTATAGCGGTCAGTAGGTTTCCGGTATAGGGTGGTGGTTATGTGACCATTGCTTATTAGCACTGTAGTGTCCCGGAAGTGGATCTCTTGTGTGGACTGGTCCAGGCTGATAATGTTGGGGTGGAAATTGTTGAAATCCAGGTGGAATTCTTCAAAGGCCTCCTTCCCGTGGGTCCATATGATGAAGATGTCATAAATGTAGCGTAAATAGAGGAGGGGTGCTAGACAAGAGCTGAGGAGGCGTTGTTCTAAGTCAGCCATAAAAATGTTGGCATACTGTGGGGCCATGTGGGTACCCATAGCAGTGCCATTGACTTGAAGGTATAAGTTGTCCCCAAATCTGAAATGGTTGTGGGTGAGGACAAAGTCACAAAGCTCAGCCACCAGGTGTGCTGTGGCTGCATCAGGGATACTGTTCCTGACAGCTTGTAGTCCATCCTTGTGTGGAATATTGGTGTAAAGAGCTTCTACATCCACCGTGGCCAGGATGGTGTTTTCAGGAAGATCACCGATGGATTGTAGTTTCCTCAGGAAGACAGTGGTGTCTTGAAGATAGCTAGGAGTTCTGGTAGCAAAGAGTCTGAGAAGAGAGTCCAAAGAGCCAGATAATACTGCTGTAAGAGTGCCAATGCCTTTGGGTAAAACTGAGCTCTGCTTAGTGCAGGACCCAAATGGGAGGGGCACACATATCTTTATACCACCTCTGTACCTCATCCTGATCCCTGGGGGTGGCAGGGGACAGTTCAGTCACTGGCACAAATTAAAATAGACTTATGGCTGCTTTCAGGGCTGTATGAAGAGGGGTTAACAGGCCCAGGCTCATCATGGGTCTATAAATTGCTTTTTTTTTTTTTTTGACTTCTTGCTCTTTTCTTCAGTCATGGGGCCCTATTTTCTCTGTAACTGCTCCCTTCACTTGACCTCAGCTGATCTTATCTATATGCCTTCATTCATTCACTCATTATTCCAGCGAGTTAGCCACAAGTAGCGAACGCAAAGGAAGGCAACGATTACAATTGTGGTTCTTCATCTAAACTCCTAATGGGTTGTTACACCAGCAATCTTGGTTGTAATAGGGGCAACATTTAGTTCCCCAAATGGCATATTCAGGGCCTCATTTAGTGACCCAAATGGTGTATACAGCGTGCTGTTTTGTCCCCTGCATGGACCATTCGGGTGCCATTTCAAGCCCTGAATGGACCATGTGGGGCCATGTTTGGGGCTCGAAATGATATATTTGGGCTCCCACTTAGGGTATGTATACACAGCAGCTGGGAGGTGTGATTCTCAGAATGGTAGACAAATTTGTGCTAGCTTGAGCTAGCGTACAAAAATAGCAGTGTCGAAATTGCGGCACTAGCAGTGGCTTGGGCTAGTCACCCGAGTTCTGAACAGCTGCCCATGGTCTGACCCAGGGGGCAGGTGGGTTAGGAATCTGGCAGCTAGCCTGAGTCACCACTACTGCCACAATATCTATATTGCTATTTTTTGCATGCTAACTCAAGCTGAGCTAGTGTGAATCTATCTACCCATGCTGGAATGTACAGTTCGACTCCTGCTTCCTAGTTCTGTTTTCTTTTTTGCTTTTCCAACCAAATTCCTCTTCTTAAGCAAACTGTAAAACTGGATTCACGAGCTTTTTCCGCTTTAGCAAGCAAGTATACCAACACAAACATTCAAGGGAAAACATACAAGCAGTCACTTGCTGGATGGAACTTGCATAATTGTTGAAATAAGGTCAGACAATTAACAGAGGTATGCAAACCTGCTATCAGATGTAGAAGGACACGTGGCAATGATATTTTGCAATATCTCTTGGTTATTTTGCTGTATTTAGGTGAAAGGTGTTTAGCTTTGACAGGTTCAGATGGGAAATTAGACAGTCCTCATAATGGTAATGTTTTGGGTTTACTTGAATTGTTTGCACAGTGTGATAGTGTGTTATGAGATCATGTGGAAACTATTAAGGCTGGTACCACCAATATGATATACTTATTCTACAGAATTAAAACTGAATATATCAGTAAGATCACAGGAAAAGTATGGCAAACTATTTTCAACAAGAATAGGAAAGCTAAATACTTCGCTATTATGTTTGATTGCACTCAAGGCCATTCCTGAATGGAACAAACATCTCAGGTGTTACAATATGTTGAGGTTTCAAAAGACAGAGCAAAGGTTGTTGAGAACTTTGTCAATTTCATTGCTACCCACACCAAAACAGGGGAGGGTATTATGGAGGTTATTTTAGAGAAGCTGAAAAAAAGACATTTTAAATCTGGCTGGTGGTGACATAGGTATGACAGTAGAGCTAATATGGCTGCAGCTTACAAAGGTGTTCAAAATCAAATTCAACAGGTAAATCATTATACTTCTTTTTATCTCACATGCTGCTTTCTCTCTGAATCTTGTTGAAGAAGCTGCTAGTTTTTTATTTTTTAAAAAACTTCTTCAAAGATTGTATACCCTGTTTTCTGTTTCTAATAAGAACATAAGAATGGCCATACTGGGTCAGACCAAAGGTCCATCAAGCCCAGTATCCTGTCCTCTGACAGTGGCCAATGGCAGGTGCCCCAAAGGGAATGAACAGACAGGTTGTCATCAAGTGATCCATGCCCTGTCACCCAATCCCAGCTTCTGGAAAACAGAGGCTAGGGACACCATTCCTGCCCATCCTGGCTAATAGCCATTGATGGACCTATCTTCCATGAATCTACCTAGCTCCCTTTTGAACTCCGTTATAGTACTGGCCCTCACAATATCCGCTGGCAAGGAGTTCCAGAGGTTGACAGTGTGTTGCATGAAAAAATACTTTCTTGTGTTTGTTTTAAACCTGCTACCTATTAATTTCATTTGGTGGCCCCTTGTTCTTGTATTATGAGAAGGAGTAAATAACACTTCCTTATTTACTTTCTCTATACCACTCATTTTATAGACCTCTATCATAGCCCCCCCTTAGTCGCCTCTTTTCCAAGCTGAAAAGTCCCAGTCTTATTAATCTCTCCTCATACAGAAGCCGTTCTATATCCCTAATAATTTTTGTTGCCCTTTTCTGAACTTTTTCCAGTTCCAGTATATCTTTTTTGAGATGGGGCGACCACATCTGCACGCAGTATTCAAGGTGAAGGCATACCATGGATTTATAAAGAGGCAATATGATATTTTCTGTCTTATTATCTATCCCTTTCTTGATGATTCCCAATGTTCTGTTCACTTTTTGACTGTTGCTGCACATTGAGTGGATGATTTCAGAGAACTATCCACAATGACTCCAAGATCTCTTTCTTGAGTGGTAACAACTAATTTAGACCCCATCATTGTATATGTATAGTTGGGATTATGTTTTCCAATGTGTATTACTTTGCATTTATCAACATTAAATTTCATCTGCCTTTTTGTTGCCCAGTCACCCAGTTTTGTGAGATCCTTTTGTAGCTCTTCACAGTCTGCTTGGGACTTAGCTATCTTGAGTAATTTTGTATCATCTGCAAATTTTGCCACCTCACTGTTTATCCCTTTTTCCAGATCGTTTATGAATATGTTAAATAGGACTGGGCCCAGTACAGATCCCTTGGGAACACCATTACTTACCTCTCTCCATTCTGAAAACTGACCATTTATTCCTATCCTTTGTTTCCTATCTTTTAACCAGTTACCAATCCATGAGAGAACCTTCCCTCTTATCCCATGACTGCTTATTTTGCTTAAGAGCCTTTGGTGAGGGACCTTGTCAAAGGCTTTCTGAAAATCTAAATACACTATATCCCACTGGATCTCCTTTGTCTGCATGCTTGTTGACCCCCTCAAAGAATTCTAGTAGATTGGTGAGGCCTGATTTCCCTTTACAAAAACCATGTTCACTATTTCCCAACAAATTATGTTCATCTATGTGTCTGACAGTTTTGTTCTTTACGATAGTTTAAACCAATTTGCCCGGTACTGAAGTGAGGCTTACTGGCCTGTAGTTGCCAGGGTCACCTCTGGAACCCTTTTTAAAAATTGGCCTCACATTAGCCATCCTCCAGTCATTTGGTACAGAAGCTGATTTAATGATAGGTTACAGATGACTGTTAGTAGACCTGCAATTTCATATTTGAGTTCCTTCAGAACTTTTGGGTCAATACCATCAGGTCCTGGAGACTTATTACTATTTAGTTTATCAATTTGTTCCAAAACCTCCTAATGACACCTCAAGTTCCTTAGATCTGTCACCCAAAAAGAATGGCTCAGGTTTGGGAATTTCCCTCACATCCTCAACAGTGAAGACCGAAGCAAAGAATTAATTTAGTTTCTTCCCAATGGCCTTATCGTCCTTGAGTGCTCCTTTAGCATCTCAATCGTCCAGTGGCCCCAGTGGTTGTTTAGCAGGCTTTCTGCTTCTGATGTATTTAAAATTTATTTTGCTATTTCTTTTGGAGTCTTTGGCTAGCTGTTCTTCAGATTCTTTTCTGGACTTTCTAATTATATTTTTACAGTTCATTTTCCAGAGTTTATGCTCTTTTCTATTTTCCTCATTAGGATTTATGTTCCTTTTTAAAGGACTCTTTAAAAAGGAACTTTTTGCCTTTTTGCCTCTCACTGCTTCTTTTACTTTGTCGTTTAACCATGGTGGCTCTTTTTTGGTTCTCTTACTATGTTTTTAAAATTGGGGTATACATTTAAATTGAGCCTCTATTATGGTGTCTTTAAAAAGTTTCCATGCAGCTTGCAGGGATTTTACTTTTGGTACTGTACCTTTTAATTTCTGTTTCACTAAGCTCCTCATTTTTGTGTAATTCCCCTTTCTGACATTAAATGCTACAGCGTTGGGCCGCTGTGGAGTTTTCCCCACCACAGGGATGTTAAATTTAATTATATTATGGTCACTATTACCAAGCGGTCCAGCTATATGCACCTCTTGGAACTGATCCTGAGCTCCACTTAGCACTAAATCAGGAATTGCCTCTCCTCTTGTGGGTTCCAGGACCAGCTGCTCCAAGAAGCAGTCATTTAAGGTGTCCACAGTTATTGCCAATAGTTATTGGAAAAGGGTGTTCTAGCATTACAATAAAATGCTAAAGTATGATAAAGTGGTCAAGAAATAATCCATTTGTTACAAAATCAGGTCAAAATTGAAATCAGGTTGTTCTTAATATATTAGATGAGATCAAGGCTTTGCACAATCTTATGCGAGAATGTGACAGTTTACAAATGAACATTTCAGAGTTTTCATTTCTTGTTTTGGCTGAGAAGTGGTGTTCTATCTTATAAAAAACGCATCATGAACATAAAGTTATGGAATCTGGATCTTGACATTGAAACAGATCATGATTTAATTGGTGGCCTTTCTGACACTTTATCAGAATTACAGGCTTTTGGGTTCATTGCATATAAGGAAAGTGCTGCTTCACAAGCTGAAACACTGGGAATATCCATACAGTTGAAAGAGAAATGATCTTGAAAGAGGAAAGTAAGGAGGAACTCCCAAAGGATGAAAGGTCATCAGACCCTAAAAAAGTTTTAGATGCAACATTAACACAATTGAATGATAGGGATGTATAAGTATGATGGAGCTGGATAAACATTTGTTTTTTTATTGGGTAAGAAACTGAAAAGTCTCAGCAGTGAAGACCTAAAGAGGCATTCTGGAAACTTACCAAACAGCTACCCATAGGATTTAAACTCTGAGAATTTTCAGGATGAGATTGAGCTCTTCACCAGTGTTTGCATATGATGCTGGTTTCCCCTACCACAGAAACAGCACAGTGTATATTTGGTGGTCTTCCTGTAACTGTGTCTGCTAATGAAAAAGTTTCAGCAAACTAAAATTAATCAAGACCTATGTAAGAACGTATCTTGGGCAGGAAAGGTTAAACAATCTGACAGTTATTTCTGTAGAGTTCTTGGAAGCAAACCAGATAGACTGGGATGAGTTATTTATTGAGATTGCTTCAGAATAGGCTAGGAAAATCCCTTTGTAAAAGTACTGAGTGGTGATTGCATTATTTTAGATTGGGGATAGGTACGAGAGGGGCCTGGAAAACCTGTACACAATACTGGCTATCCTAATTTATGGTGTCAGTAAAGTACCTCACAGGGGTCACTGCACTCATCAGAGATCTCTGGAGCACAGCATGCCCCCTCTTTCTTAGCCATTGCATTACCATGCCCCTACAACTCCTTCTGTGGTGGGGATGAGGGTCCAGGCAGAGATGGCCTGTAGCCAGCTACTGTTGCCTAATTGAAACACGTTTACAGCCCCCTTTGTGACAGCAGAGGACAGCACAAGGATCATATCAGTGCTGAGTATCTTACCTTGTATTTCACGTAATTTTTATTGATATTCTAAGTTTGTAATATCTTATGCCCAAGTTTCTTGGATGAAGAGAGAATCTTCAAGCCTTCGCAGAAATGATTTTTGCTTCTTGCTGTCCTTCCGAGCTAAGCCAAATTTTATATGACTCTACAGTTAAAACGTGTGATTCATCAAACCACATTTTGTAATAATCAACTAGAAAATCTGTAATTGATTTGTACTTGAGTTACAGACTCCAAATAAATGTACTGTATCGACACTTGATACAGTATATTTTGTACAGTATCTTTTTTATGGGTTTTTTTGTGTGTGTTTGCTTCAGCAGTTAAAAAGGCTATTCCACTTAAATGGAAAATCAATAGGAAAGCAGAGAAAGAAACATCAGCTAGATGGAAGACAGAGTTGTGGCATTAATCTATATATAAATCTTTTCATTTGTATAGATCTTAAGATATATTATTAGTCCAGTGTCACAGCATGTGGGAAAGACCTTCAAATACACAGGCTTGGTTTTTTGTTCAAAATAGCCGATCCATTCTAAGGGCTGGTCTTCACTACGGGGAGATCGATGCTGCTGCAATTGATGTAGCGGGTGTCAATTTAGCGGGTCTAGTGAAGACCCGCTAAATTGACAGCAGAGCGCTCTCCGGTCTACCCAGGTACTGCAGCTCCCCCAGAAGATTAAGGTAAATCGACGGGAGAGTGTCTCCCATTGATACAGTGCAGTGAAGACATCGTGGAAAATTGACCTAAGCTACATTGACTCCAGCTATATTATTCACGTAGCTGGAGTAGCGTAACTTAGGTCAACTTACTCCCATAGTGAAGACAAGCCCTAACACTTTATTTACTATTTTTGATTTGAGACAACCTGTGATATTCTAGAAAAATGCATGCACCATATACTCCTGATTCTCCTAATAGCCTGGGGGACACAGATTTTATTCAGATAATCTGGGAGTTTGGATAGTCGGGAGAGCAGGAGCAGCCACACAGGGAGCCCTCTGCAGATCTGCTGTCCCGGCTCTGCTCGCTCGCTCCTGTGACAACAGGGCTGCAAAGGGCTCCCGGCACTGCCACATCTGCTCTCCTGATTAATTGCAGGTGCAAGGTTCAGGGAGAGAGTCTGTAGGCATAGTGGGGCAGAGCTGAGACACATGGCTCTGCCCTGCCAGGACCACAGCCTTCCCTGCACCTTGTGCCAACAGGAACTGTAGGTCACCAGCTCTGCTGTCACAGCACCACTCCCTGAGTCCTGAGACAGTGGGGCTGCAGAGGGACTTAGTGCACTTTTTGGGAAATTGTTCTCATTTTTATTACCCAGTCTTAGCACAACACTTGAAAGATTTCAAATGTCTGAGTACCAGTTTTCCATGAGGACTAGCACACAGAACTCTATTGAACTCTGTTGGAATGAAAGTTGTGGGGTTATTTTAATGGTGTGTATCTCTAAAAGCATGGAGGACATACATGTTGCTGTCTTGTGGCATCCCCTGTGAGTAGCACAAAGCAACAAAATGCAGAACACAGACTCAAGTCCTAAGTGACAATCAGCCTGAAAAAGCCATCTTCTAATGGGGCCACTTTCAGGGCCAGTATCATAAACCCTAGCTCTGGGGCCACAGCTAAAGATGCTGCATTTTAATATTGAGGTGATATTGGTAGTGAAAAGGGATATTCTTCTCTTACATCCTGTTACAAACCTTGAAGCACATGGAGTCTTGCTTCAGGAGATGCAAGTGACCACTGACTGGCAAACTTTCAGTGCCAGGAGCTGTCATGGCTCATCATGATGGTAGCTAACATTAGAGAAGGGCTGTCTGCTCTCACTGTATTGACATCTGGTCCAAATGATATTGTGAATGGTAAAAAATAAAGTGAATGAGCATAGGCAGATTAACATATATAAGCTTCCAGCAGCTAACTGGCCAACCCTGCCCACCTTTCCCGGTTCTTACATCTAAAGTGGTGACTTTAATTCCTACCATGTTAACTGGTGATATCCTGGCAACAATGCAGATGGAGAGAATCTAATGGAGTGGGAATTAGCTGCTGACCTACAACTTCTCTATGAACCAAAGCAAATGCCCCGCTTTCACAGTAGCAGCTGGGCAGCAGGCTCTTTACCCAACATTGCCTTTTCATCCTTCAGGCAACTGTCATATGTGGTCATAGAACAGAAGGTGCTTGAAACTTTCCTAAAGTTTCAGCATTGATCACCACAGGCCTGAGGATGGCAACAACAAACAGCTTATAGAAGGCCCAATCGAGTTTTTTGAAAGCTCAGTGGGAGGTGTTTCAAGCAGAAGTAGAGACATATGTCAGCGAACTCACTGAGTTGGACTTTACATGTCCAGCCAATATAAATGACTCCTACCAAATTTTTTGCAAATTAATTCAGGCAGCTGCTAAGAAATCAATCCCTAGAGCTTATCATTGACAGTATATCCTTAGATGGCTGTCAGAGGCAATTAAGCTCTACTATGAATTCAAATCTTCTGGTAATGAACAGGAGGCTGTTAATAAGAGCAAGGAACATATTCAACTGCTGGATCAAACCAGGCATGAATGATGGAGAGAGATAGTTACAAACATGGACTTTACTCATTCTAACTGGAAAACCTGGCAGATCATCAAAAGATTTAAACCTCAACAAAAAGGAGTTTCCAGTAAACACAAATGCTATTGCATCCCAGCTAGTGGCTAATGGCCATACAGAGAATTTGGATAAATGTTCAGGCATTCAAACAAAACTGAGGTTACAGACAGCAAGTTGGCTCCTAGGGTGAATTCAAACCTGATGTCTCCTTTTCCAGACAAAGAGTAGGACCATGTCATAAAGTGCATGAAAACAGGAAAGGCTCCAGGCCAGGACTATATCCATGTGGAGTTTCTGCTTCTCCCCTCACCGGGTTTCAGAGCCCAGGTTTCAGAGAAAATGAATCAAGCATATCAGCATGTGAGAACTTTTATAGATGTTCATGTGGGTTGGATTCTTTTACACTAACAGACCATAAACTACTTGTAATCTTTAACAACAGAAAAGAGCTGGATCAAGCACCAATGAGATGCAGTGTCTATTGGTAAGATTCATGCAATTTAACCCGGTTGCTAAATATGTTCCTGGGAAAAATCTGGTAGTAGCAGACACACTATCACAAAACCCAGCATCACACTCAAGTACCTGTGAGCTCAAAGATCACATAAAGGTGTACGTGGATGCTGGATGTATACAGACCAGTGTCAGAAAAGAGACTACTCCAGCTACCTTGACAGACACACAACTTCAAGAAGTTCTAACTTACATTAGGGCTGACTGGCTCAAGTCTTTAAAAGAAGTGACAAGAGACTACTTTGAGGTATAGGGACAATTAATCGAGTTAAAAAGACTTATGATTAAAGGCAATTGAATAGTAATTTCAAATGAAATGAGGAAACCTCATCCATGAAGGACATCAAGGACTAACTAAATGCCATGAACGGGCCAATATGTTAGTGTGGTGGCCAGGCATCAGCAAGGTCATAAAAAATAAATAATCTGCATGTAAGCATTGCAGAACTAACAGACCAACACCACACAAAAACCCTTTAATACTCTTTAATACCAACACCTCTATCAGACAGAGTTTGGACATATACATCTGAATTTAGAGGACATTGTTATGTGATCATAATAGATTATTTTTCCAAGTAGACATCCATAACGAACTTGAAAGACATAACATGTTACAGTATTATCAAGCAATTGAAGTGCACTTTTGCTCACTTTGGTATTCTAAAACAACTAGTGATGGTCAATGGACCACAGTTCACTGAAACAGGTCACACTGGAAGGTTGATCATATTGGCAAAGATCCCAGAGGTTTTTTGCCTTCCTCTGCATCGTGGGACATGGGTAACTTGCTGGGTTGAACTAGAGTAAATGGTGAAGGATTCTTTGTAACTTGAAGTCTAAATCATGGTTTGAGGACTTCAGTAACTCAGCCAGAGATTATGGGTCTATTGCAGGAGTGGGTACATGAGATTCTGTGTCCTGTGATATGCAGGAGATCAGACTAGATGATCATGATGGTACCTTCTGGCCTTAAAGTCTATGTGTCTATAAGCTCACAATACCCATTCCCGCCAGTGCATTAAAAGATCTTACTGTGAACACAAGTGCTGTATCTCTCTGGGAAGTAAGCACTGTAGCCAGTCCATATCTGTTACAGAAGCCTGACCTGCTAGCAGCAGTACTGTAACCTACCGTGTTGTGATGCTGGCAAACCAGGTGCAAGCTCTTGCCAAGGCTTTAGGCCTCAGTTGAGCACTGAAAAATTCATTGCTAGAAACCAGTCTGTTTCACCTGTGTGTTAGTATGGTTAAGATGGTTATTGAACTTATAACAATATGTTTAATGAAATGCTTGTAAGTTGCTTCATGCATTAATCTCACTTTTAATATATTAATATATTATTTTAATATATTAATATATATATATAATATTTTTATCACATGCAATAAGGAAATATTTAAGATTTTGCTTTATAACTGTAAAAAATGTTTGTTCTGAAACTGTGAACCTGTCCAGAGAGATCATATCTTGATCATCAAGAAGACCTATCAAAACTAAATGGGCCATTGTGGGACATCACAATACAAAGCCTTTGTTAATTGCCCCTTCACATCCAAGAAGAGGCTAAGTGCAAGAGGGCTTGTCCCACTAGATTGAATTCTGGAAGTTGGAAATAAAAATAGCTGACAAGAAAATTTTTCATCTCTCTTTTGCTGGCCCCACGCTAGTTAATATTTTTATCAATGACCTGGGCAAAAACAGAAAATCATCTCTGATGAAGTTTAGAGATGACACAAAGACTAGGGAGTGGTAAATAATGAAGAGGACAAATCACTGATACAGAGTGATCTGGATCACTTGGCGAACAGGGTACAAGCAAACAATAAGTTTTAATATGGCTAAATATAAATGTGTACCTCTAGGAACATAGTCTATACTTACCAGATGGAGGACTCTATCCTGGGAAACAGTGACTCTGAAAAAAATTTGGGGGTTATGGTGGATAATCAGCTAACATGAGCTCCCTGTTGATGCTGTGTCCAAAAGGGCTAGCGTGATCCTGGGATGTATAAACAGAGGAATCTGAAGTAGAAGTAAAAAGAAACGGAGTACTTTTCTTTTTGAGAATACAGACTAACATGGCTGCTACTCTGAAACCTGAAGTACAAGTGGAGAGGTTATTTTACCTTTGTATTCTCTATTAGATTGAAGACCCCATTATCAAATATTTGTTTTCCACAGAGGTAATCAAGTCACCTAAACCTTATCTTTAAGCTAAATAGATTGAGCTCTTTGACTCTATCACTATAAGGCATGCTTTCTGATCTTTTAATCATTCTCATGGTTCTTTTTTGAACCTATTCAATGCATTAACATCCTTCTTGAACTGTGGGCACCAGAACTGGATACAATATTCCAGTGCCAAATACAAAGGTAAAATAACCTCTACTCCTACTAGAGATTCCTGTGTTTATACATCCCAGGATCGCATTAGCCCTTTTGGACACAGCGTCACACAGAGAGCTCAGGTTCAGCTCATTATCCACAACAACCCCCAAATCTTTTTCAGACAGGGAACTGACAGCTTCTTCAGGTCTAGGCAGCTAACAAAGTGTCACTGTTAAATAAAAAAACTGAACAGATTGTTTAGCATAAGTAGTTAACACACATTTCAAGGGACCCTTTGAGGTGAAGTGGTCTGTTAACGCTGCTCCAGTCATAGGGAGGAATGGGTGGGGGAAGCAGTTGCGGGGGGAGTTGTTAGTGGTTCACAGATTGCTGTAATAAGCAATACATCCAATGTCTCTATTCAGTTCATGATTGTTGGTGTCTAACAAAGTTATGATTTAAGCTCCTGGGCTTGTCTTTTGAAAGTGTTGTGCAGGTTCCCTTTGAGGACAAGGACTGATAGGCCAGATATAGAAAAGCATTGATATGGTGTTTTTTCCTTTGCATACATGCAAAAGTAGTTGTCTAAGGGCACCATATTGATGTAACCTGAGAACACGGATAATGTTCTGTGCAGTTGGGCTCTATAAGCACATGGGGTTTCTAGCATGGAGTTTTTGTCTTAACTATAATGTTCTATTAAAACTGCTTTAAAGGGCAATGTGGGTGAACCCAGCCCAGAAATGGGAGGTGATTTTAAGCCACCTTTGCACTTTCCTGATTACATGCTGCTGCGAGGGCCAGTGTTGCCCTGGCATAGCTTAGGCAGCCATGAAGGGTTACAACAGCCTGGCCTTGGGGGACTATGGGTGGTAATGTTGCCTGGAATCCCTTCAGGACTATGTACTATAGCTTCACCACTGGTCTCCACCTCCAGTGTGCTGGGGTTTGCAGTGGGGACATGAGATAACAAAACCTGCTTTGACAAAGGCTGAGCCAAGGAGAATTTTCTGTTGGCTGGATTTGGAGTTCCAGCAGCTGCAGTATAAAAGGGCCATAGTGCAGGAAGAGTCCCTCCCTATAGTCTCAACCTTTATTTATTCTACAAAGTGTTTTGAGTGGAATATAAAGCGGAGTTAGGATCATCAGTGTGTGTATGTACTTGCCAATACTTGACATTAAAAGATCATATTTCTACATTCCATGTACACTCTACCTTAGGTTGAATTTCTTACAAAGTTATGTGATTCTGTAGCAATCCTAGTTTGGTTAACGCTAATAAAATATTATCTGAAATTGTCACCAAGCTAACACATTCAATCTGAGCTAATCATGGAATGATTTTTCTAAGCATCCTGCCCATAAGCAAAATACATTTGTACATATTTGACCACTAGTAAGGCTGCTAGCTCTTAGAATATCAATATTATTTTGTAACCATTTTTTTCCATTTATGATTTCACTATATTCAAAGCCCAAGTTACACTACATGTTTTTCATACATGATATATGAATCAACATAGCAAGAAAATTAGGAACAATATTCATCGCAATATTGTTTAGGACAAAAAGGGTAGGGTTTTCAGATAGCACATTTTGACATTTTTTTTATTCTTAATCACTCCTATATGCCAATCAAGAGATGACTGATGTGAGACTTTGTGTGTATTCTGTTGCTTGTCTAAATTAAGACACGTTGTGTGTGTCAGAAAATTTTTAAAGTTTTTTCTTGAACTTTAGCTCTTATATAATTACTTCTTTTTAAGCTTTAAAAATGCTATTAACTAGAAAATGATGAATGTGAAATGTTAAAATAATATATACATATATATAGTATCATATTGTTCTACATTATCAATTTATTGCCATTTATTTTGGCCAGAAAAATCTGTTTCAGATTCTATTTAATTTGCTGTAAGTTGCACTCTAATTTGAATTGTCTGAGTCCATTTAAATTAATTTGAAATGGGGTTCTTATCCTTTCAAAAATCTCCTAATAGATTTGTAGACCTTATTTGATCCTAGGAAAACGTGATATGAAGCAATGAAAGGAAATGAGCTATAAAACTGCAAGGAAAAAATGAGGATTTAGTTAAAAAATTGAATCAGTGCCACTATTTTTCCTTGCCTCGATGAGTTTGACATTGTGTTATTTGATATGAAGGCCAAAATTTTCATTTGATTCAATTAAGTGATACATGTGCATGTCTGGGATGAAATTTTAAAGGCTGACCCATTGATTTTCAGTGGCATGCCATATACTTAAGCAGCTACTGTAACATAATGTTGTTTTGCTATATATATATCTTACACCTAAACACAGCAAATGTATCAAATGAAATATACAGTATTCTACCAATCTGTTATTGCTGTATGTACAAACACAGCACAAAGAATCACTTCCTCAGTGAAGACTGATTCTAAAACCAGGTTTGGCTTAAAATTATGCACATATTTAAGTGTTTTACTGGGCTGAGGTCTGAGGAAATGACAAGACCTCATAGGGAGGCTGTCAGTAGACCCAATAAGTGGAAGCAAGGAACGCAAGAGAAGATGACATCTTGCAATGGCTGTTTTAGCAGTGGCTTGGAGGGGCTTAGCTCTCCCCAGATTTCACTCCGTGTATGGGGCAGCATGGTAAGAGCTACAGCAATTTTTAAAGATCTACATCTATTTCACGGCAACAGAAGGGGACTTCCCCCTCAAGCACTTGTCTTTTCTCTTGTACTTCCCTCTTTGCTCTCACTTTCCACATTAATCTGGAGGACAGAAGTCACTTCCCACACTATTGCTGAGGGGAAAGGAGGAGGAAGCACAGGAGACTTTAGCTGCTTAGCAAAACTTTCTGCATTGATCAGGGAGGAGAGAGGTTACCTTTCCTCCCATGAGGTGTGTAAGAAGATATCAGGATTTGCTGGCTTGGAGGTAATGGCTCAACAGAGAGTGAAAAATGATTTACAATGGAGATAAAATGGGAGATCCAATACTGTTGTGGGCATTTAACATTGGCTTTTAATAAAATTTTTAAATCTGTGAGAAAGCTAACTGCCTAGTAGCCCAGGACAAGTACAAGTGCTATTTGGACAAATAGTATCAAGTTTCTTGCCTGGTGGACAACAGCAGGAGAGGCTGGGGACTGGCCAAGCCAGTGGCAGACACAGCAGCACAGAGATCAGAGGGAAGATATAGGAGCAGGGTATGAGCCAAAGAACAGTAACAGAATTGAGCTCCCAGTGTTATGGGGAAGCTGTCGGCCAAAATGCATAATGCCTTGCAGGAAGGGAGCAGGGCTAGGGAGCTCTCAGCAGCACAATTTGATGCTGCCTGAGTGTAAGCCTCTGCTGTGTTTGAGCTCTGAGGCTAAACTGTAAAGTTTGAATGTGCTGGCCACTGGTGATCTGGTCAGATGGCTGTGGGTCTGGATTATAGGGCCTGGGCTTTTCAGTAAATTATCTAGTCTTCATCCTACGAACATCCTCTGCAGGCAGGGAATTTATTGAAAGATTTTATTTTGGGGTATTTTTTTCTTCCAGAAAGGACAGCAACCTTTTATTTTGCTAACCAACCAAGAATGGGTTCTAGTGAAAAAAATGTTATTTCAAGAGGAAGATTCAGACTTCTCTGCATGGTAGTTTTGTGACAGCACCATCCATTTAGCAGCAGCAATTTGTTTCGTTAATCAGTCCTAGGACTCTTCATTCAAACGTTTGTATTTACTTATGTATTTCAATTTATAGCATACGGTCTAGGGCAGGTACTGTCATCTCCTCTGTGTTTGCACAGTGCCCAGGACAAGACATTTTGAATAATAATAAAAATATTTTTAACACTCATTCAGGCTCTAGGTATCTCACCTAGAAAATTAAGAATACAGTCAGGCATGTTTATATCACACATGTGCATATATATTGGGTTTATTGGGGAAAAAAGGGGGAAATTTGCCTTGAAGATGTCCAACTATGCTGTGGAAATGTTTTAGTTAGAAGAATCCAACAGATGAAACCAGTACTAATAAAGTCTCTGGATCAATTGAGCTGGGGATTGATGTAATCTGAGTGAGGAGCATTCCTAAAGAGATCAGTACAGACAAATGTGTGGGCATATTGTAGCCATGATTCACTTTTCACGACCACTTCTCCTTGAAGTAAGAGACTTTGCCAAAGCTAGCGAGTACTTTACAGCGCTGAAACCCATGGTAATGAAAGACAATCCTTTCCCCTACATCTGAAAATGGATTCTTAGAGTTATCAGATTTGAAGGGGTGAATGTTTGAGCATTTAGAATAGTTTTCCATCAGCACATGCTGTTTTGACAAAATTGAAACATTCAGCAGGAATGTGTCATTTCCGTCAAAACTTTTTTTAAGACACCAGGCAGGCAGGCTGGCTTGTTGGCTAGCCAGCCTGCCTGGTTTCTACCAGTTTGTGTACCTGCCCATCCTCCTCCCAGGGTTCCTTGTCTCCTTGGCAGTCTGCCTGGTGGGTGGGCTCCTGACTCTCCTACCTGCTGGGCAGCTGCCCATAAGTGTTCAAAAAATCAATTTCAGGCCTTCCAAAACATATTTTTAAACATTTCTGTTCTTCAAGTAATTTTGCATTTCTGACTTTTTGTTCCAATGTGTAGCTTTTATTTATTTATTGAAATGTGACATTCCCCTTGGGATAGAACTTCCTGCACAACTTTAGTTTGACGCTTCCAGTGAACACCTGGAGGCCAGATTTACCAAACCACTCCAGTCTCTGTCAGCTTCATTGTTTCTCTTGATTGCATCAGAGGGGACAGATGGTCCTTTGGTATTCAGGTATATATCCTGAAGCTGAGTACCAGGAATCTGAAATGGATCCTACATTTGGAAGCAGACAAAATTAGGCCCTGGTATGAAAGGATCCAGTGGTTGGAGGAGATCTCAAGCAGCTTCAAAAATAATGTATGCAATTAATTTCATACATTTTATTTCCACTTTATTAGGAAAATCACCCCCAAATAAAGCAAAATTTGACCCTAAACTGTTGTTTTCTGCTTCCTTATCTTTGTCTTTATAAAAAAAAATATAATTCTGCTAATATTGTTTTAGAGAAGTTTCCCCAAAAAAGTGGTTAGTGAAATAACATAAATGCTATTCCTGTCCAAAAGAAAAGTATTAAATGAATCTAAAATATTAGAGTAATATGAAAAAGATGAAATATTTAAAAGGCTTTATATCTTCATAATATGGCTGTAAATTTTTTCTGCATTTTAAACTATTCTTACACTGGCTAATATGCATTAAATAGTGCAGTGCAGCAACATTTCTCAAATAGGCAAGAAATCATGGTGGCTTTGGAAAACCATGTAACATTCTGAATCTTCATCTCAAATACTTTGTTGTTTGTGTAGAAGTGTAAGGCAGTTTCTATTGGCAAAAGCCTCCCATGTTGCTATGAAAATACTAAAATTTTCCGGCAAAAACTAGTAACATTTCACACTGTGGAAAAGTTAAAGAAAATCACAACTTTTGTTCTGCAAAATGTGGCTCTGTTCTCTAGTGGGGACTGCAAAATGTTATGCCTCTTCAGCTCTACATATTACCTGAATTTGGGTAAAGATTTGTGTAATGAAAACAGGCAGTTTTGCATATCTCTGGTACAAGTATTATTTAAAGACTCAATCTTGGAATTTGCTGAGCATCATGAGTATCTAGCTGAATAGCTCAAATTGTGAAGTTCTGGATCAGGTTGTACTCCATTAGATCCAGGCATGGAAGAGACCTGTTGATCTCCTAAAGCGTCATAGCATGGTGTCAATCAATGGCCTCTCTTCACAACTGTGCATGGGGAGAGGGAGTCCAGATAAAAGATGTGGGTTTGTCGTGCTTTATCCCCGAGTAATTTTCAGGGATTTTGGCTTCAGACTCAGAGTATTAACTTTCCCGTGAAACCTCCCTCTGTTGAGGAACCTCCCTTTCAAGCAGATTTCAGCGTGCAGTTACAGGTACAGGAAGCCCTGGCAACACACCTCCACTGGACCTGCAATGTATGGGACCAAGAAAAGCCCAGGTAGTTCTGGAGCTGTTGTGGAGTCACAAAGTTTCAAGGTAAATGGTCGTGGGCTTCTTATAGATCCTATGATTCCATGCAGGTCTCAAAAGTCCATGGTGCTTGTGGTCAGATCCCCTACTTCATCCATAAAACAGGAGCAGGGGGTAATATTTGGAGGGAATTCCATGAAGGGGAACCTCATAGTTTTCTTCTCATTTCTGGTTTTCCCATAGTAGATGCTGATTTGTTCCTGAGATTTTATTCAGTCTTTACCCAGCCAAATGTTTGCCTGTGACAGAATGAATTAGAACTGCAGCATATTGCCCATTGGTTCAGCTTCTCATAGGAGACAGTCACCACCTTTTAGGATTGGATTCTTGGGGCCATATGGCTTTGGGAATAGTGAGGGAGGTAAAAATTCTCATTGATGTCAATGGAACTTGGTCCTGTGAAGATTAAGAATCATGTATGTGTAACACCCACAAAACCTGGTCATCATCAGCAGGATCAGACCTGGGACCTCTGGAGCTAAATGCATGAGCCTCTACTGCGTGAGCTAAGAGCCTTGTGGCTGGTAGCTAAGGCTATAGCAGACTCATTAATCTCTAAGTGGTCTTGGTGCCACTAGAGGGGACAGAACACCACACCCCTGTGGTGTGTGGGTTACATATGAGTTTTTTCTTTTATTTTTTTCTGTGCAGCAGGGATATTCTATTGTGATTCAAGTTTACAACAAAAAATGTCATGCACAAGTGATTTACTCTGAGTGAAAAAGTTTTGTGAAAATGATATGGAGAGTGTTCCCATTTGTAATGTGTAGTCTGCTTAAATTCCTCTCAAAATTATTATTCCACACTTGATGAACTGGGGAGAGAGCACCCTGCTGCTAGAAAAAAGAATCTAGTTTGAGCTGTTTGAAATACATCATTGTTTTTAGTTACAGTACTTTGAACCTGCAATCCTGCCTAAGGTCATGCTGAGCTGGGAAATAGTATAAAATTAGATAAACAAAAGCCTCTAAATCATACATTTACTGCATTATATTATATTGCACTGTCAAGAGGTATTTACCAGTTCATATTTTCTTTTAAACAAATTTTAGGAACCATTAACTGATTTTGCATATTCTTCCGTCCCTATTTGTGATTCTACCATATAATTTAAATGTTATTTAGCATTTTTAGTATCTACTACTATTTAAAAAGTGCTGCAAATTAAAAAACAAACAAACTCACACCTTGCTGTTAGTTATCTGTGCTGAATAACACACTAGATCAGGCTTTCAGAACATCACTGATTTTAAACCCTTTGTTACCTTGGCAACAGAGAGGTGAAATGCAGACCCCACATCTGAATGTTGACTGTTGCTAAGTGTGTAGTCCCAGGATGCTCTCTCTCCTAATTACATCACACCAACCTTTAAAAAGTACAAGAACATGCCAGAAAGTAGAGACGGGAAAGAGCTGTATCTCCTTGGCAATAAAGGATTGGAGAGTGCTGAACAGCAGGATCAGTATTCTATACTCTGTAACTGTTCAATAAAAGAGTTAAAACTGGGATACATTCTTAATGACAGGTTTTAGAGTAGCAGCCGTGTTAGTCTGTATCCGCAAACAGAAAAGGAGGACTTGTGGCACCTTAGAGACTAACACATTTATTTGAGCATAAGCTTTCGTGAGCTACAGCTCACTTCATCCGCTGTAGCTCATGAAAGCTTATGCTCAAATAAATGTGTTAGTCTCTAAGGTGCCACAAGTCCTCCTTTTCTTTTATTCTTAATGGTGAATGGCATAAGAGTTCACTTTTCCTTACTGACCCTCTGGTTCCACTAGTCTAATGTTAACAATACACATATACTGCATTTCATTTGGAAAATGCTTTTTAGGCCTTAATGAAGGCTAGATCTTAGGCTGCTGTAAATTGGTGTCACTGCCAGTAGTCAATTTGCATCAGGTAAAGATCTGGCATTAGGTATTTAACTGAGCTGTTCTAAGGAGTTCAAGCTAGCTCTGGGCCGAGGTACTCATGACAGCTGTGTGCATTCTAGTAAAGCCTGCAGAATTATACTTGTGACTGTGTCTCATTCCTTCAAGCATTGAAGGATGGAGAAAATCATTTAGTTTCCATAATAGGCTCAGCATACACAAGAGTGCAAATTTAAATTTGTTGGGGATTTGCAGGGCTAACGTTTGTATATATTTGGGAAACCTGGTGGGGTGAGAGCTGGGAGAAAGCAAATATTTCATGTAGAATAGTGCAGGGATGTGAGGAAAGCTAGAAAGAGTGAGAAGCAGCATCAGGTAGTTGCCAAGAGGGCAGAGATATAGAAAACAAATGTTGGATGACTGGTTACAGGCACATTCTGTAGCCATGGGATCATGGAGTGTTCAGGGCTCTGAATGAGTTAAATGAGATTGTTCACACACTCAGAGCTATTGTTTCAGGTTGTCTTCAAACTTAGGAACACACTGGTTACAGACTTTACACTCTATTACATTCCATTTCTTACACTCTGTTCACATTTTCAAAATTATATTTTAAAAATGAAAGCTGAGATTCTGAAACACTTACATTGCAAGAGGTGGATTCTGAGGCAAATTACGTGGCCATGAAATACACAGGGTCCTGGATTCACTTTTCTCCTCCTGTGCTGCTATGACAGTTGTTCTCAGCTCTGGGTTCTCACTTGCAAGCCCTAGGAGTTGAGTATTTGGGTGCAGGGCATTCTCATAAAAGGGTTATTTCCACTAATGTGTAACAAATCCATGTGCTGTAAACAACTGACACATTTGCCATATCAATCAAACACACATCTGCAGAGTTGAGAGTAGAATTAAACTCCAAAAATACAGGTCTCTCCTACCTGAGATAAAGGAGATCCCTGTTAGCTGATTACTAGTAGTTGGTCCCTTATTCTCTCTCTCAGTCAGCCATAGAGGGCAACACGACATGCAGATTCACTCAGTCACCCCACTTCAATGCATTATAATTAGCTCAACAGAGCCCAAGCTTCAGGTATGGTATAAACCCCTATCCCTTGGGTAGTGATGGTGGGTGTGGTATTATTGGACTGATATTGATACATTGGAAAGTTGGTCTGAAATCAATAAGATGAAATTAAATAAAGACTAGTGCAAAGTACTACACTTCGAAATGAAAAATCAAATGCACAGCTAAAAAATGGGAAATAACTGGCTAGGCAGCAATACTGCTGAAAAGGACCTGGAAATTATAGTAGAACTCTACTTGGCACTGGTGAGGTCTCACCTGGAGAACCATGTCCAATTTTGGGCAGTGCACTTTAAGAAGATGGGAACAACTTGCAGAGAGTCCAGAGGAAAGCAAGAAAAATGATAAAAGGTTTAGAAACCTTTTTGTATAAGAAAGGTTGAAAGAATTGGACATGTTTAATCTAGAGGAGGCTGGGGGTTGGCAAGAAATATATGACAATAGTCTTCAAACTGTTAAGGGCTGTTATAAAGAAGAGGGTTGATCAATTGTTCTCCATGTCTTCTGAGGGTAGGACAAGAAGAAATTGGCAGCAAAGGAGATTTACGCTGGATATTAGGAAATAATTTCTAACTATAAGCAGTGGAGCAGATTACCTAGGGAGGGTGTGGACTCACCATCCTTGAAGGGTTTTGAGAGCATGTTAGACAAACACCTGTTGTCAGTGATGACTTAGGTATACTAGGTATACTGAGTAGTTCAGCTTGCTGAAATGAGGAATGTCATTTCCAAGGTAAGTTTGCTTCTGTCCTACAGATACTTTGGTTTTTTAAAGACAAGTCTAATCCCGGGTGTACTAATGAAATTTGTCATAGGGAAGCAAAACCACAAAGTATGCGGTTGTAGAGTGCTTCTGATTAATAAAAATATCAGGTCTTCTCATTTGCAACAAAAATGTATTTACCATTTTGACCTAGGAGATGATAGTATATCATAGTCAGAATCAGGAAGGTAGAGTAGCTTGCACACAAATTGAAAGATTCAGAGTCAATAGATCCTCTGGATATTGTACTTAAATGTCTGAGTACTAATTTCATGCAAAGTACAGTATGTGTATAGTATACACCATAATTCTGTCAGCTTTGTCTTCCTTTCACCATGCTAAAAAACTACAACAGTACCACGTTTTCAGCTTAATACATAATATGATTACTTCCAGTGTACTATTCTTATTATAGACATGCCTAAAATGAACAGCTGACCCTGTCAGAAAAGTTTAAATGAATTAAGTTCCATTTCTTTTTCTGTAGCTTTAGTGGATGCTTGCAAGACTCTTATGGACATTACCGGTGCTTTGAATTGGGAGAAGCAAGTTAAAAGAATTGGAAAATGCTATTGGACTAGTCCTTGACTGGTGTAAATGAACATTGCCCCACGGACTTCAATGGAGCTTATAGGCACTTTGGCAGAAATGCTTCCAAACTATCTACAGGTTATTTGATATGTTGACCTGAATTTGATGGTGTCAAGGTTCCTTCCCCACTCTGAACTCTAGGGTACAGACGTGGGGACCTGCATGAAAACCTCCTAAGCTTACTTTTACCAGCTTAGGTTAAAACTTCCCCAAGGTACAAATTAATTTTACCCTTTGCCCTTGGAATTTCCACTGCCACCACCAAACTTTAACTGGGTTTACTGGGAAACGTAGTTTGGACACGTCTTTCTCCCCAAAATCCTCCCAACCCTTGCACCCCACTTCCTGGGGAAGGTTTGGTAAAAATCCTCACCAATTTGCATAGGTGACCACAGACCCAAACCCTTGGATCTTAGAACAATGAAAAAGCTTTCAGTTTTCTTACAAGAAGACTTTTAATAGAAGTAAAGTAATCACCTCTGTAAAATCAGGATGGTAGATACCTTACAGGGTAATTAGATTCAAAACATAGAGAATCCCTCTAGGCAAAACCTTCAGTTACAAAAAAGACACACAGACAAGAATAGTCATTCTATTCAGCACAACTCTTCTCAGCCATTTAAAGAAATCATAATCTAACACATACCTAGCTAGATTACTTACTAAAAGTTCTAAGACTCTATTCCTGTTCTATCCCCGGCAAAAGCAGCATACAGACAGACACAGACCCTTTGTTTTTTCTCCCTCCTCCCAGCTTTTGAAAGTATCTTGTCTCCTCATTGGTCATTTTGGTCAGGTGCCAGCGAGGTTACCTTTAGCTTCTTAACCCTTTACAGGTGAGAGGATTTTTGCTCTGGCCAGGAGGGATTTTAAAGGGGTTTACCCTTCCCTTTATATTTATGACAGATGGGTTAGTTGTTATGGCTCACCACTGATCGCATCCGACCGGAATATTTATCCAATTCAGACTACAGAGTTCAAGAACTCAAGAGTTCTATATCAGGAGAGGACTCTTGGGTGCTTGGCAAGAACATGTACACTGAGGACAATACCAAATTGATAAAATCTTTATTGAAATTAACATAAGAATAATAAATGGTATGAAACTTATAATTGCAAAACAGTAAAAGAATTCCAAAACTCCTGGTGGTAATATTTCTATTATAAATACCTTAACCTAACATACTCACACCCTTCCTTGAGGACCTGGTAATAGTAGCTGAGGGACTAGCCTCACTCCTGGCATGCCCAATAACACGATGGTGCTGGCTTCCCCAATAGTTAGGAATGTTTAGTAGTTATACTGTACTGCACAAGCTGAGCTCATAGAATGACAGATTAAAAAGATAGTCTGTAGAATATAGGAAAACTGGAAAAAGCACTCAAAGAAACCGAAGCTTCAGGAGCTAGAAGAGCCTCCTGACTCTTCCTTACAAGGTATTTTATAGGATCCTGAGACTATGTAATTCGGGCCCAACCTACTATACCCAAATCTTATTTCCGTACCCAAATAAATTTTTGGGTACCCTTTTCATAGATTCAAAGATTCATAGATACTAAGGTCAGAAGGGACCACTATGATCATCTAGTCTGACCTCCTGCACAACGCAGGCCACAGAATCTCACCCACCCACTCCTGCGAAAAACCTCACCTATGTCTGAGCTATTGACGTCCCCAAATCATGGTTTAAGACTTCAAGGAGCAGAGAATCCTCCAGCAAGTGACTCGTGCCCCATGCTACAGAGGAAGGCGAAAAACCTCCAGGGCCTCTTCCAATCTGCCTGGAGGAAAATTCCTTCCCGACCCCAAATATGGCGATCAGCTAAACCTGAGCATATGGGCAAGATTCACCAGCCAGATACTACAGAAAATTCTTTCCTGGGTAACTCAGATCCCACCCCATCTAACATCCCATCACAGGCCATTGGGCCTATTTACCATGAATATTTAAAGATCAATTAATTACCAAAATCATGTTATCCCATCATACCATCTCCTCAATAAACTTATTGAGTTTAATCTAAAAGCCAGATAGGTCTTTTGCCCCCACTGCTTCCCTTGGAAGGCTATTCCAAAACTTTACTCCTCTGATGGTTAGAAACCTTCATCTAATTTCAAGTCTAACTTCCTGGTGGCCAGTTTATATCCATTTGTTCTTGTGTCCACATTGGTACTGAGCTTAAATAATTCCTCTCCCTCTCCAGTATTTATCCCTCTGATATATTTATAGAAAGCAATCATATCTCCCCTCAACCTTCTTTTAGTTAGGCTAAACAAGCCAAGCTCCTTGAGTCTCCTTTCATAAGGCAAGTTTTCTATTCCTCAGATCATCTTAGTAGCCCTTCTCTGTACCTGTTCCAGTTTGAATTCATCCTTCTTAAACAGGGGAGACCAGAACTGCACACAGTATTCCAGGTGAGGTCTTACCAGTGCCTTGCATAACGGTACTAAAACCTCCTTATCCCTACTGGAAATACTCTCCTGATGCATCCCAAGACTGCATTAGCTTTTTTCACGGCCATATCACATTGGCAGCTCATAGTCATCCTATGATCAACTAATACTCCAAGGTCCTTCTCCTCCTCCGTTACTTCTAATTGATGCATCCCCAGCTTACAACTAAAATTCTTGTTATTAATCCCTAAATGCATAACCTTATACTTTTCACTATTAAATTTCATCCTATTACTATTACTCCAGTTTAATAGTCATCCAGATCCTCCTGTATGATATCCCGGGTCATTCTCTAAATTGGCAATACCTCCCAACTTTGTATCATCTGCAGACTTTATTAGCACACTCCCACTTTTTGTGCCGAGGTCAGTAATAAAAAGATTAAATAAGATTGGTCCCAAAACTGATCCTTGAGGAACTCGACTGGTAACCTCCCTCCAGCCTGACAGTTCACCTTTCAGTAGGACCCGTTGTAGTCTCCCCTTTAACCAATTCCTCATCCACCTTTCAATGTTCATATTGATCCCCAACTTTTCCAATTTAACTAATAGTTCCCCATGTGGCACAGTATCAAACGCCTTACTGAAATCTAGGTAAATTAGATCCACTGCGTTTCCTTTGTCTAAAAAATCTGTTACTTTCTCAAAGAAGGAGATCAGGTTGGTTTGGCATGATCTACCTTTTGTAAAACCATGTTGTATTTTGTCCCATTTACCATTGACTTCAATGTCCTTAACTACTTTCTCCTTCAAAATTTTTTCCAAGACCTTGCATACTACAGATGTCAAACTAACAGGCCTGTAGTTACCCGGATCACATTTTTTCCCTTTCTTAAAAATAGGAACTATGTTAGTAATTCTCCAATCATACGGTACAACTCCTGAGTTTACAGAGAAAAATTCTTGCTAATGGGCTTGCAATTTCTCCTATAGGTTAGCAAATTATGACACTTACTTTCTAAATATATTAATAAGGATTACCTCACTCCAAAACTGCCAACCTAGGATCTCTTGGTGATCTCCAAGTTGGTGTACCCTGCGGTTACCAACAAGTTGTAGATGCCAGATAAACCTGCTGAGTGATATGGATAGTTCCTCCCTTTGGTTCCCCAAAGTTCAGGGACCATTCTTATCTGTGCCAAAGGTTGCCAGCTTTTATGCTGACATATTCTTAACTGATTATATTTTTTGCTATATAGCAGATCTTACTGGATTTTACAGACCGGTAGGCTTCTTGCATTTCAGCAAAACTTATTTTTAGGAAACACATGCCTCAGCACATCCTAAATTCCAAGGAATTAATACTGATAAAATATAAGAATGAAGTAGATTAATTTCAGAAAAAGAAACATATTATTTGATACAGCTGGCTGGATTAGTAGGATAATAGCTAGCAAAATAATCCTATGGGCTATAGATATAAAAGAAGCTAGAGAAGAAAAAACCTGGAGGATACACATATACCAAAAAAATGGTTCACTTATCTGTACCTCAATATACAGCAATATTATAATTAAACTTGGGGATTTTCTCTGTTTGAATGTACAAGTGGTTGGACTTCCAGCCAGGTTTCACTGGAAAAGTAACTTTCTTTAGCTGTGAAATGAGGACTTTAACTATGGTGCTCAGATCATGATAATTCATCCACCTTTTGCATCCTCATTTCTTGAATGGTGCTAGTAGTCAAAAGCAAATAAAATTAACACAGGAAAACATTAGGTAATTGTTTACACTTCATTGTTCATTCATTAAAAGACATGATACTTGTGCCCACAACTGAAAAATGGCATCTATCTCACATAAGTTCAGAGCTTCACAGATCATGCTTTAGACTGCCTTACAGTCCAGTGAGAATTAATTAAGGAGCTGGAGGATGGGACAGATGCAGCTTGACCCGACTTCTTCATTAAGATAGAGGGAACCCGCTTCTCCTAGGGAAAGGGAGCTGGGAAGTGAATCAGGAGGAAAGGAGAGAGAGACTGGGGAGAACCAGAACTGAACAAACCAAACTCCTACCCTCCTGAAAATATTCTCACCAATCTATCCCAACTCAACCACATATCCTCTTTCCCTAGTTTTTTTGGGGCTAAGAAGATCTGTTGCTTCAGCACCTCCTTCAGCCTGGATAGGGAGGAAGAGAACCTCTTATTAAGGGTAGGGTAGAGTGGCTTGGGGTAGACAAAGGGTTGAGAGGGAGAATTGGTAGTTGCTGGGGGAGGTTAAGTCATGACTTTCCAACTATCCAATCAGTAAATATACTTCTGAGGGTGTGGAACAACATTTTCTCTGTTTCTCTTTCACCCTTTAGGGAGAAGTCTCATGTTCCCTGGCAGTAAAGTCATTTTAAATATGCATTTAGAATAAAGAAAAGCAACTGCTAGGCAGGTTTCTGAAGAATCTTTATTTTAATCCAACATTTCCCAAACTATGGGTCATGAGCTTCAGGGGATTGAAAAACAGAGGGAGGCTGGGCCAAGCCTGAGCTGTGCTATGACATGACCTGGGCACCGGCGTCAGGTCACACTGCACAGAGCAAGGAGTTGAGCCCAGCCAGGCTCTCAGGAACTACCAATGTAGGGTGAGTATGGTGTGAGATCACTCTGCAGCTTTCCCTTGCCTCCAGGGCCACCCTTGGCCCCCCAAGACCTCCTACACCCCAAAGCCCATAGGGGGTCATGGCATGAAAAAGTTTGGAAACCATTGTTTCAAGAAATAGATTTTCATTCACTCTAAACCCATATTCATACAGATATATAGACAGTCAGCTTTCATTGGTATGGTTTTTGATGCATTTTGATTTTTAACTGGAGGCCTCAGGAACAAAAATGTAGTATGTTTCTTTACCTAGCACCACAGTATCATCAACTTACCCAGAACCTTTTCAGGCCAAGATATCTCAAAGTGTTTCATAAAAGAGAGGCACAATAATTTTATGATACAGTCTGCAGTGCCAAGCTTAGTAATTCTGGAAGCAAAGCAAAAACAAGTGGGTCTTATGTTGTGATTTAAAGATTGAAAAGGATTAGCATCTTCTGGGCATTTCTGGACAGACAGTTTCAGAAAATGAATGATGTGTTGATACTGGGGGTGACACATGAGGTGGCCAGACTGCAGAGAGAAATTAAATGAAAATTCTAAAAGACTTTATAAATCAAGAGGCAGCTGTGAAGCTGATTTGGAATCAGAGTGGCAAACAGTATAATTGAGTCAGGACTAGGGTATATGTGTTACTTCCTCTGGTATGGGATAGATCCTTGCAGCAGCATTTCATATGAGAAGTAAAGTGTTTAATTGTGTGTGCAGAGAAATCAGTAAAATACTCTGAACAGGCCAAAGGAAAGAAACTTCACATCAGGAAAAGAGGAGGGAGGATGCATCCAGGTCAGGAGTGTAAAGTGGCAGAAAGCAGATTTCACCACACCACAGAAATACAATTCAAAAGTTAAAGCAGAGTCCCGCTGAATTTTTGTGCTCCTAATCATGGTTGAAGACTACATAAGAGAGACTGAAAAACAAAGTAAAAGAGGGGATTAAGACGCCATGGCAGAAGAAATATTAAGGTTCACATTTATTACAGGCAATACAGGTTGCAACCCTCTAAAGTTAAGGTTGCCTGACATTTCCCATTATAAGAAGTTAAGAGACAGCCCATGCACTTGTGATTGATTATCTCTTGTCAGGGGAGTGGGGTGGGTGGAGCCAAGTAAGGATCATTAGGGAACTCAGTGGGGAGGGAGACTGCAGAAGAGATGAGACTTGCCTGTGGAGAAAAATTCCATTGAGAGCAGGTCAGGCTCCTTTCTGGAGTGAGCCTGGAGAAAGGGCTTATAGAGGCAACAAACCAAATAGTAGGATTGACAGGGAGCAGGTCAGGCTCCTCTGTGGTAGGGCCAGTTAAAAGCACTTCAGTGGAGCCCAAGAGGGGTGGAAGAGTTCAGCAGAGAAAGGAGCAGAGGGGAGGATCTAGGTAGAAGCCAGAGGCCTGAGATCCAAAAAGAGGTTGTGGGGGAGCAGCACAAGGGGGCTAGGAGGTAGTAAGTGGCCCAGGGAAACAAAAGCATGTCTGAAGAAACATACCTAACTGCTTAATACAAGGTCCCAGAACTGGAACCCAGAGTGGGCTTGGGCTACTCTACTAGTTTCTACTAGTCATCAGCCAGGATGGGGCTGATGACTGATCCCAAAGAATGGGCTGAGGAATAGCTAAAAGGGGAGGCCAAAAGCTATTTTGTGTTGAGATGTTTTATGAGCTTTTGATTGGACCTTTTTGTTACCCTGGAATGGGACTGAACTTTGGGACTTGCTTGGAGGGTGGAGCCATAGAAGGGCCAGGGAGAAGCAGATGACCTACAGGAAGTGCTGGAGACTAAGACCCATTGCACCTTGACCCAAGAGGATGATATGGGTGATGAGTACACTACCTTAACTTCGAATAGTACCCAAGGAAATCCACATACCAACACTCCTTAGAGGTCTGCAAATACCTGCGAAAACCACTGGCAAAATGAGTGCCTCATCTCTTTCTAGTGGGTGGCTCACAGAGGATGACAGCCTACTACTGTTATCAATTACTCCATTAGCTCAAGTGGAAAAAGATCTGTGTTGGATCCAAAAGATGCCAAGCCTGATGATGAACCATATGGGGATCTGTTATTTCACTTGCTCTTTAAAAAACTCTAAAAATTAGTGATGGCCGTTTCTTGTGGGAAGCATTACGTAGAGGTCAGGGCTTAGGGCCCTTCAACATACGGGGACTGGGAGGGACTTTGGTAGCAGAGCCCAGGCCCTCTTACTCCACTGGGCTCTGGCCCAGGGTCTCATGAGGGCAACAAGAGGGTGTGACACCCAGGAGTACCTTAATGCCATCTGCCCTGGGCCACTTCCTACTACCCCATTGTCCAAAGTTTGGTCTGTAATGGGAGAGTAAGAAGGGGGTCAGCTGACTTCTTGGTACCTCCCCATTTCCAGGCATGGTGTGGTAGCTCTCTCCCTCTTGAAGCAGCATCTGCTTTCTCTCAGCCAGGTCAGTTCCAGTTCCTTTCAGGGGTAGTCCATGGACAAGACCCAGGGAATCAACACAAATAAACCGGGTTATTGTATGACAAGGGGAAATGCCTCCTTCTCAGGGTCTATCGGAAACAGGTCTTCCCTTAGGAAGGGACTTTCAGGCTGTTGTTGATGGGAAGAAATCCTGCCTTTCCTCAGGATCATCAAGGTAAAGGTTATTTCTCTTCTCTGTTATTCCCACAAATGAGCTGTTCTGCTCCCTTTTAGCTCCTCCTCTAGTCTGTACATCTCTTGCAGGTGTGGCAAAGAGGTGCTGGCTGAGCTTAGAGCAACTCCTTAACTCCCTGTTGCCCAGTGTGGGGTTTGTATACCCCATCACAAAATTATGTTAAAAACACCCCAATGTTAAAAGATCATTAAGGTTGCAAAGTCAAGCACTAAAAAGTTAGGAAATTCTTGCACATGCAATCTTAATTTGGCCCCCTTTTGTGTATGAACTATCCTGATCACATACTGTTATTTCCATGGGACCCCTGCATCATTCACTGTATAGGATGAACTGTGCATAGGAGTCAATCAAGGTTGTTTAGAGAAACAGCGTGTTGTCTGTAGGATCACTGCAGGAGCTGGAGATGCATAGTGAAGGAGGCAGAGGATTGAAGAAGGAGAAAGGATGATCTCAGAGTAAATGCATTTGAAGGCTGCCCTGGTGAAGCGGATTCTATCCCTGCCTCTGCCACAAAGTTCCTGTGTGCTGCTGGGCAAATCACTTGCACCATACTTCTCACAGATGGTCACTACTTGTGTGCTACTCATTTTCTGGGTGCCCATCTTCAAACAATTGGGGTCAGATTTGTAGAATTGCTGAGCATTCACAGCTGCAAATGAAATGAGTGGGAACTATCTTTTATGTGTTCAAAGTACTATAAGATACTAATTTCTCTGCAAATCAGGCCTTAGGCATCTCAAATTGGACACCCGAAGTTAGAGTACATGTTTTACTGTGTGTGTGCCTCAGTTTCTCATCTGTAAACTGGGGATGATATCACCACCTCATAGCAGTGTTGTGAAGATAACTTTAGTAACCATTTGTGAAACACATGAAGAAATTAATAAGAGAAGAGTTTGAATAATGTGCTGTAAATAAGGGATGGAGCCACACTGAATGATGGTGAGAAAACAAAATATTGAATAGTTGCTCATTGGGTGATCTCCATCCATCCTATGCACTGAGTGAGGCAGAGGACCTGTGGGAAAAAAAGTACGATCTTGTGTCACTTTTTGGGGTGCAATCCAGACACGTGACAGGTTGTCACCATTTGTCCTGAACTCTAACTCCAGCAGACCACTTGTTGCATCACAGACATAGTCTGGTCTGGGTTGAACCTCAAAATATGACTTCATGTAATAAAAGACTGTAGCATAATGTGCACACACAAGGGGGCTCAATTAAGGTTGCATAGGCAAATTTAATTCTGGCATTTCCTAACTTTGATGTGATTCACTTTGCAACCTCAACTTTCTTTAAATGTAGGGTTTTTTTTTTTTGTATGTAATAACAAATAGGTGCATCACCTGCCTTTGAGTGAAATTATAGCCCATAGTGATACAAGATACTTAATGGAAAAAATGTATATTATAAGGGATTGGATTTTCTTCTGTTTGTATCAGGCCTCACACAATGGGGTCCTGGTGTGTGATTGTGGATCATAGGTGCTATGGTAATATAAATACATTGCACTAAAAACAAACAATAATGTAAATTAAAAAATATATAATTGCTATGGGGTAGAAATTACTTGTATTTGAACAGGTAGAATATGAGCAAAGAGAAGTTCCATCTAAGATGGAATTTCTGAAGGGTTTCAAAGAGCTCAGTCGTCAGTTGTTTTTGTTGTTGTTGATTTTAAACAAAGCAGCTAAAATTATTAATAGGCAGAAAAGGAAAAATGGCTGTCCACTGTCAGCATTTTAACTAATTCCCTCTCTAGTGTTTTGTGTAAAGATATTCACTTTGAAAGCCTTTTGTGAAAAGCATGTCAAACCTTTTCTTTGCATCAAAATATCATTTAAAAAGTTTCCATTAAAATGGGAAAATTTTAACTCAGGCTCTGAAGTGTTGCGTTTGCACTAGATAAAAAGCCATATTGCTATCAGGAGTGATACTGCTGGATTTGTTACAGCTTTTGCAGAAAATCCCTGTGGGAGTTATATACAGCACCTCATTTAACTGGACTATAATTGCTAATGCCCCAAAACAAAAGGATTAATGTAAGACTTGAACTGTTGCTGCCAGACACACTAAAATGTCATTGAGGGTATGAAAAATGCAATTATATAGACCTTAAACAAAAAGAGAAACTAAAGTCTACATTATACAGTGATGTCTGTTCCCTTATTAACACCTGGGAATGGGCTGATTTGAGTTCCTGCTCTTATTATAAATGCAAATGTTCCTTTAGAATTTAAATGCTATGGGACTGATCCTGCAATTTTAATCCATTGACTCAATTTTACTTGCTTAAGGGCTGCCGAAATAGGCCCCATGATTATTTTTCAGAAATCATAATCTAGTAGCTGGGTATAAATGGTCCCTCCAATCTGCATAGCCGCACAATGAGAAATAGGCTTACTTCTACTGAAAAAAAAAGCTTCTGTGAGCTCTCCATGGCTGGTGTCTCCAAGTTCATTGTCGTACCACCCGTTGCATAGCTGCGTCAGTTGAGTTCTGGGTTGGAGTTCAGCAGGAATAATGCTGGTGTGTGTTAATATGATGGGGATGCAGAGAGGTAGGACAATGAAATAGGGGCCAGAACATGTTCCCTTATTCACAAAGCAGTCTCATTGGTTTCAATTGAATTACGTGCATGAATAAGGCAGGCAAGAGTTTACTCACAGGGGAAAACAAATAATAGTTTAGCAGGAAAAGGCACAAGACAATGCATCACTTACTGCTGGAATTGTTCAATATTACATAGGAGTAAATTCATACATAGTATGATAGGAAACACAATTCATACAAAGGAGGGAGGGCCTCATCAGCCTTCATCCATTGCCTAGCTACTCTGGAGCTGCAAAAGGGAGTGGTATATTATCAAGGGATTTCCCTTGCTCTGAGAAAGATCTCCAAGTAACTTATGAACACATTGTTCTGGGCCCCCTTTGTGCCACTGTAGCAGGGGCTAGGAGCTGGCCTGTTTTATTTGGTCCAATGCTCCCTGTTTTTTCCACCCCGCTTCTTTAAACTATGCTTAAAGCTATTGCATCAGTCCTTTAGATATGGGGGTGTATGTACATATGTGTCTTGAATTGCATAAACAATGTATATACTGTAATTGTGTTTAAAAAATGAAGCACATGTGCAGATGAAATGGAGCTCTCTTTTGTTTCATTCCCCTGATTGAAGAGCTGCATAAATATGGGTTGTGAATCATTGAGGCCTCAAGCGGAGAAGCAAATTAACCTTTATTTTAACATTTAAATATCTGTTTAAAAATATAACAGTACTTTTGTTTTCATCTCATGCATAAGACAATTGGATCTCACTAAAATGCCATGAAGGAGAAAATAAGCAAATTGCACTAAGACAGTATAAGTTATATGGATATAGACTCTTGCTTCTTAAGCAGGAAGTTTTAAATGTTCAAAAATTGTGAAGAAATTGTTTTTGAAAACTGCAGTATCATAGGACAACTCCATTAATCAGAAATCAGCCAGTGGATGCTTGGAAATATTTCATAGTAAAAATTATTGCTAATGATAAGATTTGTCAGGGGTATGGGAGTTTCTTTAGAAGGCCTCCCACAAAGACACTATAATCAAAGTTACAAGATGAGGAGGAATTTAGCTAAGATATGTCATTCAGAGAACAAAATTTCTTTAGTGATTCACTCACTAATGTATTTTTAGCATATAATATTCCAGCAAGAAGGGTCTTTTTTCGAGCGGCACCTTGCAGAGATTAAGTGTTTCTGGTAACAAAGTGAGAATGGTTGAAAACTCTTCCCTCCTTCTGCAATGATGTGAAAATTGTTCAAAAAACCCAAACAGAATAAAAGTAAAAATATAACTAATTGGAAACTTTGCCTACTCACTTTAACATTTAAATTAGGAAACACAGGGAAGCTGTATGAATAAAAGGATTGGAAAATCAGGTCAAGTCAGTATTGTTACCATCTGGTGGCTTCTCAGTAGAACATTTTTAAATAAAACAGTGGGAAAGTCCCTGCTCTGCTTGTTTCAGGGCAAGGGCTTGTACTAGGTCTTTCCACATCCTAGGTGAGTTCCTTAACCAGTGGGGAATTGGCTATTCTGCAGTTGGTCTGTCAATCAGTCACACACACGTCCTCTCTCGTACACACACACACACACACATTCATAGTCACAAGGTGTTTTTGTTCCACATCAGAACAAAAAGAAAATTTCACACACTCATTTTTTTCTAAATGGAATTCTTGTTTTCTAGCCTGCCCTACTTCTCAGTGGCCTATGGGGAAAGAAGGGGTCAATTCAAACCATTTGCTATTGAAGGAATGTCCTCAGTAATATGCCATAAAAACCATAAGATGTAACCTTGTTGCAAGTATGAATAGAGAAGGCATATCTTCAGTGAGCACGGTAAAGAGACAACTCCCTCACTATTAGGAGTAGTTTCTACAGATAGAAGTTTGGGGGGAATCTGGTCCTGTTATTCACTATGTTCTACCCATCCTGTGCATATATAGATTTCCTCCTCCGTGGCTTTCAGGCTAGTGCCTAATTCCAATAAAATGTAGAGGGAAAAAAAGGTAAGAAATACCACCCTTGGTGTAAAGTTCTGTAGTGCAATCCTGATTTTACTAAACGCTAATTTACCACACAACTCTTTGAATTCAAAATGCCTTTGTGTCTTCCAGCCTAAAGGCTGGTTATTGCTTATTTCTTCAACTTTGTGAAACTCATGTCCTTCCTGCAACATTCTTAAAATCTGAGTTCTCCTGTATCACATTCCAAATGCTGTCAATTCTTTATACCGTACAGTGTGTACCCTGTCACAAACAATAGCACTGCCCCTAATCTATAATGGTGAAACTCCTCCTGACATAAAACAGAAGTAAGGCTGTTACTGAAAATCTTCTTGGAAAGCTGTAGCAGTTTGAGAACATCCAAGTTGGGTCAGCAAACCCAAACTGGGGAGACAGGTCTTCATAGAGCAGGTTTGTGGTATTTCTCATAGGTTCCACTGACCCCATCATCTCTGGGACTAGGGTGTTGGTATGCAGACACCCACTTTTCTGGTTTCTACTGTTTTCAGCAAGACCAGTGCCTAAAAAAAGTTGTTACCATTTGTGATTTGATCAGGGATGAGCCCTCATGATCTCACATGTGTAGGCAAGATCTACCTGGGTAGCATTGCAACACCATTGTTAGCCCAGAAGACTAAACTTGAGTATTTGGTTCTGCGTCAGAAATTAGGTGTCTAGGGAGTGTGTGTGTGCGGTAATTGTTTTGCATATCAGACTAAGAATCAGAACATCATGGAGGACAGAAGTTCCATTTTTGTGAAGGATTCTGAGATTTCACAGTTTGTCTTTGTTCTGATTTAGAGCAAAGACCAAAATTTTAAAGTTCTGAGAAGGAATTTAAAACAAATCTTTGAGTCATTTGAAATGTTTCATTTTAACAAAAATCAAAACATCTGAATTTCAAGTAATTTTTATTAGAATATATAATACCATAAAATACAAGTTTGAAATAAAATATTTCAGTGTAATGTGGAAGTGGCCAATTTTGATACTGGCAGAATTTTCCCATTCCCCCCCCCCCCCAAACAAAACTCAGTTTTGCAATGCATTTTGATGGAACCACATATTCTGTTGGCATATAGTTCTCTCCTACACCAAGAATGGACCTAGGGGAATGTTTCACACTGGCATGAGTGTCCTGAATTTAAAGTAGGATGGGATTGGGACTGACATATTGGCCACCTCATTGCATCATGCAACCCCTGACTAAAATGATTGTATTCTGCACTACAGTGGCATTGGAGTTGCTGAGACTGGTCATTGTGGATGGGCCCCTGTCAAGGTTCCTTCCCCACTCTGAACTCTAGGGTACAGATGTGGGGACCTGCATGAAAACCTCCTAAGATTACTTTTACCAGCTTAGGTTAAAACTTCCCCAAGGTACAAACTAGTTTACCCTTTGCCCTTGGACTTCCACTGCCACCACCAAACATTTATCTGGGTTTATTTTATTAGGAAAGCATTGTTTGGAAATGTCTTTCCCTCAAAAATCCTCCCAACCCTTGCACCCCACTTCCTGGGGAAGGTTTGGTAAAAATCCTCACCAATTTGCATAGGTGACCACAGACCCAAATCCTTGGATCTTAAGAACAATGAAAAAGCATTCAGTTTCTGAAAAGAAGAATTTTAATAGAAGAAACAGTGAAAAAGAATCACTTCTGTAAAATCAGGATGGTAAATACCTTACAGGGTAATTAGATTCAAAACATAGAGAATCCCTCTAGGCAAAACCTTAAGTTACAAAAAGACATAACGACAGGAATATCCATTCCTTTCAGCACAGCTTATTTCCTCAGCCATTTAAAAAAATCATAATCTAATGTATATCTAGCTGGATTACTTACTAAGGTCTAAGACTCCAGTCCTGTTCTGTCCCCGGCAAAAGCATCACACAGACAGACAGAGAGAGACTTGTTTTCTCCCTCCCCGTAGCTTTTGAAAGTATCTTGTCTCCTCATTGGTCATTTTGGTCAGGTGCCAGCGAGGTTATCCTAGCTTCTTAACCCTTTACAGGTGAAAGGATTTTTCCTCTGGCCAGGAGGGATTTTAAAGGGGTTTACCCTTCCCTTTATATTTATGACAGCCCCTGTGACAACCATTGAGACAATCAACATACATTGCGGCCACATTCTGAATCTTATTTTTGGTAGGGGATTGGAGATGGGAGGACTAGAATTTATACTTTTGTCATGAACATGATTATTCAATAAATAAAAAGACCAGAATAGATGCGTGGGGGTGGTAGAAGAGTCTTTGTTTTGAAATATTTCATTGGGATCTAGGAGGGATCACTTGGTTGGATATTGATGTCTGGCTAGGTGCTTTGTGTGCTATATACCATTCCAGGCAAGGTGAGATCTTTCATAAACAAAGGAGACACAGCTGGAACCCAAGTAGTGTGGGAGCCTATTTATTTGTGTCTATAATTTACTTGTTGTTTTCTTTAATAAATGCCTGCTGTTTAAGATGGACTGATTTTCATATTTCATAATAAATGAGGCATCTAAAAATCAACAAGGATTGTTTCCTTATGAAAGGACAGTAGCCATTATTACATCTAACAGCTTTTCTTTGAAGTATGAAACAAAATCTTAGGAGAAAAAACAACTGAGCCAGACTATTTAAGTTGGTTCTAATGTCTCAAAATATAAAGACTAGTGCTAAATAAGGAATAGTGTGACTTTTGCTAAAACATGCTTTATAATATATTTTCTTTTATAACGAAATACACTATAAGCAATTTCATATTTGTACTCTCATTTCTTCTGAATCTGAGGAATTTGAATTTGAGTTAAACCTGCTATGGTTTAACTTTCTACATGAGACAATATTGTATCCACAAGAACATGCTGAATACACCTCTGTGTTTCCCAAGCAGCAAATAGCTATGGGGGATAATCTAAGACTAGCAATATCTTATCCAGGCACATGTATAGCCTCCTAAAATAGTCTCAGGGTGGAATACAGGTTTTCATAACACTCCATTAGACTGACCCAAGTCCATTATATTTCTACAGCATTGCAAAATCTGTAATGGCTTTGTGCTGTTCACAAAGCCATTCGAGAATACTGAGGGCAGAATTGCAGCCAAATGAATGGTACCTCCTGTTTTGAACACACTCGGGGAAAATGACAGTGAATAAAAAACTGATAAATGAAAGAAGGTAAATGAAGAGGTATGAATACAGTACCTCAAGCAATATACTTTATAATGATGACTAGCAAAGCATGCAGACACATGCTATGTGTTACAAAACGAAGGGCAGGAGAAGAATGGGGGTAAAACAGCAAATCAAAATAAAGGAAACCAAGACTGAGAAGATATAAAAGTGGCAGACAGTCAGTAATGTCACAAGAGGAAGAAGTTAACATGTAGGACCAAACTCAGTTTGGCTCGGATATAAGTGAGTGATCCTAACTTCCAGCTGTAGAAAATAGGGATTTTACCTACTTAAATTAGAGCTTGTTTGGGCCTTCACAGTGCAATCAAGATCAAAAGACAGAGGATGAAATCCTGATTTTATTGCAGTCAAAGGGAGTTTTGTCATTAAATTGAGTGAAGCCAGTATTTCATTCTCATGTGCAGAAAGGGCTTAAGACATGAAGAAACTGGTATCTGTTGGACATGGGCAGAGGCAACACATGGGGGAGTATGCAAGATCATGCCGCCAGCGATTTGCTGCTTGGCTTGTACTGAGAACGCTCACATAGACTGAGCATGCTCAGTAACACTGGCTGCCATCACTCTGCCTTACCCCCCGGCCCCCATATTAGGAGGCATGGGCCATCCCTGAACATGGGTATGCCTAGTTCAGGAGAGCTTCTTGACAACCTTGAGACTTATATTTATTATGATTTAATTTCATTTTACAGCATCAAAGGAGTGCGTATTGTCTTTTCATAACTGGTGAAAGTTGGTTTCAAAGATCTTAGAGTTTAGATTTTAGTCATAATGCAACATATGAGGGCAATAAACAAGTCATAAGGTGGAAGTAGGACAGGAGTTACAATAATAAAGATGCTTATTTGGTGTAGTCATATGAACATCTTGATGCTTGTGTTGCTTTTGGGTTTTGATTTGCATGTGGGAAGGTGAGTTTGGTTGTTTTTACTCCTCTCCGAAGGTGACACAGTGGAAGGGAGCTTTTTAGGAGGGATTAGAGTGAATTTCACTCCTGCGCAGTAGACCAAGCACAATGTCTAGAGACCACTTAAGCGCCATGTAAGTGCACAAAATAGATTAGGTGGGACTTTAATGCTTCATAACACTTATGCTGGCCCTCTGCAGAAGTGTGAATGTCACTCAGTGTGGAGAGGATTTAGCAAACATGGATTGGGAGGGACTGCTGTGCTGTCATGGACAGAATGAACTGCTGATGATGAGCAGGATAGTGACACTTGCTCTGTCATCAGAGGTGACGTTCCTGGGAGTGGGGGGACAACAAAGAGGAAACACTTTTAACCCTGGCAAAGAGTCCTGTGGCACCTTATAGACTAACAGACGTATTGGAGCATGAGGTTTCGTGGGTGAATACCCACTTCGTCGGATCCATGCTCCAATACGTCTGTTAGTCTATAAGGTGCCACAGGACTCTTTGCTGCTTTTACAGATCCAGACTAGCATGGCTACCCCTCTGATACTTTTAACAGTGTTCGCCTTGTAGCTTTTGCAGCCTGTTTAATGCACTGTGGCATTTTCACAGAGCTACAAATGTGAATCTCTCAATGGTGGGTGACAAATCTATCTGAAACGAAAAACCAAATAAGCATCTGTTACATATACATCATGGTATGTTTAACATAGAACTTGTGAATTCAGATGTATATTTCACACCACACATTCCTAACCTTGGAGTATATTACTGTTTGATGGACGAAAACTGGGTCAATTTCAATGGGGTACACCCTGGAGGAATTTGCCTATTTCATTCTATTTCTTTAGGATCTTCTAGAACAGGTGGTTAGGTCTGTATTCTACACCAAGTGCACTTATGTCTCTTCAATAGTCCATGGCCTTTCTTCCCCCCCCCCCCACCCAAGAGCATTATGAGTGGAAAACAATGCTGTACAGATGTACTACCTATTTCATAGTTATTTTCCAGCTGACATCGTACAATAAATGCTTCCATATGTACCCCTCATTAATATCTCCTTTTTTTCTAAGTAAGCACCAGATCGCACTGCTATTGTCCTTCTGCTCTAGGGAGGTGGAGAAAAATCCCCTACCAACAATGTTGGTTTCCTTCTCAGGCTTCCTAGCAACAGTTTGTCATGTGGATTGATGTTTCCTTTCTCATCCCCTCCTCTCTTTTTTTATTTGCTAACAAAAAAATAGAGGCGGGGGATGAGGAGTAGCTATTGTGAAATTCAGATTCATGAAGATTTCTTCCTTTAACATTTAAAAATATTAGACAAAAGAGGGAAATAACTCCTCTAACATGTGAGCTGTAATAGCCTGTCTTCTACATAGTGCTGCATCTTAAAACAAGAAATATGGAGCTGAAGCAGTTTGAATGATCTAAGTACCAAATCTTTGAAACCATGTTAAACACCCAGGGGGAAGGTAATCTCTCCTCATTTGCACATATGTAGCTTAAAACTGTTCATGTTATATTGAGTTCAGTGCAGTGTTTTTAATGTCCTTATTTTCTCATGTGCTAATATTTAAATATACTCTCCAAACCACCCTTTCTTCACATACTTTTATCTTTGTGGCCATTATTCTCAATTAATTTTAAGTGATATTCTCTAACTCTTTGGAACAAACTTGTTTCCACTTTAAATCCTGATCAACTTCAATAACTGGAGTTGCAGGTTGTACAGTAAATCAAAGAAAAATGTGGCCCATAGAGTTTAAATCTGACCTCAATTACAAGAGTGGAACTGTTGACTTCAGTGGAGTTATTCATGATTTACCCTTGTGTTAAATCAGGATCAGGTCCATTGGGCTCAATGTTATGACCTGGTTCATTGCAGAAATGTCTTTTTTTAAAATAAGGAAACAGGATTGGGTTCTCCATACATTTTCCCTTCCTCAGTTCCTCTACACACCTTTTCTTCCAGAGTGACCAAAACATGTTAGACTAAATGAATAGTGAATTAAGGCAAACAGGATTTTTGCCCTTAAAAAAAAACTTATTTGCTTTTTATTGTCTCCAGGTTCTTCTTGAAATTAGACCTCTCTTTCCTGCCCAGTTTTGAGTGCTGGTGGTCCCTTTGGTAATAGGTATTTAGACCCACTTACAAAGCCAGTGGTATATTGACCTTCAGTTCTACTTGCACCATGGGCTGAACTTTATTGCTTTAAAAAGAAACACATGCATAATAATAAACCGACAAAATTTTTCACTGGCAAAAAATATTTCAGGCTAATTTTTCACTGGCAAAAATATTTCAGGCTAATCAGAACAAAATTGATTTGTGTTTTTCATTTTCTATTGAAAACAGCAAATTTCCCCAGTTTGTTGCTGGTGAAAGTTATTTCTACTGCTCTACCAGTTAAGGTTTCTGGAGCTGCACTTTCCTTAAAGCAACTGTTTGCTCAGTCCACAGCCACATTTTATTTGATTGGATCGTCTCACCCATATCTGTATGTGGAGGGCAATTTCTATACTTACTATTGCTATCGTTTAACAGTACCCTAAATTGTGGAGGGTACCTCACAGTAAATGCAAATGCAGAGGGTCCCTGCCTGGGAGAGTTTATAGTGACAAAGCAGTAGGGTCAGAATGAAGCGGAAAGAAGGTAAGTGGTTATAGGAATAATTTTAGACAGATACACAATAATAGGGTATTGGCACCACTAGGGGTACCTCCTCATGGCCACATCTGGGGTTTAGCTCCACTCAGGTGCTGCACCATCCTCTGGTGGTCTCTCCACTAGTCATTCTTTCTCACCCTGCAGTCCTTCTAACTCCAGGAGCTCCAGCCTCCTCTTCGTGACTCTGCTTTCCAGACAGGTCACTATGGTCCTTTCTTTCCAGGGTATCAAAGTCTTTTGGGACAAATTGTCCCAGACAATCCACTCTCCACTCCTTGGTTGGTGCCACTTCCCCATTGGCTGGTAGGGGAAACCAGGCCCGTTCTCTGTTCCAGGTTCCAGCTCAGGGGTCCCTCTCTTCAGCAGCCAAGGTCTTCACTATCCTGTGCCTTACTACTTTTCCCCTAAGCCTTTCTGACCTTTCTGGCTCTCCAATCTCTCTTGGTTTGCCAGTCTCACAACTCCCTCCTCCAAGTGATAAGAACATAAGAGCAGCCATACTGGGTCAGACCAAAGGTCCGTCTAGCCCAGTATCCTGTCTTCTGACAGTGGCCAATGCCAGGTGCCCCAGAGAGAATGAACAGAACAGGTAATCATCAAGTGATACATCCCCTGTTGCCCATTCCTAGCTTTTGGCAAACAGAGGCTAAGGACTTTGATGGACCTATCCTCCATTAATTTATCTAGTTCTTTTTTTAACCCTGTTATAGTCTTGGACTTCACAACATCATCTGGCAAAAAGTTTCACAGGTTGACTATGTTGTTTTATGAAAAAAATACATTTTTGTTTGTTTTAAATCTGCTGCCTATTAATTTCAAGGAGTAACTATGGGCTACTTGCTTCTATAGCCCCAAACACACCTCCCTTCTTCCCAGGAGTGACTGCAGACTACTTCCCTGCAGCCCCTTGCTGCTCTCAGCTCCTGGGCTGTGTAAAAGCCCTGCCTATTCCTGTACAGCCGAGCCTCATCTAATTAATCCCTGCTCTCTGACTCCTCCTCCAAGTATAGCCTGGGCAGTTAATTGGACCACTTAGCCAACTTAACCCCCCTTCATGCCTCTTGTGCGGTGGACACCCCATCACAGGTATGCACAGCCTGATTGAACAACAGGGGAAGGAGGTGGCCAACAGTGAGGACAGACAAACAGCTTGTCAGGATCCCTCCCATATTCATTGCTTCACTAATGAGACTGCAGTAGGCAGCAACTCAGTGCCTCCAATTAGCAGGTAGCCAAAGCGCAGGGGACATAGGCATTGCCATACTGGATCAGACCCAAGGTTCATCTAGTTCATCAACTAAAGACTAGGGGGTAAAGGGCTGGAGTTTGCTATGTGAGAGGGTGTTAAAGGACTGGGAGGTGCTGTAGTGGGGCAAAGGGCTTGAGGTGCAGGGAGAATGAAGCAGGAGTAGGGAATGGAACAGCTGGGAGCCCTTATGGTTTTGCTGTGTTTAAGTATGGTTGTTCCTCATCCTATAGAACTTAAACTTGCCACACTGGTGAGATATGTTAGTGCCAGCTTCCAGGAAAACACCAGGTGTGATTATTATTATTATTTATTATTATTAATCATGTTGATTACAGTACGGCCCAAGGGCCAACCAAGAATAGGGCCCCATTGTGCTAGGCATTGTACAAACAGAGGAGTAGACAATCCCTGCCTCCAGTGAGTTTACAATCTAAATAAACTGTTGTTTAGGATAAACATAAGAGCAGCTACAATGTAACTAAACATAGCAAGCCCTGAGCATGGTTTGCACCACCTGGGAAGAGAGCTGCCTAAAAAGCAAGGTGTTCTGCTCAGCATAGCCAGACAAACATGGAGAGGAATGTTCACTATATCCTTCCACAGGGTGGAAGAGCCATTTAACTGACACATACTCCTCAGAAGACATTCTGGCTGATTCAACCTGAGTGCTCCTAGCGCTCCTGCTGCATCATGGCTCCCCCCAGCATTGGCTTTAAAAGCCACGGTGGCTTTAAGTCATGGTCTAGCTCTTTGGTTAGAAATGTTTTAAAGTTTTTTTAAAATGCAGGAAGTTGTACCTGGCATTTCAAAAATTTCCAAGAGAGGCCCCTTTGAAATGCCTCATGTCAGCATCTCTACTTGGACTTGGCTGCCTGCTAATTCTGCAGAGGATTCAACTGTAAATCAGAGTTTTGGGCATATGCAGTAGCACATTATGATAGTTGCCAAAGTCAGTACTTACTAGTCCAGGGTGGGCATCTGATTTAATTTATGTTCATATAATTTATTATATTCCTTGGACCAGATCCTGGTTCTAAAGTATTCGAGGGTATATTAAATTTCAAAGAAGTGATTCTAGGTTTATATCGTGTAACTGAGATCAGAATCTGGGCCCTTATATAAAACAGAAAAATAGAGCAAGGAATCCATTATTGTTAGTACGGAGAATGAACATTAATGAATTACATTCATAGGCTGACACTCTGTAAAAACACAGTTGAAAAGCTGTGGATGTTTTATAACAAAGGGGATACCATAGATCATTGTCTATATAACCTGTGCATTAATAATCTTTACATGCTCCAATAAAAAGAAGATATAAAACACACACATAATTTGCCTTAGGATTTTTCTCCAGCAATGTACATCACTTACTGTCACTCTCTCTGTGTTTGTAGAGGCTTGATTTTCTATGTCTTCTACAAAGTATTCTGTTTCTTTGTTCTGAGAAAATGTGGACTTTTCAAACTGGTCAGTTGTATATAAAAATAATGTTACACTAGTCATCTTCTGTAAAAAATGTATTTTGTAGCATTGCACAGATGTGTATATTACAATCACTCCTTTATGGTGCATTCAATCTGGCAAGGAAGGAAGATAGGGCTAAAGGAAAAGAGGAAATATACCTGCTAGCCCCAATTACAGCTGCAGGTATATAAAGGCATATATCTCAGAAGAGAGACTCTAGTTAGGGACAGCATATTTTTACAGATACCTTGAACTTGGTCTTAATTTAACACAAACTGAAGGAACCTGAAGAAGTTTGAAGAGGAAGGAATTTGATCCAACATGAGTTTTCTTCTAAAAGATTCAACTATGTACAGTAAAGGGTAGCTGGAGTAAGCCTTTCTTGGCATTCATTGCTTGACTGAGCCAGAAGAAGTCAGCTATTCTATTCTATTTTATTCTGGTTCTTATAATATGTCCATTACCATGATATCTCAACACCTTCCAGAAGTACATTAAGCAACATAACTAGAATTCATAATGTTTACTCTTTGTCCCTTTCTCCCTCCAAGAGGAAATTTGTATTTTTTTTAAATAAAATTGCTGTGTCAGGTCTGCTGGGCTATGGATTTTTATTACTGAAGGTCAAATTAGAGGTGTACCTTACACTTGGAGTGGAAAGTAGTGAGCTTTATGGTAGTTTTTAAATCTTCAGTCTTCAGCCAGCCCCTGAGGAAGCTCTGTCTCCTTCACAGATGATGATCTTTACTCTGGCAGGAGCCAGCTCCATTGTGCTGTAGGAATAGAGCTGTCACCTATAGTCCTGTTACAGAGCTTGCAACAAACTTTTAGGTATGTTGAGCTCACACCACTAAATATTCTTAATAAGGACTGAAATTATGAATCTTAAATGATATTCTACAAAGACCCAGTGTAATGACTATAAAGCAGATTTGCTGTGCTTGACATAACCTGTGTTGCTCAGGAGAGGTGGTGCTGTGTTCTGTACTTGTTAGCATTTCCCAATAACTGACTCATCATGCCCAGATAGATAGAATTGCTGTAGTCCATCTGGGAGGTGATGAAAGCATGTATTACTTAAACCTGGTAATCATCCACCCGAGTGGGGCAGATTCTCCTAGGCAGCTGAGGTGGTATAATGCATTACTTGGATGATGGTATGTTTTCGCATTAACAAGGTAACGAGGAGCAATGTCAGGGATGACGAGTTGGTTGCTATGTTCAGCAGTCGGAGAGTCGAGCCAATGGTTGGAGTTAGAGACCAGGGGGTAAGGATCAGGAACCAGTCAAGAAGACAGCATCCAGTGTCATCATAGAGCCCCGTTGTGCAAACAACTTTCTGTGTTGCTCTATGGGTTTAAAAAGGAAGCCCTGACCAATCAGAGTTCATGGTGTTCCTCCAGTCAGGACCAGGGAAGCCCTCCCTGATGTAACTTCTGGTTTCATGGCCTCTCCAGCTCAGTTAGGTAGTCGTGAGCTGCTGGGTGGGAACAAGGCATTAACTGTTAAATGACAGCCCTATACGCCCAGGTTCATGACCTCTGGGGACAGTCCCAGCAATCCTGAATTACAGTGCTATATGTTTTTTGTTACACAAGATTCTGGGGAGTGACTAAAACAAATTGGCATATCCCAGCAGGGTAGTTAGGCTGTAACTTACCCTGAGAAATGTGTGTTAGCATGGTTGAGGAAGATCACTTAGGAATCTTAAAGGGTCTGCACCGATCTGGTAACTGACAATTTTCAGTATTTTACCAGAAGCTCCTGAATTAGATGGAGCTATATAAATAGCAAGCGGTGCCCCACTATACAATGGACATCTGTTAATAGAGAGTTTGTGTTTATACAAACTGCCAGGATGAAACCTGAGTAGTTTGTACTTCACATACCAACCCTGAATTAAACTTATGTTATCAGTCTGTACTGTGTACGGTTGAATGTACTATTTACCTATAATGTTTTAGGTTGAGAAATTGGAAGAAAAGCAAGGTGATCGTTGTTTGTTACATTTCACTTGGCACAACAATGCAGTCTGACAGGCATTAGTATATCCTTACCTAATACAGTACAGAACTAAAAGGCAGGTGATCATATATCTAAACAGTTATGTTTTAAAAATCTCTCAGCAGTTCCAGCTGTTGGAATTAGGTCATTCCCCATGACCAATTCTGACAATGGACTGGAATATGAAGATGAGAGATTCTTTCTAGATGTTAGAAACACAAATGATATACTCTCTACCTGAAGAGTGGGTATTGGGGTAGGGGGCTGCTATAATTTATACCCTCCTTCTTAATCTGTTCCATTCTTTCATGGGTTTTGCACATACACATGCCAAATTGATGGAAGTGACACTACCTTTCTACATGCACTCATTTTCTTACAAATATACCATCATAAACATCGCCTCTGAATCAAGCCTATTGCTTATAAAGTGCATAGAAAGTCAAACAGTAATGTGCTGTAAATGCTAAGTAATATACAAATATAAGTTTTATTATGAATAAAAATTGTTTAAAGTTTTCAATCTGGATTGACCTAATATGGCTAAATTAAACCCTAAAAATAATAGTAAAAAATACAATGGGAATGTTGAGGTTATGACACTCAGCATTTATAGTTCATGACAGACAATCTTGTGGGCTGTGTCTTGCATTTTAATAATTCGAGGCCAAATGCTCTGGCTCTTGGGGTGGAGACTGCAGAATTTAGTCCATTTGGCCTGTGAGCCATGACAGATAGCCAGTTTCTCCAAATATATAAAGATAAATGAGTATTTAGGATGAAGTTAAAAATTGCCAAGATTTACTGTTGATCTCTTTATAAACAAGGTCATTTTCTGGATCCTCTAAAGTCAAATAGTTTAACTGGAACATGGTGACCAACATTCTGTCTCAGATTCCAAGAAGCAGGCAATGAGACAAACTTAGACAATGCATATTTGAGTGTAATGCATATTCATATGTAAACTATGCTGTGAAATAATTAGCATTTTAGTGTTGGCATATTTGGTTTAGGAATATCATTTCTGGAGGTACTCTCACACCAAGAATTGTTTCTAAACAATTTAGTTGCATCTACTGAAATGCAGAGAAGCAGGGAAATGTTTTCAGAGTCACCCACTTCTTTTAAAAAAACCAGAGCCATTGCTTAATATACTAAAATCAGGTACATTATATTTTTATATCAGGTACCAGCGAAGCTAAGTGTCAAACTTAACTCAGAAGAAATTTTGTTTTTTAAAAAGTATATTAAAAGCATTAAGGTATTTGCAGTCAGAGCCTTCAATTGTCTGGACACTACTAATTGATTTTGAACAGAGGGTGCCTCATTGCTGCTTTAATAATATTAATACAATTAAGCACAGGTTCTTGCCCATTCATGTTTATTAGAACCACCACATGTGTCAGATTTGATGAATGATGAAGGTTTTAATTGGCGTTCCAATATATATATGTTTGTTTGTTTTTTTAAAAAAAAAAGACTTTTTACCAGTTTGGCTGAACATGTATGTGAGACTGGGATGAGGAGCATGAGGAAGAAAATTCCAGTTTAAATCTCAATGGGACAATGTGAAACGTGGCCCCAAAACCGGAAGTGGAAGTGGAGGGAAAGAAAAGCTCGCTAAGACCCCAGTCATGCAAACATTTATGTAGGCAATTAACTTTAAGTACCTGAGTAGTCCCATTGACTTTAATAGAATCATTTACATGTGTAAATCAAGCATGTTTGTAAGCATTTGCAGGATAAAGGCCTCAGCAGTTATACATTGGAATCAAACTCCAAAACAAACATCCAAAAATTATTCTAGAGCCCATGAGGAAATGAGTTCTAAATCCTAAATCGTCTTCAACTACTTCATTCTGATTGAAAATGGCTGAAGTGGTTGGACTCTGGGAGGACAGGAAAATGGGTGCCTCATCAAATCCAGTAAAGACACACTTCCTTTACTCCCAGATGACATATAGCAGAGATATACAGGGCAAAAGAACCTCCAGTTTGAAGTTCAAATAAAGTTGATTTTCTGCTTCAGTGTTACTATTGCATTTTCAAGCTTTGTGAGCCAGATGGACCTAATCCTAAAATACCATACACAAGCGTTAAAGAAGCTGTGGGTTAAACTTAACTGTAATGTAGAAAGAAAAGGAGGACTTGTGGCACCTTAGAGACTAACAAATTTATTTGAACATAAGCTTTTGTGAGCTACAGCTCACTTCATATGTTCAAATAAATTTGTTAGTCTCTAAGGTGCCACAAGTCCTCCTTTTCTTTTTGCGGATACAGACTAACACGGCTGCTACTCTGTAATGTAGAAAGTGGGGCATGTTGCACTTCAGTTAAATTGATCAGAAAATGGCTTTAAGGTGCCAAAGCAATCCGAGATGCACCAATTGGGAATTCATCAGCTGGGGGGAGAAAGTCTAAGGCTTTGTCTACACTAGAAAAGGTTTTCTGGTATAGCTGTACTGGTAGATCTATAGCAGCAAACCCTCCTAGTATAGATACAATGTACACCGGCAAAAGCATTCTTTAGCTGCTATGGCTTATATCAGTTTCCTGTTTTACCTGTCAACACTGGGATTTATGCCGGCATAGCTGTGTTGATTGGATGTGATTAGCTGGATTAGATTTCCCCCCTGCATTCCTAACCCACAGAGCTATGTCTCAAAGCCTTTAAACATCAACCAGACTTAACTCTGCTCATACACAGAGGGCTCCACATCGGGGAAGATCACTGCAAATGGCAGGTGGTCCTACCAATTTTCATAAGCCGTGTGAGAAATATTCTTGCCAAAGAGGAAGCCAGCGCTGGATGTGCTACATCCAGTAAGGGTGGCCACCACCACAGCTGTTGAGGTACATTTTCACAGATACCACACTCACATTGTTAAATGCACCCCCAGGTCCACAAATAGACAGATGGGTTCCAAAATACTCCTCTTCCCACCCACCCTATTCCCCACAGGCACACTGGAGGGAACCACACCGCTTACTTTCCCTCTTTGTCCACTCTGCTGCTCGGTGGGTCTCCCACTGAGACCAGCTATTGCAGGTAGGAGCCCACACTCCTAAGTCTGAGCCAGCTGTTCCCAATGTCCCGGGGAGACACCTCTGTGACATGCAGGAGGGAGAAGGGATTCCCTAGATCTACATAAGCCCTGGTCTGCCCCTGCTGCTTCCCGCAAGGAGCCCCAGGAGTACAATAGGGGGCTTTTTCTGAAGGCAGCAGCAGTGGCTGGCTCGGGTCACTCTGCCAGAGTTTATGCTTTGCGAATGGCACAATATGTATCTTGTGCGAGGCCTACAGAGAACCATGTGAAGCCTTTTGATCTGCACATTTCCAAGACTTTCTTGGGGTACACTGGTGAAAAAGAAGTGTGGCTAAAGAAAAACATGTTCTGGGGTTGTGTCATGGGAAAATCCCACTTCAGTGGCAGTGCATGATGCCAAACACTGAGAAACAGAGTCCAGTGGCAAGTGAACTGGGGGATGAGGAGGGTGGAGATCAGTTGTAGGGCCCCGTACAAGATTGGAGGAAAGAGTTGGAGCAGTGAGCAATAAACCAGAACTGGGCAGGCATGAGACAGCCAAAGCTGCAGAGGCATTCTGGGTTGAGATGCTTCAGTCTCCTTGCTTCACCATCAAGCAAGGGCCACGACTGGTCTGAAGAATTAGAAAAAGCATAATTTAACATAAGAATTTTACAGCATTTGTACAAAGTGCCACAGATGTGCATGGCCCTGAACAGGGAAAATAAAAGCAAAGCCCTAGCTCAAGGAATTAACAAGCTAGGAAATAGGTTGTCTTGCCTTACACAACTATCTTTACCCAGCTCAATTTACTTTATTATAACTGCATTTCTTATTTAATTGCGTTACCAAATATATTCTATTAATTATTAATTGACAATGGTAGCCTCACAGCTTTCGGAAAAAAAATCACGTATTTGACAAATACATTCTTGAGGTTTTAGATTGAGTTATTTAATGCCTATAACATTCCTATATTATGTGCCTCTTACTTTTTGTTGCCTTTTCCCAGTGCTTTATTGTATAGGCTAGATGAGAGTCACTTTGGATCTAGTCCAGCCTCCACAGATACAATGGAAGGCTCCTGAGGCAGGAAAACTACTACAGAGAGAGACTGCAATGGAAGAAAGTGGGTTCAATCTCTGTTCATGGTACTTCTATGGCCACCCATTACCAAGACATCTGAGCACCTTCCAATTTCTAATGTGTTTATTCTCACAATATCCCAGTGAGTTAAGAAAGAGGTATTGTCTCCAGTTTACAAATTGGGGGCTGAGGCACAGAGAGATTAAGGGATTTACCCCAGGTCAGAAAGGAAGTCTGTAGCAGAGCACGGATCTTAATCCAGGTTTCCCAAGTCAGAGGAGAGCACCCTAACCAGTAGACAATCCTGTCTTACTACTCAAAAATCAGGTGGGGAGTATCAGCTAGGGAAAGGGAAGTGACTGCCACACTGCCTGCCCTCCCTGGTCGTCAATCCCTCATTCTACATCTCAGTGGAACAGATTAGGTGATTCATCACACCCCAATTGTACTTTAATTGTTCAGTATGTCACACTAATGGAATGAACCAGGGCTTCTTCACTTCCAGTGGTTTGCTCAAGACAGAGTTTAGTGCAATACCCTGCAACTATGAGCAGCCACTGGTGGGACTGTGTTAATAAAATGTGATTGATTGTTTGCACTGCAGAGTTCCATCCTGGATACGTGACAGCCTGGATACTCTCTGTAAAGAATATGATTTAGGGTTTTATTATTGAGATATATGGGAAATTTAATGCTGTGGGCCAAATACAGAGTTGAGACTAAATGAATGTAAGTATGTCTGAACTGCTGTAAAACGTATACCTCCATCTGGTTATCCTCAGTATGTAAGTTCCACTAAGAATCCTTTCATTTCTAATTATCATTATGCCCACCTAGCAGCTATTTAATGTGAGCTCTGTGCATTAATGACTCAATTATGTCTCTTAGCAAGATGAGCTTCATTGGAGATGGGGTAGGGTGACCAGATGTCCCGCTTTTATAGGGACAGTCCCAATATTCAAGGCTTTTTCTTATATAGGTGCCTATTATCCCTTGCCCCCGTCCCAATTTTTCACACTTTCTATCTGGTCACCCTAAGATGGAGAGATGGAAATACCACCCCAAAGATGGTGGCTGGAAGTACTGGGCTATTGAGAGTCAAAATGCCTCTTTGGCTCCGGGGAGAAAAACACTGAAACATGCCACTTGCTGTACATATGCAGTAAGTACAGCCAGCATACCCCTTAACACAGTCTTCCTGGCAGGTGGAAAGGGGGAATGGTCCACCCACCACTGGCCAGACATGGCTTCTCTGAGTTTGCTAGCACTCCCCTATCAGTAGCTGCCCCTACATCCCTGGGCTTTACCCTGAGGCGAGCTAGATTATGTTTGCCTTCTGCACAGGTGCATTGGGATGGATGGGGAAAGGAAAATGGCTTCCTGTGCCATCTCCCCTTGTAGTAGAGGGGAAAAAATAATTGAATCTGAGATTTACTCCCAGCCAAGGGTGGATATCCCTGTGCATTTGGGGACCAAAGACAAGATGTGGTGGTGCCAGACTTAACACCATAATTGAGAAGATCCACATCCCCATCCATAGAACTTCTACAGATTTCAGTCCTGTTTTTATAATCTCTGTCCTGTTGGGCTTTGATAGGGAGATGCATAAGACTTGATTGTCAGCCCGGTTACTAGTCTAAAAGATAGACATTAGGGGTAATCACGGACTCCTGGAGCTCCATGGCAATCTAGCTGGAAGAAGTACAATAACCCTGCTGTCCACAGAGCAGGGGATAGCAGGAGTTTGCCACATGAAAGGTCAACCCACCTTCACAGCTTCTGCTAGTACTAGATTTGAGCTGCTGAATCGAGCAAATGCTCTACGACCATAAAGTCCCTGTAAGAAGCTACATATGCAGAACCTATTTGTTACTAAATTGAGCTAGTAGTAACGAGAAATACTCCACAATAACTTATAAAAAGACATCTTTTTATAATCTGTATGTAAAATCCACCATTTTGCAGTTTGAAGGAACAAGTGTTAGTAACGATTAGTATCATAACAGCAGCACTTAATTTGCCATGTGTTCTACATTCATAAAGAAATGATTGCAAAATGCTAAGATCAGGATAATTTTGTAATGAAGAAATCCCATCAGTCAAACTTTCTCATCTGTAATTCTTTTTCATCAGTCTATTTTGCATGAATAACACTGTTGTAATGACCAGTTATATTTCTACAGAATAGCATGCAAAGAAAGTAAGATGTGGGAGTAAAACCAAATTGTGAGCCAAACAAAGGGTAAAAGTGCACTTGCAGAGATATTATCAGATAATATATATATTAAGAGTACAGAGTTGACTTGTTTTGTTATTTTTTTTGCCATTCAGTTGCTGACTTTGAGAATCACTTGTTACTGTTGTTAATTTAAATGTAGTCACCTCATTCGGGTTTTTAAGTCTGATGTAAGGTTTTTAAAACCCTATGATTTAGATTATAATGGTTTTCTGAACCTCTAGGAGATGCCTCAGTTTTGTAAACTGTGCATGATATTTAAAATAAAGACATAGTGCAATACGTTAACTTTAACCATTCTTTATTGCTGTGCAAGCATTACTAACTTTTCTATTGCAGTCATGCTAACTCGAGTTTTCCCAAATTGATTTTCCTAAAATTCAGTTAAACTCCTCTTAGGGAAACTAAGTAGGAATTTAATTTGGGGTTTACTAATGATCTATGCAGTCTAAACCTCCTTACTAACCTCTGCTATGAAATAGCCTAGTGCCTGGCAAGTAGGGCCTAAATGCACCATCACTCTGTGCAATGCTAAGGCTTTCTGTGTAGACATTACTCTTCAAAACTGACCAGGCCTGCCCACCTAGCTCATGAGACTGTTTCATAGCCCAGGTTGGTAAGGAGCTTTAGACTGCATAGATCATAGTAAATCCCGAATTGCAGTTCCTAGTTAGTTTCACTAAGTAGAGTTAGGCTGAGTTTTAGGAAAATTAATTTGGGAAAACTTGAGTTAGCTCCATTTTGACTCAAGTTTTGGGGGCCTCGGGAAGTTCCAGTTGGAAGTAGAACCGATGAAGTCTGGTATTTTCTCTGATGCCATTTTTTTTATTTATAAAAAATGTGCAAAGTCCTGTGTCCCTGAATGCAGAGAGAATCAAATAGCAGGAAACAGCTTCTTTTGCTTACGGCACCAAGGGCACCCTTTTCAGCTGGCTGCTCTGACCCCAAAACTTCTCCTCAGGCAGGGCCGGTGCAAGGACATTTAGCACCCTAGGTGAAACTTCCACCTTGTGCCCGCCTCCCCCAGGAACCCTGTGGCAGCTCCCCACGGCCCCCTCTACCCTGAGACGCCCCCCTTGTGGCAGCTGCCCTCTGCCGCCGCCCCCCCCAGCCCCTCGGCCCAGGGAGCCCCCCCCCCCCCGCAGCAGCTCCCAGCTCCCCCTGAGGCAGCTCCCCACTGCCCCCTCCCCCCTCGGCCCGGGGAGCTGCCTGTAGCAGCTCCCTGCCCCAGCTCACCTCTGCTCCGCCTCCTGCCTGAGCACGCTGCTGCTTCTGCCGCCTCCCAGGTTGCGGCGCCAATCGGGGAGGAGGCAGAGGTGAGCTGGGGCGGGGAGCAGTTCCCCTGTGCGATGTCCCCTCCCCCCCCGTTACTTGCCTCAGGAGGCCCTCCCTGCGCCCCCCTGCCCCAGCTCACCTCCGCTCCACCGCCGCCCCCAACCACTTGGCGCCCTAGGGGACCGCCTAGTTCGCCTGGTGGTTGCACCGGCCCTGTCCTCAGGTTTCTTACCTGCATCAGCCTCCTTTCTTTCAGCTGTTCCCTCAGGCTGTGTCTGTCTTTCCCTGTTTTTCTGTTCTTCCTCCTCACCCTCACACGCCTACCCAAAACAATACTCAGCCAAACACTCCTGGGTAGGGTCACTGACTCCTTTTTTCTTAAGTGGCGGTTTTAATTCAATCCATAACACAGTTCCAATAACCGGGTTTCTATCGTGTAGACAGGACAAGTGGTAGTCTTAGTGTAACGCACATGCTTAATACTCCAGCATGTCTTTGTTTAGCCCAAAGAAAAGGGAGAAAAGCAGTGGGGAAGGCCTGGATTTTGGTTAGATACTCCGTCTCTGCACACATGTGCAGAGGGCAGGGTAGCTCATCTGGATGGGTCCAGAAACAGGGTGTACTAGAAATGTTCTGAAGCTGTTTCTGGGGATGTGCAGGAAGTTTTTATTGGGGGCAATCTACCTGGCAGATCATACTCCATCATCCTCTGCCAGATGAGCCAATCAGAGTATGAGGGGGTGAGGTTATAAATATAGGAATTAAAGATAGCCCCATGGATTCAGCTGCTGATCCATGTAGGATCAAGAGATGTGTCTGTTGTAAGAGCTGCGTCCCCATCCCTCTACCACTTTGGATACAGTCAGTGCTATTCCAGCTTTATGTACTAGGGAAGCACTCCACTGGCATAATTTTTAGTCCACTGTGGTCTGTTTTATGGACCTACAGGGAAAGCTGGTGGTATGAGGGAAGTAATTTTCCCCTCTAGAGATTAAACAGCCTATGGAATTTGTGTTTAGCTATTAGCTAATTGCTTTAAACTGGGATTCTATCTTAGTTAAAGAGAGAATGGGAGTAAATCAAGATACTATCACCTGTACCTCTTAACTCCCTGAAGCTAAGTGAATTTTCTCCATGGCTTCCCCTGTCCCAACCAACTTCCAACAGATTATGATTATTATTCATTTGTATTACAATAACATCTAGACCTCCAACTGAGGTCAGGACTACAGCTGTGTGTATCATGGATTTTTTGGTTCAATATCAATTCTGGAAAATGAGAGGAGGGGATAGAGTTTTGGCTCAAATCAAAACAATTTTTTTGAAACTTTTGGTGAATTATAAAGTAAGCAATTAGTTTTGGATCAAATGACACGTTTTGTTTGACCAAAAATTAGACATTTTATTTCAATTTTGAGCTTCTGTTTTGTTTTTAGTTTTCTAAAATATAAATTAGAAGGAAATTTTGGACCAAGAATACACTTCAAAACAAAAATTTTGACTTTTTGGATTTTTTTTCTAAATGAACAATTTGGTGAAACCAACATGAATTGTTTAAAACCTTTGGTGTCACTACATCTGTATTTTTCTCAAAAGCAACAACAAAAATATTTGGGGTACTGGAAAATGTCATACAGCTTTAGTCAAAATCATTTTTGCAAGGTACTGTACAAACTTGTAGGCTGACACATTTTGCAGCAAAGGGTGTACAAGTCTAAACAGACAAGACAGATTTATTATCCCTCTTTTTACAGACAGGGAACTGCGATACTAAAAGACTAAATGACTCACCTAAGTCACACAGGTTGTTTGTGGTAAAGTCAGGAATAGTAGCTAGTGTTCCTGAGTCTCAGCACTTGTCTATACTGCAATACAGTGCAGATTGTGATGGTTTAAACTGCAGAGCACACCAAAGTGTTGTCATCTAAGTGCCCATGTAGATGCTGCTGGTATGAACTAGAAGGTACCCAATATGCATTAATATGGAACTCTTTCAAACAGGACTACATTAATGCAAACTAGGCACCTTTTAGTTCATACCAGTAGTGTCCACATGGAGCACTTAGGACTTGTTTTCCCTACAGGGGTAAGTTGACCTAAGTTAACGCTACTCTAGCTATGTGAATAACATAGCTGGAGTCTATGAAGCTCAGGTCAGCTTACCCTGGTGTCTTCACTGCGCTGTGTCAATGGGAGATGCTCTCCAGTCAACTTCCCTTACTCTTCTCTGAGAGCCGGAGTACTGGGGTCGACCTGAGAGCTCTGTGCCATCAGTTTAGGGGACCTTCACTAGACCCACTAAATTGATCCCTGCAGCATTGATTGCAGCCGTGTCAATCTCCTCGTAGTGAAGACCAACCCTTAAATTGCAATGCTTTTTGTGCTCTCTGCAATTTAAACCCTCATAGTCTGTGGTGCAGTGTAGATATAGTCCAAGTATAGTGCCTCTACCACAAGACAATTTTTCATCTCTACATATATATAGCTCGGGTCTGCTTCTTTTTCAAAGACTGTAAAAGCTGTAGTGAATGTATTATACAATAGGTTATGCTTGTCATTTCAGTACCCATTATTGTAATATTCGTACAAAAAACTCAAGTAATTAGCTTAGTTGTATTCAGGGAACTTTAGTGAAAGTTTTAATTTGAATATGTCATCCAAGATATTACTGAGGATTCAGCAATAACACTGCCTTTCCCCATTTTTATTTTATTTAGCATACTGTGGGTTTAAAAAGAACCTTGGGAGCCCAGCCGTTTGTTCACCTAGCTCTGATGAAAGAAACAAATCTGCTAGACTATTAAAATTATCATCCAAGATGATTAGCTTCTTTTATTCTACTTCCAGGAGCAGTGATGATGTATTTAGATTTGACTGACCTTTTGGTTTTATAGACAGTTTTCTCTCTTGTTGCAATTACATTATCATTTGTTGCTGTAATCAAGTTACTGTCCCTTTTCTGTGAATTTTAAATATGCTGTTGTCTCTGTAAAGGCACTATTGAGGGATAGAGCATCAGTTTAGTGACAGTTGGACAGCAACTTGGCTATGTAACTGATATCAAATGACTGTGTGTCTACCAGTTTCTGTGGCTGATAGCTTATTTATGATAGTTGAACCATGGGGACTTTGGTGAAAATGAGATGCAGCATTTTGTAAGGTAATAATAAATTCCAAACCAATGTCTGTATCTGATACTTTCAAAGAGTCACATATTAATCTCTATCACCACCCTCTCGCTACCTGAGAAAAATTCAGAATAGTATGAGCCTTTCATTGGGAGTTTGCATTGTCCCCTAGAGGACACAGCTATGCTTATGTGCTTTGCTGATCTATCAATTGGATGCTCACAGGAGCCATTAAACATCTTTCTCATTGTAAAACTGTGCTGTTTTGTTCAGCTGCAACCACTACAGGATGACTTGTAATCATAGGTGATGGATGGCTAGAGCTAGAGGGGGTTCAGCCCTCCTGCTTAAATCTGAGCCACTCTGTCGCCTGGCTTCCCAATAGCAGGACAAGCAAGGATAGTCCCTGGAGTCTGTCAGTTGGTGATTGTGACGTTCTGTACATGGGAACACCCTGCATGTTCATCCTTATAAAATGATTATGTGGTATCCAATGCAAAGTTTGTCATGTTGGGTGTCTTCGGAAGGCTCATGATGCACTGAGCATTGTGGTTATAGTGATGTTATAGTAATTGTTCTTACAATAATGTTATAAGTTATAATTTCATGTATATAGTTATGAGGCTGAAAATGTGTCTTGGTGGCTTAAAATAAGCCCAGGCAAAAACTCCCCAAGAGCAGCAGTTCACACCTCATCAGGGCATGTATAGGACAAACCTAGCCCAGCCGCACAGAAACAAAGGACACTGGCCTAGGCAGCAACAAAAGGATCTGTTAGATTCTAGAGGGAGTTACCCCCCTTCCTTTGGTCAGTATGGGACTGCGATGAGGTAATGCTCACCTGACACTGAAGGAGGGGGGGCAAATCCAAGAGGGAAGAAAGGACATGATAAAAGGGAGAGACTTTGCCATGCTCTTCCTCTCTCTTCCACCTACATCTACAGACACCACCACCGCCAAGCGACTGAAGTTCTGATCAAAGGGGAGAGCCTGGCTGAAGGGCAATCAGCCAGCCTGTGGTGAGAAGCATCTAAGTTTGTAAGGGCATTGTAAGTGTTAAGATCAGCTTAGAATGCGTTTTGCTTTTATTTCATTTGACCAAATCTGACTTGTTATGCTTTGACTTATAATCACTTAAAATCTATCTTTGTAGTTAATAAATCTGTTTGTTTATTCTACCTGAAGCAGTGTGTTTGGTCTGAAGCGTGTCAGAGACTCCCCTTGGGATAACAAGCCTGGTGCGTTTCAATTTCTTTGTTAAACTGATGAACTCATATAAGCTTGAAGTGTCCAGTGGGCATAACTGGACACTGCAAGACAGAGGTTCCTAGGGTTGTGTCTGGGACTGGAGATATTGGCTTGTGTCATTCAGTTGCAAGTAGCTGGGAGCAGCTTACAAGCCAGAGGCTGTGCGTGAACAGCCCAGGAGTTGGGGTTCTCACAGCAGAGCAGGGTAAGGCTGGCTCCCAGAGTCAAGGATTGGAGTGACCTAGCAGATCACCAGTCCAGATAACACCATTGGGGAATGTCACAGTGATGAGGCAGATCCCTGGGGCCTCAGCATTGTATTGCAGGTAGAGTCCGTCTTGCATGTGACCAGCGCCTAGCAAGCCAGCCCTGTCTCTGGTTCAGCCACAAATCTGTTCCTCCCTGGTGGCCTCGAGCTGAGCTGGGGCTGGTGTCAATGAGGGAGAGAGGGCGGGACACAGAGGGAAGAAAGGAGAGGGCAAAGAGGCTAAGGAGGAAGGAGCCAGACACAGCCACAACCAGCTGTGGCCATCAGCACCATCACACAGCTCCCGGGTTTCCTGCCCTTTTCAACTCCTCCTCCACAGTCTTCTAACCTCTCCCTCCCACAGATCCCAATTTCCTCTCCCCAATCCCCTCCCACAACCCCCACCCAGCCCTGGCTTAATCCCATCCAACACCCTGTAACCCAGCCCCAAATAAATACTCCTCACCCCCTTTTCTCTCCAAATAAATCCAAACAGCATAAAACCTCCTCCTGCCACAGCCCTCTCACCCCCTCCTTCACAGCCCTCCAGATAAACACCCCATAAAACATCAGTCTGCCAAAACCCTTCCTCCACAGCCAAAAGCCCCACACCCGAACCTTTCCTGCATTGCACAACAACCGCCCCAGGCCACATTCCCCAATAAACCCACCTCTTAAACCCTCCCCCTACTCCTCAATTTCCACCATCTCCCAAACACTTCCCTCACCCAACCTCCCTCTTCACTCCTGCCCCTCTGCCACTCCACCACACCTTACTTCCTGCCAAGGCCCTTCTGCTACCCTCAACATCCAAATCAATCTACCGTGCAGATCAGCCCAAATGCCCCCAACTCATGGCTGCATCAATCCACCCTCTCCCATCTTTAATTGCTCCAGTCGCTAATCGCTCATCCAGGAACCCACCCCGCTACCAGGCCCCTCACCCCTTTAGCCCTCGCATCAGCATCCCATCTTCACTTTGGAGTGTTATGTGGGACTGTTGACCTTTTTCTACCCTGTTTTCCCCTCCCTCTTCTTGGGGTGGTCAGATGGCTAGCCTCCTGCTCATTTGGAGAAGTCCACTTTTGTACCTGAACCCTTTTGAGGAAGACTCAGGAAGCTAGATAACTGCAAAGGTAAGGTTTATTTCCCTTACTTCTTCATAGAGCTTACATTCTTATTCCTCCTTCTCTCCTCCTCTCTTCCCTCCCCCTTCCCCTTCCCATTTCCTCTCTGTGGTGCATCCTGGGAATTGTAGTTCCCGGACCCAAGGCTACAGAAACCACCTAGGAATAAACTCACAAAAGCAAATTTGTGTACCTATTTGCACCTAGTTAAATATAACACATCCTTCACCTTTCGAATGGTATAACCTTTAGAATGGTACAACTTTAAACAGTCATTTTCAAACCATCACTTGAGTTCAGTAACAAAGTCCTCTGATCTTTTAGGCAGCTCCTTTGTCTCACAATTCTCCCAACGTCTGGAGAGGCAGGAATGAGACTATAGTGTGAAGAAATTCCAACTACTACAGATTGTCCAATGTCCATCATCACTATATGACTCATCAGTGTTCTCTGGTCCAAGGTGGAAACTAGCATTCTCTTCTTCTGTTGCTGGTGGATGATCTGAGGACAATCTTTAAATGTTCCATTTCTTTCCATCTATTAATATAGCAGAATCTCCTCGGATTTCCATTATCTGTAAGGATGTGAATATCTTGAATGTCCTTTTTAGACTCTGACTGGTAGCATCACAAAAATAAAATCTCCAATTTGAAACTTGTGAGGTTTAGCACCTTTCTTATGATTTACATTCGGTCTGTATTGTACTTGTTTGTTCTCACAACGTTCATGAGTCATTCCATCTGAAAGTTTGGTTGAAAAAGGGAAACATGTAAGCCCATGACAGGTGGTAAGTTGTGGACTGGGCTTGCAGCCTCTTAAAAGTTCAAAGAGTGATACTTCTGTTTTTAAGACTGGGGTACTCTTGTAAGCAAACAGTGTTTCACAAAAAAGCGTCTTTCCATAGTCTCACTTGCAAACTGGTAAGTTGAAAACTTTCTTTCATCAGCCTGTTCATTCTCTCAAATAGATCATTAGTTGTAGGATAGTATAAAGAAACCATTTTGTGTTTGGTCCCATTGCTACTGAGGTACTGCTAAATTTCAGCAGAGGTCAGTTGCATTCCATTTTCATTCATCAGTTCCTTGGGAAATCCTTCTCAAGTGAAGTTTGATGACATGAACTTAATCACTATTTCAGTGGAAACCTTTCCAGTCCGTGCCCGTTCTGGCTACTTTGAATGACAGTTTACCATTATTATCTTTGCATAAACAGGGTGGTCATCAAATGATCCCATTATGCTGAGACAGTTTCTCTCATGGACAGTTGGGATAATAAGTTGGAGTGAGAGGGACATCACAGGTTTTCCATGACTTATCTCTACGAGCGTAAGCCATGCAATTCTTGATTACTTTCTTAACTTGCTTGTACTTACCTGGCCACCAGAAGTCTTGTCACAATTGTCTTTTGGTTAGACTCATCCCCAAATGTCCTTCATGTGCCAGGTGAATCAATCTTTCTCTCAGATACGTAGGCACAAGATGATCAATTCTCAAAACCCACTCATTTACAAGGAACAGCTCATGTGATACATGTTTATATGGTTGCAAGTGTCCTGGTGCCATTGTCTTGTAAGGCTATCTGTTGACTATGTAAGTCTTTAGGTCCTGAAGTACCTTGTATTCTTTCATGACTGTTGTACACTGAGATTGTGATCACTCATTGAGTTGTAGCTGTGACTCTGCAATGACAATCTCTACAGTATCTTCTTCTATTACACTCTGATGATAAGGTATGGGATGGCGAGACAGACAGTCTGCCGTGGTGTTCTCGGTACTTGGAAGATGCACTGCCTGGAAATCAAAGTCCATTAGTTTGGTGGCCCATCTGGCAATTCTTGATGTTGCTTGTTCAGAACATCATGTAGTGAATAAAGCTGAAAGAGGTTTTGATCAATCTTAAGATACATCTTCTATGCCACAGGTAGGTTCTGGAGTGTCTTACTGCAGAAACATGCCAGATCTTCTTTCTCAATCACACAATAGGATTTTTATGGATTAGTAAAAAGGGCTAAGAGCAGGGCTGGTGGAAATGGCATGTTTTATTTTGCTTAAAGCTGTTCTTGCATGTTTCAAGACGTTCAAACCGCAAATCCTGTTTTATGAGATGATCCAAATGAACTACTTTCATAGCAAATTGCTGTACAAACTTTAAAGTATTTACACAGTCCCAAGAAAGATGACAGTTTATTCTTGTTCTCTGGCTCCATGCTTCACAAATAGCATTCACTAGGTCTGGTTTTGGTTGTATGCCATTCTGAGAGATAGTATGATCTAGATACATCACTGTGGGGTTCTGCAAGGATCAATTCTGGGTCCAATTCTGTTCAATATCTTTATTGATTCAGATAATGGCATAGAGAGTACACTTATAAAGATACCAAGCTGGGAGGGGTTGCAAGTGCTTTGGAGGATAGGATTAACATTCAAAATCATCTCAACAAACTGGAGAAATAGGATGGAATTCAAGAAGTACAAATACAAAGTACTCCTCTTAGGAAGGAACAAACAGTTGCACACATACAAAATGGCAAATAACTGCTAGGAAGGAGTACTGCAGAAAGGGATCTGGGGGTCATAGTGGATCACAGGCTAAATATAAGTCAACAGTGTAACACTGTTGCAAAAAATGCGAACATCATTCTGGGATGTATTAGCATGTCGTAAACAAGACATGACAAATAATTCTTCCTCTCTGCTCCGCACTGATTAGGCCTCAACTGGAGTATTGTGTCCATTTCAGGAAAGATATGGAAAGTGCAGAGAAGAGCAACAATAATGATTAAAGTATGACCTATGAGGGAAGATTGGAAAAAATTGGTTTTGTTTAGTCTAGAGAAGAGAAAACAGGAGGGAGTTGTCTGAAGATTTGTTGCCCTTAGGACCAAGGCAATAAACCAGTCAGGCTTTCTGCTTTTCTGTCATGTAAGCAGAAGTTTCTATAGCAAGCATATAGTTCCTGAAGTAAGACTTCCATCATTCCCATGGAAACAGAGGATCTCCTGGAATAGGCATGAAGAATGGTGGGCGAAACTTGCCTCATGGTAATAAGTGTGGAAGCAAGCTGGACATGTCTGGTGAATTGAGCAAAAAAGGTGGAGAACAATCAGCTGGTAAGATATTCTGGTCACAAAAATGGCAGGCTGGCCTTGTAAAAATTTGTTTGTAGAGCAGCTAGCTACTTGGAACTGCAGAGGAATGTGCTCACTGGGAAAAAGGAGCAGTTTGAAAAATTAGGCACTGCCCCTTTCAATTTCCCTTCTCAGCAAGCTGCAGTTGCTGATAGAGGCAGGCTTTTAGGCCTGTGGAGTTTCCGTGACAGCAGCAACAGCAGGTCTCAGCAGCAGGAATTGAAGCACTTGGATGACAATGAAATGGTTAGATTCTGTTTCTCTGGTGGAGATCATCAAAGGATCCCAATTTGTTTCGTACCTGGCCTCCTGGGAGGAAAACTCGCTCAGCTAGCTAAGGTAAGGTTTGTTCCTCTTGTTTCTTTATAAAGTTCACAGTCTTATTCCTCTTTCTCTCCTCCTGCTGCCTGACCCTCAACGCTCCATGGTGCATCCTGGGAATTGTAGTTCCTGGACCCATGGCTACAGGCAGGGCTGGCTCCAGGCACCAGCTTTCCAAGCAGGTGCTTGGGATGGCAGTCTGTGTCCTGTGGCAGCAATTCGGCGGCAGCTCCGCCGCTCTTCCCGTGGCGGCGGCTTTTGGGCGGCAGCTCTGCTGCTCTTCCGAGGATGGCAGCAATTCGGTGGCGACTGCTTGTGGTGGCAAAATTGGTAGAGCCGCCCCTGGCTACAGAGACCACCAAGGATCGAACTAACCAACATAAATTGGTGTAGCTGTCTTCACCTAGCTAGATACAACACCTGGTGCAGCAAATCTATGAGTGGAGAGAACCAATGGGCTGGAATGGGAAGCTGGGCCCAGCCCCATAAGACAGGAGCTACTGTTTCAGGGTGAGTGTGGGGCAGGCTCACTCACCATCCACACCCCTGTGTACTCGACCAGGATAGAGACAGTGGTCTCCCCACACACACACACACTGGAGAGCACGGCCTGACAGTTTTACTTAGACCCCCATTATCAGAATATTCCCACAGGCCTCCTAGGCTTGTAATGATTTGTATCTTTCTTCACCTTGTGGGATGCAAGGTCCTTTGTAAGCATGTCTCAGTCTCCATATGCAAATACTCTGTATAAATAGAGTTGAACTCAAGGTGCTAGTCTCACTATCCAGATGCTATGAGCAGTCTGCACATATAGTAGTCAGAAAACAAGAGCAGAATGATGTAATTCATGTGGATTGAACTATTGTAGCAATCCCCAGATGATGACATTCCCTGGAGGGGGGACACTAGGGGACTTCCCCTTCTGCAAAAGCATGTCACAGTTGCAGTCACTTCATTCAAAGAGTGAATGATTGCTCCTGCCATGTGTCCCAACAGGAATATGTTGCCTAAAGCATCTGCACGATCCTAAAGCTGTATCCTATGGGCTAATTAGTGACTGTGATGTTAGTGATATCCTAAGGATGGTGCTGTCTATGCACACCTTGAGCTCTGGGAAGCTCAAGAAGGGATTGTGACCCTAAATTCTCTTTCGGACAGAGTGACTTCGCATTGCCTCCAACTCAAAAGTCTGGTTAAATGGCATAGTTATTTGGTATGTGGCATATCCTTCTCAACTCCTGTCAAGAATCTGAGTATGAGTTACTATGTCACTAGTCTAGTGAGGGCTTTTTCTATATATACCTTCTATGTCCTGCAACACTTTTGAAGTGATCACAGTTGTGCTAATTTTTCTCTGTTTGGGGATTCTCTGCATTGTTCTCTGCATTGAGTGTATGGAAAGCCAGGCATTTTATATGGTGAATTCACAACCTTCTCTAATAGTCACTGGGGACTGTGTCATTTCTGTGAAGGGGAGTCTTTGGGTTGTTCCTAAAGTGGGAACTCCCACATGGGGATGTAGTGTACTGTCACTAACTAGACCATGGAATGAAGCTTGTGAATGATAACACTTGTGAATGATTACTATTTTCTCTGAGACAGATAGATTGGATATATAGATAGATAGAGAGAAAAAATTCTAATTAAACACCAACTCATAGATTTATATATTCCAATGCCAAAAGAGGCCATTTTCATCATTCAATCTGACCTGTATAACACAGGCCATCGAACTTCACCAAAATAATTCATAGAGCATGTATGTTAGGAAAAAAAACATCCAATCTTGATTTAAAAATTGTCAGTGATGGAGAATCCACCAGAAACCTTGGCAAATTGTTCTAATGGTTAATTACTCACTGTCAAAAAATGTACACCTTATTTCCAGTCTGAATTTGTCTCACTTCCAGCCATTGAATCATGTTATATCATTCTCTGCTGGACTGAAGAATTCATTATTAAATATTTGTTCCCCATGTAGGTACTTATAGTCTGTAATCAAGAAACCCCTTAACCTTCTCTTTGTTAAACTAAATAGATTGAACTCATTCAGTCTATCACTACAAGGCAGGTTTTCTAATCTTTAATCATTCTCGAGGCTCTTCTCTGAACCCTCTCTGTCAAGGTTCCTCCCCCACTCTGAACTCTAGGGTACAGATGTGGGGACCTGCATGAAAAACCTCCTAAGCTTATCTTTACCAGCTTAGGTCAAAACTTCCCCAAGGTACAAAATATTCCACCCTTTGTCCTTGGATTGGCCGCTACCACCACCAAACTAATACTGGTTACTGGGGAAGAGCTGTTTGGACACGTCTTTCCCCCCCAAAATACTTCCCAAAACCTTGCACCCCACTTCCTGGACAAGGTTTGGTAAAAAGCCTCACCAATTTGCCTAGGTGACTACAGACCCAGACCCTTGGATCTTAAGAACAATGAACAATCCTCCCAACACTTGCACCCCCCCTTTCCTGGGAAATGTTGGATAAAAAGCCTCACCAATTTGCATAGGTGACCACAGACCCAAACCCTTGGATCTGAGAACAATGAAAAAGCATTCAGTTTCTTACAAGAAGACTTTTAATAAAAATAGAAGTAAATAGAAATAAAGAAATCCCCCCTGTAAAATCAGGATGGTAGATACCTTATAGGGTAATTAGATTCAAAAACATAGAGAACCCCTCTAGGCAAAACCTTATGTTACAAAAAAGATACACAGACAGAAATAGTTATTCTATTCAGCACAGTTCTTTTCTCAGCCATTTAAAGAAATCATAATCTAACACGTACCTAGCTAGATTACTTACTAAAAGTTCTAAGACTCCATTCCTGGTCTATCCCTGGCAAAGACAGAATATAGACAGACACACTGACCCTTTGTTTCTCTCCCTCCTCCCAGCTTTTGAAAGTATCTTGTCTCCTCTTTGGTCATTTTGGTCAGGTGCCAGCGATGTTACCTTTAGCTTCTTAACCCTTTACAGGTGAGAGGAGCTTTCCCCTGGCCAGGAGGGATTTCAAAGGGGTTTACCCTTCCCTTTATATTTATGACACTCTCCAATTTATTAACATCCTTCTTGAACTGTGGGTACCAGAACTGGACACAATATTCCAGCAGTGGTTGTACTAGTGCTCAATATAGAGGTAAAAAAATCTCTCTACTCCTACTTTAGATTCCCTTGTTTAGGCATCCCAGAATCACATTAACCTTTTTGACAACAGCATCATACTGGAAATTCATGTTCAGCTGATTATCTCCCATGACCCCCAAATATACTTTAGCGTCACTGCTTCCAAGGATAGAATTCCCCATCTGGTAAGTATGGCCTACATTCTTTGTTCCTAGATGTATACATTTAAATTTAGACATATTAAAAATAATATTGTTTGATTGCACCCAATTTACAAAGTTATACAGATCACTCTGAATTAGTGACCTGTCCTCTTCACCATTTGCCACTCCCCCAATTTTTGTATCATCCGCAAACTTTATCAGCGATCATTTTATATTTTTTTCCAGATAATGGATAAAAATGTTAAATAGTATAGGGCCAAGAAGTAATGCTTTCAGGACCCCAATGGAAACACACATACTCCGTGATGATTCCCTGTTTTGCAATTTATTAGCTCCAAGTTCAAATCCCTTCTCATTTAGTCTCCTATCTAAGTCCATGAGACTGCTAGCAACAAATCCATATGCTTGAATGGAAAATAATTTATATTTGAGGGTACAAAAGAGAGAGAAAAGTATAATATAATGTATCATCAGAAAAAAGATACACTTGTTATGCACGCAGAAGGGTGATAAAATGAATTTTCCGTTAAATTTTAAAAAGTAAAAATATGAATATATACTGTATTTTCCAGCATTTATTATGAATATATATTTCCCAGTATTTCAGATATTAATTCATAGTGGCAGATTATCTTAAACCATTCGGATTGGGATATTGTTAATTTTTCTTTAAAATTCTCTTTTTTCAGTGTCTGGGGAAGAAAGATTGATTTGCTGCCATTGCTGAGCCAGAGTTTGTCCTCTGTATAACTTTGATTGTACTGAGGCAGACAAAAATTACTTAAAGCAACATACACACAAAAATATACTGTAGATATTAACAGAAAATGGGCTAAATAGTGCCCCAAGATGTAGGAAGCATTTTCATCACAGGGAACAATTTGACATGTTTGGAGTTCTGCACATAAATTATAAATTCAAAATGGAACAAATGTTAACCTTAATAACCTTAATATCCAGGTAGTGAGATGTGACTTCCAGTTTGCTTCAGCAGTCTTGGCCTTCTGGAGAATTTAAAATATAGTGAGACCAAATTATACCTTGTGTAATTCAGTTGGATTCAACGGGTTTTTACTAGGGATGAATTTTTCCACTGGCCCATCAGAAGTCTGCATTGCTCAAACAACTCCCAGAAATGGCTTTCTGGTTTATATGGGGAATGTCAGCCAATCAGGGAATCAGAGAGGGAGTTGTTCATATCTCTTAGGGCGAGACTTCCTGAAGGGCTTAGCTTCTGAGTATGTCTTGGTGACAATTCTACCAGCACCAACTGGTGGCAATGAAGAAGTGGTGCCTGCATTGACTCCCCACAGATCCTCGTTCTAGACTAGTGCATTCTTTTATCGCCACCCTTCCTTTACAGGCGGAATTAGGCCATACTTGTCTGGATAAGCCTCATGAAACTCTCCTATCAAGTCAGAGTGTGGCCATGGGAGGCAGATTTCCAAGTGTGCCCACCGTGTCCCTATCCTTCTCAGCCTACAAGGTAGTATAGAGATCCTTAGATGTATTTGGAATCAAGGATAGCATGCACTGTGTATTCTTCATGATCCTGGACTTCAACTGGTAGATTCTCAGCATAGGGTTTTAGGAGAGACATGTGGAACATGGGGTGTGTTTTGTGGAATCAGGGAAGCTGTAATTTGAAAGTGACTTGGTTGACTTGTTAAAATAACTGGAAGGGTCTTAGTAATTGGTGATCCAGCTTGTGGGAAGGTCTACAGGAGAGAAGATGCTTTGAAGCAAGCCAGACCTTCTGGCCTATAGAGAGGGTGGGGGCCTCCAGCTGCCGCTGGGGACTTACCACTTGTAAGTTCTCTTTGCATTCTCCAAGTGGTCATTAAGTTCCTCCTGGGTAAGATGGATTTGTTGAGCCAAATAGGAGGTAGGTGGGTTTGGCAAGGCTGCTGGTAGTGCTGGGTAGATTCAGGGATGGAACCCATAATTTGCAAAGAAGGGGCTCCATGCTGTTGAGGCATGATCCACATTGTTGTAGGAAAACTTGGCAAGTGTAAGAGGTTGTACCACATATCTTGGTGATAGACAGTGAAACATCTGAGATACTGTCCCAGTGTCCAGTTCACCCTCAGAGTCTGACCATCTGTTTGGGGGTGGCAGGTCAACGGATGAAGCTCTTCTTGAGATTTTCTTGGATATAGATGCACAGTGCTTCCAGCTCTGATTCAGACATGACATATATTCATCCATACAGGGCCTTTGCCCCAGACTGCAAGTCTAGGGGACAATCATAGTCCCAGTGTGGGGCAGAATGTATGCACTTTTTTTCCAGAAAGATCTGTGTATTTCTTGGGGAGATGAAGTTCTGGGCTCAAGGCAATTTCTTTCTGGCTCGCCCCCATTGTCTGGGACTTGCCCTCAGGTGGGAAGGTCCTTTCCTAGGGAACATATATTGGCTTACTTGGGGATTACAGTCATATTTTTCCACAATAATCAGAAGAAAAATGGATGCTGTTCCCCGCTCCAGGAGATACCATAGGTTGTGCTGTTCCACCTGCAGTATACCAAGTATTATTGGGAAGAACTACCCTCCCATTCTGGCCTCTAAGAGAACAGTTCTCTGGGCTACTAGATTGGATGGCAAGTTCACCCATCAATTGTTTCTACCAGATCCAGTGAAGGTTTGGGCCAAAGGGAATTTTTAGGGTCTGGGCTGCTTTTGGATCTATAAAATTGTCAGTGGCACCAGAGTCAATCTTGGCTAGCTAAAGGAGAATAAATTCCAATACGACAAGTAACTGCAGTGGAATCTGTTTTTGTGGAAGAGGCCCTGTTGTGTTTGGATTGGGATCTCTTCAAAGACAAGGGAATTAGCTTAGAGTCTGACCCCCTGATGGTACCCAGGCAGTTCCGCTTACTGGGCATGGGCTGCTCCATTTCCCAGTTTCAGTCTGGATGGATGGGAGGTGAGGGAGTGTCCCAACATTCCGCAGTAGAAACTGAAGTTAAGTTGCTAATGGAATTCCTTTTCTTCTGGGGTCAAACATTTGTGACCAGATCCAACTGCATCTGTTCAGGACTTGATTCTGTGGGCCCAGGCGCAGTGGGGGTCATGGCATCATTGGGCCCCTCTTTGTCTCCTCCTTTTACTCATCAGCTGAATGTTAATACAAAGGACAAGATCAGTGAAGCCCATTGAGTAGAATAGCATCCGCTACATGAGTTAGCTCATCTTTTACCTCTTTTCTGAGACCCTACCTGAAATAATAAAGTTATGCTGCCTCATTCCGCTGGACATCAGCCAGGTGTTGGAAATGGGTGATGTATGAAGTGTCTGGCTCTTGCCCTTGCCAAAGTTTCCAGAGGGCAGCCTCTACCGAGCAGGTTCAGTGTGGATCATAAACGATGGTCCAGAATACTTGCAGGGGATGCCCCATCTATCATGTCTCCTGAGAGCAAACTAATCACCAGCCCCATCTTTGCTTGGTCTGTGAGGTACGTTCGGGGACATAGCAGGAAGTGCAACCAATACTGGTTTAGGAAACCCCGATATTTCCTGTGGTCCCCATTGAATCAAACCAGTAGCAGCACTGAAGGATCCTGCTTGGGGAGGGGGCACCATGGGAGAGCTCTGCCTAAGCTCACAGGGCAGATACCTCTTCTTGTGAATGTGCAAGTTGCTTTGAGAGGGTCTGTACTACAGACATGAGTTGCATGGCATAGGCTTGTGACTAAGCCAGCTGCTCGCAAAGGGCCAGCACTTTGGCTGAGGTCTGCACGAGCTGATCCTGCAGGGTGAGGTTCTCCATTTGCAAGTGGACAGCAAGTGGGGTTTGGGGCCCCCTGGGAAATGCGGGTGGGAGATGGATCATCATCAGTTGAGGGATTGGCAGAAGGGAGAAAGTTGGAGGTCCTTTGAGCAAGCTGTCTGGGCCAGGCCATAGGCAGCCTATGAGCACCGGCTGAACTATTAATTTTCAGGTCCAAAGGTCTCAGATCAATCCATGGCCAGGACAGGTCAAAACAGCAAAGTCAGAGTCTGTTTCTAAATTGAGGGAGTGAGATGAGAACTGGGGTCAGGCTTGGACAGGGTCTTTCACAGGGGCCTGCAGTAGTCTTATGCCAAAGACAGGAAATCAGGCTCAGGAGCTGAGCCTAGGTTGAGAGTCTGGGATCAAGGTGAGTTGCAACGAGGTGGGGTCTAAGGCAGAAGCACACTGGAAGGCTTTGTTGCTCAGACAACTCCCAGAAATGGCTTCCTGGTTGACAGGAGGAGCACAAGGCAATCAGGAGATCATGAAAGACTGTTGCTTGTGTCCCATAGGGCAGGACTTCCTGAAGGATTTAGCATCTTGGTGACAATGCTACCCAGCACTCTAGTGGTGATGAGGAAGTAATGCTTGCCTTGAACCCTATAAATACTAGTTCTAGACACATGGGTTCTTCTGTATTCCACTTACCTTGTTTATACTCATGCTGAATAAAAACAAAACAGAATAGTTTGGAAAATAATATGGTGGGACTACCCAATTATTCACTAAGGAGGCTATGGAATATCATGTGTTGATAAGGGATGAGCTCTTGGTGGTATGATAATGGTACTTTTGAAAAGTCAGTGAGAGTTTTGCATAGAGGAAAACAAGAAAGTAGGGTGAACCTTTCCTAACCATGTTGATCCAATAAAGAACAATAAAAATTACACCCTGGAATTCCTGTATATTGAATAGAAATATTTGTACCTTGTCCTTGTGAACCTGGAGCATGCAAGTGTGACAGAGTTAACTACCAAAGGGGGGAGAAAAGAGAAAAAAAAACAAAACCCAAGCGCCTTACTCCAATTAAGCAGTCCTCTCAGAGACAGCTGAGAGTGGGAGGGATCTGGGTTATATAAGGAGAGAGAGAAGAGTAAGGCAGGAGTCTGGAAGACTGAAACTTTACTTAGGCATGCCTAAGAAAAGGGCAGGAGTAGAGAAATGCTGTGGATTTGCCATAGAGGTAAGAGAATTATGGGGAAATGTGACTAAAGAATTTTGGGGGTAGATTATGATAAATTAAATTAAATACTGACAGACCTCTTTTATAAGTATTAGTACATTAGTGAATGTCTGCCAAACTCTCTGAGGCTGGTGAGAATTCACTGGTTCACAGGAAGCAACAACAGCCATCATCCTTTATCAAATTCAGTGGCCATTTATCCAGAGATAGACAAGAAGTAGTGGTAGAGATGTCAAACAGGAGCTGAGAGGAGTGGTATTTAGTCAGAAAAGATAACATCTGCATCCCTTTAGGGATGAAGTCCAGCCTGAGTCAGGCTCGTTTGAATTCACCTCAATGTCATCCAGTCCTATATGCCTACTAAAGCAGTCAAGGGTGGTGACATTGAAGAGTTCTAAGTCTAACTGCAAAACTCATTGATGCTGTGCCAAAAAATTATGTGCCGCTGATTACAGGAGATTTCAGTGTTGAAGTGGGAGAAGAGGTTATAGATCAGAATATAACGGGGAGGCACGATTTGGGAAAGATCAATGAACTCATTCAGTTTTGCTCAGTTCACCCTTGCAAACAATTTATTTTAACATCATAGCATGAAAAAATACATTTGGAGCTCCCCAGATCAGCTCCACAGGAATCAAATTGATTACATTATTGTACAGAAAAGATGGAAAAGCAATGTTCTCAAATGCACAATTCTGTTAGGCGCTGATATTAATTCAAATTATTAGTTATGTCCAGCTTTGCCTCAAATATATATATTAAAAATCACTTATTCACTTGCATCTAATCTGGAGAACATTGTGGGAAGAGGGTACAAAACAAATTAGCAAACAGTTTGATCCATAGCTGAATGTCAGGAAGGAAAACCAGCAAATGAGCTGTTGGAACAGATGGAGTTTGAATTTACTGATGTTGTAAACACTTTCATTGCAAGGAAAACATGAATAGAAATGAAAATGGTGAATTTCAGATGAAGTATTACTGCACCTGGCAGAATGTAGAAAGATCGAAGCAAGAAGACACAGCATTAACAGAAATTAGGAAGGAACATACATCAATGGACACATGAGTGCAAAGGCTGGTGGAGTATAATAAAAAGACACACTTGATGTGAAATGTGAAAAATGTGTGTATTTAAAGCACTTGGATATTTAATATATGTAATGATTTCATGGCCTGGACTGGATGAAATTGAACAAGAGAGGGTACACTTCCGATGGAAATATGGTTTAAAGAAAAGATGGTAGAACTAGTATAACCCCCCTTTTTCCATGGTTGATAACACCACAATTTCCAAGCATTCAGACTCTTGCCTTGGGGTTATCTTTGACTCCTTGGCTCTTTTGACTTTGTATTTCATTGCTTTTTTCAGGGCAGGAACTGGCTTTTACACTGTATTTGTAACATATTGGTGCCTGGATCTGATATGGATTCCATGGACTCTGCAGTAATACAAATAATAAATAAGAATGCCATTAAAAATACATACAATGGCACATCATGAATAACCTATATCAAATAATCAAGGTGAACAGTTTGTGAACAAGTTGAAAATAAGTTGAAAATTATTCATTGATAATTATGAATGATGAATGAAATCAGGATTCCGTCACTGATACTTTGCAAACTAAGGACCTCATTCACCTTTCTCTAAAGTCAGTACTTCTCCAGTTCATTCTAATAGGATGAGGTTTGGGTCCCCAAGAAGTGGGCTAAATTTGCCATCATATTATTCAAACTGAGTAATTCTACTAGCTTTAATTAAGAACTAAAGGAGCCGTTTGGGCTGCAAACAAACGTAAACAGACAGGCCCCGTAAAAGAGCGCTAACAAATCCTGAACTGGGACAAGCTAACAGCTAGCTTCAGAAAGAAAAGGAGTACTTGTGGTGCCTTAGAGACTAACAAATTTATTTGACCATAAGCTTTTGTGAGCTACAGCTCACTTCATCAGATGCATGCAGTGGCAAATACAGTAGGGAGATTTTATATACACAGAGAACATGAAACAATGGGTGTTACCATACACACTGTAATGAGAGTGATCAGGTAAGGTGACCTATTACCAGCAGGACAGAAAAAAAACCTTTTGTAGTGATAATCAAGGTAGGCCATTTCCAGCAGTTGACAAGAATGTCTGAGGAACTGTGTGTGTGTGTGTGGGGGGGGAATAAACATGGGGAAATAGTTTTACTTTGTGTAATGACACATCCACTCCCAGTCTTTATTCAAGCCTAAGTTAATGGTGTCCAGTTTGCAAATTAATTCCAATTCAGCAGTCTCTCACTGGAGTCTATTTTTGAAGTTTTTTTATTGTAATATTACAACAAATTTAGGTCTGTAATCGAGTGACCAGAGAGATGGAAGTGTTTTCCAACTGGGTTTTGAATGTTATAATTCTTGACGTCTGATTTGTGCCCATTTATTCTTTTACATAGAGACTGTCCGGTTTGGCCAATGTACATGGCAGAGGAGCATTGTTGGCACATGATGGCATATATCACACTGGTAGATGTGCAAGTGAATGAACCTCTGATAGTGTGGCTGATGTGATTAGGCCCTATGATGGTGTCCCTTGAATAGATATGTGGACACAGTTGACAACGGGCTTTGTTGTAAGGATAGGTTCCTGGGTTAGTGTTTTTGTTGTGTGGTGTGTGGTTGCTGGTGAGTATTTGCTTCAGGTTGGGGGGCTGCCTGTAAGCAAGGACTGGCCTGTCTCCCAAGATCTGTGAGAGTGATGGGTCGTCCTTCAGGATAGGTTGTAGATCCTTGATGATGCGTTGGTCAGATTTTAGTTGGGGGCTGAAGGTGACGGCTAGTGGTGTTCTGTTATTTTCTTTGTTGGGCCTGTCCTGTAGTAAGTAACTTCTGGGTACTCCTCTGGCTCTGTCAATCTGTTTCTTCACTTCAGCAGGTGGGTATTGTAGTTGTAAGAATGCTTGATAGAGATCTTGTAGGTGTTTGTCTCTGTCTGAGGGGTTGGAGCAAATGCGGTTGTATCGTAGAGTTTCGCTGTAGACAATGGATCGTGTGGAGCGGTCTGGATGAAAGCTGGAGGCATGTAGGTAAGTATAGCGGTCAGTAGGTTTCCGGTATAGAGTGGTGTTTATGTGACCATTGCTTATTAGCACTGTAGTGTCCAGGAAGTGGATCTCTTGTGTGGATTGTTCCAGGCTGAGGTTGGTGGTGAGATGGAAATTGTTGAAATCATGGTGGAATTCCTCAAGGGCTTCTTTTCCATGGGTCCAGATGATGAAGATGTCATCAGTGTAGCACGAGTAGGGGCATTAGGGGACAAGAGCTGAGGAAGCATTGTTCTAGGTCAGCCATGAAAATGTTGGCATACTGTGGGGCCATGCGGGTACCCATAGCAGTGCCCCTGACTTGAAGATATACATTGTCCCCTAATGTGAAATAGTTGTGGGTGAGGACAAAGTCACAAAGTTCAGCCACCAAGTTTGCCGTGACATTATCGGGGATACTGTTTCTGATGGCTTGTATTCCATCTTTGTGTGGAATGTTGGTGTAGAAGGCTTCTACATCCATAGTGGCTAGGATGGTGTTGTCAGGAAGATCACCGATGGATTGTAGTTTCCTCAGGAAGTCAGTGGTGTCTCGAAGATAGCTGGGAGTGCTGGTAGCATAGGGCCTGAGGAGGGAGCCTGCATAGTCAGACAATCCTGCTGTCAAGGTGCCAATGCCTGAGATGATGAGGCATCCAGGATTTCCAGGTTTATGGATCTTGGATAGCAGATAGAATACCCCTGCTCGAGGTTCTAGGGGTGTGTCTGTGCAGATTTGCTCTTGTGCTTTTTCAGGGAGTTTCTTGAGCAGATGGTGTAGTTTCTTTTGGTAACCCTCAGTGGGATCAGAGGGTAATGGCTTGTAGAATGTGGTGTTGGAGAGCTGCCTAGCAGCCTCTTGTTCATATTCCAACCTATTCATGATGATGACAGCACTTCCTTCGTCAGCCTTTTTGATTATGATGTCAGAGTTGTTTCTGAGGCTGTGGATGGCATTGTGTTGTGCACGGCTGAGGTTATGGGGCAAGTGATGCTGCTTTTCCACAATTTCAGCCCATGCACATTGGTGGAAGCTTTTGATTGGTCTACTAAAAACTATGCAGGGTTGTTGTATTCGTATTGGTACCAGTCTCTCTACTAGAAACTGTCTTTCAAAAATTCATATAGTAGAGCTAGCAGAGTCATCGTCTTCCTTAATTTGTTATTTCCTTGAAGGTATATTTATAAAGTTCAGTAAAGCACTATATGATCCCTAGATACCACCATGATAGGTTCCTCAGCAATAGTTAAGACAGGTAGATAAGATAGACAAATAATGATACACCCAGTGAATTTTCTGTTTCCAGACTATAAATTAGCTCCCTTAGCCTCTCCTATTTCTGATCTTTGATTCCCTGTATTACTTTGGCTGGCAACCTCTGAATTTTCTCTGGTTTTCTAATATATTTTTTATGCTGAAGGGATGAGAACTGCATATAATACTTGAGATATGGCTATACCATGCCTCGATAGAGTGATATTATCACCCCATGGATTTACATCAGCTCCATGTTTGTATAAAACTGTGAATACAGTAGCATTGCCTTTTTTTGTCAGGGTGGCATGCACAAAGTATATATTTAGCCTGAAATCTCTGATCAACTCCAGGTTTTTCAGTGACTCACTGTTTTCTCAAGAGCTGTCCTTTCCCCTCAATTCATCTCTGAACTGTTTATTTCCTCTCCTCAAGTGTCTGACTTATAACATGTAATGCTATTAAATTTCATCTTGTATAATGCAACTAATTATTGTATTAATCTCTCCAGGTCACTTGCAGTTTGATCTGTCCTCTGCTATGTGTGGGGATTTGGTATTCTCCAATTTAGTTGTCACTGGCAAATTTAATCAAAGTTGATTTTCCGCCTTCCCTATGACCACAAATGAAAATATCAAATGATATAGGTCTTAATACTACTGACCCCTGAAGCACACCACTTAATTCTGTTCCCATCTTAGAGAACTTACCATAAGTGATTATTGTGTATCAGACAACTTTCAATCCTTGCTATGATATTGTTATCTGTCCAATAGTTAATTGTGATACTATACCAAATGCTTTACTGCATTTCAAATTTATCCACTGAAAAGAAAGTATCAACCACTCAAGGACTTGAACTCTTAATCTTCCTCTCTAAAGTCAGAGACCTTATCAACTAGTCATCTGCCAGTGCACACATAGTGCATAATCCTGACACTTTATGAAGGTAGTTCTATTGAAGTCATTTGCTGCAACAGTGTGTGTTTTTCCCTCTCTTTTCTTTAGTGAATTCATAAATTCATATTTCTTACTCACTTTACTCACCGACTTTACTTGCTCCAGAAGTTATTCCTTAGAGAATCTTTGGGGAACTACATGAATAAGGTCTGGAAGAGAAGGTTCAAGATCTGGAGAAACAAGTATCGACCCTGCATTGCATAAGAGAAACTGAAGATTTCCTGGAGAGATGTCAGGATATGCTTCTACGGGCACAATGTTCTGAAGATTCGGAGCAGGCCGCGCAGCGGGGACAGGAGGACGGTGAAGAAATTTGGAAGCATGTGACCTCCAGAAGAAGAAAGGGGAGCGTCCATGTACCAGCAGCGCAGATACAGGTAAGCAACCGTTTTCATGTTCTCTCCATGTCCCTGGTACTAATGCGGAGAGTGGACTAGATGAAATATCTGAGGGAAGGGAACAGAAGGAGACTCCGCTGATTGGAAGGCATAAGATGCACTGTCCTAGGGATGAGGGTTCCACGACCACCGCTCTCAAGAGGAGGAGGTGGGTGGTGGTGGTCGGAGACTCTCTCCTCGGGGGACTGAGTCATCTATCTACCACCCTGACCGGAAAAACCGAGAAGTCTGCAGCTTGCCAGGAGCTAGGATTCACGATGTGATGGAGAGACTGCCGAGACTCATCAAGCCCTTGGATCGCTACCCCTTCCTGCTTCTCCACGTGGGCACCAATGATACTGCTAAGAATTACCTTGAGCGGATCACTGCAGACTATGTGGCTCTGGGAAGAAAGATAAAGGAGTTTGAGGCGCAAGTGGTGTTTTCGTCCATCCTTCCCGTAGAAGGAAAACGCCTGGGTAGAGACCGTCGAATCATGGAAGTCAATGAATGGTTACACAGGTGGTGTTGGAGAGAAGGCTTTGGATTCTTTGACCATGGGATGGTGTTCCAAGAAGGAGGAGTGCTAGGCAGAGATGGGCTCCACCTAACGAAGAGAGGGAAGAGCATCTTCGCAAGTAGGCTGGCTAAACTAGTGAGGAGGGCTTTAAACTAGGTTCACCGGGGGAAGGAGACAAAAGCCCTGAGGTAAGTGGGGACGTGGGATACTGGGAGGAAGCATGAGCAGGAGAACGTGAAAGGTTTTAAGAAAGCAGGACAAACAGCAAGTTATCTCAAGTGCCTATACACAAATGCAAGAAGCCTGGGAACAAGCAGGGAGAACTGGAAGTCCTGGCACAGTCAAGGAATTATGATGTGATTGGAATAACAGAGACTTGGTGGGATAACTCACATGACTGGAGTACTGTCATGGATGGATATAAACTGTTCAGGAAGGACAGGCAGGGCAGAAAAAGGGGGGAGGGGAGTTGCATTGTATGTAAGAGAGCAGTATGACTGCTCAGAACTCCGGTATGAAACTGCAGAAAAACCTGAGTGTCTCTGAATTATGTTTCAGCTTATGCTCAAATAAATTGGTTAGTGTCTAAGGTGCCACAAGTACTCCTTTTCTTTTTGTGAATTAAGTTTAGAAGTGTGAGCAACAAGGGTGATGTCGTGGTGAGAGTCTGCTATAGACCACCGGATCAGGGGGATGAGGTGGATGAGGCTTTCTTCTGGAAACTCACGGAAGTTACTAGATCACAGGCCCTGGTTCTTATGGGAGACTTCAATCACCCTGATATCTGCTGGGAGAGAAATACAGCGGTGCACAGGCAATCCAGGAAGTTTTTGGAAAGTGTAGAGGACAATTTTCTGGTGCAAGTGCTGGAGGAACCAGGTAGGGGCAGAGCTCTTCTTGACCTGCTGCTCACAAACTGGGAAGAATTAGTAGGGGAAGCAAAAGTGGATGGGAACCTGGGAGGCAGTGACCATGAAATGGTCGAGTTAAGGATCCTGACACAGGGGAGAAAGGAGAGCAGCAGAATACGGACCCTGGACTTCAGAAAAGCAGATTTTGACAACCTCAGGGAACTGATGGGCAGGATCCCCTGGGAGAATAACATGAGGGGGAAAGGAGTCCAGGAGAGCTGGCTGTATTTTAAAGAATCCTTATTGAGGTTACAGGGACAAACCATCCCGATATGTAGAAAGAATAGTAAATATGGCAGGTGACCAGCTTGGCTTAACAGTGAAATTCTTGCTGATCTTAACCACAAAAAAAGAAGCTTACAAAAAGTTTGGACACATGACCAGGGAAGAAAAAAAAATATTGCTCGGGCGTGCAGGAGTGAAATCAGGAAGGCCAAATCATACCTGGAGGTGCAGCTAGCAAGAGATATTAAGAGTAACAAGAAGGGTTCTTTCAGGTATATTAGCAACAAGAAGAAAGTCAAGGAAAGTGTGGGTACCTTACTGAATGAGGGAGGCAACCTAGTGACAGAGGATGTGGAAAAAGCTAATGTATCAATGCTTTTTTTGCCTCTGTCTTCACGAACAAGGTCAGCTCCCAGACTGCTGCACTGGGCAGCACAGTATGGGGAGGAGGCGACCAGCCCTCTGTGAAGAAAGAAGTGGTTTGGGACTATTTGGAAAAGCTGGACAAGCACAAGTCCATGGGGCCGGATGAGCTGCATCTGAGAGTGCTAAAGGAGTTGTGGATGTGATTGCAGAGCCATTGGCCATTATCTTTGAAAACTCATGGAGATCGGGGGAGGTCCCGGATGACTGGAAAAAGGCTAATGTAGTGCTCATCTTTAAAAAAGGGAAGAAGGAGGATCCTGGGAACTATAGACCAGTCAGCCTCACCTCAGTCCCTGGAAAAATCATGGAGCAGGTCCTCCAGGAATCAATTCTGAAGCACTTAGAGGAGAGGAAAGTGATCAGGAACAGTCAGCATGGATTTACCAAGGGCAAGTCATGCCTCACTAATATAATTGCCTTCTATGATGACATAACTGGCTCTGTGGATGAGGGGAAAGCAGTGGATAGAAAGTGGATAGAAAGTGGATAAGGTGGATAGAAAGCTGGCTAGATTGTCAGTCTCAGTGGATACTGCTCAATGAATGGCTCCATGTCTAGTTTGTAGATGAGACTAAACTGGGAGGAGAGGTAGATACACTGGAGGGTAGGGATACGATACAGAGGGCCCTAGACAAATTAGAGGATTGGGCCAAAAGAAATCTGATGAGGTTCAACAAGGACAAGTGCAGAGTCCTGCACTTAGGACGGAAGCATCCTATGCACCGCTACAGACTAGGGACCGAATGGCTCAGCAGCAGTTCTGCAGAAAAGGACCTAGGGGTTACAGCGGACAAGAAGCTGGATATGAGTCGGCAGTGTGCCCTTGTTGCCCAGAAGGCCAATGGCATTTTGGGCTGTATAAGTAGGGGCATTGCCAGCAGATCCAGGGACATGATCATACCCTTCTATTTGACATTGGTGAGGCCTCATCTGGAGTCCTGTGTCCAGTTTTGGGCCCCACACTATAAGAAGGATGTGGAAAAATTGGAAAACGTCCAGCGGAGGGCAACAAAAAGGATTAGGGGATTGCAACACATGACTTATGAGGAGAGGCTGAGGGAACTGGGATTGTTTAGTCTGCGGAAAGAGAATAATGTGGGGGGATTTGATAGCTGCTTTCAACTACCTGAAAGTTGAATATACGCGTGCAGTAGCATATACTTAACTGTGTTCCACAAAGCACTAGAATGGTCTACATATGAGTGTCTACACTTTTCATGTCTGTGCACCAGGGCTAGTATTTGACCATTACTTGTCTGTGGCATCAAATTTCAATTACTTCAGAGGAGGTGATCTGATTTATACAAGCTGTAGATATGTCCCTGGTATTAATCATGGTTTGCTCTTTAACCATTATTCTGAGATGCTTATTTTCCCTTCCAAAACTTTCAGATTCTAGCATCATCATATTATAGATTGGAGATGTATACTATAGACAGTGTGGTCATCATCATCCAGCAAGCCATAATTGAGGTGAAAAGAGGTCTAATTCATGGATATGACATCACATCTGTGAAGTAAGAGTATCTGTAACTGAGATCAAGATAGAGGAACACGAATAATGGAGGTGTCTGGGACACATTTGAGAAACAAGATAGACATAAGCTGTTGGAGAATTTGGGGCAAGCAGCAGAAGAGAGGAAACTAGAGCTGGAAAGGGTGTAGGAGTACATTATTGGCTGCATAGTAAATTTAAAATCAAACCTGAGTAAGGGGGGGGTGCCTAGCTTCCCCCTCACCACTAAGTCTAGTGCCTTTGGAGTTTGAGGATGGATCCAAGACTTCACCCATTCCTTGCCTACCCTCATGGGATGATCAGTAGCTACCCAGCAGTAGCAACTCCACACACACACTCCAGGAAGCTCCACACAAGAGCACTATGAAATTATATCCATATATTACTATATCTAAAAAAATTACAAATAAACAAATTTTCTGAATTACGATGCTGTCATTTTGCCTTGCTATTGGGTGCATATGCAAATCACTCCTGTGGTTCATGAACCTCCTTATGGAAATGGAATGATAGCCCTGTAATTCACAGCTGCCAGGTATTTACTCTGTGTAATTGCCTGTTTATCAGACAGTCTGCAATCAGTATGGAAGTGAGCTACTTAAATGGTCACTGGAGTCAGGACCTTTGCACTGATTACTCCAGTATTAAAGATGATTCATTGGCTCCTGTTGAGGCAGCAGACTGACTTTATGATTGGGTGTTTTTATCCCTTCAATCAATGTTTTACATTCCTTACTTCCTCTCACTGGCAATATCTATACTCTCAATATTCTCTGCTGTAAAAAACGCATTCTGAAGAGCACAAGGTAATTGGATCACAGGCTAGAACATATCACACGGGAGGTAAACACCCTTTTCATCTCCATTCTTGGCTGCTTCTTGTCTTCATGATTGACAGGACTCCCTTCTTTAAAGGAGTACACCTCATGGACCTAATTCAGCTATAGAATAAGTGGCAACAACTCCCATTGACTTCAGTGGGGAAATACACGAGGAAATACATGAGGAAGAAATTGGCTCTTATGTCTCTAATGAAAAGGGGGGACTGTGTGTGTATTGTGCATTGTAGAGTAATTTTTAATTGAGATTTCCATTCTGCTTTCTGCCAGGGGCATAAAAAGAAATTAACTCCAGATCCACCTCCTGTCCCTCAGTATATAAAGTCATTGCATTGTTTGTAGGTTGTTTCCTACCTTTACTTATGATAGTCCCGTCTAAGTTAATGTCACAAAAGGGTCTTTTTTCCATTGATTTTTACCCTTCTTCTCCTCAGGGATAACAGGGAGTAAAGACGGTTTAGTGTTTAAGGTATGATACTATGCTCTATCCCTGGTTGTACCATAAGCTTTCTGTATGACCTTGGACAAGTCATTTGGCTTTGTGTCTCACTTCCCCCATTTGTAACATGACTACACTAATGCCAGCCCTACTAGGGGTGTTCTGAGGCTAAATTCATTAGTGTTAATATAGTGCTTTAAAGTGCTTCCCACCTGCTGCTACAAGGCCTTGATTCTGATTGTCAAAGCCCTTAATGTATCAGTCAGTGGAGCTATTCCAAGGATGAGGTTTCCCACTGACATTGCCTGACTACAGTGGAGTTGCAACAGGGATGAACTAAGCCCTATATACGTTATCTCACCCTTTAAAATGGTTTGTTTGTGTACTTTAAATTACTGGGTGCTCAGTATTATATATTGAAAAAAAAAAACAAGTACACACAACTTTGTCTTAAATGCACTGCAACTCTAATCCAGCTCACAAGGTCATACGACTCTCTAAGCCAATGAGAAAATTTCAACCATAATAGTAGCAATGACGGATAAATATACGTTAAGGCAACATATTATACAATTTTTAGAGTTTTTGTGACTCAGTATTTTTAAAATGTTGTTGCTATTCAGAAAACAGCATACCTCAACTGTTCCTGGGCCGTTAAAGTATATTCAGCTCTGAGTTTGGGGGAAGGGGCATGAGTTTCATTTTCCCCTACTTCTAAAGTTCTGGTGTTATTTTGGGGGAAAGTGCTAAAAATAGGTCACCTTTTGTACTGTACAACTAGTGTAGCTAGACTGGCTGCTCAAGGAGGGACGAGTTTTTCTTAGCATAAGCAAATTGCGATCTTGGCAGCTGCTGAGAAATTACAGCCCCAAAATCTTTAAAAGGATGTCATAAAGTAAGCACTGTTAATGTATCTGAAGGAGCTAGAGAGACATAAGTTAAACAGAGGCCAAGACCTGATATTTAAAGGACTATCTCTCAGGATTACTTGAGGTTGCACTGCTGCTTTCATATTTACACAAATTCATCTTTATCTAGATGTTACTATCTTTTATTGACAAAATAAATGGAAAATGTTGGTACTGATCTTTGCTCTGGTGAATCTATCACTTTTAAGACATTTCCCTCTGTGAGAGTTTCTTGTAGTAGCATATATGTTGCTGTTTTATTGGCCATCTGTTGAAGCCAACAGACTTCAAAGAATTTCTGAAGTGCAGCCTGTTGGAGCAATTTGCCAGTTAAATAACATTTTTCTCTGTACTAAAGTCAAGATGTAATACTACCCACCACATTTTTACTGAGCTGGATTGGCTTTCTGGCATCTCCTTTCTCCACCCTCTTTAAAGCATTTTATACACCTGGCTCTAGCTGTACCAGTTTTCCAGTTGGAAAAGCCTTCTTGAATTTAACAGGGATGGAAAAAGTGAAAATAAAACAGTTCTATAGAAATTATTCTGTTTTTATTATATTATTAAAATTATTATTATAGTTTATATATTTTAATAAAGAATTAATTCTTTCTATGTTTTTTTTAAACTATAATATTAGAGAATGATGTCTGCTATAAAATTCTATACTCATTTGTTTAATAGTTCTGTAGAAATGTTATCATTCTATAATAAATTTATAGGATTTTTTTATAAGAGCTTCCTTAAACATTACTGAAAGGCTCACTAATATGTAAGATCTGGAAGTGATTTATGCCATTTATCAAAATAAGACTCCTATTCAAACAGTTCTGGAAGTGGTATCACAGTTCTTCATGTCAATGAATTCAGATGAAGGTATCAAAGGATTCACTCCCATTTTCTTACTTCCCTTCCAGTTTAAATCTCCTTTTTGAAACAACCCTTCCCCTCAACTGTAGTTAATCATATAGATGTATGTCTTTGAGAGGGAAGTGCAGAAAGCAGTTGTATTCATTTTTTTCCCTCTGGTACTGCAATGTGGGTTTTCATACTATTTACTAATCAGAGCAAGGAGAAGGAGTATCTTTGCTTGGAATCTGGCTTCTATTCTCAACTCTGCCACAGATTTTTTGTGAAACTGTGACCCAAGAACCTTGTAATACTGTGACACTCTGTACCTCAGGGGAACACCTTACACCTCCATGTTCATCTTTATAAAATGATAGTGTGGTATCCAATGCAATTTGTCATGTTGGGTGTCTTGGAAAGGCTCATGATTCACTGAGCATGTTTGTTATAGTAATTATTACAGTAATGTTTTAGTAAGTTTATAGGTTATAATTTTATGTATATAGTTATGAGGTTGAAAATGTATCCTCATGGCTTAAAGTAAGCCCAGGCAAAAACTCTCCAAGAGCAGAGAGGCAGTTCACACCTCATCAGGGCATGTATGGGACAAACCCAGCCCAGCCTCATAGGAACAAAGGATGGTGGCCTAGGCAGCAACAAAAGAATCTGTTAGACTCTCGAGGGAGCCACCCCCCTTCCTATGGTCAGTTTGGAACTGTGATGAGGTAATGCTCACCTGACTCTGAAGGAGGGGTGGGGCAAAGCTGAGAGAAGAAAGAACAAAAGGGAGAGACTTTGGATAAAAGGGAGAGATAAAAGGGAGAGACTTTGCTATGTTCTTCCTCTCTCTTCCACCTACATCTACAGACACCACACCAAGTGACTGAAATGCTGATCAAAGGGGAGAGCCTGGCTGAAGAGCAACCAACCAGCCTGTGGTGAGAAGCATCTAAGTTTGTAATGGCATTGAAAGTGTTAAGATCAGCTTAGAATGCATTTCGCTTTTATTACATTTGACCAAATCTGACTTGTTATGCTTTGACTTATAGTCACTTAAAATCTATCTTTGTAGTTAATAAATCTGTTTGTTTATTCTACCTGAAGCAGTGCATTTGGTTTGAAGCATGTCAGAGACTCCCCTTGGGATAACAAGCCTGGTACATATTAATTTATTTGTTAAATTGATTGACTCATATCAGCTTGCAGCATCCAGCGGGCATAACTGAACACTACAAGAGGAAGTTCCTCGGGTTGTGTCTGGGACTGGAGATATTGGCTAGTGTCATTCAGTTGCAAGTAGCTGGGAGCAGCTTACAAGCCAGAGGCTGTGCGTAAACAGCCCAGGAGTGGGGATTCTCACAGCAGAGCAGGATAAGGCTCGCTCCCAGAGTCAAGGATTGGAATGACCTCGCAGATCACCGATCCAGATACCACCAGAGGGGAATATCACAAATACCAACTGGCAAAGGAGTGGGGCGGGGGGGGGGGGGAGGTTTCAGAAATCTCATGAGACTGGTGTGTACATTCTAGTTCACCAAAGAATGTCATGTGAGGTCTCAAATGAAAGCTGGTGTCACTGGTCATTGCTATCATTGTGAAATATGTACATATACTCTGAAAGGAATTATGTATCTGTACCAGAAAAGTATGTCCTTATGCATATAGGGCAAAAGCAGGTAATCAAAAGGTGACATGCCTTATACCTTCCAGATAGGATGTAAGCAAGGTATCTCTTTGTCAGAATGTAAATTAAATATTGTAAGATGATACAATGGTTGTCCATTTACATTGAAGTCAAATGTTAATGAAGAGATGTGAAAGGAAAAAAAAGTACCCGGGGGGGGGGGGGGGGGGGCAGGGGGGAAGCTGCATTGTGCTAGATGATATAATGGAGTTTCTCCTTTTATGCATGAGGTTGCAGTATGGGATTTTGATGCCAATGGTCATGACTGGCTGACAACCATATTGTCTGTACTTTCTATATATAGCCATGGATCATTATATATTGTCCATGAATGTTATAAATTAAAAGAAATAGTATGTAAATGCCCTGTAAGAAAAATAATATTCTGTGTTTTATAAATAGCTCTATGCAGATATTACAAGTCTTGGACTTGGACTCCCAAAGGAGCTTTATAGATGCACTCCCTTTAAAAAACTCAAATTGATTTCCATGAATTCCATTTTATACTGATATTTGTATTATTATTATCATTTATTAAATGGCACAGTATTGTAGATATATGGACTACCCAATAATAGGTAAAATGTGCAAAATAGGTAACTTGATGCCTGCTTCAAAGACTTTGCAATCTAAAAGGCACAAACCTCATACTAATGTTTTTGAACAGCATGCAAGAGCTCATTTTTTTAGAGGTTACAGATGTACAAAGATGTGTGAAAAATACAGCATCAGAAAAATTAGTGTAATTATTTTTTTTAAATAAGAACAGTATTAACTTCCTTGTGTTTCCATGAGAGTCATGAATCTGTTACAGAAATAGTGGATTGAATATTTTTCAGGGCTTCTAGAGCTTTTTTATGTGTGTTGGGGTCAAACTCCAATAAAGCAGTGCATACTTGCTAATGAACAGAAAAGTGGTGAGAAGGTTTTTTCTGTTTGTTTTTACAAAGGAAACATCTGCAGGGTGGCATATTAAATATATGGACACTTGCCTACTGTCAAAATGAAAAAAAAAATCTAGTAAATAACTTGCCAAAATATCCACTGAAATAGTTGTTTGCACAAACTCAACTTTTCATATTTTCATTGTAACAATGGTAGGTTGTGCTTTACTGCATAGTATAGAATATTCAAAGTAGATGCTGCTTCAGCCTTCTTTTATAGGTTACTAATTTTTTTACTGTTCTTTGCCTATTTCACATTGTCTGTGTCAAAACTTGTAATAGCTTGAGTCTAGGTCTGGTAATAGATATCCCTCAGCAAAATCCCCTTATTACAATGAATACAGCCAAATTAAAAACATTTGGGATATATAACTTCATTATGCCATCTCTCTATCCATATGCCAGAAACCATGGACTGCTGAATTTTTGAAGTTGCAAACAGTAGTAAAGCACAGAGCAGTTCAGGGCCATGATAACTGGCCCCAGAAACATGTGGAATTTAACAAATGTCAGTAAAAAAATAATGGGATCCTTTTCCCACCACACACAACTCTGGGGTTTTTTTTTAGTTATTCTTTCACTTTCTTAGCACGAGTGAAGATTAGGTTATTCAATCGGAGGAAATCTCTGAAGAGATGAAAACCATGATCTTCATTTTATACACTTCACTCCCAAGACTGTTTAAAAGGCAATCCACACCTTGCTCTTATATTTTAGCTTCTTTCCTTTTTTAAATCCAAATAATAAACCTGATGTAAGGATGATAATCAAGGGGTTTTAATTCAGATGAAAGGGACAATTAGATTTTAAAGATGCATTATTTGACATTCTTTTAATGACATATCTTAACTGATTACAGAACTTTTGGACATTTTGAAATGTTAAATATTAAAAAAACAGAAACATTACACAAATTATCCAAGTAGAAAACTCAGTATGATCAAATACTAAGTGGTAAAGAATTTCTCCATTTCTATTTGATCCTGATGCTTGTAATATACAGTGATCACCATTAAAATGAGTTTTAATAGCAATAATCACATAATAGGATCTGAAATTCAGCTGTTAAATCCTATTCCATATGGGGAAAATGTAGTAGTTCAGATTCCACAGTTCTGTAACTATTTGCAGATGTTGGTGTCTTTATGGAATTTCAGAAGTCACCAACATAAAGAAAGTGTTAGATAAAAGACAGGACTTCACATGATCTGAAAAATTATAAATACATAACTGTGGGATATATAACAAGTAGAGCCAGCTGACATTTTTAGATAAACATTTTTTTTGAAGATAGATGGCCTTTTTAAGACAATTTTAGTAGGAAAGTTTGTGGGTTTTTAAAAAAACTTTTCCATATTTTCCAATGTAAGATCCAAAATAGTATGTCAAAAAAATTCAAGAAGTGGCTGTTTCTTTGGAAAAAATTTAATGGAGAATACTTACCATTTTCTAATCAGCTCTAGTAATGAGGATGCAATGTCAACTTTCCTAGCTGCTAGGGGTTCCCGTTGTATTTGTGTAGTGATTCACATTTTTTTTTAAAAGGGCTCCTACATTTGTGGGTGCTTTGATTTTGAGAATACAACTTTAAACACTCAAGCCACTTTAAAATGTGGGTGCTTCAAGTTAAGCACCAATGTTAAGGCTGCAATGCCACAAAGCACTTAAAGTGTTTAATTTTAAGCAGGTGACTAATCGGGTTCCTCTTCAGCAATGCACTTCAGCCTCTGCCGTACTGCTTTGCATGAATGAGGTTCTAAGTTGCTTGAGGTGCTGAGCCCTTCCCTGGCTCCCAGTGGCAATAATGGAAGCCCAGTATATCTGAGTCTAGGTGTCTGAATTCGAGGCAGCCAAAACTAGAGGCCACTTTTGAAAACTTGTGCCAAGATCTTTACAGATATGGGTGCTCCATGTGAAAAATCTGGATGGGGATATAGAAGAATTAAGCTCAGAAGTTACTGCAGCATGGTTCAAATGACCATTTAAAAGTTAAGATGTTTACTTGATATTCTCAGTGTTTCTTGTTTTCAGTTGTCAGACGTACTGCAAAAAAGCCTCTCTCACTAAGTTAAACAACATAAAACTGAAAATGAAGAGGCATGATTTCCTCCCAAAGATTTACTAAATATTTTTGACTCTCACCTTTGATTAAAGTTTTAGATGGAGGTTTGGGCTTATTTTTCCTCTCTCTATTCCATCTGTCTCATCTGTCCCTGGTTAAGTGTTTCAGAAAAGAAGCCATGAATAGAATTTCAGAGAACTCTAAACACCAAACGTAAGACTGCTGAATGGAGAGTAGAAATGTAAAACTGATGGGTGGATAGAGGTGTCTTTGGATGTTGTTTTCTTCCACGGATTTCGTTATGGGACACAGACTTCAGTGTGAATGTTCGGTGAATTCATATAATACAATTTCACTTTGTTTACTAGTCTAAATAAAGGCCAGTGCGCAATTAAGTGGAAGAAACTGAAAGATTTAAAAGCTTTACCTGTTTCTATCGATAAACAAAAACACAGTAAGTTCTGTGAGCGGAAACCAATGTACATGTAAGCAAGGAACTATTGACTCAGCACTGAACATGACTCCATAGACACAAAGGCTGTTTCTACGGTTAGGTCAGAAGCCAAATCAAGCTGTAAATTGTTTTTCTGCAGAAGCTATGACTTTTTGGACTGTTCTAGTTTCAGTGCTGATCACTACTTTAGCACCAGGCAATAAAATACAATGTTTGGTACTGAAGAATTGACATAAGCACTTGCATTTTGCAAGGCAAGTTTCATTTTGGAGCATCAATTTCTTCTTTATCAAAGAGTAGAAGAGGAAAAATAGATGAGCCATTTTATTTCCTATGCAATTTCCTGCTGCCTGAAAATTACTGCTTCCCCCAATGTAGAGTCTTTTTGTACAGTATGTGAATTGCCTTAGGAGAGCCTAAACTTGGGAATAAACCAGTAAAAAGGATCCATACTGAAAATCTTCTATTTATTTGGCATTACTATCCAATCATTTAAGACATTTAAATAATTCTTAGCAGTGTCAATAATTTTTCCAAGGTCACAGATTAGAGCTGGTATCTTCAAAATGAATCATATTTCATTTTAGTTTCTTCAGAATTGTTATGAAATTTATTTTAAAAAAATTGAGACCGCTTCCCTGGCTGCAGGATTAGTTACACACCATAGTGATTGCTGGATGAACTCACGCTGCAAGATTCCTGGTGCCACAAGGAGCGAAGTTCTAGTGCCAAAGCTCTAGATGGAAAATGCATGGCATCAGTCTATTTGATAACACAAATGGTGGGCAGAGCACATCAAAACAATAAATGGCCCATCTCCCCCTTAAATGATATGGGGCTGCTGAGCCCAGAGATCAGCTGATTATTCAGGACAAGAATGATAAAGGAGAAGGGGCAAGTAACAGGGTCAAAATAAAGGAACTAGAAGGAAACATCAAGCAGAGAACCCCAGGCAGTGCCCACTTGCTGCTCTGAGAAGGAGTCTAAGGAGTCAGTACATGCCGTCCAGACGACCTCTGCCCACAGGCACACACAGACAATGGACTGGAAGAAGGTCCCACTGTCTTAGAGAACTCCCTGTACTCCCTCCAACTTCCTCCACCTGGATATATGGATGGCCAGCGCTGGGAGGAAGTTGACGAGGAGGTCTCAGGACTTTGTGGGACATGTATCAGCTTATTTGAAATACCAGAAACTTGGAAGGAGCCCACCATGAACTAAAGGCCTCCCCCTCAGCATTTTCATGAAATGGGTCATTGTTTTTCTGGCCAGCCCTAGTGTAAACCATACAGAAGTCCCTGAGGAGCACTTGGGCTGCATAATATCCACCTTGACACTCAGCCGCACCTAAGCTTGTCTATTATATCAGACTCTTCCCTCTTTCATTCTGCGTACAGCTCTCTTCCCACTCAGACCCTTCTGTACAGAATTCTGAACATGCTTCTCCCCTGCCAGAACTCATAGACATGACATGAACTCTTCCATGTCCATTCCTGTGGACACTGTATTATACATATAAAGATAATATATTATATGTAATATAAAGATCAATTATAACTATAAAATTGCACAGATCTTTTAGAGGGGCCCCTGGAACAGATTGATTAAAGTGAAAAAAAAACAAACAACAACAACAAAACCCCAAAGACATAATGAGTGTCTGTCTCATGGTTTATTCTCTGTGTCAAAGTATGAAGTGTCTCCACCATATCGTTTTTGGGATACAGTCTTTAAATATATATAATTTTTTTTGTCATATTACCCAATTGCCCCCAAATTTCCCCCCAAAAACAAACCTAAAAGTGAAATCTTGTCTGGCAGAGGAGAACAAACATAGTATTTCAGAGGCATTGCTCACATTTTGTGAAGTGTTTGTGTGGGAGGAAGTTTTAAAATTTGACCTGTAACAGAAAGTTAGGCTCAACACTAAGTATGGGAAGAAATGGCAAATCACTTCATTACCAGCTCATTTGACATATCCTTTGTTAATATATATCCCTTCTCTCACGTCATAAAGTACAGAGGCCAAACAGTAATTTACCTTGAATAACGCTATAATTTTTACCTATTATCAGAACAGAATGCAGAGTCTACATTAGTGGGCTGAATATATTAATGACATATGGAAAGTCTATAAAGAAGGTTTTTTGCAAGATAAATATTAAGATGTGACAGCTTTACAAAAGTTACAGACTACAGCTGTTCTAAATTATCAGAGCTTTTTCTACAGCACTTGTATAATGATATTCAAACACTGACAATGAAATACTTCCCACTATTTTCTTTCTGTTTTAATTAATGTGGTGAATAGTCAGAGCTACAGTTCTGCCATTTTAGTCGAGGAAGTATAAATGCGTAAAAGTAGTTAGGGCTTCATGCTGGGTCAAAGATTTTGTGTATGGAGACCTAGAGCTATGTGCTGTGCCTCAAATGCCATGCCATGACAGTAATGTTGCCAACACTACTGTGAGGGAGGGATTCACTCAGCCTTACCCTCCTGTTTTGGGGGGGATGGGGGTCAGGAGAGAGACACTGCGCCAAAGTGATAGAATTTACACATGAATGTATATCCCCATGCGCTTGTTGGCTATTCAGTGAAAGCTTTTAAACAGCAATGTTGTTTTCACAATGATATACAATGGCAGGCCCATACATAGCATGTTGAAACTGAGGATTTCAACAAAGAACTGCCTTAAGGATCCAAAGGAAACTCCTGCCAAGAGGCTGCAGCCCACAGTTGTACATCACTGTGAAAAACAGAGCTAGACACAAAAAGGTCCAAGTACTTACTCAGGCTCACTCAGTTCTGACTGAGTAAGGACTTTGGGATTGGCTCAAAGCAACTAAATATTAAGATAAAAGCTTCTGAAGCTTAATCTCAGGCTAGGCTGGATTGGAAACAGTGTCCTATGGGTGACAGGACATTAGTAATTGGATATGTAGCCTAAGCCATTCACTTCCTGAGAGAGTGTGATCCTGCCCCCAGCTCCCATTGACTTCAGGTGGTGCAGGATCAATCCAAATAAATATTTTGGAGGGACACCTCAGAGGGGGAAGCACTTTTATCAAGCAGGAAAGGCAAGGGGTTGCTGCAACCTCAGCCAGCCTTGCCACAAAAACAAACCACCAAAACAGAGGTGGGCAAACTACGGCCCACGGGCCACATCCGGTCTGCGGGACAGTTCTGCCTGGCCCCTGAGCTCCTGGCCCAGGAGGCTCACCCCTGACCCTCCCCTGCTCTTCCCCCTCCCCTGCAGCCTCAGTTCACTGTGCCACTGGCACAATGCTCTGGGCGGCGGGGCTGTGAGCTCCTGGGGCAGCGCAGCTGCAGAGACCGGCCTGACCCAGTGCTCTGTGCTGCACGGTGCATGGCTGGCTCCAGCCTGGCAGCATGGCTGCCTGTCCTGGTGCAGCAGCGCCGCCGGCCACTGGTGCTCCAGGCAACACAGTAAGGGGGCAGGGAGCAGGGGATGGGGGTTGGACAGAGGGCAGGGAAGTTCGGGGGGTGGTCAGGGGCCGCGATGTGGATAGGGGTCAGGGCAATCAGAGGGCAGGGAACAGGGGGGTTGAATGAGGGCAGGGGTTCCAGGGGGCAGTCAGGAAGGAGAGGTGGGGTTGGATGGGGAGGCAGGGGGCAGTCAGGGGCAGGGGTTCTGGGGGCGGTCAGGAGACAGGGAGAAGGGGTGGTTGGATGGGGCAGAAGTCCCGGGGGGGGTGGGCAGTCAGGAAGGAGAGTTGGATGGGGTGGTGGGGAGGGGCAGTTAGGGGTGGGATTCCGGGGGCTGTCAGGGAGAAGGGGTGATTGGATGGGGCAGGCAGGAAGGAGAGGGGGCTTGGATGGGGGGCAATTAGGGGCAGGGGGGATTGGATAGGGGAGGAGTCCTGGGGGGGCCATCAGGGGGAGAGAAGCAGAAGGAGCCAGATAGGGGGCAGGGACTGGGCCACGCCTGGCTGTTTGGGGAGGCACAGCTTCCCCTAACTGGCCCTCCATGCAATTTCTGAAACCTGATGCAGCCCTCAGGCCAAAAAGTTTGCCCGCCCATGCACCAAAACCACCACCAACAAAAACTCTTGTGAGGTATACAAATTCTAAAGGTTAAGTAGATTCCAGAGTTCATCAACTCTGCTGTAATTAATCAGATCAGTGAACTCACTGGGCCATGTGGCAGCAATTATGCAAACAGACATGCTGCAATATGACAAACTTTTTCCATCTTATGCAACTGCATAACCTTCCATCTCATTGGTATCAAGGGTTAAACCAACGTGCCTTCCCAGTATCTCAAGGCTGCCTCAAACTCAACATTATCACACGTGCAACATTTCGTAGATGTGAAAGCATATAGCAGATCTGGCCAGTGCTCCTGGTGTGCTACAATATGTCCCATTGGTTCAGACAGCTGGGTTTGGGGAAGATCAGATTCAGCTTGCTTCTGACTGAAGGAAAGAATATTAGTTTTGTCACTTAAAACTATCGAGTGAATGGTGTGACTGTCACATCTGACAGATTTATGTTTGGCCTTTGAGTGTGGATTAAATAAAATGGATAACTGCATTAAAAAAAATTGGGTTCTTTGGGAGGAGGGGAGGAAAGATGTAGTGGCTCAGTGCGGGGTTCTCCCACTCCGGGTCCTCAGGAGGCCACCCCGCCTCGCTACGTTATTGATACATTGGCTGCTGTGGGGAACAAAGAGGTTTCCACTTGCAGCTGGGGCTCAGGTCCTGTGTGCAGACTGAGTGGCAAACAAACAGTCAGTTAGCCCAGGCTCTGGATCAAGGCAGGGTAGGGTGACCAGATAGCAAGTGTGAAAAATCGGGACAGTGGTGGGGGGTAATATGTACTTATATAAGAAAAAGCCCTAAATATCAGGACTGTCCCTATAAAATAGAGACACTTGGTCACCCTAAGGTGGGGCAGCAAAGAGTCTGAAGCTCAGGCTTCTGATTTGAAAAGTAGACTGCCACCCCTGGGTTGGGGTGGCAGTGGGGACACAGGCCCACCTGCTCCACTGCATCCTGGCCCACGGCCCTGACAGTGATAAAGCACTTTGTCACTGGGTCAGCAGGGATCCACGCCACAACATGCTGACTCACCGTCTGTCAGAGTTGCGGCCAGAGAGGGGTCTGCTACCCGTGGGTCACTTCCACACTCCCTTTCTTGGTGTACCTGTTGCCATGAGTGGGGGTCAAGATTGACAGCGCCTTCTGGGACCGCGAGCAAGTCCTCGGGGATCTAGTCCATTGGTGGTCCAGGCCAGTCATCCTCTCCCTCCGGGGTCAGGTCTGATAGCGGTCTGGGCGGTCCAGACCAGTTGTCTGCTTCCTCCAGGTCTGAATCAGCTAATGGCTCTGGTGTTCCAGGCCACACCTCTGCTCGCTCGGCACCCTCCGCCACTTCCCAGCTCGGGAGGCCACAGGGTGCATCTGGTCTCTCCGTTGGTTGCCTCCTTACTGAGCTTTCTGGGCCACCTTTTATACTTCCTGCTCCTCCCACCCACTTCCTGGGGGAGGGGCAACTAGGCCCTGGTTCCCCCCACCAGGGCTCAGTGCAGGGGTCCTCCCACTCCGGATCCTCAGGAGGCCACCCCGCCTCACTACACAGACACACACCTCTTAAGTCCAGCTCCCGATCCTTGGAGCTGGGCTCTTGGCTTTCCTCTAGATGGGACAGAAAGTCCACATTAGCATTCTGTGTCTCTGCGTGGTGTCGGATAGTGAAGGCACACTGCTGCAAGGTGAGGTACCATTTCATCAGCTGATTGTTGGCAGTTTTCATGGTGCCCAACCACCTTAGGGGCTCATGATCAGTTATCAGAATGAAGGGTTTTCTGAAAAGGTAGTATCTGAGGGCCTCAGTCGCCCATCTGATAGCGAGGGCCTCCTTTTCTATAACTGCATAGTGGCGTTCTCAGGGAAAAGCTTCTGACTAATGTAGAGGACAGGGTGCTCCTCTCCATCCACCTCCTGGGACAAGACTGCCCCCAGCCCCACCTCCAAAGCATCCGTCCAGACCAGGAACTCTTGGTCAACATCGGGGCTGAATAGTACAGGTTTCTGACACAGGCTCTCCGAGTCATCTCTTGCATTTTTCAACACTCAAGGCTAATTTGATTGATGCTGCAACTGATGACTGAGTTCTCAGTGTCATTGAATGTAGCAAAACAGGATAGCCTTCTGTGAATTTTTTTAAAAATAAATTATAGAATTCATTGCCAGAACCTGACTACAAAGGGAAGGTGTGTACCTATTGATAACAGTAAGGGATGGGAATCAAAGTAAGTATTTTAGGTATCTATCCCCAGCTATGACATTGAGTTGGTATGTCTTTTCACTGTGCCTTGGTTCAAAATTACTAGATAAGTGCAAAAGTATCATAAACTGCAGTACATTACAGTGCTCCCTCCTCTGTAGGGCTATTTTTGGATACCAGCTATGTTGTGTTCTATTGACTTTTATGTAACAGTGTTAGGTCTTTTCTACATGAATAATTAGACCATGGCAAGCTGGGAAGTGAATCTATTCTACACTAACCTGCCATAGTCTAACTATCCCTATGCACCCTGCTGATGCACATTGACAATTTGTTAGAGCACCTTGAACTAGTCCTTTCTGAAACAAAAATCAACAGGATGCATGCACATAGTTAGAACAAAGCAGGCTGGTGCGGGGTAGATTCACATCCCAGCTTGCCAAAGTCTAATTGTTCACGTAGACAAGCCCTGAGTGAATTTATAATAGATTTCTTAGCAGTTGGAAGCCATAATAGTTTCACGAAGGAGTTTAGAGGGGCAGTGTGTGTGTGTGTGTGTGGGGCTAGATACACTTAACAAGCTTAAGGCCAGAAACACCCCCTAATAAAAACAAAACATCAACAAAGGAACAAGCTGCAGAAGTAAAAAGAGAATGCAGTCAGAAGTCCAACAACAGAGTGGGGACTATCCAGTTTATTGCACCCAATGCAGCATGTATGATTACCTGCTCTATGGACAGATGGCGTATGTGTGCATTCGGTGCAAGGAACTCCTGGCCCTCAGAGACTGTAGGGGTTGGAAGACCAGAGTGGCTGAGCTGGAGGAGCTAAGGGAAACAGAGAGGTCCATAGATGAGACTTTCCGGGACACAGTAGAATGGTCCCACCCCCAGTCTGACAGCCTCTGTGCTGTTGAGGAGGATAAAAGTCTCAGGGAAGGAGAACATCCAACTGGAGCAGAGGGAAATGATCCCATAGTTGGGACCCTCCTTTCAGATGATGTCGTGGTACTGAGATGCACTGAGGGTACCTCTCTGGGGAAGGGAACTCCAGTTATTAGGAAGAGACAGGTAATAGTTATTGGGGATTTGATCATTAGAAACATAGCTGGGTTTGCAATGACTGGGAGAACCGCATGGTGACTTGCCTGCCTGGTGCAAAGGTTGCGGATCTCTCAAGACATCTAGATAGACTTATGTGTAGTGCTGGGGAGGAGACAGTGGTCATGGTACATGTAGGTACCAGTGACATAGGGAAGTATAGAGGAGAGGTCCTGGAGGCCAAATTTAGGCTGCTAAGTAAGAGATTGAAGTCCAAGGCCTCCATAGTCATATTCTCTGAAATGCTTCCAGTTCCACACACTTGGCCAGTTAGACAGGCAGCACTGTAGGGTCTCGATGCGTGGATGAGACAATGATGTAGGGAGGAGGGGTTTAGATTTATTAGGACCTGTGGAAACTTTTGGAAAAGGGGGAGCCTACACAGGAAGGATGGGCTCCACCTAAACCAAAATAGAACCAGATTGCTGGCACTTAAAATTAAAAAGGTCACAGAGCGGTTTTTAAACTAAAGGCAGGGGGAAAGCTGACAGGTGCAGAGGAGCACCTGGTTTGGACAGAGACATCCCTTAGGGGAGGAGCTATTAATGGAGGTTCTCTATGTCCTAGTAAAGAGGAGAGAATGGAAAATGATAAAATATGGGTAGGACCCGATGAAAATCAGTCAAATGAAAAAGAGTGCCATTCAATTACATCATATAATGGCAGAAAGCTAAAAAGTGACATGGTTTTAAAGTGCTTCCTTACAAACGCTAGAAGTCTAAATAATAAGATGGGTGAACTAGAGTGCCTCATATTATATGAGGATATTGATATAATAGGCATCACAGAAACTTGGTGGCATGAAGATAATCAATGGGACACAGTAATACCAGGGTACAAAATGTATCGGAAGGACAGACCAGGTCATGCTGATGGGGAGTGGCACTATATGAGAAAGAAAGTGTAGAATCAAATGAAGTAAAATCTTTAAACGAACCAAACTGTACCATAGAATCTCTATGGATCGTAATTCCATGCTCGAATAATAAGAATATAGCAGTAGGGATATATTACCGATCACCTGACCAGGATGGTGATAGTGACTGTGAAATGCTCAGGGAGATTAGAGAGGCTATAAAAATAAAAAAACTCAATAATAATGGGGGATTTCAACTATCCCCAAATTGACTGGGTATGTGTCACTTCAGGATGGGATGCAGAAATTAAGTTTTTTGACACCTAAATGACTGCTTCTCGGAGCAGCTAGTCCTGTAACCCACAAGACAAGAAGCAATTCTTGATTTAGTCCTAAGTGGAGGCCAGGATCAGGTCCAAGAGGTGAATATAGCTGGACCACTTGGTAAGAGTGACCATAATATAATTAAATGTAACATCCCTGTGGTGGGGAAAACACCACAGTGACCCAATGCTGTAGCATTTAATTTCAGAAAGAGGGAGTACACAAAAATGAGGTAGTTAAACAGAAATTAAAAGGTACAGCGCCAAAAGTGAAATCCCTGCAAGCTGCTCGGAAACTTTTTAAAGACACTAAAATAGAGTCTCAACTTAAATGTATACCCCAAATTAAAAAACATATTAAGAGAACCAAAAAAGTGCCACTGTGGCTAAATAACAAAGAGGATGTTGTGAAGGCCAAGACTACAACAAAGTTCAAAAAAGAACTAGATAACATCATGAGGATAGGTCCATCAATGGCTATTAGCCAGGATGGGCAGGAATTGTGTCCCTAGTTTCTGTTTGCCAGAAGCTGGGAATGGGTGACAGGGGATGGATCACTTGGTGATTACCTGTTCTGTTCATTCCCTCTGGGGCACATGATATTGGCCACTGTCGGAAGACAGGATACTGGTCTTGATGAACCTTTGGTCTGACCGTTCTTATGTTATGTTCTAGTCTTACAGTTATGTTCTAGTTTTATGTTATTTTCTAGTTTGTTTTATTAATATAAATTAACTTCATTAATGAGCATGCTTTAAATAATTGCTCATAATTTATATACCATGTGTTATCAATCTAATATCTTAAGAATACTGTATACTATGATTTTAGTGGCCTGATTCCAATCTCATTTGAAATGAGTGTAAATCAGTAATTCCTCAGAAGCAAATGGAGGAATGCTAGTGTAAGTGAAATGAGAAAAGATATGGAACCTTGTCGATAGTAGACATTTATATATACAACTGTTATCATTGCAAACACTTCACAGCCAAAGAATGAGTTCTCTTAAGTAGTTGTTCCTTTAAAGAATTCCTCAAGGCAAACCCACTTAAATCATTTGCCCATTTCACCCTGCTCAGCAAACACTCACAAAGCTTCAAGTGCTCTTGGACAAACATATTGCACAAACTACATATCTGTTTTGGAGTTTAGATTGAATGATCTGGAGTTTAATGCAAAAACACATCATGATCTTGTACTGTATTCATAGAATTGAATGCCAGAAGAGACCATTGCGAATGTGTAGTCTGACCTCCTGCATAAACACAGGACATAAGACTTCCCTGTATTAATTCCTGCTTCAAGTCCATAGCTGTGCTTAAAATAGACCATATCTTTTAGAAAAACATCCAATTTTGATTTTAAAATGTCTAAAAGTGGAGAATCCACTACAACCCTTGATAAGTCATTCCAGTTACTGATTACCCTTGCTGTTAAAACTTGTACCTTATTTTCTATTCTGAATTTGTATAGCTTCAAATCCCAGCCCTTGGATGGTGTTATACCTTTCTCTGCTAGACTGAAGAGCCCATTATTAAAAAATATTCTCCATGTAGGTGTTTACAGAATGTGATCAAGTCACCCCTTAACCTTCTCTTTGGTCAACTAAAGATATTGAGCTCCTTAAGTCTTGCACCATAAGGAATGTTTTCTAATCCTTTAATAATTCTCATGGTTCTTCTCTGAGCCCTCATTAATTTTTCAACATCCTTCTTGAATTGTGGACTGCACAACTGGACATAGTATTCCAGTATTGATGACACCAGTGCCAAATACAGAGCTAATACCACCTCTTTACTCCTACTTGATATATCCACAGGTTGCATCAGCCCTTTTGGCCACAGTATGTCAGTGGAAGCTTGTGTTCAGCTGATTATCAACCTCAAGTGTTTTCAGAGTCACTACTTTCCAGGGCTGGGTCTCATATCTTGTAAGTATCACCTTCGTTCTTTGTTCTTTGTTTCATTCTTTGTTTGTATCACCTTACATGTGATTGTATTGAAACTCATGTTGTTTGCCTGTGCCTCGCTTAGGAAGCAATCCCGAACATTCTATGTCAATGTCCTGCCCTCATTATTTACCACTCCCCCAATCTTTGTCACATCTCCAAACTCAGTGATGATTTTAATTTCTTCCCAGTTATTGATAAAAATGTTAAATAGCATAGGGCTAAGAACTTGTCCCTGAAGAACCCTACTAGAAACACTGCCCACCACTCAACGATGATTCCCCATTTATAATTACATTTTGAAAACTAAAATTTAACCAGTTTTGACCCATTTAATGTGTGCCATGTTTATTTTATATTGTTCTAGTTTATTAATCAAGATGTCATGAGGTACCAAGTCAAACACCTTACAGAAGTATGTTACATCAACAGTATTACCTTTCTGGAAAAAAATTTGTAGTCTCACCAAAAATTGTATCTAGTTAGTTTGACGTGACCTATTTTCCATAAACCCATGTTGACTGGCATTAATTGTACCATCCTTTAATTCATTATTTATTGAATCCCATATCAGTCATTTCACTATTTTATCTGGAATCTATGTCAGCCTGATCTATGTCAACCTGTCTCATTCCATTTACCCTTTTGAAATATTGGCACATTAGCTTTCTTCCAGTCCCCTGCAACTTTCCCAATATTCCAAGATTTATTTAAAATCTACATTAACAATTGAGGAGCCTCCTGTCCAGCTCTTTTCAAATTCCTGAATGTAGATTTTCTGGACCTGCTAATTTTAAAAAAAATCTGTTGGTAGGTGGTGTTTAACATCATCCTTAGTTATTGTTGGAGTGGAAAGTATTTCATCATTGTGATCATATCATGATATGACTACTTGATCTGCTTCCCCCAAAAAAGAACATAAATATTTATTGCATACTTCTACCTTTTCTGCTTTATTACTGACAATCTACAATAGCTATCTAGTAATGAAACAATGCAATTTTTAGGATTCCTTTTGTTTTTGAATATATACTTAAATTCCTTTGTACAGTGTTTACCAATACTGACTATAGATTTTTCATTGTGACTTTTAGCTTCCCTTATCAGCTTTTTCCACTACCTAGCTTCTTTTTTGTATTCATTAGTATCAATAACCCCTTTTTTCATTTGTTATATATTGTTTTGTCTATAGCTGCTTTCACTTCCCCTGTAAGCCAAGCTGTATTTTTTTTTAAACCTTCTTTCTCTGATGTGGCTTTTGGAGCATCTAGTAAAATGATCTTAAAAAGTTACCAACTATAATTTCCATTTTTCTATTTAAATAATCTCAATAATCCATTCCACCTGTATTTTCACTATGTAAATATTCCTGCCAAGTGGACACTTTTGATGGTTTCCCAGGTATTCTGTGTTTTGATGTGCACCAGGGATATAATGTTGGGTTGCTTCCGCACCCCCTCAGGTGTGGGAGAGGTGACTCTATAATAATCTATGGACGTGTATTTCTTGGAGCTCCATTTTCCAAATATATGCATTTCATATTATTTAGAGCCACAGTCATGGATCATGACCCCATTCTGCTTTACAAACACAGAACAAAAAGATGGTCCTCTGGGCCAAAGAAAAAAATACTCTCAAATAAATGATAAACATTTTTAGATTTTGTCACATAAAAATTAGTTTCAGATTCAGAAAATAATCTGTGGGGGAATGAGATTATGGCATAGCAACACTAATAGATAGATAGATAGATATTTTAAAGAACACATGCAGCAGTTCCAAAATATGTATGCACTTCTAGGCTAATTAAACATATGATTAAGCAATTATTGATTAGATGTGCTCATTTAGGGTGCAGAAAGCAGAATGTATTTTGTGATGTTAGGAGTATGTTGCTATGTAGGTACTGAGGACAGAGGAGAACAAAATGAAGGCAATTTATTATTTATAAAGCTAGACTCTCTTTTCTTTTGGTCTCACAGGGGAACAGGTTTGATCAGGACACTCAGAAAAATGTAACAGACCACAAAGATGGATTTTAAAGTAGAAAGCTGTAAGAAAGCTGTAAGTCTCAGCATCCGAGAGTACTGAAGGAATTGGCGGCTGTGATTGCAGAGCCATTGGCCATTATCTTTGAAAACTCGTGGCGAACCGGGGAAGTCCCGGATGACTGGAAAAAGGCTAATGTAGTGCCAATCTTTAAAAAAGGGAAGAAGGAGGATCCTGGGAACTACAGGCCAGTCAGCCTCACCTCAGTCCCTGGAAAAATCATGGAGCAGGTCCTCAAAGAATCAATCCTGAAGCACTTGCATGAGAGGAAAGTGATCAGGAACAGCCAGCATGGGTTCACCAAGGGAAGGTCATGCCTGACTAATCTAATCGCCTTTTATGATGAGATTACTGGTTCTGTGGATGAAGGGAAAGCAGTGGATGTATTGTTTCTTGACTTTAGCAAAGCTTTTGACACGGTCTCCCACAGTATTCTTGTCAGCAAGTTAAGGAAGTATGGGCTGGATGAATGCACTACAAGGTGGGTAGAAAGCTGGCTAGATTGTCGGGCTCAACGGGTAGTGATCAATGGCTCCATATCTAGTTGGCAGCCGGTATCAAGTGGAGTACCTCAAGGGTCGGTCCTGGGGCCGGTTTTGTTCAATATCTTCATAAATGATCTGGAGGATGGTGTGGATTGCACTCTCAGCAAATTTGCGGATGATACTAAACTGGGAGGAGTGGTAGATACGCTGGAGGGGAGGGATAGGATACAGAAAGACCTAGACAAATTGGACGATTGGGCCAAAAGAAATCTGATGAGGTTCAATAAGGATAAGTGCAGGGTCCTGCACTTAGGACGGAAGAACCCAATGCACAGCTACAGACTAGGGACCGAATGGCTAGGCAGCAGTTCTGCGGAAAAGGACCTAGGGGTGACAGTGGACGAGAAGCTGGATATGAGTCAGCAGTGTGCCCTTGTTGCCAAGAAGGCCAATAGCATTTTGGGATGTATAAGTAGGGGCATAGCGAGCAGATCGAGTGACGTGATCGTCCCCCTCTATTCAACATTGGTGAGGCCTCATCTGGAGTACTGTGTCCAGTTTTGGACCCCACACTACAAGAAGGATGTGGATAAATTGGAGAGAGTCCAGCGAAGGGCAACAAAAATGATTAGGGGACTGGAACACATGAGTTATGAGGAGAGGCTGAGGGAGCTGGGATTGTTTAGCGTGCAGAAGAGAAGAATGAGGGGGGATTTGATAGCTGCTTTCAACTACCTGAAAGGGGGTTCCAAAGAGGATGGCTCTAGACTGTTCTCAATGGTAGCAGATGACAGAACGAGGAGTAATGGTCTCAAGTTGCAGTGGGGGAGGTTTAGATTGGATATTAGGAAAAACTTTTTCACTAAGAGGGTGGTGAAACACTGGAATGCGTTACCTAGGGAGGTGGTAGAATCTCCTTCCTTAGAGGTTTTTAAGGTCAGGCTTGACAAAGCCCTGGCTGGGATGATTTAACTGGGAATTGGTCCTGCTTTGAGCAGGGGGTTGGACTAGATGACCTTCTGGGGTCCCTTCCAACCCTGATATTCTATGATTCTATGATTCTAAGTTTTTATGCATTTTTAATGGAGGAGGAGGAGGAGAGGATAACCCCTCCTCAAAATCCTAAAATACCAAATATTTACTTGGCTGTGGTATTAAATGGCCTCCATGCCAGATTACCAATATTCAGGGTTGGATGCCTTCAGTTTAAGTCTGTTGGGTTCAGCCCACCTCTAAATCCTGACATCCTCTACATTGCTGCAGGGGGGGAAGGGTCCCAGAGCATCTGAGACTGCACGCTTCCAGGGCCTCAAGGGTTTCTTATCTTTTGTTCCAGTCAAATCTCCCTTCCACACATACCTCCCACACTGAAATGTGGGGAAGCATTTTTAGAGATACAGATTTTCCAGACTTTTATCTGTGTGAAGAGTATACATATCACTGAGAGGATCTCTCCATTTCTGGAACCCTTGAGCAAAACCTATTTTAAGATTTTTGATACATTTCTTAGAATGCTGTCTGACTCTTCTCCAAATTGATTAGCTTATAGCAAGTTTCCCACTTGCAAATAATTAAAAGTCATGACATACAGTATATGTCAAGTGTTCCAGTACATTTCTATACAAAGCACTACTAAACAGTCTTTGTGTTTCAATAATTAAGATATCCCTACACTGTTTGCACACCAATGACAAGGTGAAGGTAACCTACTTTTTGAATTGCTATCAGTGGTCCACACAGAATTTTATGTTTTGCCAGTAGTCAGAAGAGAAGATTTTTGGAGGACCATGAATAGGATAGAGGCTGTATTTGTTCAATTATGTTACATTCAATTACATTCTCCTCAGTGATGTCCTGTGTTATCATGAATTCTTGGAATAAGATCCTTCTGGTGATTCTGCCTGGTGGAGTGATTCCTCAGGAGTTAACATCTCCTGGAAAATTAGAAGCTGAAGCTGTTCTAATTTATGCCAGAAGCCATTTAGACCCCTGGCAGTCCCCAGGATTACAGGTGGGGACAGAAAGGTAGCATAATGCCATCTATGCCCCCCATCCCCAGAATGCACTTGGGGATCTAGCCCTCTGACAAAGTGAATCACCAGCCAGCATGGCCACTCATGGCTGTGCATAGCATTAGAGGCCTTTTCCTTTTTGTAACCATGGTGGCCAGCCTTTGAGGTCTGTTGATGGTTCCCTTCTATCTTGTAACATTACTTTCTCTTGCCAGATGATACCTAGTCCCATGCCTTCGGGGAAGATCGGAGTCCAGCTAAATAATAGTGTGGCAGCCTTGTGCCAGGTCTCTAGTAGGATTCCAAACCCATTAATCCCTATGACCCTAGTCTGGGGCCTTAACCAGTCCTTTCCTTGATGGCTATAGGGGAATCCAGTCCCTCACTCTATCCTGTGTTACAGCCTTGGGTCCCCGTAGCAGATGATTAATGTTGTGGTGTATTGAGTGACTGTCAGAATTGCAAGCTATCACTTTATGAGCGGGAGGTTTCCTGGTCCTGCTTGCAGGCTAAGGGGCTCTGTAAGAAAACGTGTTATCAGAGTCAGTCTGGAAAGAGCCCGCTTAGAACACGGTGGGGTGAATTGTGTCTCTCTATCTTAGGGAGCAACCTGTTATGGGGTTCTTGTGTGTTATCATTCTGAATTCTAAGAAACAAAGTAGTGTTGCTGTTATAAATACAAAGGGAAGGGTAACCACCTTTCTGTATACAGTGCTATGAAATCCCTCCTGGACAGAGGCAAAACCCTTTCACCTGTAAAGGGTTAAGAAGCTAAGGTAACCTCGCTGGGACCTGACCCAAAATGACCAATGAGGGGACAAGACACTGTCAAATCTGGAGTGGGGGGAACAAAGGATCTGTCTGTGTGATGCTTTTGCCAGGAACAGATCAGGAATGCGGCCTTCCAACTCCTGTTAAGTGAGTAAGTAATCTAGCTAGAAATGCATTAGATTTCTTTTTGTTTAATGACTGGTAAAATATGCTGTGCTGGATGGAATGTATATTCCTGTTTTTGTGTCTTTTTGTAACTTAAGATTTTGCCTAGAGGGATTTTCTATGTTTTGAATCTGATTATCCTTTAAGGTATTTACCATCCTGATTTTACAGAGGTGATTCTTTACCTTTTCTTTAATTAAAATTCTTCTTTTAAGAACCTGATTGATTTTTCATTGTTCTTAAGATCCAAGGGTTTGGGTCTGTGTTAACCTGTACAAATTGGTGAGGATTCTTATCAAGCCTTCCCCAGGAAAGGGGGTGTAGGGCTTGGGGGGATATTTGGGGGGAAGACGTCTCCAAGTGGACTCTTTCCCTGTTCTTTGTTTAAAACGCTTGGTGGTGGCAGCATACGGTTCAAGGACAAGGCAAAGTTTGTACCTTGGGGAAGTTTTTAACCTAAGCTGGTAAGAATAAGCTTAGGGGGTCTTTCATGCAGGTCCCCACATCTGTACTCTAGAGTTCAGAATGGGGAAGGAACCTTGACAGTTGCATTGCCACTTTCCAGCAAGAATATGTCATGTTTTACCTAATGTTCTTGTGTGTATGCCACGAACATAAAAAGGTCTGCCTCTTTACACAATCTATTTCTTTTTTTCTGTGGTGGCCTGCCTAGCCTCCTTCCCCAATCCTTTTTATGTCTCAAAGGAAAGATAATAAAAGAAAGGTCTAACACAAAACTAGTCCAAATGTGTACCATGCCTCCTTCTTTTGACAAGCTGAGGCCCAGCTTAATTTCCTCGGGATTATTGTGCAGTGTCCTCAGGCAGCTTCATCCTCCATAGTGTTCTTTTCTGAAAGCTAATATCCACCTCCCAAGGCCTGCTCTTCAGAATTGGGCTTTTCTCCCTTTTAAGGCTCCTCTTCTAAATGTGGCATACTACATGGCTTGGAAATCCTTCTACCCTCCCCACAATGAGACACTGGAGATGAAATTCTCTAAAAGGAACCTTTCAGTGATTTGCTTCCCAGTAGGCTCTTCTTGCAAGACAGGGAGAGGGAGGGTCCTCAGGTCTCTGAGCTCAGAACCTGCCAGCTACAAAAATAGCCTTTATTGCTTTCTGCTATCTCTTGATACTTTGCCTATATTTGCCATTAACTTGTAGGAACATCCTGATTTAGCAGGTGGAAAATAAGGAAGTCTACGGGTACTAACTGAACCTTTCCTTTGAATTCTTCTGGTGGGTATGGGGGCAAAGTTTACCACACACACAAGAAAGGCTTAGGGCCTCACCCTGTGAATCTTAGGAGATATACAGGAGGCAAGTGTTCCTTGATTTTTCACTCATCAGGCTCCCTGACTCTGTTCCAGTCCCTGGACATTAGAGCTCCTCTGGAAGGCTGACAGGAAGAATCCTGACTAGGTCTCTCCATAGAATACTCCTTCAATCTGAGGAACTTCCTCCAATCCGAGGATGGGGAAACAGAGTAAATTACTTACTACAGATTCCTCCATTGTTTTGGGGCACAAAATGGCTGAGCCAAAGCAGCTCTAACACCTCCAAACCAACAGAGCCTGGCCCCCATAATATGAGCCTGGCCCCCCAGTTAGAAGGGTTTCTGAACAGCTGAAGGGAACATGCCACAGGAACAGCACTCCCTCACTACTGTGGGCAAAGGGACATGGACCGTTAGTGTGTGTGGGACTCCAACGCACAACCCACCTCTAAACTGACATGCATTGTAAACGGACTCGGCTCAACTTGTAAATAATAAATCACGGCACTTATGGAAAATTGTTTGCACACAGATATCTGTCAGACTAATTTAAAGCAAACTATCATCTGTTCAAATACATTTATATATCGTTTTCATTTAAACAATCTATGTTCTAAATGAATAAACTGCTTGTAGTAGTCTCAATATTTTTTTTCATCTTAAACATTTGCAGTGAATGCTCCAATGTTCTGCGTGTTCTTTCTCAGACCAGCATTTTAACTGACAAGCCCTAATCTAAAATTTATTGAATACACAGGAAATTTTGCATAATTTAGGTATAATTAGGGAGCTAGGGAGTGTGGAACAAATTATTTAATGATCACGGGTAGAAGGAGTAGAGAAGCTGAGCAATTTTATTTATATAGCTGTGTGAGCTTCCAATAATACTAATGACGGGGCTGCTACCCTCACGCTCTCAAAACTCCCAATGAAATTAGTATTATTTCTGAACCAAACCACGAAATCCTTTATTCTATTTCTAATTCAGTGTTTTCCTCAGGAGAAACTCCCTCTGAATTCAATCAGGACCTTGAGGATATGGCCTATTATTTACATAGCACCATACGTGTGCAATACACTTTACAGACATAGGTTACAAGCTCATTGGGGTGGACATTATGAGGGCCATGTTCCCCTTGGCAGTTATGTGTCTATGCAATTGTGATAGTGCGAGGGGAGGCAGACTTGGTTCCTGAATTTAGGGGAGAACAGGGATTGCTTCCCCCCCTACTTCCTGGAGGGGAGAAAGCTCTGACTTAAACACGTTATCAAGCCTTATGTTCGACAAATACAGAATCACAACAGGTAAAGCCATCAAATGTTAGAGTGAGGGTGACGAACTGAGATGACAAAAATGGGAAAGGCAGTGCTGCTCCTAGAAGACCATTATTTTGTTCAGTGGGATTAAAGACTATAGAACTAGGAGCTGGAAAACTCATTTGTTATTTTTTGCTCAGATTAAGACATCTCTATCTTGAAATATCTACCCTAATCCTCCCACCCCCATTCTCCCTTTCGTTACACACACACACAGACACACACACACTTTTGAAGTCCATTCAGTTTGATCCCAGATTCATGCATGAGAGGCCTCATTTTTTCTCTGCTAAATTAGAGGGCTTCTCATGCACTGCAGTTCACCAATCAGAGACAGATATGTTCCCCTGATTTATAACAGTAATTCTGTTCTAGCCAGCATGACTTCATGGGTTTTGTTGAAATTATTGGTCTTATTTTCAGTTGGATAACTTAACTGTTAATTAGGGCTCAGTGCATAAAGGTGACCTGAAGGGTTTTGCCTTTTTGCTCACCTCACACCACTATTAGTTTTGGACTCATAGCTTCACACTGTCAGTGAAGTGTTTAAGATTTCAGCTTTTATAATACTGTTTCTAGAAGGGGAAAGTCTCCGGTAAATGGCATACACACACACACACACATCACGCCCCCTAAAAGGCTCTTACTGATCTCTCTTCAGCTCCTGACACTGTAGGGGACAGCCATGATGTCATTTAGTCCCCCCATTGGTGACTGACAAGCAGGCAAGTTCTTGCATCACAACAGATTTCCCTCATGGTGCTTTGGTGCCTCGAGTGTTTTAGGAGATTAGTGTGGCAAACTAAGATACTTGGCAAAGAAAATTACTCTGGATGTTCATATACATGAATAAATGACAAAGGAATTGTGTTTAATTTCAAACAAATGTGATGTCTTTGTAGCTTGTTTTTTAATAGCAGAGTCTAGATTTACTGTCCTCTCTGTCTGTTTATTGTGCAAATTTCACTTGTAATTTGCCAGCTCTTGGAATTCTGCACTGAACTTCTAGGGTGTCCTAAAATAATATGAACTAGAACACTAATGGCTACCAGAGCCCTGACACCACTTCCCAGCAGGGGAGTACACAGGAATAAAAATATGGCTGCTTTTGGAGGGGCACAGTCTGAGGAGCTGCCTCTCCCCACCTCGGCCCCGGGGCTGGGGGATCTGGCTTTCCCCCCATTCCTCTGCAGCCGCAGAGGAGAGCTGCCACTTTCTCGACAGAAGGAAGAACTCGTTCTTCCCTGACAGCCAGAGGAGCTGGATCTCGCCCCCATGGTCCCATGACCGGAGAAGTTGTCATATCCTGCCCTGGCCTGGGGCCAGAAGAGCTCACTCGCCCCACCCTTGCCTTGGAGGAGTTCTTTGCCCCTGTGGATTGGGGGAGGGGCTGTGCACACGTCCCTATTCCCCAGCATGCTTGGAGTCAGGTGTGGGGACAGAATGGACTGAAAACTGCTGCGGCCAATAGGGAGGCTTTTGCAAGGGCTGATATGGACAAGCAGTTTGCTGGTTCAATGATGAGCGAGGGCTGCTCATTCCCTCAGTGGGAGGAGACTCAGAGACAGAGATTAGGTTTAGTTTATATTTTTAGGAGCTGAGAAAGAAGCAAGGCAGCTAAGGGAGTCTCTGAATAACTCCCTGTGACGGGGTTCCTGGGGTGCAATCTGAACTGTGGGACTGCTGAGCTCTCTGTACCATCAATTGGGGGGTGTCCCTCTCCTTCTGTGATGCTGTGTCAAGCCATAAACCTCTGGCAGGTACTGCACTTACAGGCAGGGACACACCCAGATGAGTTACATGAATACTTTCCCCAGCCACTCATGAACCAACAATAGAGAGGCTTCAGCCAATTCCCCCATATCCCCAGACTTGCACCCCAGAACTGTACTGTCAGAAGCCTAACCAGTGTAAGTTCATTAAGTTCACCAGTTCTACAAAAAAAAGTAGATGTGCATTAGCCTTTGTAACCTGAGCAGATTTCCCAAGCACTTCAACCAAAACACACTGGTTTTAGGTAAAATGTAAAACAGATTTATTAACTACGGAAAGACAGATTTTAAGTGATTATAAGTAGCAAGCACAGAGATCAAAGCTGATTACCTAAAGAAATAAAAGTAAATTCACAGTCTGAGTTCTACAAACTAACAGGATTTGATTCAAGCAGTGTCTCACCATGACAGATGGTATAATTCCTCAATTCACAGGATAGGACTCATTTCCAGCCTGGGACCACCCTCCCCAGTTCAATGTCTGTGTCCTCCAGACATGTTTCCAGTTGTTGAGTTGTGGGGGGAGTGAAGCCAAGTCACAATGTCATCTCCCCTCTTTTATAGTTTCTCCCAGCTTGCTGGAAAGATCTTTTGCTATGACATGGGTCAAGCAACCTCCATTGTCTACGTCTTCTCTTTGAGAACTCTCCATAGAGTTGTTGGGATAGTGGATTCTTTCCTTGGTGGGTGTTGATAAGCCATTAACTGCTGTCTGGCTAATCCATGCTATATTTGAAAGGCTGTTTGTGGGTGTTCCCAACCTCACAACATATTTTGGTAACACACACATAGCAAAGCTTCATAACTTCACATACAATGATAGCATGTTACAATCCAACAGGAGAGTAATGTTCAACAGATGGAGACTTTTAAAATGATACCTCACAAGGCATACTTTCTACAAAACATATAATAATTATATGACAGTGGTGAATATGGGGATTCCAGGGAGCTGCTTTGAGGTACAGTGCCATACTCCCCCTTCGCACAAAGGGGATCTTTGAACTGCTGTGGGATCCAGTGCACGAGTCAGAAAGTTCAAGCCCTGCAGAGGCCAGCATCCAGAGTGGCAGAGATCCAAACTAGTGCCAGCTATTGAGAGCCAATCAAGACTGCCCCAGGACAACACACCAGGGAGACAGGAAAGGACTCTCTCTCACTCTGTCCCTTTTGTCATTTAAACCAGCCAATGATCATAGAACTTCAGCACTTATCTCTGGACTCATCTTCAGCATGCCATATGCCTGGAAATGTGCAGGGAGGGAGCTAAGGGTTGGGAAGAGTTGTGATTGCTGGGAGGTGGGAAATTATATTGATTTGTTGATGTGTTAGTTCTTACTAGTTAATACTAACCCTTTCCTTCCCCAGATCCTTTTTTCCTGCTCCTAATAAAGTCCCACCTTTGTTATACTGTTATTTTTGGATGTGTTATTTCTTTGCTGGAAACCTCATATCCCAGGAAGGGTACCACTGAGGCCCCAGGTGTTTTCAGTACTAGGAACTTCTTGAGAACTTGAACTTGAGAAAACCTCAAGATCCTCCAAGAATCACACGTACCTTGGTACTAAAATTGTCTGTAGTACTAATCAAGCATGACCATTCCAGCAGAGATCCAAAACAGTCTGCCTGAAAAAAAAATCTGGATCATCATCAGACTTTTCATTACAAACCCTGGTACCTAAACTGGTAACCTCAGATTGCAACAGTGGAACCTCGGAGGCCAGCATCTTCAGTACTAGCACCATCAGACAGGCAGGTACCACCAGCAACATCCTTGATATTGACATCTATCACCCTGGAGATCCCGATTATGCCAGCACAGATTCACCACAGGAATTTAGATTCTCAAAGGAGTTGTTAGTGTCTGAGCTAGAGGCTCCAATACTAATGAGTACTGAGGTCTACAAGAACTCCCAGACCTTGCCTTTCTTTGGTATTCCGTGATTCTCTGGTGCCATTGGCACCAGTTGAACAAGCATCATTGCCTCCAATTTCTGGCTGTCCTCTAGATTCTCAGATCTCCATGCAGGCATCTCCTACATACCACAACATCTTTCTAGGTACCTTTTACTGAGTAAGAAGCACCAAGAGCAAGACAATCTCTTGGACCTTCCCACTGGTCTGGGAAGCAGTCGATGCCTCTTCTTCAACCTTATGGTCCTGCTCAGTGGCTATATTGGGACACTCGGGCAGCCTACTGCCAACAGTTTTTGAGAGCTCATTGCTATTCCTGTGGGGAATCATTGTGAAAGGCACTGTCCTGTGCCATCTCTCCCTCATCAACAACCCCAAATTCATGGAGGAGGTTTTCAAAACATAAGTGGCTAGGTTCACAAGATGGTGATGCCTCAAGCTAACATTTCCTCATCTTCACCTCCTGATGCCTCTTGAACCTTCTTATGCAGATTACTTTAGATCGTTTCAGGACCAGATGAAGTGGATTGCTGACTCTCTCCAGATCCCACTGAAGGAGGTCCAAGAGTCACAACATAAGCTTTTGGATGTACTCCATATGATTTCCTCTGGTTGAGCAGCCTTGTCCGTAAGTGTTTTGGCAGGACCCAGTAAGGAGTCAATCTGGCAAATTCCAGAATTGCATCACCTACATGTAAAAGAGTTAATGAAAATACTATGTTCTCGCTAAGAATTATGAATTCTACTGCAGTTTTCACATGGCGAGTGGCTTGCTACAGCTGTTGGGTTTTCCTCAGGAGTTTCAAAATACAACAGAGGACCTTTCTCTTGATGGAAAAACTTTGTAACACAACACACTAGGCTACATCTCCTCTCCAAGGTTGTCTCAAAACATTTATATACCAAACAAACATGTTTTAGACAAGTTGGTGTCTGTCCCTTGTTAGGTGCTAGACTCACTCAGTTGGCAGAATAACCTGTCCAAAGTCCTTGCAGGAGTTCCTTTCACCCAGCTGATCCCTACCGTTATCATAATTTTTGGTGCATCACTGATGGGATGTAGAGCTCACCTGGTGACATGCACCATTCAGGGAAAATGGCTGCCTGAAGAGTCTCTCCTTCATATTAACCTCCTAGAGTTACAAGCAGTCAGAAACACCTGCATTCACTTCTTTCAGTGAATCAGAGGACTATCATCAAAATCATGACAGACAACATAGACTGCATGCTCTACATAAATTGTCAGGGAGGGGCCAAATTCCATTCTCTCTGTTGAAGAAATAAAGCTGTGGAACTACTGTATAGCCAATCACATTCTCACTTCAGCATCTTATCTTCCAGGCATATAAAATATCATAACCAATCATCTGAGCAGACATTTCTTCCTAGATTAAAAGTGGAAGCTGAACCGTTGAACCCTCTAACAAATATTCCTGATTTGGGAGTATGCAGAAGGGGAACAAGATCAAATAAGACAGAGTCAGTCATTCTAATTGCACCAAGGCAGGACTGGTATCTTTACCTGATTTATCTAGCTTCCTGTCCAGTGATGCAGCTTCTGTCCATTTCCTCCAACCCAAAGTGACTATCCCCAGACTCAGAACATGCTCCTGGATGGTTCTTGGGCATAGAGGTTTCCTGTTCAGCAGAGGTAAAACAGATCTTATAAAACAGCAGAAAGATCTCTACTAGAAAAAGCTTATCTTCAGAAATGGAAGACATTTCACCATTGATGCACCCAGAGTTAGTTTTCTCCTGTTCTTTCTTCCCTCTCTGCAGTTCTTGATTACATGTTAGATTTAAAGAAGTCAGGTCTTTCTATAGAGTTCCATTAGAGTCCATTTGGCAGCTATTACAGCCTTTCATTACTTGGTTTAAGGATTTTCAGTTTCTGCTAATTCCACAGTGAAATGATTTATCAAGGCACAGGGCACCTTTCCCCCCACAAATTAGATGGGATTTGAACTTGGTCCTTAATGATCTTATGAAACCTCCTTTTGAGCTTTTAGCTAAATGTTTTCTGGTGTATTTATCTGTGAAAACAGTATTCTTAGTGGCTATAACCTCTGTCTACAGGACTGGAGCTAGGACCATTAATGACTGATCCTCCCTTCAGTTTTTTTCAGTGATGAGATGTCATTATGCCCACATCACAAGTTCATACTTAAAATATCCCCAGTTTCAATACTAACCAAGTTATCTATCTACCTGTGTTCTTTCCAAAGCTTCACTACTCTAGAGAGCGAGCTGCCCTCCATACCTTGGATGTTAGAATTGCATTATTAGCTTTCTATTTGGACAGAACTAAGCCATTCAGAAAGTATTCCAGACTGTTTATTTCAGTTGTAGACAGATTCAAAGAATCCACAATTTCTACCCAGAGACTTTCAAAGTGAGTTTCCAGTTGTATTCTTGTTTGTTATCAGATTGCCAATATTCAGTTCCCTTCAATAGTGATGGCCTGTTCAACAAGATTCCAGGCTGCCTCCCTGGCACTGTTAAATGTTCAAATTACTGAAATTTGCAAAGCAGCAACATGAGCTTCAGTGCACATATTTTCAGTCACAACACTCTCATACATACCTCTAGATGAGATGCTGCTGTTGTTATGGCAGTCCTTACTTCAGTGTTATACCCAGTTCTGAAGCCTTTTGGGGTTACTACTAGAAATCACCTGAAGTGGAGCACCAATAGGGACTCTACACAAAGAAGGAGAGGTTATTCACCTTGTGCAGTAACTGGAGTTCTTTGAGATGTGCCCCCTTATGGGTGCCCTGCCATCCTTCCTTCCTACCTTCTGCTTCAGAGTTTCTTCTCATGGAACTTTGTGGTAGAGAAGGAAGTGAGGGTGAGTTACCCAGGCAGCTCTATATATCCCCAGTACAGGGCGTGAGCATATCTGGTCTGCATGTGCAGGCCAAACAAGCACTGCTAGGAAAGATCTCCAATCAAAGGCTTATTGGGAGCATGAGCACTGGAAGTGGACCATGCATAGGGTGCACATGTCAAATAACTCCAGTTACTGCACAGGATGAATAACCTCTTTCCTGGTCAAAACTAGCAGCTTTTGTGGCTTCACTGTGAACCCCTCAGTAGAGTACAAGTTGCAGCCACATTTCAGTGCAGTAACCTCCACAGAGTCTCTACCAGGGACTAGGTCAGCGTTTCCCAAATTCTTTCATGCCACAACCTCATTTGGGATTACTTTTGTTGACATGACCCAACTCCCCACTCCCCAGGGGCTCTGACCTAGTTTAGATTTTTTTTGCGGGGTGGATTATTCAGCCCTGCTCCCACCTCTCCCCAGGAGGAAGTTGCCATTGCAGACTGGCACAGGCAGGACCACCCTTGCCCCAGCAGCTGTGGCATCACAGAATCTCTCTTCCCTGCACCACAGCTCCTTGCCAGGTTGGGAGGTTCCTTTCAGCACCACCAGCCATTGGACTCCACTGTCCCCAGCAGAGACCAGGCTCTCCACAGCTGGATCCATGGATCTCTGCTCCCTAACTTTCCCACTGCTGGCTCAAGGCTTCCTACAACACCAAGAGGAGTTGCTGCAAATTCTGGCAGAAGGACCTTGAAGGTAAGGTGGGACCTGGGTGCCAGGCACAGTCCTCCCACAGCGACTATTCCCCGCCCTTGCTCCTTACCCCTTCTCTCTGCTGTCTTGATATCTCTTGTCCCACCCTTTTGCATCCCTCCTGGGAGTTGCAACCCACAGTCTGGAACACTAGTCTAGCCCAATGAAAGCTGATTTAGACCATGGTGAATTTGGACCAAAAACTCCATAAGGGGGTGGGTTTGGTAGGCTGATATAATAGAGCATTTGAGCAGTGAAAGATCTTTTAATATTTTTTTCTTTAAACAAAAGTTAAGTAATAAACCTTCAAGGTCCATCCTCCAAGGGTAATGGTTGGGGAATGTCTGTGGTGCCTGAAGGTGGGGCTGGAGAGTCAATATTTCTTTCTTCTTCCTTTAAATAGGACAAGTATGGGGAAAAAAATCAAGAGTGTATAGATTTGTGGTTAGGTTTATAGTGATAGAAAAAGATGGTTAGTTTTTTTGGGGTCTGATTTACTCCTCTCTCAAGCCAAAATCTTAAGACAAACATAATAAATCTGAAAAGTTTGACTGATCTGTAACATAGGCGTTATGTGCTTGCAAGATTGAAACTATTAACTGTACTGCTTACATGGCCTGTTCTCTGTATTCATAAAGGGCAATTTGTGAGGCCTTTCTCTCACTGCTCAGCACTCGCTCATGCAAGTGGTCTCATTGAAACCAGTGCCCTTTCACAAAGGAAAAGCAGTGAAAATTTGTTTGCTTTTAGGGATCAGCAGAGTAGTTACGGTAGCATAACCCCATAGTGTAGAGACAGTGTACAGCAATGGAAGGGATTTTGCTGTTGCTGTAGGAATGCCACCTCCCTGAACTATGGTAGCTAGCTGAATGGAAACAGTCTTCCATCGACCTAGCTACAGTGGGGGTTAGCTCATCAGTTATCACTCTCAGGGGTGTAGGTTTTTCACACCCTTGAGCACCATAGCTATGTTGAACGAAAGTTTCATTGTAGACCAGGCCTTAGTAATGGAGAAATATCAAATAATAAATCCCACTAATGAAAGGAATTGTAATAAACATAAAACATGTATTAGCCCATTACCTGCAAGAGAACTGAGTGGGGAGAACAATTTGAGAGTTTGAAAATAGTTACTTAGCAGAGTGCTCAGTCACATAAGTACGCATCCTCAGAGAAGCCAAATGAAAATTACTTCTTTCACTCTCTATGGAGTCTGGATGGACTCTGAATGGATGGAGTCTGTCAATAAGAGAACCAGAATATCATGTGACATTAATCATGTGGCCTCCAACAAGTGACCAAACTACTCTGAAACTTGACATCCTGAAGTCTGTTGTTTTCAAGCCTTTTTCAAATTTTTGCTGACAACCAGAGAGTGCAAAATATTTGGGACTCAATTCTTAACTGATCAGGGGTCCCTTGCACCATTCATGTGGAGGAACAACAAGCTCCCTGACATCCTGCCCCCACATCATCTGCACTGAGTAAAGCTCTGGGACAGCAGGGAATTTGCTGTTCTGTGTTTAACTTCTGCAAAAGTTTTAGGGATACAAAAACTATTCTGACAAAATATTTAGGAAGAAGCAGCTCAAACTTGGAAACTAGGAAACTCAGTACTAATTAGTTTTCAGTCAAAGATTTTGGAGCACTTGACTATATGCTTTTAAAATAAGGAGTCCACCTTAAATCTATATAGCTATTTATTACATTCAAATGAGTGGCTTTCCCTCTTTGCATGTTTGTGATAGAGCTGAGTGAATACTTCATTTTTTTCTGGAAGCCTAACCAAAATATCTGATAGATTCAGGTCATTTTGAATTGAAATTGATTTCCCGCCTCACTCCAGCTGCAATGAAAAAAAGAAAAAAACAACATTGTTCAGATCAAACAAACCATTTAGAACATTGAAGATTTTGAATCCACATTTCATATTAAAAACATGAGTGTATGTATGTATTTTCAAAACACTAATTTTGAAAGGACATTTTAATTCAAAAATATCATTTTCAATGAAAGTGGCTTGTTGTAAAAATCTTGAGACAAAGTGGTTAGAAAGTGTCCACATTCTTTTTCCCTCAGGTTTTTTTTTTTCTGCCCAAAACTGTTCACTGAGCTTGAACTGAATTTGTAAATCATTTTGGTAGCCTCCAAACACATAGTTTTGGGCAAATTTTCTGGTTAACAAAAAAATAAAAACAACAAAAAAATAAATATATTAAAAAAATAATCCAGCTCTATATCTATCATGTGCTTAACTGTGTTGTGTTCTTGTTTTGTCTGGTTAATTGTGCAGTGAATTTGCAATCTGGCCATACAAATAAATTAAAAAAACAACAAACTTTATTTGCATAAATCAAAAAATGTACATAGCACATCAATTTGTATTCAGCAATAATAAAGTATATAAAATATAATTGCTAAACTTTTAAAATACTTGATTCTGTCACACTGCACAGGTATTAATTTATGTCATCATAAGCATATTTTACCTATGTGTAAAAGTTTGCACAACAGCTGCTTTTTATTTTATAGGACTCAAACTTGGAATGCAAATGTATTCTTGCATCTTTTCCTGTGATTTGCTTGATAAAAATATTTCATGAAAGCCAAATTTAATTTGTTGACATTAATTGGAAGCCTCAGTAGAATGTCATTACTGGATATCACATAAAATGCAGTATAAGGCTTTCAGTAACATCAGAGGAAGATCTCAGGATGACTAAATTTGGAATTATATGCATCTAATTATGTCTAGATTTAATATGTTAACATTTAACAAAGAAGCTGAGTGAGATCACAGAGTCTGAGATAATTATTTTGAAAGTTTCATCATCATGTTGCATGCCTTCGAAAATCTTCCCATGACTTGTAAGTGACACTGTGAAATCTACGATAAAGATTTTCCAAATACAAAGTACAACAAGGTTACTACCATACCTCCCAAGAGTTAATTTTGTTAAATGAGATTAGGCAATGAATAATGATATACAAAAGTGTCTATCATAAAGAATTTTATGAGTGAACAATAATGACTAAACACACATATTGGCTGACGTATTTTGTAGATGTGAATTACAGCTCTGCATATTATGAATTACAATCTGCATAATATTTGTAGGAATTGTTTTAATCTGGATTATTGTTTTTATTAATATATTTAAGTGGTATCCAGTGAACGCTATTATTAATTAATTTTTACTATACTTTTACCATGGTGTTTTTGGTATTCTTTATCCTCAGAATGGGAATGCTATAAATCTATAGTAAGTGTCACTCCTGTAAGTGGTAAATATTCTGTTTTCACTATACGTACTGTACAGCAGCAGCATCTATTGTGCTAAGTGGCAATATAATAGATGTACTTGATGCTTTGTGGCTGTGCAAGACACAAAGAATGTGAACTCACCAGGGCACAATTGCAATTTGATTATTGCAACACATAATGGAAATGTAACAACAGATCATTGTCGGTGGATGTTAGTGAAGACTTGGATGTGGAGTGAAAACAAGGGAAAGAAAGATATTGCTCAGAGAAATAGATATACATACATATGGGTGAATAAACTGTTGTAATGGATCCAGCAACAAAAGAAAAGTTACTTACTGTATTCAACATTTTTGTCCCGAGCTGTACTTAGTATACACAGGTTTCAACATAAGACTAGATGGAAAGGGTGAGATCCACAAAGGGATTTAGGCATTTCAATCCTGAGTGTCGTGGTGTCTAACTTTTTGGTTCCTAGGGGAAAAAAAATCACAGGAACAACACTGGAACCCAGAAAGCCGATTTAGGTGCCTAGACCCCCTGTACAATCAAGGGGGAGTGGTAGGTAACTAAGAATGCAATTCACAAAATCCCGTACATTAGGCAGGGAGTCGTCTAAGCTAGCCAGTGAGAGACACCAACAAGAGGCATGAGTGAGAGGGGTGGGGCTTAACGGAGATAGGCACCTAAATTTGTGCTACAGGGAGGAGCCTATCACTGCTAGAGATACAAAAATGGAACCCATCTCCTGGGGTCAGGCATTTCTTGTGGGAATGAATTAAGTGCCTGCCTTGCTCCACACAAAGCAAGGGTACTGGTGCCAGTGGTTCCCACCTTAGAACTTTTATCCCGGTCGTTAGCACTCTCACTGGGGATATGCAAGATGCAGGTTCAATTCCCCCTTCGCTGTCAGCAGAAGATGATTTGAAAGGGAGTCTGCTGCTTCACAGAAGAGTGTTTAAACAACTATAGTATGGGATATTCTGCTCTAGGGATCCCTCACTGTCTCCTGTTAAAGCTGTTCCACTATGGATAAATAAACAGTGATTGGGACTGGACCCTGAGTCTCCTACTTCCCAGGTTGGTGCCTTAGCCTCTGGCCCCTAGACTGCAAAGTCTCTCTCTGGCCCAATGACTGTTTATGTATTTATACTGATACTGAAAAGGGCAAGTATTGTGTGGTGGCTAAAAAGAACCACTTCTGGTATGGACCAGGGAATGTTATTTTAATTAGTCTGTGTTCTGTTTTGCATGTATGTTTCCTGAGGTAATGAATACAATTATATCTAGTACCAGTTTTTTTTTATAATGTAATTAAAATAAAAGCAAACAAAATTACCAAAAAATGCTTTAAAGACAAAACATGCTCACAGGGTGAAATTACACCCAGGTGGGCTATACCAAAGGAGGTGAGACTCCGCTCCTTGGTTTATACTCTAAACCAAGCATTTATGGTGGTTCAGACAATTACAACTATGATAGTCTTAAAAACTCTATTGCTAAATAGTGAATTGAAGAAAAAAAGCACAAAATACTTAATACAATGCAAAAGAAAACAATTGCTAATATAAAAAAGAAGAACAAAAGCAGGGTGAGGCCTCATTTCTTGGGAGGCAGGATTAGGAAGGTAAATGGATCAGCAGGCTGGAAACAAAATGTCTGTACAAGCTAACAAAGGGGGGAACACCCAAGGAACAATTTATAATGGAAAAGATAACAATGGACAGGATAGAGCCTGGAACATAAGATGAGGTAAAGAAGAAGTTGTGCATGGACTGGGTGTTGACAGAGTATTCTGTACAGGATTCATGACTTTAGAATAACCAAGCCAGTCTAGAAGCAGGTAATGCACTGTATAATTAAGAATGCATGTGTTGGTAGAGTTTGATAAAAAATTACTTAAAGGAAGAGGTTTGCTGTGTGACTTTGGATATGTGCTATGCCCTAAACCCACCAGCTATACTTGAATCTAATCAGTCCATCATAGCTTTGCTGTACGATAAAGAAATCTGAGTGACAGGGCTGGAGGTGAACTAAGTTTTTGGGGAACCAAGTGAAAGAGGTCACCGCAGGAACCCCAATAATACAAAGCTGCT